>NC_090437.1:827670013-829008284 GCF_031143425.1 Pleurodeles waltl | reverse complement strand
ATTACAATATTATGTAACAAGGGCTTTTTAAACTCAATATTAATATAAAGATTTGCAACTAAACATCAGAAATAGTTTTAGTTCTTTAATAACATAATGAATATACATTCAAATGTGTTATGGACCCTTGTAATCTCTCCTGTGCATCTCATCAACCACTGGCACTTTCCTGCCACACATCCGTGGAGTTTGCCTCTCCTACATTCTACACTGAGTGAGAATCTTGTTTGTACTGGTGTTTGTTTGCTAGCAGTCTTGTTCATTTCACTGCTCAGTACTGATGACCATTAACCCACTGTGTACTGTATGGCAATGCTGCCACATCTTTGTAATTTGTCAGACAGGAAAGTATCACCTTGTCTAGAAATTAGGTTTTGTAGGCATATAGCCTTAGCAGCCTATAGAGGTGTAGAGTTACCATTGTCAATGCCTCCATCACTCAAGGCATTTTTCCAGAAGAAGATCCTCCTATAGAACCCTATACTAGACCCCGATGACCTTGCCAGCTATCAGCCCATCATTCACCTACCCTTTATCAGAAAGAGCATCAAGAAAGCATTCTGTGCTCGACCCCAAAATCACATCAGTACTGTCTCCTGCATGACTACCAATCTAGTTTCATATCATGTTGCATGCACTGAGACCATTATTTTACTCATCATAAATTACACCCTCATGAGGATGACACCTGCCGTTTGATATTGCTGGACCTCTCACGTCAACACAATAGACCGTTCAACCCTCATCCACATTATGGATTCCTAAATGGGATTTACTACCAAAGTACTTCACTGGTTCTTCTGCTACCTTTCCCAGCTACACTAGCTTGTCACATGGGCACCTCCAGCTCCCAAAACCCTTGATCACCTGTGGATTGTTTCAAAGTTCTATACTGTCCGCTATCATCTTCAAACTCTACTTGGACCCATGTACTAAAAACACAGAGGCCATGATACACAACTGTATGTGAAAGACTTTACTCCAGACTTCAAAAGCCTCAAAATTGTCAGGCCTGCAAACCGGGATATGCCTCAGTAAAAAACTTCTGAGTTGATCATTTGCCTTTGCAAGAACCAAAGCTTGTTTGCAGAGACCAATGCTTGTTGGAACTAATGCTTGTTTGAACTAATGCTTGTTTTGGAGCACATGTTGCACAAGTCGCCAGCATACCTATGACTCAGATTGGGTGTGGCTCCCCATGACTCAGACTGGATGTGGCTGGCTGCAGCAGGTATTTAAACCACAACCGGCCTTAGTGAATTGCTTGCTGTAAAGGTCACCGGCTGCAGAGAAGTAATCTCTGCTCCTCTGCTTTGATCTTCACATTCTGTTCTGTCTAGCATCTTGAAGGCTGCTTCTGGAAGATAAGAGATTGAGGGAATTAACTCTTAAAAAGGCAGTAATGCATTGCGCGTAATTTAAGAACATTTATTGCTAAAACTTGATACCTGCTGACTTGAAACTTGATAAGCGAATGTTCCAGGACGCGATGCTCCTAAAAGGGCACATCTTTGGGGTTTTAAGGTCATAGGGATGTTCGCCGCTTGCCATGCTATAACGGTTATTGTAGTTGCTTTCATTATACCACAGAAAGGAGTTTATATTGAACAGTAATTATGACAACGAAATACTGTGAATACGTTTATTATCACTGAGTTTAATTTTGCAACACTATTGTTGTTAGCGATACGCTGTACTGTGAATACTGTTATGATCGCTGAATTCAAAGTGGCATTTGCATTATTTCAAATTGTTTCTGGTGATGCAGAACATTCTGTGTATGGCGTTTAAAAGAAGTTGAAGCTTATCTTTGCCATGCTCAAAATTACCCTATGATCTAACAGTGATGAGCCAGTTGTTCATGAAGTTGTACGTTATTGATTAACCCTATGTTTTCATAATAATACAACATGAACCATAATCCTTGATATTAGCCCCATGCTTTCAGTGTGATTTAAACACTGAATTACGTTCCTCGCAGTACTAGCACACTACAATGATTTGCCCATGAATATCTGGAGAGTCCAATTCCCTGAGAGTTTATTATTGTTGCCTATGTAAATGTCTATGAGTTGAGTGAGTCAGCATCTTGGGAAATCTCATCCAGGTGAAACACACAAGAAATCCACTGAATGTCAAGGAACATCTAGGTAGGTTTAATTGAGGTGTCGAGGGACTAATCTGGGATCACAGTGGGAGTAGTTATAGACATTATAGGAGGTTCGAGGCTCTTATTTAATTACAGTAATCCACATTGTTTCTGAAAATTCCTAGAGAGAGGGAGAGCCATTAAAAGCAGGAAAGGGGACCCCAACAAGTACATCTAGTTTGCACATCATAGTTTAACAGTAGAGTATACATGGGTTATGACATATTAGTTATTTGACTGATGTGTAATTTATCATAGGAAAGACCGGCTCTTCAAGAACCATCACTAGGTGTCTGGAGCCAGCCCTGCGACTCCAGTGTCTCTCTCCTTCTTTCATCCATCCTCTTTTCCCCAGGACGTTGCAATGCCAATCTTGTGCATTTAAGTGGGAGGCATGCAATGTTTAGGTGGAATTGGAAACAAGAAGCTTGGTCAACATTGTGTCTCCGTGGGTTGAACAGGTTAGTGCTTGACAAAAATCTTCTTTCATCTCATTCAGACCTGGAAATATGATCATCCGCAGTTTAATTTAGTACAAATGGGTCTGTTTTCATCCAAAAAATGACTAATTTAAATTGCAACACACATTGATGTAATTACAACACAATTTATTTTGTAAGAAACTGATATTTTCTCCAAGATTTCAGCTTTTTTAACAAAGTTCCTAGTAAGAATGTTTTGCACTGCCAGGCAGTCACCGCCTCTCAGTGTCACAGTACCCACCCTTCACCAACCACATGGCCACCTCACCACTGCAACCTCACAACACCCACAATATCATCTGCAGCTCCATTTCTATCACCAGCATCATACAGCCTTCATCAAGCACCAAACTGACCTGCACCTCACTACCTCCAGTGCCTTATTATATTCTCCAGTGCCACTCTAACACAGCACTGTATCAGGGTCACACCATCAATAACCACTAACGTGACTGTTCTACTTTCTGCACCCACTACCACAGAGCACCAAATGACAGTTCATTGCTACTGCACTTCAAGCCCATCACGGTACTGCTGCCCTTTATTACCACCCCATAATATTACCACCTCACATCATTGCACCACCACCGCACTGCACCAACCAGATCTCTCCCATAACTACACTACTACTCCCCACCACATTTCCATTGATTGTTCCCACACTCTGTCATTGCCACAGTACCACTACCCAGATCAGAGCTACCACTCTCAGCACCATACTAAGCTGAAATACCACACCCTCACTTCAGCTCATACTCATAGTTCTCTGCACAGCACTATATCCCCTCTTAGCATGACACTACTGCCTAGCAGCACACAACAACCTCCAGCATGACACAACTATGGGGCATATTTATTCTTGTTTTGTGCCGAATTTGCGTCATTGTTTTTTATGCAAATTTGGTGCAAAACTAACTCCATATTTATACTTTGGAGCTAGATCTGTCTAGCTCCAAATTTATGGAGTTAAAGTCATTTTTTGGACATGGAAACCTACTTTGCGACAATAAGATGCAAAGTAGGTGTTCCCATGCAAAAAATGACTCTACGGCCTTAGCACCATATTTATCCCCCGTGCTAAAATCATGCACGGGTGGGAGGAGGGGTCAAAGAATGGTGCAAAGCTTGCTTTGCACCATTTTTTAACGCCTGCGTCAAGGTAGGCATTAGGGGACATGTGGACCTATTTCCATGGTGGGACACCATGGAATAAGCCCACAGGTACCCTCCCCAGGCCCCAGGGACACCCCACCCACACCAGAGGGACAGCAGAGGATGGGGGACCCCATCCCAGGTAAGTATAGGTAAGTATTTTATTTCTTTTTTTAAAGTGCCAATGGGCGCCCTGAAATGGGTCCCCCTACATGGCTCTGGGTGCAATGGCCATGCCCAGGGAACCGTGGTCCCCTGTTCTGGCCTTTGGGGTGGTGGGCATGACTCCTGTCTCCTCTAAGACAGGAGCCATGTGGTATGTATGGATGGTTTTGCGTCAGAAAATGATTCTAGGCAGTTTAGAGTCCTTTTTTTTAGTCTAGGCAGGTTAGAGTCCTTTTTTTTAGTCTAACCTGCTTCTCGTCATTTTTTGGTGCAAAACCCCCTTCTTCCATACCACCAGCCCCACCTGATTAACATCATTTTTTTTTACTCTAGCCTACCCTTTGCACCGGTTTGCACCATTCCATAAATATGGTGCCCAGCTGGTGCACAGAAATGGTGCAAGCTGGTGCTAAACTTTTTGGTGCAAAACTGCATTAGTGCGGTTTTGCACCAAAAAGTTTAAATCAGGGCTGAAAGGACACGAATGCACCATATCTTGTAGATATGGTGCATTCCTGCCCTTTCAAATACTGGCGTTGCCAGCGCTGCAAAAGAACTTGTGACACTGCCCTATACGAATTCTGTGTAGATAAGGCCCATTATCCGGGAAGCTGTGAAAATATGGAAAATGATTTACAGTTCTGGCTAAGGCACTATAATACCAGAATGCACCTAGGGCAATAAGAAAAAGACAAAGAATACTGCGATAAAACAAACTTCTAGGCAATGTAAACTATGAAAATGGGTTGTGTTTACAATCTGTGTTTAAATCATGTTGAGGTACACTTTTAAATTGAGAAACAAAAAAGCAACAATGGATTTTTGTATTAAAGTTCGAAATATAATATAAATGTTAAAAGTTGTTTTTTCTGACTTCCAAGTTATAGCCTCCTCCAATTAACAAGCAGGAGACCGTGTGCTTGTTTACAGGATGGCTGAATTCAGCTCAGTTGGCTCCAACACTGGCTAATCTCAAACTACTAAAAGAACAACGGTGATCTGTGTCGTTCTTGTACTGGTCAGCCTTCCTGCCGGCTACAACAGGAAACATTAGTGAAAATTGCAATTTGCCTGCCATAGGTGATTCAACAAATAGGCACATCAGTCAGGGCCAACATTCCACTGTTTTCAATTTCGTTCGTTGATAGATTGGCTACCAATGACTGGGTTATCAACATTTGACTCACAATTAATGTAATACAAAACAAATGTGAGATGTCAATTCATTAATCAGGAACCATAATTCAGCTGAAACAACTGCGTTCATTCTGCATAAACTGTGTCGTTCTGAGTAAAAACCTGACTGGATAACAATGTATACATTTCCTATTTTGTAGGTAAAGAATATTAATCAAATTTAAGTTTGAACGTCATGCTTACCTATTTTGTATAAAAACAGCGCACATTGCAGGTTTCTTAATTTATAAGATTAGTCCAGAAATGCGTTTGGGCAGTAAATCGTTAGGTGACAAGCATGTATTTTGTTGTCTGTGGGAAACGTTTAGCATTTATAACAAATTAGGAACTGAAAGGATTTTAGATAAAAAAAATTAAAGAATAGTTTTGACATCCTAGCAGATATTGTCTTCTCAGCTGATCAATGTCTCAAACTAAACACCCATAGTTACATCTCCCTAGGTGTAGGAACGTCACTCTTTTTGGCATTGTTACCACCAAGTTTTGCCTGTTTATGTGTGTTTACACTTTTCTCACTGGGATCCTACTAACCAGGAACCCAGTGATTGTGCTCTCTTCTCTAAATTGGGTTGCTTTGGTGCCCTTTACACCCCACAATTGGCATGCTGGTGTACCCCTGTAAGTCCCTAGTATATGATACTCAGGGCATTGGTACACCAGGGGTCCCCCATGGCTTCAGTATGTATTATGCCACCCTTGGGAGCCCATGCAAACCCTGTCTGCAGCCCCGCCATTGCAGTCTGCGCGAAAAGGTGCATGCACCCTTTCACTGCTGGTCACTGCACCAGGCCACTGTAAGTCACCCCTAAGGTAGGCTTTCCTAGCCCAGAGGGCAGGGTGCAGGTCCCTGTGGGTGAGGGCACCCCTGCAAGAGCATGGTTGCCCATTCGAACTCCACTTCCAATGCACTGGACTGCATAAGTGCGGGGAAGCCATTTTACCCATGTAGTAGCCACAGGTCATTCACTACCTGTGGTCCGGCTACATAATGGTAACTCCGAACTTCGCCATGTTTGGTATCAAACCTGTCGGAATCATAACCCAATACTAATGCTAGTATTGGTGGCATGATTCCATGCACTCTGGGGACTCCTTAGAGGACCTCCCAGTATTGCTCCTACCAGTCTTCCAGGCTTTCTGGGCAGCCCATGCTGCTGCAGCCCCTCAGGTAGGTTTATGCCCTCCTGCTGCTTGACCAGCTCAAGCAGGGGAAGGCAGAACAAAGGATTTCCTGTGGGAGAGGGGTGCAACACCCTCTCCCTTTGAAATAGTTGTTACAAGGCTGTGGAGGGTGTAGCCTCCTCAAGCCCCCGGCTTGCTTTGAAGGGAATATTTGGTGCCCTCCTGGCATAATTTGGTTTGCACCAGTACAGGGACCCCCGGTCCCTGCTCTGGCACAAAACCACACAAATGAAAGGGGAGTCACCACTCCCCATGTCCATCACCACCACAGGGGTGGTACCCAGAACTCCTCCAGGTGACCACTTGATTCTGCTATTATGGAACAAGATTTGCAGAGGCCACTGGGAGTATCTCATTGGTCAGGAAAAGTAACTGATTTCAGTGATCCCCTCTGATAGGTGGTCACCCTGCACAGTGACCAATCGCCCGGTTAGGGCTATTTTGGGACTTCCTTGGGGGTGGGTCCCCAGATTCAGCATGTAAGATTCCATCAGGACTCCTCTGCATTGACCTCTTCTGCTCCTGGCCACCAGAACTGCTGCAAGACTTCACAGGAACCAAACAAGCCTGCAACTCCGAGACAACCTCGCCTTGCAACATTGTTTATTTGGCTCCTTACAGTAATTGCAACATTTCCATGGCTGTGCATCCTCTGGGTTGGCAAGACTTCAGCTGCATCAAAGAAACAAGAAGGAATCTCTCTTGGAGTGAAGGAGTCACTTCCCTGCATCCACAAGCACCTAAGGCAACAATGCCCTGCTGCGTGGATCTGCTCTCCACAGGAACTGCGTGGGTCCTCAAACACAGGCTGTGGTTCCGAGTGGTCCTCTCTGCCTTCTGACCATCTTGGAAGATGGTGAGCTCCTGCTTTTCCTTGCAGGCAGTACCTTTGCAGCAACCAAGGCTTGTTGACTCCTGCTCCAAAGGATTTTCAGGATCCAAGTAGTTCCAGCCTCCAGCACTTCATCCTTATAAGAGCAGTCTCTCTTCTGCTGCTCCAGTGATGTGGGACTCCTCTCCAGGTGTGCTGACTGGGCCTCACAGCAACTTGCTGTGCCTGCTGCTAGTGGGTTGCATGTGGGTGCTGCAATTGCTTCTGCTGGCTCTTCTGACTGCTGAGGGTCAGCCCAGACTCCCCTCCAAGGATCAAGTCCCCTGGACCTTGCTGGTCCTCTTCTTCGCTGAAAGTCCTCTTCTGTTCAGATTTGCATTTGCCAAGGCTTGTTGGTGGTCCTCCTGACCGCTGACCATTCTCAACCCGGCAACCAGCGGCAACCAGCGTGGGACATCATCTGCATCCTGGGCTCCACAGCTGATCTTCATATTCCTTCATCGACCCGGATCTTCACCCACAGAAGGGTGGGTAGTGGCTTCTGCCCCACCTGGACACGCCTGAACAGACTGCACTCTGTCCCCTTCTCTTGCAGGTCCTCTTGGTCTGGAATCCACCACTGGGTTCCACTGGACTGGTCCGGGTCTAGCAGACTAGGTAACTTACCTCTGCTCTCATGGTCACTGGGGATCACCTAGGTACTAACCTCCTGGGGTCCTGAGTTCTCCCAGCTCCCTTCTAACTATCCCACATCCTTAGGTGGGGGACCTAACTTCACAATCCACTATTTTGGTATATTGCTTGCCCCCATAGGGCCCTAGCTACTTTCTGCTATTTCTTGCTAATGCTTGTTGTTTTTGTATGCTAATTACTAATACTTACCATGTATATATAGTGTGTTCTTACCTTCAGTTGGGGGGACTGCTTATTGGTATTCTAGTCCAGTGTTACTGTAATAAACTACCTTTATTTTAGCACCACTGTGTGGTTCCTTTCATGTGTGATACATTGCTTAGTGACTGCTGTGGTATTGCAAGTGCTTTATACTCCTCCAAGAGAAGTCTTGGTTGCTCACCACAGCTCCCACTAGAGAGCCCTGTCTTCCTAGACACTGTTTCGCTAAATAATATGGGTTGCCTGGACATAGTATAAAGTGCAAACACCATATGTTTCCACAACACACCAGGCCAGCCGAGGATGAGGGAGGTAGACCGCATATTTATATGGTGATATTTATATCCCCCATAATGCATTAAAACTTACATCTAGACAATGCTTGCAGATGGGTGCAACACACCACTCAAAGTCTCAATTTTAAATGTATGCAAAACAAATTCACTTTGCAAATCTTAGGTAGACCGAGCTCAAAACTGTGAAATGAGGCTGTATATTGTAGTCAAGGGAGTAATCAATCCACGGACATACAACTCTACATCGTACTTATGTGCAATAAGAACTTGTTTTGGTTGCTAGTTGACCAGCAATATTCTGAAATTCTTGACTACCAAAGCACTACTAAAAGAACACTTAAAACGACATTAAACATTGCCTACCAGACCTTTCTGGTTAACATTCACCACCATCCCCCCCTTCACCACCACCACCACATACCCAGCTCTTTGAAGATTGTTGACTATATATATTCACTTAGAACTGTCTCACCATCATAAATGCTCCCTAGTTAAGGGTGCATTTTAAGATGTCAGAAAACTCCACCTATTACAAAATTTCCCAGTGACCATAAGAACAAAAACAAGAAATGGCTCTTCTCTAACTGTCCTCTTCTTAGAACGTCACACAAAAATGTGTAGGAACCCTGCTAAATATCCATTCTAAAATGAATCCTGCTGCCACTTCCAAAGGGATAGCTTTTTTTCATGATGAAGGACTAAAATGACAATTCATGATAATAGCCAACAGATCACAATGCTACCTTCTACTCCCACAGTATCTTGTTGTAATATTTGACATCTTTCCAATGTACATCAGTGGTCAGAAAACTAACTCTGGGGAACATTTGCATAACAATACTGAACTCAGTAACACATTAAAGCTACAGGATCTTTCTTGATTTTCCACATTTTTTTTCAAAACATTTTATTAGATTTCATAACAAAAAATGGTAAATTGTGAACGGACAGTCAACACTTAAAAATGTCATCAGATCAGCAAGTTGAGTGGACTTGTAAGGCCATCCGGATTGGCAGCGTGGCTGGTATTGAATGCCTTCATCAACACAGGGAAAAATAATAAACATCATAACAAAACAGTAACAACCACAAGGCATCCGCTGTCAATGCCACTTCCATCAGCAAGTTGGAAAGCAAGAAAAAGAAGGAAAGAACTTCCCGCATCACAACCCACCCGTCCACCCCCATTCTGTAAGATATTCAGGGCAAAAACACTGATCTTTTGCTTCCAAAGAGTCCCCACCACTGAGAGCACGGTTCCAGCCTCATTCCATGGTAATCAGCCCAGCACTCCCAGATTTTGTAGCACTTCTTAGGGCAGCCTCTGACACTATAAATGGACGCTCCAGTCCCAAGCATCAGTCCAATCCCTTCTTCCAAGCATTTAATGAGAGAGCCAGAGCATCTTTCCAGGCTCTCACAATGTCATGATTAGCTACAGTAAGGCCTAACCACAAGAGTATCCACTGGTATTTATTGCCCACATTTTTGATGCTTCCTAAACACTGCTTTCTCATAGTGTTTCTACAGGGTCACTAGAATCTGACAATGCTAGGCCAATTCCCTCAATGGGGGTAACCTTCCTGAAAATCAGAGAAGACATCCCATGTAACATTTTCATTTTATTAAACTTGTACTGGGATGGGAATGTTCCCTGCATGGGTTACAGCTGTGTTCCCCTGCCTTTAGTGCTCAAACGTGAGCATCTAGTGTACTGCCAGGGTCTGATTGGCCTATAGGAAAACAGACAGTGCCTAGTGGGCTGTTCTCTGTGTGGGCCATTTTTTGGCTGCTTGTGGGCCTGTTTTATGGACTGGTGGGCCAGTTCTTTAACTGAAGTTTCCCTAATTTTAATGCAAACATTGCCTGAAGTAAGCTCAAATCTATACAGCCTTCAATACCTTGCAAAACTCTTATACAGAGTGCTGTTACAAGTTCAAAACTGCCCCAATTTGCATACATGGCCTACTTTATTTAGTAATCAAATTCTCTAATTGAGGGCCACTTTTATTTTGATGTCTGGGCCTGCTTTCTGTCCCAGTCTGACCATATTTAGATTTTTCATTTTGGCCCCAGCATCAGACTATTGTAGTGTATGTGCAGAGGCCTACACCTGTCCCTTAAAATGTGTTAGGTTCTGTACCTATCCTGTGACTTGGAGGGGCGCACCAAGTGTGCCCTCACTTGTCTGACCGGACAACCATTTCAGTGATGGTAGCATGCAGAGCAGTAAAGGCAGCCATGGTTATAAATCCATATTTGTGACCAGACCTTTTCATCTGTATCAGCGTTGTGGAGGCCTACTGGCCCACTCATGTACATTTCTGGTTCTATGAGGTAACCCAGATCCTAGTGCTAACATTACAAGAGCATGCTACTTATGGGTATGTATGAGCCTTTGTAGTAAATGCATTGTGTGTAGGAACGAGCTAAAATAATGGAGGCATTTGGGAACCCTTTTGGAAGACACTGTCCTGTGTTCATGCACAAAAAGAGGTGAGGAGGTTTTCCCACAGAGTGGAAATGTACTGCTGACATTACTAAAGCTGGAGGGAAGGGCTGAGGCAGTGATTTAGGGAAAAGGAAGATAGGTCGCATTTAGAAATGTAATTAGGTCCTTTTGTTGAGAGGGGTTGCTGATTAGTATTCATGTGCAGTGCCATTTCGTAGACAGTGGGAACGAAATGTAAGACTGCAGTCTCTATGTTGTTTAGAGTGAGAAGGGTCCTTTAGTGGAGGCCAGTCTTTTGTTTCTTTTGTGACCACTGTTCATTGTGGCTGTTGTTCACCAGATGCAGAAGGCTGGCACCTCTTTGTGTCTCTGTTTATTGTACTGCAGTCTGGAGACTACCCTGCTGTGAGAAGCATCACTCTGAACAATGGATGTATCTGTAGATCGGCTTAGACAGGACAGATTCACAGAGACCTGAAGTGTGGATTATAGTCCCTCCAACCCAAAGGGTGGGGTCGGAGACTCTGATTTCTTAGTACCAGGAAGGTGGGACACTGAGGATAAGGGGACAAAGGGAGAACAGCATCTGAGGTGTTGTAGCCCAAGCACCAGTGATGAAATGGCATCTGTAGTATGTGGTGTTTTCAATTTTACTTGTGTATAAAAGTACTTTTGTTTTTTAAAGCACTGAGTTGGACAATCAGTACTTGTACTGGTGGGTGGATGTTGAGTACTAAGTTGGTGCTCCACCACACTTCCTCCCTGGGAAGTCTGTGACTGGTTGGCCCAGTTTTGCAAAGTCATAGCAGGAAAGACCCCGGGACATCGGAGGCAAACTACTCTAGACCCCCACCGCTAAAGCATAGTAACCCCTGCTTGCCCATTGATTCTCATGAACAGGGTCTGTCAATTTGTCATTCATTTTACAACATCAACCAGGTGACAAAGAGTTAATGCTGGAAGAACTTCCACATGATAAGCTACCTTAAATGGATTCATCAATTATCCCCCATAGTGTTAAACAAATTTCTTAAGAACACCTACCATGGCCCATAGCCACACATGTTTCCCTGTAACAGAGAACAGTGTGAAATAATTGTCTTTTAAGACCTCCAAGGAACTGTAGGCTTCAACACGCTCAATTACTCTCACTTAGGACTAACTTAGTGGTTGGAACACGCAAACAACATTTTGTCAGCTTTAGAAAACAAAAGACCTGTAATTTTGTTTTAATTTATTATTTTAGCACTTCCACCGAATGGATGTACAGATAACAATCAATTGGATAATGGTTAAAAATACACAATTAAGGTAATCATGGTTAGGGAATGATCCAATTGTAAAGTGATCAGGCAGCTGAAGATATCATAGAATGTTTTATGAACAAAATGAGTTTTCAAGGAAGACCAAAAATCTTCCAAAGTGAAAAATAATAATAGATTATACATACCGAAGGATACCTAGGACACATTTGAGTGTTATGCATAAGAAACATAAATAAAGACAGTTGGTCAATGGGAGACAACTCAAGCAGATAAGAAGAGGGGAAATGAGAGCAGAGGGAGGTAGTGTAAAAAGTAGATGGATAGCAGAATGGAAAAAAGTTTAGATAAGAAAGTGTATAAACAAGAATGACAATTTATAATGAGGAGCAATACTGAAAGCAAGTAAAGTTAAGAGTGAGAGTAAGTGTTCTGGTAGCAAATAAGGTCATGTACAAATGGATCCTACACAGATCATAGAGATGGCAAGTGAAAGAGGGAGAGACAAAAGCAATGTGCAGTAAGACAGAGATTGTAGACAAAAGTAACAGACATTTTGGTTTGAAGAACAAAGAATGAGATAGAAGCAGGTTGTTAACTATAGGATTTCGATTGTGAGCAGGTTTAGGTGCAGAGTATGAGAATACTTCTAAGAGTTTATGGCTCAGTAGAGGGAAGTAGCACAGGAGCAATGAAGGGTAGGAGTAAAATAAGAGAAAGGAATGGGAAGTGTGGAATAATTTACTTAAAGATGGTAGGAAAGATTACAATAGCAATGACAGCAAAGAAAGGAGAGGTGTAAGTGGACAAATGATGATTGACACTTGGGTTCACCATGGAGAAGCTGGAAGGGAGAGAATGAAGAGTTGGCCCAAGATACAGAGGAAGGAGAATTATAACGTTATGAAGAAAACCAAGGATTAGCGGTGCTCATGAGTCTGAGGGAGGTCAATGCAAATCATAGCATAGTGTGGTCCAACATTTCAAACACAGTAGACAAGTCTAACAGTAAACACAATTTCAGTAGAATGGACACAGAGGAACTCAAATCGTAGAGGCTACACTAACTAGAGCAAACGAAGGCTGAAACTAGGTGATGCACAGTATAATTCTTAGAAAGGGAAGATGGTATGACAGATGAGTCTATGAATTAATTGATTGATTGATGCAAATTATCAAGGGGTCTTTGCATCCAACATCTGTACACATTTATAAAATAATATTATTTGCACAAATGAGTATTGGGATTTGACACAATAGAACACAACCCCACTTCAATACAGGTTCAATGGAATTAGTGGAAACGTATTTTTTTTCAATCTACTCAGTTACCACCCATGCAACACATATTATTCAACTAGAAAACATTTTTTAAATCATTGCCAAAATTACTGTATGTGGAAGATGCATTCCTCCACCAATACACCATTGGTACTGAACAACATCACAAGAATTCCCTTTCCAAGTATATTTGCCTCTCAGAAAATGCATGGACATCAATAATTATGAATTACATCTCTTCCCACTGCCTCAATCTAATGCTGGATATCAGATCTATCTAAAATGGACAATGCCCTAGATTATTTACAAAGGTTCCATGGGCCAAATGGCTACATTTCAGAGGTGGGAGGGATTGGTTTACAGCCTTAATAAGCATACTTTGTAGAACTATGACCAGGATGTCAGTCTTATTGACTTTCAACCTAAGGTGATTTATATTCTTCAGCTTTTATAGTGTTGAAACTCAACAAAATGGAAAAATATTATATACAAATGAAATGGAATAGAGCACCATAAGAAATAGAGGAAATATAAAACACAATTTAAACTGCGGACATCTAGAAGGAAGAAAAACATCTAGGAGGAAGAAAAAGGTTCACATTGGAGGATGTTATCCAGGAAACTGCACTCTGAAAATGAAACATCCTCTATTGAACATAATGTGGTGTGTGCAGAAGAGAAGTGTCTAGAAAGTTCATAAATATAACACTTTTGGCCAGATTGGTGGTGTTAAAGAATAAAGAGAGATTTAAGCATGTGATGATAGAAGAGGAAAGTGAGGAATGAAAGGAGAACAAATAAGGAGGAAAGGTATCTGTAAGAAGTAAACAACTGAGGGCAATGGTAGATGAGGAATGAATTGTTATGCTTGAAAAGAGCATTGCAACATAAACTAGCATGCATATCAATATTTCTAAAATGCAGAGTAGAGATTTTGTAAGAAAGATATTATGATGGATACCTTATGTGTATTCAGTGACTGCTACTGTAATTTAGAAGGACTACATTTCAAAAACATTTACATTTCTGAATACAATATAAGGGGTAACCTTATACCCTGGTCTTTGCTGGCCATTTCCTTGTCGGCCATAAACATAGTACATGCTTTTAGTCCTAAATGTTGCTTATGCTTTCCCAACTATTAGACTAAAACAAAATTCCACACTATAACAACCTAGCTTCATTCATCCTCACATTTTTCAAAGTCCCTGGAATTGTGTTCATGTGACAACCTACTTCCCTCCAGTATGACTAGTTTATTACTTACCAAAAGAGTACTATAGTCTGATCAGTAGTTGGGGGTTCACTAAAAGTGCCATTCCTTGTAACATGAGACACTACCATCCCTATGATCAGTCCATGACACAACTAACAGTTGGTGGTAGCTGATTATAACAGTGCTGTGCAGGCCTTCTGACCTCAACTTTAGTGGAGAGTCAACTTACTGGTTCTCCTTGTAAATATGTGTAGTTTGCAGGGGCGTAGTTTGGTCAGTAAGATTGGAGGAGAGAGGTGGTGGGTTTTTCATTTCCCAACATTTGCATTGGCATATCTTGTTAACATACATTATATGAGATGCAATGTACTAGGGGGCTCTAGGGACACTGGAAAGGGAGAGCAGTGCAGATTCTTAGTGGTACTTAAAATAAAATATTTTGTAAAATAATCAACATTTTTTAAGAACTTCAAAACAGAGGAGAGTGTGTGTGCTTGTGTTTTAGCCTGTGTGTGCATGTAAAAATCCTAGGTGGAATCTGACAGACACCTCATCATGCCGGACTGAAATCACCTGTTCCCAGCTGTTTACTACATAATACACTTATTGGGGGGCTATAACATTCCAAACACCGCCTCCCAAAGCTACACCCCTGAACTAGTTTGCGAAGAGTGGACCCCTGCATTTTGCCTGATTGTATGTGGTATGTGAATAAGAGGCCTTGGATGCTTGTAATGTGGGGTATGCAGATGTAGTCCCCCATTCAAATGTACCTTCCTGTCTCCATGCATTCCCCCATTGTGCTGCTCCTCTGATTTCTCCACTCACTCTAGATTTCATTTTGAAGCTAAATGCATCTGTAGGGCTTAATATACAGATGCTGTTAACAGAGGAAGGACTTTTTCATGCACCGGTACTGAATATAAACCAATTCCAACAAATCAGTGTGTGACACGGCCAGAGAAAGACATAAATAAATGATGGCCCACATGCAGAGTCCAGTCTGCACACCTCATAGAACACAGATAGGTTACTCACCCAGCCAACAGATCCTGGGTTTGTGATGCTGAAGAAGGCGTAAGTGCAATACACAAAGTCAGCTTTGCCTCTCTGATCATGACCATTAAGAGAAACTGAAAGACCTACACCTTCATCATCAATGGAGTTCCCATTATTTTGGGCAAGGTCCCTGGAATACTTTCTGAGATAGCCGGGTTGAATGTTACCAATAGCTTCCAAACATCATTTCTCCAGTTTTTTGGCAGAATATAATCAAAATAAATTCAGGAAATAGTGTCAAGCTTCAAGACATGGTAATATGCTCCCTACAATGTCCTATTACTCATTTTTTCCCTCTGTAGCCAACACCCTACTTCCTTTTTCCCAGAGAACTACAGGAGTGTTCTTTCACAATTTCGAATTTAAATATCTCACTCCACTGTCCAGTATGCATTGTCCAGCATTGCATTCAATAGCTCATAAACCAAGGTAGACTCACCAGGATGGTTGCTTGGCTATTTAGTTGCCTCTAATCCACACCACCTTCTTCTCCCCTCCACCCCTGATGGAGACCTGTGCCATGTTGGTTGATTTTCTTAGTGATCTATATTACCAAACATAGTTATGGCATTCCACTGTTAGTTCTGCACATTTAAACAGTTTTTTAACTACATTTGCTTGTTAACATGGTTCCCCTTGTAAACATGGTTCCCCTACCTGCTACCACCAGAGTGCCAACAGTCACCACTCTCTCAGGCTGCTATTGTTCAGTTGGTCCCATCTCTCTTATGTCACATAACTGTTCACACAAAAGTAGTGCCTTGCATGATGACACCAGAAAGTGCATCAAAAGCACTGCTCATCGACTCTATAAATGTTAAAGGCTTATCTTATTAAATGAAATGCAAAAAAGTACTCCACTATCTGAACACCAAACAAACAGATGTGACCCTATTGCAGGAGAATCACTGTCAGAAGATGAATCTCTGAAAGTGAAAGATGACAGGGAAGGAACAGCAGTGAGCACTAGCCACATCAGAACCTCACAGGGACCCCATTTATGCCAATAGAAGTACCAAAGAATTAGGAAAATCGATCCTCCTCAGAATGAGGGTGCCCTAAAGGTTACAAAGATTTGGACTTGTTAGAAGGTTCCTATGAATTCTGGAGGCCTGCGTTTCTAATAACAAGAACTTCACAATAAAGAGACTTAGGGCATGATTTAGAGTTTGGCGGATGGCTTACTCCATTGCAAATGTTATGGATATCCTGTCTGTCCTATTACAATTCCATAGGATATCATGGGATCATAATATGGTAGAAGGGTTACCCGTCACGTTTGGAATGGAGTAACCCTATCCACCAAACTCTAAATCAGGCCCATAGTCTACATATATAATCAGTAATTGTTGGCTTGTATTGACTAGCTCACAGTACCACATTGAAGCCCCTAAGCTGTCCAGAGTAATGGATGTTATTGGTAACCTCAAACATGATGCTCTGATTCCCAAGGAATCTGTGGAAACAGATCTAACCCTTTTGTCTGGTAACTCTTGCATGCCAAAGGTAAACACAAGAAAGATATAAAAAGGCATTTTCAAAACATGTATTGAAATATTAGTATTCTTGCACAGAAAGCATGAACCACAATTATTAGAAAGATGAGACATGTTACTGTAATCAGCGTTATTAGGAAGGTAAACAATATATACAATTCAACCATGTTAATTGTTACCACTGTTGACTCACTCCTATCTGTATCTAAAAGAGCATAGAAGGAGTAACCTCTGCCAGGTCAGTTGGGACAGTCTAACTCCTGTACATCGTTCTTAGGTGACAGTAAGCTGGTCTAAGAGTACAGATTATCTTTCTTTGTAGGATGGAGGTCGGAGTCAGCAGGACTGCATCTCAGTTACAGTTCATAGAGGCTCCATGATAATCTGGGGTGAAGTGCTCCTCTCCACCTGTGTAGCATAGACACAGTTTATATAATAAATGACTTTCCTTATCACATTGTGACAAAGGTGCAGAACAACTACTTTGGCTAGTCTAACATAAACTGTCTCCTATCAAGCACCGAAAAGGAAATCAAGGCATCACATTCTGATTGTACATCCCTGGACTGAATGTGCAGAATAGGGTGACAATGCCTACCAAGAATAAATGTGTGTACAGCACATTCTCATGTTAGTAGAAAGCTATGTAATAAGTCACTATCAGAAAGAGATGTCAAGCTAAAAACGAAAATCTACAATGGAGAGCCAGTGCAGGCAATGCAAAAGACTAACCCCATGGGCAGGCATACCTTTGTGAAACTCAAAACATGCAACAGGATGATGATAGCAGTGATGGTATGTGCTGAATACTCATAAACATCAACTCTCTGTACTGTAACAAACTGCAACTAAATTCAGACAGAAGTTGGAGGGGATTGGAATCTGGTGCCTGGTACATTCCTGGACAGAATGGAACTCTTGACACATACAGTGTGAATGACAGAATAATGCTCCATGATGACATATATCTGGAGACTATTCCATCCTGTGGACAAGAAATACGTCTTTCTCTTCTGCCCCTACAAGATCACTTCACCCATTGACTGCTTTCTAGTACGTGGCTCACTTTTATCTGATGTCATGTGCTGTGACATTCTGGAGGATGGTTATATGGAACTTACATCAATTCAGATATCATTAGAGCTAGGCATATGTAACAAATACTACTAAAGACTACATGAATGCTACTGTTTACAGGGATCTACTGAATAAGGACGTTGTGGGTTCACAGATCCAGACTTACATGATAGAAAACATAGGCTCTACCCAGCCTGCAGAAATGATATACACAGCTGGCAAAATGCAGAGGACATATGATGAAGGACTCCACTACTGACAATCAAAACTCCAAGACCGAACAACTGAAGCTTAAGTAGAGCATCAAAGTCTTGACACTGTGCCATAATGCTGATCCCTCACCTAATGTGAAACAGCAGTTGGAAGAAATCAACATTAAGCTCAATGTCTTCTTCACTAAAAAAGTAGGACTCTACTGAAATTAAAAGATATGTACTGTGAGCAGAAGGAGAAAACTAGTTAACAATTGGTGAAGCACCACTCCAAATAGAATTTCAGATGTGCCTTGCAACTGTCTGATCTGCCAGAGACCGTTTGCTCACACATCCCTTAGATACAACCCAGGCATTCACTCATGTTAGGTTTTATGTAGCTCCGAAACATCTGATATTTGACCTCTTGAGGAGAAATTCCTTTGAACAATATGATGTCCCACACTATCCCCTAAGGACAGGCACTTTTGCTGTGTGACACAATCAAGGAGACGGAACAGAAGAGCTCCATATGCGCCATCTCTAACTATACCACCATAGTTGTAATTCTCATGGAGTGCAAAGATCTTCTTGACTGATCCAGCTTACGCCTCATACCCCTGCTTGGCTACAGCCTCATATCCCTGTTCATTGTTGACGTGAAAAGTTTGGCTAAAATTCTTGCAACGTATTTACCCAGGTTTATCCCATTCCTGCTATACTCACAAGTGGACTGTGTACCAGGCTGCTTTTCTAGGCATCACCCCTTTACACTGGCACACCTCCCATGACAATATAGATTCAGCTTCAGAAATTCTGGCTATTTAACTACATACTGAGAAATCGTTGGATAGGATGAATGGAGTTATCCCTTTAGGACCCTAGAGAGAGGTCGTCTTCGGGATGATTTTACATCTAAAATAAACTGGCCATGTAATGCCCGTCTCAAATTTAATTGCAATGATCTACTTTCTAAAATAATAAAGACAGAGCCTGACATCCACCTGGGGTGTCAACAATCACTAATTGTATTCCTCCTTGCTTTTGAAACTTTAACAGCTGCGGTACAGCAGTCGGGTAATATCCATGGAATTTGGACCAAGTTAGGAAAGATTAAGGCATTTTCAGACACTGACATCATCTTACTTAACGCTGGCTCTACATTGCCTGTGTGATATCACAGATATTCACATTCTCAGATCTCTCTGGCTATAGAATAAACTGGGGTAATACAAGTTACTGCACATGTCGTGCACCTCCACCAAAACATGTCTTGGCAATCATCTTATCCACAGGGTTATCTCAATTACTTTGGAAATCATCATAACAGAGTCCGTGAATTTATGGTCAAGGACAATCTGACTCCTTTAACGGATGAAACCAAAAGCCATTTTTAATGCTGGTTCCATCTCAATACATTGACTTGTGTACCCAGATACAATTACAAACTAGGGATGCTCCCATTGCACATGTGAGAACCACTACTTTCCAAAATCGACTCAGACATTTGGAGTGGGGGAAAGCCTAGATTGAAAATCAGAACTTGATAGCACACACAACATTTGGGGGCCTTCACATCCCTCACACATTGACACATAATAAGGTATACCAACTCTCACAATTGGTCTACTTTTTGTCAGGGACAAGTGATACACCCTAATGGGTGGCCGTTAAGTGGGAAATCCTCAAATGTCCAAAACATGTCCTTCTAGTTTATCCATACAAATCACTGCCACCAGAAATCAATAGCCCTGTCCTTTGGACACTTTTTGCTGTCTGGAAACTGGCACATGGACAATTGAAGATACAACCAGTGGTGCACCATTCTTACTGGACCTAGTGGTTGAAGAAAGGGTTACTTTATGTGGAGCAGTTCTATGATGAAGACTCACTCGTCTTTCCATTATGTTCATTTGGAGTTTCATTTGCATAAAGTCTACCACTTGTAGTTTCTGAACCTTTCCAGCTGCCTAAGGAGCAGCCTGGCCCACAACCAGCCATCCTATGAACTTTTCTAATAACATAATTCCTCTGTAAATAGAGTTCTATTTAGGAATCAGCTGTCCAGCCTGTGTAGTACTTTTATTGCAGAATTATTCTTCAAAGCTACTATGAGTGCCTCTGGCCTCTTCTGGCAAACAAATCATGATATGGTCATGAGACCTTGAAAACCGAAAATGTCCTATTTTAAAATATTTTATGATTGTTACTGGAACCCTATGAAATTGCTGAGAGCCTTTTTATTATCCCAAGCAAATTGTTGGAGGTTTGGCCAAGGAGACTTTAGAAGGGTGCATGTATTTTGGGAATGCCATAGACTATAACCCTACCAGTCGCTGTTGTGGAATACATTTTCACAAGTAAGCAAGATCATTCTCCCACACTTGGACCAGCTGCATGATGTCATTGATGTGGAGGGTTTGTCGGCCCCTAAATACTGATGGGTACCCACCTTACTTGTGGCAGCAAGCATCTACTGAGGCACTGGTGCATTGATGAGCATTAGCACCCCTCAGATGATGTCCCACTAATTACACCTATGTGTTTGATGTTTCTAATTCTTAAATGGGAACATGCAGCCCATTTCCCCATGCTTGTTCCACTACACAGGACATGCCCATTAACTGCTGGTTACTGCATCTGACTTTGTGAGACACACAAAAGATAACACACATTCAGCGCTTTCAACGCGCCCGGGGGCCGGAGCAGCCAGCCAGCGTCAGCACAAGCAAAGGGCAGGAGCCCTTTAAATCCTTTCCATCACTCCCGCCTCGCGGGACGCGCTTTCAACACGCCCGGGGGCCGGTGCAGCCAGCCAGCGTCAGCACAAGCAAAGGGCAGGAGCCCTTTAAATCCTTTCCAGCGCTCCCGCCTCACGGGACGCGGTTTCAACATGCCCGGGGACGGAGCAGCCAGCCAGCGTCAGCACAAGCAAAGGACAGGAGCCCTTTAAATCCTTTCCAGGGCTCCCGCCTCGCGGGACGCGCTTTCAACACGCCCGGGGACCGGAGCAGCCAGCCAGCGTCAGCACAAGCAAAGGGCAGGAGCCCTTTAAATCCTTTCCAGCACTCCCACCTCGCGGGACGCGCTTTCAACACGCCCGGGGGCCGGAGCAGCCAGCCAGCGTCAGCACAAGCAAAGGGCAGGAGCCCTTTAAATCCTTTCCAGCGCTCCCGCATCGCGGGACGCACTTTCAACACGCCCGGGGGGCCGGAGCAGCCAGCCAGCGTCAGCACAAGCAAAGGGCAGGAGCCCTTTAAATCCTTTCCAGCGCTCCCGCCTCACAGGACGCGCGTGGGCTGCGCCCGGGCAAAGCCCGGGCCAAGGGCGGGCCCGTCCTGAGCCCGTCGGAGACCAGAGGAGGCTGGGCTGGGCCCCCCCTCTTTCATTTGCAGTAAGGAGCCTAGCAGTCACCTAAGAGAAACTGTACAGTTTATCGGAGTAGCTCCGTTCATCACTATAGCTGTATTACCAACAGGCCCTTACAAGCTCCGCTCTGTCAGTGGTGGCCTTAACCCGGAGGGCCCTACTCAAACAAGTATCTAGTCAGAGAGCGAGACGCTGTTATTTTCCAGAAGAGGCTTGGCAGGCAGGGCCAGTTACTCCAGTAGCAGGACATCCAATATACAAGTAAGAGAGTTATCTTCCTTTTTTTTTCCTCTTGCATTTGTATTTATTGATTCTACGGGTGTTTTTTCACTATGGGGAAAAGGAAGGCTACAGATTTACTGGCACAAGCTAAGGGAACCAAAATAGCGAAAAATCGCTCAAATAGATCTCTGAATTCGGGCACATCTAATAAGCCAAATCCACTTGATGAAATTGACCTCTTAGTCAAAGAAGTCGAGTCTATGTTAGGCACTCACACCACGGGGATAAACAACTCAAGGAAAGCCCCCCCAAGGATAGGAAAATCTCAGAGATATTTATAAAGAAGGGGAAAAAGACTCCTTTAGACGCAACAACAGGGGTTGAGGGGGGTGGGGCTCCGCACATTTGCAGAGACCCCACTCCAAAACCCACCTTTAGTATAGAGAGTCCTCTAACACCCCATGGGGGTTCCCCATA
This sequence comes from Pleurodeles waltl, assembly GCF_031143425.1. Taxonomy (NCBI): domain Eukaryota; kingdom Metazoa; phylum Chordata; class Amphibia; order Caudata; family Salamandridae; genus Pleurodeles; species Pleurodeles waltl. Next base: position 828,985,833 of record NC_090437.1, on the reverse strand, counting down.
TGTACCAAATACTCTGTCTTTTCTCCTGTTTAGCCCGGTGATCAAAGTGGTTCCAAGTTTATTGTGCACTAATCGTTTTGAACCACTACTGGCAATAGAGGACCCGCCTGTGCCTGCGAGCGCGATCACGCCTGTAGTTGGAATATTTAATTCCAGTGCTATTCCATTGATCTCTCAGCCCGGTTCGGAAGGCAATGAACCAGCAGCTTGTAGAGGCAATTTGGCTAAAGTTCTCCAGAGAGTTGATGAAGTTAAGGGACTGGTTCTGGTATTAATAGATCTTTTGAAGAGTAATCTTGTGCATCAGCATGGGAATAACTGTGCTTGTGAAGGGAATTGTAGGGTTTGTGGAGAGGTCAGAGGGAAATAAGTATTCCCCTCCTCTTCCCCAAACAAGGGGGGTGAGCCAAAGGTTAATTCTTGTGGACAATTCCACAAGGGAGGGAAGTTAATCGCCGCACCCTTACCAAAGATAACCTGAGGCCCAAAGGGAGGGCTGAAAATGTGCCCAGAAACGGGGATTGTTTAGGGAATTGGGTGATTAATTCTACCAGTGGTAGAGTCAGAGGTAGGATCAATGGATCCGACCCCCCTGAAATTGGCCAAGGGGACAATTCCACACAATCTTCTAATAGGCCATACAAAATTCATTACAATAGCAATTCCCCCGGTAACAATACTGAGAACACAGCTAATAAAGAACAAGATTTGTGCACAAACTATGGAACAAATAAAATGTATCTCACTAATGTTCCAAAACTATTGCCAGGGTCAGTTGAGAACCAAGCCTCCGTGATTAATAAAGTCATACACTGGGTACGCTCCCGATGAATTTGCCTCTCTGTCATTCGTTCGGATATAACATCGGCCGAGAGGAACAGCATCTTAGGGACCAACTTTGACACAATTACTATTAATTTTCAAGATGAGACTATAGTGATTCAACTAATGGATTTTGACTCTCGCACCTACTTGAACAGAGCAGCAATCATGGGGGGGATAAGACTTATGATAAATCCACGCAACCATGGACCAGAAAACGGACTGGATGGACCAGATGGCTTAATTAGCTCCTGTGGAGGTGTTGTATATAAGGCAGCTACCGATTTTGGGCCGCTGCCTGCTTCTGTATGATTGACTCTTGAATCAGTGACTCATGTGATGGCCAGCCCCAAGGTCCTACATTTAAAAGGGAATAATAGAGTACCAACATCTGATATTTGTACCAATGACCTGGGCCCAGGGGACGTAGGTTGTACAACTGTGGTGACAAACAAAGGCAAATGTACGTTAGAACTCATGTCCTGGAACCTTGCTGGGTTAGCAAAGAAACTAGATGATAGTGAATGGGCCTTTTTTATTAAGGATATAGATGTTTGTCTCTTTCAAGAAACTTGGGCAGAGGATGCTACTATTATAGATGGATTTCTTTCATTTAGTGTTCCAGCTATACCCTCAGAGAAGGGGTTGGGCCGGGCGAAAGGTGGGCTGTTATTACTTGTTAACAAGAATCTGCAGTGTGAATACAAGCTTTTGGAAATTGATTCTGTAGATATAGAAGCCATGTGTGTTACGTTAAAAAAAACTCTATCAATTGTTATTGTTAATGTTTATATACGATCAGTCTCATGTAGTTCCGAGTCTCATACCTTGGCTATTTTGTCCGAATTCGTGGGAAGCCTTCACCCCTCGACTATTTTAATTGTAGCCGGAGATTTTAATTGTACCTTTGAACCCTCTACCCTTATTAATGACCTAACTGACGAAGAGGATGAGCTGTGGGGGATCCCACAGCTTTCTATCACTCGGCCCTGCAAAAAATCTCGGGTGGCCACACAATTAGCCTTATTATGTCTAAAACATGGCCTTAGGGCCTGTAATGGCAGGACGCCATCTGATATGAACATTGCACATACGTTCAAAAGGGGCAATTCCACAAGTACTATAGATTATTTCTTAGTTGATGTTAGGTTATGGCCCCACCTGGAAGATATGGAAGTAATAGTGAGAAGTGATAGTGACCACTTTCCCCTGCTTCTAACCCTTTCTGGAGAAATGTTCAGGAGACCACACAATAATCATGCTAAAATAATCCCGCCATTATGTTGGAATAATAAATTTACTAAGGTTACTTGGCCAAAAGTGATGTCTAATCCATATCACATCAGAGCAATATACCAAATCTTTTTAAATAATTTGGCCGAGTAAGAAGAACAGACTGTAGGGAACATTCCGATTCTAAAAATCCATAATAATATGGCTATTCAGCTACGGGTTTTTTTTTATCAAGCAAGGAGGTCAAAGCCATGTGAAGGAAAAGGGGCACGCACGGGATGGTTTGATGAGAGGTGTTCAAAGGCAAAGTCTGGGCTTAAAGCAGTATTAATGTCTGGTTCCCAGGGAGAGATCAAGCAAGCTAGGACTCTATATAAAGAAACTGTGTCTAATGCAAAAAAGCGGTGGGAGGACTCTCTGTGGCAGGAATTATTAGATGCTTCCAGAGAAAAGGACAATAAGCGCTTTTGGGAACTCCTGTCCAAAAGAGAAAATGGAGGTAGGAGTTGTCCCAGCAACCACATACAACCAGAAAGCTGGGTAGAACATTTTTCCACTCTTTATGCCCTACCAGAGGGCTTAACGGACAGCAATGTAATCAACTCCTCACCTATGCTACTGGATTTGATCCCCAGCATGTTAGTTCATGTGGGGGCCCAGTGTATCCCCAAGGGGCATCTCACCTTTAAAGTAGAAGAAACCCTTGAGGCTATAAATAGTCTGAAACTTGGCAAAGCACCCGGACCGGATAAACTCCCTGGAGACCTGTATAAATCCGAACCAAATATCTGGTCCTGGTATATTAATGCCATTTCAAATAGCATAGCTGCAGGGGGACAAATCCCGGGCACATGGAAGGGGGCTGAAATTGTACCCATCTACAAAAAAGGAAACGCTAACCTCCCAGCCAACTACAGACCAATTAGCCTTATAGATAACGTGCAAAAGATTTTTGCTAAACAAATTCTACAGAGGCTAACTAGCTGGGTTGAGGAGCATCAAATTCTTTCTCATCTACAGGCCGGGTTCCATGCCAAAACTAGCATGGTAGATCAGGTCTTTCGACTGGCTATATTGTACTGGAAATATGTCCTTATCGCCAAGCAATGTCTATATGTAGTATTCATAGACCTGCGATCTGCTTTTGACCTGGTTTCAAGAGCTAAATTATGGGAAGTGCTGGGCAGACTGGGAGTTCCAGAGGACCTAATACTCCTGCTAAAACGTTTGCATGAAAACACTTATGCCCAAGTGAGGTGGGGCGAACAAGGCGAATTGACAGAACAGATCCCAGTTAGAAGGGGAGTCCGTCAAGGTTGTGTGCTAGCCCCTCTATTATTTACTTGATTTATTAATGAAGTAGTAAAGGCTGTGTCCATATGCCAGAATGACGCACCCTCCTTGAATACACAAAAAATTCCTATCCTGCTTTTCGCAGATGATTCGCTCCTTATTTCTAAGACACCGATGAGGTTACAAATCCTTGTTGATCGATTTTACTCATTTTGTCGCGATCACGGGTTGGAGGTTAATATTGACAAAACAAAACTAATGGTGCTATCCAAAGGGCCTAGTAAAAGATGCTCCACCCACATCGATGGAGTTTTCCTGAAGGAAGTTAGCTCTATAGATTATTTGGGAGTCAGGTTAACTAGTAAACTATCATGGGAAGAGCAGATCACAAAAAGTGCAGGGTTGTTACAACATAGAGCTTCGTCCATATTGCGCTTTTACCAGGGCTCTTTTGCAAAAGCTGTTTCTCCAGCATTGAAGATTTATATAGCCAAGGCACAAGGTGCAGCTCTGTATGGAGCGGAGGTATGGGGTTTCTCCAACTGTAACAAGATCTCAGTGGGAGAAAACAACTTTGCAAGGGCCTTGATAGCGTGTCCACGCTCCACACACCTGCTCCCAATATTTTGGGATCTGGGGTTAAGTCGAGCAGCAGACTTGGCTACTTTAAGACATCTCCTGTACTGGATCAGGTTGTGGACTACCCCTGAACTAATATATATAAGATCTCATTACTTGACCTATTAAAATGTCAAAATGCCAATACTGTCCCTTGGATTTGTCATGTGTCCCACTGGTTCCGTTTGCTGGGCTTGGGTGACTATTGGGAGAATCCCCACAAATTAGAAAGACGGGACAAAAATGTTTTAAAGTTAACTTATTGGTCTTATGTCAGGGATAATAACATAACCTGTAAATCTCATGGCCGTTTAACTAACCTTTTCGCTGATCTTAAATGGACTCCAAAGTTTGAAGCCTATTTGGACATTATACCGGATCTGCACGGCAAAGGTCTATATGCAAGGTTTTGTTTTGGATCCCTGATGTCATTGATTCACAGGTGGGGGCCGATTGGTCTCTCTGATATATGCCCTGCTTGTGGCAGTACCTCCGAAACCATTGAACATTTTATGTTCTTTTGTCCAGCTTACGCGAACCCGCGATCAAAATGGATTCGCAACACTTGTAGGGCTATGGGATTTAAGATCTGTTCCTTGACTCTACGGGTGTTAAAAAGTCATAATTCAGCTGATGTAATTCTCCCTGTCAGTAAGTACTTAGTAACAGCATGGCGCATGCGTTGCCACTTCCAAAAAGCAACTTGAGGTTATTATCTCTTCTTAGAGCTTTTATGTGTAATTTGAGCTTTTATTGTTCTAGTGTTTTTTAATGACTTCAAATAATTTATTAATTTGTAGTTGCTGTATCTTATCAAAATTATTATTTATTCCTGTATTTTCGCTAGTTGGTTTTATGTGCTTTTATGGTCAATTGATCGAATAAAGCTGTGTGTGTAACACACATTCAGCATTCTATTTTGGACTTGAGGCTTGACATGCCACTTCGGAGCATGTTGTTTCATTCCAGTGTCCCAAAGATCACAAGAGAGCACCACAGCGGACTATTCACATACTCATGTCCAAGGATATAGAGCCATGCAAAACACATATGGTGATGCTAACCAATACACAACATACTTGGACGGATAATACTTCCAACCTGGCCACACAATGAATCAGAACCTGCCATCATCCATTCATTAAAGTACATATCAGAGAATAAGTGCATCTTTTACACAGACATTGACAGGGCCCGTCATGTTGGAAGGAAATCATGCACACACCCTGGATGTGGGATGAGGGTTGATCTATCAAGCATGTCTTGTTGTGTTTGACTGATCAGCATGACAGCAGGGGCTTAATGGAACACAATAAATACAAAGATCATAGGAGCTCCTTTTGGGTGTTAGTGTCTGAACTGCTCTATGGGATTATTCTTGTTGGGGTTCTTGATTAAATTGTCAATAATGTCTGATTAGTCCAAGCTGCTCAGTGACAGTCTTCATGTCCTGCTCCTCTTTGTTATATTTGCAGTTCTCTGTTGATTGATCAACCAATATTTACTTGTTGGATTCAACTCTCTACTCTGCAAGATTTGGAATGCACATACATCTTCACTTTGCACTACATACAAGTCATGGTTGCGGTTCAGTCGTTCCTTATATGGCCTCTATGTTTTTGTTATGGAATGGAATTGTGAATATTCAATAAAGAAGAGTTGGGAAAAAAAACAAAAAAGACCAAGATGAAAAAGCCTTAACAGAAACTAGCACTACTCAGGGATAGACTCATGGATAGTCTTATGTATCTGATCTATCAGACAGCGGTAAGGGATCAGGACTGTTGGAATTCCTTGTTCGCAGAAGGATGATTTCAGTGAAAATAGATAAGGTTTCAGAGGACTCTTACGCAATGCTAAGGTATAAATCTTTAATGTTCTGTGCGAACTTTGGCACTCCATTTCAGGTTGTGGATAAATAGGGGGTGCCTTCCAGATGATGAACACTGACCAGTTATCTGTCTGCAAATTATTTGGGGTTGCGGATTGAAACAAGGTTAATTTGCTAGATTCAATGTTTAACTAACATGCACCTGTTGATAGGGCAAAAATATCTTTATGAGGTAGTATGTAGTGGGTTCACAAAGTTTTGAACTGGGATTTATATGTGATAAATGAAGAGTCGAGGGTTCTAGTTGAGGGGATGATTTACTCATAGTCCTGCAGGATGAACATAATTTATTCTGCATGGTTGCATACTCATTTTGAATTTCAAAGTAGCTGGATAAACTAGATAGGCTAACAGTAATCAAAGAAGGATATCACCACTTTGAAAATCACTCTTCTTTCAGATGGAAGTTCTAATAAGTGGAGGGCAAAGAATGGTGTGACTAATTTTGGTGACTTCCTTTACTTTAGGTGTAACAGGGATGCCACAGTCAAACAAAATCCCCATGTTGTGAACCTCAGTTTCCAAGATGAAAAGTGTTAAAATTAATGCTAGTTAGACAATAGGAGTTAATATAGGTTACGGCAGGCCCCTGAAGCGGTTTTTATCAGGTCAGACCATTAAGACACAGCCTCATTTGGTGAATCCAGTATTAAAAACAAGCATTTGCAATGCAATGCGTCTCGCATTTGCTCGAGTTAGAGCTATTAGCACTGTAAACTCCGAACCTGACTTTTCTTGCCGCATAACTTTCACATAAGCGAGCGACTTCACAACGCCACAGCCGCCATGAGAATCAGTGATAAGGAAAGACACAAAAGGAAAAAGAAGTTCGCTCATAGTCAAACTTATCAGTAAAAGTGCAATTAGTTATGTAACTGGGGCAATAGCCATGGCGGTAACAAAACCACCCCAAGGAGGGACAAACATAAACCATTTACTAATGTCATCAAAGGATTTTTGAACGGTAAACCCACAAACGAATGATAGTGACGGGTATGAGGTGGGCGTTGTTAAAAGCCAACACATCGGAAAAGCAGAGCATGCACGCTGCAATGCTCGACCTAATTATGTAGAGAATTCTAAATTACATTTTATGTGCATAAGCCTAGATATCACAACTCTTGTTGTTCATTTATTTTATTAATGTATTCATTTATTAATATTTGTAATCACACAAATGCCAGAGGGCCAGCGTATAGGTGTAGCACATATTTGACAAACAAAATCTGTTTTTCTATGGTAGCAAGATAAACATTGGCAATAATAAACAATATGAGTATCCTTTTAATGGTTGGTTTAGAGGAGAAAAAAGCATGGATGGAGAGGAGTTAATCTAGGGGTGTGGATGGAGAATGAGATGATCTGTGAGACATTATGACAAAGAAGAAATATGGTTGTCAGATATTATTGACTGATAGATGGACGTTATTCTATTTGTTTGAGGGACCATGCGGTACAGATCTAATGGCCATGATAACAAGGATGCAGGACTACTAATTGCTTGATTTTCTAAGATAGGATTGATAAATAATTACTGTCTTGTGAGTAGAAGTTGTTTCAGGGTGTTTTTGAGGGATGTTTGGTCATTCAATGGCCTAATTTCTTTGGGAAGGTTGTTCCAAAGTTTTCTTCCAGCCACTTTCAGGGTTTTGTCTCTGAAACTTGTTAATCTCCATTTTGGGATGGTCAATTTGCACTCTGAGTTGGGGCACAACCCTGTTGATGTTTGATGGGGCTTGCAGAGGTCTGATAGGTATTGGGGAGTTTTTGTATTGATGGTGTGTGACACTGAGTTGTTGCTTGAATGGAGGGGTTACCTCTGTTCAAACAACAGCCACAATCCCTGTCAGTGTGAAACACAAAAGTCTCCAAATTAACCTGCGCTTACCCTCTGGTGGCTTGGCACAAAAACAGTCAGGCTTAACTTAGAGACAATGTGTAAAGTATTTATGCAGCATATACAGTGCACATGAAATGAAAACATGACACCAGAAAAATCCCACACCAATTTAGAAAAACAAATACAATTTTAATAAATTATCTGACATCAAAACAACAAGCATCCGATCAGTAGAAACAGGGTTATGGATTTCTAAAGTTTAATTTTAAAAAATGACACCCAAAAGATCAAAGGGCCTCATTATGACTTCGGCAGTCTAAAACGTAGACCGCCAAAGTCCCGCCAGCCACAAGACCGCCAGGGATGGTGGTCTTCAGACAGACATATTTTGACTACTGGCAGCTCTCTGCCAGAATTTGGGCACAGAGCCGCCAGCAGCCATACTGGTGGTGGGCAGTGCAGTAGAGGCTGCTCCGCTTGCACCACCACATAATCACAACACCGCCACTCCTATTACGAGGTGTTGTGGTGACTGGGCGCTGGTGGTGGAGCAGGCCCCAAGGATCCAATCCCCTCCTGGATGACCACTGAGAAAAGGTAAGTGCCCGTCTGATAGGGGAGGGCGTCTGATGAGTGGTGTGTGTGTTTCTCTGATTGGAGGGGTGGTGTTTGTGTGCATGTATGTGTGTGTGATTGTGAGTGTCTGTATGAGTGCGTGAATGGATGCGGGGTGGTGGGGGGGTGCGAGTGTATGTGTGTGTATGAGTGCGAGAATGCATGATTGCATGTGTGTGTCTGTGTATTATACATGCATGCTTGGATGGGGTGGGGGGGGGCTCTACGGGCTTAGAGAGGCCCATGGCTGTGTGGGGGGGTAGGGGAGTTGCATACTGGCGACAGGAATGTAAATTCCTGTCGCCAGTATCCTTTCTGCCAGAGATTTCCTGGCAGGGTTGCCAACAGGAAATCCCTGGCGGAATGAAGGCTCCAAATCCGTCCGCGGTCTATGGTGGACCTCCGGGTTGAAGGTGGTCGACCTTCACTCCGGCGGTCCAACCTGCCTGGCGGTACAGGCAGTGCAGTGAACTTGCTGCTTTGCAACCTATTCACTGCTGTGGTCATAATCTGGCGGTCCAGCACCGCCACACCGTCTGCAGTGTTACCGCCACCGCCAGCGTGATGGAGCTGGACTGTCAATGTCATAATGAGGGCCAAAGTGTCAACCACAGACATCTAATCACGTGAGACCAGGTCAAATTAAAAAAATATTGCAGACCATGATGGAGCATGAGTCAGATACAAGAAGTGGATTGGCCCATTTGGCACTTTCATTTGGACTTAGAAGAAATTATGATAAAAATGCTCTGAGAAGGTAATATTCACTGAGGCAAGGCTACAGGAGGTGTCCACGGAGGCATTTTCATTGATGGGGAGCCTCTGGACAAAGTCACAGTGATGATTTCTACAGTAGAACTTAGGTGCCAGTGACAGGTAAGGAAGCCTTCAGCTTTTTCACTGTTTTCCCACTGGCCTGGCAGGTGAGACAGGTCCTGCAGAAAGCATCTGAGGCTATCCTCATCTGGGGCAAATAAAAGTGGAAGACAAGCCTGGCAAAGGTCTTCTCTTGCCCCAGGTGCCCTGTCAGGGGAATTTCAGGAGCCACCTCCAGTAGGGAGCCTCTGTAGTATTGGGGGACAACTAACACTTATGTTGCCCTATGTCAGGTGCCTTATGCTCACTATACAGGAGGTCATTCTCCCAGTATATTAGGTGATCTCTGGTGGTATCACCAGCTGCCTGCGCTTCAGCCTGACGGCTCCTGCCTTTATGGGTTGGGCACTCTTTCAGTGTCTTACAGAACTTTTCCCTAGTGGGCCCACCCTCTGTTTGCCATCCAGCAAGCTCAGGTAAGTCTCTGTATTATCCTGGGTGGCCTTATCTGGTGTTCCATCCCACTGCACTGTGGGAGTTTCAGGGGCTTGTTCCCTATGCACCTTTCCCTTATATTTCTTGATGGCCTCCTGGGCCATTCTTCCAGGCCCCAGATCTCCTTAACTCTCCTCCTGGGCAACCATGGACCTGGTGGTCACACAGACCCAATCAGGCAACCCCAACATTTCCAGGTGTGACATGAGCTCCACTTCCTTGCAGGCAGTGTGCTCCAGTTCATTTCATAGCAATCAGTTATTGGGCATGACAGTGCTCATGGCCACCTTAAGAAGACCTGAGTGCCCCCTCCATTTAAAGGGAACCAGAGCTGCAGGATAGTGGCTCTCTCAGTTGTTTGCTACTGCAACCTGGTGCAATGTATAATGTGTCACTTGCTCAGAGGGCACTAGATAACAACTGACAGAAGTCAATATTCATACTGCCTCTTGTGTCCCTCAGAGCCTCCACCTTCTGCCCATTGATGGCAACCACTGTCTATACTTGGAAGTATTAGAGGGCATGTGGGCTTTGGCATCATCTCTCTGTCAAAGAAATATAGCAGGGCTTTGGACAGCGGAGAAGAAGGGTGCTCAGAGACCAAATCAGCAAACAGTACAGTGCATAAATATCTTTACAGCAGTGCTCTCATAAGGGGACCACCCATACCCCCTACTCTGAAGCAACTAGTTAATCAGACAAAACCGCATAATTAGAGGCACAGGTCATAGTAAGTTAATACATATCTTCAGTTAGTATGACAGTTCGTATATAATATGTTGATCAATAATGATGACAGGTCCAAGTCCACAGCCCAAAAACATGAACAAAGTCCTTATCTTGTAGAAAGATTAAATTAGGCATTGCAATTCTTCTGTATATTTCAACCAGTTAGGAATTTATTGGTTACCAACAAATCCTTATGATTCTATGAGTAACGTGATGGATTTCAAATATACCCCAGCCAACACGTGTTTCATCTAGAGGAGTGACCCCATGAATTCCTCAGGGCTAAAATCATAAAAAAGAGCAAACTGAACGTGAAGATATATTTGAGCAGCATAGTATACCCTTCACCGTAGTGTTGTAGAGTCATAGGGATAGAAACCAATCGAAAATAATTCACCACCTTCCATATATACTCAGAATATACAAATGCTAAAGTAAACCACATGATTTGTGACATTATATATCACAACTATTGTAGCAAATGATAAACCAGAAGAATTTAATGTGCTCAAATCATGCAAAATCCCAAAGCTCTGAAATAAGAATAGTGCAGGAATAAAAATAATAAGCATAAAGATAAAGATAAAGAATAAAATATAATGATAAAATTAAGTATAAGTAAAAATAAAGATAAAAGAGTGCAATGAACCATGCACGCACATGTGCTACCTAATCACAAAATCCTACCTGATGCACTAGTCCGTTATCTAATCAATTGTAAGGTCCACTAATTCCTAACAGGCAAGTTCCAATATATGCGCCACGTCGTATTAGCTGAAAGAAGATTCCAGTAAAGGGTAACAAATTAGTCCCACATATCTTGCAGGTATATTTGAACCTAAATATATGAAAGTAACCCTAATTCATCATGGCACCAGTAACATTGTGCCTCCACCTCTCAATATGGTTAGTAATTAATGGATAAGCCGAGCGCGATTTCACAAAGACTATGATTATAAAGAAATCATCTAAATTATTGTGAAGCGGGTACATTACCTCTCAAAGTGACCTGAGAACAGTCGGAAGCTCATGGCGCCATAGCTTGCATGTTCGGGAAGTTCTAAATTAAACAAATTTGATCCTGATTTTCATGGGCTACATCTTGTGGCCCTGGATGGAGAGGGAGTGGACCTACTCTGCCAGTTGAGACCATGGCTATTCATGAGCAAACGGCAAACCATGATGCCAACCCAGAAACAAATAGATTGAACACCTCCATCTCTGATCAATATCGTGTCCTACAGGACATTTAGAAGCAAAAAACAGTGATTATACACAGGGTCACACCTTCACTAATATATGATTGCCCCCCAGAGTTAATTTCCCGGTCAGTGGAGGTCTCTTGGAAGTATCACAGAATTTTTTTAATTTTGCTTGCGTGCTAAAGATGCTTTTGTGGTCATCTTGGAAGATCTACATATTTAAACCAGCCCTGTATCGCACTGCTCACTGCCGTCCTTTCATGGAGCACCCGTGACAGGTACAAACAGGAACTTTGTTCAGCAAAGAAGAACATTTAGAAATTCGGTGATACCACTCCTGCCATGACCATAAGCATGGGCAATTACTGCAACTACATCAGAAAGCAGCACTAGATACTTAAAACAAAAAAAGAATGAAAGGAACATTCAGACTGTTGCTATCACAAGTTGATGATGCATCCTTAGTCCTTAGTCCTTGAAAGGATCCAATATAATAGAGATGTTTAGCACATTGCATTAAGAGGGAGAGAATGAGCCTTGAACTTTGGAAAATTGCATATGAGAGAGGCAGTACGTTAAAATTCATGAGCCAAGAATATTACTGAAATTGCATACTCACATCAATCATTTTGTCAATAACAAGTGTTGGCATTAAAACTCTCTGTCAGGTGAAATTCATCGACATTTCATCTGACAACTTTGATGATCAAGTCCTTGCATAATGGCCATGAATTACTTGATGCACTGCTTGGTTTTAATACACCAAACACAATACAAGTTTCCTATGACTCCATCAACCCTTCATCAAACCCAGTTCAAGGTATGTGCATTATAAATGTTCAATGTGGCATGCCAAAGGTGCCATGGGCCCTAATGCAAGCAGGAATATGTCTTCCATAATGCTGTTTTGGGTGGCACTGGGACCCTTGACCACTGTGCCACCAAACCATCTGTCCTCCTGGTGGCTATGTCACCTGGAGTGGCTCACGGTGCTAAGTAGGGGCTGGGTGACGTGCACGCGCAGGTCGGGGGTTGGAGAGGGATTAATAATAATTATGCTGCTGCTGTCAACTCCACGCTGCTCCTTTTCTGCGCAGACAGACTGCAGGCACAGGCTCCCAGCCTGCCCTGTGGCCAATCATGATGCTGCTCAAAGCAGCTTCAGGATTGACTGGGAGTGCCCAGCCAGGGTGCTTTCAGGATGACTGGGAGCCTGTGACTGCTTTCTCTAACTTGGCAACACAGTGCTGGGCTGGAGAGAGCCTATTGTGCAAGTGTGTTTGGCCGGCCTGAGACGGCCGGCCAAACATACATGCGCAGTGACGAGGAGTGCTGTGCACACCCCCTCAGTGTACGTCACAGCCTGTGGCCCACCCCTTTTACCAAAAAATGATAATAAATATAGTTTATTATTGTTTTTTGGTAAAAGGTTTGCTGCTGCTCCTCCTGGCGGAGAGGGGTGATGCTCCTCCACTAGGAGGAGCCGTGCCTGTATGTCTCTGAATGCCTAGATCTGGTTAACTAGGCATCCATGCCGCACTCATCTCACAAATATTCTAAGTTTAATTTTCAAAGTCTCAATGCTGATGTCACTACCAAAGACACGCTACAGAGTTGACACTTTTCCCCTTTGAGGCATATATTTATACTCTGCTTGTGCCAAATTAGCGTCATTCTTTTTGATGCTAATTCAGCGCAAACTTAACTCCATATTATACACTAGACCCATCTAGCGTCAGAATATTGGAGTTAACGTCATTTTTTGGATGCGTGAAACCTCCTTGCGTCAATGAGAAATATCTTTTATTGATTTTTAACCATGAACAGTGAATCCCCAATTTCGCACTGTTAGTCCCCCCACCCCCCATATTGCACTTAAATCAACACATTATATTCCTGAGCTGACAGTTCTTGAGGGTTTAAGCAGAAAATCCATTGCTACCAAAGTTCTATGTCGTGGTTGTGGGGGGTGCTTCTGGATCGGAGTCTGAGGTCGTCTGATCCTTTTTGGGTATCGGGGAGTCTAAGTTTTTCAGACTTTCCAGTATTGAGTCCCATTGTGTAGCACCCTCACTCAGCCTCCGGTCCTGTAGCGCTTCTCTCAGCAGTACAGACCCCTCCACTTCTGCCCATTTTTCTAGCGCTTCTTGCCACCTCTTAACTTGCGGGCCTACTGAGTCTTTCCAGTGTGAGGTGATTTTTCTTTTGGCCAGGACTAGAGCCAAGTCAATAAATTTGTTGGACATTTTGTGGGCAGTAGGGCGGGGGAAGTCTCCTAGCAGGGCCACTAGTTCGGACAGGGTGATCTTCCTGCTAGTGCTGTCGGAGATTCTCCTAAATATCTCTGACCAATATGATTTGAGTTGTGAACAGCTCCACAGCATATCAACTAGACCTGCAGCTGTTTCCGTACATCTAGGGCATCTCGCTTCGTTTGTATTGTATATTTTAGTTATCATTTGCGGGGTTAAGTAGGCCCTATGATAAATGTAAAGATTTATTAATTTGAATCTGCCGTTTCTAGATACAGAGTAGGTATGGGAAGTAATCTTTGTCCATTGCTCATCTTCAATAGTTGTGTTTAAATCAGTCTGCCATTTGTCTCTAAGTTTAATTAGGGGTGTGTGTGAACTGCTTTGTAGTGATTTATATATTTCAGAGATCATTCCTTTCCTTTCTCCTATTGTGCAGAGGATGTTACAGCCACTATGAGTTGGAGGTTCAAGAGCTGCCGACCCCCAAATTTTTTGTGCGGTTCTGGTGACTGCGTTATATGTAAGGAACAAACCTGACGGGAGATTAAATTGATCTTGGAGCTCCGAGTAAGTGCAGAGTCTCCCGTTATTATAAATGTCACCTAGTTTTGTGATGTTGTGTTCTTCTAACTTATTGAGACCTCTAAGAGTGTGGTCTCCCAAAGCATAAGCCAGGCACCCCAGGGGAGCCTCAGGTGTGTATGGGGTTTTTGTACGGGTTCTTCTTAGAAATTGCTCCCAGCAGTGTCTAGTTGATTCCCATTCCACTGGTAATTGTGATCTAGGTTTCTTAGGAGTCAGCACTATCCCTAGTATCTTTTTAGATGGACAGTTTAGTGGAATCCGTAAGTCTGTCGTACATGGGGGTTCGCTGATAAGTTTTGCTAGCCATTGTAGTTGACCTGCCCAGTAATAGATTTCTAGGTCTGGGGCAGCAAGGCACCCTTCTGCAGTGAGTCTCTACAATGAATTTGGTGCGATTCTGTGCCTGCTCGGGCCCCATATAAAGTTCGCGATCATAGAGTCAGTGCTTCTGAATACTGCCTTCGGAATCACCAATGGGATGGTAGAGAAATAGTATAGCATTCGGGGTAGCACTATCATTTTAAGTAGTGCAATTCTGCCGGACACTGTTAATGGTAGAGTCTCCCAGAAGCGCATGCTAGTTCTGACTCCTCTGATTGCTGTATGAATATTTCCTTCTAGAAGGTCTTCTGCAGTATGGTATATGTTTACACCTAGATATTTAAAAGTGTTAGGAGACCAGGGTAGCCCTCTCGACTCGTTCGGTTCTGGTGTGCTACTTGACATGGGGAATATAGTGGACTTCCTCCAGTTGATCCGAAGTCCGGAGGCCATTCCATATTTCTCAAGCATGGTTATTACACCTGGTAGATCATCTCCTAGGTTACGGAGAAAAAGCACCATATCGTCGGCATGAAGGGCGATATAATGTGTCCAGTCATTGATTGAAATGCCTTGGAAGTGCTGCCCAGTTCTAGCCATTTGGGCCAGGGGCTCCACTGCTACTGCGAATAGGAGAGGGGATAGTGGGCAACCCTGTCTAGTTCCTCTGCCAATCAAAAATGAATCAGATATGGTGTTACCTGTTTTCACCCTAGCAGTGGGATTTGAATGTAGCAGCCTAGTCCATCGTGTGAATCCCTCTCTCATCCCCATTCTCAGCATGGTCTGTTCCAGGTAGTCCCATCTCAGGCAGTCGAATGCCTTTTCTATGTCAACCGAGATAATCGCTGCATGAGTCATTTCCGGAGGCATAGAAGGAAGAACAGACACCAGGCGTCTAATATTTTGTGCGGTGCAACGTTGCGGGATAAAGCCAGACTGATCTTGGTGGATTAACGAGGTCATGTGGGGCAGTAGTCTGTTCGCAAGAATCCTACTTAATATTTTATAGTCTATATTGAGCATGGATAATGGACAGTAAGAACGGACATCTGTTGGGGGCCTATTGGGTTTTAGTAGGGGAATCATGATAGCTTCATTAGTAGATTGTAGTAGATTGCCCGTGCTCCAAGCCTCAGCATAAATTATGCTGAGATGAAGGGCTAGCAGGTCCTGGTACAGGAGGTAGAACTCCAGTGGAAGTCCATCAGATCCTGGGACCTTACCTTTGGCCATGCTTTGGATTGCTGTTTTAATCTCTGCATTCGATATTGGGGCTGCTAAAGCTGAGCTCTCTTCTACCCCAAGTTTGGGGAGGGAGAGGTCTTCTAGGTCTTGTAGTTGGAGGTTAGTTAGTGTCTCAGTAGGGGGCGCATGTAGTGTTGAATAGTAGTTGCTAAAGCTAGAGTTAATCTCTTTTTGGCTATAAACGCTGGTACCTGGGGTGTCTTCTATTTCCACTATGACAGTTTGTTGTTTAGGTGGGTTAGCCAGCCACGCCAGTAGGGCACCAGGCTTATCCCCCTCTGAGTGTTGTTTGATTATGTACTGCTTATAATCATATCGCGACAGCCTATTGTTTACTTCTATTATTTTATTTTTGGTGTCTTTCAGGAGGGGGGCCAGATCATGTTGTGTAGGGCGTCTGCGCTCAAGGTCTCTAAGGGAATCCTCCAGGCTACGGAGCTCGTTTTCCATAGATTTCCGGGCCCCAATGTTCTCACTAATACAGGTGCCTCTTATAACTATTTTGAATGCTTCCCATTCAATGGATCTGGAGGACGCAGTTTGTGCGTTGTGTTTAAAGAAATCAACTATGGTTGAATGCAATAGATGTTTGAGTGCCTCATCCTCAAGCATCTCAGCCCTCAGACGCCATGTTGGGATAGTCATTCTCTCCCTTCCCCAGGATAGCGATAGAATCAGAGGGTTATGGTCAGATATTGTACAGCACAGATATTCAGCGGAGATTACGTCCATTTGAATTTCAGGGGAGGCTAAAAAAGTATCTAGTCTGACATGTAGGTCGTGTACCGCCGAGTAATATGAAAAGTCCTGAGTATGAGGGTTAAGCTGCCTCCAACAGTCTCTCAGACGCCAGTGTTGTTGCCACTCTGCAAATGATTTAGCAATTTTTAGAGTAGGGGACTGTGAAATGGGGGGGGGGGGTGATCTGTCCAGACTAACGTTAGCTATGCAGTTGAAATCCCCTCCGATTATGTTAGGACCTGTTAAGAGTGGGCCTGTTTCAAGGGACAATTTATTGAGGAATTTCCCTTGGTCCTGGTTGGGTGCATATATCCCGATTAATGTTACATCTCTTCCTCCCAGTCACCCGGAGGCCACTACATATCTCCCATCCCTGTCTATGTGCTTGTGAAGAAGCTGAAAGGGCACCCTCGGACGGATCCAGATCAATCCTCCCCTTGCAAAAGCTGAGTAACTAGTTGCGATTATTTGACCTCTCCACCGTTTCTTGAGTGAGTTAACTTCCTGCTCTACCAGGTGTGTTTCCTGTAGTAGAGCAATGTGTATCCCCCTGCGCTTTAAGTAATTGTATACTTTATAACGTTTGGACATATTGTTTAGACCTCTAACATTCCAGGTTATTATCTTATACTTTGTAGTTTCCATTTTGGTTGCTAACCTTGTAGAGACTAGAAAGGATGAGGAAATTACTGCGTGTAGGATTATATTGTGGCGGCGTAATTTCGTTGCATGAGCTGTCATCTTCATAAAAGGTAAGTGCTAGATTATCAATGGAGAGTCAAATGATTTCTTCCGAGGATCTCGGGGTCACTTTTGGTAGGCTGGTGAGGGTGTCCCGCGACGAACTCAGTGAGTCTCCACTGCACGACTCGTGGTCTGATGTGTGTCCAGAGTTCTGTGAGGAGGGGAAAGAGCCCCGGCCCAGTGCCAGTGCCGCAGCCGCGTCCACTGCCTCGCGCATTTCTTGGAGAGCTTTGTGCCTTGGAGGAGCAATCTCTTTATTTTGTTTGGAGGATCTGCTGCGCTTTCTGGGGGTTTTGCTACTGGTTTCACGGTGAGGGCCCGGGGCTGTAATATTCTTTGCTTCCAGCCATTCGTCGATTACCTGTGGGGTTGTAAAGAAATGTGCTTTCCCTTCATATTCCACTCTGAGTTTGGCCGGGAAGAGCATGGCGTATTTTATCCCATTTTCACGGAGGATTCATTTGGGATTATTGAAGGAGGCCCTTTGCTCCTGAGTTCTTTTGGTGAAATCCGGAAAGAGTATAACACGCTGGTTGTTTAGTGTTATTTCACCTTTCAGGCGCGTTTGTGACAAAATGTAATCCCTGTCTTTAAAGTGGAGGAGTTTTGCCACTATTGGTCGAGCTCTTGCTCCTGCGGGAAGAGGTCTGCTAGGCACCCTATGGGCTCTTTCTATGGCAAAAAACATTGATAGACCGTCAGGAGGTATTGTTTATTTGATCCAGTGTTCCAAGAAGGATTCCATGTTTACCGCCGTCATCTCCGCTCCTTCCGGTACGCCAATCAGCCTTATGTTGTTCCTGCGGGCACGGTTTTCAGCGTCTTCCGCTCTTGCTTCTAGCGCATTTATACGAGAGGTAATTTCCAAGAGTTCTTTAGAAGAAGACTTCTGGGTTGTGGCCATGAGCTTGATCTCTTTTTCATTCGTTCCCACTCTCTCTGTTAGCCTACGATGATCATCTCGTAGTAGGGAGAGGTCTACAGTCAGGTTATCAATTTTTTGCTCTAGTGCTTCTCGAAATTCTCTGATGGCCTGGAGCACCATATCCAAAGTTGTTTCCTGGTCAGCCGTGCCATCACGGGGTCTATTCTCTGGGGCCATCCTGCAGTTTGGGTGCCATCGGTGTCTTCCGGGGCCTGCCCCTCGCGTTTCTTGGGCTTCCCCATCCTTGTTACTCAGTGCCTGCTCAGGCTGGCAGCAGTGTCTGCGCTTGCTGAATTTTAAGGCCACCCCTTCTTCGGTTCGCTGCCGTGACTCCCAGATTGTTCACAGACCGCGGGGTAGGGTGTCCGGGGGGGAAGATACAGATTCTGGGATCAGGCTTGTGTTATTCTCACTGTCTGCTTCTTCAGCGTAGTAGTCTATTCTGCGTGTTTTCCCCCTATTCGGTATGGCGAAGCCTCGGTCAAAAGGGAACGCTCTGGGCCGCCCACGAGGTCGGAGCGTAGGCCCATCAGCTCACACTTCCGCTGCCGCGTAGTCCCCCCTCTCCCGTCCATGGTATCTGTACCTTTCACTGTAGGGGTTCCTCCGGCGTCTTTCGATGGAGGACTTAACCTCACGGCTCTGCTTTCCGCTGTAGGTAACCCATTCGTGGGTCTCGGCCGGTTTCTCCAGTGTCACGGACCAAGATGATTCACTTCAGGCCGATGCTCCGCCGGGCCGCTGCTATACTGCTCGCCTGCTATCGCGCGCTCACCTCAGTGCTCTGTTCTGCGGGAGCGGGGTAGCCGCCGGGTCGCTCCAGGGGTGCGGGCGATCCCGCTTCGCTGCAGTCGGGTTTTTGGTCTCTCTGCTCCAGGGTCCGAGCTCAGCCGGGCCAGGGTCCGAAGGCTGCCGCCATCTTGGTTCCTCGATGTCGTCGGGGCGAGACCCTGTTCGCCTCCTCAGCCGCTATTCTTTTCTCGCCGGAGTTTACTCCGCATTTATCGGGCGGGAGTCCGCTCACCGGGGCCTATCTTGCCGATCATTTTCGGGGTTTGGAAGTGCTGTTATTTTGGCCGGGCCCCGTTCACAGCTCCGGATCGCCGCGCTAAGCGTGCAGCTTCATCGGCCGCAGGCCACGCCCCCCAAGGTAGGCGTTCTTGTCCCAAGAAATGACTCAAAGCCCCTAGCGCCATCCTTATCCACCCAGGCAAAAATGAAGCACAGGTGGGAGGCGGAGCAAAAAAATGACGTTAACTCAGATTTACATCAAATTTTAACGCCTGGGTTAGACCAGGCATTAAAATGAGGCCGACACACCACTACTTACGGAAAACACATAGAAGCAACATTACAAACCCACAGGAGAAGATGGAAGTGCTACTGCTCCAGCTTGTGAGATGACGCAGAGGGCAGCAACAACAACAGCAACCACCACCACCACAATGCGGCCCACAAAGGTAACGCAGAAGGTAGAAGAGGGTACTCAGAAACAGGACAACTCTCATTGGCCTCAGGGAACAAGACATCATAAGGACATATATACTCAACCTACAAGCCATACTACACCTACTGAACCACATTGAGTCACAAATCACAGCCAGCCTGCAAACCCCACTCAATATACCACCTGTGACAAAGCTGCTAGCTGTCCTGCACATGCTGCCAAGTGGATCATTTTAAACAATGGGCGCCCTGGTTATCGGAGTGTCACAGACGTCATTCTCTACATTCCTGCCAAACGTGTTAGACGCAATAATTTTCCTGACACCCCACCACATCAGCTTCCCCAACACCCAGCAAAAGCAGCAGAGAATAAAACAGGGGTTCTACTAATTTCATGGCTTCCTGCATGTTCTTGGTGCTATTGTCTGCACCCATGTCCGACTTGTGCCACCTGCAGCAACAGAGCACTTATACTGGAATCACAAGCACACGCATTCCATTAATGGACAGGCCATATTGGACCACATTTTGGCCAAGTATCCTGGGAGTGTCCATGACACCTTCATATTCCGGCACAGCAGGAACAACAAACACTTCCAGGATGGACAATACGGAAATGGCCTACTTGAGGGTAAGTCAACAAACCTAGCAATATACACTCAACACACCAGCCATGTAGGAAACACAAGACATACACCACTAAAAAACACATGGCCAGGGTAACATAGATGTGCAGTTAACAACACATATGCACCATGGTGTACTACAGCACAATCAGTGCACACCTCAAACACATACACCCACATGTACCTAACACACCCACAACTTGACAGGCACACCACGTGAAGGACAGGTGCAGATATATACTCTTTCCCAAAAGAAGAACTGCACAAACCACTACAAGTGCCCACAGGTTGCCTACTACGTACACTTCACACACAGCACACCAAACAAAGAATAGCACCACAATGTCAATGGATTACACCATGCTCATGTTATGTAAGTGTCACATAGGCACAGATCCCTCAAATCATGCTGTGCAAGTCACTGCCAGAACAAACATCAAATGCCAGACAACTGGTGCCAATACCTACTACATCTCATCAACATATACCTGACTTACCTGTGGTAAGCATATACACCTGCCTTAGCATTGGGTCACACACATAGGAATACAAAAATAATGCCCATCACATACCATGTGTCAGATTTGTGAGAAGTGGCACCACACAAACTGTAGTGCCACCTCACATGCACCACTTACTGACCCACAACACCATCATGTCAGTACCATAAACAATAAATGGCCCACCATGGGGCAGAGTCATTGTTAGACAGTGCAGATCATGGATGCCATAATGGGATCCTGTAGGAGTATTTAGGACATCACTGACCTTACATGCACTGTGCTAAGGGACACATTTGCTAAGTAGCTGAGCTTCATCCCATAACCTGCACTGTGGATGTGTTGACAGTATAAATACTGAATCATGTTTTGGAAGAAAGGAGAGACACTGGTAATAATGTAGAGCATCCTGAAACACACCCTGGGACAACTGATGGCTGGCACAAACATCAGCTGCCTCTCAGGATCACTAAGAGACCTATGTAAGAGCCCCCAGTGCCATTGTCATGGCCTTCACTGTATGTGCAAGTTTGCGGATGACCACTCTTTTGTGACTTGAAGCCACATTGTAAATCGGCCACCCTCCCAAGCAGCACTTAGCGTGGGAGGTGCGTGCAATGTGTGTTGCTGCAGGTCTGTAACCACAAGATACATAGCATGATGATGCTGCCTCAGATATAGGTGTCACCTAAAACCTGAGGCAGTGCCAACATCAAACACCAACCCAGGGGTGCCATTTGCAGGTTGCAATAAGGAAATAGACTGTGATTTGAACTCATATGAATGTGCCATCCAATGCATGCTGCATACTGCTGAACACACACAAAGAGCCAATTGTCCATGAAGACAGCATATGTATAGGGAGGTGTCCCCTCCTGCACAAATACATCCACCTCCACAGGGCAGATAGCTAAGCACCCTGGTGCAAGGTTGGTAGTGTTGGTGTACAGAGGCATATTAGCCACTGGTTCGGGGACAACAAAGGGTTGGCTGGTAACATGTCATACAGGGTGCATTCCTGCATTGTCAAAATGTTGCAGCACAGTGCTGCCAATGTTGGAGCTGTGTTGTGTATTGTCACTTACTCATTTAAATGGGCCTAAGTGTCACACTTCATCTGTAATGACATATGTCAAAATGGCTGGGATGTCCAGGCTCTGCATTGCTACGATGTTGTTACCATATATGACCCAATTGTGTTGTGAGGATGTGTCATGTCCCCTCTAGTGATAGCACACTGACACAAAGGTGCACTACACAATGCATGGTACATACATAATGATCATCAGTTAGGATTCCAAGTCATATGTTCCAGGTCCTTGAGCCAATACTCAAGATTGTCATGTCAACAATACAGTATTAAGAAAACTTTGCACAAGGCCGGGAACTCACACCATACCACAAACACATATGAGTCACAACCAACTCACAATAACAATTGCCATGCTACATGACAATCCTGTTGCAAGCCTTAACAACAACGCACTCCTTTCATCTTTTGCAGCAGATCAGGGTTATGGCATACAGCCATGGATTATGACCCCATTTCCAAACCCAAGCACAGCACCAGAGTCTGCATACAATGAGGGACATTGTAAGATATGGAATATCGTGAAGAGGACATTTGGCATACGTAAGCCAAGATTCAGTTGCCTGGATATCACAGTACTCAGTCTCCTATATTCCGCACACATTGTCTGCAAAATCATCCTGACATGTGCTATCCGGCAGAACATATGTGTGCGGATGAATGTCCCCATGAATGACCAGGTTGATGACCTGTCTGAGAAGGAGGAGGAGGATGGTGGTGAAGAAAAGGAGGGGGAACAGCACAACACAGGTGCTGGGATACACAACAGACAGCACATAGTTGAGAACCTTTTCACTTAAGTCACCTTGTCAATTTTGTAAATAAACACTTCACTTACTCAGCCAATCCAAGCATGTTACAAATACTAATCTGACAAGTCCTGTTGCAACATCAAATGTGATGTGCAAGATTGTACTGCCACCATCACACACATCACTAATACGCTCATCACTGGTATGTGACAACTGAAGGACATAATCTATGGACAACATATTTATTCTACAACCACATTGCCAAATTGTTCATTAAGAGCTCACCACACACAACTAAATCATGTCCAAATAGAAAGTATGCAAAGGGCCCACACATGAGGGAGTGGATGACCCCAATTAGAAAGTTAGTCATGTTGGAACAGAACACTGTCACAACTCAGTGTGAGTTGTAACGGCTGCATGGAACATGTGTGACAAAGGGGGGACATCATTGGTGACAATGGTCATCATAATCTGCCCAGGTATAACAAGTAATGGAAGAAGTTGGGCCTGCGCAGAACATCCATGGTAATCTGTCCTGCCACTGCCATGGTGCCCAATCCTGACACAGGGTACACATGACCTCACACATTGCACGGACACGTCTGTGGAATGCACTTCAGTAAGGATGAGAACATGTGCAGCTAGGGCTGCAGGTCCACCACACAAAACCAACAACCATTGGTAAATGCAATGCACTAAATCAAACTTTTGTGGTTAAAACATAATCTGGGTGGAATGTAGGCAGAGTGTATCATAGACAGTATGTACCAAAGATGTACACACATCAGACATGTATGTAGGCCACACACAAGTCTCCATAAACTCCAAATCTACACAGGGAGACAGTTGTCAGGTAACATTTCCTAGATAGCATTGGTTTACACTTCATCAAGAATGCTTGAACTGTGTATATAGTTTGAAATACTATGCTCTGTATGACAACATCACATACAAACACACAATACACAATCACAAACCATACCTATTTCATTCTATTGACTGTCAAACATATGTGGATACACTGTTGCCACACATGCATATATATTCACGATGTGCAACTATTTGCATGCTGTTGACTCTGTAACACACACTTTTGTGGAACAAACCAGTCACACCCTCATCACATTGTTGCATGGACTACCACATGTGGCCATACCCAATATACCACACTGCAGCACAGCCCATGTCATATGTATGTTGCTTAAGAGTGCATCTAAGGACAATAAAAAAAAACATGCAAACAGGAATTGAGTAAAAAAAAAATGACACAAATGTGTCTCAAACATCCGCAAATACAATGAAAATGACACATGGACCTTTACACTCCTCTTAATGCTGATTTTCAGTGAAATCGATGCATAACAGTCATGTGTCAATATAACTGACGCACATGTTTTGTGTGTCTAAAAAACCCAGGCACATGTCAAATGTGTCATATAAATACACACATAACTGAAAACGTGACCCACTGCGGCAGGAAGAGATATAATAGGAAATCCTGTCTACAAGCATGGTACAGTGAGTGTAGTTTCACTTTCTCTTTACAGTCTGTGCCTTTTTGACTGTGTGGTTGAGTTTTGGAGCTGGTGGTTGTGTCTTGGTTGCGTATTATATCTTGTGTTGTCCCTCCTGTCGTGTTGTGTTAAATGTTGTCTGTTTTTTGTGCCAGTATTTGTGATTTTGTGTTTTTTTTTGTGTATATTTGTATTCGCACTGTGGGGTGTCTGTCTGGGGTAGTTAATCATTTGGGATAGTTGGGATTAGTTAGTGAGCTTAAGTTTCCGTTAATTGTTCTTTTTTCTATGTATTTGGAATCAACCTTTACCATTTATAACATGTCTGGTAGCGGGAGGTTGGCCAAGATGTGAGAGGATGAGCTGGGTGGATTTGTGTGGCTGGTAGCCCACTACCTGCCGATGATGCTGGAGATAGGGGGCAGGGCTACCTGACCAAGGCCAGGCGGTTACAGTGGGGCAAGGTGCTCCACCACCTGAAGAGGGTCTACAAGAGCACCAGGAATGAGCACCAGCTCAAGCATCGCTGGGCAGATCTGGTGGCCAGGGAGCAGGATCTGCTCGATCATCTTGGAGTGGAGATCGGCAGACCTATCAGTGAGTGTCCCACTGGCATGCTATTTATTGTTCACTGCTCTTGAATGACAGTAGCAGATGAGTTGGAGTGCTGCATGCAATACTTGTGGACAGGTGGCATGCAACCAGAATGAAGTGTATCTGCACCAGTGTAGACATGGAGTTCACATGTCCAACCATGATACCAATGCAGGTCAGATGTTTGGTGAGTCAAGCACAACCATCACAAAGTCATACATTTCAGGGGCCATGGCGACACCTGTGCCCCAGAAGAGTGTCCTGTATGAGATGCCAAGGCATTGCCAGCCTTCCATTTTTCCCTGGATTGTGTCTACAAAGTTGGGCAATGCATGTATAGCGCAACTTTGTCATCATTTCATGCACATGATCCCTGCCCTTGCCATTTTGTCAGCAAATGGGGCTTACCCGCCTCAGGGGGCAATATAAATGGGGAATTTGATACCATCAGACAACTTTGCCACATCGGTCATGGATTACTCAATGAATGATCATTGCAGACTTATAATTGAGCCACATGTCTATCACAAAGTGCCTCTGGGTGCTTTGCAGGACAAGCTTGAATACCTGAGTCAAATGTCTTGCAAAGCACCTGGGTGGTGTCATGTATTTATTGCACAACTCCCCCTTATACAATGCAGTTCTATTTTCTATAGATTGCCCACCTATGGTTGTTGTAGGGTGTAGCACTACATGAGTCTCTGGCCCAGTGTAAGTGTACAGATGTGTGTCTCTCACTTACCTGAGTGTCGGTGTTATCGTGTGATTGTACTGGTGTGTTTATTGCACCTTTTTACACCAGGATAACTAGCTCACTCCTCTCACATAGTACACACTGAAATTTGTTGTCCACTAGTGGTGACTGTGATATGACACTAAGCATGGTTTTCCATTCATATCTTACAGGTGGACCTGCCCTCTACATGATCGGTGAGGTGGCACGATTTGAAGACCCAGATGTATCCAGTAAGTGTGATAATGTGTGTCCTGTGAAGTAATCCAGGGTTTGGTGTGAGTGAGTCATGTGTGTGGCATACAATGCTACATGTGATAAGCTGTCCATTGATCAGATATCGAAGTAGGCTCATTGAAAGAATCCCCATGCACCCCCAGAGAATCACTTCTTGGGAGGCTTGTGGTGCTCAATGGCCGGAATCT
Organism: Pleurodeles waltl; assembly: GCF_031143425.1. NCBI lineage: Eukaryota > Metazoa > Chordata > Amphibia > Caudata > Salamandridae > Pleurodeles > Pleurodeles waltl. Next base: position 828,959,777 of record NC_090437.1, on the reverse strand, counting down.
AGTAAACAAGGTGATGACAAGCCACATGTAGGGCCATATGTGACTAAGAAGGACAGAGTGCAACGCTGTAAGAATATTGGCAGTGAGGCACTCCATCATTCTCACAACACAGGAATGCACCATTATGAACCCAGTTTGGTGCATCCCTGGATTGTCATGAAGATGGAGGACTGGGCTGACAATTGTTCCCCAGCATGGTGCTCCGTATTTTGCACTCCATATATGTAACACTTATGTGGATTGTAATTGGTGTGCATGTAGGACAAGGCCAAACATGTGCTGGCATGGAAATGGGTGTGTAAGGAATGGTATTGGCAGATCAGGTATTGATGGGTGTCTACACCTGGACACATGAATGTAGATGTGATAGACCTATGGATACATGCATTGGTGGATGACCAGGACAGTTGAGATGATGGATTGCATGGCCATCCACCCTTGGGAACGGGGGAGAGGAATACCAAATTTGTAGGTAGGTGTGATGCTCACAGTGTAGGTGATAGTCACATTGATCAGGCTTGTCTGTGTACCTATCAGCACTGACCCTTTATGGTTACCAACATCATCCCATCCTCCAAATAAAATGTTCAAGTTACTGGTGACGTAGGGTTGAAAATTGACACAGATAATGAGGAAGTTTGGGCCTGATCTATGTGAAGTCTGTGCTGCCTTTACATTGTTACATATTGTGAAAAAGCAATGCACACCTCCATGTGTTTGGTTCATATTCTTGTTTTGCGTTGCTTTGGTGTCAATGAAATGATGCTAAAGCAGCGTTGTCATTACATTTATCAGGGCCATTGTCTTTACTGGAATGTGAGCTGGAGTGTATGTGTTATTGGTTGTAGAGGTATAAGCTAATAATCTCTACATACTCCACACAATGCTGACACTGATGGTTGTCTGTCTCCATTTAACAGCTGCAACACGACCAATGAGGAACTGCGTGCATTCAAAAAGAGGGCAGTCAGGTACCACCATATCCTGGCAGTGGACGCTGGGTTCCAGAGAATGGCTCGCCACTATCGTGCTGAGAAACCAACAGCGGAATGGCGGGCATTCACACAAGAGGGCCCCACACTGGTGGAGGCCACACAGAAGAGACCCAGCACCACAGCAGTGCAGAGAGGCACAGCTACTACCACGTCAACACCCGCAACTGCAAGAACTTCGACCTCGGTGCAACAGCCCACACCACCTGCTGCCATAGACCCTAAAATGCTGCAGGATCTGCAGAGGGACGTTTCCCTTGTGTTGCAACGGTTGGATAGTTTGGAGAAGGAGGTGGCTGCTAACACAAAGAGACTCAAATATATATTTTTTAAAACCTCAAGAAGGCCAAACTTAGAGTGCCATCAGAGCTGTCACCTCCAAGTTCTTTCCAGTCCCTTCTCATTTTTTGATGTTTTATAGTGGGTTTTAGGGGGTTAGTGTTAGGTTCGTGTAGGTATGCAGTTTAGATAAGATAAGTGGATTTGGGGGATTTTTTTTTACTTTTTACGTGTCAATTGGTGGGTGGGTGGAGTTTCATGTTGGGGTATATATGTGTGTAAAAATAATAAGAAAAAGAAAAACACTAAAAAATATATATTTGTTTAGATTTAGTTAGTATATGTGTAGTATAAGTATATGTTGTCCTGCATGTGTCTCGTAACTTTAGGGGGTGAGAGGCCAATGTCTAGAGTGTGGTGTTAAATGTGTTAGGTAAGTTTAGCATAGGATAGTTAGCATTAGTAGTTGGTTAAGTATAGTTAGAATAGGTTAGTTTAGGTTAGGATAGTTTTTTTTGATTTTTTGAGTTTAGTTTCAGACTTAATAAACATTTTTGGGTACTCCTTTACTTTTTGTGTCATATGCTTGTGTCTCAGGGTCTTCCCATGAGTGCACAGTGAAAATGGTATATTGGCCTAGGGATTCCGTCCTGCCTCCAAATCCCTCTCTTGACATGTTCATCACCTGTTTACAACTGAACTGTCACATTGGCAGCAACAACACATCTACTTGTCCATGCATCTGCCATCCAATGTACCCACTAATCAAAGTGACTATATTTACTTTGTATTGGACAGGTAGGTGTGGTAATTCAGTTATCAGTGTTAGGGTCCTGTGTAGGAATGTTGGGCACTGTGGCACAACTGACAACAGCCTACATTTAAAATCTAACCTGCTAAACTGACCAGTGTCAATTACAGATGAGGTTAAGTACCTCTGTTTCACACCAATGTGTTCTATTGGTACTCCCAGCTGACAATATTGCCCGAGAACTGTTTCACAGCCATATCTGCTGTATGTAGTGAGTGAATCATACATGTGTTCTACATTTTTCACATACTCAGTGAATTGCTTGTAGGGGATAAGACCAGTGTTGACATTTATCATGTAGGAACATTGTGTGTACATAGGTGCCCCCATATTCTTGCACTCTTGTACTGACACTCTGTGACTAATGACATGGTTACACACATCACAATTCATAAGCGTAGTAGATGTGTCACAATACACAAAGACATGCTGTCTGTGTAGGTGGTGTTTACTTACTCGTGTCGTAGTGCAATATTTACAATGTCCAGGTCAGTGACCCCATTAGTAAAATCCATAAAATTGTGACCCAACACAAGTCCAGAGTTGAGGGACATGTCATGGGACATGCTTGGGTAAAGTGTTGGTAAGTGCAGATTAACATGATTTGACAATTTGTAGGTGAGAGACAATGAGAGTCCATAGCAGGCAGGTCAACAGTGTTTCTTTGAAGAGTGCACATATCAAACTGTGCTAACACTGGCATGATTTCAAGCACAGGACAAAGGAACACACTGCCCATGTGGCATGGGCTGGTGATACCAGGAACTCTTACGGGTGAAGATGATCTGTTCCACATCTTCATCCTCTGATGTGTGTGGTGTCTCGTCTGCCCTTGTGGGGAGGTGGAGGGAGACACACACTCTTCAGTGCTTGGAGATGTGGAGTCCCAATTCCCAGTAGCTGCCATCTGAGGCATTACATATGGCATCACTGTAGCAATGAGAAACTGTTGTTTTTTTAAGTATAGCAGCAACATCCTGGTGATAGGCAGCCATGTCTGCCGTGAGGGAGACCAGTTCCCGGTGCATGGAGTCCATCTTGTTTTCAAGCACACTGCTACCAGTTTGGGAGGGCAGTTGTTGTGGCCTCTCCCTTGTGGAAACAGCTATGTCCCTCAGACACTGCTGGACTCTAAGCAGTGGGGAGTGTGTGCCTCATTTGGCTGCAGCCTGTTCATTGACCATGACTAGGCATGTGCGCATACCCTCTAGGCTGGCTGCCACAGTCTCCATCCCCACCCACACGTCCTTGGCCAGCTCCCGCTGAACTCCTACCACTGTCCTCTCAAAGCTGTCCTCGGAGTCCTTAGATGTGTTGGTGCTGGCAGGTTATGCTATTGGGGTGTTGGGCAGGGTATCTGGGATGGCTGCTACATAATTTGTCCTCCTTGTGACTGGAGGTGGTGTCTGGAGGGATACGAGGACTTCTTAGAGGGTCTCTTGGCTGATGGTTGTCAGCTGGTCATCCAGGACCTCCAGGACAGGCAGATCAGCAGAAGAGCCATCATCCTCTGCAATGAGGTGGTGTAAAATCAATAATTCTGTGTTGTGGCAGTTGACATGTCACGTCACTGACTTGCTATTGGCGGCTCATTGTCCTCTTATTTGCCAGACATTGTTCCTGTACATCATAGTTGCAGTCTACCAGCCCTTTGCCCCACCTGAGTGTCAGATGAGGGGAAGCTCAGGCGGCCCAATTGGCTGTGTCATAACTATGAGGTATGATGTATATCCTTTTTGTGTCTTGACACCATCTTGTTATTGTCAACCCTCCCTATGCATCCATTTGCATGGTAGGGCCTTGCAATAGGTGTTTCAGTGGTCAAACCACAACACCACATATGGCAATATGCCCCTGTCCCAGTCTTACATGTATCACATACACCCGTGTGGTACTGAAACCTTGCACCACCCCAGGGATGGCATTGCCAGGACACTATGCTGTTGTTTCCTTTAATGGCTCTTCATGTTGATGTATGTGTATGTGTGCAACATTGCACAGCACACATGAACCTGTCAGATTTTCTTTTCATCTTCTGTCTGTGCTGCAAGGTACACCTTCCTACACAACTATGATCTCCTGCTCAATGCAGCCATCCTTGCACCGTGATGCAAGAGATGCAGCATAGTGGCAGTGCAGCTAAATTGGCACAGGCACAGGGGTAGACCCAGGGATGGGCAACATGGGGATCATTTTTTGCTGTGTACATTGTTTTGTATATGACAGTGCCTGATGGTAACTTAGTTCATGAACTTAGGTCAGGGCCTCGAACTTGTTTGATGCTGATTTTGCAGATAGTCAAACTGGTCCCTCATTACAAGTGCAGCAGTCCTATGACCACCTGACTGCCATTGTCTAAATGACCACCCCCAACAGCACAGGTGGTAGTGGCACATGTTGTCAATGGGGAATGCCCCATGGGCCAATGGCCTGGCACTGGCAGGTTTCCAGCAGCTTACAGACTGGCAATGCCACCTGTCGTGTGACACCAGACAAGTATCACGATCAACTCTCCCCTCCAGGTATGTTCCCGCTTTTCCACCAGCCTTTGCATGGCGGTGAAACCCCCATGCAAAGGTTGGTGGTTATGTGGTGTGGGGTGCCTCTGGGTGTCCCTGCACAGCCCATGCACCTTGCATGGGCAATGCAGGGGGTCCCATGTCCTGTCCCTTTGTCCTTTCATCTGCCTGATTTACAGGGCTAAGTGCAGTGTGTCCTGTCACACCCAATGCACCTCAAGAATGGCACTGACTCTATTTGATCCATCAACAATGTGGTTCTAAGTGCCCCACAGAGCTACCATGAGCAAACCGATTTCCACCCCCATCCCAGAGTGTGACGAATAATGCCAGCCACAAAGGGTACACTGCACTGGCAGTCTTACCAACACCAGACTTGCCCATGCACCATCCCCTGTCCGTCAATGCGGAATTATACACCATTATGTTCACAGTCATACACTATGGCGGTCATTCCAACCGCGGCGGGCGGCGGTCACCGCCCGCCAAGCGGTTCCCGCCGAAAGACCGCACCTCAAAAGACCGCGGCGGCCATTCCGGCTTTCCTGCTGGGCCGGCGGGCGACCGCCAGAAGACCGCCGGCCGGCCCAGCGGGACAGCCCCTTCAACAATGAAGCCGGCTCGGAATGGAGCAGTGGCACCCGTCGTGATTTTCACTGTCTGCTAAGCAGACAGTGAAAATCTTTGTGGGGCCCTGTTAGGGGGCCCCTGCACTGCCCATGCCAGTGGGATGGGCAGTGCAGGGGCCCCCAGGGGCCCCACGGCACCCGTTCCCGCCATCCTGGTTCTGGCGGTGGACACCGCCAGAAACAGGCTGGCGGGAAGGGGGTCGGAATCCCCATGGCGGTGCTGCAAGCAGCGCCGCCATGGCGGGTTCCCTGGACCAGCGGAAACCGGCGGGAAACCGCCGGCTCCCCTTTTCCGACCGCGGCTTTACCGCCGCGGTCAGAATCGCCCAGGAAGCACCGCCAGCCTGTTGGCGGTGCTTCCGCCGCACTCCGCCATGGCGGTCATGGACCGCCAAGGTCAGAATGACCCCCTATGTGTTGTATGTGTGTGATTAATTCCCCATTCCTATGTGTCTCACATGGTTGTGTCAGAGTAGTTGTGGGCTCAGCCTGTAACTGTTGTGATCTACAGTTTGCTATCTGTGGTACATATTTTCTGTAGTGGTACATTTCTGTTCAGCATCAAGATGTGTGGTTCCACACTACACAAGTTTAGTTGGTCTGGGTAACTGAGAGGTCAGATAGGCAAAGAGTAACACTCACATTTCCTCTTGATTTGCGAGAGCAATGAGCGACGAGCGACGAGCAACGAGCAACGAGCTGTGACGCAGATAGCCCCGGAAGCCAGAAGCACCAAAACCATCGGAAGCTGAGAAGGAGAGAAGCGGGATGAGAACGGCCATCGGTTGTGTCAGGGGAACTGAGCACAGCGAGCAAGGACGCCGAGAACTGCCGGGACGAGGTGCAGGACACCGGCGTGCAAAGCGGGGAACTGAGTCGGGTGAGCAGTAGGGAAGAAAATAAAAGTTAAGTGCCGCTCTAACCTGCGCTCATGCTGTGCTGTGTTGCCCCCCGCCCTGGCCCTCTAATGTGCTGTGCTACTGATGTGCTCTGCTAGTACTGCTGTGCTAGTGTTTTATGCAATAAATTCAATATAATTTAACAAAATCTATATAACCATCAACCACTGACCAATAAGTGGCACTATAACGCTACAAAATGTTGCAAAAATGCTACAATAATGCTACAATAATGCTACAATACAAGCAGCCATTGGTCAGCCCCCCAGCACCCCTCAGCAGCACTCCACAGTCTGCTGATTTCCCAACCTTCCCTCTTCCTTGGGAAGTGTTTAGGGGTGAGAAGGAGGAGGAGGTGGAGGTAGGAAGGTGGTCAGCGGAGGTGTAGAGGGGGGTGGGACACAGGAGGAAGAGGCAGGAGGCCAGGAGCCCAGAAAAGAACAGAAAGGATAAGGCCAGTGGCAAGAGGCCTAAACAGGAACATGGCACAGCTAGCACAGAAAAATACAGCAATACAGTGAAAACAGGGCAGTCTTGCAGTCTTGGCAGTATCAGTAGTTTTGGTACAGTATTTGGTGAGTGCGGCAAGTCAGAGGTGACTGCTGCCAAAGGGGGAGTTCAGGCCACCACAGAAGAGGCCCGGTTAGGTCTGGGTGCGGCTTGTGGGAAGCCATTGAAACCCGCTCGCCATACTTAAGTACCTAGCCAGCAGTAGGGTGACCACCTGGCATTGAGGCAAATTCTGGACAGGACTGTAAAAAATTCAGGACGAAGGGTCAAAATTCAGGACAAAAATTCAGGACAAAGGGTCAAAATTCAGGACAAAAATTCAAGAACAAATGTCAGTTTTACAGACACATGCAAGGGAGGCCATGCCTCACTATGTTGTCAGTGCATTTATTCACTCTTTTTTAACATAGCACTATTTATTCACTGTGGTCTTTTTGTGATTGCCTCCTGGTCTGCTACATTCAGGTGTCACATTACCTCTTTGTTCAGTAGTAACTTAATGCCCTTCAGTACTGCAGCAAGGCTATCACCCCTACCCAAATCTACCCGATCTTTCCTGAAGAGAAAGTAACAGCAACATTTTGATTATGTTTCTGAACATTTTAAAACCCCTGGCAAACCGTTTGGGAAACATTAAGGTAATTAACCTTATGATAGTTTAAACAAATTGAACAAAAACATCTGGCTTACCCCAACCGCCCATGGACTTTCAACCTTATTTTTTTAAAAAGAGGCAGGGCAGATGGTGTGGGCGACAGTCTCACACCTAATGTCAGGATGTGATGTACCCATAACTTGTCTGTAGTCTCACTGCACTAGAGTGTATGCCTGGGAACTCTACATTTATCTCAGAAATGGGAGCCCGGACTACCAATCAAAGATGATAAAAGAGGAGGATGAAATCGAGAGCAAATGGGAGATCCACGGCAAGTAATTCAAAGGGTTGTTGCTAAAAACTGGATAAATAAAGAAGAGAAGAACAAGGTGGGACAATTCCTAAAATCAGACAAGATGGGTCCATCAAGACTATTGGAAAGTATTGGGTATCTGGGGAGTTTTCTCTGCACACAGGAGCGAAACACAAGGGGCACTGTCAAGTGGTTGAACAAGCAACACCCATCCACCTTGGCAAACTCTTCTGGTGCAATGGTCCGCTGTTAGTGCTTTTGAAGGGTGAGCAGGGGCCAGACCCCTTGCAAGGTTGTGCAAGGCAATTGCCCGCTTTGTCCATGGCTTTATATGGTTTTGAAATTGAGCAAAAGCCAAACTAGAGATCTGGGTTATCCCTAAGTGTCAAGTACACATAGAATCTTCAAAATAGTTGGTATGTAAATTGCACAAACAAAATTGTAAAATTTTAAAATGTTATTAGTGTTTCTTTAACATATGGCACTGTTTTTGCCTTTATATACAATTGGATCTCAGATTGAACTGGGAACCAGTTACCTTTTGAGACCTAATAATTAATATCTACCATTTTTACACTCATTTCCAGGATGAAAATCTCGGCAGAGCGAACGGTCCCTCCAAGCCCAGTTTGCTTTTTGGTCTTCTCTTCTGCTTTCTGTAGAGGCCATGTGGCACTAGTGAAGATGGTGTGCTACCCCAATGATAGTATTATTTTGCAAACCTTCCCCTGGTCATCCTTCTTCAGACAGGCCACACATCTGATTTGGTCACTGCGGCGCCATCGGGAGCTCTTTCCATTCTAAAGCTAACTGTGACTGCGGGTGGACTAGGTCTTCTGTAAACTCACTGACACGAAGAAACCATATGCTCCTGCCCTACCTTTGCTAAGCCTTCCCACTCGCACAGGATGGCTGTGCTCAGAGCAACTCCATCAGTGGCATGTTGCAGGTGTCTTAAAATTGGGGACTTTGTTTCTGAACAGTGAGCCACTAAATTTCCAAACCCTTGTGGCAGACTACCATCTTCACCCCGGTCAACTCCTTACTTACAACCACCTTAAATAATCATTAAATGCCTTATTTCATGTCTGCCACCTAGCACTACCCCTACAAGAGGTGTGCCAGAAGCTCTGTATCATACGAAATGGTGGCAAACTGATAGAATGGGTGTACAGACCTATCCTGCAACATGGAAACCACTCCAGGTCTTCTCGTCATACTACCTGGGTGATTGATGTGGCCAAACCTCTAAAAGATATGGACTAAAATACCAGACTTTCCCCACAAAGTATCCCACAGCTGCACTTTAAGTAAATTCATAGTGCTTCCTTGTGAATGCATTCTGCCCGTTGCTTGCCATTGGCCTTGTGGTTTGTAACTCACAATTTGTTGCTTTCAAGTTGCTGGCTTTATTTGTTTTAGGCTATGCAGCTTGAATTTGTCCCTTCCCTTGCCAAAACCTTATTTACAGTATCCTGCAGAGTGCTTCCTTTCTGTAAACAGGCCTGTAAATCTTGTTCTTATCTTGTCATATTTGCTGTGTATTCAAAGAACAAAGTCAAATGTCAGGCTCTGTCTTCGGTGGGAACTTAGTGTTTACTTTCCTTTCTCTGACTTCAAAGTGAGAGGATTTATGCGACAATCTTGCTGGATACTGGGGTTAGGAAAGAGTTTTTTCTATCAAATGACATTTAAATAAACCTCAGAATATATCAGAATTAGAAGTACAAATCAAGCAAATTTTTGTTAATTCTGAATTGTGCTGGAAACAAATACCTTTACATGATTAAAACAAATCATTGCATTAGGTGATGCAATTTCCACACATCATCGTCTGTGCACAGTATAGTTTGATTTGAAAAACTGTATATCTGTGCAAATATAATGGTCATTTCAATCAAAAATGTGTTGTCTGTAATGGCAGTGTGTTGGCATACCATCCATACTGCACTCCACTCTGCTCTGCACCACTACACGCCACTGCACCCTACTCTGTATCACTCTACTTTACTCCACTCCATGCCACTGCACTCTTCTCCATTCGGAACCACTCCACATTATGCCACTGCACTCTATGCTACTTCACACTATGCCTCTCTACTCTGTACCACTCTACTCTATGCCACTGCACTTTACACCTCTCTACACCACTGCGCTCTGCTCGTCTGCACGCCATACTACTCCAGTCTAGGCAACTCCAATCTAATCCGCACAACTCCACTCTGCAACACTGCACTGTACGCCACTGCACTCTAAGCTAATACACTCTATGCTGATGCACTTTACTCTGTAACACTCAACTCTATGCCCCTGCACTCTACATCAATACAGTGTACATCACTATAATCTACTCTGCACCTCTGCACTCTATGCCACAGCACTCTACACTACTTTACTCTATGCCATCACACTCTATGCCACTTTATGCAACTCCACTCTACCCTGTACCTCTCCACTCTAAGCCACCTCACTCTACTGTGAAATAATCTACTTTATGCCACTGCACTCTGTGCCACTGCATTCTATGCCACTGCACTCTACCCTGCACCTCTCTACTCTATGCCACTGCACTCTACTGTGAAACAATCTATTCTACGCCACTGTACTCTATACCACTCTGACCACTGCACTCTAGTTCAATGCACTCTACACCACTGCAAGCTGACACTCTGCAACACTGCACTGGCCGCCACTATACTCTACACCACTCTGCTCTGTACTACTGCACTCTGCACCAATATACTCTATTCCACTGCATTCTATGCCACTCTACTCTGCCCAATGCCACTCTATGCAACTGCACTCTACACCAGTGCACTCTAAACAGCTGCACTGTATGCCACTGCCCTTTACTCTGCACCACTGTACTCTATGCCACTGTTCTCTGTACCACTCTACACCACTGCACTGACACTCTACTCTGCAACTCTGCACTCTACACCACTCTAGTCTATGCCACTACACTCTAGGCACTATACGCTACTCTACACCACTCTACAATACTCCACTCTGCACCACTCTACACACCTGCACTCTATGCCACATGAGTCTACTCTGCACTCTGACACTGCACCACTCTGCATTACTGCACTCTCTGTCACTCTATTGTATGCCACACTACTCCACTGCACTCTATGTAACTCTATCCTGTGCCACTCCATGCCATTGCACTCTGCACCAATGCACTCTAAACAACTGCACTGTACGCCACTGCCCTCTACTATGTACCACTGTACTCTACGCCACTGCTCTCTGTGCCACTCTACTCCACATCACTGCATTGACACTCTACTCTGCAATGTTGCACTCTCCACCACTGTACTATACACCCATGTACTACTGCACTCTATGCCACTCTACTCTGCATCACTCCACTCTACAGCACTTTGCTCTACTCTGCACCACTCTACACTATGCCACTGCACTCCCTGCAACATGAGTCTACTCTGCAATCTATACCACTGCACCACTCTACACTACTGCTCTCTCTGCTACTCCATTGTATGCCACTCTACTCCACTGCACTCTATGCCACTCTACTCTGTCCCACACCACTACATGCCACTGCACTCTAAACGACTGCACTCTACGCTAAAGCACTCTAAACAACTGCAATGTACCCCACTCCACTGTACTTTGCACCACTGGGCTCTACGCCACTGCTCCTATGCCACTCTACTCCACTCCACACAATTATGCCACTAACTTTAAGCCATGCTGAACAGCAGCTAACATGGCTAATGGCTAAAACACATTAGCAAAGCCAATAACTCTTTCGTAGATGAGACCTATTGGCTTTGCCAATGTTTGTTAGTACTATGAGGTACCTGAAAGAACTGTGAAAAATACAATTACGTCATAATAAAGGCTGCTACAAAATGCGCAAATACATTTCGGTTAGATTAAAAAAAAAGTGCTTCTCAAATACAGATTTGAATAATATACAGTTTATACTTAGTACTAAAAAAAATTATAACACTCCATTATAACCACACACTCCACAGCTCACCTTGGAACACCATTACAATACCTCTCTAAAAGAAATATCTTTGCCACCAGAAAACTTCAAGTGACTCCTTTTAGTAAAGTCAATGAAGGTTTTAAAGCCCCTTTGTATTTGCAGATTTACCAGTTGGGCACATTTACATGTCTTTAGGGAAGGAGACCCCCTGTCAAGAAGGTCTGATTCTTATCTGTCTGCCCCTCCCTCAGAGCTCAGGAGACTCCCAGCCTTTCAGTCCAGCTGGGGAAACTGATCTACCCGTAATTTCGCCCTGCCTCCAATGTCCTTTAGGTGAAAGGCTAAAATAACGGACAAATGCCGTCCGTTAAAGCTTTCATCACGGACAACGGACAGCAGGGCGAAATTACGGACAGTCCGTGAAATTTACGGACGGGTGGTCACCCTAGCCAGCAGGCTCCACTGGATTTTTAGATGGAGAAAAGGACTGTGTGTGCCCCTCATTGGCTGAGGTGTGGCGGCACAAAATGTTTTGTTTTTTTACCATCTTGGTCCTCAAGGTCATCCTCACTGGAAACACCTGGCGGTTGACCAAGCTTTCTAGCGGCCTGAAGAATTTCCAGGAGTATTTTTAGGAGGATCCAGTAGCTGTTGAAGAAAAGTGCGCATGCTCGTGCCCCTCAATCCCTGAGGTGTTGCAGCGCATCTATAAAACAAGTGTGAAGAAAAATCATAAGGCTGGTGAAGATGCGATCTGGGAAAGAAAGGGCCTTTCAGCCACAAACAAAGAGGAGCAAAAAGATCCACATTTCAACAGAAAAATGGAAAGGAAAAACAAAGTCCAAGTATCAGTCCTTAATCTCCCCTATATTCCCCTTCTTACAAAGGTGTGAGAAATCAGTCAACATTCCCCAGAAATTTAACTTTCTGAAAGACCCTGAGAACGCAATTCTTTCTATACCTAATGGCTCTGCGAATCTACCCCACCCTATCTCCCTCCTTAAGTAGTCTGCTATACGAACTAAGTGGGCTCAAGGAGGAGGGGGTGGCTGAGAAATCTGCCTTTGATAATACAATAAAGTCAATGGAAAATATATTTTAAGAAAATGTTTGGAGTTCGATTAGCGACTTAGAACTTTTGACCCTCAGGTCATCATCACTGTCCCCAATCGCCTCCACCTTTCCACCCCTAAAAAGTCTGATTGACCATCCACAACTAGGCTTTAAACTTCCTCTTGAGGTAAATGTAGTATCACAAGAGGTATGGACTCTATGCAAAGTCTATCTGGTATGGGGTCACTGGAGGCCTGCCAAATGCGAAAGGAAAACCACTTTTCAGAAACAAGTCATACTTCGAACAATAATAAAAAAAAGGCTCCCTAAATTGTAACCCTAGTTCTCCAACACGCAAGCAATTAGAATTGAGTTCCTCCTTACACGCCCTTAAAGGTTCCCAGGCTAAAGAGACGGTAGAAATTCCATATGAAATGCAGGCATCTACTTCTGATACTCAATCAGCTATTTCTGGCATTGATGTTACATCCCCAAATGCCTCTGAAATATCAAAAACAAAAATAAATGAACTCGAAGATATGGAACCCATAAAGGTAAATCCTCCAACTACACAAATTATTCCAACTAAACTGGATCGAAACGCAGTATTGCATATCTTCTTTAAGACCTCTCAACTGACTCCTGATGCTTTGTTATATCAGTCGTCAAAAATGGATGTCCAGGGGGACCTGCTAAATGTCATGGCAAAATCAGTCTCAGGGATAGATCAGAAGCTGACAAACCTAAACAACTTGATAAAGCGAGCACAAAATTTTGCAGAGCTGACAAAAACAGATTGTACCTGTGAGCCCATAATTAACAAACTGGCCACACTCCCAAAGGCCTTAAATCTAATGATAACAGATCTAAAAGTGAATCTAAATAAAATAAAATCCGTAGAACAAGAGCCCCTCAAGTGGTGTGAGTTGGGGGATCGAAAAGTAAATATGGGCAGTCCAGCTACTCGCTGACCTGAGACAAAAACCGATAACAAAAAAGTTGTTTTCAGAAGAACGGGGGTGTGGTTGGGGGGAAATCTCTGAGGAAAAGGTATATCTACTGAAATCCTCTGAGGAAGGGGATAGTGGCCAATCTGAGTCCCAAGTACCTGATAGTGCCCCCCCCCCCCAAAACAGTGTTCAGTTTGTTACACTCTGGAAAGCTGGCCACCAGAAGACAAAAGAAAAAGCAACGGAAAGCAAGTAACAAAAAAGGGACTTTGTAATGGACCCCACTACCATAAAGATCAGCTCCTCTCCCTCTAAAGACATAAGTAATGGGATGTACATGTCTCATGATTCAAGTATAAACAAGAAGCACAGTCCAATGGTCAACAAATTGTTCCCATTATTACATTTTAAAAAAAGGGGGCCCACAAACCCAGACCATAGGGACTCAAATGACCCAAATTTTACAGGAGAGCATAAAATAAAAAAGGACAGACAGGATCTGACAAACCAAAAGGGAATAGATCAAGCCAAGCAGGTATCCCAAAATATTAAATATACCAAAGGGAGTCCAAAACCGAAGCGAATATTACTCCAGAAACTCGTAGGAAGTTTTTGGCGGAAGAAGGCATAAGTATTACAACTATAAATCCTGATTGTGCCGAACAGCAAGGGGCGCGATTGACTCCGCTCCAGGCAGAAAAAGGAAATGGGTCAGCCATTAGACATCTGGAAACCGTGAGGCCTCAGGCAGAGGACATGCTGGAATTTCCCCGATCACTCTCTGATATAGAACCCATAATTAGACCAGATGTGAGACTAAAGGTATCAAATCCAGGAAGGCTGGATAGAGAACTTTTGCCAGGATTCCAGAAAATAGAACACAAAAGAATAGCCCCAGTAGGAGAGCACGATCATTCTACAAGAAGTCAAAAGAATAGTCCTCCTGCAGATTGCAAGAAATTGATTCTGGAACCACAATATCAGTCTAGGGGCCCCTTTGATATCTGAAATCGAGGGAATATTTTAAAACTCTTACAAGTTATTCCAGCCCTAAAAGATATAGAATCTATTGATATTGACTCCATAGAATTCCTGCCAGGGCCAAAGAGAAATGATTCAACTCTGGTTACCTGGAATTCATCACAAATGGCTAAAAGAGTAATAAAATAAAAAAAAGCTTTTTCACAAGATGGGGAATTAGAGTTAGTATATCCAAACAAATAGGGTATGCAGACCTATTAGAGGCCCAAAAAAATAAAACTAAATCAAATAGAACAAAAGGCATAAATCAATCCTTTTCAGTCCTTAGATCCACAATTGGGAATCAATGCCCATATGACCAACAAATAGGGCACGAAATATCCTACGTTCACCCCCTACAGGATCTAGATTTAGGATGGCTGTCAGCAGCACTCCATTAAAACAATAGTCAGTGACTTCTGACTAGCTCGACACGATCTGGCTTGGTAACTCCTTATGACAAACCTCTCCAGGTATGCTCTTGGAATATAAACAGGATTAGATTAAATATTCAACAAAAAGACCTTACTAGTTTACTAAAAAAGTTTCAAATTATTCTCTTACAGGAGACCTGGGCTACCAATCCATTTACAATTGATGGAATTATGGGTTACTTTTCCCCCACAATCAGGGAAAAAAGATTTGGTCACCCGAGGGGGGTTTAGCAATTTTTATGTCAGTTAGATTAAACATAACATGCACACAGGTATATGAGGAAAAATAAGATTTTTTTTATAGTAAAAATTGATGGATGGAACAAGGAGCTTAGGAGCCCACTTTTGCTATTAAACGTCTATATCCATCCTTCTGTACGCTCCAGAAAACTTATATCCTCTAAACTAATAGACATAATTTTAACTGGCTATCAGGACTTAAGATCCCTGGAGTTTTTAGTAGCTTGGGACTTCAATATAAAACTAGTAAACCACTTTGAAAGGGATGCCCACATTATGCTGCAAGACCAACAGTGGGCAGTGGAGCAACAGTGCCTGGGGACTTTAGGAATAGCCAAACCTGATACAAAGGCACTCTGCCTAGTAAAAGACCTTGTGGGCCTTGGACTCAGACTCTTAAATGTGAGGTTTTCACAAGACACTCCGCCGGCAGTCATATGCTATGCCATTGGAATCCAAGCAACACTTGATTACACCATGGCCTCCTTGTCCCTTTTTTCTTTAATCACCAAGTATCACATGCTCCTACTGCACCAAGCGATGTTATTACCTCGAACTATAAGAAACTTCGATGGAATGACAAATCAATGGAGTCGATGGGTAACCTCTCATCTGCGATACTTGAACAATACCATAATGATATATTTTATTATCCATTAATTGTATGGTCAACTTTTCTGGATAAATTCGCAGTTGGACTTCTTACAGCAAAAAAACTCACTGGAATCGGGGGTGAGGAAAAATAAAAAAGCGGATAAAAATTACAGCACACATGATCAAATTAGGAAGGCAACAGAACGGTCTTTTAAGGCTATATAAGAAAAACACAATGGACGTCAGATTAAGGATGACTTAAAAACATCAACAGTTTATATTGAAAACAAATATGGAACCATAAACTGCAGAACACTCATGACTGTTGGGCAAATGCACTATTCCTGAGCAAAAAATCAAACTCACAGGATTTCTTAAGAATGGTCAACAGATTGAATAAGGCCCCAATGACTTTAACCAGTTCAAATATCTCAAAGTTGCCGTGTGCCCAATACCTTGCTTACAATTTTGGTGGACATGATGGAAAAAATAAACATGTGAGGACAAGCAAACTATGCTCAGAATGAACATCACTAATTCCCCAAGCTGCCAAAAATAAATCCACATATTTGGTCTTCTCAATGTCGGAGGTGGTTAACTCAATAAAGAGCAGTAACAGTGCGAGGGCCACAGACCCAAATGGGATACCAAATGTACTATTTAAAACAAACCAGGTCTTTTGGGGTGAAAAATTGGTTTCGATCTATAACCATTGTATAGAGGTGGGAAATATTCCAAACTCTTGGAGGGGTGCCATAATTCATCAAATATTTAAAGGAGGCAGCACATTTCACCCCAAAAATTATAGACTGATTACGCTAACGGACGTAGAGGCAAAACACTATGCCGGTCTACAACTGGAGCATCTTTGCACCTGGGCTACCGAAAACAATAACATTCCTCTAAATCAAACAGGATTTGCTAAGGGCCACGGAATGGCTACAAACATCTTAACTCTTTCCATTGTTATTGACAAAAGAAAACAAAAAAATCATCCTCTGTATCTGTGTTTTGTAGACTCCAAATCAGCATTTGACTTGGTACAGCGACGTCTTCTATGGGAAAAGCTAGCTGCTTGGGGCATACCACAGAAACTATTAAAGGCTATTCAGCAGCTATATACAGATAGAGGAATTTGAGTTAAAATAGGGGACGGTTCCTTCCTTTCAAGAAAAGTTGAAACAAAACAAGGACTGAAACAGGGGTGTGTACTTGCCCTGTACCTTTTTAATCTCTTTTTATCAGATTTAACCCTTAAGCTCAATAAGGTAAACGTGCATTCACCAAAGGGTGGAGATATGTCTACTTCAAATTTGCTATACGTTGATGATGTAGTACTCTTAAGCCAAACTAAAGTAGGTTTAAGTCGGCTTATTGCAAATGTAATTGAATATGCTGAGAAATATGAGGTGGAAATTAATACAAATAAAAACCAAAGCAATGGAAGTCAGTAGAAAAACTTTTAGAGCTGCTAAATGGTACACACAAAGGGGAGTACTAGACCTAGTAAACTTTACAGATACCTTGGTGTACTATTTGAGAAACAGGGTTCCTTTCACCCTCAGATCCAGGATCTACATAGGAAAGGAAACGCTCTACTGCTTACTTTTGGCACTTTGAAAAAGTCACTAAATGGTCCTAGCTATCGCCCCCTATTACAAGTTATCGCGGCAAAAGTAAATCCATCTATAGGGTATGGTAGTGAAGCACTGCGAGGACAAGATGCAGCTATCCTAAATGGAATAATTAGAAAAGTATTTAGGTCTCTATTCAAACTATCAGGATACGCTTCGCAAGCTCAAATTAGGCTGGAGTTTGAGTATTTAAACCAAAATATAGCTAGGAAATGCAGCTACATTAAAACATGGAAACATCTACAACTAACAAAGGAAAATCATCTCTGCCAGGCTCTCTGGAAGGAGATCAGCTCGAATCTAATAGCCAAATCTCAACAGTATGTAGATCAGGCTCTAGAATATTTGGAGGTATGGGAACTATGGGATTCAAATCTTTCGTATATCACCTTTATAAAGATCATAAACAAAATAGAGAACAAAAGATCAGTACTTACTGATAAGAGCCTGCTAGCAACTAGGTTGCACTCTTGGATGATTATCAATGAGTATAAAATTTTGAAATGCCAGTCGTATCTGGAGGCCGGGTGGTCAAAAGCTGATAAGGATCTTTTCATCAAACACCATTTTGGACTTATTCCTGGAGGCGCTCACTTACACCCATGGGAACGTACGGCAGCAAACCTACAATGTAGACTCTGCAGGTATGGAGTGGAATACATTACACATTTGATCTGTATTTATAATGGTCTGCTGAACAAGTGGAAGACTTTAATAAAAACAGCTTTTAATCAGAGGGGATTACGGTCCTGCAGAGAAGCAGTGATAGCTTGTCTTAAACCTTCTGACTATTAGCTGAACGCCAGATTTAGGTATTTCTATAACATATGTAGAGTTGAACTACAAGATGAGAGGAGAGGGAACGCGATGCACAAACTGGAATACTTAAGAATTCTCAGATAGTTTTTACAGAAATTATTTGTTTAAATGTAATAATTGGTGTGAGCATGTATAATGTAATGGTTTTAATTAACTATGCATTTAATAAAATAATCTTGAACTTGAAACTAGTTGGTCTTGGTAGTGGCATGGTTCCAGTGACAAAGGACCAGCCTGCTATTCCCCCAGCACCTGCTCAGATTATTTTTCCCTGCACCCAGAGGGCATGTTCACTGCATGATGGAGTGGTGGCTGTCTTATGTGGATGTATTGTCAATGTGCGGGGTGGTGGTGCTACCTGCACATGTCTGGGTACTGTTGGGATGGCTGCAATGAATTGTGTGCTGTGAGCTGGAGCACACATGTGTTTGGGCAATGAGGCAAGGCAGTTGTAAGGTGTTCCTGCAAGGGACACCACCATGACGTAACCCCATGAATGGTACTGATTGACTACCTAGTCTCTGAAGTCTTGGTTGTGTTGGTAGGGTTGATATGACTATATGCATGTTGTGATGACACAACCACAGGCACAGTTATTATATATGCCATCCATCCCACGTGCTGCATGTGTACATGTAGGTATTTAGGCCTGGTGATTGACATATGTCCAGGTTGTGAATGTGTTGTGGTGCATGGCACTACCAAGTCCTAGGTTCATGTGTAGCTTAAGTCAGCATGGTGGAACTTGCTTCATGTGCAATGTGTATCTCTGCGCTCCTTTGACATGCTTTGTGCGAGTCCTATGTGCCTCCCCCTTCTTGAACTTGACAATATAGCATTAATTTGCCCCATGCAACTTACCTTGCATTTGTGGTGCTTCCTGGTAGTCTGCGCTGTCCTGTCTTGCGATTCCAGTGACCGATTCGTCCGGGATGACCGCTGCAACCATCTCCTCCACCTGTTCAAGTCCTTTGTGGTGCTAAGCTACCATCTTCAGTTTGTAGTGCTGCCTTCCTGTTCCTTGCCATTTTTTCCTTTGTCCATTGCTTACAATTTTGCCAGCGTTTCTTGCAGTCTGTTACAGTTCTCCTCGCCTCTGCCACACTGTTAATCTTGTCTACTATCTGCTACCAGATTGCCTCTCTCCTGCCAATTGGCAATTTGTAGGTTACAAAGGGTTGATGTTGATGCTCCGTCACCTCTGTCACCAGTATTTTGTGCTCCTCTGCACTAAAAAGACACTTTCTCTTTTTCTTCTTCCTCTCCTGGGTCTTGTCTGTGTCCTCCTGGCTGGTTCTTGGTTGATTGGGGTCACCCTGGGGTCTGTCCTGGCTTTCTTTCTGGCTCCATTTTGCCTCTCCTTTGTACTGTTTTCTCCATTAGCGTCTGTATTTGAGGCTAATGCGGGTAAAAATGGTGCATTTCTGTTTTAGGACACGTTTACGTGTCGTAAAACAGGTTAGAATCATTTTTCTGGCGTTAACGTCAATTTGCTTTACGACAAGGCGCAATGGTTATTGTAAAAAAATGCGACTTTAACCTATTTTTAGCACCACCCAGAGTTCTAGTATAGCTATGATGCCCGGGTGGCGTTAAAAAATGGCGCCAGTCAGCGCTAAACTTTTTGACGCAAAACTGCGTTAGCACAGTTTTGCATCAAAAAGTATAAATCTGGCCCTTAGTTTCTTAATGACCTGCCATGCCGCATCTGTTTGACTATGCATGCAACAAGAACTAGGACTCGGAAGATGCCTTTCAGTTGTGTGGTTGAGGTTATCCATAATTATCATAAAATGAATAAATACAATACAACGTTAGAGGAAAATAGAGCAAAATACTTCCTGACCACCACTCAGCATTTCTTCAAATGTAGCACCAAATTACTTGGTACTGTTTTTTGGAGAAAAAACTCAACCTTAGTATTATGTCTATGAAACCAATACAGAAGATCGTATTTATACTTTTTTTAGCGCCGCATTTGCGCCGCTTTTTGACGGCTAACGGCGCAAACCTACAAAATACAATGGTATTTTGCAAGTTTGCGCCGTTTTTGCGTCAAAAAACGACGCAAATGCGGCGCTAAAAAAAGTATAAATACGGGCCTAAGTTTTGCTGCCAAACTCACCGAGTGTTTTAACCTTTAATTTTAAGTTGTTTGCTAGAAAATCATAATGATACACAATTAGTAAATCAAATATTGCCCGCCATGAAAGCATTTCCCTAAAAAACTTGTACATCTCAGATATTCACCACATAATGCATTTAAATATGTGCTTCCCCTATTTGCTCTAAATACCCTACTTTGTTATCCAAAAAACCCACGCTATCAGTCTGCGGTAAACCGTTTCATCCAAAGCCAGTGCTCGAAAACAGAGAGCCCCTGTTTGAGGCGTTAACAAATTCCCAAAACACAGCATAATGTTATTTTCTTGATTAGGTTTGGAACAGGCCATAAAGCCTGCAATAAAAAAAAAAACTATACAGCTCCGTCCAGCTCCTCATTACATGACACGCTTAGGTCCCAAACTGTTACGTATTTCACCACACATTAAAAAAAAGTTGCCATGCTCCCTAGAAGGTTAAAGAAAATATCCATCTCGGAGCCCGGGTCTCCTTTAGGAAATAATTTAATGCGCTGTAATTAGGATTGATTGCCAAGTCAGGCTTTCATCTGCCTTATTTAACATTTTACAATAATTAAGACTCCATCTTGTTTCTATTTTGACTTCTCGGTTTAACGGCACCCAGCAAAGAGGCTTGTGTTTGTGTTCTAATCATGGCCAGACAATGCAAGGCCTCAACCCAAGCAGCCACGAGAGCAGCGCGCGCAAGAGCCCCCCGCTGCATGAATCAAAGCAAAGGGCTCCACGCTGTTTGGCCTACAGTGCCATTCCTGTTCTCCCAACAGCCTCAATAGAGCGCAGCGTCCAATTTGCACCTCTCACATAAATCTGTGTACTGCCATTAGGTCTAGTACAAAACCACAACCCGCCTAACCCAGCAGTCAGAGGTCTGTTAACAGATCTTTAACTATGATCTATTGTGTAGCAAAGCCTGAAATATAAAGGCGAAGCCCAGGGTTTTTATAGCTCTTGGGTACACTGCCCTATTTTCACTTTTTACAACTTCAATCACATTATTGAGCATGTTTTATTATTTTTCACAGTTAGGCAATATATCTGCTCCTTCCACTTAACACAGACTCATGCCCACGTATTTACCGTCATAAGGACCTCCTTAATTGGCAAATGTAGTGGAGAGTAGTTTAAGCACCTCTTTGATTGGTAAGTCGTTGATATCTAAAACATTACATTGTGCACTTTGGGAAAAAGCATGCACGGCCCACTGCTTCACAGAAAATGTTGTTTCAGAGCCATTTTTTAATTCAAGTACAAGTATGTATAGCTTTCCTTTTTCTGATGCTTATGCAGAATCTGAAGCAAAACAGGCATATCTGTCATTCATGTCTTCAGGGGCCTAAAAGTGTATATCCCACCAGCAGTTTTCACAGTGGAGGTGCTGCAGTCACTGAGGTAATAGAGTTTTGGAAAAAAAATGCAAGTGTTACTCAAAGAGCAAATGTAGCAAATGCGCAAGGGCCAATCAGCAGAAAAACGGTGGGAGAGCAGTACGAGTCCACTGTCCCAGTGGCTTAACAAAAAAGCACCGCAGCACCTGAAGTGCAGGGGGTGGGGGGGTTGGGGTGGTGTGCTCCAGGGTGTCCCCTCAGCAAAAATCAAAGGTGGTGAGCCGGAGATGGAGAGCCCCCTCCATGTACTTTGCAGAAGGGGGGCCCTCAAGTATTGTTATGCCACTGCCCTGTCCAGAAGATATAACTAAAGCATGGTGCAATAGTGTACTGCCATTTTCAGAGGTTGCATTTTCTAATGAAATAGCCTCCTGAAATGGCTACTGAGTTTGCACTGGGTATGCAGTTTTCGTGCTAACCCTGTATGGCACAGAAACTTTAACTTGTGTGTTAGACCTGTCTGCCTTTGGCTGGTCTTCCCCAAACTTGTTGCCTGTTTGCCTCACATTTTTGATGTATCTTTTTGTTGGCATGAGGAATCTGATGACTTTACCACTGCTGACCAGTGCTAAAGTGCATGTGCTTCTACCCCATGGGTACTCACAAACATTTTCACGGGGGCCGCAGAATTTGGTCTTCAATGTGACCGAGGGCCGCACTGATGGCAGCAGGGTGGTAGTAAAGTGGGTGTAAGGGACGCAAAGCTATACTTCTAGTGTCTGAATAGCACAACGTGAAACCATAAACTTGGGAATAATCACGGCTTCTCCACTTAACCAAACTGTGTCATCCTAAGCAAATGTTTTATTTCACTTTCCCTGCTTTTTGTTCATTATCACATATGAGGGCCTCACATGACTTTAGGATGTGTGCTGCACAAAACATTTTTGTATTTGATTTAATAAAATATAATGTTTTTGTATAATTGAAACCTAGGCCACCGAAAGAGTGCACATAGCTGACTTGCCTCGTAGCTCATCAAAGGTATTGTTTTCGGAGTGGGAGATGGGGGAGTGAATGTTTCTAAATTCTGGTTAGAAAATTAACACTTTGAAAAAATATATTTCTTCAATGCACTGATATAATCTGGCGTACTAAGGTGAAGTTTCTGCGAGTTAATGAAATACACTTTTTGAATTTTGAGCAGACTTGATCGTGCTTTTACATTTTTGCTTCAAATATGTCTTTAAAAATGAAGGTGTTTCTGATGTTACATTATACAGAACTTCTCTCTTATCTCTTTTCTTTACCTTCAACTAGCCTTAAATAAATGCTTGCCTGTTTATTTACATTTTTTTAATGTTAGTGTTGAGTCTACTTAAGAGCAGCCCAATGCTGTTGGGCCGCATGTAAAGGTCGAAAGGGCCGCATGTGGCCCCCGGGCCGTACTATGAGTATCACTGTTCTACCCTCACCATGGAAACATTGGTGCATCTACAATTGGCATATTTAATTTACTTAAAAGTCATAGTAAAGTGCACTACATGTGCCCAGGGCCTGTAAATTAAATGCTACTTGTGGTCCTGCAGCACTGATTGTGCCGCCCATTTACGTAGCCCTTTAAACATGTTTCAGGCCTGTCACTGCAGAGCATATATCTGCAGTTTCACTGCAATGTCGACTTGGCATGTAAAACCCCTTGCAAAGCCTTAAACTCCCCTTTTATTACATTTATGTCACACTCAGGTAGGCCATACACAGCCCGCAGTGCAGGATGCTGTGTAAGTAAAAGGCAGGACTTGTACTTTTAAGTTTTACATGCTGTGGTAGTGAAAAACTCCCAAAGTTGTTTTTTGGTACTGTGAGGCCCTCTCTTCCCATAGGTCAACATGGGGAATTTCATAATATGCTTTTAAGCTGTAAATCCTGATCAGAAAAGAGTAGCTACTTCATGTTTCAAACCATTGGAATGGTAGTGATAAATCCTCTGTACTGGTGATGAAATGCCAATTTTAGAAAGTGAACATTTCTCTACTCTTACTGCTGTGTGTGCCTCTCACCCTGTCCTCAGTACAAGTCTGGGGTGGGTGACAGCTACACTTTATGCAATCCCTCTAGACAGCCACAAACGAAGGATAGGTGTGTCTGAGCACTCATCTCCATTCAGATGGTTCTTCCTGTGGAGGAAGGGTGGAAGGGAGCTGACACTAACACTTGAATAGGGAAGTGCTGTCCCCACAAAAAGAGCTGATTACCCCATTCTGATAGTTTGTAGCCAGTGCTATGAAGAAAGGAACTCTCTGCATTTTAAAGATCCTTCTTTGAGGTCACCCCCACTTCAAAGGCGCATTTGGGTATAAGAACTTGGTTTCTGACCCTACCAAATCTGTCCTCTATTGGACCTGGGAAGAACTCTGTAACCAGTAATGACTGTGCTGCAAGAAGTGCCACGCTGCTGATCTGCTTTCCAAGAAGGACTACTCTCTGCCTTGACGAGCCACATTGCTGCCTGCAGATCTTTGCCCTGCTGAGGAAGGGCTGGACCATCTCATCTGACCAACTCTGACTTCAAGGGCTTGCTGGCTTGTCCCCTATTCTCCTGCAGTCTCAGGGACATCAATGACTGCCTGTAACTCTACTCCTGCTGATGGACTCTGCCATCTGTGATTCCTACCCTTGTCTGAGGTGCCAATTATGTTCTGGGCCTTAGAAGTTGGTTTTGCAGCTGGTTCCCTGCAAGAATTGATGCACCAAAGCTGTTGTGCCATATGGAATGGACGCTGTGCTCATCCAACACCAACACATTGCAGATTTGACTATAACGCAGGACCCGACTGCAAGGTTTGATAATGATGCAGCACTGATCCGAAGCCATCGCTGCACGGCTCGACAACTGTGCATTGCATGCATCTCAATGGGATTTGCTGATAATGCTCCATCCAAGGTACTTTCTCAGCAGGCTGAGTGTGAGTCCTGTAGCCGCCCTGCGCTCCATGGCGATCGGCCTGAACTTTGGATTTACCCCAGTCTAGCGCAACCTCAAGTAACCTTTAAGTGCTTTTGACTTCCAAGCACTATTTTTGGTTTATTCTTTAAAAAATCATATCTCAGCTTCTACTGATTGGAGCTTTGTCACTTAGGACCTATTTTACTCAGATACATTTTCTCTATTTCTGTAAACCCATGTGGAGCCTTTTTGTTGTGTTTTCATTGTGTTACTGTGTGTGTGCTTGTGTTGCACAAATACTTTACACATTGCCTCTTTAGATGAGCCTGTCTGCTCTGTGCAAAGCTACCATAGGGTGAGCTCAGGTTATCTCTACGTGTGCGTTTAGCTTACACTGACTAGAAGTGTTGATTCCTGCTTGTTCAGGGTACATACACTAACAACCAGAAACCCCAGTTTTAACAGTGTGGAAATCGGGTTGCTGTGCATTTTCATAATTTGGTCATCACACAAATAAAGTGCCTTAATTTTGATCTTTGTTTCCATTCAATTTGGAATTACAACAAAAACAGTGTGCCTCGCATGTACTTCCTTTGCCCTGCTGGTATATTTTCAAATAGTTGGAATTTTCATTTACAAGTATTAACATTTTGATCTGTGTTAGAAAGTATTTGTTACCGTAGAACCTTTCCTTTCGTACTCTACCCCACTAAGTTTGTGATTTGTTTCACATTACAAAATTGCCTTAATTTGCAACAATCTCATGTTACATAAGCAGCAATTTGCTGGAAAACGTTCAACACCTGACTTCTGCCTTTTATAGCAAATGCAATAATATAAACACAAACATTTAAAGGTCTCTTTATGGCTCATTTTCCTTCTGACCTCCTGCAAAAAATTGTGGAGGTGCTGCAGTACCCCCCTGCACCCTACTTCCAGCACCACTGCCCACCAGTGTAAACTCCTGTGATGCCACCATGTGCTCTGCCATACTGCAGAAGTACTATGAGACAACAGTTCACTGTAATCTAATTTCAACAGTATTTCACCCCATGCCCCTCTATAGTTTGGTATGTTTAAAATGTAAGCCTAACTATAAGTGAGGTGAGATGTTCATTAACAATGTAACATTTTAAACTAAAAAAACACAGAAATTCACCAGTTATACTTATCTCAAGTAACTATAACTCATGCCCTTAGATAACTATAACATTTGCCCCTGCCATGGAACATTTGCTCATCAATAATTTCATAGACAGCCAACTCCATGCTGCGAGGTTGGTTGCAAGCAACCAATCCCATGCTGGGCACAGTCTCAGCATTCTGCTGTGCACAGCAGGGGGTTGACCACAGGGCCAGGCCTGCAGCAAGGAACTGTGGCTAATTGACACGAGGATAGACAGCACCACGCTGTGCACAATCTTTTATTGTGTGTGGTGTGGGGTTGGCCACAGGATCTGGATTACAGCCAGGCCCTGTGTCCAATTCCCAGTAGGCTGCCACCCGGAGGCAACCACCCCTATATCGCACATGGCTTTTGATCATGCATGGGGTTGGCCATGGGGCCTGGCTTGAAGCATGGCCCTGCGGCCAGCTCCCCATAGAAAGTCAACCCCCCACTGTGCAGGGCCTTTGCCAGGGGGTTACCACAGGGCTTTGCCTGCCACAAGGCCCTGGGGCCAACCCCAAGCAGGCTGCCAACCCTATGCTATGCACAGCCTATGGCATGCACAGCGATGGTTGGCCTTTGGGCCCGGTGATGCTATCACCCGGGGTCAAAAAATATGTATAAAGGGGGGGAGGTGTACAGCCCCCTCACCAAGCTTTAATTGGCCATGAGGGGCCATCAACAGGGGCCAAATTCCAATGAAAAGAGGAGGGTAGCCACATCAACTCCATCCACCTGGGCCATGTGTTATTTATTTACAGAGAAGAGAACCACATGACCCCTCTCCCTGTGCCTCCTCAGGCCCCCCAATGCCCCATCCATGGGGCCCTCTTTGTTTTCTAAATGGGGAGGGGGCTCCATAGGTCCCCTCCCCAAAACTCATTAAGTCCTAGGGACCCCATTTCCCAGGCAAGGGGGGCTGTGTGACCCCTTCCCCAATCATCATTAGGCCCTGAGGACCCCCATCCCATTGGGGCATTTTTATTTTAAAGGGGAGGGGTCCACATGCAGACCCTGCCTGAAATTTATGGTCCTGGGGACCCAATATCCCAGGGTTGTAATTTTTTTCAAATGGGAGGGGGCAGGCAGACACCATTCCTAAGCTTTATTCTGCCCCAGATACCCCATTGCCAAGGGCCCACATCAATTAAAGGTGGGTGCCCAGTTGCCCACCCGGGCAATCAGCAAGCACATGCTGAGGGGGGCAGCTAGTTCACCACATGGTATGAGATCATCATTGCTCCCACCTGCAGGGAGCAGCTATTTATGCTGCCCCCTCCTGGCAGGAGAAATCTGTTGATATTTTTCCCTGCCTTCATCAGTACAGGCAGGGAAAAATATCACAAGTCCGCTCCTAGCCAGCAGGAGCAGCTTTAAAGCTCCCGCCTGCTGGGAGCAAACTTTTTGCGTGCTCTTGTACAGGCAGGGAAAAATATCACAAGCCTGCTCCTAGCCAGCAGGAGCAGTTTTAAAGCTCCCGCCCGCTGGGAGCAAACTTTTTGCTTGCTCTTGATTGGTGGGAGATTTAAAAATGCTCCTACCAGGCGGGAGCAAACACAAGTTTCCCTACCTGCACTGGTGCGGGCAGGGAAACCACTGTGTACCGGGGGTTGGCTCCCTGAGGCACAGCAAGTGAGTCTGCTCTGGGGAATGGGGTATCCAGGCCATTAAAGGCTCAGGGAGGGGGGTTTGTGGTCCTCTTTCGTTTAATTTAGGTACTCATGGACCTGTTAGATCAAGGCCACAAAGGCCTTCTAAAGGCCTGGCCTCCCTCACCCTAAGAAATACTTTGGGCCTGGGGAATGGTGTCCCTGAATATGGCTCGAGGAATAAGGCCACACATCCCCTCACTATAGACTTTCATAAAAGATTTTAATTGGGTCCAGGGGATGGTCCCTCAGGCTGAAAATGGCTTGGGGAGGAGAGACAGTATGAACCCCACACTAATTAATTGAATTGAGCCACAGGGGACAGGTCCCCCGGGCAGAATATGACTTGAGGAGGGAGCTTGTGCCAGCTCCCAAAATAAGTAAATTGGGCCCCGGGGATGAAGCCTCTAGGGCAACAAAAGGGTTGGGGAGGGGGCTCCATGCTCCCTTGCCTTAAATAAAGAATGCAATCCCTCTAGGTCACACCCCATTGGGCCTAGGGGGCAGAGTATCCTTACCCTGGCCACTTTTACCATTTTTTTTAAAGGTCACTACTCATTTTGCTAGTGTTGCAATGGCTGCCAGTAACATGTTTCTGATTTCTCTGGCAGCCAGCCAGAGCACTCGTTCCTGCAGGAGCGACTTGAGCCAAGGTGAAAAAGCTCTCTGGGCCAATTAGTAAGCACAAATTTTCAGTTGGTGCCCCTGTAAGACACTTACTTGTGAGCTCATCAAAACACTATGAGAGGGAATTCCTGTCCGACCTCCCTTAATCAATAATATTCACACAAAGAGGACAACAAATATAGTCAAGTATCAAAACCCGACTAATTCAAAATCAACAAAATTTCGAAAAAACGGCCCTCACCCACAATTTGTGGCATGCTTCATCATAGGGCCCTGCTAACACACTCCAAAATTATAAATCCCATTTGGAGTGGAGCAGTAAGGGTGGGGGAACATATAAGCACAATAGACAGGACCAACAATCATGACACAGGGACCAAAGACGAACAACAGAAAGAGATATAAAACAGACTCAGGCTGACCACTTATCCTGTTTTATTCCGGTACAGCCTGGACAGGATTAAAATGTTATTGGTGGTGTTTTCAGGAGTTAGTAACCTGTACACCCCAATCTCTGAAGAGGGTCAACATGTTTCGGTCTGTTTCTGATGCCAACTTGGGTCATGAGGCCTTCGTCAGGACCTTCGCCCTGTCCCCGTATTATAAGAAAGAGCCCTACCTGTCCTTTGATCAGGAGGCTAATTGATTTGTGCCGCAAAATATACTGTCATTTGTCAGCACACTCAGTATTCTGGGGGGAAAGAAATATATATGAGATTGATAACCACAATTCAGTGAAGTGTGGTATCTTAAAACAGTCCCCAAATCTTCACCTTACATGTGTAAGGAAAAGATAATCAAACTAGTGCATAAAAATTCCCTAATTATAATTCCATTACCTTGTAGGAGGAATATCACCTGTCTAAATAAACCTGTGTTGATTAATTTGTTATCAATATCTTACACACCCATGTGATATACCCAGGTCCATAAACCAGAGGGAAAGGCTGGTGTGTATGCACTTACCGAGTTTCACAAATGCCCCTTTTCATCAGAGTCGGGTGGGAGCACCAACCTGTAGTCACATACTGTATGAGAATAAATCATCATAAATATGATGTTAAGGAAGTAGCTGTATATAATATAACGTAGTTTTATTCTTCAGGATTTTCAAACAAGTAGTGCTAGATTATAAATAGTCTTCTTTTAAAAGACTTTTTGTGTCTCTCGTTACTGTGGTCTCATATTTCCGCCCGCCGGCCTGTTCATGTTGCCAGTTTTATGATGCGGGACACCTATTATAATCACCATATCATGGTCTGGCTATTCCCTTTTGCACACCTTCATCTCTATAATAGTGTTGCCTCATGGAGCATTGCTGAGATACTGAGTAGGACACGGAACATTCCAGAGCTAATGTGATGCCTAACATACAATGGTCACATACACACACACTCTTAATGACATATATCACACATATCTCATTTGAAGGCCAATAGCAGAGGACCACAACTATTTCACACATACATGTTTGAAAGCAAGGTCCAACGCAGCATATGGCACACAACTATGACACCATCACTCAATAAGGGGAAAACAAGCCTCATACATGTGACAGTCAATGTGCTTTGGCATCACTAACAGGAATGCCTGACCAGACCCTTGACAGCAGTTAGTCCAACTGCATCCAATATTTGCAAGGAATATCTGTGACTAGAGTTCCATATAAGCAGAACATAGACAGCACAAGTGCCACACATATGACATGCATTGCGCACATGACATTCCATGTACATGTCAGCCCATTTCCTAACTCCTGACACACCCATGCACCTGGTCACAACCCACCTGTCGGAACAGGTCCCTGGAATACTAAGATGTGTACCCTGGTAATACCTCCTCTACACACACAGACCAACATTAGCAAACCAGTGTGCTACACCCTTTCCTAAGGTATGCCATGTCATATAACATCTGACTGCAAGGACGTCAGGTCAATTTATACACTGTCTTCTAGTTTCAAAGCCCTGTTAGCACATGTAGATTGCTTCCCCTTGTGAAAATGTCTGTTGGCCCTTAGAATGCAAGTCTCACCTATAGGACTGGTGAGAAACAGATGCAGCCCACACCTGTGATCACCTCCATGCACACCACCCATTTAAAAAAGCACTGCCCCTGATGATGCCTGAAACAGCATAGGAGTTGCCATTATGTCAAATACACTGTCAACCATTGATACTAATTAAGCCGTGTAACACAGCCCTCTGGTTCATTTGTCACCTTCAAAAACACAGGACGTACACAGTTTGACATGTCAACTGTCAACTTTGTCCTCAATACAGTCTCAGTCAGACCACTGATTACGTAACTTGCCAAGTAACTGGATCCTGAATCACCTTGCATTCTGTCAGCCTGACTGGCAACTGTCTGTGCGTCACACTAAAGTATCCCTGTGTCTACATATGTGCCACACGTGCGTAAGTAAACCTCCCATTCATCAGGGGCCATTGGGCATGGGCTTCTTCTATGCATACCCAAATACATTGTATAGTATCATCTGCCTTTTAACTGTACCATTTGAGTTACATCCTCTTGGAAAAGCAAAATTCATGGCCCATCCCTTGTCTGGGTTGCATATATGCATGAATGACAAAGTGTGACAGTGTCCCAGGGTCATAGACAGGGATTGGGTACAGGGCTTTCAGCACAATCAGCAACCTCTGATAATGTCCATGAATAATACACAAATGTCAGGACCATGACAGTTCACACACAGCATCACAGTGCGCACAACATAGTGATGGGCTGTGTGTGGTGAATAGCTGCGAGAATAAACAGCACAGAGGCTATGATGTTCCCAACTGCAGTGGGAAGTGCAGAGGCCAACCTGTGTACAAATGTTGTAATGACACCTGCCGGAACATGACAATTGAGACATTATCTCACTCAGCACACCAAGGTTGCCCTGTTGACTGTCTCATTACACGTCTTTAGTGACAGGGTGGGACCATGCACATGTTGGTTCACATGTCCACATCTACTTTACTCACATTGATCAACAAAGGATACTCAGTATTTACAGGAATAGCTGCCACTGACTCATGATGAGTCCTGGTCCGAACTGCGACAAATTACACCCCAAACAATCTACAGGATCATCATTGGACCACACACATGAACAAGACACCTATGTGCAATTGATCACTGGAAATATGTGGACACTTGCTGTCTTGTATGCTGGTCCACCACAGCCACTTGATAGTTGGGGCTCACTTCTATGGCCTCAACTGTGGTGTCCTCATACATATGAGATTGACCTTTGTCTGTCTGTGCAAACAACATGGTACCCACTTCCTTAATGCATGTGTATGACTCACTGTGGGATTCACCAACTAGTGCCTAGGAAGCTCTTACCAATACTCTAGGACATAGGATGTAGAAAATGTGGACCATTGACATGAACATGCGTCTGCCATCCATCTGGTGCATGCTATGTCAAATGTGGTGTCTATGTGACCCTAAAACTTGGAAGTATACTTTACGGGTGTTGTTACATGTATGACTATCATATGCCCTTTCTCATTTTCAATTTGACTTGCATCTTAGGATTGGACACGTGGACGTCACATTCATCCAACCATATGTACAATTATGCTTCATGTGATACACACATTAGTTGTCAAAGCACACACTTTGAGACAAAGGAATTTAGGTATTGTACATATGTGCGTCACAATGCTATCCTCTCCTTATGACAAACATGCACAATTTGTGCCACACATATATGTAGGCCACACTTATGACCATCTATTGCGTCAGCCAACTGTAAAAATACTGTGAAGGGTGTAGTGGATGATGTTCCGCTGCAGTATGATGTCACACATGTGAACATTCACCATCAACACCATACTGTCTTCAATTAGCCAATCTCTGATGTGTTCCAAATGTAAAATAACCAAAAAACAAGTAAAAATGCCCCAAACCAGTTAATGCACTGTAATTTTGACGTCCCTAGCGGTGTGCGTCATTTTTTGTTTACCAAAACTGTATTTGCGTCATTTTTTTTGACGCACAGGAGTGAAATTTAGCCCGCATCCAGATATTTGTACAGTCCATGTATCATTATGTGGCTGCGGGTTAATATTCACGTCTGTGCGTAAAAAAAAATGACACAAATACAGTTTTGTGCAACAAAAAATTACGCATAACGCGAAAAAGGCGGGACTTTTCATACAGGAAGTGATGTAATAGGATATCCTGTTTACAGATCATGTACAGTGGGTGTACTTTCACTTTCACTTTGCAGTCTATGATCCTTCTAGACTGTGTGGCTGTGTAGAGAGTGTTGTCCAGAGATTTTGTGCTGTTTTTGTCCTGTGTGCTATCTGTAAAGTCCTTTTGTGAAATAAATATTGTTTGTGTATACTGTAGTAAAGTGTTTTGTCTACATTTGTCCATTTATCTTGTGTATTTCTTGTTTTTGGGAGTCTGTTGTGGGTAGTGTTAGTTTGGGGATAGTTGGGCTCTTTTAGTGTTTAGGTTTACTTTTTTTCTGTCTTTTTACCCCTACTTTCACCATTTTCCCCTTTCTATTTCTTTTACCCCTATTCCTTATCGTCATCTATAAGTATGTCTGGTAGGCCACGTCTTGACAGGATGGGGGAAGAGGAGTTGGGGGGCTTCATCTGGCTGGTGACACATTTCTTGCCGCTCATGATCCAGGCAGGGGGCAGGGTCATACAGGGGTATCCGACAGAGGCGCGCAGAATCTGGTGTGGAAAGGTGCTGCATCACCTGCAGCGTGTGTATGCCAACCAGAGGAGTGACCACCAGCTGAAGCACCAGTGGGCTGACCTCATCAC
Source organism: Pleurodeles waltl (assembly GCF_031143425.1). NCBI lineage: Eukaryota > Metazoa > Chordata > Amphibia > Caudata > Salamandridae > Pleurodeles > Pleurodeles waltl. The sequence goes on along the minus strand of NC_090437.1, from coordinate 828,926,863 downwards.
CAGGGAGCAGGATCTCTTGGACCACCTGGGAATCATGATTGGTGGCACTGTTGGTGAGTATGACTATTGTTAATGTGCACGATTAAATGCTCTGTAGTGACATCAGGGGATTAGTGCAATGTCTGCCAGCTAACTTGATGACTGTGTGTAATGCTGGGGAAATATAAGGGGATCATTGATGCACTGTGGCAAGGATCACAATTGCTAGCTGTCAGGTAGCACGTGCTCAGCAAACTTACAGGTTACTTTACCATGAAGGAAATTGGTGCGGCCTTTTTGTCAGCACAGCTAACAAAATAGGAGCCAATCATGTCTATATAGGGTACTGTTGACAGAGAAGTACAGATGTACCAACATTTAGGCCAACTATGTTGACGCAATTGCTAGACTGACTTTAGAATCACTACATGATGAAGAAAATTAGTGCTGCCTTCACGTCAATTGATAATAGCAAAGTGGCTCAGACATTGGTCTCATGTTAGTCTGGTGAGTGTGGAAGGAAAGCATTCACAGAAGTACTTTGAATGTGTGGGATTATTGTGTTTCTTGATCTTTTTGGATACATGTCAGTTCATGATTTGAAAACATTGTGAAAAGGTGTAAGGTGCCCCCAGCTAACATCTTATGATGTTTGTTGGAATTAGTTGAGCCACAATCCAAATATGGATGGCAGTCCAAGTGTATGCACATGGCTTCACATCTCCATGGTTGGGGCAAATCACCATAGCTGGGCCACATCAATTGACGATACTGTAACAACAGGATGGCTTACAGGAGTCCCTGCCCCTCCCTCTGTACATTGGGCCTATGTGCAATAAATGTGTCATGGCCACAAGGCATGTTTGACTGGTAATGCAGTCCTCAAGTAACCAAGCGTTGGATGTTTCTCTTGGATGCACATGATGAGACGATTACACTCCATATTTTTCAGTGCTCACCAATTATGGGGCATGTTTGCAACCACATGATAGTTAGGGCCTATGTATGTGTGCAGATATGTGTGTAACTGTCACAGGAGACCCATGCTATATACAAGTTGGCCGTGAAATATCAGATGCAGTACCATCATTTCTGAATGGCTGCCATTTCCTTATTCAGCCTACACATTGTATATGTTTATGAAATTGTTGCACTGTGCACAGATTTTGAGCACATTTCTTCCTTTCATACCTTATAGGTGGACCGGCACCCTACACTGTGGGAGAGGTGGCGACATTTGAGGACCCCGACCACTCCAGTAAGTGTTGATATGTATGTTATGTGTTGTGTTTGCTGGTTATGGACTCGTGTGAGTTGGACGCATAGCAAGGTGTGATGTGTTGGGCAAGCTTTTCACTTGTTCCATGAGTGGGAATGCAGTTCTCACATGTTTTGAGTTTGCCAATGCGTATCCAATGGTATCATGTAGGGATTGTAGGACATCCCTGTAGGCCCCACTGTGAGTACAGGGGATAGTCATGTGTATGACACTTGTATCACCAAGAGTCGCAATGGAAGTCATCCCCTATTTAGTCAGCCTGTCAGACCCAAATTCTCTAAGATTGGTAGAGCTAATAGCTTTCCAATAGACATCTGCTTCCCTATTTACCTACGTAAGTTTGAAACAGTAGGTAGAACCTAGCAGCATGTACTTCCACATGTAGTGCATCAAGTCTGTGGAACCTGAGTGTAATGGCCTAGTTGTGCATGCAATTCATGATCATGGGTGTTCTAGCAAATCTGTGTCTGATGTAAGTCAGGCCTCACTGGAAGTATATGTTGTGTACTAAGTTCTGCATTTCCTGACATGTCGGACCCTATGAGTGCTCTTGGGTTTGCTGACTCCTAATTGTAGATAGACCTTACCTGTGGTGTGTCTGTAGAGACAAACATGTGTGGAGTTGCCTATACACTCCTCGGTGTACATGTTGTTGGCAAATTATAGTTGTGTATCCACCGCCCCCCCTCAAACACTGCCATGATTTTGTGAATGGGGTACCTAGTACTGATGCTACCAGTATGTTACACATACCTGTGAATAAGTGACGGTTTGGTTGCATACTAGTATACACACTCAGTTTTGGCACTTGGTACCATACTGGAAAGTCCAGTTACAATTTGAAGACCATGTGGCTCTAGTTTTGCTTTCCGTACACTGACATTTGTAGCCCAGCTGTTGGCGGAGGATATGCAGCATGATTCTTAGATGATAACCGTCAGAAGTCATATAGCAAGTCAAAGCCAGTTGTTACCCATCTTGTAGGTTATGGATGTGCTTTGTGTGATGTGACCTTTGTTGTCTGGCCTGCCATATACTTCCTCAGGGACATTCAATGCTTTGTATCGTGATAGGAGCTGTTACAAGTACAGTAAATGTAATGTCTGATTAACTTGCTGTGCCGTTTCACACAATGCAGTTACTAATGTAGCATATCTGCATTTGTCTTCACAGCAGCTAACATGACTCCAGACCAGGTCCGTGAATTTCAGCGCCGGCCCATGCGATACCAGCACATCCTGCTGGTGGAGTCGGGGTTCCGGAGGATGGCCCGGCGATATCGCAATGAACGTGCCTCCGGGGCATGGCGAGCCTTCCCACAGGGTGGGCCTACTTTGCCCACCAGAGCCACCACAGAAACAACCACCAATCAGAGCCAGGTGGCCCCACCAACAGCTGCCACTGTTGATCCAACATCTGCAGGACTTCCTGGCCCCAGCATTGCCACCGGTGCAGGACAGCCCACACAGACCTCCTCCACCGGTACCCAGACTGCCACTGCTCCATCTGTTGACCCTACAGCCTTCAACAGACTTGAACATAAGATGGACAAAGTGCTGCGCAAGGTGAGCCACCTGAGCCGGGACGTACGGCACATTAAACGGCGGGTCAAGGATATTAAGAGGACCCTCCGGAGGGCCAACCTCTAGACACTTGATTTGATGGACATGATACCCTCCCCTCCCTCCTCTTTCCTTGTTCTTATAGTTCTGGGCTTAGGGGACTTAGGGGCAGATGTAGCAACTTTGCAAATTGCGAGTTGCAATTTGCGAGTCCGAGCGACTTGCAAATTGCAACTCGCAATTTGCAATGCAGAACGGTGTCTCAGACACCGTCTGTGAGTCGCTATGGGGTCGCAAAGACCCACCTCATTAATATTAATGAGGTGGGTCGCATTTTGCGACCCCATAGCAACTATGGGCACTCACGGGTATGGAGGCCTGCTGGGACCAGCAGACCTCCATGTCCGTGACTGCATTGAAATAAAGCATTTTTTTTTTTTTTCAAGTGTAGCCCGTTTTCCTTAAAGGAAAACGAGCTGCACTTAAAAAAAAAAAAAAAACCTTTAGTTTCTGATTTTTTCAGGGCGGGTAGTGGTCCCTTGGACCACTGCCTACTCTGAAAAAATATTGGTGGGTCCACTCACAAAGGGGAAGGGGTCCCATGGGGAACCCTTCCAATTTGCGAGTGGGTTACCATCCACTTCAAGTGGATGGTAACTGCGACTCCATTTGCGACCGCGTACGCGGTCGCAAATGGAGTTGCATACCACTGCGAGTAGCAAATAGGAAGGGAACACCCCTTCCTATTTGCGACTCTGAAATGCATTTTGCGAGTCGGTCCCGACTCGCAAAATGCATTTCTGCATAGCAAACTCCGGTTTGCGACTCGCAAACGGCGATTTTTGCCGTTTGCGAGTCGCAAACTGGTTGCTACATCTGGCCCTTAGTGTTAGGTTAGTATAGGCTGTTAGTTTAGTTAGTGTTAGGGGGTGTGGGGTGGGGGGTCCTGCTTGTTTCTTTTTTTGACTTATTACATGTGTTCGGCTATGTTGGGGTTCTTGTGTGTAAAAAAAAAAAAAATATATTAAAAATACAAAAAAATATATATTTGTTTAGGATAGTATAGTATGTGTTTAGGTTAGTATGTGTTGTCCTCAATGTGTCCCGTCTCATAAGGGGGGTGGGGGGTAGATGTTTAGAACGTTTTGTTACATGTGATAAGTAAGTGCAGCTTAGGTTAGTTAGGGACAGTTGTGGGTAATGAGTAGTCAGGGTAGATCAGGGTAGGTAAGATTTTTCCTTCAGTTTCCTCATCTATGGTTAGCTTTTAATAAATATTTGGTTACCCCTTAATAGTATGTGTTGAATGGTACTTGATCGTGGGTTTGGATTCAGTGTACATCAATTTTGTACTATAACATCTGTGTCCTATGCTACAAACAAATCCCAACTGAGCTGTACGATTGGCAGCTAGCCCAGAGCTACCTTGCAAAGTGTCTACCCTTTGTTGCAACCACCAATCACAGTTAATATGGATCCCAATGTGTTTCTGTTGATAAGTGTGTTTTCAAAGTCACTGACAGTGCTTCCAGACTTGATATTGGGGAAACAGTTTTAGGTCTGACTGCAGTGTGATGATCATGCACACCCCTATAAGATGAGTTCTCATTGGCAATCTTGTATTCTTGTCTTCATGACCCTCATACATCATTTGTGACACCGTTCGGCATGATTACCTATTTGTATGTTAACTCAGACACCTTCATTTGTGCATTTTTTTTAGTATTTACTTAGATTAGTGTGGCATGTTTATTGTGTTATTTTTGCATGGTGAAAACATTTTGCGGCCACTATTTGATGACTTAGTTATCCCTTGAGGAAGCATTCTTCTGTCCTACACAGCATGGTGGTGTATGGTTTCTCACTTCATCAGATTTGTCCCTCAGGATGGGCAGAGTATGATGCAATCATGGGCACTGTGCAGATTTCTCTAACTACATATTATCAGGACAGTTGTATTGACAAGCTACGTAATTTGACAGTAGGCACATTTCAGTTATCTACTGCACAGTTGATATGTAACATTACCCAGAGACAGATTTGTTGTGTAAGTGCTATTTATTGAAAAGTGCTGTAGTGCTATCTGTACATTGTCCATGATTGTGAGTCCATTACAGTGATATCTTCCATTGTGATCAAACACAAGGGTTTAACAAAATGCTTTTGTCATGCTGGGGTTGCTGTTTCAGACAGTGCAGAGGGACAGACTTAGCCAATGAGTAGGAGAGAGACAATCACTGGGCTTGGTGACAAGATATACAGTGGTTTGCAGAACAGTGCTTGAGTACAGTTGTTGCAAGACTGGCAAGTTACAAAGCGCAGGACCTTGGTAATAGTTGGCCATGTGGCAGGGACTAGTGCTTCCGGGTACTTTTCCTTGTGAATGTGATCTGTTCCATGTCTTCTTCTTCTGATGTGTGTGTTGCCTGCGTTGTCCTTGTTGGTGTTGGTTGTGAAGGGGCAACACACACCTCAGTGTTAGAAGACGTGGAGTCAGACATCCCGGTCGCTGCTCCCTGTGAAGGTCTTAAGGGCAGTACTGCTGCAAGGAGGGCCTGCTGGTTCTTGAGAATAGCAGCCACATCACGATGGTAGGCAGCCAGTTCGGCCCTGAGGGGTTCAATGTTGCATTCGTGCACGCGTTGACAGGATTGCTGTTGTAGGTGTTGGGTTAACTGTATTACAGCTGTGCTGATTTCCTTCTGGATTTTCTGCAGTTCCTGCAAGATAGATGTTAGGGCTTGCATAGCGGCTGCCTGATCTGCAGATGACATCATGCATGAACGCAACCCCTCTAGGCTGGCTGCCATATTTTGCATCCCCACCCGCACCTCCTTGGCCAGCTCCCGCTGTACTCCCACTACAGTTCTCTCAAAGCTGCTGCCAGTGTCGTCTGAGTCCTCAGCTGTATTGGAGCTGGCAGGTCTTACAATTGGGTTGGTGGGTGGTTCCTCTGCAATGGCTGCTTGTTCTGTGCTCCTCCTTGTGACAGAAGGCGGGGTCTGGAGGGTTTCAAGGACCTTTTGGATAGTCTCCTGGGGAATGTTTATTGGCTCGTCATCCATGTCATCAGGGAAATCTGGGACAGGCATATCGGCAGGAGATCCATGTTCCTCTGCAATGAAACAGGGTACAATTAGTGTATCTGTGTTGTGGCAATTTTGATGTGACGTGCCTGCCTTTTGATGAATTCACTTTGTGATCTTGTTTTGTGGTAATTTCTCCAGTCCTTCAGATGGGCATTGTTTCATTGAGTTATCAGACTTGTCAGCCTCATCGCCTCTAGGTGTTGATTTTAGGCAAATAGAGAATTGCCACCTTCTTTTCCTACTCGACCCTCCGTGTACATCCATTCTCATGGTGAGACCTTCCACTTGCTGTGGGTGTTCTGATGGCCCTGGCAGCACACTTAACAATCTGGACCTGCCCCAATCCCTGATCGTTCACATCCACTTAAATGTAATTGACATGTGGCATATCCTATGCATGGCAATGTTATGATCTGATATGGATGTTGACATTGTTAATGGGTCCTGCTGATGTTGGGTAATGTGTGTTACATTGGATTGCCCTGATAGTCGTATCAGTGTCCTATTTCACCCTCTGACTGTGCAGGTATATTTCAGTGACCTTTTACATGTGTCCCCTCCTCAATGCTGTTGTCTGAGCAGTATGACATTTGGGATGTTGCCTTGTTACCCAGTCACAGGATGGACCCTGACCTATGCAGCATGGGTGTGTCCTTAGTGCTGTGTCGCTCCTATTGCTGTTTACTTTGGCTGATGTTTGTGACAACTATGGGCATTGACATTTGAGAGTACTGGGGCCTTTGTCTTGTTTCTGGGGATTGTTGCAGTTGTCATCCTCACCCCCTAATTTAGGTGTGTATGATCCATGGGGAGGTTACTGCCATTGGCTACTTGAGCTGCACACAGAGCAGAGGTGGTAGTGGCAACTGTTGTCGCAGTCACATTGCAGTTGTCGGTTTGGCTAGAGGATTGCTAATAGGGCCCTAGTTAATGTAGGGGGTATGTTGGCTGACGAGTGCCAGGATGTCAGTTTGACGTAGTGGCCTTCCCTCCTGGCGTGGCTTTCCCTTTGCTCCATCGTTGGCATGACAGCATGCCCCCATGGGACTGTTGTTGGTGTAGTGTAATGGTGTGCCCCAGCCTCTGTCTGTGCAGGCCATGCCCCCATGCCGTGCCCCTTTACCCATGCCACTCCATGTATATGATGACTTCCATGCATTTTGTGGTCGGTATCCCCCCCGCTTGCAGTTAACATTTGTGCATTTTAATTCCCCATGCAACTTACCCTGCATGTGCGTTGTCTCCTGGTAGTCTGCGCTGTCCTGTTCTTGAATCCCTGTGACGATCTCCTCAGAGATGACGGCTGCGACCATCTCCTCCATGTGGTCCCGGGCCTCCTGGTGTGCTGGACTCCCACCTCCAGTCTGCAGTGCTGCCTTCCTGTTCCTGGCCATCTTTTCCTTGGTCCTGCATTTGCAGTCATGCAAGCGTTTCTTGCACTCGATGACTGTTCTGCGTACTTCAGCCACACTGTTAATATTGTCGACAATTTATTGCCATATAGCCTCTCTCCTACTGATTGGCAACTTTGATGTGACAAACAGTTGGTGCTGGTGTTCTGTCACCTCTTTAACCAGAATTTCCTGCTCCTCTGCACTAAAGCAACACTTTCTTTTCTTCTTAAAAGTGTCCTGGTTCTTGTGTGGGTCCTCCTGGCTGGTTCCTGGTCTGCTGTCATCTTCCGGGGGTCTATAGTGGCATCTGGGATCCATTTTGGCTCTCCCCTGGTGAAATGGCTGTGTTCGCTGTGTTTTTTGACACTATTGCGTCAAAAAAAACGGCGCATATCCGGTTTGCGGTGTCGTAAATCGACCCACAGTCATTTCCGCTGCGTTAACGTCGATTTCCTTTATGACTTGACGCCGCAATGTGCGACAAAAATAATGACTCCCACCTGTTGTTTGCGCCGCCGTGCGTCAAAGTATAAATCTGACGCCTGCACGGCGCACCAAAATGGCGTTAGCCCGCGGTAATATTTTTGACGCAAAACTGTGCCGGCGCAGTTTTGCGTCAAAAAGTATAAATATGGGCCTGAGTGTGCTGACAAATGACAGTATATTTTGCGGCACTAATCAATTAGCCTCCTGATCAAAGGACAGGTAGGGCTCTTTCTTATAATACGGGGACAGGGCGAAGGTCCTGAGGAAGGCCGCATGACCCAAGTTGGCATCAGAAACAGGCCGAAACATGTTGACCCGCTTCAGAGATTGTGGTGTACAGGTTACTAACTCCTGAAAACACCACCAATACCATTTTAATCCTGTCCAGGCTGTACCAGAATAAAACAGGATAAGTGGTCAGCCTGAGTCTGTTTTATATCTCTTTCTGTTGTTCGTCTTTGGTCCTTGTGCCATGATTGTTGGTCCTGTCTATTGTGCTTATATGTTCCCCCATCCTTACTGCTCCACTCCAAAGGGGATTTATAATTTTGGAGTGTGTTAGCAGGGCCCTATGATGAAGCATGCCACAAATTGTGGGTGAGGGCCATTTTTTCAAAATTTTGTTGATTTTGAATTAGTCGGGTTTTGATACTTGACTATATTTCTTGTCCTCTTTGTGTGAGTATAAACTTACTTGTGAGCCTCTTGCTGATCCAACCTTCCAGATATACAAATATTGTTAAACCCTAATTTCTCAAAAACTATGGAAACTGCAGAAAGGATTTACACCAAATCACAAAAAGCTCAATGTGAGTACCAAGATCTAGTTTCCTGACAAATTTTGCGTTTTGGGACTTCCTTTTTACTCGGCCCCTGATTGATGGATCACCCCAAATCTTTCCATGCACAAACTAGCCACAAAAGAGCACTCTGGAGATTCATCAAATGGTGGCAAAGTTATTGATATATGATCGTCAGTGGGTAGTTACAGTAGATACAGTTAGGACCTAGTTTCCAGAGGAAGAGCATTTTTTATTTTGCCAATAGCCTTGGAGCCATTTGATGAATCTTCACAAAATCTTGAAAATCAGTATGCTACTCACTTCAGGGGTTCTCTTGAAAGTTTTGGGGTGATTCGTCGGGGACTGAGAAATGAGGGGTCCCAAAAAAACATACAAAAAAGAAATGAGGGCAGGGTAGGAATACAGTGACCGCCTAGCCTTGGTTCTGGGGGTCCCCCTGGGACCCTGCTAGGGCAAAAAAGCATTTTATAATTTGTTTTGCTGAAAATCATGAAGGATCAATGAAGCGGGTGAAAATTTAAAAAAATAGTACACTTGTTTTTTTTTTAGCCCCTGGGTGGACCAGGTCCCAGGACATGTGGATTTGTTTTTTTAAAGGAGGGGGACACTTCGGGCCCCCTCCAAAGGCCCATATGACCCCCAGGGAGCATCATGTCCCTGGGGCTTTTTAAATAGATTGGAGGGGTCTGCGCAGACTCCCCTCTCCATTAGGCTTGTCTGAGCCCAATAGACCATTACTAATATGGAGTGGACAGTGTGGACCCCCCTCCTGTGGGAGTTTGATTACCCGGGGACCAAAATGCAGACCCCCCCCAGGCCCTCGGGACCACCACCTCCCAGGCCCAATAATATATTTTAAACTGGGAAGGGGGCTTCACGGTTCCCCTTACGGGCTATATATGGCGCCAGAGATCACCACCTACCTGGGCCGGCTCATGCACTAAAGGAGTGGGGTTGCTCTGCCCCCCTCCTGGAGCCATTAATGGCTCTGGGGGCTTCCGCTCACCGGGGCCAGCTCCTGCTGTTTTCTTAAGTGCCCACCTTTGGGAGATGGCAGTTTGATTTCTCTTGGCTGGAGCTGTGACAGCTCCCACCAAGCAAAAGGAAACACTAACTATGCTCCCAGCAAGCGGCAGCTGTAAAACTGATCCCACTTGCTGGGAGCGGAGTTTTCATCTGTTTCCCTGACCACTGTCATGCAGGCAGAGAAACAGGCGAATTTCTTGCACCTCCCTACGTGAGGGAGCAATGCCGACTCCCACAGGAGGCAGAAAGCCAGCTAGGACTGCAGGGCTTTTAGGCTCCCCCTGCAGTTCATATCATTGCACACTGGGTGCCTTGGGTGAGGCCAGGGCACTCAGGTAAACATGGCCGGGACGAGGGGGTGCCTCATACCATAAGGTAACTATAACTCGCTCATCAACATGCACTGCTATTTACCCTAGCTATTACACCACTTATGACATCTTTTATAACATCATTAATAATATCACTGTAACTGTTGTAAAATTATTCATGAAAAAACTGTGCATGCAGTGGCGCGAGTTATAGTTACATTAGGGCACGAGTTATAGTTACTTTAAATACCTTTAACTATAACAGGTGAATTTCTATGGCTTTGTATGTTTGAAATGTGAGCCTAACTATAACATCACTGTGAAATTAGTTTTTTTAATTGAATTTCTATGTTTAAAAAAAATTCTATTTCCTAACTATCACGTCCCTGTAACCTTTGTTTTTTTTCTGTGAAAATATCCTACTGGTGCTTGGTAGTAGATAGTTATAGTTAGGACCTTTCTTTAATAGGAAAAGCATTTTTTGTTCTCCTAATAAGGAATAAAAGATAATTGGCCAGGCACTTCAGCTGCTGTCTGGAAAGCTATACAGTAATTTGTCAAGTGGGGGCTGAGTGAAAGGGGGGGCACATAATGCATTTTCCCCATGCAATGAACCTTCCCATAGTGAATGTACACATGACTACAGCCTGAACAACACAAAAATAAACAAAAGAGGGCTGAGTAGGAATACCCTGACCCCCTAGACCTGAGTGTGGGATCCCAAAAGTACCTGGGGCAAAAACTTTTTTTAAAAAATCCTGCTGATTCTAACAGGATCCATGGCAATATTTAAAGATTAAAAAAACAAGTGTGGTCTCCATGCTTGTTTTCTTTTAGTCCAGGATGGGCTAGATCCTGGGGCAATTCTGTATATTGATACAGGGAAGGAGGACAAGCAGGATATGGTGGGTGCCCTTGGTGGGTAACAGGTCACCCACACTTTGTTGGCCGGCCCCAGGAGAAGTGTTCCCTGTGGCCAAGTTTGGCCCTGGGACGGGGGCTGCGAGCCCCTCCCACTTTAGTAATTGATTGGGCCCTGGAGGATGTGCTCTCTGGGGCGGAAATTAGCCTGGAGAGGGGGGGGCTGCACCCCCCATGCAAATTGTGCCAGTCCCCTGTTGATGGCTATAACAAGCACCCCCACTATGCACTGCTAATTACCCTACATATTACATCAGTCATGACACCTTCTGCGACATCATTGATATAATCACTGCAACTTTGGCGATAAAATTATTAATGAGAGAACTGTGCATGGCGGGGCGTGTGTTATAGTTACCTGAAGGCACGAGTTATCATTTCTTGAGATAACTATAACAGTTGAATTTCTATGGTTTTGTGTGTATAAAATCTGATCCTGATTACAATGCCCCTGTAATCTGTGTTTTTTAAGTAAATTTAGAGTGTTTTTTAAATTCTACTTCTTAACGATAACGTCCTTGTAACCTTTGTTTTTTTCAGTGATTATATATATGATGAATACACTTCCTCACTTCCTATGAGTGTAGTTTTAAAAAGCCATAGAAAATGGTTCACATAATGACACATTAGAAATTCTCAGAGCTTACTTACTATGTGCACTTACTATGTTTTATTAAAAGTCAACAATGTGAATAATAAATATAATTTAATATAAAGGCAGATCCCAGTGGTTCTGAAACCCCCCAAAAATTTTTTGGGAATGCTGTCAGTTCATGAGGTTTATTGTGCCTAAAATAACTCGGACAAAATTGAGGGTCCTCTGTCATTTGAAGATTTGAAGAAAGAATGTGAGATTCAGATAAAAGAATGAAGTGCATACAATGTTTTCTAATTTGTTGTCTGATTTTATATATATGTTTATTTACTTATTAATACAACAGATGACAGAGGTTCAGCATCTAGGAGCTGCATATAACCCGAACGTAAAACAGCATTTACAGGCAATACAATTTTACGGAAACATTAATTGCAAAATAGGAGTGAAGGCAGAGAGAAAATAAAAACCATTTTTAAAAGCACACATGAAATGGTGCCTCGGCATAAACTTTGTTTGTTATGCAAAGAGATTGTCCTTTACAAACTGACCTGTAAAACGCTACCCAAAATCCACAAATTTAGTCCAGGGGTGTAACAAAGGTCCCGCAGCCTCCGCGGGGATGGGGTGGGAGACAGGGGGCTGCAAGCACCAGGGGCCCTCCTCAGCACAGGACCTGGACTGACTGAGCCCGGAGTGAGTCCGGAGGGGGTCCCTCTCCCTGTTCTGTGAAGGGGGGCCTCTTCCAGTTTCCTTACACCACTGATTTAGTCACCACAAAACTAAAGCTATTTCCCCACTGTTCTTTCATAAACAACTAGAGCAGTGGCGTCAACAAACATTCCACTGCTTATCAGAATGGATTGTGATTTAAAATTAAAAAAACGCATTTGGTTTATTTTCTCATTGATTGCATTCACTTATGTTGTATCAAGATTAATATTACAGAACACAGTGAAATGCATGTAATGCAGGCCATTGTACTAAGCGAAATGTTTTAATTGTTGCCCTTATCATAAAATCCAGATGAATGCAACTCCCGAATATACAGCCACAACATCTTCCTACTGTTGCCTTACAATGTCTAAAATGTTGTCACTGCCTCAGAGCACATAATAGGTGTGTCAGACATTGAAATAGAATGTTCCTACCACACTATTCCTCAATTATTTATGTGTTCTTTATTCCGCAAAATGAAAACCTCAGGAAGTCTATAGGAAGGCAGCATGAAAAAATGACATTATAAATGTATGAATAAACTTCCTGCACAGTGTCATGACTCCTGCATGCTGAACCAGTGACCCAGTTCCAGGCTGTTTGAAATCTGTAAGATTCATTGTGCTCAGAGTTTGTGTAAGTGATAATCCCTGAAAAACTCTGTGTGGCACTTTTACAGAATTACTGTCTATTTGATCAAACAAAGGATAAAACTGCCTAAAAACCGCAAACTACCCTCACCCATTTCTGACGCTAAAACATTTGTATGCCAAAAACTGTTGCAAAAGTTAGTCTGTAGCTTTTTTTTATTTTGCCCTTTGCTCTGAACCTTTGGAACACATTCCTGCTTCTTTTGTAAAAGAACAGTTTGTAAAAAAACGGACGCACAAATGTAAAGCTGTTTAATTATTTAAAAAAAATATACGTCATCATTTTAATAAATTTCATAGCATGCCTAGTAGCAAAGAAAACACAAAATAGCAAGTGTTTCAATGGGAATTTGACTTTCAAGAACACTTTAAATTGTTATGTGAATGTTGGAATCAGAATTTAAGCGCTACTTGGAGGAGCCTGAGGAAAGATGAAGATGGCAGGTTGATCCCGCAGCTGAGTGCTCCTCCTCCTTCACCACTCTCGCTATTGCCGCTAACCGCTGCTGAGCTACCTGACTCTGGAATAACTTACTTGGGACCGCTGGCAGATTAGGCAACACTTTATACCTTACACCTGAAGTCTCTAGGGGTCCGTATTTGTGGCAGTTGATGGGGCAGGGATTGTGCGCACTTCTAGCGCTGCTCTGGAAAATTCAACGATCTGCGCCTGGCTTCTCACATACCTGTAGTTGGGTCCTGACTCACAGCATCATGGTGCCGCTGCACTCAAATGTACTTTGCCGAAGCCGGGGGCCCGCAATCCAGCCAAGGCATGTGCTGATGTCAACCTCATTGATGTAGTCAGAAACAGATCCATCTCTCCCCAGTCTTTAGCAGATGGCCACTCCTCACAAGTTGGACACCCGATTCCGAAGTTTCTCAGATCGAGTGCAGCAGTAAGTTTAATTCAGGCTACAATGTTGCATTCTAGAGGCGCAGCCACCATGGATAGATCAGATCCCCCATCCAGGGCAGCAGCCATTAGTACGTCTGCTAGGGAGGGCTCCTCTCCTGGGACAGGTGAGTCCTTAGAGCAGTGGTCTTCAAACTGTGGGGCGGGCCCCCCTAGGGGGGCCTCAAGTGATCCCAGGAGAGGAGCCCTCCCTAGCAGACGTACTAATGGCTGCTGCCCTGGATGGGGGATCTGATCTATCCATGGTGGCTGCGCCTCTAGAATGCAACATTGTAGCAGGAATTCATACATTTGCAACATACTAGCAATCCCTCGCAGTCTGGCACCCTCAGATGGGGAATAGGACTGTAAATGTTTGGCACCAAAGGCAGCCTGCTGAGGAACTGGGTCATATCAAAATGACAGGTGAAAGCCTTAATCTCCTGACTGTCTACTGTTCATATGGAGTGTCAATCATTGACAAATGTGGATAAGCAATGGTCTGCTGCACCACCTCCTGCAGCTTTCGCCAGCTCAGAAGATTTGTCACTTCCTGAGACCAGTTTTATTTCTTCAGATGGTCCACCGCTTGTTACTCTTCACCAGCTGCTTTAACAGATGCTTTTGGAGCAGACCGAACAAATGAGCCATCTATGCTGACAACATTACAGCTGCTCCAGGCTCTACAGGAGAAGGCACAATAGCATTATGCCCAAGTTAGAGCAGCCAATGCAACAATTCAGCAGTCCTTGACCGAAGTGACTGGTAAAGTGACAGCTCTCTCCACAGAAATGGAGTAATTACAGGAGCGAGTTGCCAACAAAGAGGAAGAGGGATCTGCTAATGTAAAATCTATTGAGAATTACTATCACCATTTGACACTGGTTCAGTCCAAAATCAATGATTTGGAGAATTGCCAGAGGAGGTATAACCTCTGGGTCTTTAGAATACTAGAAGGCAAAGAAGGTGATGAGCCCAGGCAGTTCATTGTGCAGTCCTTTGGGAAAGCATTTCCTGATCTTACGGACTGGGACTCACAAATCCAAAGGACATATCATATCTCCATAAATCGGAATAGCAACACAGTTAACTCCAATGCCAGGCCTGCCATCCTCAACCCATTTTCATATATGTTGGTAACGTTTTGTTGTCGCGAAAAGCTCATCCTGCTTCACCCATGGTGGTTGACTCCACGTCTATCTCAATCTGCTACAACTTGTGTAAATCCATGATGGACAGATGGCAGAAGCTTTGCCAATTAATTGATCCTCTGAAGGTTGTTGGGGTGCAAGTCTTTTTGCAGTAACCTGCTAGGCTCAAGATTGTTAAAGATGGATCGACACGGATATCTTTAACAAATGCCACATAGGTTCTTAGCAGCCTGAAAGGGACTGTATATCAGGCCTATGCTGGCCCAATATTGATACATGTATTGCAATTTTGAGCTAGCTTTCTTCTGACCCGGGATTTTATTTAGGTGGTCTATTTGTTGGTTCAACATACTTTCTCTCCATTGGGGACGACATGCAGTTGGTGGATGGTCGTGGGGTGGGTACGAGGAGGTTGGCTCTCAGGACTGTCTTGACCATCAACAGCTGAGGGGTGGGTATGATTTCCTTTGCTAGATATGGGGGGTTTCAGCAGCAAGGTGGGTGTGGTTGTGTGTGGGGTGGTTTGCACTGTGCAGATACACAGCAAATATTCTTGGAACTGGTGGGTTGGTTGAGTTGAGCGGTGAAATAAGTAAGAATGGTTGACTGATGCAATCAGAATGGATTATGTTACTAATACACATGGATCTTGGTTTAAGGAACGGGATGGCTATTTTGGGTTTGATTTATTGTAATCGTTGGATTAAAATGTATGTGTTTGGAATGTATCTGACCTCAAATTGTCTAGTAAATGACAGTTAGTACGAGAAGAGATAAAAGTGAATAGCCTGCATCTACTCTCTTTAACTGAGACTTATCTTGCATATAAGGATCGTCTGGTACTTAATCAACTTGGTTTTAACATTGTTATAAGTACATCCCAATCTGTTTCCATACGGGGGTAGCTATTGTGTCACCTAAGAACTTAGGGCCAGATGCATCAAACAGTTTTGCGATTGCAAAAACTGCATTTTGGCATTTATCAAATTCAATTTCTGAATCGGTAACTTGATACTGAATCACAAATTGGATTTGCGACTACATACCAATTCGGTATTACGAAGAGGCGTGTCAAGGGCGTCTCTTCCCAATAGCGAATCACTGAGGTATTTATGATTGTTTTGTGATCATGAATGCGGTTGCAAAACAATTGCAGTTAGCAACAATTTCAAATTGGTGGTAACCCAATAATGCATGCAAAAACATTTTTTAAGACCAGGCAGTGGTCCAAGGGACCATTGCCTACTCTTAAAAAATGAAAAACAAAAACTTTTAATTTTTCTATTTTTAAATGCATCTCATTTTCCTTAAGAATACGGGCTGCATTAAAAAAAAAGAAAGATTACATTATTGGAAAGCATTAACAGACACGGTGGTCTGAGACCAACAGGCCACCATCCCTGTGATTGCAGCCATTCTCATTGGGTCGTAAAATGTGACCTACCATGAATAGTCCATTTGCGAGCCCTTGCGAATCGCTCTATGAAACTCCTGGAGTTTCATACATTCCAATAGTGATTCGCAAAAAAATGCAATTTGGTAATCGCTATTGGGGAGCTTGATACATCTGGCCCCTAGAATTTAAGGTATTGAAAACTGTTTACGGATGAGAGGGGGATGTGGAAGATTGCCCAGATGGTAATATATGGCCAGAAATATGCTGTGTGTGCTGTTTTTGGGTCAAATGTAGATGACTCAGAGATCCTGGAAATATTTTGTTTTGAACTGCTGGACTAGTTAAGTGAGATACTCTTAAAGGGTGATTTTAACTGCGTAATTGTTATAACATTGACTACTTATCACACTGCCTCTCCACGCATGGTTAAAACCATGGCATCTATCCTGGAATTGGCTCATTTACATGGGTTGATAGGTATTTGGAGGGCGCTATACGCAACATTGCCAGGTTATACTTTTCATTTGTCTCTACATAAGCACTACTCCAGGACAGATATGTTTTTTGCTAAAAGGGTATTTGCTGCAGGATGTGGGAATGCAAGTTTGCCCCAAGTTCATCTCAGATCAAAACGCTATTCTATTGACATTGAATGTTACTGCGGTTGGCGGAGAGCAGCACCAGTTCTCATTCCCTCACTACCTCCTAATGTAGGTACAGCTTCACTGCTGGTAGTGGGACATGCTGAAGGCTTATATTAGGGGTATTACAGCACAGTTCATTTTTAGCAAAACAAAGGATGTGCAAGACAGTGCTAAACTGGTGGGCCAGGCAATTTTACAGTTGGAAACATTGCACGCTCAGGCAATCAGTACTGGTGGGCCCGACTAACTGACTCTTTATATCCAACTAATTAACAATAGTTCTCCTCTAGGGAGGAGTTTGAGAGAGAAGGTGGCTGCTAGTCATCTTAAAAATAATTCTCTTCAACATAAGTATGAAGAATGGGTTTGTCGAGTCCTGGAACACCAAATCTCAAAGGGAAGGTGTATAATTCAATGTTTTAAAGGGAATGATGGAACAATACATACTCATCCCTCGGCCATCGTAGACCAGTTTTCTTTTTTATCAAGAACTATACAGGCAACGATTAGCCTGCCCGGGCTTAACGGAAATATCCAGGGTTGCAAATGGCCATGTTTAGGGGAAATCCAGGCATTAGCTCTTCAGGAAGACATCTCTGCTGGGGAAATTGAGGCTGCTCTAGAGGCATTGCCATCAAGTCAGGTGGCAGGAAAGGACTCTCTCCCACTTGAAGTTCTTAAAGTGGTTAAGGGTATTTTAGTTTCATCACTTTTAAGTGTAATACAATATTTTGAAAAAGTGGAGAACTGCCTGGCACTTGGATTATGACCAACATCATAGCATTCTTAAAGAAGGGTAAGCCACCTGATGATAGGGACTTTTACCGACCGATCTCTCTGATCAATGCTGACGCAAAGATATTTGCTAAGATCTTAGCTACCAGGCTTGCCCCTCACCTACCAGACATAGGTAGTCATTACAACCCTGGCGGACGGTGTTAAAGCTGCGGTAATACCGCAAACAGGCCGGCGGACAAAAAAAGGGAATTACGACCCTGGCGGAAACCGCCAACTAAGACAGCCACTTTAACACACCGCCCGCCACGGCGGTACAGACAAACAGCGCGGCGGTCACCGGCAACAGACAGGCGGAAGACAATGTACCGCCCACACTATCACAACACACCAATCCGCCACCTTTTCCGGGGCGGATTCACCGTGGATAAAAACACGGCGGAAACAGCTTTTGCTATGGGAAAACGCTCACCTCAACACATCCCACGAGGAACGAGGACACCATGGATCCGGAACTACAAATACTCCCTGCCCTTGCATTCCTGCTTGTTAGACTTTTCATCCTTGGCGTGGTCTCCCTTAACTTTTTGCCTCTGTTCCCCAGGTTGTTGATGTGTGCTGGACTCTGATTTTGCTGTTTTAGTTACTCTGGGCACTTTACCACTGCTAACCAGTGCTAAAGTGCAAGTGCTCCTGTTTAAATTGTATGTAAGTGGTTCATCCATGATTGGCATATTTGAATTACTAGTAAGTCCCTAGTAATGTGCACTAGAGGTGCCAGGGCCTGTAAATCAAATGCTACTAGTGGGCCTGCAGCACTGGTTGTGCCACCCACATAAGTAGCTCTGTAATCATGTCTCAGACCTGCCCTTGCAGTGTCTGTATGTGTATTTTTACACTGTAAATTCGACTTGGCAAGTGTACCCACTTGCCAGGCCTAAACCCTCCCTTTCCTTACATGTAAGGCACCCCTAAGGTAGGCCCTAGGTAGCCCCAAGGGCAGGGTGCAGTGTATGGATAAGGTAGGACATATAGTAATGTGGTTTATATGTCCTGACAGTGAAATACTGCCAATTTCGTTTTCACTGTTGCAAGGTCTGTCTCTCTCTCATAGGATAATATGGGGGCTACCTTTAAATATGATTAAAGTGTAGATTCCCCTAGAGAGTAGATGGACATGTGGAGTTTGGGATCCCTGAACTCACAATTTAAAAATACATCTTTTAGTAAAGTTGATTTTAAGATTGTGAGTTTGGAAATGCCACTTTTAGAAGGTGAGCATTTTCTTGCTTAAACCATTCTGTGACTCTGCCTTGTTTGTGGATTCCCTGTCTGGGTCAGTTTGACAGTTGGGTTGTTTTTCACCTCACACCAGACAGTGACACAAAGGGAGCTGGGGTGTGATCTGCATTTCCTGATTAGCCATCTCTGCTAGGAGGGAGGGGTGGAGTGGTCACTCTCATCTGAAAGGACTGTGCCTGCCTCTGACAATGCTGTCTCCAGCCCCCTGGTGTGTGTCTGAGGCCTTGCCTGGGCAAGGCAGGATTTCACAAAAAGGTGTGAGTCCCCTTTGAAGGAAGGTGACTTCAAAGACTAAAATGGGTATAAGAAGGGCACCCAAACTTACAAACTTTAGAAACACTTCTGGAATCAAGAGGAACCTCTGCCTGGAGAAGAGCTGATCGCTGAGGAACAAGTGCTGCCCTGCCTGTGACTGTGCTTTGTGGAGCTTTCCTGCAGTGCTGCTTCTGCCAGAGTAAGAGGGCAAAGACTGGACTTTGTGTGCCTTCCATCTTGAAGAAGAAATCTCCAAGGGCTTGATGTAGAGCTTGCCTCCTGTTGTTGAAGTCTCAGGGATAGCAAAGACTTCTTCCTGCCAGCACCTGGAGTCTCTGGAGAGACCCCTACTCTGCTCTGTGGTGCCCTTCCAGTTCCTGGGACCCTGAAAGGAGAGGCTGGCAGCCTAAGGACAAAAATACACGCACCGAGCACCGTGCGGAGAAAAGATCGACGCGAATCCGATCGCGGCTGAGAAAACGACGCAACGCCGGCTCCGCAGCTGAGAAACGACGCCGCAGGAAACGCGACCGGAGAATCGACGCCCGGAGCAGGAGAAACGACGCGCAGCATCGCTGACGAAGGCTGAGAGATCGCAACCAGCGCCGCGGGACTTTCGGACCGTCGCGTGGCTGGCTTTTTCGACGCGCCTCGCCGTGCCGAGCTGTTTTCGACGCATATACCCGTGCAGGGTTATTTTCGACGCACACCGCCCGTGCGGGGTTATTTTTGCCGCAAACCAGGTACATTTTCACGCTAGCAGCGCTAGTGTGTTGTTACAACTACCTAAAGACTCTTTTTATTTTAAACCTTTAAAAAAATCATAACTTGACTTGTGTATGTTGGATTTTTGTCGTTTTGGTCTTGTTTTGTCTAGATAAATATTTCCTATTTTTCTAAACGGGTGTTGTGTCATTTTGTAGTGTTTTCATTAAGTTACTGTGTGTGTTGGTACAAATACTTTACGCCCAGCACTCTGAGGTTAAGCCTACTGCTCTGCCAAGCTACCAAGGGGGTAAGCAGGGGTTAGCTGAGGGTGATTCTCTTTTATCCTAACTAGAGTGAGGGTCCTTGCTTGAACAGGGGGTAACCTGACTGTCAACCAAAGACCCCATTTCTAACATTGGTGACCAGCGGTCGGGATTTGGACTTGTATTTGTACTTGACATACAGTAATTAAGTGTACACTACTGTTTTGATCTCAGACCACTACGTGACCACATACTACTAGTCTTGTGATTTTTGTTTTTTACTTGGACTGTTTTTCTCTGCATTCAGTTTCTTTTTTTTCACTGATCCCGGGATTGACTTTGCTGAAACTTCATTTGAGAACTTGCTTTTCTGTTTTTGGAACTGTGCATATTTTTTTTAACCTCTCATCATGTCTCAGTCTGGAGATGCCCTAGCTGAAACTGCTTTTGATTTGGAGAAATTGGAGAGCTACAAGGTGGCTCAGTTGAAGCAGTTTTGTAGGAATGTTGGCTGTCCCATTGAGAGCTCAGCCAAGAAGGTTGAGCTGCAAAAGGCGCTGAGGGCCTGGGTGGCAGCCAAAGCAGCTGAGGGGCACACAGATGAGGAGCCAGAGGGGGAAGAGGAGTTGCAAGTCACTCACACTGATGTAGTGGGTGGGCCTGCTATGTCTCAGGGGAGAATCTCTAGGGCAAGTAGCAGTGTATCCTCCAAGGGTCTGACACCTGAAGAGTTACAGGACAGACAGGCAGAAAGGGAGTACCAATTGGAGCAGAGAAGGCTAGCCCTTGAGGAGAAGAAGATAACAATGGCTCATGAGCTTAGCTTGAAAGAGATAGATCATAGAAACCAGTCCAGTAGGGATGGTGGCAGCAATTCTACAGTGCAGCCTGAGAGAAGGGTACACATCCCAAAAGACCTTGTGAGGGATTATAAGAGGGAGGATGATATCTACTTGTGGTTCAAGGGTTATGAGTCAGCTCTCCACATGAACCTGGTCCCTGAAGCTCATTGGGGGGCAGCCCTGTGGAAGCATTTTGAGGCAGAGGGGAGGGACACACTGACGGCCTTAGGGGATGCTCAGAGTCTCACCTACCCTGCCATGAAGGAGGCCTTACTTACCAGGTATGGTCTCACCCCTGAGCAGTACAAAGAGAAGTTTAGATCCTACAAGAGAAAGGAATCCCAAACATGGTTGGAATGTGTTGATTCTTGTTGCAGGTCACTGGATGGTTGGGTGAAGGGCAGTAAGGTAAACACGTATGAGGGGCTTTACAATTTAATTGCTTGGGAGCACTTGTACAGTTTATGTTTTCCAGAGCTGCGCCAGCACCTCATTGACAGCAAGCTGACTGACCCCAGGAAGCTTGCACAGGAAGCGGACCGCTGGGAGAGCACCAGGGTCCAAAAGAGGTATGGGGGAGACCACGCCAAGGGTGGGCAGGGTCCCTCTCAGACGAAAGGGGGGGGTAAGGGCAAACAGGATGAGTTCTCTAAAGGGCCCCAAACTGATTCCCAGGGTAAGAATTCCCAACCCCCCAGTGAAAACAAGCCATGGTTCTCCAGAGGGAAGCCAATGGCAGGTGGTCCCCTACGTAAGTGCTATTCATGTAACCAGGTGGGTTATGTGAGGGGGGACCCCAAATGCCCCAAAAGTACACCGGCACCCACTGGTGCACCGTCCCAGGGTTTGGCCAGTGTAGCGCTTGGGGAGGAGTTGGTTTCAGGTGGGTGGGAACCAGCAGAAATGACCCTTGTCTCACTAGGGGACAGTGAGATGGTCCAGAGAAACCTAGTGCCTGATAACACTAAGAAGTACAGGCAATGGGTGACCATCAATGGACAGAGGGTGGAGGCTCTGAGAGACACAGGAGCCAGTGTGACTACAGTGAGGAGTCACCTGGTGTCTGAAGAGCAGATTGATCCCCGGGTACTTCACCAAGTAGTTGCAGTAGACAACTCTGAGCGCCTCTGCAGAGTGGCGCAGGTTCCCTTTGAATGGGGGGGGGTCTCAGGTTCCTGGAAAGTAGCTGTGAGTCCAACCATGCCTGTTGATTGTTTGCTAGGCAACGACCTGGAGGATTCCCCTTGGAAGGAGGTGGAACACAGGTCTCACTTGGAGATGTTGGGTCTGCCTGGGTGGGTATGCGTATCCACCCGGTCTATGGCAACCAATCAGGGTAGTCAAGAGCCCCTGGAGCCTGAAACAGTGGCCCAGGGGACCGCCAAGAAGAGGAAAGGCAGGAGGCGCGGGAAACCCGCCCCAGAAGTTCCCACGGTCCGGGAGGAGGCAGAGCCTGAGGGTGATGCCCCGGAACCTACAGGGGAACAGGTGGCTGAACTGGGGGAGGTCCCTGAGCTGTCGCAGTGGCAGCAGGAAGGGGGACCCACCAGGGAAGTATTCTGCACAGCGCAGAAGGAATGCCCTACTCTTGAGGGACTGCGGCAACAGGCTGCAGCCCAGGCGGCTGGCGGAGCGCCAGGTACTCACCTGATTTATTGGGAGGATGGCCTCCTGTATAGTGAGCCTAAGGTTCCTGAGCCGGGGTCAGCTCGTATGCTGGTGGTACCCCAGGGCTTCAGGACCTTCCTACTGGGTTTGGCTCATGATGTGCCTTTGGCAGGACATCTAGGGCAGGACAAGACCTATAAGAGGCTTGTCTCCCACTTTTACTGGCCCTTGATGAACAAGCAGTCAGCTGCTTATTGTAGATCTTGTCAGACTTGTCAGGCAAGTGGCAAGAGTGGGGGGAAATGCAAAGCTCCCCTCCAACCTTTACCGGTAGTCAGTACTCCCTTTGAAAGGGTAGGAATTGACATTGTGGGGCCTCTGGATCCCAAGACAGCCCTGGGCAACAGGTTCATCCTGGTCTTGGTGGACCATGCCACACGGTACCCACAAGCTATTCCTCTAAGGACGGTCACCGCCCCCGTGGTGAGACGTGCCTTGATGGGGGTTTTTACCCGCATGGGGTTCCCCAAGGAGGTAGTATCTGATAGGGGTACAAACTTCATATCCACTTATATGAAGTCTCTGTGGAAGGTGTGTGGGGTAACCTACAAGTTCACCACCCCTTACCACCCCCAAAGTAATGGTCTGGTTGAGAGATTCAACCGCACCTTGAAAGGCATGATTCAGGGCCTGTCAGAGCCCTTGAGGCGTAAGTGGGACGTCCTCTTGCCATGCCTTCTGTTCGCTTACAGGGAGGTGCCTCAAAAGGGACTTGGCTTTAGCCCCTTTGAGCTCATCTATGGCCACCCTGTGAGGGGACCGCTCAGTCTGGTGAAGGAGGCTTTGGAGAAAGCTCCTAGTAAACCACCCCAGGATGTATTTAGCTACATGCTGGCACTAAGAAACCAGACTGCCCGCTTCAGGCGTCTCGCTCAGGAGAACCTGGAAGCAAGCCAGGAGGACATGAAACGGTGGTACGACCAGAATGCCACTCTGGTTGAGTTTCAGCCTGGACAAAAAGTGTGGGTCATGGCACCAGTAGAGCCTAGGGCTCTCCAAGATAAGTGGACTGGGCCTTTTGAGGTGGTGGAAAGAAAGAGCGAGGTCACCTATCTGGTAGACTTGCAATCCCCCAGGAACCCCTTGAGGGTCCTACATGTCAACCGCCTCAAACCCCACTTTGAGCGAACTGAGCTATCCATGCTCCTAGCGACAGATGACGGGGTGGAGGAAGAGAGAGAGCCTCTTCCTGACCTCCTGTCTGCAGGAGAGAAAGATGGGTCTGTGGAGGGAGTGATCCTCTCCCCCTCCCTGACTGAGGAACAGCAGAGGGACTGTCGCCACGTGCTGGGACAGTTCGCCTCACTGTTTTCCCTGATCCCAGGAGTCACACACCTGTGCACACATGATGTGGACACTGGGGACAGTACACCTGTTAAACATAAGGTTTACAGGGTGACTGACAGGGTGAGGGCTTGCATTAAGGAGGAAGTCTCCAAAATGTTAGCCCTCAGGGTTATTGAGCACTCCAGCAGTCCTTGGGCCAGCCCAGTGGTCTTGGTCCCAAAGGCTACTGCTCCTGGTGCCACTCCAGAACTTAGGTTCTGTGTGGACTACCGGGGTCTCAATGCGGTCAGCAAGACTGACGCACACCCCATCCCCCGAGCTGATGAGCTCATTGATCGGTTAGGAGCTGCCAAGTACCTCAGTACGTTTGATTTAACATCTGGGTACTGGCAGATTGCCTTAACTGAAGGGGCAAAGGAGAGGTCAGCATTCTCTACCCCCGATGGGCACTTCCACTTCAATGTGATGCCCTTTGGGATGAAGAATGCCCCTGCCACCTTTCAGAGGTTGGTCAACCAGGTGTTGGCAGGACTGGATGAGTTCAGTGCCGCCTACCTGGATGACATTGCTGTGTTTAGTTCCACATGGGAGGAACACCTGCAACACCTCTGGAGAGTGTTAGAGGCCCTGCAGAAGGCAGGCCTCACTATTAAGGCGAGCAAGTGCCAAATAGGGCAGGGTTCTGTTGTGTACTTAGGACACCAGGTGGGGAGTGGCCAGGTGGCACCCCTACAGCCTAAGATTGACACGATTCTGGCTTGGGAGCCTCCCAAGACCCAGACTGAAGTGAGAGCCTTTTTAGGTCTCACAGGATACTATAGGAGGTTCGTTAAGGGATATGGTACCATTGTTACCCCCTTAACTGAGTTGACTTCTAAGAAGCAACCCAAGAAAGTGATCTGGACAGAGGCTTGCCAGAACGCTTTTGATGCCCTGAAGGCTGCCATGTGCACAGCACCTGTGCTGAAGGCACCTGACTACTCCACGGAGTTTGTTGTACAGACAGACGCCTCAGAGCATGGTATTGGAGCAGTACTCTCACAGCTGAATGAAGAGGGCCTAGATCAACCCGTAGCCTTCATTAGCAGGAGGTTACTACCCAGGGAACGTAGGTGGAGTGCCATAGAACGTGAAGCGTTTGCTGTGGTCTGGGCACTGAAGAAGCTAAGACCCTACTTGTTTGGGACTCACTTCCGAGTTCAGACCGACCACAGACCCCTCAGATGGTTAATGCAGATGAGGGGTGAGAACCCAAAACTGTTGAGGTGGTCCATTTCCCTACAGGGGATGGACTTTACGGTGGAACATCGACCCAGTACAGAACACGCCAATGCTGATGGTCTGTCCAGGTTCTTCCGCCTTAGTGATGAGAACTCCCACGAGGTTGGGTAGTTGCTCCCCACTTTTAGCTGGGGGGGACACGTGTTAGACTTTTCATCCTTGGCGTGGTCTCCCTTAACTTTTTGCCTCTGTTCCCCAGGTTGTTGATGTGTGCTGGACTCTGATTTTGCTGTTTTAGTTACTCTGGGCACTTTACCACTGCTAACCAGTGCTAAAGTGCAAGTGCTCCTGTTTAAATTGTATGTAAGTGGTTCATCCATGATTGGCATATTTGAATTACTAGTAAGTCCCTAGTAATGTGCACTAGAGGTGCCAGGGCCTGTAAATCAAATGCTACTAGTGGGCCTGCAGCACTGGTTGTGCCACCCACATAAGTAGCTCTGTAATCATGTCTCAGACCTGCCCTTGCAGTGTCTGTATGTGTATTTTTACACTGTAAATTCGACTTGGCAAGTGTACCCACTTGCCAGGCCTAAACCTTCCCTTTCCTTACATGTAAGGCACCCCTAAGGTAGGCCCTAGGTAGCCCCAAGGGCAGGGTGCAGTGTATGGATAAGGTAGGACATATAGTAATGTGGTTTATATGTCCTGACAGTGAAATACTGCCAATTTCGTTTTCACTGTTGCAAGGTCTGTCTCTCTCTCATAGGATAATATGGGGGCTACCTTTAAATATGATTAAAGTGTAGATTCCCCTAGAGAGTAGATGGACATGTGGAGTTTGGGATCCCTGAACTCACAATTTAAAAATACATCTTTTAGTAAAGTTGATTTTAAGATTGTGAGTTTGGAAATGCCACTTTTAGAAGGTGAGCATTTTCTTGCTTAAACCATTCTGTGACTCTGCCTTGTTTGTGGATTCCCTGTCTGGGTCAGTTTGACAGTTGGGTTGTTTTTCACCTCACACCAGACAGTGACACAAAGGGAGCTGGGGTGTGATCTGCATTTCCTGATTAGCCATCTCTGCTAGGAGGGAGGGGTGGAGTGGTCACTCTCATCTGAAAGGACTGTGCCTGCCTCTGACAATGCTGTCTCCAGCCCCCTGGTGTGTGTCTGAGGCCTTGCCTGGGCAAGGCAGGATTTCACAAAAAGGTGTGAGTCCCCTTTGAAGGAAGGTGACTTCAAAGACTAAAATGGGTATAAGAAGGGCACCCAAACTTACAAACTTTAGAAACACTTCTGGAATCAAGAGGAACCTCTGCCTGGAGAAGAGCTGATCGCTGAGGAACAAGTGCTGCCCTGCCTGTGACTGTGCTTTGTGGAGCTTTCCTGCAGTGCTGCTTCTGCCAGAGTAAGAGGGCAAAGACTGGACTTTGTGTGCCTTCCATCTTGAAGAAGAAATCTCCAAGGGCTTGATGTAGAGCTTGCCTCCTGTTGTTGAAGTCTCAGGGATAGCAAAGACTTCTTCCTGCCAGCACCTGGAGTCTCTGGAGAGACCCCTACTCTGCTCTGTGGTGCCCTTCCAGTTCCTGGGACCCTGAAAGGAGAGGCTGGCAGCCTAAGGACAAAAATACACGCACCGAGCACCGTGCGGAGAAAAGATCGACGCGAATCCGATCGCGGCTGAGAAAATGACGCGACGCCGGCTCCGCAGCTGAGAAACGACGCCGCAGGAAACGCGACCGGAGAATCGACGCCCGGAGCAGGAGAAACGACGCGCAGCATCGCTGACGAAGGCTGAGAGATCGCAACCAGCGCCGCGGGACTTTCGGACCGTCGCGTGGCTGGCTTTTTCGACGCGCCTCGCCGTGCCGAGCTGTTTTCGACGCATATACCCGTGCAGGGTTATTTTCGACGCACACCGCCCGTGCGGGGTTATTTTTGCCGCAAACCAGGTACATTTTCACGCTAGCAGCGCTAGTGTGTTGTTACAACTACCTAAAGACTCTTTTTATTTTAAACCTTTAAAAAAATCATAACTTGACTTGTGTATGTTGGATTTTTGTCGTTTTGGTCTTGTTTTGTCTAGATAAATATTTCCTATTTTTCTAAACGGGTGTTGTGTCATTTTGTAGTGTTTTCATTAAGTTACTGTGTGTGTTGGTACAAATACTTTACGCCCAGCACTCTGAGGTTAAGCCTACTGCTCTGCCAAGCTACCAAGGGGGTAAGCAGGGGTTAGCTGAGGGTGATTCTCTTTTATCCTAACTAGAGTGAGGGTCCTTGCTTGAACAGGGGGTAACCTGACTGTCAACCAAAGACCCCATTTCTAACACTGCTCATCTACAACCAACAGTGACGTAGGCGCAGAACATACCGGTGAGTACAGCACCTACGACACAGGGGAGGGGGGAGGCAAAAGTTACGGGGACACCCACCAAACACCCCCACCCCCACCCCCACCCTCGCATATTACAACATACACACCAATGCATTCACAAAAATCACAGTAACAACCCACAATCCCCCCGGAGGAATGCAAAGACAAAGCGAATAGCGGTCAAACTTTGTATTGTGCCAATATACTACTCATTAAAAAATATACGGATATATATATCACGAAATCTGTAAAAAATAAATGTACAATACAAGAAGTAGTGCAGATAGGTACACAACAATGTCCGTGCACCAACAGTCCAAAAATGCATGGGCGACGCCCACAATAGATACCTGACCAAAATCCGAGAGAGCACTGCCGGGGCATCAGATAGAAACACTACAGACACCTCCGGGGGAAGGGAAAGGGGGGCACCTCAGCCAGATGAATGCGAAGCCAGATCCACGACGGGGCTCCATGCCCATTGATGTATCCTGGGGAGTGCAAAGCCACAGTCTCTCAAGTCACTTCAGTGGGTGGGTTGCCCACTGTGCCATCCTGGGAAGTGCAAAGCCACAGTCTCTCAAGTCTCTACAGTGGGTGGCTTGCCCACTGTTACATCCTGGGGAGTGCTAAGCCACAGTCTCTCAAGTCTAACAAGTGGGTGGCTTGCCCACTGTTACATCCTGGGGAGTGCAAAGCCACAGTCTCTCAAGTCTAACAAGTGGGTGGGTTGCCCACTGTTACATCCTGGAGAGTGCAAAGCCACAGTCTCTCAACTCTCTACAGTGGGTGGGTTACCCACTGTGCCATCCTGGGGAGTGCAAAGACACATCTTCGCAAGTAGATGCAGTTCTCTACTGGTACTGGGTGGGACTGGTGCTCAGACTGGATGAGTCTCCCCGTGAAAGTACATGTCCTGTCACAGTCCCAGCTGCACATGGGAGAACGATGCCTGATGTGCCGGACTATTCATACCCACACGGTCTTTGCCCTGTTCGGTGGTGTTTTGCCATGGCAGTCTTTGCCCTGTTCAGCGGTCTTCACCATGGCAGTCTTGGCCTTGTTCAGCGGTGCTTTGCCATTGCGGTCTTTGCCCTGTTCAGCGGTCTTCACCATGGCGGTCTTTGCCCTGTTCAGCGGTCTTCACCATGGCGGTCTTGGCCTTGTTCAGCGGTGCTTTGCCATGGCTGGCTATGGACTGTTCAGCGGTGCTTTGCCATGGCAGTCTTTGCCCTGTTCAGCGGTCTTCACTATGGCGGTCTTGGCCTTGTTCAGCGGTGCTTTGCCATGGCTGGCTATGGACTGTTCAGCGGTCTTCAACATGGCGGTCTTGGCCTTGTTCAGTGGTGCTTTGCCATGGCGGTCTTTGCCCTGTTCAGCGGTCTTCACCATGGCGGTCTTGGCCTTGTTCAGCGGTGCTTTGCCATGGCTGGCTATGGACTGTTCAGCGGTGCTTTGCCATTGCAGTCTTTGCCCTGTTCAGCGGTCTTCACCATGGCGGTCTTGGCCTTGTTCAGCGGTGCTTTGCCATGGCTGGCTATGGACTGTTCAGCGGTCTTCACCATGGCGGTCTTGGCCTTGTTCAGCGGTGCTTTGCCATGGCGGTCTTTGCCCTGTTCAGCGGTCTTCACTATGGCGGTCTTGGCCTTGTTCAGCGGTGCTTTGCCATGGCGGTTCTGGTACGGATATTGGTGTGTGGCATTACGATCTCCACAATGGACATTGGTGTGTGGCATTACGATCTCCACAATGGACATTGGTGTGTGGCATGACGATCTCCACACTGGACATTGGTGTGTGGCATGACGATCTCCACAATGGACATTGGTGTGTGGCATGACGAACTCCACTCTGGACGTTGGTGTGTGGCATGACGAACTCCACACTGGACATTGGTGTGTGGCATGACGAACTCCACACTGGACGTTGATGTGTGGCATGACGAACTCCACACTGGACGTTGGTGTGTGGCATGACGAACTCCAAAGTGGACGTTGGTGTGTGGCTTGACGTTCCATCATTGCCCAGCGGGGCTGTGGGATTCTGGACCCTCATGGGCTGTGACTCCGGCGGTGGCGGTGGTCTCCTGACCAGTTACGATACTTGAGCCCTCCTGGGCTGTGACTCTGGCGGTGGTCTCCTGACCAGTTACGATACTTGAGCCCTCCTGGGCTGTGACTCCGGCGGTGGCGGTGGTCTCCTGACCAGTAACGATACTTGGGCCCTCCTGGGCTATGACTCTGGCGGTGGTCTCCTGACCAGTTACGATACTTGGGCCCTCCTGGGCTATGACTCCGGCGGTGGCGGTGGTCTCCTGACCAGTAACGATACTTGGGCCCTCCTGGGCTATGACTCTGGCGGTGGTCTCCTGACCAGTTACGATACTTGAGCCCTCCTGGGCTGTGACTCCGGCGGTGGCGGTGGTCTCCTGACCAGTAACGATACTTGGGCCCTCCTGGGCTATGACTCTGGCGGTGGTCTCTGGACCAGTGACGACGGTGCTGGCGGTTGTGTCTGGACGGTCAGAAATGATGGCGCACTTCTCCGCCGTGACACTCACAACAGGTTGGGGAGACTTCCTCGGGACCTTCCCCACCTTCTTTTGAGTTACAGATGACTCACCAATCGCCTTGGATCCCATTTCACTGTTTGTCCCACCAGGAGTCTTGACACGGTCCCGTCGTCCACTCTCCAATTTCGGAGCCTTTACAGGGGGTGGGCTGACAGTGCCTTGGCTCCGGGTCCTACTGCCTGCCCTGGTGGACGGGGCACTCCAAAAACCTGGTACACGCACCACTGGTACTGGAGGCTTTTTGGCTGAGGCGCTACGACGGGACTGATGAATTGGAGGGGGGGGGGGGGTGGGGGCAAAAAGGTCAATTTGACATAGGGACAGTTTCTGACGGACACTGGGATGGGTAGCTGGAGGGGCTCTGGGAGTGGAGGAAGAGGAGGTGGTTGTAGGAGGTGTCACTTTAGCTGTTTTGGGTGCAGGTACTGGAGGCTGTCGTGAGGTGAATGGATGTTGGGTGAGTGATTGCCGGCGTTTGTGTACTTTGGGAGGGGGCGTCACAGACACACTGGGAGAGGACACAGGGGACGTGTATATGGCAGTGGAGGTGGTGAGTGCAGGTGAGCGGCTTGTGGTGCTGGGTGTCCTGGTGCGAGTCCTAGTGCCTGTAGATGTGGTGCATGCAGGTGTGTGTGTAGACAACACTGGGAGGGAGGAGGGAGAAAAGGAGGGGGACACAGTGGAGACAGTGGATGTAGCTGTATCTGTATGGGTCTGATGCTTGTGTGAGTGCCTGTGGTGTGTGTGGTGCCTATGTTTGCTTGAGCTACTTGTGTGCATGCTGGTCTGTAGGTGTGCTTGGGATGGGCTGGGGTACAGGGGATTGGGTCTGGGTGGATGAAGTTGGAGGGGGGAGGCTGGACACAGGGACAATGGCTGCCATCAGTGCTGAGGCCAGAGATTGCAGGGTTCGCTGAAGGACAGCCTGACCAGAATGAATGCCTTCCAGGAATGCATTACCATGTTTCAACTCTCATTCTACACCCTGGATGGCATTCACAATGGTAGACTGCCCAACAGTGAGTGACCTGAGGAGGTCAATGGCCTCCTCAGTGAGGGCAGCAGGGGTGACTGGGGCAGGGCCTGAGGTGCCTGGGGCGAAGGTGATGCCCATCCTCCTGGGTGAGCGGGCACGGGGCGAACGCTGAGGGGCTGCTGGGAGGGCGGTGCTGATAGGGGAGGTGGCGGCTGTACCTGTAGAAGTGGGGTGCACAGATGGTGCCGCCACCACAGGGGAGCTCCCATCGGCGGACGAGTCCGTGTCGCTGTTTGGTGATCCTGTGGCTGACGTGAAGCTCCCCTTGCCCTCCGTCCCACTGGTGAATTCAGAGTCTGTGGTGTGGCCCTCCATGGCCATGTGGGATGCAGCTCCCTCGTGCTCCGGTGCCACTGTACCTCCGCCTGTTGATGCTGATGTACAGAAGGACAGGGAGAGCAGAAAAAGGGTGGAGACAGAAGAAAGAGAGTTTTAGTGCATGGCATACCGCTACCGTTGGCGGACAAGACAAACGCAGCAGCCCCCTGCATTACGCCGTGCTCCTGCCCTCTGCACATGCAATTTCTGGGATATGGCCTACATGGCAATGGTAGAAATCTGCCCACATGGATGGCAAAGGGGCAACTATACATCAATTTGCATTTTTTTTGAGCTGGGGTAGAGTGCCACATGGCCTACATAACGGAGGGGCCTTGCCTACCTAACTCGCCCTGGCCTAGGGACACCCACAGTCCACCACCCCCACCCAGACAGCTCCACTGCACGCAAAGTCCATAGGATGAGGTTGTACTCACCCCCTTGTGTCTGCTGTGATGTCCTTAAGCGCCCATCCAACTCCGGGTAGGCCACCGCCAGGATCCGGAACATCAGGGGGGTCATGGTGCGACGGGCACCCCTCCCACGTTGGGAGGCCATCCCCAGCTGAGCATCCGCCGTCTTCTTGCTGCAGCAGCGAATGTCCTCCCATCTCTTCCGGCAGTGGGTGCCCCGTCTCTGGTGGGCCCCCAGGGTCCGGACTTCCTTGGCGATGGCACGCCAAATGTCCCTCTTCTGGTGGGCGCTGACCTACATGACATGCACAAGGAAAGAGGAACAGTCATTACCTACAGCACCGCCGTTGTAATTGGCCCCCTCCCAACTCTATCCCTGTGGCCCATTCATCCCCATGCATGACTGTTCTATGTACTCTGCCCCCTTCCCTCATCCACCCAGCCCTGTCCACCCAGGCCTAGCCCATACAACGTGCTCCCTGTGTACTAACCTGTTGGTCTGGAGGACCGTAGAGTAGCGTATACTGGGGGAGGACCCCCATCCACAAGTTTCTCCAACTCCTGTGCAGTGAAGGCAGGGGCCCTTTCCCCAGACGCAGCAGCCATCGTCGCTTCCAGACCGAGGTCACAGCAGCACTAGCAGTGTAGGTCCTCTCCTGTTGAAGGTCAGGTATCTAGTGATTGAAGAGATAGAAAATGGTGGTGACGTCCGCGGCGGTGACGTCCGCGGCGGTGCGCATCATCACCGCCAGCGCACCTGTTCATTGGCTCCTGGGACGCATAGGGTCCAATGCTAACCAATACAGCATTGCGCCACGCTCTATGACCGCCTACAGCGACGGTGCCCAGCGCCAGCGCAGTTACCCCACAATTCCATTGTCCCAGTTTAGAGGTCAGGCAGCCGCCATTTCAGGGGCCCACATGGCTTCAATTACTACTGCGTCACACATACCGAGGCCTACACTCAAAACCTTTCCCGGATACGTTAATTGTCTGGTGTAGTGTTGTGTGTGACTGTGGGTACATACCTGGAGGAATGCTGACAGTTTTTTCGCTGTTGCCCTTCTTAGGCACCGTCAGTTGGGACATATTGGAAGATGGCGGAATCTGCCGGTGTACAGACCGCTGGTGGACCTGTTGACAATGGAAGAGCGACATGTCATCGTGACCTACCGGTTTGACCGTGCCACAATCCGGGAACTATGTACCCAGTTGGAGCCAGACCTGATGTCACCAATCCGCCATCCGACTGGAATCCCCCCTGACGTGCAGGTGCTGTCAGTGCTCCATTTCTTTGCAAGTGGGTCTTTTCAGACAACAGTGGCCATGGCATCAGGGATGTCCCAGCCTATGTTTTCCCACGTGTTGTCCAGAGTGTTGTCTGCCCTGCTGAAACACGTAAGGAGATACATCATTTTCCCTGAGGTGGCGGATTTGCCTACAGTGAAAGGTGACTTCTATGCCCTTGGACATATCCCCAACGTCATAGGTGCCATTGATGGGACCCATGTAGCTCTGGTCCCCCCCGCAGGAATGAACAGGTGTACAGGAACAGGAAGAGTTATCATTCCATGAATGTCCAGATGGTCTGTTTGGCAGACCAGTACATCTTGCAGGTAAATGCAATGTTCCGTGGCTCAGTGCATGATGCCTACATCCTGCAGAATCCCTAATATGATGGGTGAACTCCAGAGGCACCGTGTATGGCTATTGGGGGACTCTGGTCACCCCAACCTGTCCTGGCTACTGACCCCAGTGAGGAATCCCAGGACCAGGGCAGAGGAACGGTACAATGAGGCCCATGGGCGGACTAGGAGG
This sequence comes from Pleurodeles waltl, assembly GCF_031143425.1. Taxonomy (NCBI): domain Eukaryota; kingdom Metazoa; phylum Chordata; class Amphibia; order Caudata; family Salamandridae; genus Pleurodeles; species Pleurodeles waltl. Next base: position 828,893,147 of record NC_090437.1, on the reverse strand, counting down.
GTGATCGAGCGTAGCTTCGGCCTCCTGAAGGCCAGGTTCAGGTGCCTCCATATGACAGGTGGGCCCCTATTCTACTCACCGAAGAAGGTGTGCGACATCATCATCGCCTGCTCCATGCTCCATAACTTGGCATTGCGACGCCAGGCGCCTTTTCTGCAGGAGGATGATCCAGATGACGGTGTTGTTGCAGCGGGTGAGCCTGTGGAGCCTGTGGACAGTGATGAGGAGGAAGCTGATGAAGATGAAAACGACAACAGGGAGTCAGTCATACAGCAATATTTTCAATGAGACACAGGTGAGTACAATTTAATGTTTCACATTATATTACATTTCACACGTCTACCTCTATCCTCTACCTACATTTCACTCCCTATTTGGTAACTGAGTTGTCCCCTTCCATTTCAGTTTCCGTAATGTGGTAACCTACTTGTCAACAGCTTGCACCTTTGAAAGGCTTGTGATGTGTGACATTGGTATGTTGACCTTCCAATGGGTAACCTTTTTTAACACTGTAATTGACAATACAAAGTTCTCAATAATTGACTGACTCCAATATTATTGAGGTTTCAAGGGTGTTTATTGAAGTGCATAAAAATATAGGGGGGGTTGTGAAATGGGGAGAGGTCATGGTGGAAGAATGTCCATGGCAGAGTCCTGTCTATTAGTCTCACAGGTACATTGCACATCTGGCCATTGGAAGTGGATCTGGGGCATTTCCAATCTGGACAGGGTAACAAAGTGGGACAGTGGGGGGACAATCAGGGTGGTCTTATTTCCTGGCGGGGGTCTTGCCATCTTGCTCTGTCCTGGTCCTGGATCTCAGGGCCCGCTTTCGTGGTGGTTGTCCGTCTGCAGGGGGTGGGGTGCTGGTGTGGTGGTCCTGTGGCGGGGCGTCCTGTCCACTAGCGCCGGTGGAGGTGGTGGGCATTTCATCGTCCTGGCTAGTGTCAGGGGCCCCTTGGAGTGCCACTGTGTCCCTCAAGGTCTTTTGAATGTCCGTCAGCACCCCTACGATGGTGCCCAGGGCGGAGGCGATGGTCCTGAGCTCCTCCCTGAACCCCAAATACTGCTCCTCCTGCAGACGCAGGGTCTCCTGCAACTTGTCCAGGACCGTTGCCATCGTCTCCTGGGAGTGGTGGTATGCTCCCATGATGGAGGATAGGGCCTCGTGGAGAGTGGGTTCCCTTGGCCTGTCCTCCCTCTGTCGCAGAGCAGCCCTCCCAGTTCCCCGGTGTTCCTGTGCCTCCGTCCCCTGGACCGTGTGCCCACTACCACTGCCCCCAGGTCCCTGTTGTTGTTGGGGTGGTGGATTACCCTGGGTGCCCTTTAGTGGTGGACACACCGCTGATTGACCTGTCCTGGGTAGGGAGGTATGGGCCCACTGGGTGGGTGCTGTGCTGGGGTTACCAGAGGGTGGAAGCTCGGTGTTGGGCTGTGGCTGGGCAAGAGGAACCGACTGTCCTGAGGCCCACGATGGTCCGGGCTGGTCATCAAGATCCAGTAGGGCAGAGCTGCTGTCGTCACTGTGGGCCTCTTCTGGGGGTGGAGTGGTGTTGTCTGGACCCTCTGGTGTGGTGACGTTCCTTCGGGTTCCTGCGGGGGTATAAGTACATGATTATTGCATGTGTGTGTTTCATGGTGTGCAATGGTTGGGTGTGCATGAACCCCAGTGCAGGCATTCCAGTGTGGGGGCTTGTGTGGTGATGGTTGGGGGGTGTTGTGGGTCTGTGCAGTGGGCATGCTTTAGTGATGGGTGTCCATGCTTAGTTGTGTCATGCAGGTCTTGGGGTTGGGATGTGTGGTTTGTGTTCTTAGTACATTAGTGAGGAGTTAGGGTGATAGGGGAGGGTGTGAGGGTGGGGGTGTGTGATAGCATGCAGGTAGGGTGGGGGATATGATAGTGAAGATTTGACTTACCAGTGTCCGTTCCTCCAAAGACTCCTGTGAGGCCCTCAGGATGCAAGATGGACAAGACTTGCTCCTCCCATGTTGTTTGTTGTGGGGGAGGAGGTAGGGGTCCGCCGCAAGTCCGCTGTACCGTGATGTGGTGCCTGGATACCGTGGAACGCACCTTCCCCCGTAGGTCGTTCCACCTCTTCCTGATGTCCTCCCTATTTCTTGGGTGCTGTCCCACAGCGTTGACCCTGTCGACTATTCTTTGCCATAGCTCCATCTTCCTGGCTATGGATGTGTACTGTACCTGTGAGCCAAATAGCTGTGGCTCTACCCTGATGATTTCCTCCACCATGACCCTGAGCTCCTCCTCGGAGAAGCGGGGGTGTCTTTGGCGTGACATGGGGTGTTGTGTGTGTGGGGTGGTGTATGTGTTGATGAGTGTGGTGATTGTAGTGGTATGTGTTGTTTTGTGCGTGGATGTTGTGTGGGTGATGGTGTAGTGTGCCTCTGTGTGATGGTGTTATCTATTCTGTGCTGTCTCTCTCTGGCCTTCGTCTCTAATTTGTGGTCGTAGGGGTTTGTGGGTGATGTGGGTGTGTGTTTTATATTGTGTTGGGTGTGTGGGAGTGGTGTGTGTATGTGTATCAGGTGTGTGTATTTGGAATTGTCCAATGTGGCGGTGTTTTGGAGATGTGTGTGTATTTTGAGCGCGGCGGTGTGTACCGCCAATGGAATACCGTGGTTGAAAGACCGCCGCGTGGATTCGTGGGTCGTAATAGCATGGGCGTGTTTCTGTTGGCGTGGAGGATTTGTTTCCGCATATTTATTGCTGACCTTTGTTGTGGCGGACTTGTGTGGGTGTCTGAATTTCGGCGGATTCCGTGATGTGTGTCATAATAGCTGTGGCGATCTCCCGCGGCGGCGGCGGTGTATTGGCGGTCTTCTGCACGGCGGTAAGCGGCTTTTACCGCCAATGTTGTAATGACCCCCATAGTGTCTTGGCAGCAACATACCATTATACCTGGCAGGGATACTACGAGCCACACCAATACAGCAATTGTTGCCTTTGATGTGGCGGAAAGATTAGGTGAAAAGCTAGGTATGGTCCTGATAGATAGCGAGAAGGCTTTTGATCTTGTAGTGGGGGACTATATATGGGTAACGATGGAGGCCTTCATGGGGAACGATGGAGGCCTTTGGGATTGGTGATCAGTTCTGATAGTAAGTACAGTCTTTATACAGGGCACCTTGTGCTAAAATGGCTTATGCTGGGATGTCTTCATCACCTTTCTTCTCTTTTATTTGCACTTTATCTGGACCCATACCTCCAATCTCTGTGGATGAATGACCGTATACGCCCGTTGATGTCTGACGATTACAAACTTATAATCACCACATATGCCAATGATGTCACAATATACATCCAATCCATCAGTTGCACTAGATTATATAAAAGAGGAGGCTGACAAATTTGTAACATTTTCAGGCTATAAGTTAAACATAGCTAAAACTAAATTACTGCTGATCTTTAAATTGGCCGCTCCAATCATGGGGATAATATCTTTGGCCACATATCTGGGTTTCAGAACCTTGGTCTTGTCAACTATCTCTAAAATACAGCTTTCGACCAGGCTACTGATTAGAATTATGAGTCACTACAATAATGTAAAAGTAGATGTTCTGCATACATTTTCGTATTTATTCCGGAAAATCCCACTTTGGGTTTTCAAACATTTGGAAAACATCTGGAGTTACAAACGGGCTAGGTGTTGTATATGTTTCTTAAAATTTCTGTACAGGCAGGGAGGCCAGCAGCTACCTGGTTTTAAGTTATATTTTTGGGTGGCGTTTTCAGGCCAATTGGCAACTTCCTAGAAAAAGCAGAACCAGGCTCCTCGGTTTTGGGCTACCAATGGGTATTAGGGTCTGAATGTAGAGTTTTTTCTAAAGACTAACAAACCCCAACTATTATAAGAATGAAAGATTTAAATAGATTGAGGACATTGTTCATATTTGGTGGGAAATATGTGCCAAATGTGCTTTAAAGTTAATACACGATGATATGCCACTATAGGACAATTCAGCATTCCCAGAAGTATTTCAGAACCAAATCTGCAGGGCATGGCTAAGATTAAGTGTAGAAACAGTTGGGCAACTCTAAGATTTGAATGGATTTCACACGTCTGGGGGGGTTCAAGCTTCTTATGATCTCCCTCACCACTTTTTTTTTTTTTTTTTACAGTTAAGGGACTACTTTTTATCTGGATGCAAGATCCAAATGGATCCAGAAAACTTTGATAGTATGACCTGCATGCATAAGGCTAGAAGGAAATCTCTAATTAGTACAACTTATTGAGAGTTCTGGAAGCACAGGACTGATGATATGTCAGTGTTTGCTCCTAAGTGGAGCAGGGAGCTTAGTTTTGAGATTCTACAATCAGAAATTTAAAGTGCCTTGGAGACGTGGATTGTCCGGTGCATTCCATAAACTGAAAACGACGGCATTTTGCATGCTATATTACACACCGGAGAGAATTACAAAGTGGGGTGGGAATCCCGGTGCTGATAAAACTAGCTGTTGTAAGTGTGGCTGACCCCAGCTGGTATTCTCTACAAGTTTGTTACATGCCCTGCTGTCCTGGAATTTTGGAAAGAGGTGACTCAATTAACAGCATTATGTCTTGGATTTGTAACACGTTATCCCTAAGGAGAAAATGATGGGATAAAGAATAGAATATGATCTTAGGTTGAGATGGCAGCTGTCCATAAACATTGTCTCTGGCAGGCTCTGCATTGCCAGATCATGAGTATCCCTGATCCGCCACGGGTTACTGAATGGTGAGCGGTTATGCAGCAAGTTTACGAGTCTGAACTGGCATTGGCTAGAGCAGGGGCTATCACTCACTTAAGAAATTAGGCAGATTGTGGGCCGATTTTAACTGGGATCAGTAGATCTACATCTAAAACTAACTCTCACCAGTTTATATATGTTCATAGCCGATATATTTAGATTTGAAGTGGTCATCTGCTGCAATGTATTTTTGGCCCTCTCTTAGCACTGTTTATGCTTCTTCTTATATTATGTATTTTTTGTCTGCATGAGTCAGCAACAGGGGTTATCCCACAATCTTTTTGTGTTAGCTATATCTGTGCTGTTCCTTTCTGACTCACTAAAAAGAAATTAAAAAAATTAAACATCATTTTAGCCAGATGAACTGCGTTTTTCAAACACATTTTCCCAAGACAAAATGAAAATAAACCTCATGAAAGTAATGCAACAGTCAGTGTGTCACTGACTGTTGATGCAAAAGGCAACTAGGACAATACATAACTGCCGGCTACTAATCCCAGTAAACATTTCTATAAATATTAGGAAAGGCCGTGGCGTTATATGCTCTTAAAATCCAATCAGTTTGTTCTACAGTAAAACACAACTACAAAAGTAAGAACTTCTCTATAATGTGTTTCTGATAGCCCGCAGACACAGTGGGCATTAGGAAAGTTAACATATATTTTGACAACAGCCAATGGCCACCCATTCTTTCCATGCCAGCCTACTGGCCAGCAGAGTTCGATTATACTGCAATAAGTACAATTTCCAGCAGTAATTCATCCAAAGAAAGTTAGCATATTAGACGTGGATTTATGCACCCAAATAGAGCAGCACAGGGTCTGCTTTAGTATTTCAAGAATCACAAAGGGTTTCTTTTAACCACAATATACTTTTGTTGTTGAGGGATTTGGAGATAATGTTATGTACTTACAGAGAAGTGATATTGATATTGATACAGGATCCATAATATTTAAAATGTGGCTGCTAAGTAAATTCTTGGAATCAGGTGCAAGACGTTGGCATAGCAGACTGGAATCAGTACCTTACACACACTTAGTTCACAAAGATAAATTTACAAAGGGATTCCCGGTAGGCATAAACCCCTTCATAAGTGCAGTGATCTCTGCTTTGAAAGTGTGTGAACACCCAGAAATAAATATGTTTCTTGACATTCACAAACTCATTTGATTCCCCTTTCCACACTTTGAAAAGGGTTGAATTTGTATTCTAGCCAAGGACCTGCATAAATCTATTTTTCAGGGTGGAAAGTGGAATGGATCATTTCCAGGTTTCTAGGTGTTTTATAGAAAGGGCTTCTCCATGGGGACAACATAGCTTTGTAATGGAGAAATAAGTGTGCATTTGCACAGGAGGCACTAGTTACCATGTACAATGTTCTTCTCTGTGTTGACACCTGTACAAGAGGTAAAGGATCTCCATGGATTGCCACATGACCTTCCCATTAAACAGCATGGAAACCTGCACTTGGATTCCTCAGAATGTTTGTGAATCCTAGAATGTTGTTAATTTACAACTACAAAAGTGTACCACAACTTCAGTTTTATAATGACCAGCAAAATTATCTCCATTGATACATTGAGAATTACATCGTGATATGCAGAGAAACACAATGTACAAAAAGTAGGCTAGATCGGCAGTGAAATTTGTATGTTCAGAATCTGTGCTAATAAAGTGTCACTTTTGTGCTCAAATATTCATAATGTTCAATGTACTCAACAGAAATTAAATTTTTTATATTGTCAGTGCTTTTGATTTTGAAAACAAAGCAGACAGTAAAGGAATGGCCACCTCACAACTTGCAAGTTGTATTAATGAATTGTGACCACTCCTATAATTCTAATGAATTTATTGGTTGCCCACTGATGAGGGTAGGTGTGAGTCATTTACAAAGTGGAAATGCCCTTTTACTTCCCGGTATTCTTCATTACTCCTGGTCCTGTTGTCCTTTTCCCATTCATGACATATGGAGATGTCTATATCTCCCAGACAGAAATAAAGAACACAGGAAATGCTGTAACCCTATCCCACCCCTCCCACCTGGAGTACTTAACACATATTTATCCAATATTTGTTCTGAACTAACAAGTCCCCAAATATGAAGGCCAGCTGTTTGGGAGAGAGAGCGGGGCATCATGAATGGGATGAGGACAACAGGACTAGTAGTAATGAAGATTGCCAGTAAGTAATAGGGCATTCCCACCTGGTCTCCCAGTCCTTCTCCTATTCATGACATATGGATGGAAAACAACAAAGTCAAAAACCCAGCCTTCATACAAAGAACACATCACAAAAGGATACAACACCAGATTACAGCACCAAAAAGTGACTTATTAAACAGAGGCAAAAACCAATCAGGGACACACTGCCTGCAAGACCCCCAACCCAAAGTTCTCATCATCACCCAACACATTTTGGAGACACAAATGCCTGACAAAGGCATTAGAGGATGCCCAAGTAGCATTCCAGCAAATCTCGGAACTGGACACCCCCTGCAACTCAGTCTATGAAGCTGCCACCCCCAAGTAGAGTGCCTTTGCACCCCCACAGGAGAAGGAAACCCAGCCAGAGAGTGAGCCTACTCAATCATCTGCTAATGGACACAAAGGAGGCCTTCTCTCCCCGGGACAAAGCCCTGTAAGAGTCAAACAAGGATCTGTCTTCCGAAAAGACTTGAGCCTGTAGCCTGGTTACGAGTTTAGCGGCCCATGGACCACGGTGGCAGCAGCAGCGGTCCAACTGCTGTCTAGTTGGTGGTTAGGCCATCTTATTAAGATGCAAGTGGTTCCATAGACCAAAGACTGCTGCAGTTCTGCCGGCACCTCCAGGCAGCGCAGACCACCACTGTGGTGAGATTGACCAATGAGGCCATCGGAGCCAGTGTTTCTGCCTGACATGTTATGATGTCGACCTCTGCCAACGGGACTGTGGCGGTCCAACCACCATGTCCCAGCTGGCAGAAATGGAGATATTAGAGAAAGGAACTCACCTGCAGGCACAATCATACGTGGTGTGCTGCCATGGAGCTGATGTGACATGTCCTGCCACTGCTGCTGTTCTTAGATAAAACACAATATCCACATCACCTTGGGCCCAACTGACAGTAAGGTCACACACCTACCTGTGTTCAGTAACAGATCAACCTACCGTCACCTGGTATGTGGGTTACCATATGTGGGCCAAGCACACTTGTCATTGTGTCCCGGGTCGGAGTCGTTCACAATGAATGACTCATAGACAGCCACATGATGCACCCTTTGGGCAGGTCACTGACACTGAACTCACACACTCCACAAAAACACGTCTGCTCATCCTAATTTCAGTGACTGTGAAGTGTACAAAACACTGTGTCACACAACAGCAACACCCATCAACATCATACATAATTAAACTGACACCCTCAAATTGCTCACATGCCATGGATTGTCATGACATTGAAGACACATATGAATGGATATGTCATTTAACCCAAACACACCTTCCATGAAACATCCCTATAATCGACCCACATATATCACTCACATTGCAACACAATGGAAGGTCAATGGGATGCACAACATTTTTTGAGACAAATATCCAAAGCTCACAATGTAAACAAAACCTGCACAATAGGGATGGAGGCATCAGGGGCACTTTAGGAAGGATGCTGCCTTGGGGCACATTTCACTTTGCACATTCCACTAAAACACCATTTTCACAGGAACTAGCACTTTATGTATCTCAGGGACAACCAATAGTAGGGCCAAGTAACATGCCGATCTGCCAAATGTGGAAGTGCCAGGCAAGAAAACAAATACAAAAGCAACAGCATGGGTCAGACATGTAGATGAAGTAGCTGGAAAGAACACACATCAAAATGGATACATCATCAATCAAATTTAAAGTAAGGTAGCACAATTGAACAACCTCCATGTGTAGACAAACAAAACTCTAACTTGCACACATGAGACAAATGTCCAATCTACATCAGGGGGACAAATCTAACACAATACATGCTGACAATGGCCAAGACAAGACAAAATACTTACCATATCAAACAAAACACAATGCAATGGCACCCCAAGTGGATCACCACCCACATAGCCATCCAGTGAACATCTACCCTTCTCCTGGGTGACACCTGTACTGCCCACAAAGTCAGATCTTGCCAAATACAGCAAATAGATCAGTAATCAGGGTGAAACACACACAACTGTAGGAATACAACACATGTATGGGTATGTGAGTGACTGTTGAGTGCTTGTGTGGCAGTATGTCTTGTGGTGCTTGTGTTTATGTGTGTTGCTTGTGTGATGAGGTGTGTGCGTGTGGATGTGTCTGTGTGCTTGGGACAGGTGAGTAATAGGGAAATTGGATTGGGAAGAGGTAGAAGGAGGGGGAAGGATTGAATGGGGTGGATGGCTGCCACCAGTGAGCAGGCCATAGCCTGAAAAGATCTCTGTAGGCCAGACATGGCACTATGAATGCCTTCCAGGTACACAACCATCTGGTGGAGCTGGCTGCCCTGAACCTGGATGGCATTCAGAATGGCAGTCTGACCCACAGAGACACTCTTCGGGAGCTCAATAGCCTCTTCTCTCAGGCAGCAGGAGTACCTGGGGTAGAAGGTGAGGTGCCTGGGGCAAAGGAGACGCTCAGCCTCTTGGGTGAGCGGGCACTGTCCACTGGGTGGGGAGCAACAGGGAGGGTGGTGATGGAACTGGTGGGGAGGACAAGGATGGAACAGGAGCAGCTCTTGATGGGTCTGCCAACACTAGGGAGTGGCAACTGGAGGAAGAACTGAAGATGATGATGTTGATCCTGGGCCCTCCATGGCACTTCCCTCAACCTCCAGGCCAGTGGGTCCCTCTTTGTTGGTTGTCTTATGACTGGAGGTACCATGGCCAGGTGCATCTCCACTCGGTTCCACCCTGTCTCCTCCACTTACCTTGGATGATACTGAAATTACAAAGACAAATAGGGTTGCGATTCCTGATCACACTTGAACAACAGCTCTGATTAGCATACATTACTATGACGTACATTAGTCCTCTGCCACAAGCTCCAGCAAACTGGCTCCAACATTTGCAACACCTTATTCATGCATGTCCCATGAACGGTCAACTGTTGCCCACATGAAATTCGGAATCACAGACAACTCCAATTGAATGGGTGAAGTTGTGCATTCAGAGTACCCATTGAACAAGCAGGAGACCTTATCACCTTCAGTGGTTTGCCTCATGTAGCATCCCTCAGTTACCGGTGGCCATATAATAGTAGGGCAAAACCAAGTTCATTACACAGATTCCACACAAGATCATGCATCCAGCTAGTCTTCATATACACAATGCCACTTCATGAAGAAATGCTGGCCAAATAATCTATCCATGTTGCTGACAGAAATACAGTAGCATGACATGCATGCATGTACATAGTATTTCAGTGGTTTCAAAATTGTCCCTTGCCTGAAAAGTAGAATCTGCTAACTTGGAAGTGTGGATTGTGCCCGTCTGTATTTAAGAAGATTCTGAATAGAGGAGTAGCACCCTCCTCCATTCCATAGGGGCCTAGGCTTGGTGATTGGCTCTCTACCTCTCAGGCAACCTGAGCTCTCCCATCATACCTGCAGTGGGCCTTTAAGTTTGTGGAGGAAACCTCAAGACAGCTGCCTCCATTTTGTGAGTCCAGAGTTATAATTTTCCCTCCTAGCTTATTTACAAAGACTGCATTAAGCTACTCCCTCCCCTGGTTTACTAAAGGCTACATACACCTCAGTAGCTAAGCATAGTGTGTTTAGAAGACTGCTTAATCTTCTCTGTGGTTTAAACTGTGTTTGGAAAGTGTATGCACCACCTGTTTTTGGCTTGAAAAAGTGATATATATACGAGTGCGCATAAGCAGTATTTCAGTGGTTTCAAAATTGTCCCTTACCTGAAAAGTAGAATCTGCTAGCTTGGATGTGAGGATTGTGCCTGTTGGTATCCAAAGAGATTCTGAATAGAGGAACACCTTCCTCCTCCCTTCTACCGGGTCTTGGGCTTAAGGTAACTTGCCCCTTAAATAAGTTTCTATTAGTTGTTGCATTTGTTGTTGTGATTGGTTGTTGAGGCTAGTATTTCTATTGGCATAATGCCTTAGGGTTTGTACACTGATTGGTTCTAGGGCTAGGTTTTCCTATTGAAGTAAGAGTCTTAGGTCTGTATTCTGATTGTTACTAGGACTAGGGTTCCCATTTGACTAAGGTTAAGGGTTACTGTTTGGATTGGTTGTCAGGGCTAGGGTTCTGACTGGCTGATGGGGCTAGGGTTCCTATTAAACTAAGGGTTTAAGGTAACGGTTTGTATTGGCTTTTAGGGCTAGGGTTGTGATTGGTTAATAGGACTAGGTTTCCTATTGGCTCTAGGGTTTAGGGTTATGATTCTGATTGGTTAGGGTTAGGGCTAGGGTTACATTGGCCAATAGTGCTATTTAAGCTTAGATCTCAGGGCTTCTCAGCCAGGACGTCGAGATGGAGAGGATAAGGGCAATTGCCTGTTTCTACCTGTTTGGGATTGGTTGGGGCTAGGGCCAGAGATGCTGCCCAATTTTCCATTTTCAAGCAACCACCTTATTCCCTCCACATCCTCCAACATCTAGACACAATATCAGCAAATGCATTCTACAGACCACAAACAAACCTCATACAGATTTCAATGCCTCAACAGCCACTACAAAACCACACAAACCACACCCATACCAACTATAATACTATGGCACCTTCATTCTCACACAAAACACAACTCAATCCCATACCACTAACACATCCACACATTACAAACACAACACAAAGCCACATTTCAAAAAACTATAATGCATCGAGTTACACACTCCCTATTCGTACAAAACACCAGATCTTTCCTCTACTTATTCAGAACAGACCCTTTTTATCATGACGAAACTTATACTCTTCCTTCCATCACACCATTCACCAGCACCCTCCTCCTCTTTTTACCAATTGCACACAACTATAGATCCCTTACACTCTAATCCAACACACATATTACCTCTTCCAGAGTTTAAATCTAACACAAACAATCATGAATCTTCATCACCACCCCATATACTTTTCAAACCCCACTCACCAGCAACAACTCACATACAAATCCTTCACAAAAAACTGTATCCATCTCCTTTCACTATCCCACAAAAACAAAACAACACACACACACACACACCGGCACAACAAAATCACACACACTTTCGAAATACTTGCATCACACCCACTCTCAGCCTCCTAACTATACAGATAATACAAATCCAAAACAAACTTTACTCCAAAATTCACATTCTTCACCACCATCTACTACAAATACCCCAACACAGCACCATTCATTCACCTGCCTCTCATCCATTGCACAAAGTAGAGCCTTACAATATGACCCACATGTCCTTCCACCACCCTTAACCCATGCTGCTTCCACTCTAAACAGATGCAAACTAAATACACAACATGCCACTCTTCATAATATTGCATCCCCATGTCTCTTATACAAGGCTACTTTACAAAAACAACACAACGCACCATCTCACTCTCAACCACCATCTCCATCATATGCAGACCCAACAAAATACTTTCTAAGCCTACAGGACAAGGAACATGATATAGAAAAACAACTCTATTGTGAATCTCATAGGGTTAATATCAACACCAATGGCACACCTGCTACAAGTTAAAAATATACTGATAACTTCTCTACAAAACACAATTACACCAACAACACACAGTCTCTAAACTGCCTACTTATAAATGCTCAATCACTCTCTAAAACCAAGTATCACATCTGTGATCTACTCACTGACATACAACCTGACTTACTCTTCATAACTGAATCATGGTTGGGAGATGACATGGCAGCAGTGTTGCATGAAGCGATTCCTCCAGGCTATCAAACCGTCACACAAACCCGTATAGGCAAAAATGGAGGTGGGCTAGCTGTTATATTAAAACAAACAATAACTCCCAACAAAACAGACAACATCTCCATACAAGGTTGTGAGGCCCTCCTCACCAGATGCAACCCTACACCAACTTCCTCCTCCATTACAGACCACCACCTAGAATTCTACCTTCCCAGACACATTTCTAGATGCAGTTTCAAACCTTCTAACACTATAATCCAACCTCAGCATTCTTGGGGGCCTAAACATTTGGTTTGACAAACCCAATAAACCCCATCCAAAAGTTATCATCACTGGCCTAGTCACATTGAACCTACATCAGATTGTACACAATCCCACACATATCACTGGACACATCCTAGATGTTGTTTTTGCAAACCCAGAACTAGTTACTGTTCAAAGCATCACACCAGTCACATGGTCAAACCACCTTTTGGTAACTTTCCAACATAAAATACCACACATCCACACACCCAAGACCACCTTACATACATCCACCTATCGACCATAGAACAAACTCAATTTTGAACACTTAGAAACACAACTAATAGACAACCCAGATCTAGAAACAATAAATTATGTTCAAAAACTTTACAAGTGGCTACAGGAAGCTTTTAATAACCTAAAATCACTAAGAAAAACAAAATAGGACAAAAGAAAACAAGCACCTTGGAGAAATACAGAACTAAAAAAGATGAAACAACAAATCAGAAGGCTGCAACAAACCTGGCTCAAACGAAACAGCATTCAAGACAAACTTCAGCTACGTAAACTTAATAGGATATACAAATCAACAATCAAAAAAGCTAAAAAAGTACTACTCAGACATTATTCAAAATACTATGCCCCTCATTACGACCCTGTGGGTCGGCGGTAATTTGGGGAAAGGTACTGCCAACAGGCTGGCGGTACCTTTTCCCAAATCATGACATTGGCAGTTTGGCTCAAGCCGCCAATGTACCACTTCGTCCGCCAGGGTGGTAACGGCCGCTGGGCTGGAGACTTCGGGATTATGACCCCGCCTACCGCCATGGTTTCCGTGGCAAGAGTACCAGCACGAAAATCATGGCGGTGCGCACTATCAGTGCCAGGGAATTCCTTCCCTGATACTAATAGGGGTCTCTACCGCCCCTTCCCCCTCCCAAGAGTCCTCCCCACCCTCCCCGTCCCTCTCCCGCCCCCGCACATTTACACACCCACACGTGCACACATACACACTCATACACACACACACACATTCCCATATTTACCCCCGCATGCACACATACATAACCACACACCGCAACACACACCAACATACATTGTCGCACACACACATTCACAACACACAACATACACATACACTCACATTCAGTCATTCATGCACTCACTCAACGTGTCTCACACCCGCATGCATGCATACAAAAACAGGCACAACCCCCCCCACACACAACACCCCCACACATGCACACACCAACCCCCACACCCCCTTCCTGTCAGAGAACCCGACTTACCTGCTTGCAGGGGGTCCTCCGGCAGGAGACGGGACGCAGCGCTGCTGTCAGCAGCAACTTCTACCAGCTAAACACTGCCAGGCTGAATCATTGCTCATGATACAGTCGGCTGTGTTTTGCTGGTGTGGCGCTGCTGCTGACAGCAGCGCCACCTTACCGCCATCTGCCGCCATGGCCGTCAACGGTATTCCGCCAGCCTTCTGGCAGAATTCCATCTACGATTATAATGCGGGTGGGCGGCTGGTAGCCATGGCGACAGTATGTTGGCGGCCATCAACGTAGCGGTAGGTGGTCAATACCGCCAATGTTGTAATGAGGGCCTATGTCTGCAAATAAAGAGTTTTATAAAATTCTCAACATATTTTGAAAACCTAAATGTATGGAAGGAACTCATCTCTCAACTCAAGATTTTGCAGACAACCTGTCAAATCATTACACAACCAAGTCAGACACAATGAATTCCTATTTAAAATGCAGGAGAATCACCAGCACCAACCTGTTTCTAAAAAGTTCCCCCAAGAGTAAGCCAACCCAGCTTCTGCACTCCTTCAAACAAATATCACAAAGTGAATTTCTGGATCTGGTCAGAGCAAGCAGGCCATCTTGCTGCCCTTCTTAACCTTGTCCACCACACATCTTCAAGAATATTATTTTATCTACGTCTGCTGCCATACCACTAAGAAGAAGGATCAATAATGCTTTAACTATGGGAATGTTTCCTGAAGATCTTAAAAAGGCATACATATGCCTGTTATTAAAGAAAACAAACCTGGACCTGCATGACCCTAACAACTACATACCTACTACAAATGGTCCTTTCCATGGCAAACTGATAAAAAGAGCAGCTTTCACCCAGATGTCACAGTTCATTGAAGATAACTCCATACTTTCAGACTACCAAACTGGATTTCACACAGGAAGAGGCACTGAATCTGCTCACATTGCCATCTGGGATGATCTTAAAAAACACAATAGATAGCAATGAAGTTGCCTGTGCAAACTGATTGAAAGAGCAGCTTTCACCCAGATGTCATTGAAGATAACTCTATCCTTTCAGACTGCAAAACTGGATTCTGCCCAGGAAGAGGCACTGAATCTGCCTTCATCACTATCTTGAATGTTCTTAAAAAACACAGTAGACCACAGTGGAGTTGCTGCACAACTTCTCCTGGACTTCTCAGCTGCCTTTGAGAGTTGACCATGACACTCTAATACAAAGACTCTGCAGAGCCGGCATTCTCGACTGAATCACATCCTCCTTCAAAACAGAATTATTGTCATCCATACTTCCCCTTTCTCATCCAAACCCCACTTCACAAAAACAGAGGTCCCTCAAGGCTCAATCATCTCACCTGTGCTTTTCAACATCTATGTGATGCCATTACCAACGATGAGCAATTAATTTCAACTCAAATGCTACAACTATGCAGATGACACACAAATACTCCTTAAACTGGAATGCCCCAAAGACATTGGAAACTCACAAATCTTTAGGTGCCTCAGAGCCATTGATCAGTGGATGACATGGAGCCACCTCAAACTGAATGCTTCCAAAACAGAAATACTCACATGTGGCGAATGTAAAAATTATGACCCACTCTGCTCATGGCCTGGCAATCTGGGGCTACCTCCTAAACTATCTAAGGAAGTAAAAAACGTTGGAAATACCAAGGCTCCAAGTTAACAATCAATGCTCGAGTGGACAAATTAGCAAGATCAAGCTTCATCCGCATGAAAACTCTATGACGCATCTTAACCCACCTCAGATTTCCACACAAGGTGCAGGCTCCTATCTCTCTTGTACTATCTAAACTGGATTACTTCAATGGTCTCTACCATGGATCATCTCTATCTTCTATGAAAAAATTACGACGCATTCAGAACTCGGCTGCCAGACTGCTCCTACATGTAAAGTCACTAGCTCACATCTCCCTTGCCTTGAGGGCCCTCTATTGGTTACTGGTTGCCAGAAGATGTACCTTTAAGCTGCTTTGTATCGCCCACAAAGTAATATAAGGTTCAGGACCACTTTTCATCAGGAATAAAATCTCCAACTACATTCAGCAAAGAAACCTCTGCTCAAGATTGGCACCCACCTCAAAACATCACCATACAAGAAAAAAGACAACACGTGGTACATCTTTCTCTGCGCAAGTGGGCAACCTATGGAATTCATTATCCCCAGCTATAAGACCCACGGATAACTATCTTTTGTTCAGAAGACTACTCAAGAGTTGGCTCTTTCCTACAGAACCACTGTAGTCAAATAGCAAGGGACTACATATCCCAGTGTATGTAAGCATTTTATAATTTGATTATGTTTTCGTATCTAGATATAGGTATTTATTTGTACAAATATGAATAATAACTTTTTTGTCTTAACCTATATACATACTCTTTAGGCCTGTGTAACAAATGTATTCTTTACTTCAATTAAACGTATATATGTATGTATGTATTTGCATGTCTAGGTGTATGTATGTGTACATATATTATGTATATGTGTAAGTTGCTTGATTAGATGCTTATGTGTCTCTGTTTTTACTTTATCCATCAGAATAGATAAATATTATCTTCACTATTTATCTACAAGCATTTCAGTATTTATTTGTACAAATATGAATAATAACTTTTTTGTCTTAACCTATATACATACTCTTTAGGCCTGTGTAACAAATGTATTCTTTACTTCAATTAAACGTATATATGTATGTATGTATTTGCATGTCTAGGTGTATGTATACATACATACTCTTTAGGCCTGTGTAACAAATGTATTCTTTACTTCAATTAAACGTATATATGTATGTATGTATTTGCATGTCTAGGTGTATGTATGTGTACATATATTATGTATATGTGTAAGTTGCTTGATTAGATGCTTATGAGTCTCTGTTTTTACTTTATCCATCAGAATAGATAAATATTATCTTCACTATTTATCTACAAGCATTTCAATATTGAAATATTGAGGAAAGATAAAATAATGTCATAAAAGTACACAAATAAATTAACTTCAAATAAGGTAACTCTTGAAAGCCTGTGTGTATATGATACAATTTTAAATCTCAATATATTATATTCCTTACAGATTTATTCCCTTGATTATGTAATCATGCAACTATATATTTACTACTCTAATCCTACTATACAAGAGAAAAAATATCATTTTACTCTATCGAAAGCTTTACTCTGTCTGACCATCACCCTATATCCCTATCAATCTATCCTCTGTCTCCACTCTCTGACTCATGCCAAACCCATTGTACTACTATGATCTCCAAAATAACCCTTCCCAGGCTTTTCCCTCCTCCATCCCTCCTGGCTCACTCCAAACCTCAGTTTATGACTATGATCTCCCAAACAGCCCTACTAAATTCTCGCTCATTTATCTCTCCTTTGACTCATCTCAAACCCCATTTAACTACTATGATCTCCCTAATCCCTTTCTACAGACTTTTCAACCTCCACCTCTCCTTTGCTCATGCCAAACCGCATCTTACTACTATTGTCTCCCAAATACCACTTCTGGATTCCTCCCTCCTCTTCCCCTCCATTATTCTATTCAAATCAACTTACAGACTCACATGTTCTCTCAAATTAACTCATACATCCCTATACTAATACTAATACTGTACTCGTATTTCCCTATACTAATCCACCACTAATCCTACTGGGTTCTGGAGTAGTGTGGTACTTGCCAAAAAGCGCTTCAACATCTCATCAGGGGTAGTAAGCGCTATATAAATACAATTACAATTACATGGAAACACCCATGTCACACTGGGAACAAATCAACAATGGTCACTTCACTATGTGTACATTGTCTAAATGGACTCATGGAGGCTGTACTAATGTTGCTCAGATAGATAATACATCTTGCACGGAAATCTACACTGGACACAAGCTGGGCAAAATGTCACAGAGATTTGTCCACAAAATCCACACCACAACGAATCAGCTAAGTCCAGGGATAACACCTCTCTTGATTGGCACTCCTGACAATACCATACTCTGATTGTATCAGTAGAAGCCAATAGTCATTTGAATGATGTAGAGGCCCAGGGAGTCCCAAGTATTTGTAGAAGGCCCTTAACATGTTGCTCAATGGGAAGTCATATCATTGTCTCTTTTTGACATGCAAACACATATTCCCTTTGGTTGAAGTGTTGTACACAACCACATATGATTCCCATATGACTGCAACTCAGTCCCCGATGCAGGTCAACACTTAGGTAACAATCCTCCCCCATTTAACATGGCAGGGCACTTTGCTACATGATTCTACATCAATGACAAGAAAATGCACATTGTGGGTAAAAACTGTAGTTCTACCTGTCCTATCCATCATTGATACTGTAGTTGTACATGCCAAATTACATGCAATGACAGGTGAGGGTATGTGTGAGCCACCAATCAATGGTGACACACTCCCATCTGGGGCACCACATGAACTGTAGCCCCTTAACATATGTCCAATTCCAAACACATGTCGGCATGCACATATATGTGAAGGAATTCAGACATCATCCCATGAAGACAGGTAGACCATTCAGGAAACAGTAGTTAAATGATATGGCAAAAGTAAAAGGTACACATGCTAACATTTAGGTAGAAGGAATGATGGCAACAGTGATGTCACTAAATTTATGTCAATGGACATTCACCACTTACCAAGGGAAAGTATTGCTCTGTGACTGCAAACAAAGAGAAATATATGCTCTGTCCCACCTTCACATGAGAGACAGTAGTGAGGCACCAGCACTTATGACACACTGAAGACAAGTGGCTTATGCGGGATGGATGCCAATATACTCACTTGAGCAGACACATGGCTGAGGACAGGGATAAATTATTTCATGTTGTTTGGGCTGTCACACTGAAAAGTAGTAGACTGTTGTCTACAAATCACACCCACAAGAACAATGAACATGACCTGATTGATCGCTGTACTCAGCTATGTGTTGGCCCTGCAGAGTGAACAGGTTGTGGGCTGCACTCAGTTGTATCCTAGGTCACGGGCCTAATAGGCAAAGCACATCGGCATTCACCAACTTCAATACCTACACAATTACAAATCTTCTGTGTCACACATGGCTCACCCCCAAGCTTTAGGGGGAGATGGCAGAATGTAACACATCAACTTGGCAATATAACAGGCAGGAATATGCCCTTGACTCACCCCCTTGTAGCTGCTGTGCTCTCCTCAAGTGCTCATCAAGCTTGGTAAGGTCACCCCCAGAATGCGGGCCATTGGGGTGGTGGTCCGGCTCCAACCTGTGCCCCACCCATATTGGGAGGACAGCCTCAGCTGGACGGCTGTGATATTCTGGGCCCAGCATCTCAGGTCCTACCACTTCTTCCAACAGTAGGCACTCTGCCGGCTATGGACCCCCAGGGACCTACAGGGCGATAGCTCTCCAAATCCCTTTGTTCTGGTGGGCGTTGACCTGTATGGATGAAGAGACAAAAGGTTACAAACACAGTTTGGTTGTGTCAGACACATTTCAGAAACACCAAACACAAAAGTTTATACTTATTAATACACCACAAATGTAAAGCACACATGCTGATAAGTAGAGGGACATGACTACACACTTTTGGAGTAATCTGCAGACTAACCAACTACCCTGCTCATGGCCTACACTGACTAAGCAAGCCTTCTGACATCAGGTAGCCCAGGCACAAGCAACATGTACTGTGATTTAAGCTACAATGAGACACAACACACCATTGTGGCCTTCTGAAGGGTAAACTCTTTGGGCCTGACTGAATAGCCACATTTACATTCGGCAACACTGCAAACAATCCCTACAAGCAACTACAATAGTGCAACTTTACCCTAAGATTTGAGTGACAATGAAAGGACTGCCATGGTGGGCACTGAAAGCCTCTTCCCTGTGCATGTGTGGAAAAGTGGCCTACACAATGTAGACTCATGCCACTTCAGCATGGGTTTGTGTGGTATATAGTGGTAGCACAGAACATACATTTGACCGTATGTGGCAAACCTGCAGAGAGGTTATCAAACATGCAAAGGTATGTTTGGTCTGATTTTTCCCATTTAACCAAGCTACTGCTACTGAGTCGCATGTCATGCCATCCCCATAATCTATCAACTATCTGTGTACCAACGTACTGGGTCCTGGACCCTCAGTGTCAGGAGTGTCAAGTTGCACCTCAGGATCCAGGGCTTGGTGGGGCACAAGATGGTTGAATCTGTACTAGGTACACAGGTTGGGGTGCGCATAGTTGGCTGGGATGTAGGTGTGACAAGGCTAGGAGGAGACGTTGTGGCCACAGTGAGACTCACTGTTGACATCTGACCAGGTTGCCTGGATGGGCCAGGAGCATCCTCCACATCCACAAGTCAAGGAGTGTCATCATCACTAAGGGTTTAATCGGTGGATTCCATGTGGTAGCCTCCCAGGTGAGTACACCACTATTGGAAATTAACAAAAAGGAGAATGTGGGCAAGTTACTACTGAGCTGGTGGTTGGAGTTACTGAAACAGGGCCTCCTGGGAGTTGCAGTCAGGTCACTCACTCTACTTCACACACTAGACCAATATTGAATATTAGCTAACTGTAGGCAGACTGCTTTTGGTTTGAGCAAACATTTACATGTTGAGACACCATCGTTCCATCTCTTCCGAATGTCCTCCTTTGTGTGGAGGGTGGTGCAAAAAAGGTTGAAAAAAGGGTTCCTACTCTATGGAAAATTTTAAAATGGTGGTTGATATTCTTTGTCTTCCAGTGGAGATGTAAAGGGTTGTGGTCTGGAAAGAGGGGTTTTCTAGTGTGATTTGCTGGTGTGTCCACTGGACCTATGTGTGTTAGCTGTATAGTTTTTTAATTAATTCAAGGTGGACTTGTCTGTTGCTGAACGCGGACCACGGTAGTCGACTGTCATTGGCTCACCACTGCAAGGGGACTGCCATGGTGACTGCGTGTTTGTCATAGGCTCGGTGGTTGATCGCAGTGCTGACGGTGCTGGAGGTTGGATTTCATAGAAAGCTGCCGGTCTGCCTCTTTGCATGGCAGGTGGCGGTTCAGTCTGTTTGCATGAAAATATGGCGGGCTAGGGACCGCCGTCACAGCAGTCTTTTTAGGACCGCCAACATGGCAGTCTGGTGGTCTGACCACCAAACTTATAATCTGGACCTTTTCCACTCCAAATAGACCTGCAAAACCCGTTTCACATCCAAAAAGGACCAAGCCACCTCCTGGGCGGAGCCAGACCCAACCACCAAGACAGGTAAAACAACTTCCTAGGTCTTATCAAACTGGAATGCCACCTTTGGCAAAAAGAAGGAATCCAAGCTTCAGATAAAGACCAAAAGGATTCCTGAGCCATCAGAGCCTTTAACTCCCCAAGCCACCAGAAACTTAACCTTATAGGTGACAAACCTAATGTCCGCAAGCTCCAAAGGCTCAAAAGGTGCTGACACCAGAGAATTCATTACCAGAGTTAAGTTCCAGAAAGGAAATAAGGGCTTTACCAACGATTGGGGAAGGGAAAAGTCACACAACAGCCTTGCCACAAGGTCATCAACATCAGCCAGGTTCCCCCAAGGAGAGCCAAAAGCCTTGATAGCAGCCTACTGGACCCTGAAAGTTGACACTGCCAACCATTTCTCAAAACCTTTCCATAAGAATTGCAACACATCAGTCAAGGAACACTCCAGGAGAGACAACTGAAGAGAACCACACCAGTGCTGGAAATTATCCTTATAACTCCCATAGGATTTCAATGTGGAAGGCCTATGGGATTGTTGGATAGCCACTGCTAAATGCCTGTGAATCCTCCTGCCCTGCACCCCCGCCTTTCAATATCCACACCGAGAGATGAAGTCTCTGAAGAGCCGATGATGGGGCCTTTTTCTGAACTGTATATCACAATATCAACCACAAAAATATTGTAGTGCAAAAATACTGGTCTCAAGACATAGACACAAAATATTGACTTTACATACTTATATTGCACAGTACAAAATTATTGAATTAGAAATATCAACAATAAAAATGTAGCAAATATAAAACATCAAGACTGGAAACAAAATATTTTACAAACAACATCAAACTTTAAGAAAATATCCATTTCGTAACTATAGTGTAAAATTAGTAAAACAATAATTTAAACACTATAACCTAAAATAAGGAAATGCAAACTTAAAACAACACGCATGTTTAAAAATATTTAGAAAATATTATTACTAGTTATTACAGAAACATAAATGTTGAATACATGTATAATTAAAAAAAATTACATTTTAAAAGGTCAACTTAGAGAAATAACTGCTCATAAATCAATATCAATTTTAACAAAAATTTATTTTATCTTGCAATACGAATTATATTTTTAAATGTAAAAAATAATTTATATTGTATTTATGACAAAATCACTCACAATTAATGTAACAAAAATAATATATACATTTATCTAAACATATACATAATGCATTACACCATTTACAATTTTATAAACAATACTGTATTGAATGTCAATTATTTTTCAAAATTAATAATTAACAACATAAAAATAAATACAATTATTCAATAAAGGTCAAACTAAATTAGAACACCAAAACCAAAAACATAGTTAAACAATGTAAACACAGTCTTAAAAGGTTTTTAACAAAATAGAGGGAGAAATTAGATTTAGATGCAAATAATTGGAGGGGTAAGAGATATTATTTTGACTCTAGTTCCAAGACAAATGCTGAAAATTCATATATCTTGGGAGTCAGATTTACTATTTAAAATCTAGTACAAAACAATATTGGGGACAGTGTATATATGTTTATGGGGGTTGGAATTACTACTCTATCTTCCCTCCAATAAATACTAGGAAACATGCATATGTTTGGGGACTGAGATTTACTTAGTTTAATCCAGTCACACAAACATATTTTGGGAAGGTCATATTTACTATTATAACTCCACAGCCACAAATACTGGTGAAAATGCATGTATTTTGCATAGTAGGGGTTTCATTTAATCTAACTGCAATACTAGGCACGTTTAGAAATTGTATATATTTGGTGATTACATTAACTATTTTAACTCCAGTTTTTGAATAGTTGGGAGAGTTCATATATTGGGAACAACTCACATTTACTTTTTTGTTTTTGTTTTTATGGTGGTGTGAATTACTATTTTAACTCCTGCATCTTTAACTTTGGAGCTAATAAAGATATTAAGGGAGCTGGTGGATTGACTCTGCATCATAACTACAAATAAACAATGTTTCAACTACTTAAACAAATATTAAATACCTTTAATTGAACATCTTAGCAAAATCCATTTGTTTATTGTGTAATGTAAATTAATAAATATTGAGATACATTTATTTAATAATAATATAATCCATTTGTTTGATATGTATTTATTATTTTTTAAATCTATTTTAGGTTTCATCTATAATATAATGTATTTTTCATTTAGAAACTCTAAAAAACTGATAAAACAAAAGACCTAAGTATGAAATCCTTTTTTACATTTAAATGAGAATTAGTTTTACATTTTATATTATCTTGAACACTGAACCAACATTCATGTTTTTAATTAAACATCTTAGAAATTACAATATTATAACAGTGAATTAATATATTTTGAGACGTCCATATGTAAGTAAATTATTTTACCTGATAATAAGAAACTTAGTGCACGGTTAAGACTTTGGTGGTCCAGCCGTTGGACCTCCAAAGCTGCGGAGATGAGGCCACTGTCAAGCTGGCAGCCTCACCCCCATCGTATTACGATGTTTCCACTGGTGAGCCCGGCGGAAACAGTGGGGCAGCATTGGTCTTGCACACCAGCACCCCCGGAATGCTCACTGTCTGCATGGGCGTAGGCTGTGCAGGGTCCCCCCTCTTGGTCCTCCAGCAATGGCTTTCTGCCAGCCTTAACATGGTAGAGCAACCACCATGGAAAGGCTGGGTAAAGTAAAGTTGTGATCAGCACTGCAGTGCTGCCATGGGCACCGCTGTTGCTGACCATGACTTCGACTGCTGCCAACCCAGAGGGATCTGTGATCCCAGGAGTGGCGGGGGTCTCCTGGTGGTTTGACCGCCAGGATCATAATCTGGTGGTCGGACTGCCAGGAGAGTAGCTGTCCAATAGCCACTGCAAGTTTGGCAGTCCTAGGGCCGCCAAGCTTGTGATCGGGCCCCTAATAATAAACTACCAAACCTAATACCCAAATTTAGGAAATCCATTTATTTACTAAGTAGGATCCCAATTTAAATAAATTAATTTGCTATTCATTAATGTACCACTGAAAATAAATTCTATCCCATCTGTCCCATAATAAACCGAGCTCCCTGAAAAAAATTTAACATAAAGAAATTAAAATTACAGCACTAAATAATAATAATTTGGCATATATTGATATATAACATTTAATAACACCAACTAAATAACATAATACTTGAGAACCTTATTAAACACTACAATATTTTATAATTCTATATACAAAACATCTAGATTAGTGACAAAAAAAAAGATGTACACTTACCGTTGATATTGTGTTCCACAATATTTTGGCTCTGATGATATTTTGATCCTAATTGTATGGTGAACAATGCTTTGGAATCCACATTCTGGTAACCCACCCTGTTTCTGGATCCTATCTTTTCTGGTATTAGGTATTTCTGCTCTGTGACCCTGTAAATCAGTGCCCAAAGCATGTGTTCTGTCTAATAAGTGGTACTGTAACATTGTTGTTACCAGTTTATGTACTTAACTTTTCAGTAAGCCCATTGAAAGTTGAAGCAGAAATTGTACAAGTTGTGTGGAATATATTACAAATTCTACATGTGGGCTGCAGTAGGCAATGTGCATCACCCACATATATCACTACAACATATAGATAATAGTAAGCTATATGTCAATTGACAAATATTGTCCCAATCCTTGCAGAAAAAATTAGTGAGCCTATATCACAACAAATGTAGACAGCATTCAAATGAAGCCAGTGAATTGTGGAGATAATTCAGTGACTTCATTGGAATGCTACTTACTCTCATTTTGGTATTGGCTCTGCCAATTCTTTCTGTGTGAATTGGGGCTAAATTTGTTATTCAATATACAGCTTACTACTGGACAATGTGATGACCTTTGGCTATAGAGCCAAACAACCCTGCATGATATTAGGTATTTCTGCTCTGTCACCTTGCAAATCAGTGCCCAAAGAACGTGTTCTGTCTAATAAGTGGTACTGTAACATTGTTGTTACCAGTTTATGTATTTAACCTTTCAGTAAGCCCATTGAAAGCTGAAGCAGAAATTGTACAAGTTGTGTGGAATACATTACACATTCTAAATGTGGGCTGCAGTAGGCAATGTGCATCACCCACATATATCACTAAAACATATAGATAATAGTAAGCTATATGTCAATTGACAAATATTGTCCCAATCCTTGCAGAAAAAAATAGCAGAGCCTATATCACAACAAATGTAGACAGCATTCAAATGAAGCCACTGAATTGTGGAGATAATTCAGTGACTTAATTGGAATGCTACATACTCTCATTTTGGTATTGGCTCTGCCAATTCGTTCTGTGTGGATTGGGGCTAAATTGGTTATTCAATATACAGCTTACTGCTGGACAATGTGATGACCTTTGGTTATAGAGCCAAACAACCCTGCATGATTAAAAGTATACATAGGGGGTTTAACTCCATTACATTTCTGGTGTGCCCAAGGAACCATTCATAAATTTGGAAAAATATATGGCTGCCATGAACAACGCTGTGGTATGGTTGAGCTGTGGTTTAATCGAACCACTGTGAAACATGGAAAGAAAATGTTTAATTGCCACATAGGAAAACCTATTGCATAAATTAATAAGTGGGTTCTAAAATGTGCCTTGTAAGCTCACAGTCCTGGGTGCCTAATCAAAAATGTGTTTTTACTAGGAATAGTGCATCCTCACAATGAGTAAATACTAAAAGTTGTTTTTTTTTGCTATATAAATTAAGATAGACTTTCCATGAGCAAGTCTGGATGTGACTAAAATGATTTCACATCTCCACACAGGAAAATGCTACAAAAAGTGATTTAAATTTATTTTCTACTTTGGTTTGATCGGCTCCCATTTATTCCCAGGATCTCTTAGACCTTGTGGTCCCTGCCCCAGCAGGTTTGACAACACATTTTTGACCCTGACAGAGGGGAGACCACCTTATCTAAATAATGCACTGGTTAAAGGTGAGCCAGATCCCCTCCATATGAGAGTGTTAGCCATTTTGGATTTAGGGCTTTTGCTTTTTGCCTTTTTACCAATATTTACAGTAAAGCAAAGAGAAGGTGCTGCAAAAGGGGGGAGGCTCAGAGGAAGTAGACAGAATTGGATAGAAAAGTGTTCCGGTCACAGTTTAATACTGGTACCCCACCACCCCCTCAAAACGTTTCTGGACCTCAGAATGCAGCATCTGACGAAAGAAGACCATGCTGTAAGAAAAGGCTTCAAGGCTCCTGACTCTTGCTGGCACCCAGGGACTTGAATTGCTTTTCAAGCGTCAGGTGGATGAAGTAATGTTTGCTTACTCAAGAGACACAACAAGCAGAGGGACTTTATACTCCAAGAGGGTCCATCTGACAACAGAAAACTGGGTACTACAGTATCCCTCCCTGGAAAGAGATCTAGGAGCTGATTATGAGTTTGGCGACCTCCCCACCGGCCCGAATGCGGCTTTCCCACTGGGCTGACCGGCGGAAACCTCAGCCCAGTGGGAAAGGTGCAGCAACATTGCCGCCAGCTCATGATAGAGCCATTTTATTGTAATTGTTTGAAATTGTTATTTTTTTCTATATATTAATTGAAATTAAAGTTGAGTTGAGTTGACTTATTTAGAAATGTATATGAAATGAGTACCATGTATCTCACACGTGCATTTACCCATATTTCTATTTGACATATTACATCACGCTTGGTCTCTAGAGTACCATTGCACCTCTTGCCACATCTGTAATATAATGCTTATATATTACCAATTCTCTGAGGAAGTGAAGCATACACTGCTGATGTCATGTGGTAAATGTTCTCTGTATTACAGATATCAGACATTGGCTTAACCAATAATCCACCAACCAATGCATCGTCATGTGCCCATCTGTACATTCTCTCACTCAGCCATTCATTTAATATGCACTGTACCCATTCATCAGTGAACTCATTCTTACTTCAGCCCACCAATCCATTGATACATTTTCACATTGTTCTAGCCACACAGTCACACATATAGGCCCTCATTATAACATTGGCGGTAAAAAATGTCTACCGCTGTGGCGACGGCCGCCAAAAGACCGTCGCCGTGGCTACCAGCCGTCCGCCATATTATGACCACAGCTGGATTTCCGCCAGAAGGATGGTGGAAATCCGGCTGTGGCCATGCCGGAGGATGGCGGTAAGGTGGCACTGCTGTCAGCAGCAGCACCATGCCAGTAGACTGCCGCCGGCCGTATTATGAGAATTAATACGGCCTGGCGGTGCTCTGCTGACAGACACTGCTGCTGGCAGCAGCGCCCGTCCCGTCTCCTGCCGGTGGGCCCTCTGGACACAGGTAAGTGGGTGCTCCGACAGGGAGGGGGTGAGGGGTGTTGTGTGTGTGTGGGGGGTGTATGTCTGTGCATGCGTGTATGTGGGTGTGTGTTGCGTGTTGTATGTATGTGCATGTTTGTGGGTATGAGTGCGTGTATGTTGAGTTGTTTGAATGCAAGTCTGTGTGTATGTATGTGTGTGTGGATGTGTGTGCATGGATGAATGCATGTGTGGATGAATGTTTGAATGCCGTGTGTTTTCGAGTGTGTGAAGGGAGGGGCGTGTATGAAGGGGGGGTCTGGAGAGGAAGGGGAGGGGTGGGGGGACCTTTGGCGGGGAGGTGAGGAAGACCCCTATCAGTGACAGGGAAGGGATTCCCTGTCACTTGTAGTGCCTACTGCCATAGTTTTCGTGGTGGTACGGAAGCCACGAAAACCTTTGCGGAAGGTGGAGTCATAATTCCGCAGGGGGGCAAGTGACGGCCGCCGGGCTGGAGATTGATGTCTCCAGCCTGGCAGCCGTTACCGCAGTGGCAGTCGGTGTGGTACATTGTCGGTGTGGCTTCAGCCAAACCGCCAATGTCTTAAAAGGGAGGAAAGTACTGCCAGCCTGTTGGCAGTACTTTCCTCCATATTACCACCAACCGCCAGGGTCATAATGACCCCCATTAACTCGTAAATCAATGAAGAAGAACTTTGATTTACAAAATGGCAGATATATTAACTGTCAGTGCTGGTCTCTAATGTGACTCCAAACCATATACACAAGATAAACAATCTGACGAGTGTGACTTGGGTAATGTTACCTGGAACCAGTCACTACTATGAAACTATTTAGCCCACTGTGTTGGCATAAAGTTAGGGTGTATGTTGAAACAGTACTCAAGATTCTCCGGTGTCTTGGTTTGTCCAGGACAGGCAGCCTAAGTGTAACTCTTGGCCGGGTCTTTAGAAGCGACCATGTCCGGCTCTAAAGACGGATAGGATCATAGCATCAGCAGCATGCAACATCTACTTCCAGCTTTTCTGAATGGATTAAACTTGCAGCTGCACTGACTACATACATTTTATTCAAAGTGTAGAACAATTGTGTATTTTTGAAGGAAAAAAAAATAATTCAACAAAATACAGTTCTAATTTAGTATTAGTAATCACAAATCCGCCCATCCGTGTTCCTGACCACAAACATTAAGCACAACTAATTGACCTCTCTGCACTGCTTTCCATTCAACAACTACAGAAGAATCAATTTAATCTGGCAGAAGAGACAAACTTAAAAGCAGAAATCACCAGCCGGGAATTTTGAAAAGGGCTCCATTTTAAAACAGTGTTAAGAATCCTGAAGAATACAGTCTTTCATCTCTGGGGCAGTCATATTTGAGAATTAGCACAACCGAGGTGAAAATAATGCTTTGTGGAACCTTTTCTATATTCAATATAATTCTAACAGAAATAAAATAATGTATTGCAGATAACATCTTTCCATAGCCTCAGTAATTATTGTATTGAAAAGGTTTCTTTTTTTAAGCATCCTCAAAATAGACGTTCTCCTTTCTCCTCAGTTTTCATTGCGGAAATTCAGGCTTCTTTCCTCATTTCTCCATTAATTATGTCTCCTAAATCTTTCCAGCAAACCTTCCCAAAACACTCTCAGCACATGCCTTATTATGCTGAATGTCCTATGATCCTTATTTCTCTGGCATTTTTTTCCTTTCCTGAACTGAGACTGTTGACTTAAGCAGATCATCTGGCATGTATCCTGGATGCTCGGTCCTACTAAATGGATCTGTCAGTTTTCATTCACCAAAACCTTATTTTTACTGTAACGTTTCATCACGTACAAGTTTCGCCAACCACATAGCCTTTTTCCATCCTCTGTTTTGCCTGTCTTACTTTCATTGTGGAAATATATTAACTCCCTGTTCCTTCCAGCACTTAGTGGTTTCTCTTCGGGTCTCCATCTGCAGAAAGGCCCTAATTATATTTAGAACATATTGCCTTCATTTCCTAATTACCTTGTGGTGTTTTGCCAGCGTTAGGCAGGTGGCTTGATGCATTTTTATAACATATTTTATTATTTTAGCAAATTCAAACCACGTATCACAGCAATCAAATATCAAGAGCACAAGGCAACCCTCCCTGCTACTTCGCCGTAGTCCATGACTGCATGGAGATCTCCCTATCCTTATAAGTTCAATAAACGCATCCATCACCTTTAGGTAATCTCAGTTTCAGAGTTTATCGACCACCACATCTGCTTGCAAGATTACAGGAGGATGTTCCTATGTTGAGACCAGTCATTCCTGGCTATTTTAACTGCAAGTTAGTATTCCCCTCTCTATAGAAGTCTAAGAATTCCTCCAGTCTGTCTAATCTTTCAGTCTGATCAGCGCTATGAGGCCTCCGGGTAGTTTGCGCTATATAAGAACGAATAACATAACATAACATAACATTCCAGATTTTATAATGTTTCTGTGGGCATCCTCTGGTTTGGAACTTCAATCGCTCAAGGCTTATACGCTGGTAAAGTATTTTTCTGGCAATTCTCCTGGGAGGGCGGACTGGACTCTTTTCTTTCCATCCTTTTGCCATATTCCTCTTGGAGGCTAATCTAAACCAAAACCATTTTATAGCGATTGACGTCAAATCAACATTAACATGTAATAGAGTGGGTTCAGTATCACTGAGCAGCATTCCACCCTCAAACTTTCCCCATTGTGGAGAGCACTTATCCAACAAAATGGCGTGACGACAGATCAGCTCCAAGTCATATGGATAAAACCTCCCGTGTGTGTGAGACATCTTAGACACTCTGGTGAATCTACAACCCTTATCCTTTAAAATCTCTCAAATGTAAGATAATCTCTGTGAAAACATTGTAGTTGAATAAGACTGGACTGTGTGGCTATGGTGACTTGCTAATGGAAAGCCAATGCCTACTTCCAGTAACCCTCTGTGAGTAGGTCCACATCCTCCTCCTGTGCCTCTTGGAGGATTTTCTTAATAATTGAATGATAAATCTGTGAAATCTTGTGTTCCCTCAGATCTGTAAGTAGCAGTCTCCATGGGCCTAGCCTCCAATAGAGTAGTCAGTCCTCTCTGATAAGGCATAAGTGCCTGGAGGAGTTGTAGGTAGCTTTTAAATTGAATACACTGAAGCTCATACTCTTCCTGTAGGACCAAAAAGGACTTCATTGTTGTACCCCCAACACCCTAGGTCCTAGAGGAAGCTGTTAAAGCAGGCATCCAAGTGACTCAAGGAGGTCCGAGATCAGGGTTGGGGGCACATACACACAAACCAAGGACAAGGATTCTACCAAATTATCCTCCGGTATCCTTGACCTTTTATGGGAAAGATCTACGAATCAGGATGGCAACATGCTTGGAGTCCCACTGGTAAAACTCACATTGAACACATGGGAGAATCTCAGTCGAGCTAAAAATGGACATCTATTCCCCACTAAATGAATCTCTTGTAGGAGAACTGCATGTAGAGTGACTTGCCTGGCCACCCTGAGGATTTTCCAAGAGAGTGTTTGGATATGTTAGTGTTTTTCCTTCAAGGAGTAAGGGTTTTGTTGCAGAGCAAAGGACAATAGTCAACCAGCACCATGAAATAAGATGCATCAGGAAACAACAAAATCAACAACAGTTTCCCACAACTCACAAAAATCACCCATTTCCCTACACTTCAGAAACATGAAGCATCTGCTGTGGCATAAAGCTGAGGTTAATGCAATCCAACCAACACAACAGCAATTGGGACCCCACTTACTGATATGCCACCCCCACCCCTAAGTACATACCCAAAGAGTAACCAGTGAATAAGGCTCCTTCTTACAAATAAATAAGAGAAAGATGGAAAAGAGAAAGAAGAACAAATTACCCCATAAGGGAGGGGAAGTTTTCAAATATCAATCCGTTCCTTTCCCATCCACACACCTGCAAGAAAAGCATTTATAGGTCATATCATCACAGATCAATCATTTATAACATATTGTTAGATTCAATTGTTCAACATGAGTTCCTGAACTTATATTATGATTGTGCTATATGGGTTGAAATGTCAGAAGAAAGGGTGAAACCCACCATCAGCGGGGTCAAAGGTATCTGTCCCAGCTCAACCCTATCCTGTGGTGCACCAAGAATAGATGTAGCATCATTTTTTCAGTGTTGCAACAAACAGAACCTGTTCCTCTTTCTGTTCCAAGAGTATTTGCTTATGTATTTAAGGGGGGATTTACCCTCTGTGTTTCCTAAACTTTGAAGCCCAAAAGGCAGCAGCTGATGCAGGCACCTGACTTATCGCTCCTCTGCTCACTCTCAAACTTCTTCCAAAGTGTCAAAGAAAAACATGGAGGATTGGAACAACCCTTTCAATTTCGCCAGATAGAGGAACATATATTGAATGTTCATGATTTTTAGAATCCTCTTTACCTTTTCACAGGATTGATGTTGCTGTTGTACTATCAGAGTTTACCACCACTCCTACATTTGCCTCTAAGGCATCTCTGGATTGGAACAACACTTTCAGTTTAGACGGCAAGAGAAGCATATACTGAATGTTCTTGGTTTTAGATCCCACTTCATCTTTTCAAAAGATTGGTGTTGCAGAGGTATCATCAGAGTATATCATTACTCCTATACTTGCCTATAAGGGCTCTCTGGATGTGCTGATGACTTAAGGGACAGCCGAAGTCTCATATCGCAAGGAAACTGCTAGTCCGTCTGGTTTCTGGGGTCCCTTGGGCATCATTTGGCATGCTCCCACACCCCTCGTCCGCCAAATCTGTCCATTTTGCCCTGTTTGCTGGTTGGCAAATGTTTTGTCTTTAGCCATCCTAAATAGTATGGTAAAGCACGACAGGGCCCACATAGAGCCTTCAATTTAGACTGCAGATTTTAACTTAGCCTTTCTCGTTGATGGTGAAATTTCACTCGGTTTTTCAATTATGTGATAATGTACTAAGAAAACACTGTACATGCAGCCTATTCCTTATAATCATTGCTTCCATGCAGTCTGTACACTTTGTCCAAGGATAGGCACACAGAGCACAATGCCCTTGTATTTTGATTCTCCATTTGGGACAGTTTCCTGCTTGAAGACATATCATTGCATCAGCTCTGCATCTCTGACACACTGTGATATGAACGGTGCGTTTGCTATCTAAACTGCCTCTTTGCTACATTCAGCAGATGAGCACTTCTCCTGGGATTATCCTGGTAGACAGTGCACTGTCATCGAAATGCAGCCCTGTTGACTCTGACCTCCATCCTGTAAAGGATGATAGCGTGCACGACACCAGACTGTCTTTCTGGCTTCCCTGTACATTCTATCCAGGTATGATGGGTTAGGCTTTCCTAATTGATATGGCACAGAGTACTCTCACTATGCTCTCAATAGTGTAAGTAGGAACAGATAGGAGTGTGCACAGGAAGGTTATCATGTTTGAACTGTTTATCATTTTTCACCATTTCTTTTATTTGCCTCATAATTGCAGCTCAAGCTTTTTATACAAGAATATGATTATTAGAATAGATGTTTGAAAACACATTTCATATTATTCTTGTGTCTCATCTTGGGTACTCAGAGTTCCAACTAAAGGGTAGATCTGTTTCCATGATTTCCTTGGGAAAATGAGTAGTCATGTTAGAGGTTACAGATACCATCTGGTATCATGGTAAGTTAAAGAGTTCAAATGCAGTACTGTGACCTAGCTAGGAACTGTGTTAACATTTCATAATGGTAAAGATGAACTGACTCCTTATAGACTGATGTTTATGTTGAACTGATACACAGTCCTACTTCATTTGTAGGAACTGTATAACAGGTGAAGGTGAGATCAAGAATGGCCCAGGAGTCAAGAACAGAAGGCCTAACAGCAGACCAGTCCCTGCATCACCAGGCACTCTGACCCTCCAAGCCCTCACCATTAATGTTCCAAAGGCAGCATGAGCAGTCAAAAGGTAGTAGAGGGTGTTGAAGTGTTAATGCAGCACCAAATAAATCCAGTGCCTCAGTAGGTAACCATTAATCACAGTGTCTCATATGAAAAGCTGGAAAGAGGTTGGGAGGAAGACCCCATTCCACATCCACCCAGAGGCTCCCAGACATTAACCTTCATTGATTTCTTCCGCAAGCATATCCCTCCTTAAATCACCTCAGTGCCAGTCGAGTCCGTCAGGTAGTGAGTGGAAGATCTAGGGGTCCCCCAATATCACAGTGCCATTCCATAACTTGATCCATCTCTGAAGGGACCTTCTTCTTCCAAGGGCCAACAACTTACTCCCCTTTTCTGCTTACAATTCTCTAAGTCAGGCCCCCAGGACATAGTCAGGCCCAGACATGATAGCCCATTGCATGCCCCACCAAACACTCACTTCAGCAACAGAGAGTGCTGGTTGTCTGCCCAATCCAAGAAGGGATCGCTTGCTGGTGCTAAGCTCCCAGTCCACCATCACCACTGGGTGGCTCATCCATCCCCACCTCCTTCACACTTGGCAGTGATGTCTCAAGCTGTGCTGCACATCTTGCCACTAAATGTGCTGAATGCCAGGAGGAAATGCCTCAACAACAGGCACCACAGAATCCTGTCATGCATATATTAGGTCCAGCGGGGGGCAGGAGTGCGGGATCAATCAGGATGGTGAAGGCAAAGCTCTCTCTAAACTGCACCTACATGCGTAAGCCATGCTCTCCCTCACTAATTCTTGGTTTGATGCATTTGTGCACATTTTCAAGTGTATTTTTTATTTACTTTTGCTGTATACATGAGACTGATCCATTCAGATGGACTCAAAAATACAGAAGTATAATTTTCACAAATCTGTGACTATGCTGTTAGAGAATGGCCTATTTGTTTGTGTAGACTGTTGTTCACCAAAAGCATTAAACCTATTGTCCTGTTAGGCCCAGTCAAAGACTTCAGTAATTTAAACATCGACTCAACACCTGGTAGCTATAGCAGACAGAAGACAGGCTTCACTTAACAAAAATTTGTAAAGCATTTGGAAGTTCCAAATCAGTTAAAAAGTCAAAGGTAGAACACTGTAAAAATTGGACTCCAGTTTATAACAATAGAGAAATATTAATAAGCAAAATGACAAGAAAAGCAAAAATCCAATACAGGGAACCTGAGAGATGAATTTTAAATATTTAAATTAATATATCACTAAGATTTGTGAATCACACAATAGTGGCAGTAAACCAGGTCTAGGTGCCATTTAAAGCTGAGTTTGACGAAATCTGAGTTGGATACACTAAGTATACAGGTCTTGCAAAAGCCTGGAAGTAGACAAGGAAAAATGTGTAAATTCAAATCCAAAAAAGATTTTTCCAAAGAAAAACCCTCCTCATGCAGGACAAAGCTGAAGTTGTAGCTGCTGTCATGGCACCGAAGGTCGGGTATGTATAGCCAGTTGATCCTGCTAGCGGAAAAGATTTCCAAACTTCATTTTTCACCCAGACAACCACAGGAGTACACTGCTAAAGGGGGTAGGAGGTTAGAGACTCTCAGGGTAAATTCAACCACTAAAGTCTAGCCCAAGTTCCAGTTGTCATTAGTCAGCTGGAAAATTCCAGGAAAGTGCCTCTTGCAGCTTGTTTTGTCCCTGTAGCCACACAGAGATCAACCAACTGATGCTTGGAGTCCACGTCTTTCTCCAGGGTACAAGGGGACACTTGAGCAGCCCTTCAGGGATGCTTTCATGTCACAAAGAGCAGGCCCAGTCATCTTCTGTTCTTCCCCAGTCCAGAAAGTTGGGGAAGTCAGGGTGAGGATCCATCTTTGTAGGATTCACCAGTCCATGGGTAGGACACTCCCTAAAACAATCTTAGTCCCTCTCTGACCTAAAGAGTGAATGTTCCCCCGGCCCTGGCCTACCTATTTAGTAGTTTTTGTTTGCTTTACTGCAAACAGGTCAAAAATGCAATGTGTCAGAGCAAACCTAAGATGGTCAAAAATCTTCAGTCACACAAAACTTTGTGTTTCTAAGGCTGGGGTAGTGGATTATGGACTCACCTGTTTCCAACCACAACTAACACAAAAATCCAGCTTCAATCAGGCCTCCTACCATTAACAAACCTGAAGACAGACATCTGGTAGGATAAAAGCAGGACCCTTCAGCATCCAGACAGGTGATACACACAAATGTTTCTGGCATCCTGTTTGCTCCCTTTGAAAGGTGCAGAGGTTTTATATGTACCTCAGCCAGGCCTGTAATGCAAGATTTTGGACTATAGTGTCAACAGGAGGAGCATATCCCCTGCCCTACTTATGAGCTCAAAGGTCATTCCTGCCCATTCAGGTTGACCTGTCAGTTACAGTGACCTAATGTGTAGCTCCTAGGAGGAATTTCATACCTCATTGACATTTAATATCTACTCCTATGGTCTGCTTAGGACAGAGAGTCCACTTTAGGGACATATTAGCATTAGCATTAATAGTTTACATGTACTACTTTTAAATAGCCTACACCGTATCATGTGGGCTACAAGGCCTACATAGGGGTGACTTACTAATATTTCAAAGGTAGGTTTTTACCTGTCAACAAGGATTATTCAACCGGTAGCACTGCAAGTTTACACTGAAGCAGTTACGCTACAATGGTAGGCCTGAAACAATGTGTTTCTTGTTATACTAGTGGATGGCACGATAGGTGCTGCAGTCCACAGGTGACATTTAATTTTCCATTCCATGGGTGCAGTGTTTACACAATATGCTATGGACTTTTAGAAACGTTATACACTCCAATCAGGGATTAACCAATTAGTACATGTTTTAGGGGTCCAAGCATGTATGAACATCTCTCTAGATTAGACACAAAGCTATATGTTCAACTTTAGAAGTACAGCTGTGGACAAAAGCCACATATATCATTATCTAAACATAGAAAACATATTGACCAGCTATTATGGCATTTTGAGGGTAACCTAAGGATATGCAAGGCCTGCATATAAGGATCATGTAATGGTGCAAGTGACCAGAAACATAATGAAGTATTGAGATGCAAAGTTATGGCCTTGATAAAGCCATAATAATCACAATTCGTGACACAAGTAGTGCAGGCCTACCCAGCGTCTCAACCATACCTCTCAAAGCCATTGTATATGCAGGAGCCTGATTAGTCCTGGGCACTAAGGAATCATCACTGTGTTAAAAAAAAATCACTGCTCTCCTGAATGGAAACATAATCTAAAACAATAGTTAAAAAATAGCCAACATAACACACAAACATAGTAACTTATATAAGGGACAAGTTCAACATAAAAAGTGAAAGATTTACACAAAGAACAAAACCTACATAATGAAATTCCTAAAACTAAAAAACGAAGATGTGAGACAGGCCTGCTCCTGCCTAGAATTCAGATAGTGGGATCTGATCCTAGATGTATCATCACATTTGCTAAACTATTATCATTCGGAAAAGCCTTGAAGGATCAACTCTCAGATACCATCCCCTGTCTTATTTGCCATTGTAACTATTTCTTTAATTGTTAAACTTGAAAGTATATTCAGTGCTCTCTAGCTGTTTATTTCATCCCTGTACAAATACAGTAATAAATAAATACATAAAATTCAATTGTAGTACAGTAAAAAAAGAGTACACTTTGAAATTGTGTGTGGGCCTAGTCCCAGCACAATTAATGCATTTTTCAATCTGAAATCTACAATAGCAATGGATGATGATTTTTTTTGCAAGTACATAGACTTCCTGCAGTGGAAAGGGTGTGTGAGCTGTAGTGATTCTGGTGTATACCTCATTCCGAAGGGGGAATTGTCATGTATGTTAATTTTTAAATTAAGGTAATTGGTGCACAGAGGATAGTATGGGAATACAGTCACATTGGGTGGGGTGGAATTGCACTGAATGGGCTAAGGTGGGGTTTGGAGAGGTAAAGTGGTGTGAGGTGAGATGCATTGAGAT
Organism: Pleurodeles waltl; assembly: GCF_031143425.1. Taxonomy (NCBI): domain Eukaryota; kingdom Metazoa; phylum Chordata; class Amphibia; order Caudata; family Salamandridae; genus Pleurodeles; species Pleurodeles waltl. The sequence continues at coordinate 828,855,515 of NC_090437.1, read as the reverse complement.
TGGCTGGGACTAGATTGGAGGCCCATCCTTACACTCAAATTGTTTCCAGTACCATAGAACAAGAAAAAAGTATCTTCACTCCACTGCAATGATCTCATTCCATATTACATAATGGCTTTAATGGGGGGGGCAAACTCTCACTTGCCAGAAAACACAAATGTAGAATTGTCAGAATTCACAATTCCCATTGGGTCAACACAAGTTGTGTCCTGAATGACTGATCTTTTTTCCAGTGATATTAAACCAACCCTGGGGTCGAAATCTGAACATGCAAATATATAATAATGAAATATGACCAAATAATAATACCTAAAATGTGATTAAATGGATTAGATCAAAACACATCATACCAGATCATAAGAGATGAGGTGAAATCAACTGAGTTCAGATAAGATGAGATTCAAAATGCAATTTGATAAGATAGTATTTAATATGAATAATAAAATATGATATTCTCAAGCAATACTGACAGAGAACCTCTCATTGACTCTTTAAACACCCTCTTCTGGTTGTGTAGTCTCTAATCCTTATATTCTAGTTGATAAGAAACTTTTTCTTCATGTATTTTTTACCTTTTTAATGTGTACATATTAATGATAACACTTGTGAAATTTCACTTTACCATGGTATTAGTAAGATGTTACTGTATTTAGGGCCACATATAAATATGATTGAAAATTCGTTTTGAACAGCTATCTCTGATTACTGTCATGACATGTATCTCTTTAGTTATGGGATAAAGTTCCCTCTGATGACTGTTATATGGATATAGCAACTCACAGAGGAGTTTTGTGGCCATATAAAATTTACTTGCATGGCACTTTTTAACATATGGCAGAGGGTATTCTATTCCTTTTCATAGAGGGCACATCATCACCCTGCCTCCAAACAGCGTAAATCTTTAGTGGCTTGCTCTTTTATTTGCCAGGAGTTTAAAAGCAAAGCTGGGCTTCCCAGTGATAGAGTCACAAGGGAGTAGTAGATGCAGTTCTGTTAAGCAGGACAGTCTCACTTCTAACAATTATAAGTACAAGATAGTTTACAGGAGTATTGTAGCAAGGTGGTTAACGTGTTCATACCATTCAAGACATATAGGCCCTCATTATGACATTGGCAGTAAATCCCACTTATTGCCATGCCAACTGCTGCCAACATACCGCAGCAGCGGCGGATATCCGCCAACCATATAATGACACACACATACCAATTCGTCACCATACAGCCACACACACAAGTCCACCAGCCCAAAGGTCAGTGATAAACTGGCAGTAGCAAAACCCACACCGTTACGCAACAGAACTACGCCCACAGTATTATGACCCACGAATCACCGCGGCGGACATTCAATGGCAGTAAAGCATTGGCAGGACATACCACCACGCTCAAAATACACACAACCTAACAAAACAACACTACATTGGTCAATTCAAACTACACACACCTGACACACATACACACACCACACCCTAACCACTATAAACCACACACCCACATTACCCACAACCCTTTACGACTACAAACAATTGCCAGCAGAGAGAGAGACAGCAAAAGCACTCACACAACAAGAGCCACATACTACCATGACCTATACACCACCCACACACCTCACAAAACACACCCCAGCACATCACTCTATACACCCTCACCCACACCATACTCATGGCACCACAACGACACCCCAGGTTCTCTGAGGAGGAGCTAAGAGTCATGGTGGAGGAAATCATCCGGGTAGAGCCACAGCTATTTGGATCACAGGTGCAGCAGATATCCATTGCTAGGAAGTTAGAGCTATGGGGGAGAATCGTGGACAGGGTCAACGCCGTGAGACAGCACCCCAAAACAAGGGATGACATCAGGAAGAGGTGGAACAACCTATGGGGGAAGGTACGTTCCATAGCAGCAAGACACCAACTGGCTGTACAGAGGACTGGCGGTGGATCCCCACCTCCTCCCCCACAACTAACAACATGGGAGGAGCAAGTCTCGGCAATCATGCATCCTGAGGGTCTGGCAGGAGTAGGAGGAGGACTGGACGTGGGTAAGTCAATTCCCTATTATTACCAACCCCCTACCTGCATGCCATCACATACCCCCACCCTCACCGTCACCCTCACTCCCATCACTCCACCACCTCCCACACACCCCACCCTCAGAACCTGTTCATCCCAATGCCAAGCCCTGCATGCAACATCAATGCATGGACAGCCCTCACAGACCTCCATGGAAACCTATCACCACAGCATGCACACTAGAGAGAATCACCTATCCCACCAAATAACAACTCACACAAGGCAAAGCTGCCAGGGCAATAACAACCATGGAGGGCAACACACCCATGCACAATATGTCACATGAAGAAACAATAACACTGCATTTACATCTCCACAGGTAACCCAGCCAATGTCACCGGCGAAGAGGTGCCAGCAACATCCAGTCCCCCCACAGAAGAGGCCCACAGTGATGACAGCAGCTCTGGTCGCCTGGATCTAGCTGACCAACCTGGCCCATCAGGGAGCTCGACAGTTGGTTACCCAGGCACACTCCCACACCACCACAGAGCCTCCCCCCTCAGGAAACACCACCATTGCACCCACCCAGCGAGCCCATACCTCTGTCCCCAGGACACGTCAATCAGCAGTGTGTCCACCACCACAGGGGCCCCAGGCCACCCCACAAACACAGGACAATCAGGGACCTTGGATCAGTGGTAGTGGGCACACGGTTCAGGGGACAGAGGCACAGGACAACAGGGAAGCTTGGAGGACTGCTATGCGACAGGGAGAGGACAGGCCCAGGGAACCGACCCTCCAGGAGGCACTCACCACGATCCTGGGAGCATACCAACAACCCCAGGATACGCTAGGCCAGATTCTGGACAAGTTGCAGGAGAACATGCAGCTGCAGGAGGGACAGTACCTGGGGATCAGGGAGGACTTGAAGGCCATCAACACCACCCTAGTCTCCATTGCAGGGGTGCTGGAAGATATGGCCAGCAGTATGGGGGAGGCAGTGACACACCACCGGGCCCCTGCCACTAGCCAAACCACTGAACAGCCCTCCACCCCTGCTGCCGCTAGTGGACAGGAGGCCTCACCACAGGAACAACAGACCACCAGTACCCCTCCCCTTGCAGAAGGAGAACCATCATGCAAACGTTCCCTGCGATCCAGGCAGAAGCCAGAGACTATTGCCAAGATCCCCACCAGGAAATAAGACTCTCCTGATTGTCACCCTTGTGTCCCACTCTGTCACCCTGTCCACCTTGAACTCCCATTGCTCCCCTTCCTATGCCCCCTTGGGCAATGGACCTGTGGTACAAATAGACTGAACTCTAACCTGGACTTTCCTCCATTATCACCCCAGCCCATTGCACAACCCCCTCTTCTTCAGAGCACTGCAATAAACACACTTTGATAAAATACAATTATGGTGTATGTCAAATGCTTTCAAAATGTATTTGTTTAACCAGGTTCATACATTGCAATTCAACTGTACATTAATGTTTGCATAGGAAAGACCTGTGGTTGGCTGCACTGAACACACCAGGAGCAATAGTGGGGCACCAACATCTGCAAAAAGAGATGCCAAAGGGTACAGTGAGAGGGCAGAGAAGTAGGAATACACAGCCTGCCAGTGACAATGTCACACATCAAACTGTCAATAATATGTGTATAAACTCTGTGTTACCTGTGTCTCATTGGAAGTATTGACGAATAATTGCAATTCTCTTGTCCTCATCCTCATCCTCCTCATCTTCACTGTCCACAGGATCCACTGCTGCCACACGCCCATCTCCAGCGTCCTCCTCCTGCAGAAAAGGCACCTGGCGATGCAAGGCAAGGTTGTGAAACATACAGCATGCCACAATGATCTGGCAGACCTTCTTGGGTGAGTAGCACAGGGATCCAACTGTTAGATGTAGGCAACAAAACCCGGCCTTCAGGAGGCCGAAGGTCCTTTCTATAATCCTTCTTGTTCGCCCATGTGCCTCATTGTAAAGTTACTCTTCCCTTGTCCTGGCATTCCTCCTAGGGGTCAGTAGCCATGAGAGGTTGGGGTAACCAGAGGCACCTGCAAATATCGAGAGACAACTGTTAGCCACACACTCACCCTTAGGGTCCACACCATACCCATAAACCAACATCCACTGGGTGGGAACCAGGACTCCCCTATTAGCCACACCCTGTGCCTCTGGAGTTGGGCCATCACATTTGGGATGCCACTATTCCTCAGAATAAAAGTATCATGCAGAGACCCAGGATACTTAGCATTGACGTGGGAGATGTACTGGTCTGCCAGGCACACCATCTGGGCATTCATGGAGTGAAAACTCTTTTGATTTCTGAACACCTGTTCATTTCGCCAAGGGGGTGGGGGTTACAAATGCAATATGTGTACCATTGATTGCCCCAATTATGTTGTGGATATGTCCCATTGCATAGAAGTCATCTTTCACTGTGGCCAAATCCTCCACCTGGTGGAAAACGGTGTAGCTGCACATGTGTTTAATCAGGGCAGACAGCACTCTTGTCAGCACTATTGAGAACATTGGCTGTGACATTCCTGCTACCAAGCCCACTGTCACTTGGAAAGAGCCAGTTGCCAGGAAATGGAGCACTGATAGAACTTGCACAAGAGGGGGATCCCGGTGGGGAGACGGATAGCAGATATTAGGTCAGGCTCCAATTGGGCACATAGGTCAGTTATTGTGGCCCTCTCAAGTCTATAGGTGAGGATAATATGCCTGTCCTCCATTGTTGCCAAGTCTACCAGCGGTCTGTACACGGGGGTATGTCTCCATCTCCTATTCATCTGCAGCGGCTGCAATCTATGGGACAAAAGATTGAACAGCTGGTCATTATCTGTACATTCCAACCACTACAGTTCAATGCCTATTGGGATTGTAACATTATTTTGTTTGGAGATGTCCAAATAGTGCATTTTTGTACTGTGACACAGTTATGGATCCATGGCCTGCGCCCCTCCCTGAAATGGAATCCGCCTGTCCTGTATGGAGGGACAGGTGGAAATGAGGTAATTCCGCTGACGTTGTGTGCCGTGGCGGGAGGTGGTCGAGAACCGCCGTGCAACTCCTCATTGGTCATCATTGGGCTCTATGGGGTACAGTGGCCAATGGTGATGTACGCCAGCGGTGACGGTACGCACTGCAGTGGACATGAACACCATTTTTTGTTCACTCACTTGCTACCTGACCTTCAACAGGAGAGGACCTACACAGCAAGTGCTGCTGTGATCTGTGTCTGAAACCAACCATGGCTTGTGTTACTGGGCAAAGGGCCCCTGCCTTCACCTCAGCGGAGTTGGAGCAACTGGTGGATGGGGTCCTACCCCAGTACCGACTGCTGTATGGGCCTCCAGACCAACAGGTAAGTACATCGTGAGTACGATGCATGGGGCGTGAAGGCCTCATGTATGGGGGAGTTGGTGGATGGGCCCCAGGCAGTGTGCAGCATGTATGCTAGGTCATGTCTGTGCAAATGGGGATGGGAAGGGGCATGGTGGGCCATGAGTGTAACAGGCAGGATGGTCGGACTAATACCTTGCCCTGTGTCCATTTCCCTGCAGGTCAGAGGCCATCAAAAAAAGGTTATATGGCGTGCCATCGCCAAGGACGTGCGGACCCTGGGGGTCTACGGCAGGCAGAGCACCCACTGTCCGAAACGGTGGGATGACCTGAGACGCTGGGCACGGAAGATGGCAGAGACCCAGCTGGGGATGCCCCTCCAGAGCCAGTGGGCAAGTCACACACGTGAGAGACTGTGGCCTTGCACTCCCCAGGACCAAGCACTGGGCATGTTGCCCCCTCCAGAGCCAGTGGGCAAGTCACCCACTTGACAGACTGTGGCCTTGCACTCCCCAGGACCAAGCACAGGGCATGTTGTCCCCTCCAGAGCCAGTGGGCAAGTCACCCACTTGAGAGACTGTGGCTTTGCACTCCCCAGGACCAAGCACAGGGCATATTGCCCCCCGCAGGAATAGTGGCATTGTACCATCTTCCAGCTGTGGTGCCCCCCCATTCCCTGTCCCCCTGAGGTGCCTGGCTATTTTTGACCTGATGCCCCTGCAGTTCTCTCTCCATGTTGTTGCAGGAGTGAGGTGGGGCCTTGGACTTTGTGATGTGGCCCTGTGGCCCACGAACATTGAGGACAGGGCAGTGTCCCTTGATTTGTGAATATGTATCTACTTTTTGATTTGGATTCATGCATTACTACTATATTTATCTTATTACACTCTTTTTGCTCAATTGTAGTTATACTTGCATTATTCCTGAGGGGTACGGGGTGAATATGTTATGTTACTGCATCTGCTTGTGTGTATGGTGTTGGGGGTGAGAGTGTTGTGTGTTGTGTGTGTGTGTGTGTCACTCTCTTTTTCCTCCCCGCCTCCCCTGTGTGCTAGGTGGCAGTACTCACTGTGGTCGTCTTCGTCAGCATTGGTGTTGGTGTTTGTAGTGGAGCAGCACGTAGAAGAGCATGGGGAACACATGCAACTCGGGCTCCATGTTGGCGTGATTCTCTCTTGAGTCTCCAGAGGTGAGTGGTTTCCCTTCTGTGCAGTGTTTACACCAGGCATTTGATGTCGTTGGTACCGCCCCGGAAAAGCTGGCGAATTGGTGTGTCATAATGCAGTGGGCGGAAAATTGTCTTCCGTTTGGCTGTAGGCGGTAGCCGCCATGGTGCCTGTTATTTCGCCCTTGCGGTCGGTGTGCTAAAGTGACTGTCCGTCTGAGAGGTTTCCGCTGTGGTCATAATTTCAACGTTATTACCGCCGGCCTGTTGGTGGTATTACTGCCACTTTATCACCGACCTCCAGGGTTGTAATAAGGGCCATAATCTTTTTTGACAGTCGTGAAACTGGAAGGCAGTGATTGGCAAGGAGATTACTCCATACAAGAACCACTTAAGTTGTGGGTCTTTAGCAAAAGGTAAAGGAATGTATGCTGTCTACTGAATTGACAGAAAATTGTATGATGCTTCTTGTTTGGAGTTTGTTATTTGCCTAGATGTGTGAATATATATTAGAAAGAGTGAGGTCCTGTTTGTGCCTCAGCACCTTCTGCATTTCAGATGTTTGTAATATCCAATTTAACTGTGCTAGTGTTCACACTTGGCCCTGCTCTTATTTCAAAAGATTAAAATCTTCTCTCATAAGACTGAATGCAGAAGAGTTGTCAGGAATAAGACCATGTGCGGTCCAGGTCCCGCCCGAAACTCCGCGGCACGGCTCTGCAGCACTTTCTGCGCACCACTTGTCATCCCCTCTTGCTTCAAAGGTGACCATCAGCATTGTCTGCCCTGTGGCAAAGCTCATAGAGCTGCAGGTTCAGGACATTGGTGGACAAGATGCACTTATCAGTGCTATTCCATGAAGGGACTACAATTCTTATGTTTTTAGAGGCAGCAGCCATCTTGGGGTGTGGCAGGCCTATAAAGCCCAGCCACACACAAGCACGTTGCTCACTATTTTGAACACTTCGATGCAGTCAGACCTTGTGGGGGATTCTCTGAAGGAGAGCAGAGTTCCTGCATGGCAGAGAGGCATCCAATCGAAGTATCCTTGTTTCCATAGTGAATAAAAAAATGAGTAAGTCATACTCGTAGCTGTAAGGCCTTGATGACTTCAATTTTGGAGGAAGTCATTACTTCCAGAAGTAAGGCGCCCCTTAGCACAACGAGCAACGCGTTTCCAGTTTCCAGGTTACTGCAGCCTAGGCGCGATGATCAAAGGCGTTTCAGTACACAGATGTAAAGCGCTCTAGGCACGGCAATTCAATCGCTTCAGTCCACAGGTGTAAAGCGCTCTTGGCACGACAATTCAGGTGCTTCAGTCCACATATGTGAAGCGGTCTTGGCACAGCAGTTCAGGCGCTTCAGTCCACAGGTGTAAATCGCTCTTGGCATGGCGATTCAGGTGCTTCAGTCCACAGATGTAAAGCGCTTTTGTCACTGGAGTTCAAGCGCTTCAGTCCACAGGTGTAAAGCACTCTTGGCACGACAATTCAGCCGTTTCAGTCCACAGATGTCAAGCGCTCTTGGCACGGGCGATCAGGCGCTTCAGTCCACAGGGGTAAAGCGCTCTTGGCACGACAATTCAGGGGCTCCAGTCCACAGATGTAAAGCATTCTTGGCACGATAATTCATGCGCTTCAGTCCACAGATGTAAAGCGCTCCTGGCATGGCAGTTCAGGCTCTTCCGTCCACAGGTGGAAAGCGCTCTTGGCATGACAATTCAGGCACTTCAGTCCACAGATGTAAAGCGCCCTTGGCACGGCAATTCAAGAGCTTCGGTCCATAGGTGTACAACACTCTTGGCACAACAATTCAAGCGCTTCATTTCACAGATGAAAAGTACTCTTGGCACGGCAATCAAAGCACTTCAATCCGCAGGAGTAAAAGGTTCTTGGTACAGCAATCAAAGTGGTTCAGGCCACATAAGTAAAGCGCTTCAAGTTCAATGAGTAAAAACTTTTCGGCCTTTATAGTTGTGAATGTGAAAGTATTTCTAGAGATAAACCAATCATAGTCTTCATTGTTTTTTGGAAAGCATAATATGTGAAAAGCATATTTAATTCTTTGAGATTTTCTAGGTCATGATCAAAGGTTTATGTTATAAATGCATATATATTACAGGATTGATATTCTGAGTATAATCAGAGTCCAAAGCTCTTGCCTTCTCTTGGTTCTGAGGTCGTAGTTTATTCTTGTTCCATGATGATCATAGTCTAAAGCTCTTGCCATCTCTTGGGTCTGAGGTTGTAGTTTATTCTTGCTCCAAGATTCAAAGAATGGGCTTTGCCCTCATTTCAAAAGGGGTCTCCATCAGATATCGGAGACACATTTGAGTCAAAAGTCTATTGATGAGTTATATTTCTATGAATGAGTAAATGCATATTTGTTCTAACCTTTTCTTTTCAGATATCTCTCCCTGCTGTTCCCTACCCTAATTACCTTCCCCCCAACTGGCTTCATCATAACTCTGTGCTATAATAGCTTTCTGAGTTGGTGACGCCGGAAGGTGGGCCTTTTGTTCAGCAACGTGCAGATTCCGAGGAAAGGACACTGTGACAAGAGTTAATGGTGGAGATTGTGTATATGTATTTGGAAAGTGTTTGAAAACCATTGTTAATCACTTTAAGAGTGCTATGTATTATTGCTCTATCACTTTCTTTGACTCTATCTACAGCTTCTTTTTCAGAGTATTCTTGCTTTATTGATAGCAATGTCCACCGCAGACACAAACATTTTATTGTTCTCTCGATCTGGCCCCAGGAAAAATGACCTAAATCCATATGATCACTGAGCTTTGACATTTGGTATTTTACAGCATTCATTCTAGACTGGAAGAGCCATCTTTGGCATAACCTCCCTACACTATAAGTGACTACAGTCATTGGAGAATATTGTATTGGCCTGTTTGAAAATGGACCAGCACCTTTAGCCAGAAATCTGTTAATGAATACATTACTATCAGTTGGTCATAAGGCTATACCTTCAGTCCCAACCAAGTTAAACTGTATGTTGTATTCTATACCAATTAAGTTAAATCACTATTAGGAGTATTGTATTTCCATTTTCAGCCTGTTAAATGTGGCACATTAATGTTAATAATTAATGGTTTTTGAAGTCTCTGCAAGTTGCAAAGCTTATGCAAGTGATCTGTTTTTACTGTGCTGTTTTATTTAATACGTTTGTCTAGGAAACATGCATGCCCTGAGCAAGGTATCAGAATCCAGAATTTGCCAATCTTTTGTTCCCAAAATACTCTTCTCATTAATATGTATTCTTTCTAGAAACACACACCTCTGTTTTAAAAAAATGAATCAGTGAAATGTGGTGAATAGATAAACCTGTGAATAGTAACAGGAGCAGATGTACAAGCGCATGTACAAGTCACAACCCCTGCAATATTGTAAATTGCAGCATTTTAAATGTGTTTTTTCAATGTACTAGACCCACTCTGCAATTCGATAACTGATGACTGAATTGATTAATGGGTTTAGGAAACCTTAAAGAATCTGTATTTGGAAGGGGCTTGTTTAGAACAGCCTTACCAAATACTGATTCATTATGGTGTGTATTAATGTTTTTGACTCCAATGTAATCCAGTCACCAATTAGTAATATTTTACCTACCACTGAGAGGTAGGTCTCATAAATGGGAAAGATTCCCTGGGAGACCTCGTCCCATTCGCAAATGAGAAGGGGTCTACCAAGGAATCTTTCCCCTTTGTGAATGGTGAATGGTCAAATATATTTATTTAAAGTAGGCTGTGCGTACTCTTAAAACAAGTTTTCACAACTTTTACAGTTTTTAATGCAGGCTGTTTTCATTTAAGGAAAAAGTTTGTTTAAAGGATCAGACACTGGCTTTGTGCATTTGATGAGTGTTTCTCTACTTCTTCAGCAAATAAGAGATTACCATTACCAACGTGACAAGATGATCCTTGCTTCTGGACTAGTCCTTTGTATATAACATTATGACCCTAAATAGTGAACACCTGTTTGGGAAATGTACAGAATGTTCTTTTTCAAATATGTTTGGCTGTTCTTCATTTTACCATTCAGTTTCATGATGGAACTGCATTTATAGATGTCTATCATTTATTTAATTTGTAGTTCAGTCATGAATAAGAAGTACAATCCTACACGTGAGCTACTTTAATTGAGTACCAAATAGTTTTTGAGGGGCTGGTGATGTTTGGCACTGGATGCTGACGTTGGTATAGTTAGTACTGTACCCATTTTTTGTAAAGGTGACAAAAAGCATGCATTAATTAAGTTCTGGCTTCATTAATTGAAGCACCAAATGTATGCAGCCCCAAACCTGACGTAAAGTCCCTAAGGCCTGACTCCATCTTGAGCAGGCAGAGACTCCAATTTCTCTATTTTTACGTATTCATTGACATGCCTGCCTTTGCTGCAGATGTCGTCTGTCCTTATCTTTCCAAGAACCTGTGAAAGTGTCAAGTTTGCAGACAAAGACATCAATAAGAACAACTGCGTGGTTATCTGTATGTCAAGGTCAGATAATAACCACAACAAAATCAGTGTAGTGTGAATTGATGTGTTTTTACCATATTTGTTCATAAGAATGCATCTAAGATTAGAATATTTAGTTTATGTTGAAATAAACACTTGTAAGCATTACAAGCCTGATTTAGATCTTGGCGGTAATGGTCCCACTGCTGAGTTAACATCCGAAAACCAGTTCACCGCCTCAGTGGTCCGCTGCCTGATTTAGATCTTGGTAGGACTATAGGTGAGGATTGCCCAAATCCCGCTGTCTTTACCAAGAATCTTTAACTGCCTCGATGGCGGCCTTGAGAATTGGGGCTGATGGCAGTACTCCAGCCACCTTTACAGATTTTGATGTGCCTTACCGCCGAGCCAACTGTGGTGGTCCACAACCCTCCCTGAGTTGGCAGATTGGGGGGGAAATTAGGTACAAACCTACCTTGTTTCGGCAGTACAGTCTTTGACTAGACACCACTGGACAACAACTTCTGTAGCTGCTGCCATTGGACCATGGAGAAAACACAACCCCCCATTGCTGGACTCACAGGTCTGGAACCCGCATTGGCTGTGTACGTTGTGTGGTCATCAAATATGGGCACGGGCCCACTTAAGTCATATGCATATCACAGTGATTTTTAGGTTGAGCGCTTTTAACCAGGCCCAAGTCACACCCATGTCTTTCATTTGTTCATGGGCTTGCCTTTCAAAAATCACTTGATGTCATTGGTTAATGGTTTATGTATGTCCCGCCTTGGTGCGGTTTGGTTACCGCCTTGGACACCGACTTTGTTACATGGATAATTGCATGATTGCCAATTTACTTCAGCGTGGGTACAGTACTTTTTCCTTGTGTCTGCACTTCGTGGCTGCCATGACGCCCACAGCACTCACAGTGCGAACTCGATCAACAGTATTGTTTTAACATTATATGCACTCTTATCTGATTAGTACATGTTCTTTGCAACAGGCATTTAAACCTTGTGCACTACCTTATGATGACTCCAATATTTCACTAGACAAAAGTACATTCTCTTGGCTGCCATGGCACTCACAGTGCTCAGAGTGCGAACTCGATCAGCAGTACTGTTTTTACATTATATGCACTCTGATCTGCTTAGTACATGTTCTTTGCAACAGGCATGTAAACCTTGTGTGCTACCTTATGATGACTCCAAGCTTCCACTAGACAAAAGTATCTTCTCTCTCCAGAAAGAATATAAATCACCAGAGTTATTTTGACATTTTTACATTTCATGCACTTTATGATTTGCCTAGTGCACTTTCTCTGCAGCAGGCACATTAACCCTGTGCACTACCTCATGATGACTCAACCTTCCACTAGACTAAAATACTTTATCTTGGCTGCCATGGCGCTCACATCGCTCAGAGCTCAAACTCAATTGGCAGTATCGTTTTTTACACTATATGTACTCTGATCTGCTTAGTACACCTTCTTTGCAGCAGCCATATTAATCCTGTGCACTACCTTATGATGATTCTAAGCTTCCACTAGACAAAAGTAGGTTCTCTTTGCTGCCATGGCACTCACAGCGCAAACTTGATCAGTGGTATAATTTGTTTTACATTATATGCACTCTGATCTGCTTAGTACACCTTCTTTGCAGCAGGCATATTAACCCTGTGCTCTACCTTATGATGACTCCAACCTTCCACTAGACAAAAGGATGTTCTCTCTCCAGAAATAACTTAAATCACCAGTTATTTTTACATTTCTACATTACATGAACTTTGTGATTGGCTAGTATTCATTCTTTGGGGAGTAGTTTGTGATTTAAGGGCCATGTTTGAAAAAATATTCTAGTAGGTCTACTAGCCCTTTAGTTATATGCAGGACCACTGGAATTATGTGGCAGAAAGGACCAAAGTATGCAACAGGGTTGACCAATTGATGTGGCAAAAAAAGTCCAGTTATGCATTTACAATGCCTATAGCTCCAACTCAAGTACATGTGAGACCTATTGCATTACAAATGTTTGTTTTAATTACTGACATGCATGTGTCAGGAACACATTTGTGTGGGACATATATAGGGACACACTGGTACATGACACATATCACACATATACACAACTGTCATTGTGGTGTCAGTATTGATTGGCAAATTAATGCTGACCCCCACATTAACATTACATTCACACCCATTGACTTTATCCATGTGTGCACATTGCATGAGGACCTGTGATGTTGTGCTACCAGTTGTATATGTGAGTCTGCATGTGTATGTGTGTGAGCGATGCGATTTGCTGGTTGAGGTGCAGGGAGCTGGAGTGAGTGGTGTGCTTGCAACTGTAGGTGTGGCACTTACACATGGGTTCAATGTTTTGTATTTTTGATTGTGTGCTGTGTTGCTATGTGTAACATTTAGGTGAGTGTTGTTGTGGTGGAATGGCAATGGATATGTGTGTATCTGGTGGGTTGTATAGTGTCTACTACAGATGTACACATATTGCTAAGGTGCAGTGTGTGTGTATGTGTGAGACTTCCCTCTATTCCATGGCCAGTGCCTTTGTATCATGTCCATTGGATCCAGCGACGTTCTCCCTCCATCAGCAATCCACCACCAGTACACCACCTGCAGGACTGCAACACCTAAATACGATCGGTGGGAACCCACCAGCCTGACAGCTAGGAGGAGCACTCCATTGTTGCAGTCTTCGGACCAGCTGCAATACATTTCAATACGGCGAGCGGAACACCATCGACATGATGGTCTTTTTGGGACCACCACCAAGTATTGGTGGTAAGGTCGCCAAGATCTAAATTAGGCCCTTAGAGTCTCATTTACAAGAAATGACGCTAAACTGCGTTAGCACAGCTGTGTGTCAAAATATTTAACTCTGGCTAATATCAGATCCTAAAGCCATGAGTGTGCTGTATTTACAAAATGGCACACTGTGGCATTAGGATTTGGTTAGCATGCAAAAAAATAATCTTAACCTTTGCCCCGCGTCATTATGGAAAATTATGCTAGTGCTGCAAAACTGATTTTAGTCTGATTAGCGGCACATATTTTGACGCAAACCAGCCTAGCGTCACAACAACCCAAGTACTAGCCAGGATGTCTAGGCAGAGACCCAGGAGAAGGGGAAGAGGAAGTGCAAGTACAATGAGGAGGAGAACAGCATTTTGATCAGGGAGATGACACACTATCAACAAAAGCTATTTGTCACCTCAAAATTGCCAGAAGCGAAGAATGACACTATATGGCAGTCCATAGTTGACAAAGTGAACAATGTTGCAGAGGTTAAGAGTACATTCGTCAACTGTAAGAAGCGCTGGCATGATTGCAAGAGCAGAAAACTAGAGAAACTGGTCCGCAATCTAAAGGCAACACTGCAGACTGGAGGTGGAAGTCCAGCACCCCAGGAGGAGCTTGATGACCTGGAGGAGATGGTGGCAGCTGTCATCCCTGAGGAGTCGTTCACAGAAGTACAAGGACATAACAGTGCAGCATGTGAAGAAGCACAACAACCACAGGGTAAGTCGCATTGGGGGTAATGTAGGAAATATGTTAGGTCAAAAGGGGGAGCCATGTCCCTGTGCCAAAACGTACTGTATGCAGGCTACAGTGTAGGATGGTGGAATGCCTGTGGTTAAACAGCAAACAAATATAGGGGCTTGACTACAAATCCCTTGCGCTGCTCATGCCTTACTTATTCACATTTCAAAAGGGAGGCACCAGCAGAGCAAGGAGCTTAGAAAGAAGCCATGTAATGTGCACTGACCTACCACAAGTAGCACATCCCAGGACAGAACCAGCTGCTTATTTACCATATTGTGTGTATTGCAGCATCATTGCAGGTGTTGCCCACTGTGGTCCTCATGTACAGGCACTACCAGCACACTGTGCCATGGGAGCGGTATTCACATTGACACTTTGGTGATGCAGTGTGTCATTCCATACTTGCAATGCCACACAAAGCAACTTTGCATGGCTTGTTATGAGCCTTGGAAATATGGACACCCTTCACGCAGAACATGCACCCATACAACACCCATGAAACCCAAAGAAACCTGCCACATACACAGATGAACAAGGCAGGGAATGTGTCACATTCCTACGCCACACCAGGGGTGCCGTAAGAATGACAATACAGGGAGAAATATCTTCAGTAGTCCTCTTGCGGTACTATTCCTATGTGTGCTGCAGGACTTCCATCATACACCTAAAATATCATCCCCACAATACAGGCACCTTGCAACACGGTCCAAGGGTGTCTGCATTGGCACTAGCCAGGATGTTGTGTACTACTGCAGGCGGAGAGGACAGAAATGAATTCTATAGTGTGCATATGGTGCAAATCTGCCCTTAGCTGGTGCCACAGGGCAGCGCTGCAAGTTATCTGCTGCACCGCCCTGCACTACTAGCCAGAAAATTGAGGTTTTTAGTGCCTCATGCTGAGTAATGCAGAAAGTGCAGGTATGTGTTGCACATACTAAAATGCAACACATACCTGTGCTTTCCTCCATGATGATGTTCTCACTGCTTCCTAGCACCAACACAGGCACACTTGTACCATGTAGGGGTGCCTGCATTCCAGGGATGACTGCCCATGTCTTAAGAGGGACACTTTCCTGAACTTGAACAATCATGTTGATCTTCTCCCACTTTCCATGTATGCTTTAGAATGCATTACACAATGAAACAGGAAAAATGGGGACTTTAATGTCAGATATCACTATTGCATCACTTCAAAGCCACACCTGACGTGGTTTACCAATCTGATGCATGTCCAGATACCTAAATATGTGAACATTCCTTAAGGTATTCATGGTTGTTGAGGTGGAACACCCACACCAACACTCATGGGACTCAATGGTTATGTAGTGTAAGGTTTGAAAGGGTTACACATTTACAGAGCCATCACTAATAACACAAGTTTGGGTGGTGTGGGCTAGCAAAGTAGTGGCCTCCACACTGTGCCACTGGAGCATCAAAGTCACTGATACTCCAGTCGTGTAGTGTGGTGCTAGGGCCTTGGAAATGAGGCACCTACACCGCTCACTTGGAAACCTTGATTGTAAAGATGATCACTTATGTCAACATCTAGCAGAGCTCAACATTGACTTACTTCCATTTTGTTGCAGAGGACAGCAACATACTTCCTCGCCAGCTGCCTCTCCTGGTCTTCCACAATGATGTGGATGACCAGTTGCAAACCATCAACGACGAGACCCCCCAGGATTCAAGGGTGCCATACAGACACCATCTCCGATCGCAGGGAGGCCAAGCAGCATTACAGGGTTTCCAAATGATCCACCCAATAGCCAATAAAAACAACCTGCCAACTCAACCCCAGCTCTGGACTCCCAGAACAGTCACATTCCAAAAAACAGCGGTAGGAGTCCAGCAGGAACTGGCAGTTACAGTGCAGGTGGGGATAGAGACTGTTGCGGATAGCCTAGAGTCAGTCCAGAGGTACCTCAGTCCGAATAAGGACAACTCAGCATCCATACGAGGCACCCACTCTCCGCTTAGTGGGCTCAAGCAGTCCCTGGCCGACATCGCTGGTGTCATGAGGCAGAGGCACAAGCAACTGCCCAGCCAAAGTAGCACCAGCATGTTTGACAACAGGCTCGGGAAATGCAACAGTTCTTTGAGTCCAGAGAGTGGAAGATGGACTCCCTCATTGCCAACTTGAGTGCCTACTACAGTGTTGTTGCTGCAGTGTTGCAGACCCTGCAGGCCCTCCTTGCTGCTGTTCTTCCTCACATGCTCTCACAGATGAGAGCTGCCGGGGACACTGCATGATGTCTGTGTGCCTCCCTTTACTGCAGGACCTACAACACCCCTGTCATGGGAGGGACCACATACATCAGAGGATGAAGATGTGGAAGGAACATCTCTCACAAGGAAAACTGGCCAGTAGCTTTTCTCTGTGGCACATGCCCCATTTCTCCTTTGCTCTGTGCTTAAGATCATGCCAGTGTCATAACATCTGGCACTGTCCTCAATTGGACTCTCCCACTCTTGAACTCTCAAATATGTGAACTGCCGTTCTGCCCAATCTTCCCTAATGGCAATGGGCTCCTTCTCCTCACTGAAGCACTCCTCTCCTACACATGTCCAAGGACATGTTCAACCCCATGACCTCTGTTTGGACATCCAGTGGCTGAGTGCATCTGTTAGGGTTGTCATGAAATGTAATGTACAGAATCACTGCACACAAAATCACATTTGTAAATATATTAACTTTGTACAACTTTGTTGTCATTTGTGTGTCAGAAGCATTAGCAACATGAACATGTGAAGCTAACACACTGACTGCTTAACAAAAGGATATGTGTGGATCTGTGACAAACACAAAGTGACACAGGCTGACTGAAACATAAGGGAGGTGACTGATATCTATGTTGACTAGCAACAGTTTACAAGGCTTCTAAGCATGCATGCAACAGGTAGCATGCATGCATTGTGACAGCTGGTAAAATCACAACACAAGTGGCTGTGCTAAACAAGGATGGTAGCAACAGGTCAACCTTTATGTGACAAATAAATTATGCATGTCCAAAACTGTGAGGGGCAGCGATAAGTGTGTCAGCAACAAATCCTTGATTTAAGGTGAATGCAACTATAACAGCATTACAACAATGCATGTCCCATGACTTATCAACACAGAGCAACAGCGTAAAAATACATGTTCTGGAATGTTTAACCATGCACCTCCAGATTGTGGACAGTGACAGTGAATCATGATGGAGACCATACAGTAGGTAACAAGAATATATAATTAAACCATAACTATTAGCCTAAAATTCCCTAAACTAACTAACCTACCTATACTAACCTAAGCTACACTATCATCTCCTAATGTAAACCTACAACTAACTTAGCTTAGCTTATCTCAACTTATCCTCTATATTTAATGCAACATGACAAATGTCAGCCCTCCAACCCCCCTCAAAACACATCTGTAGAAATGGACAACGGAGACTACAGTCAAAATGAAATAACTAAACATATAGCCTAAACAAACATATTTTGTTTTGCATTTGAAAAATATCTATACGTTTTTTTAATACACATATCTGAAACAACACTCACTCCCCCTAGAAACATCAAAGAAAAAAAGAAACCCAAAAACCCAACCGCAAGAAGTGCTGTGGCATGTTTTTTGGCCAATGCATCATTTGTTTTGATGATCCATGCCTATGCGTGGATTTTTGAGGACGCGTGATGAACAAAAACGAGGAATTTCTGCCAATGGCATGCATCAATTTTTGGCATACATGATTGCTGGAAAACACACATTGGGGCAAAGCATTGTTTCTTTTAGGCACGGCCTGCAAGAAATGTGTATGGAGTCTATTGGGAATCATTTTCCTTGGCCTATGGGTTGCAGTTTTGCCTGTGAATAGTTGTGTTTCACGCACTACTCTCTTTCAATGTGTCCAATGTATGTTTTCTAAGTGTACATGAGCGTAAGTACATGCATTATATGGACCAGACCACACATAGGTCACATTTTCTATGCTTTGTGGACACCACACCTTGAGAGGGTTGCCCAATGTGACAACAATGCGCCTCATTTACAAGGAAATCGTGCATTGTGATTGATGTGCCAGTTTTCTTGCACCACCCTGCGCCCCCCTAACAACACCATGGTAGCACTGTATTTACAATACAGAGCACCATGACGCTCATTAGCCCAGCTGCATCTGAATTTCTGATGCTATTTGCTGGACTTGCATCACGAAATTTGACACTAGTCCGGCAAAGTGCAGGGAGGCCCATAGAACAAAGCATGGCATCACCTTAATGCCTGTCCTTGAGCAGGCATTAAAAAATGAGGCTAGAATGATACAGTGAAATCTAGTAGATTTCACTGCACCATTTTGAAGGGCCTCCTTGTGGGGGAATGCCTCTCTTGCATATGTTATACCTGGCACAGGCATAAAGTGGCGCTAGGGTTTATAAACTTGTGCAATGGTGCCATTGTGCCAGTTTGTAACTCCGGCACGGTATGGGGGACAGTTCTGAACTGTGGTAGCATCATAAAAAAGACGTTACAGCTGCACAAATTAGCCCCTATGTGTTTGCACCTGAGTCAGTTGATTATTTGTCCCCAGGGATACCATGGACTAGCCTTGGAATGTGGGCTACACACCCACATTTAGGACTGCACAAATGTTGAACAATATGTGCTGTGTCCCAAAGTGCAGACAGCTGGCTGTCAAGCAAGCGGTGGGGGTGGTTATTGTGTCTGGGGCAGGCAAGTTTTGTGATGCTTAGGGCCTCATTTATGAGGCCCTTGCGCCACCAGAACATCACTTTTGGCAGTGTTCCGGTGGTGCTGTGCCCTACACCATATTTATAAGGCAGTGTTAACTCACTTTTCGTGGCTTAATGCGGCTTTGTAAATATTGGCCACCCGAAGTAGTTTTCTTCGCCAAAGGGCCATGCAATGGGTGTACACACACAACAGCCATTGGTTTTTGACACTGCCCCAGATTTACGAGACATCGCCCAGAGTTGGCGTTAGAGTGGCGCAACAATGAGAAATACTTTTGTTTCTCCTCGTCTATTGCTCTTTCTATGTGTGCTGCATTTTGCAGCACGCATAGAAGGAACAAATTGCCATTAATGATTGTTTTTGTGCAAGAAGGTGCTCCTTCCTGCACAAAAACAATCACCCTCTCAATGCAGGTGCCCTTGCATGGTGCAAGGGTGGCTGTGTTGGCACTTGATAGCTGATTTAGCAACAGCGCAGGGGAGAACACAGGGATGCACTGTATTATTGTCAACACAACGCATCCCTACATTCTGGAAATTACACAGCTCGACATTGCAAAATAACTTGCAGCACTACGCTGCACAATTTCCCAATACATAAGGCCCTTAGTACACAAATGTGTATGGATAAGTGAATGTTTCTGTTTGATCATATTCCTGCTATCCAGGGGCCTCTAATCAGGGACACGCTGCCAGCTTGCTACTGGATATTGTATCTGGCCATGGCACCACCTTTGACATGCACCGGACAGTCAAACTTCCCTGCCTATTATCTAGTAGGGGCTTTTAGGTAGTTGGATTCAACATTGATCTGTTATCTACTAGGGACTCGTAGGTAGTTGGAGTCAATCTTGCCCTATTATCTACTATAGACTTATAGGCATCTGTCAGTTGAAATTGTGCTGGTGTCAATTTAGCATATCCCGTTTATTCAGAGTAGTGGCCCTAGTCCTGGGTAGCAGACCCAGGGTACTGCCAGGGTCAGTCCATACAAATTTCATCAACTACATTTTTGTAGTATGTGCAAACTTTCTCACACTGTGACTGGGCAGGTAATTTGGCTACATGCTTTGTGATGCTATATGTCTTCAGACATGGGTACAGTCTTTCTTGTCATTACCCTCTTCTGATATTGTGTGAGTCACTCACGCCTCTACCACATACTGGACTGAAAATTGTAGACTCAGCAATATTGCTGCTATTGATGTTACATTTTGACCTTTCTCGCCATCTTCAACCTGCTCATCGTCCAGCTGTTCCTGCTCCTTGTTGTCATTGGGCAATCGGAAATTAGGGTGCTCATTACGACTTTGGTGGTCTTAGCAGAAGACCGCTGTCTATGCATGAGGCAAAAAGACGCCAGTGTCTGCAGTCTGACGACCACCGTATTACAAGTCTCAAACTGCAGACCACCCAAAATCAGCCAAAACTCCAACACCGCCAGCCTGACTGAGGGCAGGAGAGAGGCGGTCCCACCACCAGCACTGTCACACGGACAACATCTCACCCTTCAAATTACGACCCACAAATCAGCACAGTGGTCTTTGCATGGCGATAATCCATTGGCGGTCTGAATTGCGACGGTAAAAAACACAACTTCACCAGAACACAACACCACATAGGACAGTACAAATACCTCACACCAGACACACATACATACACCACATACACCTGATCACTGCACTATAAAACACACACACACACATACCTACCTACAACCCCTTGCATCATGGAATTTTTCATAGAGAAAGGGAAGAACGCACAAATAGAAGACACTGCACCTGGATATCATAGGTACCACCATGCCTAACACGCACCACACACTATACAACTGCACCCCTGCACACAACAAACATGACGCCACTGCACACAACCACCACATGCCACAAGCACAGGAACCACACAACCCCACTTCAACAAACAGCACACCGCCCCACCCACAACACATCCATCATGTCACAACAGCAGAACCCATGATTCACAGATGAGGAGTTGAGGCTCATGATAGACTAAATTGTCAGAGTGGAGCCACAACTGTTTGGAGCACAGGTCCAGCATACATCCATAGCCAGGAAAACTGAGTTATGGTAGAGGATCGTCGACAGGGTGAACTCAGTGAGAAAGCATCCATGCACATGGGAGGATATCAGGAAGAGGTGGAAGGACCTAAGGGGAAGCGTCCGGTCCATGGCGGCAAGACACCAGATAGCCATCAACAAGACTGGCGGTGGATCTCCACCTCCTCCCCCAGAGCTATCATCGTGGAAGGAGAAGGTCTTGGCCATCCTGTACCTAGAGGGACTCTAGTAGTCCACAATACTCCCCGGGCACCATGTACTCCTGCACAGCATGTACCCCCACCACCCTTAACCCCCTTACAACACTCTTACTTGCACCAATCCATCCTGAAACCAATAACCTCCTTTGCATGCCACACCGCCACACTACCACTAATCCCATATAGGCCCACTAAGTGTACGGATAGCTCAGACTGTAGCAAGTACTTCAACTACCACAACGCAATACTCCCCACCCTTGTATAACTGCTAATTCCACTCCACATTAGAACACCTGCACATATAAGCATGTCACCCCCTTCACCTACAGGATATTTGGACTGCTCCATAGTACATGGCAATGACAGCATTGATTACCACAACCTTCTACAATACAAGCATAGAACAGCACTATCCATCAGCCCTTAAACATTGCCAGTGGACAAGCAGCTGTCATTGCCATAACCGGAAAGCATGTCAAGGCTATGATTGCAAACAACCATGTGAACAACAAGTACATTTCAACAATGTAACACACTTCCTTTCCATCCACAGGTATCCCTACTACTGCCACCCATCAGAGGTTGCCAGAAACAGAGAGTTAGCCCCTGGAAGTAGGCCCAATTGAGAACTACAAATCTGGATATCTAGAAAGGGAGGCCTCACCTAGCCCATCCGGGATGACTGGTCAGTCTACCTCCACTACCCTCACCCTGCCCACATCTGAGTCCTACACCTCTGTGGCTACTACAGCACAGGAAACCCTTCCTCCCCAAACCTGTGTCTCAAGGACAGATCAATCTATAGTGTGCCCCACAGTACAGGGACCTGAGTCAACCCCTAACTTCCAAGACGATGAAGGTCCTGGTGTCAATGGGAGTGGGCACAATTTGCCAGTGTCACAATCACAGGGGGCAAGGGACAGTGGGAGGGTAACTGTGGGTCAAGGGATGAGGCACCAACGGGACACGAGTGTCCAGGGGACCATCTCCAGAGTCCTGGGAGCATACCAGCAATCCCAGGACAAGATAGGTTAAATACTGACAGCCTTGCACGAAGAACCAGAGGCTGCAGAGGGAATACAATCAGGAGGTCATGCAGCAGTGGCAGGCACACAACACCACCATGGCCTCCATTTGTGGGGTTCTCACTGAACTTACCAGCATCATGCGTGCTTCCTCCATTACCAGCAGGCCCCTACCAGTAGCCAATCAACACCTGTGCCACCTACATCTGCCACAGCTACTGTAATGGAGGCCCAGCCAGAGGACCCACAGGCTTGTAGCACCCGTGCCCCTGCAGCTGAGGATCCCCCACACAAACGAGGTTGTCCATCCAGGCATCCTGCAGGACCTGAGACCAAGACCACAAACATAGCCAGGACGAGATCTCTCTCCTGACCATTCTCCCTTGTGTTCCACTGAGACACCCAGTTGACTGCCCACTGCCAAAACTCCATTTCCCCTTGGCCCTTGGAGACTGGACCTGTGAAACCAACAGCTGGGCCACCTACTCTGATGCTTTCAAATCCCATGACCCCACTCCTAAGCAAATGCACTTTGAATCACAATAAACACATCACAGCACAGTAATGGCTTACGTGTCCTCATTGTCACCAGTACCATTTAATGTGAAAGATATAAATTGAAGTGCACATATAAGTCTGACAGATGGACAGATGTGGTAAGAATGTCCAGCAGGTGTGTCATGACATCCTTCCTGTACTTTAATCATATGCCAAGGGTGCCAACAGTCATGTCAGAAAGCAGGGTGGAACCACACATCTGACCTGAAGATAGATCAAGATAAGGTAAAGCTTCAATGATGTCTCCCATGTTTCCCATGTAATATACACACAGGACATAATGCAATTCACAGGAATCATGTTGCAGTGGGGACATCACCACATATCTGCAAGGTAGGTCTGTAGGTCACACACATGCAGAATAAAAGAACCATTCCTCATAGCTAACATCACCCACAGAAAAATTATCTTGCAATGTCTAAAACAGATAGGTACCAGACATCAGCTTTGGAATCAGTGTGGATGGGTAGCTGGAATCTTATGTGATAGGATTAGGCCAGACCATTGACATCCAAACTGCAGTCTTGAAACATGCAACATGGAGAACCCTATGCTGAAGTCATGCCATGCCAACAGCAAGTACCACATGGCTTTGGCTGTATAGCAGTTACACTTCCCCTGATGGTAAGTCAGCATCCCATCAAAATGCATAACACAGACAAATGGATGTAGTGCATTCATATCCCCTGATGCAAAACACAAGGAGGGACAATGTCACTAGGCAGATAGGGTTAGAGTTTCCATTAACTTTAGACCACACATACCTGGCATTCTTTGGAAGAACTGGTGATTCAACTCAGTGCTAGAGTCAGCTGCATCCTCCTCATCTGCCTCCTCGTTAGAGCTAAAGTCATCAGCCTGAGCCACTGGTCCAGCTGCCACCTCCTCCTCATCCAACAGTGGAATGTGTTTTCTCAGGGCAAGATTGTGTAGCGTGCAACATGCTACAATGATTTGGCAGACTTTATGTGGTCTGCAGGGCCCCACCGGACACATGTAAGCATCAGCATCTTGCTTTCAGTTGCCCAAATGTCCTCTCGATTACACGCCTCATTTGGCTGTCAGCCTCATTGTAACTGTCCTCCCCCTCTGTTGTAGGGTACCTCCCTGGTGTCAGGAGCCAGGGCAGGTTGGGGTAGCCAGAGTCACCTGTGTGCACAAAGGTACAAATCATTAGGGAACTATGAGAGGCATAGAACTGACTGTGAAGTGAAGTAGCAGAGATGTTAGGCAAAGACAATGGTATACTTACCAATAAGCCAGGCTCTCTCTCTCTGTAGTCGCAACATCATTTGTGAGACACTGCTGTTCCTCAAGATGTAAAAATCATGTACAGATCCTGGAAACTTTGCTGTCACATGGGATACGTATTGGTCGGCAAGACACACCACCTGCACATTGATCAAATAGTGATTCTTCCTGTTCCTGTAGACTTGCCCATTGGCCCTGGGAGGAACCAAAGCGATATGGGTGCCATCAATGGCCCCTATTACATGTAGAATGTGTGCAATATCATAAGAGGCAGACTTCACAGTATACAGATCAGCACATTGTGGGAACTTGATGTAGCTGTTCAAGTGCTTGAGTAAGGCATCCAGTACATCCTGTAACACAAAACTGAAAAGGGCTGTGACATTGCTGTAGCCAGTTCCAATGTCACCTGAAAAGACCCTGAGACGAGGTAATGCAGGACAGATAACACCTTTACTGTTGGTGGGATGGCATAGGGATTATGTATGGATAGTAGGAGATCCGGCTCCAACTGAGTACACAGTTCCCTGATGGTCTGACAGTTCAGATGATAGGTCTATATAATGTGTCTTTCTTCCATGGCAGCCAGGTTGAATAGAGGCCAGTAGACCGGTGCATTTCCCAGTATCCCATTTGGACGGTATCTAGACATAGGACAACAAATTTCAGGACATCTGTTACACTGTCATTACTAAAGTAAACCATAGAAGTTGACTACAGAACAAGTCATGTAAGGTACATGAAACCTGACACAGCAAAACAGTTATTCACAAACTACACAACTGCGACATCCTGGCTGTTAATTCCATTACTATACTTGTCACAAGGGGTCTGTACAGAAATGGAAGTCAGACATAGTAAACTCGTCCCTAAGTCAGATACAGTTATCAAATGTCCACACATTGAAAAGATAACACATCAGACATATTAGTAGGTGACACTCACTTCACTAGTGAGTTCACATGAGTTGACATCGTACATCAAGCAACTAGTGATGAGCATCAAACTATGACGCACTAGGATTACATAGAGATCTTAAAAATATTTAAAATGGCAGCCGCCTGTCCTGCATGCTGAGGACAGATGGAAGTGACCTCATTCTGCCGGCATTAGTCATCATGGCGGGAGGCAGTCAGAACCGCCATGCAACTCCTCATTGGTTAACACTGATGTCTATATGAAACTGGGGCCAATGATGATCACCCCCGGCATTGACTGCAATTTTCTATGTTTCAGCTCCCTTGACTCCTGACACTCGAGCTAGCAAGATCTCCACTGCTTGAGCTGCTGTTTTGTGGCACAATGTCATGACCTGCAGGAGACAGAGCCCCATCATTCACCCTGGACGAACTTAAGAAACTGGTAGAAAGGGTCCTGCCCCTGTATGGACAGTTGTATGGGGCTCCAGATAAACAGGTCAGTAAAATGTGGAATGCTTATCAGCTAGGGTCGTGTTTGACAGTGAAAGTTTGTGAATATTGACATGGCATGATTGACTGTTGGGGTTGTGTTGTATGAGATACTGGCATATTGTGGACTCTGTATGAGCATGTGCTGTGCATGCCGTGTGTATGCCACTGCTGTAGGTGTACTGCAACTCTACATGAATGTGTCACCCATGCAAGTCAGCGCCCATCAGAAAACGGGGATATGGAGAGCCATCTCCAAGCCTGGGGTTCCACAGCCGGCAGAGCACCTCTTCCGAAAGCAGAGGGAGGACCTGAGATGCTCGGCCCGGAAGACTGCGGAGGCTCAGCTGGAGACATCCTCCCAACAAGGGAGGAGTGCCCATCAGACCCTGACCCCCCGAATAGCCTGCATATTGGTGGTGGCCTACCCGGAGATAGATGGGCTCTTGAGGGCAGCTCAGCAGCCACAAGGGGGTGAGAACAGACTGTTTAATATCAGTTGTGTGGGCTTCTATTGTGTCTGTTAGATTACTTAGGTACTAATGAGGTAGGTGTGTACATTAGATAAGATTATAGTCTTGGCTATTACTTCCACTGTTTAGAAGTGATGTAAGCTAGCTTTTAAACACCATGCAAGCTGTAATATGTTGGCGCTATACCTCCTTGTCCAGTTACGTTTAGACACACTTCTATTTTGAGTGATTTCCAAACCTTAATTCTCTATCCCTGAGTCTGCTTTAGATAGCCAAAGTCATCTCCACCAATCAGAACTCAGTTGGCTCTTTACTCACCACCTGTCTACAGTCAGTATCCTAATGGATGTCTGACTGTAGACTCAAGTTGAATGGAGACAAGACAGAGGTTACTATCTTGGGTCACCAGGCTGAACCAAACCTAATCTTCCCAGTGTTACATTCACTAGGAGATTTACCCTTGCCCAAGGAACACATCAAGAGTCTTGGAGTATGGTTTGATCCGTGGTTGACCATGGATCATCAGGCAAAGAAAATATCCTCCTCTTGTTTTGGCATATTTAGACTTCTCAGAAAGATTTGTAAAATACTCCCACTAATTGCAAAGAGACTTATCATACAGTCATTAATTATCTCTCGCTTGGACTTCTGCTGTGAATTCATTGCATTGTCAATGGACTTCTGTACATCATGAGTCCTTTACCAACCTGTCCTATATTTTGTGTGCAATGTACTGTCAATGGACTTCTGTACATCATGAGTCCTTTACCAACCTGTCCTATATTTTGTGTGCAATGTACGTATCCCTGATATTTGAAAAACAATGTGCCCAAGTGTGAGATTGGTAAGTATATGTGGGTAGTTGGTAGCTTTTACCATTGTACAACGACTGATGATAGACTCCAGCATGGCCAAACTAGTCATTTTGTTGGAATTAGGAGGTATCAGCTTGAATATTAGGTTGTGTCTTCATGACCAATATTTGGGGACAATGTATCATTGCCATTCCTTGCCACAACAGAGAAAGAGTAGATTACTTTTTGGTATGTGTACTAGATGGGTAGGAATTGGCCCTTTCCTCCTTTTCTTTCTATCCCACCCTCTCCCCGTGTCCTCTTCTATCCTTGTGTGCATCAGCATCATCAGGTGAAGGAGAAGGGGCACCAGTGAGTGGGAAAGCTGCAGCCCACAGGACCCAGAAGGCAGAGTCCACTGATGCCAAAGGGACCAGTGGGATGGAGGGCGAGGGAGCACCACGGGAGAGACCGGTACTGCTACCTCATCTTTGGATTCCTCCTCTGATGGAAGCTCCCATGCAGTGGCAGACCCATTTGGGTCTATCCCAGCACCATCCTTGTTCATCACCCCCTTACCAGCACAGCCCTTCTGTAGCTCCCCACCCAGTTGCCCGTGCCCACTCTCCCAGGAGGGTGGGCATTTCCTTCGCCACAGTCACCTCTGCACCTGCCCCCATCAGCCCTGCTGCCCTAAATGAGGAGGCTATTGACCTCCCAGTCCTCCCATGGCCCTCCTTGTAGTGCCTAGGCCCCTTCCCCTGCAAAGAAACCACCCCCTCCAAAGCCTAAGGTCCTTACTCCTACCCTAAAATCCAAACCCCCTCCCCACAATCAAAATCTAAGCCTAAAATCCCCCAAACCTAAACCCCAGGACCCCCCTTCCAAGCCCCCACCACCATCCCCCCTCACCCATGAGGTGCCTACCTGCCCCATTGATGCCCCTGCTAAGGTGGAGACCAATTTGCAGTCAGGAGCGAAGTTGGGGCACTTACGACATTTGGACTGGCCAGTAGGCCTCACTTGTACATAGTTTTTACTAGTTATTTATTTATTCAATACATCTGCCCACATAAATGTGGATGTCAAGGTTGAGAAATTGTCCTGGATTTCCTTTAACATGGTTGTGTTATATCTGTATACTTTGATGTTTTTGTTGTATGTGTATGGGATGTATCTGTGTCGCTGCATGCGCTGAGTTGATGACTTGTGCCATGTGCTTGTTGTGATGTGTTGTTATGGTTGTGTGTGGCATTGTTTGATAGTGGTGTGTACGTAGGTGTGTACAGTGATGCATCTGTGATGTCCTTTGTATGTTGGTTGGACGTGGTGTGTCACCTGAGGCCCTGTTTGGATGTCTGTACTATTTATATGATTATGTGTTGTTACTACGTATTGCTGCCAGTATGTGTTGTCGAGTGGAGCTGTTCAATGTGCCTTTCAGACAATGCGATTGTTTCTTTGTGATGTTATCATTGTGTGATTGTGGGGAGCTGTTTATGAATGTGTTTGAGTGGCTGTGGTGTGCGTGTGTGCGGTGTGCTGTGTGAATGGCACATGTCTGTTGGCCGTGGTGTGTGTATTAAGTGTATGCGTTTGTGTAGTTACTGTGTGTGTGTGTGTGTTTGTTTGTGTGTGTGTGGCCATCGCTGTCCATGCCGGGTGTGTGTGTTGTGTGTGGGTGTATAATACTGCCCTTCCCTCCAGTGTGTGCTAGGTGGGATTCTTTGTCGTCGTTGCTGGTTCTGGAGGTGTATGGTGAGATACAGCAGTGGGAAGACTTCCAGTTCAGATTCCATGGTGGCCACGGACGCGTTTGTGTACGTGGAGGTGAGTGTCTCCTTTTATACTGTCAGTTTCCGCCAGGCTTTTCATGGTGGTCTGGCCGCCTGGAAATTCTGGCGATCTGCTGACTCGTAATATGGTGAGTGGTGAATTGGTCCATGCCGGCCTGGAGAGGGCTACTGCCTTTTGGCAGCGGTCCAACAGCACTGGTGGTGACTTGGCTATGTTGCGGTGGGATCACTGCTGTGGTCGTAATATGGTGGTCTGCACCATCGGCCTGATGGTGGTGTGACCGCCAAACTCATAATGAGGGCCTATGTCCTGCACATGTCTGGCAATACTCAGCACAGTGATATTGTTTTAATTGCTATTGGTGAGCAGGGTAAATGGTCCCACAATCTATCATGACTTAAGGAGTAATACTGGTGTACTCTGGAAGCCCCCTCCACAATGTAGCAGGCCATTTTAAAGCCATGATTTGGACTCTGTTTGGCTTCCCTCTGGGTGTATTTGTGAGGAGAGTTAAGCCACAGCTACAGACAATGACCCTCATTATGACATTGACGGTAAATCCCACTTAACGTCACACTGACGCCTGCCAACTTATCGCGGTGGCAGCGGAAATCCGTTCACCATATTATGAGACACACACACAAATCTGACAGAATTCAGCCACACACACAAATCTGCCAGCCCAAAGGTCAGTGATAAAGTGGTGGTATCAAAACCCCCAACGTTACGCCAACAGAACAACGCCCACCACATTGTGGCCCACGAATCACCACGGCGGACATTCAAGAGCAGTAAACCATTGGGGGTACATACCGCAGCGCTCACAATGGACACCCACATACAAAACAACACCACATTTCAAATAACACACACCTGACACCCATACACACACCATACCCGCACCACAATAAAACACACACCCACAGTACTCACAACCCTTTATAACTACAATGCATTGCCAACAGAGAGACACCAAGACCATTGACACAACTAGAGCCACACACTACTCACACCTATACACCACTCACGCACTCCACATCACACACCCCAACACATTACCGAACACACCTTCACCAACACACCTCACAGAACACCCATGGCACCACAAAGACACCCCTGTTTCACAGACGAGGAGCTAAGGGTCAAGGTGGAGGAAATCGTCAGGGTAGAGCCCCAGCTATTTGGAGCACAGGTACAGCAGATATCAATAGCCAGGAAGATGGAGCTATGGGCGAGAATCGTGGACAGGGTCAACGCCATGGGACAGCACCCCAGAACTAGGGATGACATCAGAAAGAGGTGGAATGACCTAGGGGGTAAGGTACAATCCATAGCAGCAAGACACCAGCTCACTATCCAGAGGACTGGCAGTGGACCCCCACCTCCTCCCTCACAACTGACAGCATGGGAGGAGCAAGTCTTGGCAATACTGCATCCTGAGGGCCTGGCCGGAGTTGGAGGAGGACTGGACTCAGGTAAGTCAACTCTCTACTATTATTACCCCCTAGCTGCATGCCATCACATACCCTCACCCAGATCACTTCACTAGATCACACACACCCTACCATTATATCTCACTCATCCCAATGCCATGCCCTACATGCTGTACCAATGCATGGATACCCCTCAGAGCCCTGCATGGACACTCATCACTAAAGCATGCACAGCATAGAGAACTAACAATCCCACCATACACTAACATACACAAATGAAAGCTGGCAGGGCAAATCCAGCCATGGATGTACAATATGTCAGACACATGACCATAACACATCATTTACATCCCCACAGGTACCCCAGCCAATGTCAGCGGAGAGGAGGTGCCAGCTCTATCCAGTCCCTCAACTGAAGAGGCCCACAGTGATGACAGCAACTCTGGTCTTCAGGATCTGGATGACCTACCTAGCCCATCAGGGACCACTGGACCCAGCAGGTTACCCAGGCCCAGTAACACACCACCACAGAGCATCCACCATCAGGAAACACAACCATAGCACCCACCCAGCATACCCACACCTCTGTCCCCAGGACACGTCATTCAGCAGTATGTCCACCTCTACAGGGACCCCAGGCCACACCTCGCACACAAGACAATTAGGGACCTGGGATCAGTGGCAGTGGGCACACAGTTCAGGGGACAGAGGCACAGGCCACCAGCAACACTGGGAGGACTGCTGTGCACAAGGGGAAAGACAGGCCCAGGGAACCGACTCTCCAGGAGGCACTTTCCGAGATTCTGGGACCCTACCAACATTCCCAGGACACGGTGGGCCAGATCCTGGACAACGTGCAGGAGAACAGGCAGCTGCAGGAGGGACAGTACCAGGGGATCAGGAAGGCCTAGAAGGCCATCAACAACACCAGGATCTCCATAGCAGGGTGCTGGCATACATGGCCAACATTATGAGAGAGGCAGTCTCACACCAGCAGGCCCCTGCCACTAGCCAGACATCTAAACAGCCTTCCACATCTGCTGCCGCTAGTGGCCAGGAGGCCGTGCCACAGGACTCACAGGTCACCAGCACCCCTCCCCCTGCAGAAGGTGAACCACCCCGCAAACGTTCCCTGCGATCCAGACAAAAGCCAGAGACACTTACCAAGACCCCCACCAGGAAATGAGACTCTCCTGATTGTCACCCTTGTGTCCCACTCAGTCACCCTGTCCACCTTGAACTGCCATTGCTCCTCTTCCTATGTCCCCATGGACACTGCACCTGTGCTACAAACAGACTGGAACAATACCCTGGACTTTCCTCCACCAACACCCTATCCTACTGCACTTTCCCCCTATATGTTAGCACTTCAATAAACACCCTTGGATAAAAATCGATTTTGAGTATGTCATGTATTTCAAATAGGTATTGATTGAAACAGGGACAACTATTGCAAATTAACTGTACATAGAATGAACATAGGTTAATGAACTGTAGCTGGCTGTAGTGATCACACCAGAAGTATATGTCAGGTCACCAACATCTGCAAAATGAATTGCCAGAGGGAACAGTAAGTGGGCATAGAAGTGGGAAATATCAGCATGCCATTGCCACACAGTTTTCAACCAAAGTCATTGAAATGTAAAGTTACACTGTCCTACCTGTGTGTCATTGAAACTATTGATGGATCACAGATGTTCTGTTGTCCTCATCCTCATCCTCTGCCTCCTCGCCACAGGATCTACTTCTGGCATACAGGCATCTCCAGTCTCCTCCTCCTGCAGAAAAGGGACATGGCATCTAAGGGCCAGGTTATGCAACATGCAGCATGCCTCTACTATCTGGCAGATCTTCTTGGGTGAGTAGCACGGGGTTCCACCTGTTAGATGGAGGCATCGAAACCTGGCCTTCAGGAGGCCAAAGGTCCATTCAATTATCTTTCTGGTTCACCCATGTGCCTCATTGTAACGTTCTTCTGCCCTTGTCCTGGCATTCCTCACAGGGCTCAGCAGCCATGATAGGTTTGGGTAACCAGAGTCACCTGCAAATATTGAGGGACAACATTTAGCCACTCTCTATCCTATATGGTCCACACCATACCCATACACCAACATATACTGGGTGGGAACCAGGGCTCACCTATTAGCCACACCCTGTGCCTCTGTAGTAGGCCCATCACATTTGGGATGCTGCTATTCCTCAGGACAAAGGCATCATGCACTGACCCAGGATACTTAGCATTGGCGTGGGAGATGTACTGGTCCACCAAGCACACCATCTGAACATTCATTGAGTGGAAACTCTTATGATTCCTGAACACCTGTTCATTCTGCCAGGGGCTTGGGGGGACAAATGCAATGTGTTCCATCAATTGCCCGAATTATTTTGGGGCTATGTCCCATTGCAAAAAGCTCGGCCTTCACTGTGGCCAAATCCTCAACCTGGGGGAAAACAATGTAGCTGTACATGTGTTTTATCAGGGCAGAGAACACTCTTGTCAGCATGTTTCAGAACATTGGCTGTGACATTCCTGCTGCCAAGCCCACTGTCTCTTGGAAAGAACCAGTTGCCAGGAAATGGAGTAATGATAGCACTTGAACAGGAGGGGCGATCCCAGTGGGGTGACGAATAGCAGATATCAGGTCAGGCTCCAATTGGGCACACAGCTCTGTGATTGTGGCCCTGTTAAGTCTATAGGTGAGGATAATGTGCCTGTCCTCCAGTGTTGCCAAGTCCACCAGGGGTCTGTACACGGGGTATGTTTCCATCTCCTATTCATCCGCAGTGGTAGGAATCTAAGGGACACAAGAATGAGGAGCCGGTCACAACCTCAACAGTGGAGCTACAACAGTAGTTTGCATTCTGTAAACATGTAATGGGTCAGTGTGATTTGGCCAGTATGTACCAATACCTCTTGTGACGCAACATTATTCCAGAGGCCTGCCCCCCCTGAAATGGCGTCCACCTGTCCTGTGTGGAGGGACAGGTGGAAGTGAGGTAATTCCGCTGACGTTGTGCGCCATTGCGGGAGGCGGTCGGGAACAGCAGTGCAACTCCTCATTGCTTTACATTGAGCCGTATGTGCTGCTGTGACCTGTATCTGGAACCTACCATGGCCCGTGTGACTGGGGAAAGGGCCCCAGCCTTCACTTCGGAGGAGTTGGAGAGACTGGTGGATGGGGTCTTACCCAGCACGGACTGCTGTATGGGCCTCCAGACCAACAGGTGAGTACACTGTGGGCACAATGCATGTGGGAAGGATGCATGGAGTGGTGTGTGTGAAGGCCTCATGTAAGGGGGTGGGTGGATGTCCTCTTGGCGGCGTACAGGTTGTGTGCTGGGCTATGTGTGTGTCAAGGTGATCGAAACTGGTATGTGGGCCATAGGTGTAACAGGCTGGACTTGTTGTCTAATGGTATTTGTGTGTGTGTATTGCCTCTGTAGGTCAGTTTTCATCGAAAGAAGGGTATATGGCATGCCATTGCCAAGGAGGAGTGGACCCTGGGGGTCTATGGCAGGCAGAGCACCCACTGTCTCAAACGTTGGGAGGACCTCAGACGCTGAGCATGGTAGACGTCGGAGGCCCAGCTGAGGATGACCTCCGAACGAGGTAGGGGTGCCTGTCGGAACCTGACCCCCTTGCCGGTGGCCTATCCAGAGCTGGATGGGCACCTGAGGGCCTCAGAGCAGCCACAAGGGGGTGAGAAAAGTACCCATCATTGTGACTTACGAATGCTAGGGTGGTATCCGGGTGGTGGATGTGTGTCAGTGGGTGCCCCTAGGCCAGGTCTGACATTGCAGTGTAGGTCTCCTGTGGCTAGGGTTCTGAAGGGATAATCCTGCTACTTAGCTCGTAGGCATCCACTACTGGTCAGGGCTGCGTGGCTCCCAGGTGTGCTGCATTTGCCGGTATGTGTCCCTCCCCATACCTTTGTGGCCAGCAATATCACTGGAAGTGCAATGCATAGTGCGTAGGCCTGTTCCCTGTGTGAGGGTGCTGTGTACGCCAACGGTGGTATTGGTGCAGCCATTGACAAGTGTATCTCTCTCCACCGTTTCTTGTTTTGTCATCCTGTCCTTATGTGCATTAGCATCATCTGGCAGAGGAGCAGAGGCACCGGAGATGGAGGGAGCTGCATCCCACAGGACCCAGAAGGCAGAGTCCACCAATGCTGAGGGTACCAGTGGGACGGAGGGCGAGGGGAGCACCACGGTGGAGATGGGAGGGGACACTTCAGACACATATACCGTTCACACAGGAGGGTGGGCATCTCTTTCGCCCCAGGCACCTCAGGCCCTGCCCAGTAAGACCTGCTGCCCTAAGTGAGGAGGCTATTGACCTCCTGAGAGCCATCTCTGTAGGGCAGTCAACCATTGTAAATGCCATCCAGGGGCTGGCAGCCCAGATGCAATAATGTAATGCATTCCTGGAGGGCATTCACACTGGACTGACGGCCCAACAGAGATCAATTCAGGTTCTGGCCTCCTCTCTGATGGCAGCCGTTGATGTTGTTTCTACGGTCCCCCCTCCAACTTCCACTGGCCAGTCCCATTCTCATCAACCCCAACCCATCCCAAGCACACACTCAGATGAACATGCACACAAGACAACACCCAAGAGTGTCACAGGCAAACACAAGCACCACACTTCATCCCACAGGCACTCACACAAGCACCATCCAGTTGCTGTCTCCCCTCTTCCTCCTCCTCCACCTCCCACCTAGTTACGTCAACACTCACACATGCATGCACTACATCATCATCCACTACCAGCATCATCACCACACCAAGCAGAACACACACCTCACTGGCAGACACCTCCACAACATCCATGCACACGTCCCCTGTGTCCTCTCACACTGCTTCTGTCCCCCCTCCTAAAGTACACAAATGCAAGTACTCAGACACCCAACAGGCATCCACCTCACAACAGCATACAGCCCATGCACCTGCACCCAAATCCAGCAGAGAGAAACCTCCAACAACCACTCCCTCATCCTCCACTCCCATTCCTTCTCCATCTTCCCGCCCCAATGTCCTAAAAAACTGTTACTATCCACCACTGACCTCTTTCCTCCCCCTCCCCCACGTCCTGTACGTATGGCCAGGGTATCATGAACCCAGCCAAGCACCTCAGGCATACAGTCCATGGGCCCAGTTCCATCCACAACCACTTGTGGTGGAACGGAATCCAGGCCACATATACTGAAGGGGAAGGAGCCTGCACCAGCCAGCCTAAAGGCCAAGGAGCCTGCACAGCAGGCAAGAAGGGCAAGGAGCCTGCACCTGCCACCCGAAAGTACAAAGGAGCCTGCACCAGCAGGTAGGAGGGCAGGGATCCTGCACCTGCCACCTGAAAGGCCAAGGAGCCTACACCAGAAGGCAGGAAGGGCAAGAAGCCTGCACCAGCAGGCAAGAGGCGCAAGGAGCCCGCACCAGCAGGCAAGAAGGCCAAGGAGCCTGGGCCAGCAGCTGTGACGGAGCCCACACCACCAAGCATGGTTATGCATCCATCCGAGGCCAAAGGGGATGTGCAGGAGCCTCCCTCCACCAGCAGCACCTCCGCAGTGCATACATCCGACGGTGCAGGTGATATGTCGGAGCCTCCCACCACCACCAACACAGTGCATCCGTTACCGCCGGCAGACAACATATAATCCTATGTGCATGGGCTGCTGTGCAGCCTGTCCCCACCAGAGCCAGTGGGCAAGACACCCACTCCAGAGACTGTGGCCTTGCACTCCCCAGGACAAAGAGCAATGGCCATGTTGCCCCCTCCAGAACCAGTGGGCAAGTCACCCACTCCAGAGACTGTGGTCTTTCACTCCCCAGGACATACAGGAATGGCCATGTTGCCCCCTCCAGAACCAGTGGGGAAGTCACTCACTCCAGAGACTGTGGCCTTGCACTCCTCAGGACAATGCACAGGGCTTGTTGCCCCCTCCAGAACCAGTGGTCAAGACACCCACCTGAGAGACTGTGGCCTATCACTCCCCAGGACCAAGCACTGGCATGTTGCCCCCTGCAGAACCAGTGGTCCCATTTGAGCTCCTGACTGAGGTGCCCCCGACCCCCTGAGGTGCCTGCCTATTTACCAACTGATGCCCCTGCGGTGTTCTCTCCGTATTGATGCAGGTGACAAGTGGGACCTTGGACTTTGGCCTGTGGCCATGTGGCCCACGCAAAATGAGGACTGGGCTGTGTCCCTTGTTTTGTGCATGTGCATATTTCTGTTACATTGCCTAAATTATTATTTATACTGTGTTGCTCTTATTACATTCACTTTGGTAAATTATTTTTGTCCTTGCATTATTCAGCTGATTTAGGGGGTTTCTTGTGCAGCTGGTTGTGTGAAGGTTGGGTGTGTGGGGTATATATGGTGCGTGTGTGTGTGTCACTCTCATTTTCCTTCCCCTTGTGTGGTAGGTGGCTGCACTCACCTTTGTCGTCTTCACCAGCGTTGGTGTTCGTGGTGGAGCAAAACGTAGAATATCATTGGAAAAACATGCAGTTCAGGTTCCATGGCGGCGTGGTTCTTCCCTGTGTCTCCAAAGGTGAGTCCTTTCACTTCTGAAGTCTGTTTCCACCAGGCTTTTGATGTCATTGGTACCGCCCCAGAATAGATGGCAGAATATCTGGTCATAATATGGTGGGCGGAACTTTGACTTCCGCTGGCTGTAGGCGGCTACTGCCGTGGTGCCTGTTTTTTCCTCCCTGGCAGTCGGTGTAGTACATTGGCTGTCTTTCTGACATCTTTCCGCCATGGTCATGATTCAGCAGTAGTTACCGCCAGCCTGTTGACGGTATTACGGCCACTTTATCACCGACCGCCAGGGTCGTTATGAGGGCCAATATCCTTTGGCATCTGCACAGTGAGTAGGGGTGGTTTGGGGTAATGCTCTTTACAGCTAATGGTCCCACATCTATGTACAAGTCATGCTGTGTCATGATGTACTTAGACCCATAGCCATTGGCATGAGACTTGCAATGACATTGATTGGCATACAAGCAAGAAGAGCATTGATTTGTTAGACACTGTGCTACACATACAGATGTGCTGTTCTCTGTGATACACTTGCTATTTGTCATACATGTAAGTGCAAAAGATGTGGATGGTGTGAGTTATTAGCAATGTTATGAATCTTTCACCCATTGATTTGACACATATCTCACAGTGATCAACTGTTACAGTTCCTGACTAATATTTACAGATCTTGGCATACAGTGTTGCCCTGATGCATCATGTAGTGAGTCCTATATATCTGTTTTACTTTTGGTACAATAGTAAAATGGCTGATATGTGTGTTTTCAGTCAAACATATTTGTTTGGGAGGCAGTGCAAACATTACACAGCACACTTTTCTGATCTAAGTGCATTGTGCCTGGTACTTAGTGGATGACAACAGTGTTTAGACTAGATTGATGACTCTTGGGGCCTACTCATGATTTCCTGGATATATTTCATTTTGGGACATAGGACTGTGACATACACTCCAATACATATGTTATATCAGATGATATATTTACATGGTTGGCAGTCATGCCGTACTCCATTTATGTGAACAAATGCTGGACAATGTGAGCACATCCCTGTGACCCGGCAACAGTGTTGTTTACGTCTGGATGATTTGCTTGTTCATTCCTCTCTTCTTCACAGGGACCCTCCTGCTCCTCCTCCCAGGGGATGTTTATTTGCATACAGATGTTGTACAGTATGGCACATGCCAGGATCATCTTACACACTGATGATTGTGAATGAAGCAGTCACCGACCTGAAACATCCAGACAACGGAAGCTGGATTTGACCAACCCAAATGTCCTCTCAACAATGGTCCGGGTCTTGATATGTGCCTGGTAATAGGCCCTCTCTGCATCTGTTTGTGGATTAGCAATAGGGGTCATCACCCATGGCTAAATACCGTAACCTGTTCAGCTGAAATGTTGAATGTAAAAATAAAATGTCATTGCTTTGATTTAATGCATTTGTAAACATCCTGTCTCTTGTGTCATGTGTATTGGTATTGTCATGCACTTCAGCTAGCTATGACCACATAATATGTTAGTCATGCCAGTGTGGTGCAGTTTCCAGGGGCCTGTTCACTCACTGTATGCGGGGTCAAATGCAGTACATGGGCAGATAGATCATAACAATGAACTTCCTGATTGTCATCTTTTTTGTCAGTCCAGCCTAGGTTGTTGGTGACATGCCAGACATGGCTGACACAGACAAATGTATGGGTCTTTGCTCCTCCTCAGATGTTGGACTTGTCCTACATTAGATTTACCCATGCCTTTGATTGGCTCACATTGTCCGCGACAGTAGACATGATGCTATCCACACACTGCCCTCACAAATCCCAAGTGGGTGGCCTGATGTGACAACTAGCATTTCCGAAGCCATGTTTGCATATCACGGTGTAGTGACATTGTGTACATGCGTGAGGAAATTGTGCCCAAATTGTTCCCACAACACATGTATCCTGCAGATTTGTGGATGTTAATCTGCAGTCCAGCTACACAACTTCCTGCGCTGTACAACGCCTCTCACATCAGGGTTTGTAAAGCACAACAACTCACCCATCAGAGTCTCAAGGCGGTAAGTGGGTTGGTCGTCTGAGCTTTAGTTGAAGAACCAGGTTTTAAGGTCCTTCCTGAATTGAGGTAGCGATAGTGACATCCTGAGGTCCATGGGCAGAGTGTTGCAGTTCTTTGCTGCAAGGTAAGCAAAGGATCTTCCGCCAGCCGAGGCCTTCCGAATGTGGGATACGGTGGCTAGTGCTTGTTGAACACAGCAAATCGGTCTGGTGGGGGAATAGAAAGTGATGCAGTGGGTGAGGGTGTGGTTCTGAGGGTCGATGGCCACCAAACGTTGTCCCAGGCTGATGTGGATGTTCCCAGAATGAGGATCTCGGTCTTATCAGAGTTGAGCTTGAGGCAGTTGTCCTTCATCCAGGCGGCGATGGCTTCCCTCCCATTGAGGAAGTTCTTCTTGACTGTAGTTGGGTTTTCAGTCAGTGAGATGATCAGCTGAGTATTGTTGGCATAGGCGAAAATGTTCAGCCTGTGGTTCCTGACAATAGATGCAAGCGGGGCCATGTAGATGCTGAAGAGTGTGGGACTCAGGGAGGAGCCCTGTGGAACTCTGCAACTGATCTCCGTAGGTTCTGACAGGTAAGGCGAGAGACTGACTCTAAGTGTTCTGCTGGACAGAAAGAAGTGTATCCATTGTAGGGCCTTTCTATGGATGCTGGCTGCAAGAAGTCTGGAGCAGAGGGTGAGATGTGAGACCATGTTGAAGATGCCCAATAGGTCCAGTAGGTTGAGGGCTGCTGTGTGGCCACAGTCGAGGAGCAAGCGGATGTCATCTGTGGCTGCTAGGAGAGTGGTCTCCATGCTGTGATTGCTCCTGAAGCCTGATTGGGAGGTATTCAGGAAGATGCTGTCCTCGATGTGCTGATAGAGCTGAGCGTTGATGACCTTTTTCATAACCTTGCCTGGGAATGGCAGCAGAGTGATGGGGCGGGAATTCTTGAGGTCCTGGAGGTCGACCGTGGGTTTCTTGAAGAGCGGGTAGATCTTGCTGTACTTCCAGTCCTCTGGGAAGGTGGCTTTCTTTATGGAGCAGTTAAGGGTGTGTCGGAGCTTGGGTGTGATGAATATGTTGGACTTGTTGAAAATGTGGTGAAGACAGGAGTCCGTAGGGGCTTCATAGTGGATGTTCATGATGGTAGGGGTCTCGTCTGTGGTGAGGGTGGTCCAGCAGTGCAGGGTCTGTAGTGGTTCGATGGGTTGGATCTGGAGGGTTGTTGGAGGCCTTAGAGGGTTTTGTGTTCTGAAGCTGTTGTATATGTCTTTGATTTTCCAGTGGAAGAAGTTGGCTAGCCTGTCACAGAGGTCTTGAGATGGAGGGATGCTTGCCATTTCTGATTGGGGTTTGACACACTCTTTGACCACGGTGAAGAGCTCTTTGGTGATGTGAGCAGTGGTGCTGATAAATCCTGCAGGGTGGCTTTCCTGGTAACTCTGGTGAGGTGGTGGTCAGATTTGGTGGACAACTTTGAAGGCCTTGAAGTCTTCCTCCATCTTTTCTCTAGCCGTCTGCAAGTGTGTCTGGTGTCCTAGAGTGCGGGGGAGAACCAACTGGCCTTCTTGAGGTGGTGTTTCTCTGAGGTCTTACGGAGAGGTGCTAGGGTGTTTGCACAATCGTAGATCCATTGGTGGAAATTCCCTGCGGAGATGTTAGCATCTGCGGGGGGACTTGCTGAGGGTGATGGAGAGCTGTTCAGTGATCTGATTCCATTTTCTGCTTGGGGCTCAGAGAGTGTGGAGGTGGATAGTCAGTGAGGTGATGGTGAAATGGATGCAGTAGTGGCAGTTCAATGAAGTGTGGAGGTGCTGTTGATGGTGATGTTGTTGCTGGTGGAGAAGATGGCATTGAGAGTGTGTCGAGCGATGTTTGATGGTGAGGTGACCCGTTGCTTTAGTCCTATTGTGGCGAGGTTGTCGAGCAGGGAAGTGGCGTTGGAGTCAATGCCGTTGTGAATGTGGTAGTTGAGGTTGTTGTGGAAGATGTAGTTTGAGAAGGCGAGAGCGTGAGGGGAATTGATGTTGATGATGGAGTCGCTGAAGGCTGGACAGGGGCTGGGTGGCATGTAGATGAGGAGTTTTCTTCTACGTTGGTTGTCAAGTGGAGGGAAACTTTGTGTATGATGGCCAGGCTGCCACCTGGGCAAGAAGGACGGTCTTTGCGGAGCAGTTTGTAGTCACTGGAGATGGCGATGGCCTTGGCGATGGCGATGGCGATGTGCGGTGCAGATGCTGGGTTTGTCTAACTTTCAGTGAGGAAGGCGATGTCTGGGCAGATGGAGTCCAGTAGGTCCCAGAGCTTTGTGGTGTGTTTGTGGAGGGAATGAATGTTGAGGAGGATGCAGCTGAGATGCTCCGAGTTAGTGTTCGAGGGCTGTGCAGAAGGAGGGCCCAGTGCTTTCTGTAGGGTAAGGGCGTGGAGGCAGTGGAG
Organism: Pleurodeles waltl; assembly: GCF_031143425.1. Classification (NCBI taxonomy): domain Eukaryota; kingdom Metazoa; phylum Chordata; class Amphibia; order Caudata; family Salamandridae; genus Pleurodeles; species Pleurodeles waltl. The sequence goes on along the minus strand of NC_090437.1, from coordinate 828,814,191 downwards.
GCAGATAAAAGTGGTCCATGGGTGTCACTGGGTGATGCGTGATGCGTGATGGGAGGCAGCAGATCGTCCTGTGTTCAGCACGTGCAGGGTCTCCACATTGTAGTGATGGAAGGTCAGAGGACAATCCATGCTTGGATGGGCACAGGTGGGCTTGTCTTTGCACCAGCTGTGTGGCCGGCATTAGGAAGGGGAGGGGGGGTCCAGTCAGCTGGGAGGCAGGAGAGTGGGAAAGTGCTTCACAGGAAACGAGGGGGGTGAGGACGCAGGGGCAGCAGCGGCGTGGGAAATACAGGAGAGGGAAAGGCAGAAGGGGAGAGAAAGAGACATTAAGAAAGAAAAATTGTGATAAAAATAAAAATGACTTAAAAAATAAGCAGAAGTAAAGAGAGACAGAAAGATATTTTCATGCAGATGGTCACTAGGCCACCAGGGATGAGGCACATGTGGGAGCCTATGGGTGGAGGTTGGCCTTGAACTAAGAGTCAGGCAGGCTCTCAGTTCAAAAGTAGCAGAGGCAGCAGCAGCAACAGGTGGAGCTGCATAGAGGAGAGTGAGCAGACACTGACCAGGAGGTCAGAGGAGTCTCCCTTTCAGTGTGCAGCAGTTGCCATTAAGAAGTGGAGGGAAGTGGGGTTCCAGTCAGCTGGGAGGCGGGAGGGCAGAAAAACATCTCTATGAAGGGGAACTGGTACACATTGCTTGCAGAATCATGCCAACCCGTATAAACCATCCAACGCCACAACCCACACAGCTTTCAGCCGGACATGTCATGGTTTTGGACACAGGGTCTAGCAGTAGGCCACGCCCTGCTGCCTAGCCCACAGCACTCGTAAAGTGCATGTTTGGTAGAGATGTGATCATATTCCTATGCATCAAGAACGGAAGTTATAGTTACCTTAGGGCACGAGTAATAGTTACTTAAGTTAACCATACCTATAACTGCTAAACTTCCATGGTTTTGTGTGAGTAAATTCAGAACATAACTATAACGTCCCTGTAACCTTTGTTTTTTTCAATAAAAATATATACATATACTATCTAGTGGTGGTCGCCACTAGGAATTTACAGTTAGGACCTAGTTTCTATAGAAAAAGCAGTTTTTACTTGCTGAAATCTTTGGCACTGCTTGACGAATCCTCATGAATATTTCCAAACAATTCAATAGTCACGTGAGCTATTGTGAGGAAAGTTTTGGGGTGATATGTTAAGCGGGGACTGAGATAAGGTGGGGTGAAATTTAGAGAATTTCCAATGTTAATTCCCATAGAAAAAATGGGATAGCAAGAGTGCCAAAACCACTGAATGGAATTACATCAAATGGCAGAAAGGTACCTCTTGGTCCAGAAAGATCCCTCATTTTTGTTGTTTGGTGTAAATCCATTCTGTAGTTTTTGGAGACATTTAAAGAAATCCAAATATGTGTGTGTGTGTGTGTGCATATGTATATATATATATATATATATATATATATATATATATATATATATATATAGATATACCCTCCCGGCAGTCACCTGTAGGTAGTTATAGTTAAGACTTAGGCCCTCATTACAACATTGGCGGTAAAAGCCGCTTACCGCCGTGCAGAAGACCGCCAACACACCGCTGAGGCCGCGGAATTCCGCCACAGCTATTATGACCCACATCTCGGAACCCGCCAAAAGTCAGGCACCCACACAAGTCCGCCACACCAAAGTCAGTGATAAACTAGCGAAAACAAAACCTCCACCGTCACGCCAACAGAAATACACACACTCTTACAAAACACAGCCACATTGGACAATTTGAAATACACACGCCTGATACACATACACACACCACTTCCACACACCCATTACAATATAAAACACACACCCACATCACCCACAAACCCCCACGACCAGAATCACTGAGAGAAGGCCAGAGAGAGACACCACCATCAACAAACTAGCATCCACAGGCACACAACACTATAACCCACACAACTTCCACGCACCTCACACAACACACCACTACATATCACCACACTTATCACCACACACTCCACCCCACACATCACCTACACCACCCCATGGCACGGCAAAGACACCCCAGGTTCTCGGAGGAGGAGCTCAGGGTCATGGTGGAGGAAATCATCCGGGTAGAGCCACAGCTATTCGGAGCACAGGTGCAGCACACCTCCATAGCTAGGAAGATGGAGCTATGGTGAAGAATAGTGGACAGGGTCAAAGCAGTGGGACAGCACCCAAGAAATCGGGAGGACATCAGGAAGAGGTGGAACGACCTACGGGGAATGTGCGTTCCGTGGTCTCAAGACACCACCAGGCGGTTCAGCAGACTGGCAGCGGACCCCCACCTCCTCCCCCACAACTAACAACATGGGAGGAGCAGGTTTTGGCGTTTCTGCATCCTGAGGGCCTCGCAGGAGTAGGTGGAGGAATGGACTCTGGTAAGTCAAAGCTTTACTATTACATCCCCCACCCTACCTGCATGCTATCACATACCCCCACCCTCACCCCCCGCACCACAACTCCTCACATATGTCCCACCATCACAAACCACACATCCCAACACCAAGCCCTGCATGCAACAACAAAGCATGGACACCCATCACCAAAGCATTCCCAATGCACATACCCATACACCCCCCTAAACCATCATCACACAAGCTCCCACACAGGAATGCTAGCACTGGGGTACACGGTCACCCACCCATTGCACACCATTACACAAACAAATTTAATAAACATCCTTTTATACCCCTACAGGACCCCTACCCAACGTCACCGGACAGGAGGGTCCACACATGTCCACACCACCAACAGAAGAGGCCCACAGTGATGATAGCACCTCTGTCCAACTGGATCCAGATGACCAGGCCGGACCATCAGGGACCTCTGGACAGTCGGTTCCCCTCACACAGGCACAGGCCATCACAGACCTTCCCCCCTCTGGAAACACCAGCAGAGCACCCACCCAGCGGGCCCATACCTCCGTCACCAGGACACGTCAATCAGCTGTGTGTCCACCACTACAGGGAACCCAGGATAACCCACCACCACAACAACAACAGGGACCGGGGGGCAGTGGTAGTAGGCACACGGTCCAGGGGACGGAGGCCCAGGAACACAGGGGAACTGGGAGGGCTGCTGTACGACAGGGGGCGGACAGGCCAAGGGAACCCACTCTCCACGAGGCCCTCTCCTCCATCATGGGAGCCTACCACCACTCCCAGGAGATGATGGCAACGGTACTGGCTAAGTTTCAGGAGACCCAGCGCATGCAGGAGGAACAGTATATGGGCTTCAGGGAGGAACTCAGAACCATCAGCTCCACCCTGGGCACCATCGTAGGGGTGCTGAGGGAACTACTCAACACCAAGAGGGACACTGTGGCACTACAAGAGGCCCCTGACACTAGCATGGACGATGAACTGCCCACCACCTCCGCCGGCGCTAGTGGACAGGACGCCCCGCCACAGGACCACCACACAAGCACCCCACCCCCTGCAGACGGAGAACCACCACGTAAACGGTCCCTGAGATCCAGGACAAAGACAGAGCACGATGCCAAGACCCCCGCCAAGAAATGAGACCACCCTGATTGTCATCCTTCTGTCCCACTTTGTCACCCTGTCCATACTTAAACTGCCCCACCTCCACTTCCTATGCCCATATGGGCAATGCACCTGTGAGACTAATAGACTGGACTCTGCCATGGACACTCCTCCGCCATCACCCCTCACCATTTCACTACCCCCTCCAATATTGAGCATTTAAATAAACACACCTAAAGCACAAAATCTGGAGTCTGTCTGTGATTTCGAAATAGTGTATTAGCAATTACAGTGACAAAATGTTTTTTAATTAGTAATGTCAACATACCTATGTCACACAGCTCTAGTCCATGAGGAATCTAAGCAGATGTCACACAGTGGGACCCACATCTGTGAAATCGTAAGGGAAAGTGACAACTCAGTGACCATACACTGGGTGAAAACGACAGACAGGAGAGAGGTAGTAGTGTCAAAGTACATGTAGTAGGCAGGTTTGGATTCCTACCTGTGTCTCACTGGAAATATTGCAGGATCACTGAGTCCCTGTTGTGCATGTCTTCTTCCTCTGCTTCCTCCTCATCACTGTCCACAGGCTCCACAGCTGCCATAACACAGCCATCTGGACCATCCTCCTGCAGAAAAGGCACCTGTCGTCGCAAAGCCAAGTTGTGAAGCATACAGCAGGCCACGATGATCTGGCACACCTTCTTTGGTGAGTAGAATAGGGATTCTCCTGTCATATGGAGGCACCTGAACCTGGCCTTTAGGAGGCCAAAGGTCCGCTCGATCACCCTCCTAGTTCGCCCATGGGCCTCATTGTAGCGTTCCTCTGCCATGGTCCTGGGATTCCTCACTGGGGTCAGTAGCCATGACAGGTTGGGGTAACCAGAGTCACCTGAAAATGGCGAGGGACAACTGCTAGACACACACTAACCTGGAGGGATAACCTCAGGCCCAGACAACCATTCCCAATGACTTGCTTCCAGGTGCTCACCTAATAGCCACACACGGTGCCTCTGGAGTTTCCCCATCACATAAGGGATGCTGCTATTCCTCAGGATGTAGGCGTCATGCACTGAGCCAGGGAGCATGGCATTCACATGGGAGATGTACTGGTCTGCCAAACATACCATCTGTACATTCATAGAATGATAACTCTTCCGGTTTCTGTACACCTGTTCACTCCTGTGGGGGGGGGACCAGAGCCACATGTGTCCCATCAATGGCATCTATGATGCTGGGGATATGTCCCTGGGCATAGAAATCACCTTTCACTGTAGGCAAATCCTCCACCTGAGGGAAAACAATGTAGCTCTGCATGTGTTTCAGAAGGGCAGACAACACTCTGGACAATACGTTGGAAAACATAGGCTGGGACATCCCTGATGCCATGGCAACAGTTGTTTGAAATGACCCACTTGCAGTGAAATGGAGCACTGACAGCACCTGCACTTGAGGGGGGATTCCTGTGGGATGGCGGATTGCTGACATCAGGTCTGGCTTCAACTGGGTACACAGTTCCTGGATTGTGGCACAGTCAAGCCTGTAGGTGATTATCAAATGTCGCTCCTCCATTGTCGACAGGTCCACCAATGGTCGGTACACCAGAGGATGCTGCCACCTCCTCACATGCCCCAGCGGACAGTGCCTATAAAGGACAACAGCGAGCACAGAGTCAACCAACTCAGAGGTACGTACCCACAGTTTACACAGAACACCATCCATACACAAAAGGTGGCCTGTATGTGGCCTGTATGTGTGTTGAGTCTAGGCCTAGGTATGTGTGCCGCAGTTGAAAATGAAGCCATGTGGGCCCCTGAAATGGCGGCTGCCTGACCTCTAAAGTGGGACAAAGGGATGTGAGGTAACTGCGCTGGCATTGTACACCGTCACGGTAGGCGGTCGAAGACCGCAGCGCAATGCTGCATTGGTTAACATTGGACCCTATGGGTCCCAGGAGCCAATGACGACGTACGCCGGCGGTGACGGTACACACCGCCACAGATGTGACCGCCATTTTCTATCTGTTCAATCACTCGATACCTGATCTTCGACAGGAGAGGACATACACTGCAAGTGCTGCTGTGACCTCCGTCTGGAAGAGACAATGGCTCGTGCGTCTTGGGAAAGCGCCCCTGCCTTCACATTGGAGGAGTTGTAGAAACTCGTGGACGGGGTCCTCCCCCAGTACACGCTACTCTACGGTCCTCCAGACAAACAGGTAAGTACACAGGGAGCATATTGTATGGGCTATGCCTGTGTGGAGAGGGCTGGATGTAAGAAGGAAGGGGGCAGAGTGCTGCGTACATGAAAGACGGTGAATGCATGTGCCACATGGCAAGGGTAAGGATGGGACCAATCACTGTGACGTTGCAGTTGGTAATGACTTCTCTTTTTCCTCTGTACATTTCATGTAGGTCAGCGCCCACCAGAAGAAAGATATTTGGCGTGCCATCGCCAAGGACGTCCGGACCCTGGGGGTCTACCACAGACGGAGCACCCACTGCTGGAAAAGATGGGAGGACATTCGCCGCTGGAGCAAGAAGACGGCGGAGGCTCAGCTGGGGATGGCCTCCCAACGTGGGAGGGGTGCCTGTCGCACCATGACCCCCTGATGTTCAGGATCCTTGCGGTGGCCTACCCGGAGTTGGATGGGCACTTGAGGGCATCACAGCAGACACAAGGGGGTGAGTACACTCTCATTCTGCTGACTTTGTGCAGTGGAGGTATCTGGGTGGGGGAGGAGGGCTGTGGGTTTCCCTAGGCCAGGGCGAGTTCCGTAGGCAAGGCCCCTCCGTAAGGCAGGCCATGTGGCACCCCACCCCACCTCTGTAGAGTGCCAAGTACAGCTATTCATGCCCCTGTGTCATCTATGTGTGCAGATGTCGTACATAGCCTTGCAGGCCATTTCCCAGGAATTGAACAGTGGAGCCCAAGAGCGCAGCGTAGTGCAGGGAGCTTCTGTGTCTGTCATGTCCGCCAACAGTAGCGGTAATCCATGCACTCAACATGTCTTTCTTCTGTCGTCTCCCCCTTTTTGTGGTATCCCTGTTCTTGTGTGCATTAGCAACATCAGGCGGAGGATCAGTGGCACCGGAGCACGAGGAAGCTGCATCCCACATGGCCCTGGAGGGTGAGACTACGGACTCCGAATTTACCAGTGGGACGGAGGGCTCGGGGAGCTCCATGGCGGGGACAGGAGCTGACACCAGCAATACGGACTCATCCTCTGATGAGAGCTCCCTTGTGGTGGTGGAAACATCTGTGCCCCCCGCATCTACAGGTACAGCCGCCACACCCCCAGCAGCACCGCCCTCCCAGCAGCCCCTCAGCCTTCGCCCGGTGCCCGCTCACCCAGAAGGGTGGGCATCACCTTTGCCCCAGGCACCTCAGGCCCTGCCCCTGTCACCCCTGCTGCCCTCAGTGAGGAGGCCATTGACCTCCTCAGGTCTCTCACTGTTGGGCAGTCTACCATTTTGAATGCCATCCAGGGTGTAGAAAGGCAGTTGCAACAAACAAATGCATTCCTGGAGGGCATTCATTCTGGTCAGGCGGCCCTTCACCAAGCTTTTCAAACTCTGGCCTCCGCACTGATGGCAGCCATTGTCCCCGTCTCTAGCCTCCCCCCTCCAACTTCCTCCACCCAGACCCAATCCCCTGTACCTCTGCCTATCCCAAGCACACCATCAGACCAGTCTCCACACACCTCAACACACAAGGGAAGCTCAGGCAAACATAAGCACCACACATCCCACAGGCACTCACGCAAGCAATGCACACATGCAGACACACCAACATCCACTGCCTCCACTGTGTCCCGCTCCTCGTCATCTCCCTCCTCCCTCCCAGACTCTACAGCCACTACGTCCCTCACCAGCACACCCACCAGCACACCCCGCTCACGTGCAGTCACCACCCCCACTACCATTCACACGTCCTCTGTGTACTCTCCCAGTGTGTCTGTGACGCCCCCTCCCAAGATACACAAACACAGGCACACATCCACCCAACACCCATCCACCTCACGACAGCCTCCAGCGCATGCACCTTCACCCAAAGTCACCAAACGTACGTCTCCTACTACCACAACCTCTTCCTCCACTCCCAAACCCCCTCCAGCTACCCGTCCCAGTGTGTCCAAAAACCTTTTCCTGTCCACCCTTGACCTATTTCCCCCACCTCCCCGACCCGGTCCATCTCATCGGTCCCGAAGTTGCACCTCAGCCACAACATCTCCAGAACCAGTGGTGCCTGTAGTCACCGGTATGTGGAGGACACCGGTCTCCGGGACAGCCAGTGTGGCACCGAGACACAGCACAGACAGCCCCCCACCTGTGAAGCATCAGAAGTTGGCCAGTGCTCAGCGGGAGAGCGGGAAGACTCAGCCACCAAAGCCCCTCCCAGGGGTCCCGTTGGGAGTGTGGAGTCAGCTGCCCAGGAGGCCACCGCCAGCCCCAACCCATCTGCCCAGGAGGCCACCCCCAGCCCCAGCCCAGCTGCCCAGGAGGCCACCGCCAGCCCCAGCCCAGTCTGCCCAGGAGGCCACCGCCAGCCCCAGCCCAGCTGCCCAGGATGCCACCGTCAGCACCAGCCCCACTGGGCCATGAAGGACCGCCAGCACCAGCCCCGCTGGGCCATGAAGGACCACCAGCACAAGCACCGCTGAACAGGGCACCGCCATCTCAAGCACCTCTAGCCCTTGTGAGACTGTGGCTTTGCACTCCCCAGAATTGGACAGTGGGCAAACCACCCACTGTAGAGACTTGAGAGACTGCGGCTTTGCACTCCCCAGGATTGGACAGTGGGCAACCCACCCACTGTAGAGACTTGAGAGACTGTGGCTTTGTACTCCCCAGGATGGAACAGTGGGCATGTGGCCCCCTCGTGGATTTGGCGTCGTGCACTCAAGCGGCTGAGGTGCCCCCCCTTTCCCTCCCCCTGAGGTGCCTGTTTTCTTACTGTGTGATGCCCCTGCAGTGCTCTCTCCGTCATGGTCAGGGATCTTGTGTGGACCTCGCCCATACCGTGTGGTTCCAGTGTCCTTTGTGCAGTACCTGGACTACTATGCCTGGTATTTATTTTGTACATTGTTTAAATATTTATTTATGCCTACTTGCTTTTAATATATTACAATGGTTATACTCATTTTCTATTGTCTTTGCATTCTTCCGGGGGTGTTTGGGGGGTGTAACTGTGATGTATTGATATGCATTAGTGTGTGTGTTGTGGTGGGTGAGGGTGGGGGTGTTGCGTGTGTGTGTCCCTGTTTTTTGCCTCCCCTGTGTCGTAGGTGCAATACTCACCGTGGTCTTCGCCGCCGGCGTTCGTGCTCCTGTTAGAGGTGCAAGAAGACTAATGTAGGTAGAATTTGGAGTTCTGGTTCCATGGTGTCCTCGTTCCTTGTGGAGTGTGTAGAGGTGAGCGTTTTCCCTTCGAAATTCCTGTTTCCGACGTGTTTTTATCCGCGGTGAATCCGCCCCAGAAAAGGTGGCGGATTGGCCTGTCATTATAGTGTGGGCGGTACATTGTCTCCCGCCTGTCTGTTGGCGGTGACCGCCACTCTGTTTGTTTGTACCGCCGAGCGTTAAAGTGACTGTCTTTGTTGGCGGTTTCTGCCACGGTCATAATTGCAGATTTTTTACCGCCGGCCTGTTGGCGGTCTTACCGCCGTTTTAACACCGTCCACCAGGGTTGTAATGACCACCCTAGTTTCTATAGAAAAAGCTGTTTTTTGCTTGCTTATACCTTTGGCGCCGCTTGATGAATTTTTCACAAAATTTCCCCAAAAGATTCAACAGTCATGTGAGCTGTTGGCTGGAAAGTTTCAGGGTGATCCGTGAAGTGGGGGCTGAGATAAAGGGGGGTGAAATTTAGAGCGTTAAAGCGCATAATCCACTGGACGGAACTACTCCAAATTTGGCAGAAAGGTAAATCTTGGTCCAGAAAGCGACCCTTTTGTTATTTAGTGTAAATCCATTCAGTAGTTTGTGTGAAATTTAAGTAAGTCCAAATTTGGATATATAGGGACGAGAAGGATTTGCAATCCCTCCTGATCGCCTGCTGAGATCTGATTGGCTGCCAACATTTCAATAAGGAAGTGTTGGCAGCCATTGGGACTCAGCTGAAGCCGAGTCTAACAAAAAAAGTAAAAAAATAAAGATAAAGGGCCAGGGAAGAAACACCCTGAACCCTTTAGCTCTGGTGCTGGGGTCCCAAAGGGACCCCTCCAGGGTTAAAAAGCATTTTTTTACCATGAATTAGTGACAGAGTCACGAACCTGCAGTAAAATGTAAAAAAAAAAACAAGCTCCCATCCTGGTTTTTAAATAAGCCCCCCGGGTGGGCCAGGTGCCAGGGGCAATATTTTGCTTTTAATGGGGGGCCTCCTGGCCCCCTTACATCCACGAGGGCACCTCTGCCGCAGGGCAAATAATGATATGCTTGCAGGGGTCCTGGATGCTGGGGACTACCATCTTCCCAGGGCAAAATGCTTTTATAATGTAGGGGAAGCCTGATGGCTTCCCCCCTGCGCCATGAGGACCACCACCCCCCGGGGCATTACAGAAATTGGGTGCTTGGAGTGGGCGAGACCCCATAGTCCCAGGGACCATTACCTCCCTGGGGCAGTTAACTAATAAGGTGTGGAGGTCCCAATTGGCCCTGCGCAGCTCTGGGGACCATCTTCTCCATTAGGGCAAATAGTAGATTATGTAAAGGGGGAACACCACCTCCCCAGGGCTGTACATATTGGAGGGCGGCCACACTGCCCCCCTCCAAGGTCTTCTGATGGCCCTGGGGACTGGCACTCCCCAAGGCCGGTTCCTGCTATGTGCCGGACTGCCCATCCCCGGGACATAGCTGTTTGCTGTGGCTTGGCTTGCAGCTTTGACAGCTTCAGCCAAGTCACAGCAAACACTCTACTTTTTGACAACGGGATCTGTAACACAGGTCCCGCTGTCAAAACGTGGAGTTTTTATCTCTGTTCCCTGCAGGCAAATATGCGTGCAGGGAACAGAGATGAAAGCTTTGCTTCAGCAACGAGGGACCTGCAAATTAAACCAGCTCCTTGGTTGCTGGAGCAATGGAAGCACGAGGGAGGCTTTGAGGCTTCTCCCGCGGTCCCAGATAGCCCATAATGGGCATGGAAGAAAATACATTTAAAAAAATAGTTAGGGACCACAGGGTCTCAGACAGCCCATAAAGGGCTAAAAACAAAAATGAAACCAAATAAATAGCTCAAGTGTGAAGGTTGCAGACCTTCACACTGTGAGTTGGGGGTCCGAATCCAGGTGTGTCCGTGGTTATTTGCCTCCTTTATTTTATTTTTGTATTCAAATATTTAAGGTTCATTCTGAAAGGTGATCTTAATCTTTTTATTTGACAAAATATTTGTATTTTCCGTTTTGGGCAGAAATATGTAATTCTAAATATATTATCCACCATAGCCTAAAAAACTCCCTCTCACTCGCTTTCTCTCTCTTTCAATCTTTTTCTCTCACTCACACACCCACTCAGACCCTTAAACAGCAACTCAGACCCTCATGCACACACTCACAGCCCTACTCAGACCCTCACACATTCATTCAGAGACCCACTGATACCCTCATGCACCTGCTCACAGACCTGCACAGACACCAACACATCAATTAAGACACTAAAGCATGCACTCTCAGACCCAGACAGGGACTCTTACAGCCCCTCACCCCCAGATTTACCCTCTTACACCTATTCTCACACCCAGAGAGATAGGCTACAGCCAACTCCCATGGCGCATGGCCAAATGGAGTAGGGTTGGGTGGTTGGCCGCAGGAACTGGCTGCAGGCCAGGCCTTGGGGGCAACCCCTGCTGCGCATTGGGCGAAGGGTGTGCACAGTGCAAGGTTGGGTGCTTATAGGGGGTTGGCCTCAGAGTCTTGTCGCAGTCCAGGCCCTGTGGCCAACTGCCGCTGTGGGTGCACGGCTGAAGTGTGTGTGGGGAGTTTGTTGGACTAACGTATAGTAATGAAAATTTCAATGTGTTAAAAAAAACATAGAAATTAAATGAAAACAACAAAGATTACCGGGACGTTATAGTTGTGAACTAGAATTTAAAGAAAACATAGAAATTCACTGAAAAAACAAATGTTACAGGGACATTATAGCTAAGCTCACATTTTAAACAAACAAAACAGAAATTCACCAGTTATAGTTATAGTTATCTCAAGTAACTATGACTCATGCCCTAAGGTAACTATTACTGGCGCCCTCGACATTCACTGCTAATTACCCCACAAATTGCAGCACTCATGACATGTTTGATAGTATAATTGATAATGTCACTGTAACATCTGTCATAACATTATTGATCAGATAACTGTGCATTGCGGGGGCAAAAGTTCTAGTTACCTTAGAGCACGTGCTGATTCTCTGTCACTTTTATATTCGGTATATTCTTCCCTTCTGAGTCTGCCCTCTCCTTTTGGTGCTTTTACTGTCCCCAAAGACGTGCAGACAACAAACAATGGGAAGAACTGTTATCAGAATACTGATTTAGCTTTTTAATTTTATCACAGTCCCTTAAATTATATTCATCCTGACTGGACTTCTGCTGTAGAGGAGAGCCAGTCCTTGTTTTCTCTTTAGTTTTCTGTTTTTTTTCTTAGGCTCTGGGGCAGACATTTGTTTACGGAAACTCTCAGACTCATGTTTCATTTTGAGTTGTAATTTTGAGAATCAATAATCTATTGCATCCCAACCCACAAAGGTGTATATTTCTGAAATTATTTCAGGACACTCACATTCATGATCTTGAACAGGCACAGCAGCCCAGCACTAAAGCACTACCAAAACCGTCGCTTTTTCTCACATTTTACTGAGAACTTTCAAACAAATAGATTGAAAGTTACCTATTAATTAAATTCCTAGATCATCAGCAGGTAAAGCTCCAGGCTCATTCTGTATTTTTTAACACCTCCAGTAACACCACCATAGAGGATGTGCATATGTAGGGTACAGATGCTCTCAAAAAATGTTCCCAATGTAACACATTCTTCAAAGGTTGGTACCATACCAAGTGAAACACACAGTTAGTATTCTATGCTTATCTTGGTCTGTGGTATGAGGCTAGACCTCTTGTGGGCATGTTACCCATAATATCATTAATAATCTGTGGACCAGTGGTTTGGACTTAGGGGTGCACATGTCACCACTGTCTGTAAGAAATAATGTCAAAGTTGCCAATAGATGACCACTTAACTCATTTAACAAATGTCTTGATTCTGGAGGAGCCAGGTTTGCTGCCTCCTGCTGTCTCTTGGCATATGTCAAGCCAATACAGGTGAAGTCGCCCCTTCATTTCTTCAAGGACCTAATCTGACATTCTGTACTACATGAGGTATTTGTCCATTAATCCATTCTTAGTCCTCCTGATAACCTAAAAGAACTTCTCAGTCAAGTTAGGTTGATAATTGGGAGATATTGCAGCAGCTCTGTATGCGTGAAAGCTGCTAGTATTTGGTTCTAGAGGATTGAGTTACCTCTTCTTAAACGTTACAAAGAACAACAATAAATATGACTTTTCATCTACTTACTGGCTCTGCAACACATTGTTGACTGTTCAATTAACATGAAACAATATGAAGCATCAGTGTACACTAAATGCAAGGTGCTCCCAAATGGTCAGACACAAGGTGGTCAGTTTAACTAGCCTGTTTAATCGGTCTAAATTGTAGAAGGTGGTAGTCAACCGTAGTCAACAATCAACATCCAAGAGCCCATTCCGATTTTGCCCGTAACCTCAAAACGGTATGACAAGCACAGTCTGTACTTAGAATTTCATCTGACTAACTCTGTGGGTATATAAACAAGAGGCGAATTAACCGTATGAAATGTGCATCGATCTAATAAATTATTCTACCCCGCAGTGCATTTAAACCTATATAAACTGTACCCGGGGTAATGTAATCCAAAGACACACATGCGGAGACCAAGTTGCCATAACCAATAGTGAAAAGCCAATGATCCCCAGTGTCATTGTGTCGAAGCTACACTATAACCAAAACCCAACAAGACCAGCATACAATCACAGCTAACTTCTATGGCATTGCTACGATGACAGTACCGAAGGATCAGGACAAGGGTCATACTATGTGCCCCAATTCAATTACACAAAATTTGAAACCGACTTCCAGCGATAAATCCTCAAGATCGACCAGGACACGCAGCCAGTACTCTCCTGCTCGTGGCCCTTTAAACCAAAGATTGCCACATGGGAGGAGCAGTAATGCTCCTATCTCCTGCAGTGCTGGCCTATCAAAAAAAATAAAAAACTAGACCATCTTCCTAACTCTGCGGCCTGCCATGATGGGAGGAACTTAACAGTGCCTTCACCATTCGGGCTGACAAGCCTGTGTTTTTATATGGAGAACAAACTCAACAGTCAGAAAATAAAGTGGCAGTTTAACCCAGAGTCTGCAGCATAAGCATCCCAGATCTACTTCTTACAGAGCTAATCCACATCCAATATTATTGGGAAGTGCTTGTACCTCACATGCCCCATAAGTAGAGGTAATTCTAAAGTCATCGCATCACAGGAATCCCCTCATTGAAAACCATATAGAAAGTGCACAGTGAGATATTGCATGCAATAAAAAGCATTTTAAGCACCTTCATCAGTTTATATCAGAAATTCTAAGCAGACATGTAAAGCAATATGCAACAAAAACAGTTTGCAAAAATGATTTTCAAAGTTCACAGCCCCATTCAGTTCAAACATTGAGAGAAGTGCCTAGGCCTTTCAGCTTGCAGGCAACGAGCCCGATGTGAAATAGACATGTAAAGCAATGCACCATGAAATCTGTATGCAGAAAGTATTGTCCAAGTGCACAACACTCTTCAGTTCAAACAATTAGAGAAGCCGCCAAGCCTTTCAGCTAACGGACACCATTGAGTCTGGTTACTGTGCTCTCTAGGAGAACCATCCATCTACGTTCTCTGAGGGTCAGGAGCATGTTGAGATTTCTTCCTCGGGTGACGGGCTTCACCTCCACCTCGCCACCAGCCATCTTAAGCCATCCTTGCATGCTTGACCAGAGAGCAGCATTCTCCGTTTTACAGTGAATGCCGCTGCGGTGCTGGCAAATACGCGGCTTTACCAGATTTTCATAGTTTGCCCAACATACACAAACTCATAGGAACACACGATTACAAAATATGATATTCCTATTGTTGACATTTGAGTGCTATTGTTGTTATTTTTAAGTGAACCGACTTTTAATGTCTTCGTGTTGCTCGTACAATCACATGCTAGGTAGGCATTTGCACTCTAATAAGGCCCAACTACAGGAGGGAGACTCCACCCAACGGTATTGTGTGCTTCCACAATATGATCTTTAAGGTTTCTGTTTCTTTTCTATGCAAACATCGGAGGGTTCTTACATAAGCTAGACAATAAATGGTAGTGCCTCCTGATAATTTTTTGTATAGTATTACTGGAAGGCTGAATGTTTATACCATAATCAGAATTAGAAAAAGCTTTATTCGATTTTTGCATAAAAATCTGAAAAACATACACCTTAAAAAGTTTAAGAAACAGTTACAATCACATTTTCATCATCTAAAACAAATACATTGTGGTAAAACGAAAAAGTCTAGCAACCAATATATTAAAATTGTATTATCTTTTTTGTGCTTGATGACGGCCCACATCCTTTGACATAACATTACAAATAAAAACTGATGGTAATGATTGTGAAAACACATATGCTGGCCGACTCGTTGGCATACCGACATCTTTCTAAAAAAGGAGACCAATCATTCATTCTTGGAAGACGTATAAAATGATGGAAGATACCCAATCTAAGGCAGGTTGAAACAAGCCTGTGCTGGGCATCATTCACTTATTTTAGGTAGGGTTGTATGCCATTACATATTAATACCAGCTGATGTTTTTAGTACACTGGGCTTGGGGAGTTCAGCAGACAATCTTATCTCTTCCAGGAGGGACAGGCACTTATTTTTTAAGGACTTTCTTGTCACAGACTCCATTCTTTGGGGCTGATTAAAATATTCTTGATGTCCCATATCACCCATGAAATTCTTCATGTAAATTACCAACGGGTTATTTAATGCTCAAGTGGATCTGAGACTTTAACTGAGTCCTTAATGATCTCACTATTCAGCCCCGCATGGTCCGAAGTCCATTTCTTGTGCCACAGTAAAACTGGCTGAATCTTAACTGTGTCAGTTATGATCGATACTCCTAGCTCAGCATGACACACATTGGAAGGGCCACTTGAGGAAAGACAAAGAACATATCACAAGACCGCATTTTCTGTCAATTGGAAAGCATGGCAGTTGACACATCCCTACAGGCCTGCCCAATACAAGGCTGATAAAAAAAGCACTTTGCCTTGTAAATGGTAAGCATCTCCAAGGGGGGGGGGGGCTTTTCAGGTTTTCGGGCAAAGTTATGCTGTGCCAAGGTCGTTTTCTGAAAGTGTAACTACCTAGTGGTAATAGCCTTTGACCATGTCCTAGCCTGATCAAACACAATCCCCAAGTATGAAAACGTTTTAGAGTTACAGATCCTGGTGCCACTTATCATTAGATCATAGGGCTTCAAAAAAAAATTCCCACATCTCATGGCAAAACTTTTACTCATGTCAACTAATAACACTAATTCTGCCGTATGAAATACAAAGTGTGTTAATAGCTGCTGTGAGGCCAGGGGCGTGCGGGCCATGATTATGGCATTGTCAGCATTGAAGAGGGTGGGGAGAGGTCAGTGTCTAATTTGGGGCAGTTTTGCACTGAGCACCTAGCACCTCACCTAAACTATTTATATATAATGAGAAGAGGAAGGGTCCAAGGACACAACCCTGCCTCACCCCCTTCTCAATGCTAAATGGCCAGATACACTCACCCTTGATTCCATACGGCACCCTCACCCTACATTATTATTGATAGAGTTGTCTAAGAAACTGTACTATGGGATGATCCACACCAAGATCCATCATAATCGACCACAACTTGTTGTGAATCACACAATCAAATGCAGATGATAAGTCGACGAAAACCAGAAACAGGCTAACCTGTTTAATCTGATAATATTTCTCATCTTTAGCTTAAGACCTTGCTCAATTGTCCCCATTCCAGATTGGTTCCCATACAGTAAATCAGATAAAATATTAATATCTTGTACCCAAACCTGTACTCTATCTAGGACAATACGTCTCGCCACCTTGACCAATAAGTCTAGTCAAGAGATCGTCCGGTAGCAGGCTGGGCTATGCCGGTCCCCCTTTTTAAAGATAGGAACAAAAAGTCAGTCTGACCTTGTTTCCAAGAAACCTACTCGGCAGCAGGCCTCTAAAACTCAATTGAGTAATGGTCCTCAAAGAGTTAGGGAAATGGGAGGAAATGGCAGGACTGCTAACCGGCACCTCGTGGTCACAGCTACCCGCCCCATCTAAACAATTCAAATAAATGTCTGAAAAAAAAATATCCAATCTGACTCATTGATTGCGATTTCTAGGCGTGACCAATCTTCTGGTCTCAGATAAGGAGAGTTGATTACATGCCAGAATGCAGAATTATCTCTACAATAGCTGGCCTCCTGCAGTTGATCCCCGACGTCGTCCCTTAAGCCATTGCTATGCTGTTTCAATGCTAGCTTGTAATTTTTCCTAGCAGAAATAATTTAATATGTGCAGAGAGGGGATTTATGCAAGGTAGCTTTCAAAATTCTATGCGCTTTGGAACAGGGTCCATCAAACCACCCATTATTCTTGTGTCTAGTACCCCTTCTAACAACCAGTAGGTAACCCTTGACCCCCTTGCAATTGGCTGGAAAGCCGATAAAAGTTTCTCAGGACTAAAAACATTATCAAAACAAACCTCAAACGCCTCCTTATTTCCTTTAATTAGCCGTTTTAAAAACTCATGAGGGTCAACTTGATACCATCATAAAGAGTAGCCGTTAATGCTTGCAATATCCAAATTGCCTATAGAGCAATAACTTCAGCTGGAAATTTGGGTTATTGTGCCTTTAATCAAAAGACAGAGATTGATGATGTGTGGGTAGTGGGCACTACATGCTTTATGATGGGTAATTCATTTTTCATCCCTCACAGAGTGCCTATTAGTAATCATTACATAATCTATAGTAGAATTCACAATTTTTCTATTACATGTACACCTAAAAGGATCAGGCGGGATACGAATTTCATTACAAAAAGCCAGATCATAGTTAAAAAAGAATTAATTTAATTGATCACCATAATGACTATGTAAGAAGTGTGATTGATCAAAGTTCTCACTGTCATTTAAACCACATATCTTTTCCGAAGGTTTGGTGAACAATTCAATGTTGAAATTGCCGCCCCACAATATGATCACATTGTTGCTGGTGCCAGTATCGATAGTTGCGTGATCCTTATCCAATTGACACAAAACAGATGTTATATCCACCTATATACACTATTATAGAAATTAATTACTGCTAATACATATGTAGATGAAAGTTTGACGGCGACAATCTGGTAGAAGATTTTAGATACCATCATGGTTATATTGAAAAAAGGCAGGTCATTTGAAACATAAATACATATGCCCCCCTTCAGTCTCCCACAGTTAGATGGTACAGCAGAAGTATGGAAGGTCCTGTATCAACCCAGTCGGCCATTGTGCTCCTATTGTGTTAACATCTCACGTTCCAATATAACACCCAAATTGTGGGAGTATCAGGAGTAACATTGGGGTTAGTGCAACTTTCAGAACTATTGTGTTTGAATCCATTAAAGGCAACAGGCCCCCACCTTGGAGTTCCAATAGGTAACATCAAAGCTAGGAAGGATTGTGTATCCATATATTAAGAGCACCAGCCCCATGCATTGATTGGAGAAGGGGTCACCTCCGATTTGATATCTTATTCACTGTATCTTGGCTCCTTTGCCTTCCCTCCTTTCCTATTTTCCCCTCTTGCGTCCTTATTTATTGTTTCACTAAGGTACCTCCTTGGTGAATACTCACATATTTGAGTGTGACAGATACTCTAGTTCCTGTGTAAGGAGGGGGTAGTTGGAGGGAGTTAGTTTTTGTTTTCAATGTTTTTGGTTGCTTATTCAAAGTTGGTTTAAGTAGCAACGTACAAATGCAACCATTGGTCCACACTAGCCAAACTCTCACTGATGGAGGACACATGTACAGGCTGCTAAATAGTACTTTCTGTCCTGGACTGTGAACAGGTTAAATGATAAATTCAAGAGAGTAGTGGCATTCAACTATGCGAAGACAATAGGCCCAGATGTCATACTACTGCAGGAGACCCACTTTCTAGGAAACAATTGTATTCTCAGTAAATATGGTTACTACCAAATCTACCACATTGGCTATGCAAGGGGAGCGACAAGAGTAGCTATCCCCATTTGACACTAATTTCCTCTGTTTGTTATTAGCTCATATGCTGACTGATTGGGATGCTTTGCCACAATCAATGTCATTTTGGAGGGCGACATCTGGTTGTTCACCAGTGCTTACAGTCCACCAAATATGCTAGACTCCTCTCTGACTGACATATCTGACATCTGACCAGATCATGGTGTCCAGTGATTTTAATGCTGGCATGGGCCCTGCTGCTGACTCCTTCAGTGCCAAGATGCCTAGGAAAACCCCACCCCAAGCAACTTGGGCCAATTCTCTGGGCTTCTTGGATGTGTGACAAAAGTGGAACTGGGCAGATAGACAGTACACTTTCTTTTCCCACTCACGCTCATCCTTTTCACAAATTGATTACTACTTTTAGACAGCAGAGGACATGATGAGCTTGATAGGAATACCAGACCACTCCCCTGTAGAAGTTACCTATAGAGCAGGCCCTGTAGTGACTTCAGTTGGATGACAATTTAATTCTTGGCTATTAAAGAATGAGCAGTTCATAGGCAAGCTCAAGGAGGGCATAACAAAATATTTTGAGGCTAATCTTGAATCAGTTGATCCTGGGTTTACAATATCGGAAGCAATCAAAGCCATAGCATATAAAATTGCTAATAACTGGGGAAAAGTAGAATAAAACAAAGCTATTGCGGACCTTGAGTGGCAAGTACAATAACTCAAAAGTAAGGCGATCTATTCTAATTGAGACCAAGACGTCAAGTTACTCACATTGGCGGTAGATGAGTTCTGGCAGCTTCGGCTGGGAGACGCTAAACTGGCTTTGCTAGTTACACAAAACTATGAGTGGGACAATAAATTGGGCAGATAGCTTGTTTTTGACTGGCAACCAGAAACCAAGTCCCCCGCAAGTTTCCCCAGATCTGACACAGGGATGGCACGATAATTACAGATTCCACCTCCATGGCAGTGGTGTTTGGAGACTCCCCTGCATCGCTTTATGCAGTGTGGACTCCCCCTGTGGGTGAGCAGTCTAACATGATAGCACAATACCTTATAGTCCATGCCCTAGATGATGATCAAAGTAAGGCACATACACACAGAAGACAATAGAACAAATTCAAGAAGCAATCATGGGACTGCATGATAGTAAGGCCTATGGCCCCAATGTGTATCCTACAAGCATCTTCAAAATTATTAATTCATATTAGCCTCCTCAATTATTATGATGTACAAGGAGGCTTTGGAGGTGGGCCGACTACTGCTAGATCTCAGAGGTGTAATAGTCACTACAGTATTGAAGCAGGGAAAGGATCCAGGTGATTGTTCCTCGTATATACAATTTTTGCTTACAAATTTGTAGGACAACATTTTGGCCCTAATCCTGGTGATGAGACTGACACTGGTGGTGCACTCTCTGAAGTATTATGATCAGAATGGCTTCATGCTCCTGCGGGGAATGCACCACTGCATAAGGCAACTGCAGATGGTTTTGACAGAGGCAACAGGCCTGACAGGGACTGCTTCGGTGGTTCTTATAGACTTTGAAAAATCTTTAGATTCCATGCATTTGCCCTTAATGCTCCAGATTCTGAAACCCATGAATTTTAGTCCCCAATTCATATTCTGTATCAGGACTCTGTTGAGGGCCTCATAGGCACAGGTGCATGTCAATAGTATGCTTTCCACTCATTTTCAATAGAGAGAGGCACAAGGCATTGTTGCCCCCTTCTGATTTCACACATTTTAGAGCCACGAGCTGAGTGGATCCAATGCAATGCAGGCCTTTATGGCATTAGATCATACTCAGGTCATGTGGACTGAGTCCCCATATACGTGGGTGACATTCTGATTTACATTCAGAACCTGCCTCGTTTGCTTCAGATGCTTCAAATATATGATGATGCCTCAGGCCTGCTTATTAATCAACACTAATCACAATATGCTGAGACAAACCAGCATTCACAGCAAGATCATGACTTGGTGACCCAGAGGCTTCCTACTGACCCAAAATCATGCTGGAATCTCAGCACAGCACCTCTAATGGCCCAAACTAAACAGGATCTGTTGGCCTTAGAAAAACTTGCTCTCTTGATCATGGGTCATAGTGCTCGGATTAAGATAGTGACCCTCCCTCAATTTCTTTATATCCTATAAAATGTCCCTTACATATTATTGGATATTCGCCTTGTGGATATTAACACAGTATTTTAAAAAATCCTTTGGTCCAGTTCCATACCCTGAGTTGCACTTGTCAAATGGATCCAATGACCTTAAAATGGAGTCTTGGGTTCTGGACCTCCGTTTATGTTACTGGGCCTCACATTTGACTGTGATAAATGTCTGGATCTTTAGGGATTCTACCACATCATATAGACTAGAGAGGGATCTCATGCATGCCTGCGAGCTAGGCACAGTCCTGTATGGTTCTTTGATCCCTAAGGGCCTTTTACTGCTTTGACTAGTATACCAATAGTCTGTTGACAGAAAGCCTTGAAACATTTTGGCTACATTAGGAAGATCAAGAGTGAAACACCCTTGAGGCAGTGCACTTGGCTACCATAGGTTTCTAATCTTGCTGGATTTGGGCGGTGGGACCTTATTGGCATATCAAAAGTAGGGAAAGCTTAGGAGAAAAAACAAAAACATTTGACCAAATGACTACAGAATATGATCTTCACCCTTTCCAATTCCTCTGCTATCTCCAGCTTAAGGTTGTCTTTCATGCAAGCTTTCCCAGAATTTCACCCCAAAGAGCCAAAACTCTCATTCAGCCAATTATTAATAAAAAGTATCTGGCTCCTCTATAGAACCCTTGTTACACACTCTCCTGATCCCTTTCTACT
Source organism: Pleurodeles waltl (assembly GCF_031143425.1). Taxonomy (NCBI): domain Eukaryota; kingdom Metazoa; phylum Chordata; class Amphibia; order Caudata; family Salamandridae; genus Pleurodeles; species Pleurodeles waltl. The sequence continues at coordinate 828,792,442 of NC_090437.1, read as the reverse complement.
GCTGAGGGACAGGTGGCAATCCGACATGGGCCCTCTGAAGGATGATGACTGGGTAGAGACAAAGATGACAACACAACCACAGGCTAGATCAGTCAAGCTGAGAGTAATACAATTCACATACTTTCACCACACCTATTATGTTTCCACTAGGCATTTCCACAATGTAGTGTTAAGAAAGCAGATTCCATTCATGTAATTTGGAGAAGCCCATACATTGAGTGGTCCCAGATGGAGATTATTCCAGGGTGGCGGGATATCTATTGGTGCCTGACCCTGCACACATGCTTTTTGGGATTCAGCAAGACGGGGTGCAAAACACAGGCAACAGCCACCTGGCTGCAATAGGACTCTTGGTTGCTATGGGAGACATCACCTGCCACTGGATCGCACCCACTGCTACTGGCCTCAACGAATGGTTACGGGTGCTGGACATCTGTGCAGTGGCAGAGTGCACAGTGTATAAGGTGAGGGTCTGCCTTCAAAAATATCATTAAATATAGGACAGGTGGTTGTCGCAACAGATTGATATGGAGGGAGAGGGTTGTGGAGAGGGTTTCTGCAACATGTGACAACCTTATACTCAATAATACCCATAAAAAGATTTAACCAAAAAAAGATAGCTGATCTTACCTGTGCAATGATTGCATGTAAACCATAAGTAAGGATCTTGATCGCTGAGCCAGATTGAGAATTCACACAAAAGTTGTTCAGAACCTTCTCAAACTATACAAATATCATCATTGTATCTCCTCCACATCACCATATGAGATCCAAATGGGCTAGAAGGGCACATGATTTTTGTTGTCTTAAATTTGGCCACTCCTGAATTCACTGTATAAGGGGCAAAGCATGACTCATCGCAACTGATCTGATTGGTGGTAAATATCAAGGAGAATATATTTGAAGCTGTTTTAAATGAAAATGCCTTAGTAAATACATTGTTGTGTTGCAATACTGAGAATTGAAGTAACAAAGGGTCTGTGTATGTGACACAGATCTGTAAGGAAATGAGAATCACAAAATGACTGTGTTACTTCTTAGATTGTACCCTGGCTCCACTCGTGGGCATAAAGGATTATGTCCTTGTGACATTCATTGGTACTTCTTGATTGACAATAATGTACATATGTTTTGCAACTGATTATAAAACTATGTGGTTGTTTTGTATGTGGTAGCTGTCTAAAGATGTTCCCAGTTGTTTTCTTTTATCTTCTGTCTGAGTGTTTTCTTATTACAATTAGTACTGATTTATTATCAATATCTAAATGATGGCAATCATTTTTCATTTGTGAATTGTCTTTGATGTTTGGAATTCCAAGTAGGGAGAAACAAGATGGCCATCACAGAGAACTTGCCTTCAATGGCCTTTGTTTCCAGGTGATAAGGGAGCTGTGAGTTCCCTCACAATCTAAAATAGTTCTTGCTCACAATTTCTAGATGGAGCCATAGGTTTGTATGTTGATGTTATACATATTTATTGTTGTTGGGCTACTACTGGTTTCAAGCCTTTCACTATCCAAGAAGAGAACGTATGCCATTACTGGAATGCACAGGGATACAGGGCATCATATGTCATTGTAGAGCCTAAGAGAAAGATCTGTGTGTTGAATTACCCCACTTACCATTTATTCAAGTCACATTCTACTTCATTCCATTTGTTGATGTTCATGTAGCATGAGAGGAATAGCAAAGTTATCAGACCAAATCACATGGAGAAAAGCATCTGCTGAAATAGTGTGACTTCGAACAAATATTATATGCTTTATGTGTTGGTATTTTATTATATACTGAACTGTCCCAATGATATCTATGCTGTGCCACAGCTCTTTAGTGTGACTGTAGGCAAACATTATCCAAATTCATTGAAATCTCTTATTTTTACCCAAGAATTGATATAAAAATATCTATTAGGAGACATATATCAAGGAATTCAATGTCTTCATTATTTATCTTGAGGTAACCATTGTAATTCCTTTTCCACTGGGGAATAGATAGTATATATGGACCTTAAAGACATATAATTCACATTTCTCATAAACCATTGTAAAAACGATGGAAGGGTTATTAAGTAATGCCTAGAAGTCACTGATCATACCTAATCCAATACCTTGTGGGTAGCGCGGGCAGAGTATTAAGCATGATTTCTAGAGGCAATGTGTACTGAGCAAAAGACTAGACTAACAGCCACACTTAACTTTGTCACACTCGGTGTCTTTGTGAGCAATGTACATTATTGCAGGCCATGCCAGGAATGCACCGGATGAAGAGTACAGGCAGATCCATGTCACTTCTTAAAGTATATCATTTCAAATCTACAAACAAAATGTAAACAATGTATAAATAGACATTGCTGTCTCTAAGATTAATCATTAACCTATATTGTAAATTAACCTAATGAACCTTATACATTTTCTGCAAATGTGAGCTATGGTTAGGTACCACAATAGCCTAATGTTGCAAATAAGATTATGGGAAATGATCAACTTACAAATTTGTTTACTACCTATGACCATGAGCATGTGTTTATTTGCAGCAATCAAAATTGGTGTAACTTTATTCAGCATTTTCTCTTCACTTAAAAATATATAGACTTTTTGTTTTTTTCTACTAAATATTAAAATGATATTTCTGCATTGAATGGTGAACTAAACAAATGCATTCACTTTCATCATGTATGCGTGCATTAATTTTTAAGAATAGATTTCATAAATAGAGATAAAATGAGCTGTGAAAAGAAATGCATTTCTAAGTTAATTACTTGCTGTTGAGATATGGGAAATTGATCATATTTTTTTTATTCAATGCTTCCAGCTCTCCATTCCCCATTTATACAGGATTCTTTTTCAAACTTTAGATTTTTGTCTTTTTAAACCATGCTTCCTCACACACCTTATCCTTTGCAAACCCACTCTATTTGAATTTCCAACGTACACAATAGTCTTCCCTTCAATTCATATTTCAATTGCCTAATGTTTAATATCCTTGGAGCAGTCTTGGTTGCCAGGTTTATAGTATACAGTGGCTCAAATGAAGCAGCTTAGCTTTAAATGAAGGTGAAGGTCCATGTGCATACAACAGCTCGACAAATGGCTATATTCTTGAATTTAATTCTAATTATTTTGTTGTATATTTGTACTGGGGTAAACCAAAGGAGTAGCCATCATGTTTACCCAGTTGCATTTGAATGGACAGTTTTGATGTTATTTAGTACCAGATCCCATATTTGGTACAATTGGCCTAATGTTCTTGAGAGTCATTTATGAATGCCACACTCTACACAGTTGTTATTTTTTTAATCCTATATTTGTTTACTATTATTCTGTTGCAAACATTTTCCATAAGTGCAATTCCCTTCTCCTACATCCACTAAGCAAAAGATGGCATTTGGAATGTTTCACTTACAGTCTGCAATATTTTCTCCAACGTTTTCACCACTTAAGATATAAATTTAGATTTCTACTCAAAGGGCCTGATTACAACTTTGGTGGTCGGACAAGCCGACCGAAAAAGTCATGTGGAGGAGGCTGCCATCATCTCAATGGGTTCCCCCCTCAGCTATTTTATGATGTTTCCACCAGACCGACCAGCAGAAACATCGCATTATGATGTTTCCACTGGTCAGACAGCAGAAACAGTGCCAAGGCATTGGCCTTGGCTCCATTAAGGGACCTGATGCCAATGGTGTGGCACAAAAGTTCCCTCAGAATGTGCACTGTCTTCACAGCAGACAGTGTCCATTTCAAGGGTGCTGCCAGGTGGGCCCCTGCAGTGGAGGGCCCCTTGTGGCCTCCAGTTCTGGCTTTCCACCCCCCTATTCATCGCAGAGACCTCACCATGGAAAGGTTAGCAGAAAAAGGACTTGTGATCAGCATGGTGGCACTGAACTCAGCACCACCGTGGCTGGCCACGACTCCGACTGCCACCACCCTGGCAGGATCCATGATCCTGGTGGTGATTACGGTCCACTGGTCCTTAGACCGCCAAACTTGTAATTAGGCCCTAAGTTGGGTTGCAACATAGAATAGTTGAAATTATTTTTCTACACAGTTTTATATACCAATTTAGCCCCACATTTAGATGAATTCACAAACTGATTTAGCAGACATTGTTTCACACTGCAGAATTAGCATGCCTCCCGTAAGTAATGAGAAGCATGAGGGTACTTTTAGGTCATGTGGTTCTACTAAAGAAAGATTTACTAAGCACGTGGTTTACAATATCAAAACAGGAATATAGTTCAACCATACCAACATCCCCAATGATTTGGGATTTTCAGAATATCTTGGGGCATTATAATCTGGGTAGATTATTGTTTTTTTTGTTTGTTAAAAATATTTATGCTTAAAATGCGGATGACGTAAATGCTGTATTTAGTGTAATCTTTGGTGTATTTAATATTGGCTTAACTTATTTTGAAATGCTTGTATATTTTTGATTATGAGTAATTAAAGCACATTTCTATTACATTTCTTCTTATACAGTTAAACTTTTTTTTTTTTTTCTTCCTCATTCTCTTAGTTCCCTAGTCTGAACCGTCTCCAAATGCCTATATAGTTTATCGCAAAAGATGTCCCGACCTGGGCAAAAGTCCATCTTTGGGCTGGGTAACCCACTGGAACACTGGGTGTACCATTTCTTGGACTTTCAAGAGTATAATCATAGGACCACCTGCTACTTGCTACTTTACAAACCAGTTAATTAACGGCTCCCAAAATTTTGAACATTTACTAATTCCCCCTTCTCTGGCGTCACATACTAGATTATAGAATAACGAGTCCTTCCAATCTTCAAAAGTTGGGGGCACCGGGCTAATCCACTTCCTACATGTCTCTCTCCTAGCCAACAAGATCATATAAAGCAATAACTTAGCACAGTCTTTTTAGGGTCGAGCCTGCGGTGCATGCGCTCGCGCATGCGTATCACAGCGAGACGTTTTTGTATTTAGAAAAGGTCTTGGAGCCCTGTCAACTTCACGTCAGTGTTTTTTATTGGTTCGTGGGCTTGCCTAATAAAATCTGCTTGCTTTCATTAGTCGAAGGCAAGCATACGTCATGCCTTTTCCGGTGGCTAGCCCGCCTCGAGCGCAGCGAACAAGTACAGAAAACATGCGAGGCTCGCTGTTTTCTGTCCGTCTCGTGGACTTCTTTTTCTCTAATTTACGAACGCGATCTTGCTTGGCAGAAGTCGAGCGCTTTACATAGTTAATTTCACTTTTTGGGTTGTGTACACAAATGCACTTTTGCCCGATAGGTGAAAAGTCGGGTTAGGAGTTTACAACGCGCTCAGCTCTAACATGAGCAAACGCGAGACCCGTTGCATTGTAAATGCTTGTTTTATCCTGTTATCTCCTTGGGAACAACCAAAGGAAGATGATCAAGGAAGGGCTTACCTTGCACTCCATGGGCAAAATCTGGTTAATACTTTCACGCACCTCAGACCAGAAGCGTTGGAGGCAGGGACATCCCACAAACATATGCAGATCCCCTACCAACTCGGCACCACACTTCCGGCAGCAGATCTTATTGCCCGACTCCAATCTTGACAGTTTTTCCGGGGTCCAGAAAACCCTGTGAATTGTAAATAGATGGTTCCTTCTTAAACAAGCCATTTTGACTGCAGAAAACAACAAAGCTACATATATTTGCCACAACTCTGTACTCTGCACTCCTGGGAGGTGATTTTTCCAAGTACCTTCCGGCAGCACAATATCGCCATCCAACGTATCCAGGGGGGTCTAATATCATCTTGCTAGTTCTTTTTTGCTGATTTCCTCCTTCTGTAATAACTCCTCCACTGGATTTGTGCTGCCCACTCCTCCTTTGACTTGCATCACCCAGCTCCTTATTTGCCAGTATTTAAATTTAGATAGATTTCCTGCTGTGCCCCTTGAAAGTTCGCTGTAAGGGGTCAGACCTTCTTCCATACATAGCTGCGCCCATTACAACAACCCGGACTCCCACAACGGAACAGCTAAAATATCCTTTGTCCGTTCAGGTGACCCTGGAGAGTTCCATATGGGTGCCCATTTACTGTAATATGGCAGGTTAGTACCTTATTTCATACCAGATTTTTGCCAAATCGGCTAATATTCTAAGCCTCACTTTCTTGAAAAATGTTGTGTCTCCCAATTTGTACAGAAAGCCCTCCTCTGTGACCTTTGCCACTTTCATCATTACCTTTAAGAGTGACCCGAAATCAGAGGTGGCAGCGCCACTACAAGCCTTCCTCATATTCTTTATAAAAGTTGTCCACGCATACAGTTGCAAATCTGGTAATGCTAAACCCCCTTTCTCTTTCCTCCGCCTCAACTTTTTCCAAGCTATACGAGCGCGGTTGTTGCCCCATATAAAGCTGCCAATCTTGCCTTGAAATTTATGTATCCATTCTTTGTCAAATCTTAAAGGTAGTGCATTGAAAATAAACAGCACCCTCGGCAAGAGCATCATCTTAACCAAGTTGACTCTACCTTGAATCGTAAGCGGCAGGTTAACCCACTTCTTCATCTGTTTACACGCTTCAGTCATAACTCTCACAAAGTTTCTTTCCGCGGTCTCCCCCAGGTCTTCTGCTATCGTAATGCCCAAATACTTCACCTCTCTACTCATCTTAATGTTCCCCAGAGCAGTAATCTCGGGCAAATTCCAAACCATGACTTCTGTTTTATCTTTATTAACCACATACCCCCCATTCCACCAAATTCCGTTATCAATTCTTCCAATACAGGCATCGATTGATTTAAATTACTTGTGTAAACCAACAAATCATCCACATATAACGCTACTTTCTTATACCAACTTCCGTACTGGAAAGTATCGAAGAGTTGTGCCTGATTATACTAGCCAAGGCCTCAATATAGAAATTGAATAACAGGGCGGACAGCGGGCATCCTTGCCTCATTCCTCTCTCAATCCTAACAGGACCGGTTACGGAGCCATTAACTAAAACTCTTGCCACTGGATCATGATATATCCTCCATAGTATCCTTATAAACCTATTCCCCAAATTAAGATGTTCACAAATCGTGACCAGGAAGGACCAATTAACCATGTCAAATGCCTTAGCGGCATCGATCATCGCTACCCCAAGAGCAAGCTTACACATGCTTGCTAAATCTATTGTCCCTATCAAACAATGTGTTAACTCATGCATGTATCTACCCTTTATAAACCCCCTTTGATCTGCATGAATCAATTTCCTAACAAGCTTACCCAATCTATTTGCCAAGACTTTTGCAAAGATTTTATAGTAGCTATTCAGCAGGGAGATGGGCCTATATGATTCACACCTTGTAGGGTCTTTCCCTGGCTTAGTAATTAAAGTAATTGTTGCCTCCCTCCAAGAAGGAGGAAACACTGCCCCCTCCTTAAAAATACTATCACACAACCCTACCAGAACATCAATTATGCTATCTCCTAAAACCTTATACTTTTCCAGAGGTAATCCATCAGGGCCAGACACCTTCCCCGATTTTCCCGAGGCAATCACGCCTTTCACTTCATCTCGCCTAATTCCTTCATTCAGGTTCCCTCTATCCTCATCTTCATTACCCAGGGACGAGATCTACACCCCGCAACCAGGCCTGGACCTGCCCTGGGGGTACATTTAACCTTACCCCAGAAAAATCCCGGAAGTACTCCCAGAACGAATCTTCTATTTCTTTATTCCCTGTACAGGTAACCCCTCCATTCCCCCCTGAATCTCCACCACTCTATTCCTTGTCAACTTAGATTTTGTTTGCCATGCTAGTATTTTTCCGCCATTTTCCCCATATTCAAAGAAAATCTTCTTGTTTGCCTCACATCTCTCCTTGACTCTTCTGTGTAGTTCAGCTACAAGTTCATTGTGATATTCTTGGAGTACCTTAGCTAGTTGTTCCTTTTCTTCTACCTGACCATCTTTGCCTAATAACTCTTCCTCTGCTATCTGTATAAGCTCTTCCAAACCTGTAATCTTATTATTAAATACTCTCCTTTTGAAAGAGGCTGCTCATCATTTAACCTAAAATACTCTTCCGTATCCTTCTTCAAATCTGCCACAATAGCTTAATCTAAGAGGAGAGTCTTATCTAACGTCCAGCTTAACTGCCTAGCACTCCTGCCGAGCTTAAAGCACACACTCAGTGCTGAATGGTCAGACAAATGCACACCAACATGCAGAACCTCTCCAACGCTCTTTCTCACCCTCCCATCAACTGACACATAATCAATCCTGGATTGATGTTTATACTTCTTGTTATTAAAAGTATACCCCCACCTTGTTCCCATCCTCTCCCTCCAGATGTCATGTAACCCAAAGTGGGAAATCATTTTAATTACCTGAGATCTCATCTTCTCATTCATTTTTGCCCTGCTCGATTTAGGCCGATCAAGATCATAATCTAGCACAATATTAAAATCTCCGCCCAAATTATTGGGTCTGTATACTGAAGCAGGTGATGATATAATTCTCGCATAGGCCGGACATCATCCCTATTTGGACCATAGTATCCCACTAAAGTGAGGGTCTGATTAAAAGCCAGCAACCTCCCTATTACCCATCTCCCAGCTCTATCCCCTATTCCTCCCTGAAAATAAATCTTGGGATGGTTCTTAACTAATAAAACTACCCCCTTACTACCTCCCGCCTGGGTGGAACATAGAATGCGCTGAATCCAATTATGAGGCTTGAACAGCTTACTACACTCCTCACTGGAAAGATGAGTTTCTTGTAAAATCATCACCATAGCTTGAGACTCCCTGCAATATTGCAGTAACCTCTGTTGTCTGGCCCTTACTCTTAAACCATTTACGTTCCAAGAAAGAAACCCTAGTTCTTCATCCTTCATCCCTGTTTCCTCTCTTCCCACACACTCTCACCCTAGCCCTAGAAAAGAATGACCATTTACTAACTGAATCAGGACAAATTTATTTTGTTTTTTCCCACATGCTCCCCACCGTGTGCCCTTCTCCGACCTCCTCCCATTTCCCACCCCCCCAAAACCCACCACCCTTTCCCTGAGAGAACCCACCCTTTCTCCTCATACGACACCTCGCTGTGGGAAGCTCCTGCCAGCCTAGAATTAATGTTAAAAAAAGAGAAAAAAATAAGCACGCTCCTTATCCCAAGGGCTGATAGTCCTTATCCAATGTCTTACTCAGACCGTCTACCTCTTGAGCATCTCTAAATATATATATTTTATTGTTTGCCATCACCTTCAAAGATGCAAGGAATTTCAACTGGGCCGTAGCCCCTAATTACTTCAAAACATCAATTCTTTTCCCCAACTGCCACTGTCTATTCAAAGTCGCAGTAGATAAATCTGATCTAATCTCAAAATTGATACCCTCTTCTGTTAAAGTCTTATTCTTCAATGCTGTAGCTGAAATCTGTTCTTTGGTGGCATTTGTGTGGAAGCATACCAGTATCTTTCTAGGTTTATCCCTATTGATAGATTTCCTAAAAGGGTCTCTGCACTCGCTGAATATCTTTTAAAGAGACTTCCTCCTCCTCTTCAAACTGGGTACCTTGCTTAATCAGACGGACTACCAAGCTTTTCAGATCCCTTTTTCCAGTTCTTCCAGGACTCTCAAAAGTCTCAAATTGTTTCTCCTCATTCTATTCTACATTGTTTCAAGCTTCACTTCCAAACTTTCCTCCCCCAGTTCCACCTGATGAATCGCCTCCCTATTTTCTTCTGTAACTCTCCTCAGATCAGAAACTTCTAATTCTAGAGCAGCCGTTCACTCGGCTAAATCATCCAGTTTTTGCCCAAGACTTTTACATAAAATTCTAATCTCTTTTTGTGGGTATTTGAGGTCTCAAAGCCTCCCCTTACTTCCCCTGCTAAGTCCCGTATCATCCCTGCAATAGATTTGACAAGAGGTTCATCCTTTGGGGACTGGCACTAGATGGGTACTACCTCATCTTGTTGCTGGACCACCTCTTCACCTTGCTTCTGTGCTGGCACCCCGTCCTGCAACTTAATAGGGCCCTTGACAGGGAGTCCGAGACCCCCCTCTTGACTTGAGACCCTGCTACTATCACTACTCTGGTATAGATTATGAAACTCTAGCAACTGAAACCTATTAGGGGAGAGTTCAATCTGTGAAACCGGGCTGCTCTCTACACCCTCTCGTGGACTGTCACTGGGAGTCCCAGACCTACTACCTCCATCCCCTTCTCTTTCTCCTGTGTGCCAGGGAGGACTTTAAAGTATGTCCTAAGCGACGGGGTAATTCTTGTCCTCCTAGAATCTGAAACCGAGTGCCTGGGGTTCGTCCGGGCCCCCCTAAATGACTGGAGCCACTGCTCTTCCCTGCTGCCTCTGGACCTGGACCACAGCTGGCTCACTAGCTCTCCAGCTCTTTACAGAGGGAAGGGGTACGACCTGAGGTACAAAACTTCTTTTTAGGCTTGGGGATTTCTTACTACTTCTCAAAGAGTAGCCCAGGTCACCTCTCTTCCCACCTCCACCTCTCCTTCTACCTAGGCTCACCCCCTTTGTGCTCTGCATCCTAGAGTTAACAAAGGGATCAACTCCATACTGGGGGAGAAATAGTTGCAGGGGATCAAAAATCGTGGTCCCCCCTCTAGCAAAGTCCCAATACCTCTTTCTTTTGTTGAAATAAAATTAGGGAGCAACATCCTCTCAATTCTTCTGTCCCCTTCCTTCGGCATCCTCGTGGTCCTGAGGACGGAATGCAGCATGTGCTGACACTTCCCTTGTTCCCCTAGAGGGGAACTCTAGCTGCAACGCATCTACTGTGTTGTAATTCCTGAACGGCCCGTATCCAAATCGCGGGCCAAAAAAACGCTGCTTCCCCGTTTGCCCTTTCCTCCAGAGCAGCCGCTGCCCGCGAGGAACTGCACGGGGGGAGCGTGATCAGTGCGCGTGCCTCCAGACTGGCCTCAGAGCTTCTCCGCGGCCGGCGTCAGCCGGTCGCCATGTTCCCGCGCCTTCCTCCAAACATTATTTTTTGTTTCACTTAAGTATTTTCAAAGTTCATTGCGAATTTAAAATATAATTCCGTTTTTTTTTATTTGGGACTAATTTGTTGTAATTCATTCATGGAATGTCAGGTTTGTTGAGGGGATTGGGTGGTGAGTGTTTTGGTTTTTTTAAATTACATTTCATTAAATAAGTAAGTAATTAATTTATACTATGTGTATTTAAAAATAAGTATTTTGCCAGGTTTGACTGGAGTTAGCTTAGTACATCTGACCTCTCGAGCTGTATGCACTTTCCTTAATGAAATTGGGGTTGGAGTTAGAGTAGTAAACCTTACCTAACTCTCATATAATTAAACATGTATTTACAAAGTTACATGTATAATAAATCATAAATATAATTTATAACAATTATGGATAATTTTCTAACATTAAACATATGATCTAGAAAAATAAAATTCATATTAATAAACTAGTAAATACTGTGAATACATTCTTTTATCATGTAACAGTGTTCATTAGAATATGTTTTCAAATATATTATAAGCATTTTTTAATCCAACATTTATTGTGAAAAACTTGATTTTTTAGGAACGTTAATAATAATTAGATTTAAACATTTTATCCATTAATTTCAAATGTAACTAATGTTTTTTTTAATTTCCATTTCAACACCATCTTTTTACCAGTAAGTCTTTTTCATCTTCATTTTTCTCTGTTACTTTGCTGTGGTGGTCGATCAAGTGGGAGTTTCTGGGACCGTGGAACGGCACTCCAGCTAAGGAGACTTCAAAATGTTAGTTTTAGTAATAGGTCAGATGGGTCTATAGTCAGGTTAGCTTAGGTTTAGAGTTAGTGGTTCTGTTTGTAGGAGTTATTAATTGGATAGTTGCAATATTGTGTGCTCATTAAGGCACAAAGTAGAGTGTATGGGCTGCTTTTACGTAATGGTTTGCAGATATGTTATTGTAATTATGTTATGGGGAAAGGAATTATATAATTTCTAATAATACATATTACCTTGTTTTGTGGGTAGGAAAGTACATTTTTCAATTTAAGTGGAGTGGATCATTTGAAAAGAAGACCATGTTTGAGGATATGATTTATCTTTATATTTGAAAGAAATGGTTTGCAATATTTATTATTCAAACATTGTTTTAACATTTTCTTTAACCTTTTCAGGTTTCCTCACATGTTAATTATTTTAGAACATATTTGGGTTTTGGATCAATTTAAAGACTTTGATATGGAGTTTAGGGTTTTTAGGGCAAACCTTTTGCAATCTCAATGTTATTTTGAATAGGTTTCTACATCACAATTAGGATTTCTGATTCAATGAATCTTCACAACCAAACTCTAAGTATATTTGTATTACTTTTTTGCAATTGGATATGTTGGTCCCCAAAACCAGTCACAGGATGCTTGTTTCCATTCCAGGGAGAGTAACAGGGTCAAGACGGATTTTCATACAGCTGGGTCCAATCTGGGGTAGCATGCTGAGGAACAAAATGATGGATTGGGAGGCAGCTCTGAGTGATTGACAGTGGCTGAGATTAATTCAAGCATTCCATCCATCAACTTGTTTTTGCATTTGCCACCCTATGTACACTGGGTATGCCCAGGCATGAGTCCCCAGCTCACTGTACCACTGTATGCAAGCTAGCCTGACTGATTAGGGGTAACTCCACGAAAACTGTCCCAGGATGCTTGGCAGTTCCAGCTGGAATGTTGACATGGGGAGCAGGGTAAAGATTGATTTCATCCATCGCCTTGTTGATTTACGTTTGGAGGGGATGCAATTTATTTTGTTACTTAACATAATTATGATTTGATTAATATTATATAGCAATTTTACTGTGTGATTTTTTAAAGAAATTAATTGGTTTTTGTTTGCATAATATTTCAGTGTTGGGGATATTATAAATGTAGAATTTTATACTGAAAAAATCTAATATTTCTCTATGCTGTAATTATATCCTATCATATGTTTCTTTGGATGCTACATATGGAAACTATTTAAAAATATGGACATTTATTTACTTACTTCATTCTGTTATTGTAATTAAATAAATGTATGTTTATGTTTTACATTTTACAGAATCAAATAAATTATGTTTGACTTAATTTTTTTAATATTTATTAAGTGTACTCCTTTTATTTTTTACTTGGTTGTTTATGATTTTTTACTTTGGTGGATTATTGTGTTTTGGTGGAATATGTTAGAGTATCGTTTGGACTGTGATTTCTAATTAGTGTAGTCCTTCGCTGTTTCAAAAAGTTGTACCTTTGGAGCTAACATTCAATGTATTTGTCTATTTTATTTCCAAGGTTTAGGACTAAGGTCTTTCTTGTAGTTTTACGCATTTAAATAAGCTAAAACAGTTTAGGTTGGTTTCTTCTAAATGTGGTGTGGAAGACGCTATGCTAACATTTCACTGCACTGTTAGTTTTTGCTTTCTGATACATAGTACAATCATAAATACTCCACCATAATATGTGGAAGTTAGATTGGCACCTGAACGTTTGACAGTGCTTGCAATCAACCCAAATGTCTTCAAAGAAATCAAAAAGAGAGTTTGTTTTCTTTTGTTGGCTTGGTACAATTGTGACCTTAAGAGTAGATTGTGGTATTTAGTTACCTCAGTCAGTGGAGCATATTCTAGGTCTATAAATTTCTTACTTAAAAAACATGTTGACTATTTGTTGCATAGTCAATGCTTAAGGTGAATTTTTGCAATTATCTGTATAGGGATGATTAAAGTGTAAATAACATGCTGGCATTGTTGTTTGTGAGTATAGTTTTAGAAATGTATGGACCGTTCCTGTTCAAAATCCACATTCTTTAACTGCTGTAAGTAATCCATGTTAGGTGCTACTTTTGTATTGGGTCAAAGGGCATAGATTAGTAGAATGTTAATTTTATTGGTGCTGGTGTGACTTGTCTTTGAGATCCTTGGGTTCTAGTTATTAATCTTTTAAATTAGGAAGAAAGGGTAACTGTCCTGTTACTTGTTCAGGAATGTTAGGAATACAGGGGCCTATTCACAATAACTATTTTCCATGTTTTAAAGTAGTACTACTTTATAATAGTCCAAAATGCAATTTACAAATATTTGGCCAGCAATCTCTGCTGCTGCTGACTTTTCTGTATGGAGATCTTCACCCCGGTGGCAAGATCTTTGCACACGTAGATATAGGGTTTACAAGCAAAAGTGGGAGGAATAAGTGTTGGAAAATTGGGCAATATTACAAAATGGGTGGGGTTTATGGAAATTTAAGAAGGGGTTTAGAGAGTGGCATGCACATGTAAAAACACAACCCCACAAAAGAGTATTCACAAAATAAATTTCCATTTCTCCTACAGCATTACTACTGGCAACACTGGTTACTCAACACACCCTGATAGAAACAATTGGAGGCACAAAATAACTAACACATGGGAAAATAGGAAAATAAACAGAAAATATTTATAAGTACCTTTTGCACTTTTTATCTGTAATATATTTTGCATTTTCTAAATTTTACAAATAAATAATTATCATAACTTTAATTTGCAATTAACATTCTTAAAACTATGACATGCAACACACCTCCTAATAGGGTCTGGGGCTGAATAGTCATCAATCCAATACCCATCGACCAGTGTAACTCAGTACAACAGCAACCAATCACGTACAGGTTGACAACATAAGAAAATATGTCACAAACGAACAAGCATTTTTGGTTCACTGGGGCAGGGGGTATCATTACAGCTTGAGGAGAAGAAAAAGTTTACAGGCAAAGAATAAACGTATGTGGCATGTCCAGAAAAACAGTAATTGCCAGAAACAGTTTTTCAGGCCCATTCTCCTGCCGCAATTGCATATTCACCTGTCCTCACACCCTAAACCCTCTCTCTGCTGGACCACCCAGACACCTCAGATGTCTACTACTCAACACTTGCTCCCTCATTAAGTATGTGGTAGAAGTTTGGGACCTCCTCGACTCCATCGCCTCCAAAGTCCCTTTCTTCACAGAGACCTGGATTACCACCTCCTCAGCACCCGACATTGCCATTGCCATCCCCAACGGCTGCAAGATCATACATCAAGACAGCGTCAACCAACCATGGGGAGGTGGCGCCATTGTTCACAAAAACTCACTCTTCCAGGTGACCTTCGTTGATGACCAGACCCCATGTCACCAAACACCTGCACTTTCAGATTCAGAGGCTAATCCAAACACCACACTCCATGGAACCCACATCAGCCCACCACCAGATCCCATCCACCCTTCAGCAAAGCACTGGACAACTTCATTGCTCCCCATGCCCTCACCTCAATGGACTACTTACTCCTCATTAACCTCAACTTTCACCTCGACAACTACAGAGGCCTGAACATCTCCACTCTCATGAAGCACCTCACCACCCTCAGACTCAAGCAACTAGTTAACCTCCCCACGCACTCAGAAGGACAAACCCACAACCCTGTCTTCTCCGCCAGAAACCACATCTCCTTCTCTCACACCTCTGATCTCCACTGGACTGACCACCAATGCATCCATTTTTCCTTCACAAAGACAGTCCCCACGCCCACTGCACCCTCACAGGAACTGGACCAAGGTCACAAAAGGCCAGCCCACCACCAGACTTCGCAGATGACAACGCCTTGACCAATGGATCTCTGACTACCCATTGGCAATCAACACCATAGGAGACCCAGCTGGTTCTCCCTCGACCTCCAAGAATCCAAGATTGCATGCAAACGACTTGAGAGAAAGTGGAGCAACAGTAAGAGCTCAACAGACCACAAAGCCTTCAAAGATGCTGTCACTTCACACCACCCGATCATCAGATCAACTAGAAAATCATTCATTCAGGAGAGAATCAACAACAGAGTGCACAACAGCAATGAACTTTTCACCATAGTCAAGGAATTCACAAACCAGACACAGACAGCTCAGACATCCAACCCTCCCAAGACCTCTGTGACAGCCTCGCCACCTTTTTCCACTGGACAATTCAGGACATCTATGAAAGATGCTCAAGCAAATGCCCACCCCACCGACCACCAGCACCACCAGTGATGGAAATCACCAACCAATAGTGGAGCGCTGGACCCTTCTAACCCTGGAAGACATCTTGAAGCTCATGAATACCACCCACTCTGGGGCACACTTGGATCCATGCCCCCACCACATCTTTAATCAAACCAGTGCATGCTGTTGCCGAAACGCGTCAGGATTTTTTGTCTTGCTGCTCAGAAATGCTATTAAATGCTTGGATTTTAACATGGACTGGTGCCTGGGCTTTTCGTGTTTGGGAGATATTTTCTGTGGGATGCTTCGCCCCAGTAACCCAGACCGCCCTGCAGGGTCTGTGGCCCCTTACGGAGCAGAAGGTGACTATGATATATATATATATATATATATATATATATATATATATATATATATATATATATATATATATGTATATATATATATATATATATATATATATATATATTGAAGCACACACAAATGAAAGTTAAGTGCTATCCAGTTTTATGTAGAAAATAATTCACAGGTGAAGCTTGTAAATTATTTGTGAATGATCACCAAAATGTTATTGTAAAACTTGTGTCTGAGTGACTGAAGTATTGTCAGAGAATCATGACAGTTTGACAAATCGTGATAATGTCTGCAAGGAGGCTCGTATACATCTTCAGCAACATAAAACTCATTGTATTTGAGCATGTGGTTGTGGTTGATTGTGGAGTTTGAATTTGGGCATAGGTTGGAGTTTTATGATAGTGCAGGTAGATTAACATCAGGGTTTGTGGGTTGTGTGGGCTTGACAGGTTGGTGTGGTCTTCAGTTGAGCCCTGTACATGACTTTGTCTATTTCGAGTGATACCGCCACAGATGTGATGATTTACAGAAGACCACATTTGTACCTGCATTGAAGGATTCTGCATGTGAGTCAAATGAATTACCTGCTGATTAAAGGCTATGTGGAGGGGAAGCCGAAGCCTGGGTAGCCAAGACTAGTGTCCTTGGTGGCTAAATTGTGGCTGTGATCTAGCAATCCTCAGGAGAGACCTTGGAGTAAGACTGTTGGCTGGTCTGAGGTGATCCTTGATGAAGCTATCTGGATGGGACCAACACTATCCTCACCTCCTTTCTCATACTTCTCATTCTCCTCTTGTTCTGCACTGGTGCCTGCTGAGCTAACTGCTTAGAGGAGGAAAATATTTTTTTCTGGGATTGCCCACTGTCCTCCATTTGTGAGTGATGCAACATCCTTGCCCCAAAATCTGGAAGAGGAAGATGGAAATTGTTATACAATAAATATTGTGCAATATACTTTACCAGATATGTTTCACATGGATTTCAGAGAAATCAATGCATAGAATTAATGTGTATATGCAAACGCACTTCAGTTGCTACTACCATGGAAGCCTACTTTGTGGATAAATCCCTTGACATCAGCTGCTGAATCATTCTCTGTGAAGGTGGTGATGGTAATATCTCCCCTGATACTGCAGCTGTGGATAATTTTAATATGAAAGTTGATTTGTATAAGTATTGACCGGAGAAGAGCAGTGATTGCTGACACAGATAATGCCAATGGTGAGAGTCGAACATGAGACGTGTCATGTTTAGTTTGCAAGTATTAATAGTTCAAACAGGTCACACCAGTAAGAAATGTGAAATAATGATGGAAAAGGGGAAATACCAACATAGGTTAGTGTAATTTGGTGAAACATATACTTGACTGATAAATGGTACAGGGCTGAATTACTGCTGTCAGGAAGTCCCCTAATGTCATCTGTGGAGTTGGTCGCAGTGTGGGTACCAGAGGCTGTTGACATATCCTGAGAAAGGAGACATCTGAGCACCAACATTATGAATATACAGTGATATGTAGGATACACAAAACATACAGATACAATGTCTTCTCACATGCATGTTAACAACTGGAATTAGGATGGCATTATTGTGTTGACATTGCAATGACATATCAAGTGTAAGATATAGTGACAAAAAGTGACACTTTCTGTGTTTCAGTACAACAAGGGCATTGGTGAACACAAGGATTTGTGGCTGGAGGAATAAACATATTCTTGCATAGGAACTTTGAAAAAGTACAGATGCATATGATGACAGCATGTTGTATTAGATGTGTTATTAAACATTGATTGAGACCTTGTTGTCCACATTGTGTTACATTAATATGAGAACTACATCCTGAAACATACATAGAGAGATATGGTTAAACTAATCACAAAATAGCAGGAAGTAGACTTAACAGCATCTACCGCCCATCTGCTCCCTTTGGATAGTCCACTTGGTGCAGCGCTTGAAACAGAAGTAGACATGATAGAAAGTGGTAAATAGAAAGACAACCCAGGTCCTTGAAAGTAGAGTAGGCAAAGTAATTCAAAACTATGTATTAGTTTTATTACTTGACAGTCCATTTTACTATTGAATAAATTGTCAAAGCTTAATGACAGACTACAATAAGGTCTCCTGAATAAGACATCACAAGTCCACAATCATCATTGATTGCTGTTGTGCTTCATCATCAGATCTCATCCTGGTCCCTGAAAACCAGGATGGGCTTGACCATTTCCCAGGAAGCACTTAGGATAATTCCCTACCAGGGAATGCTAAAAATACCTACCTCAGAGCATCTAGGTATCAATGTATTAGTGATGTCCCTGCTATGATAACAAAGATAAAGAAAGGGTGGCTATAGATATAATTACCCTACACACAATATGAAGACGACATGTTTCAGCCATATGTGTGAGACCTAAGAATTCAGGGCTTTCTTCATGACTAAATCTATAATATTCCCCAGAATAAAGGCAGTCTTTTCTATAAGTAAGTTGCAGTTGCCCTAACAGTCAGCATTTAGTCAGGACAAACCATAACAGATGGTACATATAGACATATATCTATGCATATAAATCATGCAAGAAGGGCACGTTTGCCCTGTCCCACGATATAGTCACCTTGGGTCCTGAAAAATAGAAGATGATGGACTTGTGAATAATCAAAATCAATCATATGCTTGTCAGTGAATTATCACCTCATTCAGTGCAGGGGAAAATATGGGATAGAATATCAAACTGTGCAGGAGCCAGCACTCTAAAAGCCATAGTAGGCATGTCATGTCAGGCCAGTTTCTTAGTGCCTATATCTGTAGCACATGAGGGTATCATTGCTAGACATGAGCCACAAATAGAACGAGTAAAATCGTACATAAATACATGTATTGTATATTCCTCAGTATCATATTGTCTGTAGTCAGGATAGATAAAATGGTCCCAAATGCAAAGCATCTACCCTGAACCTTTAGGAAATGAACCTAAATAGGAGGATTAAGGGACATGTCCCTGTGGTTGCACACTGTGATAAACAAGGATAGAGAGAACAAAATGCCATCAGTCATTGTTCCTAGCTTCAAGAGCTTTTTTCATTCGTGAAATTAAAGCATTACTCACGCCGTCAAGGGTACATGTTGCCAATGTACCTATTTGGGCTTCTTCTCCTCTCTGACAATAGTTCCAAATCGCACAAAAGGCAGAATTTATCTCATGCGCTAGGCATGGTTCATGTGTGTCACCCACTGTTGTGCACAGCTTCCCCTATGCTTGAGGCTCATGGGAAATGTAGTCATCTCTACCGGGCTACTCATGTTGTATCACATCAAAATCAAATAAATCCAAATTTAGCAGAAAACCACCCGAAGGTTTAATAGTATTAGTGCCTTCTTGCTTGATTTCTTGCTTGGAACACCTTGTTTTGTTTTTTATTTACATGGGAGGATGTGTCCTAAAACATACTTTCTCTCTTTACCCCCCTTTGTGTAGCTTTGGAGTGACTTAGATCACTCCTTCACTATCTGTGTGATATAGATCAAGTTTAATAACATCCAAGACATTATCTGCATTTTTATTTTACAAGTAACAATACAATGGAAATGAAACATGGTTTTCTACTTACACATACCATAATGATATTCCTGTGTTTGCTGTACAAGTATGTTTTGAGACAGGCTCTGTGTGTTGACCAGATGTGAATGGAACTATTCCTGTCCCAGCTGTATCAAACAAATCCCTTGTGATATAGGTTATATGAGAGAAAGAATGTGTGGAGATTAATATAAACAGTTTGCTACCTTAAGAATGGGGATTTTAGGACTTGTGCATGAGGAATATGTGTGCGATTTGTTCAATCTGTATAGGGTGGGGCAGGACAAATTAGCATGAGTGGTTACATGAGAAGTAATTGGGATAAAGGGGTGTAGATGTGTTACCTGGCCTGGCATTGGGTTTCTGTGAAACAGTCAGGCCTTATAGCAGGCCAGAATGTATGGTACAGAAGTCATGCTCATCTTGGGTGATGAGATGGATACAGTATCCAAGCCCACATCCAGGAATAGCCTTAGCCAGCTTAGCCTGGAGAACTTCACCGGCCTTCTCTCATTCTGTCATATCTTTTTAATGTCTCTAACAGTGCATGCCTCCTCCCTAATGCATTAAATACTTCTCTGAGGCAGTTTGAGAGCAAAACCTACGGTATGGAGTGTATTTATGTGCCTTTTCAGTGAATCTATGTATGATTTACTTCAGGTGTAGACTATTTCCCTATTTATTTACATGCAGAGATGTTTCACCCCAGTGGTAGTGATCACCCCAAATATGTGTGTTGCAGATACACAAGTGAGGTAAATAATTAAGTAGTAGTATTTCTATGGTTGCAATGTTTGCCACAAAAGACTCCATCCCTCACTGGAGGTGGCGGAAACTCATAAATATATATCTAGGTGGAATGCTCGGCAAAGAAACAGTGAATTCTATCAATTAAGAATACTGTTCCTTGGTTAAGGTATATATTTTTACATGACAAAATCTCCATCTGTAAACTTTCCTTTGTAAATAGGCCCCCATAATCTTTCTTTAGTTTTCTGTTGCTACAGATGAAGAAGGGAATGCATTTTTCAAAACCATGGACAATATGTGGCAGACCTCTGCTTCAGCTACATTATATTTATGGTGGTACTACTTATAAATGTGACACAACCAAAACAGCAAGCATTTTGTACATTTCCAATGGGCTCGCTCATTGATTGAGAGCTCATTAGTATAGATATTCATAAGCTGGTAAAGGTTTGCCTTTGGTGGCATTTTATAATCTGTGAATTAAATAAATGTGAGTTTGTTTTAGCTTTATAAGTCTTAGAAACTAGTATACTTTTAGTTTACAACTAGTTTGCAGTCATTATGTAATACAATGCCATTTTTTCTGGTGTGGTCTTGTTATGTGTATAACTTAGCTGTTTTTTTTCAGTTTATAGATTTTTCCACTTTTTAAATTTCAGTCTGCATAGGGAACATAATAAATAGTAAAAATAAAAAATGTTTTTTATTACTAATTATGCTTTAAATACCTTAGAAGACGCTTTAGTATCTGTAAAAAATATTTAACTTTACTAATTCTATGGTAGTAGTTTGGTGTGTCAAACAAAATGACATTCTAAGTTACTGGAGGTGTTGCACTCATGCAAAGTGGCAGTCTCGTCTGCTATCTGTGCATCAGCAGATTTGTTTAAAATCTCTTATATAAATTCTAATTATTTTATTATATACCAGTTTATTTTGCTCTTTGACCTCTGATTTACTTTTGAATTTCATTGTGTATCTTTTACTTTGAAACCATTTGTTTTTGGTACCTTAATGAAAGACACTGATTTAACTGTCAGTTATTTGTTGAGCTTTAATTCTGTCATTTTCGAAAACCTCTATTTTTTGTGTTTCAGAGACTCATTGTATTGCTTTTTTGGTAACTTTAGGTAATATTTTAGATGTCAATGTTTTGGTTATTGATAGATTTTTTTGTTTATATTATTTAAAGGTTTCTACCTATGTCTTGACTCTCTATTTTTCAGTAAACAGTGATATGTTTACAATATTTTTGTTATCCCAGGGTGTAGGAGGGTGGCTCTCTATATAGTGTACGAAAATGATGTGCACTATGCATAGAGTCCAAGTAACCTGTTTTTAAGGTAGTGTGTGCGAGCAGTTAGGCTTCTCTTGGAGATGTGCTAAGCATTTGTTGTACTCACAGTATCAATAAATGTGTTCACTCACTCAGGAGAATAACTTGAGATCAATTTACAAAACTACTTCAGTTTTTTATTAAACGTTTAGGACCAAGATCATCAATATGTGGTTAGTACTTCTTTTGTTATGATTTTTTTTTCAAAGTTCAGAAAATATATGCTTTTGGATTGAATGGGAAAATCTTTAAAAATGCATATAAAATCAGGTAATGCTCTCACAAGTATCACCTTCTACTTTCAGATCGAGGTCATTGAGATGTCCTGTGGGCCAACTATAGAAGTTTGGGCAGTTCCTGGTTCAAGCAGGAGCAGCGGCTGAATGTTTTAGAGCTGGTGCACAACAGAGAAGGGGACCACTGGGAAACACACTGCACAGGTGGACTTATAGGTAACTCAGGTGGGTCCCCTTCGAGTGCAGAGGTTGCAAGGGATTAGGGTACCTGAGCACGGCTGGTTTGGCATTGCAGGAGCCTGGGAGGCCAGGTGCAGTGCAGGTAGTTCAGCCAAGAGTGAGCCAGAAGCAGGTCACTTGGAGGGTAGATTATAGGTCAGGAGAGCCACTCTGGGGCTGGTTCTTAGACATCCTAAAGTCCCTTGACTGGTGCTTGCTTCTGGGTTTTGTATAGTCCAGAGTGGACTTTGCTTCTGGGTGTCCGAAATTGGGGGTCCAATACCCCAGGCAATGGGACTTCTCAGGCTCTGAAAGTCACAGTCCCACCAAATGTGACAGAGTGGTATTTGGTCAGACTGCTAGGTCTGGTTCATTAGTCAGCAGCTGGTCAGTGAACTGGACTTCACTGGTTCCTTGCTTGCAAGTTGCATGAGGGTAAAACCTTCACTCTGAGGGAGGGTCTTGGTGATTTGCAGAAGGCTGGAGGTGTTCTGTTTTTTTTAGAGTCCTTCAGTTTCCAGGTGACACCTTATTGGCAATTGTCGAGTCCTAGGAGCAGCAGGCAGGGTTTGGTGCCTTATTTTGTTCTTGCAGCAGGACTTCTGTTCCCGTGCCTTGGGTCTTCTTTTTTCCTGGTCTTCATTTGTCCATTGAATCTGATCTGTGGGTCTAGGGATGCTCACTAAATTCTGCATTAGGGGTTAGAGTATCTTGTAGTGGCCAATAGGCCATCTACCATAGGATGACTACACCCAATAAGTGACCACTTCCTGTGGGAAGGGGCCGCATCCCAAACCCTGAATGGCTATTTTCCTACCATCCAAGATGGAGGAAAACAAAATGTAGTGGTAACCTTGATTGCCACACAAAAGGGGCGGTACAGGAGGGGGATGGCCTCTCCTACTCTGGCTAAGTTTCCCCCCCAGTTTTCCCACTCAAAGTGAGAGGAAAACCATTAGGCAGCCATCTGCTGCTAGCAGCAGAGGCAGTGGTCAGATTTCAAAGGCGATAAGGCCTTTGAAGCTGTCT
The DNA here is from genome assembly GCF_031143425.1 of Pleurodeles waltl. Lineage (NCBI taxonomy): Eukaryota > Metazoa > Chordata > Amphibia > Caudata > Salamandridae > Pleurodeles > Pleurodeles waltl. The sequence continues at coordinate 828,769,001 of NC_090437.1, read as the reverse complement.
ACTGGTACAGGATGCATTCCTCTTTCTAGAGTTTGGGCACTCAGCTTCTGGACAATTGCCCACATATTTTTGTTATCTCACTATTGTGTAGATCTGTGGAGGCATCCATGCTGTAGGAACACATGGCACATATTAGGCTCTCCATCCCTCTTCCCGGAGGTGATGTACTGGCTGTGAGTGTTCCAGCACTCAAGTCATTGCGGCTGGAAAAGCAGCTAAGGCTACCACCTGGAGTCTGTGCAGGCTCTGGAATCTTCCATGTGCTATTGCTGGTCTTAGGCCCACTTCTGGCATTGGGTGAGTTGGGTGGTGAGCTGCCGGGGCAGAAGTCACTGAGCCAATGCTGAGCACTTTTTCTCCAAGCCAGAATTCTGGCTCAGCTGAGGGTGAGGCAGTCTGCTTATGTTCAGTCCGCCATCACAGCAGCACGAAGCACTTGATTCTGCAGCAGCTCAATCCACTCGCCACAGTTTCAAGTTCACATCAGCACAGTCCACTCAGACACAACTTCAGTGCAGTTCCACAGAGAAGACTACTGAGGAACAACTTTAGGATTATTGCAACATTTTTCATCTGACACAAATTCAGGACAGTGCCAGAATGTAGGCCTCTCAGGCAGAAGAACTGCATTCCGGTCTTTAGAAAACAGAGATTGAATTCCTGAGTTCCTCTCAGCAGATCAACCCTGAGCTCAGGAGTCAACTACTTCTGTGTGTCCTGAATGCTCACACCTAATATAGCTATGGTGCACTCCTTCACTCTCTCAGAAGGCAGGTGCATGACCAGGTGCTTCAGGACAGGGAGACCACTGTTTCTTCCAGGTCAGACTCCAAGACGTGCCCCCTCACCTGTACAAAGCTGGCTGTCAATCAGAAACCAACTCCGGTTGCAGAGTAGTCTTCTGGGTACCCTGCAGAGCACTGTCTTCATGATCAGAGAGAACGTATAACTGGAAAAAAACACTGGGTCAGCAGCTCCCACATTTATAAAGTCAAAGCAGAAAGGGAATTTGGATTCCCTGTCTATACTTCCAGAACTGATTTGGGTTAGTTCTTCTTTCATGTGTTCTCTCCAAGCTATCTTTCAGACACTGCTTTTGTGTAGAGTGATATTCCTCATACCAAGAATTGTCTCCAGTTTGAAGTGCCCACAACAGAGGTACAAAATGTTGTGAGCTGTCTGCATCTGGCTGTCAACATCCTTAATGGATGATGATTAGGCAAGAGTTAAAAACCTGGACTCATCAAAAGAACCCTTCACACTTTGAACGACAGAGTCTACAGTCCTACCCTTCACCCCCCTCATCTACCAAATTGCAGTGTTCAGGGGGATTCAACTGCAGCCCTACAAAGCAAAAATACATTCTGTGAAAACACCCTCACCACTGTCTTGTTCATTTGGACAAGTCAGTGGTATCCAAGTGGAATCCTTAAGCCTCCTTATAGTTCACTCATACACATGATGCTTGCACCACACAAGCTATATACATATACTTATCATGCACCAGGATGTTAGGGCTAGAGCTTGGGTCATCACATAGATGTGGAACTTGACTAGAGGGGTACAGTAAGCTCTCCTCCTGTTACACAGATGGAAAGATCTGCTCACAACTACTGTTTCACATAACACTGTACGCTGCTACCCCTGCTCTACATGCTAAACCTATAGTAGTGATGGTAGTTCCCTTTCAACCAATGAAGGCATGCTTTCTGTACCTCTCCTGGTTCAGTACCTCACTCCTGGCAAGGGGCAGACATAGGCATGTGTGTACACACTAGATAGATTAGTATGCGCTGTAGCCAAAATATTTAAAACAAACAGGACATCAGATACTTGCACTTGGGCATTTGGACAGAGGAGCACAATTGTACAGGAGCAGGGGACAGTATTAGTATTGTCACAACCACAAATGGCTTGATTTATAAACTACAACTTGCTTTGACCGCATGTGTAAGTTGACCCATGACATACTCATCTCCCTTCACATTTCCTAATTCCTAATTTTGTTTTAAGTGTATGAAGCTGTTGATGTGTCTCATCATTGTAGAAAGGACTTTTTGTAGCACACTACTGAAAGTTAGTTGTGACATACCTCCTGATACTGCCACAGTGTATAGGAAGGATCCTGTAGCCACAAAATTGAGTAATGCCATGATTTTTACAGCTGGTGTTATTGATGTGGGATTCCCATTGTGAGGCAGAATATTTGGCTCCAGCTCATAACAGAAATCCAGAATAGTTCGCCTATTCTATCTGAATCTTTTCAGAACATCCTTTTCTTCCATGGTGGAAAGGATTGAGGCTGTCGTCTGCTATCTCTCCCTGGGTTCTAATGTCTGTATTTAAGACAAAAGAGAAATAACACTTTAAATGGTCAAAAAATACATTGTTAATCAACACACATCCCATGTCTTTGAAAAATCCCATATGTTTTTGTGACATACAACATCACAACATCGCTTCTCAGCAATGTTGTAGCTTAGATAAACAATGTTTACATGTCTGATATTTTCTAAACATAATGTGTAAATAATACATTGTAAATTTATTATTTGCACATCATTTTTTTGTTTTTTGTTTTTAAATTCCATCAACGGAAGTATAAAATAAACTGTGTCACTATAAAATTTAAACACAGTAACGCATTTCATTATAGTGTTCCAAATTTATCAAAAAACTGTAATGTACACATTTTGCATTGGAAAACAAACTAGCCAATATTTTGGGTGGTGGTGACATACTTAACATTTAAAATGTACTGGTTCACATCCTAAAATGGTGTACACCTTACTTTACTGTCAGGGTATTACAATCCGACAGCTGTTGACAGAAGTTGACCATGTAACAAGTATAACACTGCACGACGGACACAGCCTTAGGCTAACCTGTGTGACGGAAATGCATGAAAGTCAATGACTGTGTCCATCTCTGATGATGATCACTATTGTCATGTACATGTATGCAGCGGTACAAAAATGCTCACTTGCCTCCTCACACTGCAGCCAACAACACTTCCTCCACTTTTGCTGCTGTTTTTAACCTCTGGAAGCCATGATGCTGGGAAAAGCAGATAAAAGGGCCCTAACTTCTCAGCTGAGTAGTTAGAACTGCTGACAACAGAGGGCCTGTCCTTGTACCTCCAGCTGTATGGGAACCTATATGAACAGGTACATGTTTGAATGTAAAATGTATTTCTAAGTCACTTGTTTTTTCTAAACACAGGCTAATTTGTCTCTTTTAGTTTCTGAGGGAAGTGTTGTGGTTGGAGTGTAGTAAACTATATTTGGTTTGGAACAAAATGATGTTTATATATGTTTTATAATGTCTGTAAATTGAAAGATAAAGTCCTCTGAATGAATAAGGTGTCTTTCCATTTCAATGTACTCAACTTTCAAAATGTACCTTTTACAACCAGCATCCCCTATATTTCCAGTGGTCTGTAGAAACTGTACCATAGTTATAAGAGAAAAATAAAGCTGTATGTCAAAATGAGAGAAACATAAAGTACAAGAAAACCTTTCCAAGGTTTGGACTTGTCTGAATATTTTATTTATCACTGTAAATGTATCCCATTTTCTGTATATATTATCATTGTAAGGGTGCCACATATGGAGAAAGGTATATCCTGTGCTGAAAATACATATTACACAGACTTGTTAATATATCACCAAAAACCATAATCACATTGACACATGGCAGTCATTCCATACTTCCCTTAGTCATTGTATGTGGTTTAAACCATAGTATCTGGCTCTAAAAACATTAGGCATTAAGCCAATAAAACTGTGCATGGGGATATGTGCTAACAATGTACACATTGTTTAGCCTTCAGTAGCTCACAATGGTTGGAACTGATCAGAAGTAGCTCTTGCGACAGGAAATGTTTCATACCCCTGGCCTAGATGACGTTTGTTGCCCGGTAAAATGAGGACATTAAAAGCATTGAGGGTACTCAACAACTCACTACAAATTAGTATTTCCTACGGGAAAACAATTGGTAAATAATCTGTACTAACTTTTTAGAAATGTTTGTGAGAGACTTAACAAAACTGTGTCACAGCAACACACACAAACAAATCTCACAAAACATATTTTTCTTTCTTTTTTTTAATCCATACAGGTCAATGCCCATCATGAGAAGGTGGTATGGAAGGCCATCACTAAGAAGGTGCTGACACTGGGGGTCTACAAGTGGCACAGCATAGATTGCCAGAAAAAATGGGAGGACCTATGATGCTGGACCCAAAAGTCATTTGAAGTCTAGCTTGACCAGTCCTTACTGAACCCCCTAATGGCCCACATACTTGCAGTGGCCTATCCTGGCCTTGATGGGCAGATGAGATCCCAGCAGCAGCATCAAAGGGGGTACGTTCGTTTTTTGAGTTCTTATTGTTAGTTAACTATTTTTTGTTACAGCAATATTTTATGGCATCAACATAAAGGTTGACACACATCCAATGCACAAGAGGATTTCTGGAAGGTATAAGGTTTGCATCAGGTGTATGATGATATGTTTTGTGTATAAATTCATTTTCAAGGTTGCCACTAGATTTGTTATTACATGCAAAGGACTGTTTTGTACAGACACATGTTTGTCTAAGGAAAAAAGGTACCTGGATTTTGTCTATGTTATGAGGGACTGTTGTACCAAACAGACCCAAATTGAGAATTTTGTCAGGTGTGATGCTCCATCACAATTTTGATGAAGTAATGTTGGCTCTATTACAGGTGACATAGCATACAATGCATCTATGATACAGAGGATGTTTCTGAATTTACATTGGTGAGTTGGTGTAATAACAAACAGTATTGAGCATCTGGTAAACAATGACTAGGAGCATAAGGGGCAACATTTCTGTTTCCACTGCAAGATTCAAGGCAGCTCTTGTTGAGAGGTGCAGATTGGCTTAAGGCCTTACTACTTCACAAATGTGCATGTAATTATTTTGCATATTATTTTAAACAGACAGAGTTGTATACACATTGGTGACAACGTTACACATACCCCAAACAACATTCTTGTGTCCTTTGTTATGTCCACATGATGAATCAATGTTGAAGCACAGGAGTTATTCAAAGGGAATTTTGCAGTTGGCCAATATACATGGTACAAAGGTTTTTGCTAGATATAGTTCACTATTCAAAACAACCAATCTGTACCATTCACATTCAGAGGCCTGAAACAATTCCATGAGCAGTTTAAAATGTTTAAGTGAAATGATTGATCTAAAATGGAATAGGAAGAATGATGGTAATTTCCTGAACTGGGAAAAAATTTATCCACATTATGTCCCCTACACGCATGAGGTATGGTAAAGTACACTTACCTTTTATAGCCTTTAAGCAGGTAAAACATTGAAATTAGGAAATGCTTTGTTAGATAATCTTGTGACCATTTTGATTTGCACAGATATTGTAAAAATGTTGTATGTGTTTTTTCAGTATCTTCAGCAGCAGACAAGGGAGACATTGGCCATGAAGAAGGAGAAGCAGCTGGCCACTGTGTGTGTATGGTGGAAAAGCATCAGACACCGATGGACACAGTGGCATGGAGGGTGAAAGGACTGCCATGGACGCCACCAGATCTTCATTTTGTTCAGAGGCCTCCACAGATGACCAGTCTCTAGCGGTGGTGGGCCCTACATGACCTGTTCCTTCTGCATCCTTATCTGCTACCCAGATTCTCATCTCCACCCTCCCTCTTGCTCCCCCCATTTGGCCAAACCCGCCCCTCTAAAATGGGGTGTAGTCTTCTTTGCCACAGGCACCTCCCCCTAGCTGCACTCAGTGAAGAGGCTATTAACGTCTTAAGCAGCATCTCTGTAAGCCAGACAGTGATTGTGAATGGCATCCAGGTGCTTAGCTGCCAAATGCAACAGATAGTTACATTCCTGGATGCCATTCATTGTTCAATGCCTGGCATTCAGGGATCGCTTGCAAAGATAGCCTCTGCACAGACTGTAGCCTCCCAACCGGACCAACCTTGTGCCCCTACTCCTGTCCCTTCCTCATCCCAAATCCCACCTCCCATCCATATCCCAAGCACATTTACGTACTTGCACACACCAACTCCAACAGACAAAAGCAGCACACCCACACATAACCACAAACACATCAAGAAACAAACAAACACCCATCCAACAGACACACACCACTGACACTATACCCACAGGCACCACAACAAACACCACTACTACCACAGCTACCACCACAAGCACATGAACCACCACATCTATAACCACATGACCCACTACCACAGACACGTGCACCACTACCACTGCCACCACACCCACAACCACAACACCCACCACCACAAATGCATGCACCAACACCACACTCACCACCACACCCACCACCATACCCACAGGCACCACAACTACAGCATCCACCTCAGCATCACACTCATCTAAACAAACACACAGTCTCACACACACTGAAAACATCCACCAAACCCACATGCTCACGATTACCTGCATTCAAAACAGCTAGAAAAGCACACTCATCCAGACACACTTACAGAAAAGTGTGCACACACCAACACCCAGCAAATGCAAACATACACACTCACCCGAACACCATACACCTTCAAAGAAACACCCAAACATATACCTCATACACCAGACCCACATCCACCTGCAAAACAGACACACACACAACAACCACTCCAGCTTCCACTCCCTTCCAAACCCCATTCTCACCCACTCATTCTAACCCTTCTCCTTCACCTGGTTTTAGTGCCTACCTGCTCTGACCCCCTAAGAAACCTAAACCCACTCCTCCCAAAAAAGATAATTGAGGTGCCTTATTGCCCACTAGATGCCCCTTACTGAGGAGGTTGTCCTTGGCAGTGTAATTAGGAGGCAAGGTCTGGGCTGAAGCCCAAATTTGGATTCCAAAGAATCTATGGACAATTATTAGTTGCTCATTTAAAAGTTTCATTCTGAGACAAGTATTTCATTGTTTGAATAAAATATTTTCACAAAGTTTGTCCTGGCATTATTTTTAAATTCTTAGTAATGTATTGATGATAATGTAATTAATGCAAATGTGAGTAACATGAAATTAATTTCTTTTATGTCAGTGACAAACACAGCTTTTATTTTTGACATATTTTTATATTGCATACATTAGTGATGGACATTTGTGATGGACATGTTAATTTTGGTGCAAGCATTCATCATGATACTGGACACTTATACCAAAATTAAACATGTTTATTCTCACAACTTTTGAATGCAAGTGTGTCTATTTAAAAATGTTGTGTATGCATTACACATGAAAGAACACTTTTGAGTTAAATTAAATCTGATGAAGAGAAAATGCACAAGACAAGTGAAAATGTGGCATTAATACGTATATGCCATGTTTTAAGTTTAGAGGTGACATTGAATGTACATTTCATGCTGATCCTACTTGTTGCACTGTGTGGCACAATTGCTACATTTTATTAGGCTTCTGTGGCTATAATAATGTGTAATGTGTATGTATCTGATTTGGCAGTTTAGGGAAAATGATTGTGCACACCTGTATGGACACATTTTGACTTTGGTAATAATGTGACTTGTTGTGTAGGTGTCCATTAGCAGAAAGGCAGTTTTGACGAAATTGGTAAATATAAATAAAATATAGAGGTGTGTTTCTTGAAATTTCCAAAACTACTGCATTACACACATATGCATAGGACATCATTGTAATATTGCTTGCAGGTATTTTTTAAGAATGCAGGGGTCCAGGGTTAATGTACATGGACAATTCTGATGGTACCAGGTAAAACAGTTACTTACCTTAATTTCTGGTGACAGCAAGGTAGATTTTCATTTTGGTCTAGTAGTAGCATCAAAAATAGGACTTGTACGAATGGGTTCATGGTGGCAAGGACGGACAAATGTAGAAAAAAGTTACGTTTCGACCTTATATACCTTCTATTCTGCCAACTCAGGAGTGGAGGTATAGTTGCCACAGTTACGTCAGTGGAAATGTACATGATTGGCCCAGCGGTTAAACTGGCTGTGGTCCCACCACCACTTGCTTTTGCCAATGGCGCCATAGAGATGAGTGTAAAATTATGGTGGTCACGGCAATTTGCTGACAGTCTTTCGTTTATGGGCCTGTAAGCATCTAAATAGAGTGGGTGGACTGCCTAGTTGGCGGACGGATATCCGATGGAAAAACAGCAGCAGGACTGATTCCACCAGGGGCTAAATCAGACCCTTAGTCTGCTGTACTGAACTTTAAAGACAAAACATGCAAGTGAGCAGGGTAGCGATTCCCTGCCACCGTAGGGCTCGTGGCAAGACGTAGAGCGACCCCACCAGGGCCAAAATTAAAAACAAAATGAGCAAATAAATCCAGAGTCCTGTAGGATCGTAGCAAAAAAAATGACAGTATGTGGCTGCATAGTTTAATTAAGGGGAGGGGTGCAAATCCTCCCTCCTCCGGCCATATTCATTCCTGGGGACCCAAATCCCCCTTCAGGGCCCAATTTATTAATATGGGGAGGGAGTGCACGCCCACTCCCTGAGCCTCATTTGGCCCCAGAAACCCCATTCCTCAGGGTGGGGCAATTTAATAATTAAGGGGAGAGGGTGCACAGCCCCCCTCTCTGATCCATACTTAGCCCCAGAAACTCCATTCCCGGGGCCTAAGTTATTAATATTGGGAGGGGGTATGCAACCCTCTCCTCAAGCCCTATTCAGCCCCAGGGACCCCATCCTTCAGGTTCCAATTTAATAAACATGGAGAGTGGGTCTGCAGCCCTCCTCTCCAAGCCGTATTCAGCCCCGGTACACCCCTCCCTTGGGGCCCAATATATTTTTAATGGCCAGTAGGGCTGCACAGTGATGTCTTAAATGGTATCATAGAACATGTCATGAGTGATGTATAATGTGATGTCATAAGCAGTGTGTGTGGGGCACCTGTTATAGTTAGCTCTGCTAACTATAAGTGGTGAACATATACAAATATGAACCTATAGAGCATACCATTTTGGCTCTCCCACCCAGCAGGGGTGTCACTTTTCATCAAACATGGTACTCATCATAAACATCCACCAAAAACACACAGTTGTAAATGTAAAGAAAGCACACTCAGTACTGCCACCACCTTCTTTTATTCAAAATTCAACAGGTCACCGACACGTTTTGGCCCTCCGGCGTTGCTCACGGTAACTGGCCCCAGTGTAGTACACCACATATATGTGAAAATGACAACAGAACGGAAGAGAGGACTGCTGTAAAGTACCCAAACAGGTACCATATTGCAATGCCCGCTTGGGCTTAGAGAGTGTACAGGCTGACTGTCCACCAATTGAAACTTGTCCAATGTATCATGAAATTGAAGAAGTTGGTAACGAGTGTGGACAGTATTGCAAATAATAATGTGAATGCACATTCTTTACTATTTCAATAGGGTGCCCATTTTGGGCACTTTACAGCAGTTCTCTTTCAATATCTATTGTCATTTGCACATTTATGTTGTGGATTACACAACGGCCAGTGAGCATGAGCGATGCCAAATGGCCGAAAAGCATCCCTGATCTGTTTGGATTTTGAAAACATGAAGATGATTATCTCAGTTCTGAGTGTGAGTTATTTACACGTACAGTGCAACAATGTGTTTTTGATGTAGAAATACATACTTCAAATTCACTGCAAAACAAAGGTAAAAATGTCATTGTAATTTGGTCTTGTATTAATATAAAAACTGATGTTTAAAAAACACTAAAATTCAGCAGTTAAACTTTACTGACCTAACTATAACGTGCAACCTCAGGAAATTCACCAGTTATATTTTACTGATGTAAGTATAACTTGCACCCTCAAGATGTACTGCTCAGGACCTCAGATATCACATCACTCATGATATGTTAAATGACATTACTGATGACATCTCAAATTATATCACTGATTAAATCACTGATACACCAAGTAAAAAAGCACACTTTCTGATCTAGCTTTGATATAATCCTTTTAGTATTTTTCTGTATCACTCAAAAATATCCTACCAGAAATTGCATGGGAAACATGAATTTTGGAATCCCCTTTTAAATTCCCCCCACTTGGCAGGTCACCCTGAAACTTTCCAGGAAGGTGCTGTGGTGAATTAACATTTTTCTGAAAGTTTCATGAAGATCTGCCAGGTGGCACCAAAGATATTAGCAAAAAGAGCTCTTCCTTCAGAAACTGTTACCTAGCTATAACTACACAGTGGTAACCACTACTGTGTAATATATATTCACATACATGTATAGTTTAATGATAAAAAATTATAGTTATTACATAATTTATTTCCAAATGTAATAATACACTTAACATAACTTAAAAATGAAAGTCAATATTTCAACTTGTGTTAAAAAATTTACCAAATAATTCAAAACATAATTTGGTGTTTTATCAATAACTTTGTTGTTCTCACGGGGGCTTAAGAAAGTCTATATTTTAGTATCAGAGTTTTTGCAATAATATGTTGTAGTAAAATGTTTTTGTAGTCAATATCGTGGCATACAACCATCGGAACATATGTGAATGTGTAAAATGGTTATATGACGGAACACCGAATCTTAAACTACTACTAACCTTAACAACGAGGTCGGAACACCGACCTCGTCTTTACTACTAATGATTTTACCACGAATGCCTTAACAACGATATTTCGTTGTAAAGGCATTCCTGATAAAATCATTAGCAATAGGCACCATTCACCCTACATCCCTCACCCCACCCCCCCAACCCCACCCCAAAACCTAAAACCCCCTGACCCTCCACCCACTCCCCAAAACCAAAAACGCCCCACCCCCCCAAACCCACCCTAAAACCTAAAACCCCCTGACCCCCACCCACTCCCCAAAACCAAAAACGCCCCAACCCCACCCTAAAACCTAAAACCCCCTGACCCACTCCCCAAAACCAAAAACGCCCCACCCCCCAACCCCACCCTAAAACCTAAAACCCCCGACCCCCCACCCCCTCCCCAAAACCAAAAACGCCCCACCCCCCCAACCCCACCCCAAAACCTAAAACCCCCGACCCCCCACCCCCTCCCCAAAACCAAAAACGCCCAACCCCACCCCAAAACCTAAAACCCCCTGACCCCCCACCCCCTCCCCAAAACCTAAAACCCCCCACTTACCTGAGTCGTCACCTTGTCATCTGCGTCGTCCTCCTCAGCCGACTCCCTTGTTTGTACCTTAACCATGCATGTTCGTTGTTCAGGACATGCGTGGTTAAGGCACAAAATAACGAAGTCGTGGTTAAAGAAAGCGTTGTTCCGCTTTCGTTAACCAGGACTTCGTTATAAAAAATTCGGCATAAAGGATGTTTACCGTGTAAAATATGAGGACTTTGTGTTTGTGCAAAGTTTGCCAATTTATCATTAGACTAAAGACTCCCTCAACCTGTGCATGGGTACAAAAATGCCTCGTTTTGCATTATCATCCCGTAATTTTTGGACTGATGCTGCTGGCTCTCTTGCACTAGAGCCCTACTAATGTACTACTGTGGCCTTAATGCAGGTGCTCTGACCCCTAAAGTGTGCACTATTGGCTAATCCTTTATTGGCGTAAGTAACTTACCTGTAAGTCCCTAGAAGATGGTGCTCCATGTACTTAGGGCCTGTAAGTGGGCACATCACTTATTTTGCCACACTAAAGTGACCATATAAATCATGACTCCAACCCTGGTGCAGCAGCCTAGATGGGCAGTTATAAAACTGCCATTTCAACCTGTCAAATCACCCTTTTCCCAGGCTTAAACCTTCCTTTTCAATAGCAGCAATTTACCTTCAAGTAGTCCTTACCAGCACCAAGGCAGGTGCATAGTATTTAAAAGGCGAACAAATGTATTTAATGTTTTTACATGCCTTTAGATTGAAAAAAGGCCCCAAGCCTTTTTTCTGTAGCAAGGTAGGCTGTGCCATAACAAAACCACTGGATTATTTTATTACCCTTAATAATGCTATCTTCAAATTGGCAGAAAAATGGTTCAAACAATCATTTTCATAGATAAACAAAATCCAACTTAATGCTATAGTCTAATTTTGCTTAACCATTGCAGAAATAGTAACTTTAGAACATCACTATTTTTCAGCCTGAAGCCTCTAATAGCATTGCAGAATTGAATCACCAAATGTCACCATGCAATCTGCCAGCCCCCTGCAAAGAGGTGTGAATGGCTCCCAGGAAAGGGAACAAAAGGCCCCTGGGTGGGATGAGATGTGACCTCATTCTGAGAGGATGACCTGGGGGATGTGCTGACCAACTGCACAAGCTTCAAATGGGTATCCCCTGTCAAAGGTAGATGTAATTTACAACTAGGCCTGCCCCTTCCATTGTCCAGGTATTCAGGATGGCACTAATTCCAGTGGGTAGAAACTGAACTGGTTCTCAATCAAAGTTTCTCATCATCTTTCAGACACCGCAGGGGTGTGCCCAGAACTCTCCCCAGGAGAAGAAAGGTTCTGCCCTGTTGGATTTTGGCAGCACAGTGTCCTGTAGGGTTGTTTAGGGTATGTCAAAGTGGAAAGGTGTGCCCCAGGGAAAATGTTCCCTATTGGTCAGTATACCCCAACCACAAGCTTAATGCCAGGCATAAATAGAGCCCCACTAGATACCTTCTTCAAACACCTGTGGAAGACCCAACAAGGACTGCATCTGCTGTTGAACCAGTGGAGAGAAACACCATGGGTTTGACCTGCTCCCACTTCTACCCAGGACCAAGAAGTCGACTCCAATGGTCAGTTGGTTGACCTCAATTTAAGCTACATGTCCACAAAAGCTGCAAGAGCTTTATCTTTATCTGAATTTGCCCTCAACACTGCTGGTGGCTTCTGGAAGAGTAAGTTCTAACCCTTAAATGATGCTCACATGGTCCTGGAGCTTTGGTTGGTGCTACAATGTACGCCGTTGACCTTGAAATCCTCAAAACTGTACACTTTCAGTACTTTTTTCCAGAATGCATTTCAACTTCTGAACGTTGAAGAACTTCACCAAGGCTGGCATTCAACACCATCCAACTGATGATGAGATCTTCCTGGGTACAGATTATAGACTTCAGTTGCTGGGAGCTTCCCCACCATCATCAACAGTGCGAAGTTTCCTGCCAGAGCCGAGGATCACGCCAAACACCCCTGCTTCACCAGGGCCCTGTCATCAACCCTGCTTTGGGCCCACCCCGCAACCTGCCCTGCAACAAGATGTTGACATGGACTTTTCTAAGTCAGAAGATAAACTTTCCACCAGTACAAACCGGGTCCCTGTATTCGACTGGTAGAAGTTCGTGATTGGCATTAACTTTTTACTTGGACCTGATCTAACTCAATCAGATAACCTTGATTGGCACTTTGCACTTTTAGGTGCTATTTTGACCTAAAACTTCTAAAAATTATATATAAGGTTCCCTATACCTAATTTTTGTAATTTTGGGCTCTAGTCCTTCATTAAACTTTAGTCTATTCTTATGAATTGGAGTCTGATTTTTATTGTTTTGTGTCATGTACCTTTTAACTTTTTTGGTACTGAGGAGTGCTTTACACATTTCCCTTAAGTTAAGCCTGCCTGCTCAGCATCACAACTACAGAGGGTTGAGGTCAGGTTTAAATTATTGAGACCTAACTGGACTTGGTACGTAATTGTGACATTATTACTTAGAATGGATTCACACTCCCTCCAACTAATAATTCACCTTCTGACACCAGACAAAATTGGATAAAACAACCACTTGCAATGTTGGTGAATACCACAATGTGAAGCCAGCATAGTGTACACTCCTGCACCTCTTCCTTTTGAAACACCAATGAGTACCATTAAATTAGATACCAGCAGCACCTAAATGACAGGCTAGTGTTATGAAGCTCCAGATAGCAAATAAGCTACTCTTAGCAAAATGATTGTTATTAGTAGCAAAATTAGTAGTACAGGTACGAGTAGTTATTGTAGTAGTAGTATGTTCCTACTACTACAGATAAACTTTAGAAATTCTGCCTTCTATGTAATTTTTTCATGGTCATAAGTTTTATCTTATGATCCTGATTCTTGAATCAGGTTCTGTTGTTTGTGCTTACATGTGATACAGTTCTAGACCAAAATGAAGTGTAAGTATGCAAAATGTTCTGTGAAAAGGGATATTTGTAAACAACTACTTTTCAAGCAAGCCATGCAAATTGTTTTGCTCTAGTGCTACATAAACTGAAGCTTGCCTTATAGCTCAGTGAGGACCTCTGATGGGCCAGATAGAGTGTATGCTGAGGGTTACCACCCTGGCTGATTCCGAGTGGTCTGATGTTAGCTCAAGTGAAATTACATGGTATGGTAATTCCAGACACCATTTTACTGATAACACCTCTAGAGTTCCAATGTAGAAGTAGTGAGCTGAGTCTCAGGTGGAGCGACTACCTAACCCCACCCCTCCAACAGCTCTAGCATAGCAATGCTCCCCCTTAAGTTACAGTCCTGGTGCTTGCTCCATCCTCACAACTCACACAGCTAAATGCTGTGCACTCGACCTGCTTACTTTACCATCTGTTGTAAATGTGAACAGAAAATCATGGAAATAAGAAAACTGTGGGAAAGGGCCATTAATTCCAGGTCCACCAGTTTATTCCACATTCTTTGGACTTTATATTATAATGGCAGGAATTAAGCATGAGGATACCAGCTGAAGCAACTCATTTTGGACCTAGTAGCGCCCTACTTTAAATATGGACAACTCTTTTGTTGTGTAATATTCAGGAATACGCTGGTGTATATACTAATAATATCATTTTAAAACTATAAACATGAAGAAAATACATACATTTAGACATCCAAATGGCAGGCTAAAATTCACATGGTGCTGCTCAGACAAGAAACCCAGTGGATATTTGGCTCTATGTTTGTTCTCGTGATGTTAAGAGAATAAACTGACTTAGGCAGCAGTGAACACAAAAATAGATTTATTTGGTAAAAGGAACTTACTTCAAGAACAAAAGTCGTTTGTTATAGAGGCAACGGAGTGCAGATGCGTCAAGATTAGGAGTATTCACAAGTTCCGTATGCCAAGTTTTGGGTGTTAAATCAATGTCAGTACATAATATAAGTTTTATGGTTTTGTTTTTCCACCAAATTACTGTGCAAGTAAAATATGCCAAAAGGCCATGCTGACCCCTTTAATTCTATAACCTCTCTTTTATTAGTCTATTACGGTTCTGCACCAGATGTCTGATGACAATGCCTGATAATTCTAGTATATTATAAAAGAGAATTTATATATCGTGGGATGAAGAGACATAGGAGACTGTGACCCATATTTCCTGGACCACGATGTTAGCTAAGATTCTTATCCGTTTTTACTTTTACAGAGTATTCAACATTTATAGAAATATAACATTTTTTAGAAACATTGTAAGAGAATACGCTGCTCAAAACACTTTTACATATGTACATATAGTGGAATGTGTGGACAGATGTTAATTTGAACAAATTTATACACTGCATAGATACAAATGTGTTCGAGCCTATTGACAAAGACATTTTGGAACATGTAAAGTAGTACTCCTATAGTACTATTTTACTGCTCTTGTATGCTTTTGTGGCTTGACCCCAAAACATCAAAAATGGAATAAAGTGAGAATATTGTCCGAATATTTAGATACAGTTAATACAAATACAAAGGGGTGTGCCCGATTTACACTTCTAGTATTACGAAGTTGGACGTTTCGTTTCGCCTCAAAGGAGTCAAAATTCGATGAAAGAATACTTCTTTAACATTGCTTCCTGTACTCATAAATGCTTTTGTGAGTCAGTTCCCAACATACTTGTCATCTGCCAAATTCTGGGTTCTTTTACACGTTACCTTATTACAGTGGACACTTAGGGCTCCGAATTATTGTAATACCGTGTTTTTCACATACTTAGCTGTAACCGCCGGGTGGCCGCCAATGCGGCCGCACTCCCGCGGTGCCCATTTGGACATCCCCGCTGGGCCGGTGGGGATGTGGGCCGCAACATGGGAGCCGGCTCCAAATGGAGCCGGCGGTTTTGCGGCCGTGCGACGGGTGCAGTTGCACCCGTCACGCTTTTCACTGTCTGCTGTGCAGACAGTGAAAAGTCGCATGGGGCCCTGTCAGGGGGCCCCTGCACTGCCCGTGCAAACCGCCAGAAACAGGCTGGTGGTAGGGGAGTCATAATCCCCGGGGCAGCGCTGCTTGCAGCGCTGCCCTGTCGGATTATCACCGCCGGGGCTAAAATGGCGGTATGGCCCCGGCGGTGCGACCGTGGCGCTACCGCTGCGATCCAAATACGCCGGGAGGCACCGCCAGCCTGTTGGCGGTGCTCGCGTCGTTTTGGCCCTGCCGGTCAAAGACCACCAGGGTCATAATGACCCCCTTTTTCTTGTAGTAGATGTTTACCAATTTTGTGCATTATGGTTAAGTATTAGGTAAAATCTGTTTAACATGATATGGGAATTTTGTAAGCATGTAAATGAACATGTGAAAAATAACCTGTGGTTGTTTTTTGAAGCCAGACTTGTGCAGCCTGGACCAAGCAATGATTGCCTAAGCTCACTAAAATGGCAATCACTTAATGAGACTAATTTATTAACCTGTGAACACCTGGAAGCTTCCCAGTGTTTATCTCAACTGCACAGGAGCGCTGCCCTGGCGGATTATCACCGCCGGGGCTAAAATGGCGGTATACCGCCGGCCCCAGCGGTGCGACCGTGGCGCTACCACTGCAGTCCAAATACGCCGGGAGTCACCGCCAGGCTGTTGGCGGTTCTCCCGTTGTTTTGGCCCTGCTGGTCAAAGACCACCAGGGTCATAATGACCCCCTTATTCTTGTAGTAGATGTTTACCAATTTTGTGCATTATGGTTAAGTATTAGGTAAAATCTGTTTAACATGATATGGGAACTTTGTAAGCATGTAAATGAACATGTGAAAAATAACCTGTGGTTGTTTTTTGAAGCCAGACTTGTGCAGCCTGGAGAACCAAGCAATGATTGCCTAAGCTCACTAAAATGGCAATCACTTAATGAGACAAATTTATTAACCTGTGAACACCTGGCAGCTTCCAAGTGTTTATCTCAACTGCACAGGAGAGACTCATGGTACCACATTGATGATACATTTCTATGGATGCCAAATGAATAAAACAACTCTGCAAAGTACACGTTATTGCTGAATCTGCAACCCACAACACAAGTGCATTCCACCATTTCATTTGATATTGTTTACCATGGCCATGCCAGTGATAGAAGAGATCCTGGGGCATAATCACAAAAGCTATTTTGTAGTATGTAATGTAGTACTGCTTTACAATCTAAACTATATATTCTGTATGGTGATCCCGCCCAGCGGCAAAGATCTCCACGCAAATTGGCATCAGTAGTAAACATGGTGGGGAGCAAAAAAGACTGTTGATAAATTGTAATCACTGCAACAAAATGGGTGGAGTTAAGAGAAATTGAAGAATGCATTTAGGCAGAGGAGATGGTAATACAAAAACTGACTGCCATTTAATAGTGAGGAAACTGCAATTCATAAAATACACATTTAAATCTACTACAGTACTAATATGGACAAAACAGCTCAAATGGATTCTTGCCCAGCCTTAGAGTAAGTCAAGCATCACACATAGCCAAACACACCAGCCAAACACACTCAGATAGAATTTAATGGAGGCAAGCAATAACACTAACACAAAGGGAAAGATATAGGTGGTCATTATGAACATGGCGGGAAACACCGCCACACCGGTGGTAACTAGAACCAACATCTGGCAGTCCAGACCGCCAAAAAATGAAGCACATGAGAAACAAGTAGCGGTCCAACCACACACCGCCATCTTTGTAGTCCGGATGAGTACGGAGGGCGCCTCCCACAGGCTGGTGGAAAGGTCTTACCCGCCCACCAAATAATGAAACACCAGACCGCCATCAGTTCCGAGCGGGAACCACCACCACGCAAAGTGTGGCGGAAACAAACAATATAAAAGGAAACACTCACCAGAGGCACACACAACACGTCGATGCAGACATGGAGAGAGAGTTGGAAATAATGCCAGTGCTGCTCCTTGCCATATACCTCCATTACCACAACCTAGTACACATGGGAAAAAAGGGCACAGTTACACAGCCACCCCACCCACCCTGCCACACACTCCCAACCCCTCCCACATCCCAAGCCATGCATACCAAAATAGGATGTACTCACCAGACAGAAGGCAACAAATACCTGCACCAAAGGACACACATGTGCACATCACACCCCCACAGTGAAATGCTGAACAATGTCGCTATATTGTGCCAACAGCACTACTGGGCACTCAAATTTTATTCAAATGAAAACAAGTATTGTCCAAATAAGGCCATTGGCCAGTCCATTTGAAAGACCTTCCAGGGACAAAATAGGCAGAACTTGACTTCCACATGTGCGAAGGGTACTCCACTTGAAGGGGGGCATCAATGGGGCAACCAGGAACCTCCGGGAACAGGGGCAGTGGGTGGCGGGCCTGGGGACTTATGTCTGGAAGTGGGGGGCTTGGGCTTAGGTTTGGGAGGTGGAGCTGAAGGTGGAGAGGGTTTGGGTGTGCACTTGGAAGGAGGGGGAGTGGGCTTGGACCGGGGGTTTCAGAGGGACCTGGGGCTTCTTCCTCCCTGGGGAAGGGGCACGGGAATGGGAAGAGCAGACTGGGGAGGGCCTGGACATGGAGGGGTGGACTGGGCAAAGAGATGGGCACGTTTAGGGATGAGACGGGGTGGGACAGTGGGTTTGAACAGGTCAATACGGGAAAGGAAAAGCTTCTTAGGTGCAGTTGGAGGGGATTTGGAGGCAGGTCTGGGAGTGGAAGTTGAGGAAGTGTTTGTATGAGGTGTAGATGTACAGCACATGGATGCCGGTGCCTGTAAATATGCTGATGTGTGGTGGATGTGTGTGGTGTGGATGTTTGCGAATGTTTGAGTGTTTTGGGAGGAGGGGGTGGACACAGTGGGAGAAGACAGGCTATCAGTGTTGACATAAGTTGTCTGGGTGTCTGCAGGTCTTGTGAATCTGCTGCAATTGTCTGTAAATGTAGTGGTGAGTGCAGGTGTGGTGACTGGGGTGCATGTCTGGATGTCAGATGTTGTGGTGACTTCATGAATGGGGCATCAGCAGTGACTGGATTGTTGTGGATGTGTGTCAGGTGTGTGGGTTTCAAAGTTGCCAATGTGTGCATTTGTTGTTGGTGGGTCCCATTCCTGTCCGGGGCGTCCGTACCGCCAATGGTCATTCTGCATCCACTATCCGCCACGCTGATTTGTGCTTCATTATTTAGTGGGAGGAGGATTTGTCTGCATGGCGGGGGTGGTTGTGCAGTGGGGTGTACTGCATTTCCGCCGTCTAGCGGTGGCTGGAGGTTGCAGGATTTTTGGAGGTTTTACTTTTTGGCATCATAATTCGGCGGTGTCCAGTCTACTGCAACTGGCGGTCTTCGGTTCACCGTTGCCACGGCGGTGATTGCCGCCAAGTTCATAATGAGGGCCATAATGTTAATTAAACTACATTAGTAATTAAATTGTATTTATTTAAATTACATTTCTTTATTATTAAATATGTTGAAATAAAAAAATAGTAAATTGCAATATACTTAACAACACTGTAGGGAAATGCATTTTAAATAAACAAATGTTTTAAATAATACAGAAATAAAATAGTAAATATTACATACACTGGATCGAAGAGTGTAACACATTCAATATGAATGATACTATATAGGGTGGGTGAGAGAAAATTAACATTCAACTTAAATAAAAATAATAATTAAAAACATTAAAAATACGGTAACTTAATTATTTTATGTTATGTGCAGGTGTCCTTTGTTACAGTAGTACACCCAGGTGAATGGGAGTTTCAGCAGTATGTTTTAATGTTTTTTGTTTTTTTACATAATAATCATTTATGTATCTATTTATTTTAATCCCCTAATACTTTGAATGAGGAGATCTCCATCCTAGTGGTGTGGTTCCCCACAGACAGTGGAAAGTCACTAATAGTAACTTTTAAAATGTAAATTTTAGTAGTAGGTCTACATCTAGGTGTAAAGCTACACATAGAATTGGTGCACTCAATCCATGAAGAGATTTATAACTAGAATTCGGTGGAGTGCTCCGTGTTAGGAGAGTTTGTCAATCAAAGTTAATTTGTAAATAGGCCCCTCTTTATCTCTAATTTCTTGGTACTACAGATTATTCCCAAGGGCTTCAACAACTTTGAGCTACTGAATTCTTTTTCTAGATAGCAGAGATTATATATGTCACACACTGCTTTCACAAGGTTGCTTTTATTTCTCTAATATCACAAACAATGAACAGCAACCCATGATATTATCAAATGTCAGATAGACCTTTTTTCAATACTATGGTGACACAAAATACTGTTTAAAAACACAGAGGCAAATATCATACTGTTTCTATATATTTGACTGCAGAAAAGTCTGGGTTTTAAAAACTTCCTAACCTTATAAGAAAACAAAATTGCTGTGAGTTCAAGGGAATGCCTGTCACGCCGCTGCACGTGGCACGAGCTGAACCTTCGGCTCGGGCCACAGCACGCGTTTATCAGACGCGACGTGCCCCCAGTCTGTTGTGTGCTTACAGATGCCCCAAATTGGGCATGGGTCCTCGTTCTTTTGCTGTTCACGGCATTGTCAGGTATGTCTGACCCCCCCACTCACCTGTTCTTTTCTTCTTTTCTTCTTTTCTTCTTTTCTTGGACATCTGGTTGTGCCTTCCTTCATACTTTTTACTCCTTCCCATGTTTCCTTTCTCTTCCCAGCATTCCTTGTTCCCTATTCTCTATGGTTCCTAGTCCATTCTGTTCTATGTGCTTTTCCCTATCTAAGATGGTGTCCTTTTACTTCCTGTTGGTCGTTTCCAGTTTTTTGGTATTTAAGGGCTGTGATTCTTTCTCTCCTTGCGCTGCAACACTTTCTGTTTGGATTGTGTCTTCGCTTCAACTTCCTCATATTCCTGTGCTGGTTCTCGTCAGTTCAGAATACTTTTTCCTGTATTTGCTCTTGCTGATATTCTCTTCGTTTTTGTTCCTGTTTTAGGAACATTCTTTGTGGAGGTTTTTTCCCCTTTCGGGTTTTTTTTCCCTCTGGCGCTACTTCTGAGGGGCGCGACCTGCTCTTGGCATACCCATTGCCTGCAGCACCGTGGCTACCAGAAAGAGTCGCCCCTACTTGGGCCAAGGCTGAACCTTCAAGAACAGGATCCACGCCACTCGCTCTGTGGCCTCCAGTGTAAGGCAGCACGTAAGTCGTGACAATGCCAGCCAAATAACAGTGCATTTTTAACTGTGCAATGGTGAACATCATGTATGCAGTTGTGTGGTAGCTATGTGAGCAGAGGAAGCTACGATGTCCTAATTTATGTAGGATTAGATAATTCTCTGCCAATTTGAATTGTAAGCATGAAGGTTCAAGCCTGATGTGCAGAGATTCTGGGCACATAGTTGGAAAAGGCTTCTTTCTGTTTTCCACTTCTTTGCTTAATGGTACATTAATGTCTTTGCTCATTAGACTCCATAGATTCCCCATTTCTCAGCCAGGTATTTAAATGCACCATTTTTAGTATGAGATGCAGCAAGTTTTAGAGACAATGTTAGGTGAGAGGACAAAGAATGCAGATGAATCAAGGCAGTATAATGACGGTTGGATTTCTTCATCTTCACAGGAGAATGAAGGGTGTACCTTAGTGATCTGGTTGAGATCAGGAATACCAGCAATTTGGCAATTGCCATCTTGCGAGTGTCTTCAGACCGATGCTTTGGCAGTGCCTGATCTTTGTTTTGTGGAGGTGAGGTTTGACTTTCTGTTAAAGTGACTGTGTTGAGAATGGACTTTCTCTTGCGTGGTAAACAAGCATGTACCCCTGCCCTAAGCTCCCAGCTACATGTAAAACTATTATCATGACTGGTTAATTTCATCCTGCAACCCTGCAAATCTGAAGTGTGCACTGAGACATAGGCCTATCCCTGGTAACACAAGAGCCAGAAACAGTTTTTTGACTTCTGTCCTTTTCCTGGGTTAATCGTATAAAGCAACAATGTGAGCAAACCAAGTTTTGTGAATCACTAGTGTGACGAGATCATTTTTTAAATGTGAAAGTGTGGTCTGCTGATTCTACTCGGATAAAGTTCAGCTTAATTGAAAGCCCAATACCCTTGCTTTGACATTATGGGGGTGATTCTGATTCTGGCGGGTGGCGGAGGCCGCCCGCCAGAATTCCGCCCTCCATTATACCGCTCCGCGGTCAGAAGACCGCAGAGGGTATTATGAGTTTTTCCCTGGGCTGGCGGGCGGTCTCCAAAAGACCGCCCGCCAGCCCAGGGAAAAACTCCCTTCCCACGAGGATGCCGGCTCGTAATCGAGCCGGCGGAGTGGGAAGGTGCGACGGGTGCAGTGGCACCCGTCGCGTATTTCAGTGTCTGCAAGGCAGACACTGAAATACTTTGCGGGGCCCCCAGGGGCCCCGCGACCCCCCCTACCGCCATCCTGTTCATGGCGGCTTTCCCGCCATGAACAGGATGGCGGTAGGGGGGGTCAGAATCCCCTCGGCGGCGCAGCGAGCTGCGCCGCCTTGGAGGATTCTTAGGGGCAGCGGAAAACCGGCGGGAGACCGCCGGTTTTCCTGCACTGACCGCGGCCAAAGCGCCGCGGTCAGAATGCCCTGCGGGGCACCGCCGGCCTGTCGGCGGTGCTCCCGCCGACCCTGGCCCCGGCGGTCTAAGACCGCCGGGGTCAGAATCACCCCCAATGTGTTTGTCCAGGGCATGCAGGTGCGGTGGATATGTAGAACATGTGTGTCAGTGCACCTCTGTGTATGGTAAGATTTGAATACTAGAACCAATGGGATTCATTTTGAATAGTTCCTGATAGCATGGCACAAAATAGAGGGTGGATACATCTTACGTAGGGAGTGAAAATGCATTAACTGCTTTGCTCGAACTGGAGGTTAGAGATCTAGACACTAATCTGAGAAAAAATGGAGAAAAGGCTACCCTAAATTAAGTAATTGTTAGAAAAAGCCTGATGATTCTTTTTTCCTGAGCACTGCCATTTAGTAGATGGTAAGGGTGAAAGGTAGACAGCAGTTTCAGTTTTTAGGTAGGCCTCCCGTTTTCAGTCATTCATTACTGTTTAAAGAAGGCATTGATAGCTAGGTACAGAGACCTCACACTTTATTGTGCCTTTTTATGATACAGCTGCTTAGAGTCAGAATCATTGCTACCTGCTATCACCTTGCACAAAGTCTGTACCTTTATGACAGCCAGAAAAAGACATATGAAAGAGTACAAACCCAAACTGGATCCAAAGTCTTAGACAGCAAATCCACATCCCCTGTCCGGAGAAGGAGTATAAAATGGTGGCCCAATTTGTTCTTGACCAAGGAAGGGAGTGTACCACAGAGCACTATAAGAACTGCTATGTGATCAGGTCTATTGTGTACATGATAGCCAGTCTCCCAATGAGGGGGCATCATCTGAAGTCTGCAGTTCTTGCTGGGACAGCTGTGGGTCTGAATTGCACCTATAAATGTAACTGTCTGCTCAGAGAGATAAGGAGAGTACATGGCACTGCAGGAGAAGAATATTTCTGGTAGTGTTTTCTTGGTATGAGGAACGCCCAGAAGAAGTGGACTACCAGTGAAAGCAAAGCCATAGGCAACCCATGTTTTGTGGGATCCCCTAATCTCCCTGAACAATTTTTGCTGTGAACTATGCCAGTCCAGATGCTGCAACTGCCATAACCAAGCATCCATCTGCAACTGACCTGATTTTCCACAGCAGCCAAATATGATTGCTGCCATGTATATCTACTTCATTGGACCCTGCCCAGTGATCCCCACCTAAGTGAGGCTGCCACTGCAGCTATGCACCATTGAAGCTGCTGCTGAAGCCCACACCAACAGAGCTTGATCTACACAAAGCAGGTAAAGATTGTCTAGCTGTGAAACAAGTGAGAGACTGAGCATGCAGAGAAATCTGCTGTATGCACATTAGATTTGTAGCCCTTGTTTACTCTTTGTGACAAAATATATTGAACCGATCAAAGCATTAGCTAGTGGGGTGATCCTGAGCTAACTCCATCAGTGCTTGAATACTGCATACACCTATACAACATATCTAAGACTGTAAACATCAAAACTCCTAGAGAGGGGAGAAGGCACCAGAGGAATAGGGACCAGATAGAGATTATAACCCTGTAACTGTACCTTTATTGAACTTGGTGGTATTTTGTTTCCTGTGCAGTTAAAGTACTGCCTTTTTAACTAAGGAAAACACTAGGCTGGACAATATGTTATTGTGTTTGTTGGTTGACTGTTTAGCTCTAGAAGTGTGCCCCCCCCACACTACCTCTCAGTGTTGTGTAGTCATTTTATTTATAGCTCCATATATGTTTTTTTAGCAAACCAAACCTGTTGCTGTGCACTTTACCCTAGATATATTTTATTCAGCTTAGTTTATTTATTATTTTAACAATAGCCACATTTGCGTTCTTGTTTTATTTCTCTCAATCTAGTTGTTCTTTGCCAAGGTCAGCACTGCGTTCCTCAACAAGACATTTCTTTCACTCCCTGCTTTTCTCAAGGCTGCAGTAAGATAGGTTGCCGGTAAAAGTGGTAACACTTTGCCTTTAGTGTTCATAGAAATATACACATCCTTACGTAGGGATATTTTCTCAGTACATCAGCTGTTTTATTATAAAAACATTTCTCTGTCCAATACATGTTAGAGGGAGATTCCAGCCAGATGACCACGACTGCTGATTGCTGAACGCTTCGCTATAGCTTCTTTTGTAGACTCCAGGCCTCTTACTCAGGTATGAAGGATGATGTTTTCCCAGGGGAATCTGAAGGGCAGAACCAGAGCTTAACATGTTGTTCTCTAATATAGCCTAGGTAGAAATTATTTGAATGACTCTAGTGACAACATGGTAGCGTTATTTTTATGCTTTACTTTCCTTGTCACAATTTTAATCCTGTCATGCTTCATCGTCCTGGTTATTGCAATACATGCTTTATTATCTAAGATGCAGTTGCTTCATTAAAATCTTAGTGAAACATAGGCTGACTCTGATTATCCTTGTATATGTGAGACTAATGTAACTGAGAGAAACAGATGAGATCTGAGTGACCACGATTTCCTTGAGGAGTCAATTGTGTCATGCGCTCAGCTGCCCAATCATCTCTAGTTAGCCGGAGCAAAACCCAGATTAGGCTGACAAGTGTCACCTGTAGTGAGTGAGACTCAGCCCCCTTCACTGCAGGTGATTCTGCCGCTCAAATCCAGTAGTCTCATTAGAATAATAATAGCCTACGCGACGCCAGAAAAGCCTTTGACTGCTTGCCCTTACTACCCTAAGGGTAAAGAGCAGAAAGGGTGTTCTTGGCCCAACAACCCAACCTACAGGGTTGTAGCCTTGTAGCCTTGTAGCCTTCTAAGTTAATACTAGATGAACATCTTGGATTTTAGTTTGTTTAGTGTGGTGAGGGGAGCCATGTGCTGTGCAGTCAATAGCATGTTAAAGAGAATTTATTTACAGCTATTGTTTTGTGGGTTGAATGGGGTTGTTGTGATTCTTTGGGACTATATATTTTTCTGATTTTGTAGATATTTATTTTCTACATGGATTTTGTTTACAGTGTTCTATTTTTCTGTTGATTGTAGCATTGCTGGGTCCTTAGGGGTAGATGCAGTGTTTGTTGGCTTTGAAGAAAGCTTTTCACATATTGGCTAGTTTTGCTATACTATATGTGCTACAGGTAGGTTTGGCTGTACAAATTAAGTTTCAGCATCTAGTAGTTCATCTATGCATTGATTGTTGTAATATTTGTTTGCAGGTGAAGTATTTGCTATTAAAGAATATTTGGATGTTCCATGAAGTCTATGAATTTGTTTGTGGTTTGCATTTTCATCAAATTATGGATATTGACATTGGCTTAGAAGATGCTATTTATACAGTCAAGAAGCTTGATTATGGCTGGGACTAATGGTAGTAGACGGTGTAAGTCTTGCTTCAGTGAAGGAGAGAAGTTGTTATTTGACTGGATTGGTTAGATATGATGGATTATTTTAGGCTTTGATGGAGAATCTTCACAGCCAAATTGGATTAACAGCACCCTTTTGAGGTGTGGAATGAAAGTGATTACAAGATTAAGAATGTTGAACAGAATGTATGTTGGTTTGGTAATCTGCTGCATGATGTAGATGATGCTTAAGAGTTTTATAAGTGGAGATTGTATGTTCCATGGGCCATGCCCTCCTGGGAGCTTAAAATACCAAAGGTTGAGGCTATTGGTGCTGCTGTTGGGTATGTTTTGGATGGGTGGAGTAACTGCCTCATTTAAGGTATTGCCACCTACATCAGTTTGAAGGGCACTGTTTCTTTTTCAGAGATGTTAAGGTGACAGGAATCTCATTTGATTAAAAAGTAACTAGAGGGTGTCTGGAAAGAGCACAAACATGTTTTTGTTAATGATCTCCACAGAATATTTGCTCAAGGTATTGTTTTAACATTTGTGGATGCACTGTATTATTTAGTGAGCAATCATATTTAGGTGATGAGGAGCCCATCCGTGCAGTGAGTTAAAGTAGTACCTGCCATTCTAGCCATGTGGTGAAGTGTCCATTGAGCATTGATTAATGTGAGTTGCTTCACACTTGTGGTTTGTGTGGTGAAAAGTTGCATGTAGATGGGGTTGCTGGGGTTAGGGTAACGCATGAGTAACAAGGAAGTAGGGTTTGTTTGCATATGATATTGAGTGATGGTAATAGGTAGGATGTACTTATTCTGAGACACATGATGGTGTCTTACCTCACATGTACATTTAAAGGGTAATAATCTTCCCAATTCACAATTCAGCAAAACAGGAACTACTGTGCTCTTTCTTTGACCTTTTAGAAAGTTGTCTGTACAGTAAAGCCCAGAGGATGTGGTAGTAAATAGGAATCAGTTGGGTAGTGCTTTCCTTGTCCTAAATGACTGGCCTTGAAAGAGAGCGACTCAGGTAACATAGCGTCCCTCTAACTGTACTGGCTTTGAATGTATCCTTGTAGCTCAACCATACTCTGTCCTCTCAAACAGTATATAAAATGTGTCAAAACAAGGCACAGCTTCTTGGACATGGCTAATAGTTTAATGACAATATTCTTCAAATGTAGAGGTCTGCATTCCAGAATGCTGACACCCTAATGTTGACTTTACACCCAGTGTGAGACAAGATTATGGCTCTTGAAGGTGTGTTGTTATGTCTGAAGATAGGTACATCCTGAATTTTCCATCTTTTCAGGATTGAGTAAATTCAGTATACTGTTGGGGATTTCGCCTTGATGATCACAGTCAGAATGCGACAGTTCAGAAAAAAAATAAGCATTTCTAAGTATATAGTAGTGTAAAATAAATTCTGGAAGCATTGAAAAAATTGTTGTAAATTTTGTATTTTGTTTTTGACTGCAACATACACAAAATGTTGGTTCTACTGATGAAAAACTGAAATAGTTTGGGCAGTATTAAAAGTGAGGCAGAGTGGTGTCAGTTCAACTGAATACCTAAAAGCCACTCATTTTACAAAATAAGGAAAGAAATTGTATGTAAGTGAGGAAGACCAAGGCAGACTTTAAAACAGGATAAAAACAGAACCCTCCACAAGCTAACCACCACTAAAAAATAAGATCACAACTGTATCTGTTGTGAACAATCAGGACTGTTTTGCACATCAGTGTTTTTAATCATCATCACTACCAATGTTCCCTCTAATTTTTTCCACTGTGTGCGGCAGTGTGCGGTCTCTGTGCGCTGCAGCCAAGGATACGTGCGACAAGAAATTGACCATTCACACGCGCGCAGCGCATAACTAGCCAAGATCTTTGGCATTAGACTCTCCATACCACTAAAGCAAAAAAGGGATATCATTGCTCCATGCAATAGGGCATCAAGGCAGTTTTGTGACCTGGTTGCACACCCCAAGGACATGACCTGTTAAGTGCCACCTACACCCCAGTTAGAGAAAACGGAGGAACATTGCCCGCGGCCTTTAAACGCTGTTTTCATTGACTTCAATCCAGATTCAAATATGAGCATTTTCTGCAATGGGAGAGCACGACTATCGCTCTAAAAGGCTTATTTGATCTGAGAAAGTGATAATGCATATAAACAACTATGAAGTATGACAATGATGGAAAAGTTGATAACAGCACATTTCCTACTGTTCTGAAGCATCTCCTAGCTCATTAACCATTAATTTTCAACATAAATATCACTTGCTCGCTTGTATGCTAAAGTACGCCAAATGATGTTTAAAACACTTCCCGCGGCATTTAAACGCTGTTTTCATTCACTTCAATCCAGATTCAAATATGAGCATTGTCTGCCTTAGGGGAGCACGTATATCGCTCTAAAAGGCTTATTTATTAACGTGCGTGCTTGCAGAAGGGGCCTGCGCGATGGGGGAAGGAAAGGTGCGCGCGCGCCTTAAAGGGAACATTGATCACTACACACATCCCTTTTCTATAGCATAATTCCAATCCTTAAGTCCACCATAGATGCAAAATATTGGGTGACCCTCACTCCCATAGGAAAATGTTTCTTCCTTCCTCTTGAGGAAAATAAGAATAAACACATTCTGGGCAGATTCTCTCACTACTAAAAATGGTTACTTCCTAATTAACTTTGAATTGGTGATGCAGAGCTAATGGCAATAAAATATTTCCATCTTCATGGGAAAGTGGAAACATTTTACCTCTTCATAAAAAATGTGTTAAACTCACGTTCTCCTGACCAATTAAGGTCATCCATTTTATTGTAAAAGAATCACTAAAATAATCTTCACAACAGTAAGACAATTCACAAGGGAGACAGGTACATTATCACCTATTCAAAGGTTTGTGACATATCCACAATGCCTTAGCTGCACAAGACAAATTCATATGTTCTGAAAGAAAACATGGAGAATCTTCTTACCCCAGGTGAACAAAGTAATATCAGCCAAAGATGGAAGGAGCGCGGCATATGGTCTGGTCAACCGTAGAGCAAAGATGTGATCACTGTCAAGATAAGGGTGAGTGTGCTGCTGTTTCTCCTAAGGTTTTCCTCATCAATACCTCCTGCAGCAGGTCTCATTCTCTAAGCCACACTATAATAATACAGAAAAAGCACAAAACAGTATGCTGTAAACAAAAGTGTCACAGCTCAGTTTAAGCAGAAAGAAAGCAGGGGCATGGCTGGACATTTTATTACAACATAGAAGCCTTCCATGTTACATTTGTCAGCCTTAGAGTGGTCTTCCCCCAAACATTTTGCCTACTTACCTCCAATTTTTGCAGAAATTAATTTGTCGGCTTTAGGGCTCTGAGCACTCTACCACTGCAAACCAGTGCTAAAATGCTTGTGCCCACTCCCCTAAAAATGCCTTGATTGTCATATAACTTATTGGCATATTTAATTGACGTATAACTCCCTGGTAGAGGGGTATACCATTTGCCCAGGGCCAATAAATAAATGCTACCTGAGTCCTGCAGCATTTAGGGCCTGATTACAAGTGGAGCACGAGGACCGCCACACTTGTGTTGTAGGTTGGACTGCCACATTCCAGGTGGTCCATAGCCCAATTACACTTTAGTGGACAAACTTGCCTAAAGACTGTCCCCGCCAGGATCATAGATCCCAATGGGGTGATGGCAGTTGGGCTTGTAACCAGCCATGGCAAAGCTGAACTCAGCGCCACCAGACTGATTACAACCCCACTTTCCACCTGCCTTTTCATGGCAGGGACCTCGCCATGAAAAAACTGTCAGAAAGCCAGTGCTGGGTGTCGCAAGGGAGCCTCTGCACTGCCCATGTCCTGGGCATCGGCAGCGCAGGGGCCCCCCTGCCCATCGCCGTCGCAAAAAGCATTGTCTGCACTGCAGACAATGTGTGTTCCAAGGGTGCTGGAGTACTAGGATATTGGCCTTGGCTCCTTTAAAGGAGCCAAGGCCAATATCCTAGCTCCGTCCCTGCTGGTCTGCCCGGCAGAAGGCGTATTACACTGTTCCTGCCCGTCAGCCTAGCGGGAACATTGTAATATGCTTAGGGGTACATCACCGCCATGGTAGTTGGGTCCTCTTGTGGTGGGACCATAAAACTTATAATGAGCCCCTTAGTGTGCCACCCACTTAAGTGGCACTTTAAAATTAAAACATGTCCTAAGTCTGCCATTTCAGCCTGAATGCAATTGTAAACTACCATATCAACCTAGCAATATAAGTTCCTTGCAAAGCATTCAATTCCCCTTTTATTACATATAAATCATCCCTAGAGTAGGCCCTAGGTAACCCATAGGGCAGGCTGCTGTGTAATTGAAAGGTTGCACAGTTATGTTTAAGTTTCACATGTCTGGTAGTGAAAAACCACTTAATTCAGTTTTTATTTCTACTGTGATGCCTACCCCTCCCACAGGAAAACATTAGGGAATTTCTTATTACATTTAAAAAGCTGTAATTCTCAATTGGAAGCAGCTAGATGTGTCATGTTTGCTACCTATGACATTGCAATGATGACCCCTCTTTAAAGGTAAAGTCAATTTTTTCATTACAATTTTGAAAATGGCACTTTTAGAAAGTTACCATTTTCTTGCCTTTAGCCCTTTTGTGTCTGTAGCCTATCTTAGGTCACATGACTGGGTGTAGCTGGCAGACTTCGTGAATTCCACCCAGTCACACAATAGAGGGATTAGTGGTGCCTCAATGTGCTATCTGCTGGCATGATGAGAGGGCAGAGCTGAGCACAGCCCCACTTACAACTCAATAAACTGTGCTCTGCCTTCACGCAAAGGGCCTAACGACCCTGTATTGTCACTGCCACCAGCTTGGAGCTAGACCAGGGAAGTCAGGAAATTCCATGAACCTCAAAAATCTTTCCAGAAGCTTCTCCCAACTTCCAGAAGAAAGGAAAGGCACTAGAGTATAGAAATAGGATCTTCAGACCCACTCTTCAGTTCAACACTGGACCTGAGACCTCCTGCTGCTGTGACCTGCTGTGCACTCTGCAGAAGGGTGCTGTACCAGGAAGAACTGCTTTGCTGCCTGCCTTGAACCCTCAGAGGGCAGCCCTGTTGTTGAGCCCTGCATCTTCACCTGCACCCAGGATTGTAAACAGTGGCTCGAAGTGCTAGTTTGCTGGCCTATTGTTCAGAGCCCCGGGGACCATCTTGAATCCACACCTGGACCATCCTGAGTGAGTCCTGAACCCCCAAGAGGTGCCTGACCAGTCCTGGACCCATGGTTGTGGTGCAAAAGGAGCCCAGATGAAGAAATCTCAAAACTGAGGGCTGAAACCAAATTTGGCCAAAAACTGCCGTGAGCACCAGGAGGAGAGAGGACCAACCTGCTAGCCTATCCGCTGGTCAGATTGGCTTCTCCCACTACATTCTTCTCCATAGCAGCAAATCCTTTTCAGCGCTCCTTCGCCAAAGAGATAGCCAACCTTGAGAAACTGCCTTCAGCTACAGACCTCTGCCTCCAGCCGCTGGAGTTTTTAGACTTCCATTTCGGCGACTTAGTCTGAACATAGAAATCTTCCATGTGGCTTCTGATGTCATCAAGGCCATCTGACAACTACGCTCCTTCTTCAGACACCTCCTGCAGCTTTTCCCACTGAACTTTACAGATTCAGAGCATTTTGTTAAAAAAATGTTCTAAGCCTGAAAGTAAGTGGTGACCAGCCCATTCCATTTCTTGTCTCCAAATCTGTGTACCAACTTGGTCAGCCTTAACTTTCAACTGTGACCCAATCTTGCATGACTATATGTCCGCGGTTGGCGCTTTGATCTTTTAGGTGCTAGTTTTCACTAAAAAATGTCAACATTTATAACTCCAGTTCTACAGTTTGGATTTTTGTAATTTGTGTGTCAAATGATTTAATGAAATGTACTCTATTTGTCTAAATTGGTTTGGGATTTTTCTTGTGTTTTGTAGTGTTTTCTGTTTGTGTGCTCCAAAAACACCTTACTCGTTGCCTCTAAGTTAAGCTTAGCTGCTTTTTATGCCAAGCTACCCACAAGTCTAGCTGCTTTTTGTGCAAAGCTACCCTGGGTTGAGAATAGGTTAAAGTAGTGATTTTTCTGTGGCCCACCCTGCAAGGGTTACAGCTGTTTATTGACCAAGGCTCACACCTCAATCAACCAAGAACCCAGTTTCTCACAACATGCTTTGTAATCCCATTGAAGAATTGTTTACAGGTACCCAAAGTATTGCAACTCATTTTTCTAGTTTATGAAATTAGAGAAACTCTTGTTTTTTAGGTCAAGCCTAGACAGCACACATGCACTGTCTGCAAGACCTGTTGGATGAAGTATAGGACTTTGCTCCCACCTGCCGCTACCTGCCACTTACCATAGGCTGAAGGCAGTGTCACTCTTGTTTTGCTGTCTCCTAAATGGTTTGGCAGCCGATACATCACTTCCTGTACTTGGCTGAGGAGTACCGGCCAAGTAAAGTTTAATTACGCCTGAAATGTTTTTCTATTGTTTGGACTGACTATTTTTCTTTGTTTCCTGCCTCTCGTGTTTGTCAGTAAGCACTTGTTTTCATGCGTGTGGTTCATTTTCCACATTTGCCCTTCACTTGGTCCTTACTTTACATCATCAGTAATTACAAGTAGTTGTGTCGTGCGTGTGTTTTGCACATATTTATTGTGGCTTAATGTAGCATGAAATCAACCCAGGAATGAATCCTCAACCGCGGCTTTCCCCGCACATCAGGAGAGCCAATACTATAATATTCACTGCACTCGGGAAAGCTCACCCCATAATGCTTTGCAGTCATTCCTTTACAACACATTTCTGCCCATAACTTGGTTTGTGGTGGTCTTAGGGCAATGGGACCACCAAAAAAAAGAGAACGATGTGCTATTTCTTTCCACGTAACTGTTGGGTATGTACACATAAAAAGCTCTGCCGCGCGACCATGTAGGAGATCTAGAAGGATTAGATCTTGGAATGTCAGGGGGTGGTGGAATGTTGCGGGCAGTTGCGAGGAGGCAGCCGTGTGGACGGATGGGAGTTGAGGCTGTATCGTCTTATCTTAAGAATAAAAGAAATACTTGAAGAAATCATACCACTGTATCCGCCGTACTTTTCAGTGGTGACGAGGTTTCTCCTGTTGACAGCCTCTTCTTCCGTGTACAGAAATTCTCTGTACAAGGTTCGGCCAAGTGTTCCGGTGCTGCCAGCCGTTTCAGCACACCGTCCGACAACCGAGACGTGCCGCGTGTGTGCCTTCTATCAAGTAACATCGCTGTGGCCACCGCGTTGGGATTTTCCAGTGCAGCTGTACCTTGGCGATCATCCCAAATGCAGTAGGTACATGTTTTACTGGGGCTAGACCGCTGCATCCGCATCGCGGGGACTCTTCGGCGGCCATCTTTGAAGTATATTCTACTGTATCCTCAAGCTTGCGTGTCACAGTGACACGCACACCTCAACGGCCATTTTACCAACACGGTTGTTTAACCGAGATAACATTTGGCAGCCATTTTAAGTGCACTATTCTCCAGTTCTGCACCCCACGAACAGCTTAAATACTTCGTTATTATTTTTACGATCTGTATTTGTATGTAATCAGCACTTTTTGGAGGATAATAATTAGCGTGCCTCAGTGACACGCACACCTTTTACCTTCTGCTATCTCCTTCTACTGTCATTCATTTTTAGTTGTGATTTATATTTTTGTTCCTGTATTTTACCACTATGCAGCAGTCCATCGCTCCTCCCCCTCCTTTTGTTCCTAATCCGGCCTTACCAGATGCAGATTGGGAGGAATGGAAAGAGGCATTTGAGGCATATTTGGATGCCTTGGAGGGTGAAACCTTTACCCACAAAAGAAAATTCGCAATTTTAAGACATTGTTTGGGTAGTGAAGGGCGTAAAATTTTAAAGTATATTCCTAAAGTACCTGTATTAGCAATTGAAGGAGAGGGTGACGTGTAGAGGATGAGTACCAAACTGCGATCAACTCGCTTGATTCGAGGTTTAAAAAATGCAGGAATGTCACTTTGGAAAGACATACATTTTACAAATGTGTCCAATCTGAAGGTGAATCTGCATCCAGTTATGTAGGGGCTTTAAGACGTGTGGCTGTTTCTTGTGATTAGAAAGAATTTGAAGAAGAAATGATAAAAGACCAGCTTGCGGAAAAACCTAATAATAAGAAAATACAGAAAGCATTACTATCCACCCCCAACTTAACTTTACAGAAAGCCTTAGAGATTGCCACCAGAATTGAGAGTACTGTGTCGTTCATGGAACTGATGTCAATTTCTGACAACAGGAACCAATCGCTGCGTTTAGATGTGTTGGCAGTAAAGACTAAACACAAAAATAGGAACATGAAGAGTGGGAGTGCACCTCAGCCTACAGGATGCAAGTCTGGGAAAAATGTATCAAAACATTTAGAATGTTATAGGTGTGGTAGTACTACTCATTTAGGTAATGCTAAATTCTGTCCAGCCTTGGATAAGATGTGTGCCAAATGTTACAAGAAAGGACATTTTGCGAGGGTATGTAAATCGAGCATGTCCAACAGTGCAGACAAACTTAACCACAAAGTTAACAGTGTTGTTACAAATAATTACTCTTCTTCTAGTAGTGAGGAAGGGGAAATATTCATGGTGTATGACAAAGAACCCCTGATTGGTGAAGTAAGGGATTCTGGTGCGAGAAGACCTTTGTGCTTGGTCGAGATAGATAGTGTTCCGGTTCACATGATGGCTGATTCTGGTTCACCATTTACACTTTTGAGTGAGACCAAGTGGAATGACCTGTTTAGAGTCCGAGGGGTCACCTTAAAACCTTCACTAATCCATCCCATTGGATATGGTGGGAAGTCAATTGATGTGGTTGGTGAATTCCAAGAGGTACTCAAATTCAAGGATAACTTTACGCCTGCCACAATTTACGTAGCCACGGACGACACATGCCTTTTAGGATGGTGTTATCAGGCTAAATTAAAACTGATATTAGATCCAAATAATCCTGAACAAGTTGTAATGAGAAATTAGTATTTGCAGGTGTCTTCAATCATGTGTGATAAATGGGAATCACGTTATCCGGAAATATTTAATAGTAATGTGGGTCTATTCAAGGGTTTTGCTCACAAGATTAAGATCAATAAGGATGCGCAACTAATAGTACACACGGTGCGGAAGGTTCCCCTCACTTTAAAAGACGATTTTAAGATAGAATTAGACAAATTGTGTGCTCTAGACAAAATTGAACCAATAGAGTCTTCGAATTGGGTCGCACCTGTAGTTTTAGCCCACAAGGCGAATGAATCGTTGCAAATGTGTGTGGACTTACGCGATCTAAATGACCAAATCTGGGTGTATCAGTACCCTCTACCCAATATCTCAGAAATGCTATCTTCTATTAAAGATGGTAAAGTGTTTTCCTTACTCGATATGACATCTGCTTACCATCAAATTAGTCTGTATCCTAGCTCGAGACATTACACGGCCTTTATCACACCTTTTGGCTCATTTCAGTTCAAGCGTATGCCTTTTGGGTTGGCGTCTGCGTCAGCCGTATTTCAAAGAACAGTGGAGAGTATGTTTAAGGAGTTGAGTGGAGTGATGGCGTTTCAGGATGATATTTTAGTTTATGGTAAAGACATATTTGAGCATGACGAGAGACTAGGGGCCAGATGTAGCAAACGTTTTGCGACTCGCAAACGGCAAAATTTGCTGTTTGCGAGTTGCAAAACGCGTATCCCAATGCAGAAATGCATTTTGCGAGTCGTTACCGACTCGCAAAATGCATTTCAGACTCGCAATAAGGAAGGGGTGTTCCCTTCCTATTTGCGAGTCGCATTGGGATGCAATACCATTTGCGAACGCATATGCGGTCGCAAATGGCATCGCAGTTACCATCCACTTCAAGTGGATGGTAACCCAATCGCAAATTGGAAGGGGTCCCCATGGGACCCCTTCCAGTTTGTGACTGGAGCCCAAAATATTTTTTCAGGGCAGGGAGTGGTCCAACGGACCACTCCCTGCCCTGAAAAAAAACCGAAACTAAAGGTTTCGTTTTTTTTTAAAGTGCAGCTCGTTTTCCTTTAGGGAAAACGGGCTACACTTCAAAAAAAATAAACTGCTTTATTTAAAAGCAGGGCGCTAACATGGAGGTCTGCTGACGTCAGCAGGCCTCCATGTTTGCGAGTGCCTATACTCGCAATGGGGCCGCAATTTGCGACCCACCTCATGAATATTCATGAGGTGGGTCATTGCGACCCCATTGCGAGTTGCAGTCGGTGTCTGAGACACCGTACTGCATAGCAATTTGCGACTTGCAAATTGCGAGTCGCAGGGACTCGCAATTTGCAAGTCGCAAATTGCTTTTTTCCTACATCTGGCCCTTGGTCGTGTGCTAGATGTACTAAAATTGAAAGGTGTAACTCTTAGTTCCGCTAAGTGCCGATTTGGTGTGTCTGCTGTAAATTACTTAGGTTTCGAATTATCAGCTGAAGGTATCAAACCTAAAGTAAGTTTGGTTAAGGCCATTCACGATTTTGGGCCAGATGTATAAAAAAACTAAATTGCATTTCTTAAATAGCTAATTTTAAGAAATCGCTATTTAAGAAATGCAAAATGGTATGTATGAATTTTGCGAATCGGTAATAGCGATTTTTTAAAATTCGCAAATGCTATTACCGAATCGCAAATAGAGAATCCGACCCCATTTGCACCTATGGGCCTGTTGCAAATGTTTTTGCATTTCCTAATTTGCGAATCCCAGTTAGGAATTCGCAATTTAGGAAATGCAAATCCCAGGGTGCTGGAGGCCTAGGGCCCCCTCTGCTGCATCCTAAAAATATTTTTACGGACATGTGAAGCACACACATGCCTTAGCGGCATCTGTGCACTACATGTACATTTTAAAAATGCATTTCAAATGCATTTTTAAAATTTGCACATGGTTACCACCAAACTTTTGTTGGTGGTAATTGCATTTCCTAAATGCCCAATTCGCATTTAGGAAATGCTTGATACATGTGCTTAAGAAATCGCAAATAAGGATTCCTTATTTGCGATTTCCTATTTAGAGAATTGTAAATTGCATTTCTCTAAATGGGGTCGCAATTTTAAGGAATCGCTATTTTAGCGATTCCTTAAAATTGCACTGCGAATGCCTTTCATACATTTTGAAAGGCATTTTTGCATTCACAAATGGCCGAATTTTGCGATTCGCACCATTTGCGAATGCAAAATCGCTTGATACATCAGGCCCTTTGTGTGTCCAGAAAATAAGGACCAATTGAGGTCTTTCATGGGGCTGATAGAGTTTTATGCCAGATTTGTACCAAATTGCTCGGAAAAGACTTATGATTTAAGGAATTTATTGAAGAAGAATGTAAAATTTTTATGGGATGCTAATTGCAACCATGAATTTGAGTGTGTGAAGCAAGAGATTACTCATGCGATTCCATTAAAACCCTTTGACACCAGGGATCATACTATCATAATGACAGATGCCAGCCAAAAAGGTTTGGTGGCCGTTTTATTACAAAGGAGAGATGGTAAGGACGAAGTGGTAGCGTTTGCGTCAAGAAGTTTGAAGGGTGCTGAAGCGACGTATTCAGTGATCGAACGTGAGGCTCTGGCATGTTGGTGGGGTGTCAATTATTTTAGACAGTTTGTCTGGGGTACTAGATTTACTGTTAGGACAGATCACAAGCCTCTAGTTCAACTTTTCACTGCCAAAGGTGCTGAGAAAGCCACTCCGAGGATTGCCAAGTGGCAATACAAATTGCGTGAGCACAATTTTAAGTTAGAATATGTACCAGGAAAAAAAAATATTTTGGCGGATTGTTTGTCCAGACTGTCCGGATCTGATTCTTCTGTAGAAATGTCTACAGAAATTGGTTCCAAGGAAGGGGATAATGACCTCGTAGTGTGTTCAGTTAATGAGCTTTTGGATGGTGCGCTGAATGAACAGGAGTGGAGGGAGGCGTGTGAGACAGACCAGGATATGAAATCAGTTATGCATGCTGTAACCACGGGGTGGTCCTTGTGGTCTTCTAATGGTGAATTAAGAGACAAGTACAAACATGTTTTTGATGAGTTATCAGTAATCAATGGCCTGTTATTTAGGTCAAGGCAGATAGTTGTACCGGATAGTATGAGAAAGAGAGTTTTGAGTTTGGCACACAAAGGTCACATTGGGATGCGAGCTATGAAGAGAAGGGTCAGAGAAGGATTTTGGTGGCCTGGTGTTGACAAATGCATAGAGCATTTTGTGAGGGACTGCGTGTATTGTGCTGTCAGTGACAAGTCCCAGGTTACTGTGCCAAGCCCGATAGAAGCTGTCAGGGTTCCAGATAAACCCTGGAGTAAGCTTGCAATAGATATTATTGGTCCGGTGAATTTGTCTTATGGGTCCCCAGATTATGGATTGGTGCTTATTGATTATTACAGCAGATGGCCGGAAGTAATATTTGTTAAAGTTCCCGACTCTAACAATGTGATCCAGTGGTTGGAAAACATTTTCGCCAGGGAAGGTATTCCGGATGAGATCTTGACTGATAATGGACCTCAGTTTATATCGGCACAATTTGAAAAGTTTTTGAAATTTTTGGGCATTAGACATACTAAAACGTCGTTGTACCATACTCGAAGCAATGGACTTGTGGAAAGGTTCAACAGGTCCTCATGGATAGTATTCAGTTGTCCAAATCTAATGGTCTACACTGCAAATCGGAGTTAGCAAAATTGTTATGGGCAGTGCGTACCACAAACAATTCAGACACTCTAGTTTCACCCTTTGTCCTACTACACGGCCGTATTCCATCTTCTAAGTTAACTAGAGAATGGATGGGTCGTTTTGGAGTGCCATGGCATAAAGTTGAAGGTGTTATGGAGAAGTGATCAGCTGCACAACAGAAATATATAACTAAAGTGGATACTAAACTTGCTGTTAGTTCAAACAAAGGGAGTCACATCCGTAACGTTGATTGGAAAATTGGGGATCTAGTGAGAGTGAAATTTCCGAGAGTCATGGTGAAAGGCCAATCTAGATTTAGTGACTGCAGGAAGATAATTCGAGTAGGAGATAGTGCCGTTAAGTTGGAGGATGGTAAATGGTGGAACAAAAACAAATTATCCTTGTCTAGTATGGTGAATAAAGCTTACGAGTGTTCCGGTAAATATGTCGAGCGCATTGGCATGCGTTCCTCTAGAACATGGAATTCACCTGGAAATCGTTGTAGGCGATCTACTAGAAGTGTTAAACCACCTAAGAAACTCAATGATTATGCACTGATGTAACTGTACTGAAATTAGTATGCATAGGTATTATAAGAATATTTCAGTCATGTATATTCACCAGATATGTCAAGACATGTAAACGATTTATGTTATTTTGTTTATTGTCATTTTGTAAGTGTTGTTATGAGGGAGGAGATGTGTTGGGTATGTACACATAAAATGATCTGCCGCGGGACCATGTAGGAGATCTAGAAGGATTAGAACTTGGAATGTCAGGGGGTGGTTGAATGTTGCGGGCAGTTGCGAGGAGGCAGCCGTGTGGACGGACGGAAGTTGAGGCTGTATCGTCTTATCTCAAGAATAAAAGAAATACTTGAAGAAATCATACCACTGTGTCCGCCGTACTTTTCAGTAACCTTGTGGGTCACACTGGGTTAGAGGGGGCAAAAATATCATAACCTCTTCTACCATTCAGTGCATATTTAAATTGTCTCATAACTGGAACATTTGTTTTTACAGCTGAGAGGAGTTTGTGTTACAAGGGCCTTGTTTGTAATATTATTCTAACAGCCTCGCTCAGCCTGCAAATGTGTCATGCACTATGCTCTCCAAGGGCTGAAGGATGATAATTGCCCCAAGGCACTACTAACTCAGTTGGCTCCACAGGGGCATCTAGCCATGACCAGTGGTATTGCACCTTCTGCTAATGCACAATCAGTTTGTTTCTGATAAAGGTTTAACGTATGCACAAACAGGGTTTATTTCTGATAAAGGTTTAATGTACATTATGGCTAAATATTTCAGCCATTTCACTGAGGGCCTGGTACTTCTCCAGCCGTTTCCAGGTTTGGAGGAATTCAGAGCTTCTGATGTCAGAAAAAGTTCTGGCAGTGTTTTATGACACTGTTCTTTGAGCACTTTTGGCTCAACAGGGACATCTAGCCTCAACCAGTGGTACTGCACCCTCTGCTGTTGACTCTACAGGAACATCTAGCCACAGCCTGTGTTACTGCACCTTCTGCTATTAACTCTACAGGGACATCTAGTAATGACCTGCAGCAGTGCCCCCTTGTGCCACTGACTCCACAGTTAAATGATATTTAAAAGGCCTGCTTGGCCTGAGAATGTGTAATACACTATGCCTTTGAGGGGGCTGGTTATGTGGTTACACTGCAATGTTCTTTATCATTCTTTTGTATGTGCTTATTCCCTCTCGGGCTGAATATATGGTTACATGACCATGTTTCTTCCAAATGCTATTTTTACTGTGGTGCGCTGTAGGGGCTGGTCAGACCATTACAGTCTAATGCAAAGTGTATGAAAATGCAGTTTATTTCTGATAAAGGTTCAGGGGACAATTTCTGTGGCCTTGTAAATACAGCCCCTTCACATGCAGCCCTTTGCGTGGGAGGTGTGTGCAATGGGTGTTGCTGTGGGTGTTTTACAGCAAAACCCATTGCATTTTGACTCTTTCTCAGTTTATATCCCAGGGGTGGCATTAGCAAGGCACAATGAGGAAGAATACTTTTATTCCTCCTTGTTTTTTGCTTTTTCTATGCATGCTGCATTCTGCAGCACACATATAAAGAGCAAAATACCAGACATGATTGTTTATGTGAGGGAAAGCGTTCTTCCCTGCACTTAAACAATCATTTCAAAATCATGGTTTGACACTTTTGTGTGTGCTGCATTCTGCATCCCACACAGAAACAATCAAACCCCTCAACGCAGACATCCTTGCTCGATGGTGCAAGTGCGCCTGTGTTGGAGCAGACAGCTTAATTTAGCTCTAGGGTGCGCCGTATTCAATTAAATACAGCACATCCCTGCGTTGTGAAAATGAAGGAGCACGGCGCTGCCAATTTTGGTGCAACGTC
Organism: Pleurodeles waltl; assembly: GCF_031143425.1. Lineage (NCBI taxonomy): Eukaryota > Metazoa > Chordata > Amphibia > Caudata > Salamandridae > Pleurodeles > Pleurodeles waltl. The sequence continues at coordinate 828,727,872 of NC_090437.1, read as the reverse complement.
GCACTCCATCATTTTCTGTTAAATATGGACCTTAATGTGCTGTCTAAGTATTTATAAGGTCCCAAATTCAAGGTTGTCATTATCATTTACAGTGTCAATAGCTCTAACATTTGCTAATGTGAGGAGACCTATTGCCTGCAAATGCTTGTTTTGACATGATGACAATATTTTTGAGTTGCATGCTTAACCCCGGGTGGTGATCACACTAATCTGCATAAAACGTTTGATGGGTATTTCTGCTGTTGTGAGAACTACATCAATTCTTCTTCAATGGAAGAGACAGATGTAAGTTTAAGGAAAAGATTGCATTGTCAACCTTCTCACTTACAGCCACAAATCTGTGTAATTCTCTCCCTAGCTCTTTAAGATTGATACCTTCCTATCTGTAATTTCATGCACATCTTAAAACCTTATTATTTTGTCAGTCTTTCAAGGTCCTAGTGAATCAACAATATTAGGGCCATTATTAGCCCCACTGCACAATCACGCACCAAGAGGCCACTGGTGACAGCACTCGCAATAACTGAGAATCAACATAGCATAACATTCTTGAGTAGTGCTAATGTGAATGCTCCAAAAATGAATAAGACTGATCCTTCAGGTGATGGCCTCTCCACAAATCTGTCAAATACAGTTTTTAGGTTGAGCATAACAGTGCGCAAGCGCTGCTTTTCCTACGTGTTGGTATGTATCTGGGCTTTTAGACACTGCCACCTCATGCCCATCACTATCACTCGTTCATGAGCTTGCCATTCAAAAATCCTTTGTTATCATTGGTAAATGCTTTATGTTTGTCCCTCCTCAGAGCAGTTTGGTTACCGCCTCAGGAACTGACCCTGTTACATGGATAATTTCACTTTTGCCAATATGTTTGACTGCGAGCAAACTTCTTTTTTCTTATGTGTCTCTATTTTGCGCTCATGCTCAGGCAGCTGTGTCCTTTGAATCGGCTTGCATATGTCAACTGTTTTACTTTTTTTTTTCTTAACTGTTTCTTATCCAGAGTCTCTCCACTTTCTGGTCACTCTTACCCAGAATTGGAGGCAGCCATTGTGTTCGCAGGAACTCTCCGTAACGCCAGTAACAGTTCAACTCTCATCTTTGACGAGTTGCTCAAACATCACTTCTTTCTTTTGTATTTCCCCTTTAAGCTTCATGGTGTCGGAAGAGCTGAAATGCTTTTTAAAAATTTTTTTATTAACATTTCCCCCCCCAACAGGGTCTCTCTACATTTTGGTCACTCCCATCCAGAATCGGAGGTGGTCAGCGTGTTCACAGGAACACTTCATATTGCAAGATGGAATTTTCCATCTAACGGAGACAACACGTACACAGGATAATACATTTCTTCATATATATTGTTTCAGCTAGAGTGCAACGATATTTTATGAGGGCTGTCTTGATAGCAAGCCTTGCATCATTCTGCATTTTGAGCAAACAGAAAAGAACAGAAAACAATTCAGCTAAGTTATGAGCTGTTTAAAAAACAGGCCATGTTACAATTGAGTACCAGAGGGCTAGCAGGCCAAAATGGAGACAAGCTCAAATGCAATTTCACAAGTGTAGTGCAATATTTTCAATTGCTGCAAAGTGATATAATTGACAGTTCATTTTGTGTTGTTTATGGTGAAAAAAACAATTACCTGCTGGAAGCATCTTGAGGTCATGACGTAACAAATTAACATAGAGCAGCATTAATTAGAGCAGGAAGGCAAACAGTGAGTTTTTGTCTGTCATAGAAGGGCATTTTCTCATGTTTTCCAAAGTGTTCAGAAAGGAAACATTATGTGCAACATATGTTGGTGACCTGCTGAACTCACCCTGCCTCGTATGGTCGAGAGGGTGCTGCTATTTTTATGGCCTTCCTTGTCCGATGACGGCCTTCCACCCTCCGTGCTGATGCTCTCAACTGAGTTTCGGCATCAACTGAAGCTGAATGTGGATGAGAGTGACATTTCCAGTAGTATGTGTCGGCCTGTGGCATGCTGTGGGAGGTCACACATTGACATTTAGGATTCGGGGTGTGCTGCTCCCCCATTTGCAATAATCATTGGCAGCATGTATGGAGTTTTGCATATACGTTGTTCATATTAAATGCGTTCTTCACTCCTTTATCTTCTACGCTATTCATTCTGAATCATGAGATGTAGGTTTATTTTTTGTGCGTGAATTTTTAAAGCATGCTTTTTGAGTGATATAGCTGTTTCCCGTGTGACAATCATATTGTGTTTAAATTAATAAAAGTGCACCTTAATTTTGAGGGATATTTTCTGATGCTCAGTTGCAACCTTTTTCTTTTCTTGGTATGCATAATCATGCAAATATGGGTATCTTTGCGGGATGACTTGGGCATTTATTTGGGTTGGTGTAGACTTTGTAATTGGCACCATTTGCTTATTAGTTGGTAAACACGTTTACTTGAAATTCAGTCACAGTGCATTTTGCTCCTCTGTGTAGCTGGAGTTTACGAAGTCTGCAGCCTTGTTTGAACGTGTTGCACTCATTCCCATTCTCAACTATCTTATGACACTACCAAAACAAAATCTATCTATCTATCTATCTATCTATCTATCTATCTATCTATCTATCTATCTATCTATCTATCTATCTATCTATCTATCTATCTATCTATCTATCTATCTATCTATCTATCTATCTATCTATCTATCTATCTATCTATCTATCTTTCTATCTATCTATCTATCTATCTATCTATCTATCTATCTATCTCAGTGCAGCAGGAACTCACTATATTCAAAAGGTGTTTCAGAGCCCTCTGTGTTTCTGATCCTTGATAATCTGATTGTTTTATTTTTTTGACTGAGGTGCCAAGCAGTTTCCTCTGCAATAAAGTTTGCAAAAACAATCACAAAATGAGCATTGACAAAACCATTTTTCTGGTAGCCAACGAAGACCTATTAGCTTTTTCATTGCTACTACCCCTTTAGTTCCATGGACGGCCTCTGGAATTATATGGCAAGAAAAGACCAGTTATCCATTGCAATGCCAATAGCTCTAACTGAAGCAAATGCAAGACCAATTGCATTGTAAATGCTTGTAAATATTTGTATTGTTACCCTCATTGTATACATCTGAGAACTGCTAGGCAAATTAGTTGAATGTTTGGACGATGTTCAGTGTGGAAAGCCAACTGAAAAATCAAACGTTTTCAAATTACATTGAAATAGCTAGTTGAATAGAAGTCTGCTACCATACACTTTCTGACTATCGGTGGACAAACATGGGTGTCGGTTTGGAAATGACTACGTGCACGTCCCAAATGTCAACAGAATGGAATTCAAGGAGGATATAGTGGATAGGTTTCTCGGAGATGTGGTTACATCAGAGCTGTAGACCATGGAGCTGGGAATCCAGGTTTGAGTCCAAGCATCTGCTGAACGTCCTGCAATTCTAGGCAAACCACTTAATATCCTGTACCTTAAAATATGATTTAACTTTGCCTTATGTAATCTGGTGCTCACATAAAGCACTATGGGCCATGTTTACACTATATAAAAACCGAAAAAACAATCTGCAATTATTCTCTATGGTAATTTTAATACAACTATGGACTGATTGTAGTCAGATAGTTGGTAGCCGAATTTATGCCAATGAGATCTTACTTAAAGCTGGCTGCAGTATTCTGAGATTTTAAAGTTCCCTTTTTAAATTATTCTACAGGAATAAAATAAGAGATGCAGGGGGGAGTGGCCTCTGGGCACGAAAGGCACTGATAAGCCTCTCAACTTGTCCTCCGGGTGGTTCAGGGGTGCAAGCCTGGGGCCAGACAAGCCAGACAGGCCCCAAAAATGTAGAAGCAAATCCAGGCACGTAGTTGGGCAGGACGAGGAGACAGTTTTGAAGGTGGAGCTCCCAATCCCTAGAGCGACTGTGTTTTTGACTGGGGGGGCACTGTAGGGACCGGGCAGGCCACATAGAGGGGGCCCCACAGGGAAAACACACGGGCCAAACATGGGCCACTGACTGGTCGGCAGTGGATATAGAAGCGAGGATCAAGGAGCAGCGTAGGTTTAATGTCAGAGACAGAGGACGGGTGGGCACAATTGTGCAAGGACAGGGAGGAACCCATGGCACGTGAAGGGCAGGTAAATTGGAAGTCAGGTGTGGTGGTGGCAGACAACGCAGACGAGTACGGGACAGACCAAAGTCGTTGGGCATGGGTACCTCACAAAAGGAGCTGGAAGCCTGTACAGATGTTGGGTCTGGCAGCATGAGGGGCACACGTAGGAAAGGCAGGAAGGTGTCACTAGGAGAGGTGGGGCCAGTAGCAGAGACTGGCAGCAAGTTGGCGACTCCCTACCTCACAGGACTGGGTAAGACTGTCACTTGGCCGATGCCATGGGGGGGAGGCGCAGTCGAGTTGATGTGGATCGTGTTGAAGAGAGGTGTGCAAGGGAGGAAGAAGATGTGGTGGAGCTTGATTATGAGGATGACAGTGATGATTGGGAAGAGGGGGAGCTACAAGAGGAAGAGGTGAGCTTGGCAAAAGGGAAGCAGAAGGGGAGCAAGTGCAGCACAACCCTCTCTTCCTTTGATGTCTTACTGGAGGCAAAGACGATGGCAAGTGCGCGAATATGCACACGCAAGAATAGCAGCGACAAGAAGCCAATCAGGGAGGAGGACCTGCAAGAACAGGGACTGACAGATAAGGGTGAATGGTGGTCAGTGTGGAATAACACACAGAACTCTTCAAATACACCCCATTATAAATCTGTTGGGGAGGGATCCATTCATGAGTCTGGGGCAGGACCAACGATAGCTGCAGGTAAAAATTAGGAGACGGACAAGGGGCTGGGGAGAAGGTGACAGAAGGAAAGACAGAAGGGGAGGAGAAGGATTGAGGGGGCATAAAAAGTGGCTCCCATACATGGGCTTGGCAATGCCACTGGGTTCCCAGGTGGGGGAAAAGACTAAGACAAGGATATGGAAGCATGAATACGTGGATGTATTCAAATTGCTTCATAGGGACACACAGGCAGAAGAGGGGTCTAAGGAAGAAGAGCTGGAACTGGCTCAGAGGCCAAGGGTCCCGATAACAATGGAAAATTGGACATCAGCTTTCTTAATTTATGCCAGCATTTACTACGTTAAATATCCGGACAGGGCCATTGCAATGTTCAAGTATGTGGATATTATATGTAATGCTCAGCTGCATTTTTTAGGGGCTTGCGTGGTTGAATTTTGTTGAAGAGTTTAGGGCCAGGGTGAGCGTGAACCCGGAAAAACCATAGGGGTTGTGGATTCAGAGTTATGGAAGCAATGGATGGAGTCTTCACAGTCAGCGGCATCTACACACTTAGCAAGCGTGGGGCATCTAAACACACAGCAAGCGAGTAGGCCTCGCCCCAAGGTGGGGTGAGGCCTACTCAACGCTCTCCCAGTAGAGGGGCATGTTGGAACTTTGATAGAGGTTTTGCTCCAGACATCCATGTAAGTTTTAGCATGAGTGCTCCAAATGTAGCGGGAGACACCCGGTCTTGCAATGTTTTTCAGTGGCCAGCCCGGCTGAGCAATGATAAACTACAAGGGAGTGGGGACCTCAGGGAGCTCCTGGGCCAAACGGCTCCTACACCAATTAGGCTGGCCCAGTTATTTCCTTGGTTGCGCATGTACCCTAATACTTACATGGTGCGCAAATTGGAATGGAATTTCAGAGGTTTCCAGGAGGGGTATCAAGGTCCAAGGATGCGATGATGGGCTGACAATTTGTGGTCAGACAAGGACTTGCCAGATTTGGTGGGTACGAAAGTGAGGAAAGAAGTGGAAGGCAGGTAGGATTGTAGGCCCTTGGGGAGTGGCCTATAGAAAATGTTATAATCTCGCCTATTAGAGTGGTGCCAAAGCGGGACAAAGGGGGAGTTCTGGCTCATACACCAATTTTCATGGCCGAAGGGGACATCGGTGAATGACTTCATCACGCCTGAGGATACTCAAGTAGTGTATGCTTTGGTAGACAATGCCATTTGACTGATTCAAATGTGTGGTCAGGGAGCCGAGCTAGCTAAATGTGACATCTAAGCGGCTTTCCTAGTCCCGTCTATTCACCCCGAGAATTTCTCATTGTTGGGGATGCAGCTAGATTGAGCAATAGCTGTAGACAGGGTGTTATCCCTGGATTGTGCTGTCTCGTGTGCATTGTTCGAAGCGTTTAGTACATCCTTCAGTGAGTTTTAATGAAGGTCAGTGGCTATCGGGATGTGCCACAATACTTGGATGCTTTCCTTTTTGTAGTTGGGGCTGTTTCTGGGGCATGTGACAGGGTCTTGCGGTACTTTAAGCGACTGGCATCGGACTTGGGGGTTCCTATGGCACCAGAAAAAATAGAGGGCCTTAGCTGTAGAATAACCTTTTTAGGCATTGAAGTGGACACACAGACACTCATGGCAAGACTGCAGGCAGGTAAGGTCAATGAAATTTTGACCTTCTATAAGCATCTTCGGTGGCGGCATAAAATTGAGTTCCGACTGGCAGCTATTGGGGTTTCTCAATTTTGCCTGTAGGGTGCTTCAGGGAGGAAGGACTTTCTGCAGGTGCATGGGTCTGGTAATGGCAGGAGTGTCCCTCCCTCAACACAGGATCAGGATGTCTCATGCTTTGAGGGAAGGCATCAGAGTATGGGTGCTTTTCCTTCCGCAGTTCAATGGGGTCTCCCTGATGTTTGGATACGGTGTAGTAAGTGCAGATATTCTCAGACACTGCAGGATTCTCTGGTTTTGGGCTGTTTTGGGATGGTCGGTGGTGTGCGGACGAGGGGCCGGAACAGTGGTTGACTCAAGACAGAAGTATGGCCTTTTTGGAATTCTTTCCTTTGGTGGTGGCTCTGACTGTTTGGGGAGACAAACTTGCAAACAGAACCGTGATGTTTCACGTGGACAATATGACAGTGGTGGACCTAGTTAACAGGCACAGGGCGAGGGACCTCAGGATACTGCGGCTCCCGCAGCGTTTTATGCTCCATTGTATAATGGAGCATAAACAGCACACATTCCTGGGGTAAACAATGCCATTGTGGATTCCCTGTCTTGTTCACAGTGGCAATGTTTTTGTGGTTTGGTACCATGCACAGATGAGCACAAGACGGCTTTCCCAGGAGATATTTGGGAGTGGGGGGGACTGATGGTCGTTAGGCTTGTGGAGAAGTAATTAACGGAGTCCACCAGGAGAAGTTATTTGCTGGCATGATTGGAGTTTCATGATGGGAGATTTTGGTTGCTGGATTGGGGTGCGCTTTGTGCTGTTCTTGATTGTGAAAGGTTTGTCACCAGCTACGATGGGAGGCAAATTGGCTGGAGTGTCTTTTTATGGTAAGTTGTTCTTTGGATGTGACCCAGCGAAGGACGACGTTTGGGTGGGGCAAAGAAAGGAATGGAACAAGTACTATGGTGAGAGAGGTGATTACGTTTGAGTTGCTGTTGGAGCTGCTACATGTACTGCCCGTTTGCTGTATGAATGCATATGAAGTGCCTGATATGGATGTTTTTTGGGGCTTTCCGTGTGTCTGAGTTATTGGGGGTAGGAAAGGCTGTTGGTGTCAGGTATGGAGATGTGAGCTTGCAGGGGGAACATCTGGGCATTTGGCTGCACCATTCCAAGACAGACCAACTTGGAAGGGGTAAATAGGTATGGGTGAGCAAAGGTGGTGGCAATGCAGCACGCCCAGTGGGTGAATGGGGACGTTTCACAGCACAGGTGGTGATGGGCGAGGGGGCAGTTTTTTGTCATGTTAACTGAAAAAAACGTACAGCATTCCAGTTGTTGCTGATTTCGCAGATGGCTTTGCGAAGAATTGGGCATCAGGCAGATCCCTTCGGAAACCACTCATTACAGATTGGGGCTGCAACTGTGGCTGCCCAGCTGAGGTGGGATTGGGCACAGATTATGAGTATTGGAAGGTGGCACTCGCAATGCTGTGAACGATATGTGAGGGCATGAATTGCTCCTTAGCGGCACGCAGAAAGAGTGAAAGAAGAGTGCTAGAATGGGGCTGAAAGCGGGGGGGAAGGGATTGGGGGAGTGGTTGTTTCATATCTCTACTGAAGTTTATTCTCTTGCAGATTCTGTGAGGGGCTCCATCAGAGTGGAGGTGATCACGTGGCTAGTCAGGCATTCCTTTATCCCTTGGGCAGCTAAATACGCAGAGAAGCAGATATATGGACGTTTGCTCGAACTGCCGAGTAGTCATCATGAGGTCGTGTGGTGGGGAAAAAGAGGAATGAGGTGGGGCAATTTGCTCCTTTCATAACATCAATTTTGCCGAATTGGGGTTGCCCTGACATGCTGTTAATGCATCTAGGAGCGAATTACCTGGTGAGACTGTCGGGGCTCACCCTACTACAACACATGGAACAGGATCTGGCGTTCCTATGTCAATGTTTGCAATTGACTTGCCTGGTCTGGACAGAATTCGTGGCGTGAAGGAAATGGAGGGGGCAGTGAAACATGGAGCTATTGACAGGGCAAGAAGGAAGCTCAATCGGGCGATGAGAGTTTTTTGATGGGCATATGATATCAAAGTTTTGACTCATGAAGGGATTAAAGAAGAAGAGGCGGTGCTCTTCAGGGACGATGGAGTGCACCTGTCGGATATTGGCAATGCACATTACATACTGGAATTGAGGTTTTTGCTGTAGGATCTGTTGGGTGAGAAGTATGGCTCAGTGAGTCAGTATAAGTGAGTTGCTGTGCTTTTAAGTCATATTGCTTGAAGGTTATTTGTCTTTTGCACTATTGTTGCCACATTTCACACTCTGAATCACATAGGATGAGCGAAGCAGGAAATTCAAAACATAACTATAGCATCCCTGTAACCTTTGATTTTTAAGTGATTAGATAGATAAACAATAACCATGTTCTCGCTAGAGGTAGCAGTGATACAGAACAAGGGACCAAGGGGGAGCACGGTTTCCAGCACCAGCTGCTGCGTTAAATATTTCCCAATGCCAATTCTAAATCCACAGAGAAGGTACCGACACAGCTTTATGGATCTGTGTTTCAGCAATTTTTTCATTGTGTTCCCACCATACAATGCTTTTCAGCTGTATTACTACTGAAAGAAATAGAGTCTCTCAGGAAGGACATGAAGGAGTTCTGAACAAGAACTAATCATTAAATTTGAAACAGAGATAAAAGGTAAAGTAAAGTATGAGCAGTCAAGAAAAGTCTGAAAAAGGATTAAATTCAGGTATGGCAAACTGGACTTTGAGACAGGGCAAATATTTACCTTCCCTAGATGCTTTGACAACATGCGCAGACAAACGTTATGTGGAAGCTCCAAGCAAAGTTTTCAGTCCAGGTAATTGAAAGCTAGTTCGGAACTCAGCTCAGAAGTTGAAAACAATTGAGATAAAGGAAAATCTGGGAGTGTTGGGTTTGGCAAATCTGTTCCCTTGGTTGTTGAGGAGCTTCGTTTTTACAGCTGGACAGGACACCAAATTTCAGTTCTACATCAAACTGCGACAGGAATCAAAAAGAAGGAGGAAAAGAAAAAACAAGTGGCACAGACCAGAAACAGCCTGCCAAATCCAAACAGACCAAATTTACCAAGAAATATTCAAACTGTGGTGAATGTATCTGACTTTGAACTGTCTAACGAGGAAATATGAATGCTATCTTTGGGACTCTCATACCGTGCACCAGCAAAATTCAATTATTCAATTATGGTCAAATGAAAATTAATCTATTCAAGTTCAGAAGAATACTACATAAATACTATTCTAGCAAGCAACTAGTCTCCCAAGCCAGTGTATGAGATTCAAAGGAAGGAGGCTCTAATTTACAAATTTCTGACATTGGGTACTAGACCAACTAGAGAGGGAAATTGCAGGGCCTATGAAGTTGTAATTGAGCAGGAGTTGAATAATGTCCAGGATCTGAATGTTTACAAGAGCACCCCTACGCCCTTTAAACCACTGTCATGTTTTATACTGACTACGTCAAGGGACCCTGAAACCATCTTCTCTGAACTGGTGGCGCAAGACCTGAAAACTCTACAAACAAATGCAAATGTGACAAAAAGAAGCACTGTGGTTACCCGACAGTTGGATAAAAGAGGAAACATTGTGTTTTGGCCACTGTCAATGTAAAAAGCAGAAGCAAGGAAGCAATTAAATGATGCGGGCTGCTATGGTACAATGTCATGCTCAGATATTACTGATATTAGGGTGGCATATCACATAGAACTGTCACAACGGTGTGGTATAGGCCTTCTCACCCAGGAAGAGTATCAGTTTTTGAGAAATTATTTCCCTACAATACCAATCCTGTACCTTAAACCAAAGATACATAAAAATGCCACTGTGCCCTCAGGTGGCTAATCATATCTACCATTGGGGATTTATTCGACAGTACCTCCAGGTCCACAGATTTTTTCTAGCAAGAGTATGTTTACAATTTGTTCTCTTATTTCCAAAACAAAGGTAATTTCTTAAGAAGAATCTGTGATGTACCTTGGGAAAGTAATTTTGTGTGAATGACTATGGGCTTAACATCTCTGCACGACTACAACCCAAACCGCTGGACGAAAATACACCAAATTCGGCAGAAAGGTATCTCTTGGTCCAGAAAGCATGTGTTTCCTTATGTGGTGTAATCCATTCAGCAGTTTTTGAGATATTAAAGGAAATTCAAATCTGTACATCTAGGTGGATGAGTAATTTGCAAATTCCCTTGATCTCGATCTTGCTACTTGAGAAAACTCTAACTATAACAGAGGAATTTCCATGGTTTAGTACGTTTAGAATGTGAGCCTAACTATAGCTTCCCTGTAACCTTTGGTTTTTCAAGTGCAGTGAATATATATGTATATATATATATATATATAAATATATATATATATATTTATATTCACTTAAAAAAACAAAGATTACAGGGACGTTATAGTTAGGTTCTGAATGTATTTATACAAAATCATAGAAATTCAGCAGTTATAGTTAGAGTTATTTCAAGTAACTATAACTCACGCCTCGTCATGCACAGTTTTTTCTTTAATAATTTGATTGCTAATGTTGCACTAATAATTTCATTGATGTTATAAAAGTTGTCATGAGTGCTGTAATACCTGGGGTAATTAGCAGGACATGGTGAGGGCACAAGTTGTAGTTACCTTAGGGCATGAGTTACAGTTATTTGAAATAACTCTAATTTTAACTGCTGAATTTCTATGGCTTTGTATGAGTAAATTCAGAACCTATCTATAACACCCCTGGACCCTTTGGTTTTTTTAAAGTAAATTTATATGGTTCTTTAACTCTATTTCCCAACTATAATAATGTCCCTGTAACCTTTGATTTATTCAGTGAATACACATATGTATGATCAAATTTAAACATTCCCTGATTCTGACTTTGTGTCAGGCATTTTGGTTTATGTAGGGCATTGTCTGTATACAACATTAGTAATTCATATATGATTCACTGACTGAAGAAGAAATTGCCCACTGGGGCTTTAAGCATCTCATCTTTTTTCATTGCTGTGTGTAATTGCTTATATATTCCTTTTTATATTTATTGACACATTTGCTTATGTTCAGGAAGAACATATATAGTGTACTTCAGCATTGTAGCAGTCCATTAGGAACACTGATATGCCAATGTTAGTATGATATGCCCCTCTGTGTCTTTGATTAGGTAATCACTCGTCCAATGAGGCTGTCGGTTCGAGGGCATAGGGATGCCTTGGATGAGAATGCATGATAGTATTGCACCATTTAAGTTTTTTTGATTGTTTCTAATTTTTATTTAATTTTGCATTGAAGGGTGATGTTACATGTCATTAGTATTCCAGTGATTTAGAGCCTCTATGAATTAACATATGTTTTTTGTGCAAAGTAGTACTACCGGGTTTGGCCTGGATATTTACATCTTATATGTCTGTTGATCAGGCGTGGGTCAGGCAAGTAGTCATCTTAGTGAGACATGGGCGCCCAAAAAAATAAACTGAATTTGTGATTATGGCGTTTTTTGAGAAATGCTGCTTAGTCAGCCGAAACGCATCAAGCCTGTAATTGTATTTACTTCATGAACTGGAAATAAAAGCCATGCTTTCATGATCTGGAGTGTGCTGGGGCTCATTTGTTATTTTCAAGACCGAATGCTTTGATGAATATATATATACTTGTGTCTTGAAAGTTCTTGCAGTGAAGTAGCAGTGACTTCTTTTTTTAAAATGCTTTTTTATCTTGGCGGGCCTAGGCTTGGTGGTCAGGGTATGTATTCCCTGCCCCTTTTCTTTAATTTTTATCTTTGTGTTTGGGACTTATGTAAAGCTGAGTTGCAATATGGCTACCAACATTTTCTTGTTAAAGTGTTGGCAGCCAATCATATCTCAGCAGGATATTGGAGGGTTTGGTGACCCTTTGCATCCGTTTATATAGAAATTTGGATTTTCTTTAATGTCTCTAAAACTACTGAATTGATTTAGACCAAATAACAAAAACATCGGTTTCTGGACTAGGAGCTACCTTTCTGCCAAATCTGGTGTAATCCTGTCCAGTGGTTTGGGCGCTATTCCTGTTCAAAATCCCTATGGAACCATGCACATGGAAATGCATTTTAGGACCCCCAAAACTTCCAGACAGCAACTGACATGAGATTTGAATTTTTGGAGAAGATTCATCACCCAGCGCCAAAGATATAGGCAAGCAAAAAAACATGTTCTCTATAGAAACTAGGTCCTAACTATAACTATGTAGTGGAGACCTGGGCACACTTGCATTGGTATGTGGATGTCCTGGCATTATTGAAAGGGACCTGCTTACCCACCACCTAGACTCCAACACAAAATTATATAACGATCCATTAAATCTGCAAGGAGCATCAAAACAGATGTTGACTGAGAACATTTCACAGTACATTGATACTGCATTAACAGCTTCCTGTGCAGAGAAGAAAGCATGTCAATAAAAGTCATTTGAGAAGAAGAAATGCATTGCATTTTTTAAATAAAAAGGGCTTTCTCTCTTTACCAAAAGCCCTCCAAAAATGTGCAGAACTCAAAGCAGTTAAACACAAGGTTCCCCAACACAGTGAGTGCATTCTTAGTCCACCATTAATTGCTTATGAGTTATGAATTGTGGGTTTGTGATGAATGTAGCCCCTGTCTCAGCTGTTTAAAAAAAATGGGTCTGCCCATTTCTTGGTTCTGCGACTCCCTGTGTGTAGGCGGGCTTGTACTTTTATGAAAAATCGGACTTGACGCCACTAATTCATGGGCATATAAAACCTAAAGGACTGCCATTTAGTATTTAGCACTCTACAGCCAGCACCCTCTGCCAGCACTCTCTATCACTGCCAGCACTGGACATATACAAACAGTACCCTTTGCCTTGCCAGCACCAGACTTGTACAGCCAGAACCCTCTGTCATCTCCGGGACGGGCCAGTACAAACAGCACCCTCTTCCATCCCTGACACCAGGCCTATACCGTATGCACCCCCTGTCACTGCTGTCACCAGGCAGGTACAAACAGTACCCTCTGCCCCACCAGCACCTGGACCTGTATAACCCACACCCTCTGTCACTACCAGCACTGGGCCAATACAGACAGCACCCTTTGTCACCATCAGCACTGGGCCTGTACAGACAGTACCATTTGGGCTCAATGGCACTGGGCCTGCACAGCCAGTACACTCTTCCAACACTGGCCTTAGGCTTATTCAGATATTAAGGAATTAAACCAGTTTTTAGCTTTTTCTAGAAGCACAGAAGATTTGCGTTCATACTCAATGGAGGGATCATTCCAAATGTTTACTCTAAGTGAATGCAGGTTTCTACCCTTAGGAGGGGCCACCCTCTATGCTCACAAGCTGGAAACTCAGGCATGGCATCGAATTACATTTATGTAACTATATAGCTGCTTTGAACTGAATTCTCTTGCCAACTAGCAGCCAGTGGAATCTTTTGAGGTAAGTAAGTAATGCAGACCCGTCCAGTGCTTAACATTTAAAAAAACAAGTGAAGGGACTTAAACCTTTTCATCGCAGAAGCCTGCTGCTGTTGAATATTGGTGTCGACCAGTATCAAGGCAGTCTAGTCTTGATTCTATTTTGTGCATCTTTGTCACACTACCCTACATTTCCTGTCTCTTTATCCTATGGAAACCAGGCTAGGTCCTAACTATAACTACCTACTGGAGAGTGTCAGTAGGTTATATTAGAGCACTAATGACATCTTTGATAACATCATTGATAATATCAGTGCAAGATTTGAAGAAAAATTGCTGCTGAAAAAACTGTGCATGGTGGGGACACGAGCTATAGTTACTTTAAGGCAAAAGTTATAGTTACTTTAAGGCAAGAGTTATAGTTACTTGACCGTTGAATTTCTATGGTTTTGTGTGTGTAAATTTAGAACCTTACATCCCTGTAGCCTTTGTTTTTTTCAATATATATATATACTCCATACTTCAGATACTTATAAAATATGCGTGGCAGGACCGGAAAACCCTATTAGGGGACATTAAGAGAATAAAAGATGATTTGGACTCACGTTCTGAGAAGGAAGTGATATCTAAATTTATGGAGACAATGAATATTAGATTGAAGAAATATGAGGAGGAAATCAAAACAAAAAAAAAACTTAAATTACATAGAGCCATAGGGGACTATGAAAGCGGAAGAATTTTGACCTTCAACAGGAAATATGATCATTTATATAAATCATCCCCTGTCTGTCTTCCTATGGCGGAGAGACAATCTTCTTTGGAAACCAATGTGGAAAGTGCAAGGGAATCCGATATCCCCAGTTCTACTGAGAGTGAGAAGTCTATTGAAAAAGTCACCAACAAACCAGCAACTTTTTTAGACGAATATCGCCTGCGACGCAACAGGCAGGTATCCAAGAACCAACAAGGACAAAGTTCCAACTACAAAGGCAAGACATCAGGCCGAAGAGGAAGACGGGGCGGAATCAGAAGAGGCGAGAGAGAGTCAGAAATCGTAACAAGAACAAATTTCGACATGGGGCAAGTGGGAAAAACAATAAAAAGCTCCAACTTACAAACATAATGGATGAAAATATGGTGAATAAAACTATTGTTAATTTATCTAACTTTGTGTTATCTGATAGTGATAAATCTACATTATGTTTAGGCCTCTCTTTCTGCCCTACAGAACAATTTAACTATGCTGAGACAAGGATTGACTTTTTTAAATTTATTAGAAATTTGAAGTTGAGAAAATGGTTCAAACAAAAGAATTCCCCTGACCTGTGGGTTGAGGGTTCACACAGGGATGTTTCTCATGATGTGCTTAATATCAGTGATGTGGACTCCTTGATTGCACTGTATGAATTGGAGAATAATGTTGCAGACTCCACTACAACCAGGAATGTTTATCAAATCCTTGATGATTTAAATATTACGTATGATCTGTCTGTTCCCACCGGTTTTAAGCCGAGATCTACATTCTTTCCTATTATGAACTATGATAATATTGATACATTCTATGATTTGGTGGTAAAAGATTTGACACAATTTCGCCATAAAACATGGTTTAAATCTAAATGTAATTACAATTTAACACAATCCCCCCCAAAAAATGATTACAACTTTGGCAAGTGATGCAGACAAAATTGTCTGCCCGGCTGATAAGGGCGGCAATATAGTACTTATGGAGAAACAGAAGTACATTGATGAAGTTATGTGTCAACTTAACAATACACAATTTTATAAGGTTACCACCAAAGAAACATATACCAACAGTAATGTAAGGATTTGGCAGTTGCTTATGGAATGGAAAGATAAGGGCTTATTATTATGGGAAGAATACTGTTTCCTAAAAAGAGACTTTCCCAAACTACCGGTGCTGTATATTCTTCCCAAGATTCACAAAAATAGGACCAATCCACCAGGAAGACCTATAGTATCCTCTTGTGGTAGCGTATTGGAAAATGTCTCCAAATATGTTGATTATTTTTTGAGGGAATTTGTTGTCAATCTTCCTTCTTATGTCTGTGACACTAAGGACTTTTTGGGTAAGCTTGAAGGTATTGTATGGGAAGATGATTTTCTGTTATTAACTTTGGATGTCAATTCCCTGTATACTATTATCGACCATAAAAAAGGTATTGCAGCCTGTAGAAATTTTTTAGATGCCAGATCACTTAAATATCTGGCACATACTGGAATGATAATAGACATGATAAGATATTGCTTGATGAACAATTTTTTCTTGTTTAATGGGGTCCTTTACCAGCAGATCCTTGGGACTGCGATGGGCACTTGCTTTGCTCCGAGTTTTGCCTACCTCTTCTTAGGCTGGTGGGAAGAGAATATCTTTAAAGATGAAGAAAAATATCCAGAAACCAGTCACGCAATTTTATGGTTAAGAAATATTGATGACCTTTTCATTATTTGGAAAGGTTCTGAGGAAGAAGCTTCTCATTTTGTTTGTAAACTAAACAATAATGATTTGAATATAGGTTTGACGTATAAAATGAGTAGGTCTTCAATTGAGTTTTTGGATACCCTGATAAAGATTGATGAATACAAGGTTAATACTGAACTCTTCCGCAAGTGCACAGCAGGTAACAGCTTATTACAAGCTTCTAGTGGACACCCAGAAAATATAAAGTGGAGTATCCCCTATGGAGAGCTGCTAAAGGCTAAAAGAGTTAGCAGCACCAATGAAGCCTTTGAAATTGAGCAAAAAGAGATGATCATGAGATTCAAACAGTGGGGATACCCTGATTGGGTTATCAAAAAAGCAACTGATAAAATCAAGGTTATACAAAGAACTGATATCTTATTTGGCAATACTCCCAAACAAAAGATTGATGACAATGATGACACCAGACTTATTATGATACAAAACAAATTAAGAATATCATTGCTAAGAATTGGAAGATACTAAAAAGTGACCCTGTTATTGGTGACTTAATACTAAATAGATCTCAGATTACGTACAGAAGAGGACGCAGTTTACAGGACATGCTAAGATCTAATGACATTACCATCATGTCACAACTTAAACAACATGGCTTACAAGGTTTCTTTCCCTGTGGGCACTGTAAAGCATGCTGTAACAGTGTTATGCGCAAACAATATGCATTATGCAAACCCGGTAAAAACAGGTTAATTAACCAATTTATAACATGCAGTACTCCATTTGTTATCTATATATTGGAGTGCCCTTGTCAAAGATGGTACGTTGGTAGTACCAAACATAAGCGGTCATTCCGACCATGGCGGTCATGGACCGCCAGGGCCGGGGACCGCGGGAGCACCGCCAACAGGCTGGCGGTGCTCCCAAGGGCATTCCGACCGCGGCGGTACAGCCGCGGTCAGAAACGGAAAACCGGCGGTGTACCGCCGGTTTTC
This sequence comes from Pleurodeles waltl, assembly GCF_031143425.1. Lineage (NCBI taxonomy): Eukaryota > Metazoa > Chordata > Amphibia > Caudata > Salamandridae > Pleurodeles > Pleurodeles waltl. Next base: position 828,710,538 of record NC_090437.1, on the reverse strand, counting down.
CGCTGCCCTGGGGAATCCTCCATGGCGGCGCAGCTTGCAGCGCCGCCATGGGGATTCCGACCCCCATACTGCCATCCTGTTCCTGGCGGTTTTGGCCGCCAGGAACAGGATGGCGGTATGGGGTGTCGTGGGGCCCCTGGGGGCCCCTGCAGTGCCCATGCCAATGGCATGGGCACTGCAGGGGCCCCCGTAACAGGGCCCCACCATGATTTTCAGTGTCTGCCATGCAGACACTGATAATCGCGACGGGTGCAACTGCACCCGTCGCACCCCTTCCACTCCGCCGGCTCCATTCGGAGCCGGCATCCTTGTGGAAGGGTGGTTCCCGCTGGGCTGGCGGGCGGCCTTCTGGCGGTCGCCCGCCAGCCCAGCGGGAAACCCAGAATACCCGCGACGGTCTTGTGACCGCGCAGCGGTATTCTGGCGGCTCCCGCCGGCCCTGCGAATACCGCGGCCGGCGGGAGTCAGAATGACCCCCATAGTGTTAAGAAACGGATTATGGAACACATGCGTGCCATAACTTCAGTTGACGATCATTATCCGGTAGCAAGGCACTTTAAAGAAAAACACAATTCTGATTGGACCCATTTGACTTACTTTGGCATTGAACATGTCCCTCCATTCCATAGAGGGGGCAATAGGGAACTAACATTGAGGAAAAAAGAGTCAAAATACATTTTAGATTTGGAGACTATGATACCCAAAGGATTGAATATTGGGGAAGAACTGAATACCCATTTATATGATCATTGAAAACCGATCATAATTGGGTATAATATCTTAGACAGGACTGTGCGTAGTGACAAAATTTATTGAATTCAAAAGAATAAAAAGTATTTAAAAGAACTTATTAACTGTTTTGAATGCTAACAGCTTGTATAAATAGGAGATATTTTTTCATTTCATTTTCTGTAAATAGTATAGTTTTAAGAGGATGTTTTTTAGACAGGGGATATATGGTCATTTATTAAATGTATTTATTCATTTATATGTCTTTTCAGATTTAATGGGTCGGATGGAATTAATGCTGCTTTCCACCTGCTACCGCTCTCTCTACATTGCACGTTATTGGGTGTTGTCAGTGCAGATTATGAGATAAGAAAATGTTAAAAGAATTTGTTCGATATTACTGATCTGTCCCACTAACATCAACTGTATAAGAAGTGATATAGGGGTATCACTATTGCAGTTAGTATGGTTAAGGTTTTGAATTAACTTTTACATCGTGTGGTTGCAGTTCACCATTGGACTTATAAGTAACAATATTTTATTATAATATAATAGTCTGGTGGACTTCCAATATATGATATAACTTCACCTTCCGTCTCTGCATGACACTTTACCCCATTATATGTCTATGTTTACGGTTACATGGTTGTATAATTATGTATTTATATATTTATATATCTATATATTTACATTTATTTATTTATTTAGTTATCTTATATATGTGACAATTGTGTGTAGTGGTACAGACTTTAGTAGCTATTGTAACCTAGATGTAATTTTCTATGATGTTGTGATTCTAAGGTTCTTTATCTTTTATCTGATATCTGCTGTTTGTCTCATTTTTATGTCTATGAATGAATAGTATTTAGCAATGGTGGATTGGTGGTGAATATCACGTGACCAAGGCTGCTGTGTCAGCCGAAATGCGTTGTGCTTTGATTAAACTTGTTTTCACTTTCCTTGAATCCTGAGCTTGCTAACCTTATTTTTTGTTTTGTTGGATCTATAATTACCGGCTTGCTCGTGCCGGTTTTTGCACCACCCCTCTTGGGCCACATGAGTTCATTTTGAGCATTCGAAGTTTGTTTTGTTATATATATATATATATATATATGTATATATATATATATATATATATATATATATATATATATATATATATATATATATATATATATATATATATATATATATATATATATATATATATATATATCCTTCTGGTGGTCGCCTAGTTTCCATAGGTTTTGCCAATAACTTTGGCACCACTTGACAAATCTTCTAGAAATTTTCAAAGCTAATATGACAGTCAGTTTAGCTGCTGTCTTGAAAGTTTGGGGTTAATTCGTCAAGCAGGGCCATGAAAAAGGGAGGGTCCTAAAATGTGTTTCCCCATGCATTTCCCCATAGGGAATTTGCACAGGACTACAGCCTGAACAACTGGACGGAATTATAACAAATTTAGAAGAAAGTTAGCTTTTGGTCCAGAAAGAGTCCTTCTTGTGATTTGGTGTAAATCTGTACAGTAATTTCAGAGATATTAAAGGAAAATTAAATATAGATATCTGCAGATTCAAATGATGAAACAAGAATCTTATTGGTGGGCCACAACCTGACAGGGAGATTTTGGCTGACATTTTCTTTTATTCTTTTATTGGGAAACAGTCCCCTGGGCTCAGATGTGGGCTGCAATGGATGAAGGGGTTAATGTAGAGCTTCCATGATACCATGGGGATGATATAAATTTAGTAAAAAAGTATGGGCTTGAATTTAGTCAAATTTTTGTTATGGTTTTCGCGATCAGCGGATCTCATCACAGAGCTGAACGGGGCCACCAGTGCAAATCCACTGGTGGATCCGCAAATCTCAAAAACTGTCAAAAAATATATATACTCTCACATCCATTGAGACACCCAATACAGACACGGCTCACAATCACCTACACACCCAGACAGGCACTCTCATATCCACTCACACAGCTAGACACAAGGTCTCACACCCACTTTTACATTTGAAGACACCTTCTCACACTCACTCTGACACCCTGACAGACACTCTCACACCCAGAAACACACTCTCACACCTACTCTCACACCCACTCACACCCACTCTCATGCCCAGAGACACTCTCTCACACCCAGACACACCCTCTCATTTCCACACTCACACCCGGAGACACTTTCCGACATGCACTCACACCCAAACACACCATCTCATACCCAATCTCACACCCAGAAACACCCTTTCACACTCAGTCTTGCACCCATTCAGAGACTTTTACACCCCCTATAGACACTCTTTCACACCCACTCTTGCATCCAGAGACACACTCGCACATCCAGACACTCCCACACCCACTCTCACACCCAGAGACACCCTTTCACATCCACTCTTACACCCTGACAGACAGCCGCTGCCACCTACTCTCACACCCAGACACTCTCACACCCACACTCACTCTCAGAGACATACCCTCACACCCACTGTCACACCCAGGCAGACACTGTCACATCCACTCTCACACCCATACAGCCACTGGCACACCCACTCTCACACCCAGACAGACACTGGCACACCCCCTTTCACACCCAGGCACACACTCTCACTCTCACACCCAGGCACATACTCCCACAGACACTCTTATACTGATTGTCACACCCAGACAGACAATCTAACACACACAGACAGGCACTCTAATACCCACTGTGAAACCCAGGCTGACACTCTCATACCCTTTGTGACATCAAGGCTGACACTCTCACACCCAGTCTCACACCCAGGAAGATAGTCTCGCAGCTACTTTCATAACCGGTCACACACTCTTACAGCCACTCTCACAGTCAAAAAAACACTTACACAGTGTTGGCTGGCTGCAACCTGACAGGGAAAGTAGTGGCTGCCATTTTATTGCATTGGGAAAGGGTCCGGAGCTAAAATGTAGGCAGGAAAGGATATAAATGGGTTAGGTTAGAAGTTCCCTGACCTCAAGTTCTTGATTTAAATGTGGCACAATACTTAATAATGGATATAGAATTTCAAGAATGTGTTTTATTTGGCATTTTCGCGATCCACGGATAGATCCATGAATCCGAATGATACATAAAAGAAATAAGAATAAAAAAAATAAAAAAATGTCTATGGAAAAAAGGGTTGTCTCTGAAAAGAGCCTTTGTATTTATAGTGTGTAGTTGATAACTACATATGAAACAGGATAAAGTCTTTCAAGTTCTACAGGAACACCATGTTGCCTTGCTTTGTCATGTGAACTCCATAATTTCTATATACACCATCCATATCAAACCGAAAATGATTGTGGTGTACATAGCCCATGTTACGATCTCTGAGAAATGCAGAAACAGTTTTATTAACATGCTTCCTGGGTTTGTCTATTGGTGGACACAATTCACTTGACAACTTCCACTACTGCCTTTGGCAAATGTTAGAAAAACAAAGGCAGCGTATGGGGAAAGTGCCATTAATTTTCCATAGGTATCGTTCATTAGGATTTCCAATCCTATCACAGTAACTGTTCCCAGGTCATTGCCACCACAGTGCACACTCATGAGGTCTGGATGTTGGCAATCCTTTAATTCTTTCAACCAACAGCAGCAATTGATGTCACTTTAACCCTCTCTGGCCAACTCAAGAATTATCCACATCAGATAAACCCAGGTCCCTGTCAATGCCACTTTTTCTAACACTCTCTCTGGCCCAATACAGACTCTGAGCATTCTGGAGAGAAGCTGAAGTACCACACAGGACAAGACTACAGTTGAATGAGGCAGCTTTCAAATGCAATGCAGTTGAAATGGAGGCTATTACTTACAATTCGAAAGAACACATGTGATTCGTTATTATAAATATGTTGGTGCTTAAAAGTAGGTAGTGATAATGTGAGAAAAGTAAGTGTATGGCAGGTTAGCTTTGGAGTAGTTGGAAAAAGTATTGTCATTTGAGATGTGTTTATTGTCTAAACAAATCAACCATACCTGCTATATTTGGTTTAGAAGCATGATGGTCTCAAAAACAGTGATGAACTTGTGACCTTCTGCTGCAAGAGAATGTTTCAAAATGCATTACCATGGCAGCACGGCTACAGGAGCATGGGGGAAGGGCATAGAAAAGACTAGACAGTGGCTTTGTAGTCACAGTTCTAGTGGGAGAAATGTGGTGTCAATATATTTCTCTATGCAAACAGGTTTGTATATATCAACATCGGTTTTGAATAGATAATAAAAACAAATTCTTTACTCCTACGTGGATCCAGTGCCAAGTTACACAGAGGGGTGGATCTGGCTAAAACCCCCTACAAAATTGGACAATCTTTTGAGGTGTATTGTAAAGGGTTAACTATAACAGCCAGCCAGAAGATGTATAACATAAGTTAAGTATGAAATAAAGTTTGTGATTGGCTTTGTGATTAAGCAACCTTGAAAGCAAAGTTGAAAAGTTTGACTTTAATGGTTGCCTTCTATGAGAGTGGGGTGCCATTTTTCTGCTTGGTTTTTGTGCATTTTCAGTGAAAATAAATTCCAATTGATGCACATAGACAAACATATAGAACAGCAAACACACTTAAAAGATACATGTACTAAAATGTAGTTTAAATTAAAATGCATTAGTAAAGGCATGGGTGTATATAAGGTGAATGAAAGTAAGAAGCATGTCCATTAAAAGTAGCAAACTAATATAAATAGAGGATTGGTGATACAAAATAAGGAAAAGTAGAATAATCACCAAAGGAAGGACTAAAGGTTCAACTTAGAATTAGAAAACCTGCTTCACAAGCTTTAAACTGTCCTTTTACTATACAACACTCACCACTCAGTTGTAGCCAGACCACAGAGTAGGGTGCTTTGTGATTAAATGCCTAGTTATATGTGCAATTTCCCACCCAAACTGTAACTCACATACTTATTTATTCAACCATGGAGACACTCACACACTCAGCCAGACACTGAAAGAGCCACTTATACATTTATGCACACACCCAAACAGCAAGTATTTATGCAGTAGTACCAGAGCCAGTTGGGGGGGGTCTGATGCTGTCACTCCTGCATGTAGTGAACTACTCAGACAAGCAAGTTGCCCATTCGGAGAAGTAGTCCTTTAAACATGGCATACCACTGCATAGCCTGTTTGCAGTTTTAGTACCAGCTCAACCTAGCATTCAAATGTCCTTTTCCAAGTGTTAAAGTATCCTTTAGTACAGAATATTACAGCTCAGCTAGACTGTAGGTAGTCCATGGAGCAGAGATCGTTGTGACTAAAAACTGAAACATGTGGTTCTGAGTTTCACTGAGTTGAATGTACACTTGCAGAACATTATGCCCAGTTATATGTGCAGTCTGCTACCCACGCTGCAAGTCAGACACCTATTAAAAAATGATAGAGCCACTCATACACCCAGTCACACATTGAAAGACTCACTTGTACCTTTGTGCACACACCCAGACAGCAGGTATGTCTAAAGCACTATCAAAGCCAGTGGATTACTGAGACAGTCACTCTGATATGTAGTGAAGTGAGAAATAGTCCTTTAAAGATGACAGTCCTATTAATAAACACCCTGAGTGTATAGTTTACTGTCAGCTCAATTTGGCGTTACAAACCCCGTCTATCACGCCTTAAAGTGTAATTACACTGCACAAAACTCACACCTCAGCTAGATTGTAGCTAGGCCACAGAGTAGGGTGCCTTGTGTTTAAAAGGTGAAACATACCAACCAGACAATGAACGAGCCACTTATATATTCATGCACAGTTGCATGCACAGCTATATATCTCTGTACTCACTAACAGAGCCAGTAAGTGATTCATATAGTCACTCTTATACACATTTAGAGGCCTATAAACTTCCTAAGAAAGCCAGGGATATACCAACTTATTTACTTAAACATCTGGTGGCACACCCATAAAGGGACTGATACACTAAGTAAGATATGTAACCAAGAACTGACACAAACTACTTACCCATCCAAGTAAATAGTCATATAAAGATGGCTCAGGCCTACTCATGCAGCGCTTGTGTGTGTAGTTTTACTGCCAGCTCAACTTGACATCACAAAACCTGCTTGAGAAGCCTTAAACTGACCTTTTACTGCACAAAACTCAGTACTCAAGTAGGCTATATGTAGGCCATAGAGCAGGGTGCTTTGGTCTTAAAAGATGAAATATGTCCTTCAAAGTTTCACAGAGTTAGGTGTGCCCTTGCAGACCCCTATGGTCAGGTATATATGCAATGTCCCACCAGCACTGCAACTTATAAACTTATTAACAAAAGGATAGAGCTACTCACACACCCAGTCAGACATTGAGAGGGCCGCTTATTCATTCATGCACATACCCAGACAGCACTAATGTTACCAGCAGTATTGGAGCCAGTTGCACACACAGTTACATACACTTGTACTTACCCACGCAGTCAGTGAGTGATTCATATAGTCACTTACATACACAATTAGAGGCCTGGATACTTTCTAAAAGAGGCAGTGATATACTGCAATGTTTAGTTCAACATCTGGTGGCACACTCAAGAGGTACTGTTACACACAGTCAGATTTGTAGCCAAGAACTGACAGAACCTACTTACCCATCCAGAGACATAGTCCTTTATACATGACTTAGCCTTGATACTGCAGAGCCAGAGTGTGCACATTTACTGTCAGCTCGACTTGGCATTAGAAAAACTGTCCCTTTACTGTACAAAACCCACCACTCGGCTAGGCAGCAGGAAGGCCATGGAGCAGGGTGCTTTGCACTTAAAAGATGAAATATGTCCTACAAAGTTTCACAGACTTAGCTGTGCACTTGCAGACTTCTATGCTCTCCTAAATATGCAGTGTCCCACCCATACCACAACTCATATATCTATTTACAAAAGGATAGAGCCACTCACACACTCAGTCAGATACTGAGAGGACTGCTTATACATTCATGCACACATCTAGACAGCAGTTATGTTTCCAGCAGTATAGGAGCCAGTTGTAGACACAGGTACATACCCCTGTACTCTCCAACACAGTCAGTAAGTGATTCATGCAGTTACTCTCTTACACATTTAGAGACCTATAGACTTACTAAAAGAGCCAGTGATATACTGGCATATTTACTTAAACATCTGGTGGCACACTCATAGGGGTACTGGTACACTCAGTCAGATATGTAACCAAAAACTGAGACAACCTACTTACCCATCCTAAAAATAGTTCTTTAAACATGGCTCAGGCCTACTCCTTAAGAGCCTGAATGTGCAGTGTTACTGTCAGCTAGGCTTGGCATTAGAAAAGTTGCTTGAGACGCCTTAAACTTTCCTTTTACTACACAAACCTCACTACTCAGGTAGGCAGTAGGTAGGCCAGAGAGTAGCAGCCTTTGTGCTTAAAAGAGGGAACATAAAGCCACTTATACACTCATGCACATATCCAGACAGCAGTTATGTATCCAGCAGTATTAGATCCAGTTGCACATAGAGTTACATATCCCTATTCTCACCAATACAGCGAGGAAGTGATTCATATAGTCACTTCCATACCCTTTTAGAGGCCTTTAGACTTACTAAAAGAGCCAGTGGTATACTTGCATATTTACTTAAACATTTGGTGGCACACACATCAGTGATACCTTACAATATTACACATAGCCTGTTACAGTCTAAGAAGTTTTTTTAGTATTACAATACTCGATTTCCAACCCAATATTATATCCCCTCAATGCTTTAACCAAATCAATACCTTAACAGACCTTGCAAATTATGCTTAGAATTTGATATGTATGTGTATTCATTTGCAGACAGAAGTATGTATCACTGTTAACTAATCAAGTCTCCTAATTGTTTGATTTTCTTGTACGTTGTATTTACAAATTATTTCAATAAAAATTACTTGAACACAAAACATCTTGTGGCACACCCATAGAGGTGCTGATACACTCAGTCATATATGTAGCCAAGTACTGACATAGTCTACTCACCCATCCACACAAGTAGTTCTATAAACAGAGCTCAGGCATACTACTGCAGAACCTCAGTGTGCAGTTTTAGTGGTAGCTCAACATGCCATTAAAATTCCTTTGCCAAGCCTTAAACTCTACTTTTGTTACAAATAAGGTACCCCTAAGCTAAACAGTCAGTGACACACGTACATGGCAGTGAACACACTCAGATACCTAATTGTTTGTAGTATATAATTTAATACTATTTTCTGTAGAGCTAAATGTATTTGTATTTGATTTCAAGACATACACTTGTACTGAAAAAAGAAGATTCAGAATGCCTGATAAGAGGCACAGAAGAAAGAAACAGAGAAAACAATACTACTTAATTGAAAGTGAGAGTAAAAAGACAGATATGGTAGTGTATGAGGAGAAGAAAAAAAGAACAGCTGGTAAGAGCACTAAGGAATTTCTGAAAAATGTATGTCAAAAAATGCAAACTGAAAGAAACTTGTCTGGTAAAAACAGGAGTTTAAAATCAAGTGATAAACAGCAAGGACAACATGCTTTTAAAAACAGGAAATGTAATAAGGAAAGAGAGAATTTGACTTTGAGACAGAAACAGTTTAAGGAGATTTCAAACTAGAATAACACAAAATGTGCTAAAGAAGATGAAGAAATATAAGATAACAAGTTTTGTACTTAAACAAAAGCAGCATATTGAGAGTATAGATGACAAAACATTTGCTCTGAAGAGTAAACTTTTTTTTCTCATATTGAACAGAATGAAGACACTAGATAAAACAGTATTGTGTATGAGGAAAATAACATTGAGGAAAAGGCATATTAACAAAAGTCATTTTTGTAAAATATTTTAAGGTGAATGGATGCGCACAACTAGTATTGTATGTTTTTTAATGAAGTGAGCTACTTACAAGAGAACACCTTAGTGCATGCAGTTGACACAACTGGTCATTGCTATGAAGTAGAAAACGGTACTCCCACAGTAAAAGAAGAGGTAGTTACTAGGAATGTAGAAGAGGTGATAGCTGTGTACAAGTGTTGTGTAGTAGCATTTGCACTGTCTGTCAGGAATCAATTGATAAATTGAGAAGTTTCCTAAGAGAATTTTCATGTATAAGTCTAAAATAGAAAATTATAATGCTGCAAGGATTAGATCAATGCAAAGTTAGGAAATACAGTAACTTACAAGGGCATTAACTGGCATGCCTTTCTAAGAAAGTGGGCAAAAGCACTTCTCATTACTGTAGACTGTCAGCTGTGCATCATTCAAAAATTTGAAATTTCGTTGGGAGACTTTACTATAGAATAGCTCCACCTTTATGTTTAGGAGAGATGAATAGAGCTCTATTGCATGGTACTGTGTTAGAAAAGGTAGAGAACGTTTGTGAAGATGTTCAGTTTTGTTTCTTTGGACTTGAAGAGGAGTGTAGAGAAAATGAGGAGGTAAGAGCAACAGGACACAGAGATTAGCATTGAAAAATGTGCAGACGAGATAGCCAAGTTCAACCTAGTATCTTCAGAGAAACCAGAGTGTTTGTTTTTGTAGTCACCATGCTCACTACAAAATCCAAGGTTGGAAAATAATTACATTTTCTAAAAGTGCGGAAGTAAACAGGGATAATTGGCAGATATTTGGTGCATATCTATTTGTAGAGGAACACTTTGATGTAGCCAAAAAGTAAACAATATGTAAGAACTGTTATGATAAATTAGAGGATAATAAAATGCCAGCTAAAGGAATGCATAACAGATAAGAATTGGGTTTGATCCCTGTATACCTTCAAGAATAAAATGTTTATGAATCAAGTCTCATTCACACTATACTTCCATTCTAAGCAATAGTTTGAATGGAACCGACAACAGGGAAACTACCACCAACAGAGCTACAGAAAGGATTAAAGGAAGAGATGCCTACATAACTTTATATTTTAAAAAAATGTGGGAATTGAGATAGATATTGATGGACCACTCATCATTCTAGTAAATGGTGTGCCCACCAAAAATAAAAAATATTTCAAGTTAGTAGATGTAAGTAAAGTGAAAAACAACCTCATCATACTTGAAACAAAATAATGTTTTTTACACAAATGTTGATAATATTGGAGATGTAAGTTGTTTGGATGATGAAGCATTACAATCAAGTGGACAAATTGAAAAAGTGGATAAACAGAAGAAATATATGAGCATTACAGTATTCATCCACTTCATTCCTAAGAATCTGTTGGGGGTGCCATTGATCTGTTTCAAGTAAAATAATCTAAAAGAGCTCCAATGAGTGTGTGTGAGGAAAAACGTTTAGTGGCTCGCTGTTTTCTACAACGAATTTCCACTTGATTAGGTGGCCGATACGATGACCCACCAGCAGCTGAATACAGGTCAACAAGACTATATTAAGAGGAGCCTAGGTGTCACCAGTGTATTCTCTATATATTCCATCTACTATTTGAGAGTGATTTATCAGGGCTGTCATACACTGCGAATGATACTCTAAAAACAGGAGTTACTCTGCAAAATCTCTCTGCAAGAGAGTTTGTTGGCAAAGTAAAAGGTAGGGACGAAACCTGAAATACAACTTAATTAATCGGATGGCATATCAACATGGTACTCAATATTGGTATCATTGTCATGGAGAACTTAAATGCATGCTGCGAAATCTACTTGGTTTGTCAAACTTAGTTGTGCAGAGCATGCTTAGGATGATTTACGTGAGTTTAGAAAGAGAATCAAACTCTAACAGAAAGGATACTAATTTGAAGACAGTAGGAGAACTTTGCTCTTTGCTAATGTGAGTAGATATTTTAATCACAAGATTCAAGAGATTCATATGCCATAAAACAAATACTCCTCTTGGTGAGGTTGCAGATTTTTGGGGTGTAAAGAGTACCAGGCAAGAGTTGCTCTTCATAGACACATGTTCTTTTGGATAAAAGATAAACTAAATTTGGAACTGGCAGTAATGACTCTGTACTTTATAGAACAGTATGTTACATGCACGATTCCAAAAGACAATGATGGCAAAGGCCCAAGACACCAAATTGTACCCTTCCAAACACAGATGTGGCAAGAACTGTCACCGAAGATGCAGATGTAAAGGACCATTTTATACAAGGTGTTGTTTTGGATTTCCAAGACCTACATTTCCAAAGGAAGAGTGAACAGTTTTTTATCTGCAATCAGGCATACACTGACATGAAAATCACCAAAACATACATATAATGTGAGAAGACAAGAGGCTTCCAAGTATATCATTGGTTATAATCCTATCATTCTGAAATTATGGAATGCAAACATTGGGCATACAGTTTTTTGCATGCAACTTCATCACTGTTGCTCATTATATCACTTCACACATTACAAAATCAGAAAAGACAGAGATGACGGAAATGTGGAAGGAGATTTCTGCTGAAAAAATCTCTAACAAATAAATTGTACTGCTTCATCTTGAAAATGCTTTCACATAGCGAGATAAGTTCTTACGAGTGATGTGACTGGTTGAGTTCAGCTAGCTTGTACTCAAAGTCTAGGAGAAATTTTTGTGCTAATCTAGGCCTTAACAATACGTGAAAGAGAGTCTTGAAGTATTTCTTGGAAAATACAGTACTTAGCAGAGTTTGATCTGAAGAGTACAGCTATTGCAAAAACAAAAATGTTGAATACCTACTATCCAAGAAGAAGTTCACTCCTCGAAAACATGTGTCTTTATGAAATCCTGCAAAACTATAGGTACAGAAACAATGTGATGAAAAACATTGATGAAGGGAAATATGCTATAGTTGGTTGTGACCGTTGATTGGTTCGACATGCAAAAAGTAGTTTAATAAACTACAGAAAACTTAGTTGTCAGACTGCTGAGAAAAAAATTGTTTTTCTACTAAGCACTTCTCCAACTATTCAAGCCTTGGCATTCTGAAGCAGAGTTACTTGGACAGTATGATTGCTATGAAGATTCTTTTAATGCTGTAAAAGACAGCATTTAATGTTCTATCTTCCCCAACTACCTGAAAATGTTAAATGAGGAAATTGAACAAGAGGAAACAATTGCTACTGGGATAGCAAAGGATAGTTTACAAAGCAGCCAAAGTTTCAGACTTCTTAGTCAATATCCTCTTGGACAGCCAATAATTGAAAATGAAGCTGCCATAGCAATGCACACAACATTAAAGAAATTACCTTGCATTAACTACCTATGCTACCTGTTGAACACCATAATTATCTTGAGTACCAAGAGTTATCTGGTGAAGCTTGTCATGAAGATTTCAGAGTTTTGAAAACATTTAGGCCCATATTTATACTTTTATAGCACCGCATTTGCGCCGCTTTTTGATGCAAAAGAATCGCAAACTTACAAAATACAATGGTATTTTGTAAGTTTGCGCCACTTTTGCTTAAAAAATACGCAAATGTGGCGCTAAAACAGTGTAAATATGGGCCTTAAACTTTAAATCATTGATGAGGTTATCATAGTCTCAAACGTAATGCTTTCCTTTAATCATTTGGGAATGCAACAGATACTTAATGATGTACTTTTTAGAGAAATGCATGTCATTATTTTAGGTGATTTATTGCAACTTAACCATGGGAAAAGACAGCCTCTGCTTAAGACATTTCAACATGAAGATACTCAAAAATCTTTAGGAAGTATTGAAATAGTAAACATTTGGTCCAATTTCCAATAATGAGAACTACTTAGAAACATGCGTCAAGCATCTGATATGCAATATGCAAATGTTCTGAAGGATATTAGAGTAGGAGAGCTGTCAAGAGAAAAAAAGTTGCTTGTAAATTGGACATATAAAGAACATATTTCCTTCACAAAATTCTGCCGCACAGTTAATGTTTGACTTTATAAACAACAAAAATCCATCTGTATGTTTAATGCCTACTGTACAGGAATGTACAGTTTTTGTGAAAACTGGTAGGTAATTTTGTGGCATAATTTAAATGTTGAGGAAGGATTCATTAATGGTATCATGGGTAAAATAATTGGCTTCATTTTGTATCCAAACAGAAATTAGGTTGAATACCTAGCAGTTAAGTTTGATCAACTTGAAGGTTTGAAACAGACAGCAAGATCTGTGAAAGGTTTGTATGTTCGAATTAAACAGTTTATGGTGTCTCTAGCATATGCTGTAACAATCCATAAATCTCAAGGTTTAAGTGTAGATGCAACATTCATCAACAATGGTAGTACAGTTTTTAAGGAATGTATGTCATATGTAACATTGTCATGGTTTAGAACTTTGTTTGGTTTGTATCTCATCGAGTGTGTTGACAGCAAAGGAATTACTATTTCAAGTTGTGTAAAAGAGTATAATTGTTTGAAAAGCCTGTAAGCTCCTCATTTAGGACAGTATCCAGTTTCCAAAAAGCCTTGAATCTTAGGGAAACAAAAGTCTTCAAAGAATAGCAGTGACATTCCTAAGAAAAAGTGCAATAAATAGTTGGCTATCAGCTGTCCAACCCTCCGGAGTAAACTGCTATGCCAATGTAGTTCTCAATGCTCTATTCTCTTTACCCCATCTGGTTCCCGCAATTGAAGAGAAAAAAGATAAAAGATTATGCTCTGCACTCTTTACTTTGTTAAAAACGCTTGTGCAGTGATAGAACAAAGACATATTCTACATCTTGCATTAGAGATCTTGCAGATCTGTGTACGGGATCTGTACACTTCACTCAAAACATTCAAAAAGATGCACAATAATTTTGATGGATGTACTTGGTATTTTAGAAGAAGAGTTGGTACCTATTGATGACCTAGTTGGACTTCGTTACTCATGGCAACTTGAATGTGAAAATAGTTTTTTTTCATCAAAAACAGAAATCGATTTAGAAAGATTTATCTACCTAAATCTAACAAACTGTAAAACTTTCAGTTTTGACAATTTTTTTAAAGATGCTTCACAGAATAATAAATGCACAAAATGCCACTTAGAATTTCTATCTACTTTGACTACAAGATGAACTGGCAAATATGTCATACTAATGCAACATCAATGCATAGCAGATGGAACTATATTGGAAATTCAAATTACAAATTTTAAAGCAGAACAATTCTCTATTTCTGGTAAACCATATAGCTGTATAGCCATTATTTTTCATAAAGGACTAAGAATAACATCTGGACCCTACACCATCTACTTGAAAAATTCAATCAGATGGACAGAGTGTAACAACAGCGACCTTACATTCAAGCATAGATTACCTTATAAATCTACTCTTTCTTGAACATAAACTCTAAAGAGGGTTACTACTTCAAACATTGAAAATTACAGTTCTGCGACTTCTATTACAATAAGTTGAGATATCATATGGCCTACCAAGGGTGAAGTACATAACAGATTCCAAATACGGAAATGCACCTACTCCTGGATCAAAACAACAGAGATACCACTACGTTGGAAATAGAGATCACAAACTAGAAACTAAGAAAAAATGTTTTATACAGAAAGAAATACTGCTAAAGTTATTAAAGTTAAACATATTTGCAGATATTTAACTTGTTTTTAAGAAAGTTAAAAGCAGATGGACAGAAAATCATAAGAAGATTGTCACAATCAAAGAGACAATCAAAGAGAAATTGCAATCACAGCATCAAAATTATAATAAGAAGCAAAATAGGAATACTGACATACGCCATACCTTTTTAATGGATTATCAGATTCTATAACATCATGTGGTCAGCCAAGGCTTATTATATAAAACTATCCCTCATGCATATTAATTGTATTATAATAACCTTAATATAATTTTTTTTTAATCATAAGTATATATATTTTACATAACTTAATATGTATAGGTAAAACAGTTAGGTATTTGTTTGTAGTGGGTGCGATGCATAGTCATTTTAGTTTAAAATAGCGTACTATGCACATACAGGGCTTTTCTACAGTCTATATGATTGTTTTCCCTCCCACTGTTTAGTAATGAGTCTCTATACAACACCTTTTTATGGTATGAAAATATTGAAGCTGAGAACAGTGAAAAAAGGAAAATAAAATGCTGAAATTACATTTAAAGTTTATTTACAATGATGTAAATCACTTGTGTTTCATTATTAACAACAGCTTTTTCATTACAGATTGTGCAACTTTAAACAACAAATTTATAATATGAAACTTTAACTTTTATTTACGAATCCTTTCTTTTTACAGAGATTAATAGTCCCATTTATTGTGGTAATATAAGTAACTAATTTTATCTTTCTTCACTCATAGACCATCCATAAATATTCCCAACCAGACATAGATAATTGCAGTGATACACTAATACACACTGTTGAAAACATTGATATATACACATGAATCTACATTAAGACACGCAAGCATACATCAATGCAGACATGGATACACCCATTGAAACACTGATGTATGTAGTAACACACACTCCCAGACACACTTTCATACATACAGTAACATAGCCGAACTGACACTGATGTGTACACTAACACCACCAGGCACACACTGATACATACACCAGCATACTCAGGCACACACTGATACATTGGGTAACATACTCAGGCACTTACTTATGCACACTAACACACCCAGACACACAATGATACATACACTAACACACCCATGTACACATGATGCATGCACTAAGAAACACAGCAACACATGGATACACAGCCTTCTATATCCAGGCATACATTAATGCATAGAACTAACATTCCCAGGCACACACTAAGACATACACTGTTATACCCAGGCACACACTGAAGTGTGCCCTTAAATACTCAGGCCACACTAATACATACACTTATACACTAATACATTCACTCATTCATACAGTAGCACACCCAGGCATACACTGATACATACACTGACATACTCAGGCTCACACTGTTGCATACACTAATACACCCAGATATACACTGATGTATATGGTAACAAACCCAGCCACACAGTTATATATACACTAAGACAACCAGGCACACACTTGTGCATACGCTGACACAGCAAGACATACACTAATACATACACTAACCCACCCAGGGACACACTGATACATACACTGACACCCCTAGGCACACTCTAATACATACCCTGACACACCCACACATTCACTGGCGTATATACTAACAAATCCAAGCGCACACTCATATATATACTAGCATAGCCAGGCACACATTGCTGTTGAAGTACAGAGAATCACAATTTCTGCCACAGTTAAGGGTTTGTCCCAGGCATCACTCTCCCTCTCTGCTCTTGCCAGATGTCAATGATGGATGGTAACTACATATTTCCACATGCTGGAAGTACCACAAGAGTACTTCTTGTTAGTAGCATGTGACAGTGTCTTCTTGCAAAGCTTGCATGTTACCTTCTCTACATTCACTTTTTTCTCTCCAATAGGTATGGAAAAAACTTCCAAACTATACTCTCTGTCTTCTGTCCATCTTCATCAGAAGATGAGCTTCTTTCTTGCTGGAGAGGATTTTCCAATCCAGTAGCACCTGTAGGGATTTCCGCAGCCGATGCCATTAATTACAGGAAAATAAACTGAAAAACTCCACACAAAAAAAACAAAAAAAACTGAAGCTCTGTATGCCAAAGTGTGACAAATAGCAACCACACCCCAAGCATCAAAAAAGAAGGAGGGTACTTCCTATTAAAGGGATTGAAAATTGTTTCAATCACTAGAATTAATTTGTTTCTGGGTCATCGCAGCATCATCATGAATCCTGGAAGGTATTAGGATGAGCTTGAATACTTTTTAAAAATATGTTTTGTAAAAGGTACTGCTATTGTAGAAAACTATTAATCTCAAATAATATGTATTAGATCTCTATATATGTTTTTAGCTATTGTCAAAAATATTGCCAGGAACGCAACCCTCCCACAGATCCAGAAATACATAATGGGACGGGTTCATGATGGATTTGTGACTCTCAACATTTTTTTTTATATCATACTCAATATAAAACACTTATTCTTACTCATATCGGCATTCCTCTGTGGGCCCTCTCCTTTCTTTTCATTCCTTTTTATTGCTTCCTCCTTCCTTTCTGCTATGTGTTTTGTGTGTCCTTCTCCCTGCTTTTACCTCATTTTCATTCCTTCTTGTTTTTTACTCCATTTTTTGTGTCCTCGCTTCATGATTTTCTCTCATTTTCACTGCTTAATGGTTGCTTTTTCACCCGTATTTTGTGTGCCTCATCCTTCGTTTTCCCTAATTTTTACTGCTTTCTCCTTGCTTTTTTCCTCATTTTTTTCCTGCCTTATCCTCGATTTCTTCTATTTTCTCCACCTTTCTCCTTCCTTTTTCCCACATTCTATATGTGCTTCCTGCTTGTTTTATATTGTAGCATTGGATTGCTACATTATGTGTGGGGATTGAGGCAGGGCTCCCAAGGGGCTTTAAAGTTAGTAAATGGAATTTAAAAAAACAGAAATTCACTTAAAAAACCAAAGGTTACATGGACGTTATAGTTAGGAAACATCTTATGTTATGTAACGTTAGAGTTATCTCAAGTAAGTATAACTCCTGCCCTATCGCAACTATAGTTTGCGCCGTCACCATGCACTTCTAATTACCCTACAAATGACAGCACTCATGACATCTTTGATAACGTCACTGATAATATCAATGTAATATTTGCAGTAAAAAGAATTACGAACAAGACGGGGGCATGAGATACCTTAAGGCAGAAGTTATAGTTACTTGAGATAACTAACTATAACAGGGGAATTTCTATGGTTTTATACATTTAAAATGTGAGCCTAACTAACATCCCTTACACACATACATACACATCACTGATTACATCATCCAGTATAAGTATGTAAAAAAAACGTCTATGTGAGTTAAGAATGCATAATAAGGTACTGCATAAGTTAATTTAGTACTCTTCCAGAGCTACTGATCAGTGATAACATTTGTAATGAATGTCACCTGAGTGGATATATGTGTCTCCATTTGTACATGAGTGGTTGTGTGACCGACTGTACAGTTGGGTGACTGGCTGTGTCAGTGGCTGTTTTACTTAGTGAGTGGGTTTCTTAGTAAATATATGGGCCAACAAGTGGATGTGTGAGTAGTTATTTGTGTGAGTGAGTGGTTTTCTCACTATGTGCAGTGGTGAGTGACTGAGGGGCATATTTATACTCTGTATGCACCGAATTAGTGTCATTTTTTTTAACTCTAATTCGGTGCAAAACGAACTCCATATTTATACTTTGGTGCTAAACCCCTCTAGCACCAAATTTATGGAGTTAAAGTCATTTTTTGAAAGTGGAGACCTACTTTGCCTTAATGAGATGCAAGGTAGGCGTTTCCGTGCAAAAAATGACTCTATGGCCTTAACGCCATATTTAGGGGCATATTTATACTCTGCGGCATATTTATACTCTGTTTGCACCGAATTAGTGTCATTTTTTTTTTTTACTCTAATTCGGTGCAAAACTAACTCCATATTTATACTTTGGTTCTAGACCCATCTAGCACCAAGACCCTGATTTAATATTTTTTTGCACCGCATTAACCTCATTTTATGACACAAAACTGGCGCAAACTTACAAAATATTGGCCCTTATTTATACTTTTTGCTGCAAAACTGCATTAACTCAGTTTTGCACCAAAAAGTTTAGCACCGGCTTGCACCATTTCTGTGCACCAGCTGGGCACCATATTTATGGAATGGTGCAAGCCGGTGCAAAGGGTAGGCTAGAGTTTTAAAAAATTACTTTAGTCGGGTGGAGCTGGCAGTATAGAAGAAGAGGGTTTAGCACCAAAAAATGGCTTTAGGCAGGTTAGAGTAAAAAAAATTACTCTAACCAGATTAGCGTCATTTTATGGTGCTAAACCTACCATGCCACATGACTCCTGCTCTAGAAAAGGCAGGAGTCATGCCCACCACCCCAGTGGCCAGCACAGAGGACAGGGGTCCCGTGGGCATGGCCATTGCACCCTGTGCCATGTATGGGGGCCCATTTCAGGGCCCCCAACGGCACTTTCAAAAATAAAATGCACTTACCTGTACTTACCTGGGATGGGGTCCCCATCCTCGCAGTCCCTCTAGTGTGGGTGCGGGAGCCCCTAGGGACAGGGGAGGGCACCTCTGGGCTTATACATGGTGTTCCACTATGGAAATAGGACCACAGGTCCCCTAACGCCTGCCCTGACCCAGGTCTTAAAAAATGGGGCAAAGCAAGCTTTGCCCAATTTTTTGACCCCTCCTCCCTCCCTTGCACCATTTTTACATGGGAGTATAAATATGGTGTTAAGGCCATAGAGTAATTTTTTTGCATGGGAACGCCTACCTTGCATCTCATTAAGGCAAGGTAGGTTTCCACTTCCCAAAAATGACTTTAACTTCATAAATTTCGTGCTAGACGGGTCTAGCACCAAAGTATAAATATGGAGTTAGTTTTGCACTGAATTAGATTTTTTTTTTAAATGACGCTAATTCAGTGCAAACAGAGTATAAATATGCCCCTTAGCGTAAAAAAATGATGCTAATCTGGTCAGAATCATTTATTTTGACTCGAAACTGCCTAACGTCATTTTGTTTTAAGCGAGCCTACCCTTTGCACCGGCTTGCACCATTCCATAAATATGGTGCCCAGCTGGTGCTAAAAAATGGTGCAAGCCGGTGCAAAACTTTTTGGGGCAAAACTGCCTTAGTG
Source organism: Pleurodeles waltl (assembly GCF_031143425.1). Taxonomy (NCBI): domain Eukaryota; kingdom Metazoa; phylum Chordata; class Amphibia; order Caudata; family Salamandridae; genus Pleurodeles; species Pleurodeles waltl. Next base: position 828,690,227 of record NC_090437.1, on the reverse strand, counting down.
CAGTTTTGCACCAAAAAGTATAAATAAGGCCCTGAGTGCTTCTATACATGACTTAGTGGCTGTGTGAATGGCTCTTTGAGTGAGTTAGAAGCTGTGTCAGTATCCAAATGGGCAAGTTAGTGGGAGTGTAGGTGGCTGTATGTGTGAGTGAATGTGCCAGTGAATGTATGGGTGAGTGTACATTTGTTTTCAGTGACTGCATAGGAGAGTGAGTATATGTGTTAGTATCTATATGACTAAGTGAGTGGGTGTTTAACCGTGTGGGTGAGTGACTGGTTGTATTATTTGTTGTACCGGTGAGTAAGTGGGTGTACAAGTAGTTGTATGTGTGAGTGACTCATTGTCTGGGTGGCTGCATGTCTGTATGACAGGGTATCCGTGTGGTTGCATTGTTGTGTAAGTGGTTGTATGAGTGGGTGTGTGAGTGGCTCAGTCAGTGTAGGAGGCTGGACAGGCTTGTAGTGAGTACCAAGGGTTACTTACACCTTGCACCAGGCCCAGGTATCCCTTATTAGTGTATAGGGTGTCTAGCAGCTTAGGCTGATAGATAATGGTAGCTTAGCAGAGCAGCTTAGGCTGAACTAGGAGACGAGTGAAGCTCCTACAGTACCACTAGTGTCATATGCACAATATCATAAGAAAACACAATACACAGATATACTAAAAATAAAGGTACTTTATTTTTATGACAATATGCCAAAGTATCTCAGTGAGTACCCTCAGTATGAGGATGGCAAATATACACAAGATATATGTACACAATACCAAAAATATGCAGTATAGTATTAGAAAACAGTGCAAACAATGTATAGTTACAATAGGATGCAATGGGGACACATAGGGATAGGGACAACACAAACCATATACTCCAAAAGTGGAATGCGAACCACGAATGGACCCCAAACCTATGTGACCTTGTAGAGGGTCGCTGGGACTGTAAGAAAACAGTTAGGGTTAGAAAAATAGCCCACCCCAAGACCCTGAAAAGTGAGTGCAAAGTGCACTAAAGTTCCCCAAAGGACATAGAAGTCGTGATAGGGGAATTCTGCAGGAAAGACACAAACCAGCAATGCAACAACAATGGATTTCCAGTCGAGGGTACCTGTGGAAAAAGGGGACCAAGTCCAAAAGTCACAAGCAAGTCGGAGATGGACAGATGCCCAGGAAATGCCAGCTGTGGGTGCAAAGAAGCTGCTACTGGACAGTAGAAGCTGAGGATTCTGCAGGAACGACAAGGGCTAGAGACTTCCCCTTTGGAGGATAGATCCCCCACGCCGTGGAGAGTTGTGCAGAAGTGTTTTCCTGAAGAAAGACCACCAACAAGCCTTGCTAGCTGCAAGTCGTGCGGTTAGCGTTTTTGGATGCTGCTGTAGCCCAGGAGGGACCAGGATATCGCCAATTGCGTCAGGTAACAGAGGGGGCGCCCAGCAAGACAAGGAGCCCTCTCAGAAGCAGGCAGCACCCGCAGAAGTGCCAAAACAGGCACTACAAAGAGGAGTGAAATGGTGCTCACCCGAAGTCGCACAAAGGAGTCCCACGTCGCCAGAGGACAACTTAGAAAGTCGTGCAATGCAGGTTAGAGTGACGTGGATACAGGCATGGCTGTGCACAAAGAATTTCCGCCGGAAGTGCACAGAGGCTGGAGTAGCTGCAAAAGTCGCAGTTCCCAGCAATGCAGTCTGGCGTGGGGAGGCAAGGATTTACCTCCACCAAACTTGGACTGAAGAGTCACTGGACTGTGGGAGTCACTTGGACAGAGTTGCTGGATTCAAGGGACCTCGCTCGTCATGCTGAGAGGAGACCCAGGGGACCGGTGATGCAGTTCTTTGGTGCCTGCGGTTGCAGGGGGAAGATTCCGTCGACCCACAGGAGATTTCTTCGGAGCTTCTAGTGCAGAGAGAAGGCAGACTACCCCCACAGCATGCACCACCAGGAAAACAGTCGAGAAGGCGGCATGTTATTAATAGAGTACGTAAGAGAACATACCTACAAGAAGTGTACAGGGAGTAGGTTGGTGTCCGTGTACTTCAGCAAAGTCTCCTATGTAGTTTTCAAGGACGGTTTTTGATTGGATGGGCTGTCTGTCCTTCAATACCATGGCATTTCGTGAAAGGAGACAGTTTCTTATTTGGTAAAGGGACATAGTAGTTCTGTACGTGCACGGGTTTTCTGCCGCACCACCCGCCAGTCTATCCTATGCTCCCCCATCCGAAAAGGAACAGCAGCACAACGCTGCGTCATTATTTCTCTGACTCCAGGGCTCCGGCACCCCCTGTCCCCTGCTTTCACCTCCTTCACTCCTGTTCTCACAGGTGCTGAATGCAGCTGAATCACTTAAGTCGTCTTTTTACCATAAACCACAGAAATTGCCCCCTCCATTTTAATGTCTTTTGCAGTCTGGTACTTACCAACCTTTCAGATACAGACGGTAAGCTTCTGCTTTTTCTGCAGCCCTATTGCTCTAATGCCCACCTACTGCAGAGACCAGCCTTTCTCTCAGCATACAATGTTTTCTTGCAGAGTTTCCCAAGTCCGCACGTGACTAGGCCATCCACTGTAGTCTCTTTCTTTAAATTAAAGGAGTTGAAGTTCTGCTTTTATAAGTGATAAGCAGGACTACACATCCCATAATTCAAAGGGAAACCATGGCAGGGGACGAACTAGTGTGGCATGCAACTTGAAAACTTGAGAACCTTGGTGCTACTCTGTTGCTACATATGAAAAGAGAGTGTTCTCTGAGCTTTTGTCAAAATACTTGCTACTGTGCTCCTTCGTAAACGGTATGACTTTGTTATTCTATTTGTAATGTGGTGCTGCTTCTTGTACGAAAGAGGTTCTACTTGTGGGCTTGTGTAGAAAGGGTTGTCACTGTGAGGTAGTTTCTTTGAAAGCAGTGCTGCTGGGAGCAATCTTAGAATCTGCAGTCTATTGCTGTCTTGTAGAAAAGGGCAACTTTTTTTAAGGTTAAAAGATGATTCCATGTCACAAAAGACGCAACACTCCGAACCTTGCCTTCGTTTTCACACATAATTGTTTCGGGCGTATTACTTAAACCCTACAACCAGAATGCAAATGATTGAGCAAAAACTGACGACGAGAGTATTGTGTTTTCATGATACCCAGTCATCTTCTGGGAGTTTTTTTGGCTCCGCCAATGCTTGTTTATGAACGAAACCCATCATGGATATGTATACAAGTGCTGATAGAACTACAACAAAAAGTGAAAAATTAAGATTATACACCAAAGAGTAGTTAAACAAATGTGCAGCTAGGAATAATAAAATCAATCTTCACTATCCATTAGTAAAAGTGCATCATTGTCCTTTTGAACCATACCCTTCATGAGGTCTCCACTGTTCTCTACACTACAGGGACCCACTGGGATGCAATGCCCTTCGGCAGCCGTGTCAGAGTATCTCTGTAATTTTTAGGGTGTTTAGTTCTGCACGGCTGGGCCTTTTTCTCTCCTTAACAAGCCTGGCCTGGCTCTGTCACGCCCTACATTGAACCCTAATTGGAAGTAACTGCAAGAAGTAGCATTCAAAAAAAGAGATCTCTGCAGACCTGACTTATCCGAGCATTTAAAAGCCGCGCCACACGTCTGCCTCCCAAGATGCCTCAGATTAATGAGAGTGGGCCCAGTTCAGGCACAGTACACGCACAGTGGGAGATTCCAGGTAGACACTAAACACAAAGAGCTCTTAACATACACGTTTGCTGGAAAGAATTAGATGAACGCGTTCACAAATGTGTGTGCGAAGGGTTAAAGCATTGCTTCTGAGTTTTGACACACCTTTATAAACCACTGATGCCCAAACAATTTCAAGTACTAATCTTTGGAATGAAAGCGGTTCGGGGGAATAAACGTGTGAAGTGATTCATATTCTACCAAGTCAAGAACAAAATATTGCATCTAACACCACGAGTTGCTCTGCAATGCGCTAGAGCAAACACACTCAAGACAGAAAGAGTCAAGATCATTTGCGTAGACGAGCTTCCCCACAAAGTAATATCTGGTAACAAAGCAATCAGACATATATCCTTAAATAACACCAGTTTTCATGTACCCTAACCAATTAAAGTTCATTTAACTGAACACCAGAAAAGTTACTTTACTCCAAATTAGAAGCTGTATCAGGTTCAATTTTGTACTGTGTGTGATTTCAAAGAGGACAGCCTTACAATTCTACCACAAAAGCCAGTTTTTATTCTAGCTACTGTTCTGGCTACAGAACACGTTATTCGTCTGGTCATTTCTTTGAAAAAGCGAAATATATACAACACAAATAAAATCATTGTTTCTAAAAAATAAAAAGCACAATCCGATGTACAGCTGGCTTGTGGGCTTTGTGTTAGCCCCTTTCAGGTATTGGCTTTAATTTATTTTCCTTGGTTTGTTTTTGCTTAGATGGTCTTTCCGTCAAGGCTGTAGCATTTTGAGGACATCCTATTTGCGTTCCTATCAGGTTTGGATTAAGGGGATATTAAGTAGTGTTTTTTTAGACTGCAGATGTATGACATCACTTGTAATTGAGACCCAGTGTACATTCTTGTATTTATTTACTTTGCTGGCACAATTACATTTTATTTGCCGATTTATGCCTTTTTTCTTGTGTGCTCTTTGAATGACGTCCCTCAAGAACAAGGTGCTGTATTTGTTAAAGAGAACAGGGAACATCTCCAGCACTCTTGCAAATGAGATTCTACATGTGGGGAGAGTGGGTGGTATCGGTCCTTTAAGGAAGAATTATATGGGTGTCACAGCAATTTCCAGTAACCAAGGCTTGTGGGTGACATTTTGTTTCAAGTACATGTGTGAGCGTTCAAGCCCAATCTCCTGGTGATTTTGCCGCTAGGATATTTCTATTGACACTTACAGCCTGTTATCCAACAGAAAAATGGATTAATGAACCCAAATTACACCCAGACCTATAGCCTCGTAGATTTCCCAATCCCGACCTCAAATTCATTTTGCCATTGAATGATCTAGAGTAGAACGATTGACTTACCCAAGAAGGGGCTGATGCCTCACCAAGTAAAATGGATAAGGAAGGGGTTACTTACAGTGATTCAACTGCTACCCAAAAATGTGCTCTAGAAAGCATGAATGCATCTGACCCAAATAGGCATAGTACAGGCATGCACCTGCCATCTTGGAACATTGCAGGACTCCAGAATAGAGTGCAAAAAAGGATTGGTTGACTCTCATTGGGTCTTCTAATGTGATTTGTTGTCTGGTAACACGGGTTACTACTAACAATATTTCTATAAATGGTTTTAAGTTTTAGTGTGTTGAAGCAATCCAAGAGGCTGCAGGTAGAACTAAGGGAGGGCTTGCCATCTTTGTATCCAATTCAATCAGGAACGTGGAGATTAAACAAATAGATTTAAACCCGAATTATCAAATCTTAATATTTAATTCTCCCAGAAAGTTCCATATTCTTTTAATACATTTCTATTTTAATTATTTTACATCACACCTCATTCATACTATTGAGGAGTTAGGTAGGAAAATTGCAGATTGCAGTGAGAGAGGGATTTTCTAATCAAGGGACCTGGTCCAGCACCCTGTAGACCATGAGGTGTTATCCCTCCCTTTTAGCGTTCACAACTTGGTCAGCTTAAAACTTCACTCTCTCCACTTAATAAGGCCTCCTGGGGACAAGTCTATTCCAGTTACCAATTCAGAAAGCACAGGGGTCCGGCTTCAGTGGGGTTCTATTGACCATAGTAGTTTCATGGAAAACTTGATTTCAGAAAACCGTGAGGAGACCCTATGGTGTCTCTTGGTGTCAGATGGCCTGGTTAACATTTTAGAGAAATTTGAGGCCCTTCGTAAAGCTATTGAGAGAGCGTAGTTTAAATATTACATGTACTAAAAGTGAAATGCTTAATGATGCTGCATGGAAAATGACAATAATTAGTGTTTTGCTTAAAACACGCATTTGAATTACGACTATAATGTGTGAGGTCACCAATATACGTGAACTAACAATAATGAGTAAAAATTGCTAGTGCTATGATTTATATTAACATTTACGATATTGCATTTTGTATTAAAAATCTCATAGGCCTTAAGTTAGTGTGAGTTGTAGATTTAGCTGCCTAGCTCTCATATTAAAGCATTTTTCTCTGTTTTTCAATGTGCTGACTCGCAAAGGGCCATGACCCTGCATTTGTTCCTTTCCTTCATTTTATGTACCAACCTAGATTCTGTTCTCACTCGCATGCTCGTTGTTTAGTATGAGTTATGTACAAAAGTTGAAACAAAAGTAGATTAATGTAATGTACAAGGACGTTTAACCATGGACAAAGGAAACTCATGACCCGAGAAGACGTGCCAAATGGTGAAGCAAAATCCGGATGTGCCACCTCCGAAGGCGTCAATTATGAAGACCAATCAAAATGTTATGAATTATCGTGGGGTGACAATTGGAATTACCTAATGTATAATTTGATAGGTTAAAGATAGTGGGGTATAGCAAATGTCCAATGGAATTTTGGGGGCAGGTATTACGAAAAAGGGATAAAAACCCATGTCACAGAAGGGTCGTTAGAACTAGGTAGGGAATGCTGTCGATTTTATCCAGAAACTCTGTCACTTTGTTTGGTGACTTTGAGACTTAATAAACCATCCTCTCCCATAGACTGCCCTATGTACTTCTCCTCCTTATGAGGGAAGTGTCCCCTGTCCTTTAGATGAGTTTAGACTGATGGCTTTCTGACTGATGCCCTGAAGACAAAGACTGATCCTGTGTGCTGACCTAATCCTTGGAGGGTAATTATGACAATGTGATTTGTAATTTGTCTGTTTGCTTTTCCTTTCTAGGTACCAACTGCTCATTTTTTAATAGAGGTCATAGTTAGATATTTTTTAAATTGTGTTCTAAATTATTTTGCATGAGGCCCAACATGCTGATGCTAATTACTGGTTACGATAGGTGATCTCTCTGACTGACGCAAATAGACAAAGACTGACGTTGCGCTATGCTGAACTGGGACATACGTGATATTCTTTGCATTCTGCTCTATGTTTACGCCGTGCTATGTTCTTATGTTTGTGATTCTTGCATTAATGAAATCATATCAAAGTTGCCATATTGTGACTATGCTCTTATGCTTCTTGGTTTTGAGACTAACTCTTCTGCTCGTAGATTGTAATCAATAGGGAATAAAATTCATAAAATTCTATCAAAAGTGTGGTTATTCATGGCTGAAAGGTCATGGTTGCATCGAAAATTTGATTAATGTCTTTAACCAAAATAAAGTGCATTATGGTGGTGAATATTGATGACATTATTGATATATTGCTCGATATATTGATCAGTTATCTCGTCCTACGGTGTCTCACCACTGGGTCACAAGATTCAATGGCCTAAAACGAGTCCTAATGTGTATAAATTAACATAAAGGGTCACGTTAACACTATATCAAGAGGGTTGACTAAAACAAGATCTACAAGTGTTCGGCCAATTAACTCATGGTTTTCCCACGAATCTCCAGCCTCCCTCTAAGCACTTAATGTGGCAACAAGTAGTATTCTGCAAATTAGCAAGAATATTAGACCATCAAGGCATATTTATACTCAAGCCCTTAAGCAGAGGACACAGGAGATAGGGGTGAGGGCATGGGAAGACTTGCAGAAGGCCGTCCAGTTAAAAGACCCTGAATTATTTTAGAGTATTGTTAACCATTCCTTTTTTTAAATCCACCACGTTGAATGAAATTATATGTTGTATCATGGAGCAGGAGTCGGTTGACTACTTTATAACAGTTTTTAATCCTGAAAACATGGAAAGTATATGGTGTGAGGAGACTGGGCAGGAGTGTGCGGAAGGTTGGGTCATACACCTTGTAGATCTAACTTCTGTTATTAGTGCCATCAAGAGCGCAATCTGCGGTAAGGCCCCCGGCCCAGATGGGGTCAAAGTTGACCAGTTCAAAGCAAATTTAGACCTCTGGGCACCACTGACTACTAATTTTGTGAGAGCTGCAGTACAAAATGGACCTCCTGCATCTTAGAGGGAATTGATAATAGTCCCTATCTGTAAGAACGCAGACTGGACCTCACCCACAAGTTATCGCCCAATCTCATTGATGATTCAATGATGAAGACCTTGGGCCGGATGATCCTGGGGAAGTTATAGTCTTGGGCAGAGGAGACTTCCTTTTTTATTCCAATACAATATGGTTTCCGTCTGAGCCTGGGGATGGTAGAAAAGGCACTGAACCTCACACTAATCATAGGAAAATATATGAAGGCCAAAGGAGGGGCCTTGTTTATGGCCTTCATGGACCTCTCTTGTGCCTTCGACACAGTGGATAAAGAGTGATTATGAGCCGTGCTGGAGAAGGCGTGCATAGACACCCCCTTATTGGGTCTCATAAAATTACTTCTCTGGGAGACTGCCACTAGAGTTCTTTATTCAAGGGATGGTGATTGTACAGCCCCAATTAAAGTGGTGAAGGGAGTAATGCAGGGATGTATACTGGAACCCTTTTTATTTTTTTTGTATATTAATTGCCTGGAAACTACACTAAATGGCCACATGCAGGACATGCCCAAAATTGGGAATCATCCAGTGCCGGTTTTGCTATACAAAGCAAATTTTAAAATACTCGTTCCTTTTAATATAAGGGATAAAGTACCTCCTGCTGTACATTATAAGCATATATCAAGTCACAGAGGAGTTCCTTTATAAGGTTTTGGAACTCCGAAGTGACTTGTAATAACCTTATCATGTATGCCCTGTGGTACTTTATTCCATAGGATACATGATCACACCATCATCTTTTCCACAAAGTACTTAAAACCTTGGTGCATAGCTCTTTCATATAAAAGAGTGAGCATGTTTGAAGCATGAAGAATAAAAATAAAACCTCTAGTGCAAAAATAAACATTTAAAAAATTTGTTGCGAACAGATATTAGAAACAGTTCAACGCAAGTTTTTAAGTTCCAGTAGAGGGAGTGTGTAGAAACATACAGAAAGATTTTAGATTTTTTTCCAATAATTAAGGTGTGCAAAAAACAAACATGTGTCTCTGCTTTTCATTATAAGCTAGAAAAATAAAGGAGAAAAACGGAGTGCAAGGTTGCATTTTTGTTGCTCTAAAACACTTCAATTATGCCCCATGACCTGACCTGCCTTTCACCTCAGCTGCTGGCTCTGGGCAGGCATTGTGACATCTGAACTTGATTGTAATTAATTATAACAGTTGAGTCCTGACATCTTTTCTTTATATCGAAGAACAGGTGCATCACTAGTCACTGATATAAAGAAATTAGAGACCGGCATTTGTGCAGAGGTTATAGCATCCCAGGTATTATGGCATAGTTATTTGGGGCACAGCCTAACTCTTCTGATAAAGGATATCCATTAATGGGGCCATACTTCTTCTTTCCTATTGTTGTAGCCCAAGGTATTCCCTCAATATGCCAGTTTGTGAGAAGCTCCCCAAAGCAACATTTGGATTTTCTATCATCACTGAAAAGCTTTACCAACATATGTCTGTTTTTTTCACTGGAAGAGCCACATGTGCATATTTAATATCCTTCTGTGGTCTTGGTTATAAGATGTATGGTGCATGAAGCACAGGAATACTGGGCCTGTAATTATTATTCCTGGCCCGCATTCCCACTTCTACAATGTACAATTACAAACTCGAAATGGGACTAACGTATGTCCCAAAATGACCACTTATTTTCTGCATGTTTGGGGCCTTATTCAGGGGACATTTCTATGCAAGAATTCCTCCTTCTCCACCAAGAGGTACTTCAGTGCAGAAACATAATCAGAAATATCAGGCGCCAGCGAAACCCAGGCATCTCAGAATCAGGGAAGCAGTATACCTGACAGATATACCTCTCCACCCAACTCCTATTTGCTCCAGACAATCCACTAGCTAATTAAAAATTCATGCCTAGGCTTTCACACAAAACAGTTAAAATGATGCATCTTTTTATTGATATTTACAGTGATTTGGAAGCCTTTTGAACCAAAGTGGTGTACATAGTAACAAGCCGGTATACATTTTTCACATGAGAACTGTAATTGCTCTTTAACCTATCCCTAGTAGAAATTCTGTAAAATTGCTAACAATAAAACAACTTGTAACAATCCACGGAATACCATTCAGTGCAAGTATAGCTTGTGAGTAATACACTAATATACAAACTACACCTGTAAATACATTCATACTACATACTGGTCTGCACTTCCATGAGCATTGAGTATCAGCTAATGTACCCCAACTGTAAAGTATAGGATCATTGCAAGACACTAAAGAGTTGATATAAACGTGTAAGGAGACAGGCCAAGTGTCTCTAAAAAAGTTACAGAACTCCAAGGTGACTTGCAATGTACTTTTAAATGTATTTTTAATTAAATACTTGATTTAAAATGTAATATCTATATTTTAATGTTTTGAAGATGTTTGTATAGAAAGTTTTTTTGGTTTGCTTTGCAATAGCTTTGAAAATATAACATATTGTAATTTAGAAAACTACTAAATAAATATATTGCCTTAATTGAAAATAATTTAAAAATAAATGCAAACATTTTGTTCATTGTTTTTGCAAAAGATTATGCTTAAATCAAAAGTTTTTTTAAAGACACTATATTTTTGCTAACCGATTTTTTAGTATTTTATATATTTTTACTGTCGATACTTCTGTGTTCAATGGCTGTGCCATTTACATTATAAGTCTATAAACTCATTATATTGTTATTGTTATTTAAGAGCCAATATGTTTGTATCACTATATTTTTGTGGATATTCCGAAACACAACCTTGAGCCAATCTGTGCTGTGTGTTTATTTGAAATAAACTTATCAATTGTGGTATAGGCAGCAACGTAGAGCTCATACTCAGAACCTGATGTTTAGTCCTCATTTTAATTGGTTATTGATTTAATTTTGATTCAGAGAGCACTCTGGGTTTTGTGTGCTCCGATTAGCCACTGAGAAGGAGTCAGACAAAAAATTAAGCAAGTGCCACAGGTAGGATGACCAGACGACCCAGATTTGCCCAGAAAGTCCCTTTTTCTTTTTTAAAGACTGTACCAGAATCCTGAAATCAAAAAATGTCCCAGTTTTTAATGAAGGGTCGAGTGAACCTGCACATTCGTAATAGTGGTGTGCAGGCTCACATTTCAACTGCCCCTATCAGAAAACTGGGACAGAAGTACAGCTGTTTAGACTCTCCTGCTGTGCTGCATTGCCTCATTCAAACAGCACAACATGATTCAATGAGGTGTGAACTAGGGCTGCAGGGCCCGTGCATCAAGGCCAGGCCCATCTGCAGGACTTAGGACCTTTTTCATAGAAATTGCAGGAAATTTGAAATAATATGTCTAATATATATATATATATATATATATTTATTTATATATATATATACACAACCTACTGTTGTTCGCCAGTAGGTAGTTATAGTTAGGACCTAGTTCCTATAGAAAAAGATATTTTTTGCATGCCTATATCTTTGCGCTGCTTGACGAATCTTCACAAAATTTTCCAAAACATTTCAACAGTCATGTGAGCTGTTGTCTGGAAATTTTTGGGGGTGATCCGTGAAGTGGGACCCAAGCTAAAGGGGGGATTAAATTTAGAGCGTTTCCGATGTTAATTCCCATATGAAAAATATGGACAGAAAAATTTAACAGAGATAGCATGTAAAACACTGGACGTAATTTCACCAAATTTAGTAGAAAGGCAGCTCTTGGTCCAGAAAGAGCCCGTTTTGTTATTTGGTGTGAATCCATTCAGTAGTTTTTGAGAAATGTAAGGAAATCCGAATTTGTATATATATATATTTATGCTCCCACTTATGCCAATCTCTCAATCTCTACATGGGATGGTAGGAGAAGGAGATAGCTTGGTCAGATATTTATGATAGGTTCATGGACAAGGTAGTACTATGGGTACGGTATATCGATGACCTGTTTTTGATTTGGGATGGTGAAGAAGAAGAGTTACTTGAATTTGTTGATATGCTTAACAACAACAAGGTAAATATTTGTCTTCAAACAGTCTGTAGCAGAGAATCCATTGAGTTTTTGGATGTCCAACTGTTCATTAAAAATAATACATTAGTAACTACTGTTTACCGTAAACCGAAATCATGCAACTCTATACTGCATGGGAATAGTGGCCATCCAAAAGCTCTTAAGTGGAGTATACCCTACAGTCAATTTCTACGGGCGTGCAGAATATGTTCAGATGATGAAGGCTTTAGGGTAGCTGTTGAGAATATGATTCAAAGATTTATGAAGAGGGGTTATCCATATACATTTTTTATTGATGCCAACAACAGGGTTAAGAGTAAGAACAGAGATGAATTACTTTTTAAGAACATAGCTAAACAAGATAATTCTAATTCGGATCTGTCTCCTCCCAGACTGTTTTGGGAATTTAATCAACAACATACTATTTTAAGAAAGATCTTACAGCGTAATTGGCACATTTTACAACAAGACCCAGAAATTAAGGGGAGGATTGGTCAACATCCACAAATCACCTTTCGTAAAACTAATTCCTTGGGAGATTATTTGACAAGAAGCTTGTTTAGTCCAAAGGATAACAGGTTCTGGTTGTCTAAGAAGAGCTGAGGATTTTTCAAATGTGGCCATTGCAAGGCATGTAATTTTGCACAGAACACACAAGAATATCTCACATTTGATGGGAGAAAATGTGAGATTAAAGAAAGAATCACATGTGACACTCAATATGTCATATACGTGATTGAATGTGGCTGCAACAAGAAATATGTTGGCAGAACCATTCATAAACTCAAAGTATATTTTTACAACATCTTCGTGCCATTGTCTTTGCATTTGCATTTTTTTTACATTAGTGTCATTACTTCTACACACATTAGCACTTTATTTGCACGTTGACTTTGGGTATTGCCAGTGAGTCTATTTACAAACAAGTGGTGATCTTTTTTCCATATAGCAGCTATAAGAAATTTAGTCAGCGCTGTGGTTCATGATAACATTTTGATGTAAAATCATGGTGTGGTACATTGGTTTTCAGTTGACTCCAGAAAATTTAATTCTGATGCCCCTCATGTACAGTGATTGATATATTGGTGTACCCAACATAAGATTCACATGATAAAATAGATTATGTGATATATTATGATAAGGTTTTAGGATATTGTATGTATTTATATAGATTTTTAGCGTAGAATTATATTTTGCTATTTAAACCTTTCAAATATGATCATGTTTTTTTTACATGTGAGAGAAATAGATATATTTATGTGGTACCATTGTCTTGAGACTTAAAGGAAAAGTGATTTTATATGATAATACATTTTAATACATTTTCTTACAGTGATACACAAATGTTTGAAAAGGTGTTTGTATAAAATAAGTCTGTACATGTTAATTATGTGATATGATATATGTTTAGTATCATTATTTTAGGGGGTTCCATTCACGAGTATTATTGGACTGATATGAATATAAATGTACACAAATTTAATGAACCAGCTGAAATGAACAGTACATGTTAGATTTGTATGGTCAGAGAACCATAGATATCCCTACTTTAAAGATGGCTTGCCACCTTTGTGAATACGAAGGGTATCATGGAAATAATTGACGGCTCACGGGTTGAATCCTTAAAATGGTAGTTGGTGCAGGGGGAGAACATGTCCGGCCGAAGGCGTTTGCCGAAACGTGTTGACAGTTTCCATGGGTGTTAGCATTTCCTGTAATTAATGCGCACAATAAAGCAGATGAAACCTTTGGAAATAATTTTTTCCCTTCCTTTTTTCGGGATGGTGACTGATGGTATGCGACGATATGGTGCAGCTGGCCCCGGTGAGCAGATTTCATCGTTTTGCAAGATATATATATATATATATATATATATATATATATATATATATATATATATATTTATTTATAAATATATATAGGGATGCGAAGGATTCGCAACCCTCCCGATGACGTGCTGAGATCTAATTGGCTGAAGCGCGGGTCCCAGAAACAAATAATGAAAAACACATAAGGAGCCATGGTACGAACACCCTGACCCCTTAGCTCTGGCGGTGGGATCCCAAAGATACCTCCCAGGCTAAAAAGCATTTATTTTTTATTCTATGGTCAGATCCACGGCGGATCCATGGATCTGCTGTAAAATAATAAAATTACAAAAATTACAAAAATGAAGCGCGGTCTCCCACGTTTCGTTATCATAAAGCCCCAGAGTGGGCTAAGTTCCGGGGGCATTTATTTAGAAATGCAGGGGTGCCTCCTTGCTGCTTCCTGCTGCCCCAGGGAACTGCCATCTCCCTGGGGCTTACCATGTATATGTGGGGGGTGTGTGCCCCCCACCTGCCCTGGGGTCCACCATCTCCCCAGAACTGTGTTATAATACCCTGGGGCACTTAGGAAATAATGTGTGGGGGCTGTGGCTCCCGCACGCCCCCACACCCCCTGGGCCATAATGTAATTTACTGCTGGGGGGTCGTGCTCCCCCTCTGCCATGTGGACCACAAACTCCTAGGGCAAACATAAAAAAAAATAACCACCCCGGGCACATACCTAATAATGTAAAGGGGGTCCATTTTGGACCCCCATTGGCCTTGGGGACCACTACCTCTCTGGGGCTATTGTAACGTTAGAGGGGGCTGCGAGGGCCCCCCTCATAGAGCCAAAGATGGCTTGGGATGTCCCAGGGCCGGCTCCTGCTACGTCCTGGGTGCCTGCCCCGGGGACATAGCTGTTTGCTATGGCTAGGCTGCAGCTCTGCAGCCAAGCCACACCAAACACTTCAGCTTTTGACAGTGGGACCTGTTCCGCTGTCAAGATCCGAAGCTTTCATCTAGAGGATGAAGTGCTTCAGCAAGCACGGAGCTGCTGTTAAAGCAGCTCCGTGCAGGCTGTTAGCAATGGCACTGCAAGGGAAGCCTTAATGCTTCCCACGCAGTGCCAGGTAGGCCGTAAGGGCAATATATTTATTTTGAAAAAAATATGTATATATATAGGGACCACAGAGGAGCCCCTGAGTGCTCCCTCGCAGTCCCAGATAGCCCATAAAGGGCTATGAAAACAAAAAATATAAGCAAACTCATAGCTCAGTGTGAAAGTTGCGGCTCCAGATACCACCCCTCTCGCACCTATTCTCACACCAAGGGAGGACGCGGCTAACTCCTGCTGGCGCATGAACAAAGGCCCATGCACAGCATGGGGTTGGGTGGTTAGGGAGTGTTGGCTGCAAAGTCTAGCTGCAGGTCATGTCCTGTGGTCAACCTCCCCTGCACACGGGTGAAGGCTGCACTGTGCAAGGTTGGTGCTTATAGGGGGTTAGCTTAAGGTAACTATAACTTGCACTCTTGCCATGCACTGCTAATTACCCCACAAACTAGACAAAAAAACTGTTTTATGGCGGGGTCGCAAGATATAATTACCTTAGGGCACGAGTTATAGTTACTTGAGGTAACTATCTACAACTGGTGAATTTCTATGGTTTTGTATGTTTTAAAATGTGAGCCTAACTATAACGTCCCTGTAACCTTTGGGTGTTTCAGTAAAAAAAAAAAAAATATATATAAATATATATATATATATGTATATATATATATATATATAATTTCTAGAGAGAGAGAGACAGAGAGAGAGAAAGACCTGTGATCTCATAAGACCTTTAGTGTTATTTCTATGTCTGTGCCCATCCCGGTTCGTCGTGCTCGTAATCTACCCACCCTAGCCACAGGGGCAGGTCCAGACTTATACTAGTGTACTAGTGAATAGGAAGAAAATGGAGTCTTAAACATTCTGCATTAAATTATACCTAAGGCAGAGAAAATCGGACTGAATTCTGTAGTTAATGGCCACGGCAAACCTTCAATGTAATGAATCACAAAATTCTGTTGTATAATATTTTAACTTTTATAAGCTTACAAATAAAAGCCCCATGCCCCATTATATTTGCCACTGATGAACTGGATAATTGTTAATGAAGTACATGCAGACTGAAAACATCTTTTTATGTGCAAATGCGGTTGGTTGTGTTTCTGCGCCACATTAAATGGATTCCAAGGAGGCTACTGCATGTATTCTAACTAGTGCTTGCTTCGTGGAGTCAAACTCTGCCTGCTATAACCGGGGCTCCATTGATACGCTGCCGCCAATTAAACAGCATGAACTAAAGGACCTATACTTACACAATTAATAATGCTTTAAGATACGATTGCAGGTTCAATAGGTTGCAAATGGCAGTCGTGACGTGAAGCGAAGCGAAGCAGACATTCAATAGTACGGATGAATATTTTGATCTAAACATTTAACACATACTTCTGTACCTATTTAATGTTCAGTTGATATGACCTGTAAATTGAGAAGATGATTAGGACTGGTTGATGCATCAGGGTCGGAAAATCCCTAATAAAGAGGATGACACAATATGACCCTGTTCACAATTTCAGTCTTTACGTGCTTAGTAAACTAAGAAGATAGCTCGGTGGGTTAAGGTAATAGAGCAGTGAGATTTGAAATTATCCCTGCAGGACATTTCTCATTTTATCCGACTCAAAAACTGAAAAGAATACTGATGAAATCGAAAGCTTAAATAAGGTGTTTTTCTGTTGTTTCCTGTTCTTGAAGTTTTCATGTTAAATTATTGTTTTACTTGAAGCATACCGATTCCTAGGTAACACGAAAAAGTAATAAACTATCACAGGCAGCACATTCTTTCAGAGCTGAGTCAGAGTTTTTGTCTGTTAAAGTCGATAAAATTGGGCAACACTCATTATATTATTAGGAAACTACGGTGCATTCGCGAGATTTATCTCTTATAAACCTGCAGTCTTAACAGTAGCATGGACCACATCTCAGTCAGTTAGGGGCGTGCCCCTTCCTATTTGAATGTGTGCTAAACGACCAGGCTCGAGACTGGCCAGGCTCTCGACCAGAATCGAGATTGGGCCATCCTTCGCCATCCTTGTACCTCATGAAAAGCCATGTTTTACACATTGATGTAAGACGGTAAAGCTAAACAGCCCTATTCTTCTGAATGCCTGTCAGACAACCAATTTGGCGAAAATACGGAAGGAGTTTCATAACCAGCATTTGACTTACTCATGTTACTAAAGTTAATTTCTATAAGTTTGTGGTCACATACCATGAATTTAACGACGTTGCAGGTTTTCTAAACGACCCCAACAGATACTTTCACAAACACGGCCCGAGGGCAAAATGAAAAGGCCTGGAATGTTGCAACTGACCGTACTTTAATTCATAAAGAATGTTTTGTGTAACATCGATTAGAGACGTGTTTTTCTATATGTTAAGCCCTTATTTATAAGCTGCAACAAGTGACAATGATTGTTTGTAGTCGTTAGGTTGTTTTTTTTCTGACCACAATAAAGACTCCCCATAATTTCGCATTAAATCCATTTGGCAAACGCCCAGAATAGCCTACTTTAAGAAAAAGGCATACAAGCCTGCTTTGTAACCCTGTATTAATAAAGTGTGAAACAGAAGAAAAACAAGAGCAGCCAAATGACCTGGTTTAGGGAGGATTATTGCAGCTTGTTACTTTGCATCGACCTGAAGTAGCGGTGGCACGTGTTTTTTTTTTTACCTGATATTTACAATATGTTTAAAATGTCAGGGTGAATATTAACATATCTGTCTATAATTAACATTTTTAGCACTAAGCTTTGCTGGACAATGAGTTGCAACTTGCAAATGCTGTTGGAGTTATATTATCTTAATATGCACAAATGTAGACGAGATGTGATATTTCGCTCCCTGTGCTACTGAATGTATGATGATCCAAGTAAAGTTGTGTTCATGTATTTGATTCCCTTATTCTAAAGTTAGGAAGGCTATTGTTCCAGCTAAATTTTAGTAATGCTTTCAGTGATCCAGGTGTCAGCAGAAGGTGATGAGCTATGTCCCACGTTTGGCAGCCTAAGGGAGACAGCTGTGCTGACATGCATTTTTAATGTGCTTACGTTTTCATTTGTTGGTGGTCACAATTGTGCCTTCCTTGTTAAACAATATGTTAGTAAAATAATAATGATAAAGTGTGTTTTAGACTCTAGAATAATTGCTAGAATCAAAACTAATTTACTTTTTTAATGTTTAACATGTGATTTATGAGTTCTAAGTCATATGCAAAAATTAAACAATTGTACTTCTCTGCCACATTTATTGAAATGCACTGTCAAAGTTATCATTCAAAGTAAAATGTATTGTTCATACAAATGAAGTATTAATATTGACGAGTTTATACATTTATATGTTACATGTTTATTAAACGGCAATGGTTAACTGTAACACAAATTATTTTTCTGAGGTTAGCTTAAATGAGACCTGCAGACAGTGCTTGATTTGAGCCGGTGGTTGCCAATGGGGGGTCACCAGCATTTATTTTTTAGCAACAGCCTTATTTTTCTGCATCACGCAATTACTGCAAGCAAAAGACACGTATGGGAAAGACAGAGCAAAGAAAGACGGCAAAGCTCACAAAGGGAAAAATCAGAAAGTTGCAAGAGTGAGTTGAAGGGGCGGTGAGTGGCCATAAATGGATTAGAGGGGCCCGAGATAGCTTTAGGACTATGCTGCCTCTGTATTCCTTGCTGGCACATTTGAATGCAGCAGCCACCTTTTTCAGAGGAGAGCCTTGGGCACTGGCACACATTAATTTACAAATTAACCACTGCCTGCAGAGCTCATATTTTGCTGTCATGTAAAAGTGATGAATCATTGTTCTTTCTAACATGTTTTTCTTTAGGTTCTGTTCTCATGAGAAGCTTTGCAAGTAGCATTAGGTTTGTTGTCCAATTACATAAAGACTTTTAGTTTAGTGATCTAAATGTTATAAATTAAATGAAATAAAATCTTGCCACTAGTGTATGGATTCACATGGAATTGAGTAACCCTGGGAACCAAACAAACTGTTTCAAAGGACTACTTTTGTTTCAACTGATTGGAGTCACACAGAAAAAGGAGATGTTCTCATGACAGACTTGACAGAATACTGAAATGTTGCAAAGTTAAGCTGTCAATTTCTTTTTATTGGATGATGCCCCTTTTGCATGACATGATGCCATTAAACTGACAAATCAATTTGATTTACATGTTTGGTATTAGCGATGGACTTTAAAAGTTTAGAGCAGATCTTGAGATTCCTTGACCCTAGTCAGATGAGATTCTCTCCCTGCACCTTGCCTGATGACATGCCTGACTGAACTTTGCTGCTGATCTAGATGTTGTGCTGATGAAGAATCCCTGAATGCTGTCCATTAGAAAGGTATAGCTCTCTCAGCTGATTTCCATTTCCCTTGACATGTCCCTTTTTATAGAATATAATTTATCATGCTGACACTCACTTTTTTATTTTTCTAGCTACTATTCTATAGTCAAAGATATATTTTTCTCAAATTATTTGTCTCCTTTTTTTATTATTGCACACATGTGTTTGTCCCCTCACGTACTTTTCCTAATTTGGTTAGCTGTAGGGACAACCTATGTACAGTCTACATTTGCATACTCTGCTTAATTGAACTTGACAAATGTTAGTACAATCTGACCTGAAACATTTTTCAGTATATCAGATAATTTAATTAATGATATGCATAATTCTACTTGGATGCTTAGTTGTATTGATGCTAATTCATTTGAACTTGTTTCGCTGCTTTGGGCAACCTATGGTGCTTATATACCTTGATAATTTGATTTCACACAGTGTCTTTTTGACACTAACCTTGTGGTTGTAAAATAAAGCTTTGAACTTTATTCCTCATTGGAGTTTTCTTTCCATGGCCACATTGGCCATGGTGTCTAAATAGCTGGGGTAGTGTTATTGTAAATTTGTATATGGTTCACCACTGGGTCAAAAGGTTTGTCAACCCTGGTGAAGTGTTTGATTCCTGTGAAGGACAAAAACACCCTTGCAGGTTTGGTAGCAGAGGATGGTTTCATCCCATAAGAGGAGGAACCATAATTTAGGTGAATGTTAGGAAGTTAGGATTCACAAATCTGGTAGCTGAGTCACTGTTTCGCCTCATAAGAGGGGGAAACCATATTTTAGTTTAGTGGTAGGAAAATAGGGCCAATCCTTTGTCACTGCCCAGTCCAAATTTTGCCCACCCTATAATTTGTCTCATCATCCGTTCCAGAGATTGATGAAGTTCCAGCGTTGTCTGAGTATCAATAGGGATTTGCACTTGCAATGCTTTTGTTTAAAGACTGCAGTGAGATGTGATGTTATGAAGTGTTTTGTGGAATCGTACTCAAAGTGATTGTGGTGTTTTATGCTAATAAATGTTGCTGTTGTTGTTGACGGGTCTGTCAAGACCTAAGATCCTGGGATAAGGCACAAGTGTAGAAGACCCTTGGTAATCTATTGTCTGCAGTGAGGTATGTGTCATGAGGCACCATTGGCAGTGGCAGTAGAGTTCCTTGAGTGAGTTTGAGTTGTGGTTGGTATTTGGTGAATCCGAAAGGCCTATGGAAGATCTATAACAACCGGAGTGAGAACTGCTGGGCAATTTCACTTGTTATGTAGTTGCAAAAGCTACAGTCATAAATGTAGCCTGTACAGCTTTCAAAGCATTTGAGTTCCTACCCATAGTGTGCAGACAGGTTGTTGATTTTTGTTTTTGATACTTTGCCTTAGGTTTGAGTGAGTGATTAAGCGAGAGACCATTATGAAGCAATTGTTGCTGAGTGAAGTGAATGTGATCTCATTTTGTGCTGCATTGAGATATATTGGTTAGTGTGAAGCTGCTCTGGTATAGGTCGATAGTACAGTATTGCTATTGGCTGAGAACTGCTTGCGAAAAGGATTGTGGGATTGAAATTGCTTCCTGGTTTCATTGAAAATCATTGTGGTAAATTCAACTTGAGCAAAATAAAATAGTTCAAAGCTTTAAGAAGTGCACTGAGAGGAGATGTGTTTATTCCAGTTAGAAAGCGTGAAAAGGTAGCACCCGAGGGAACACCAGCTTATGAAGTGTCACAAGCAAAAGGAGTTTCAGCATGCCTATGGCTTCAACAATGGTGTAAGATCACTAAGTATGAAGGTCCACTAGCTTTTCCTTGTTATGGCATATTTATTCTGAAAATTTTAGACAATTTGAGGAGAGTACTGTGTGAATCAAAGCCTCCTCCAAGACCCACACAATTTGAAGCTCTTGCTATGTGGGAACTTGTTGCAAGACAGAAAGAAACAGCAACATTTGAGAGTAGAATGCAGAAAGCAGTTAAGACAGCAGAAGGTAGATGGGATGAAGAACAAAAATTGTGGAGAGCAGCCATTCTAGATGGAGTGAGAATGTTTCCAACTATCACAGAGGAAGGTAATGGGAGTACAAAACCTAAGACAAGAAAGAAGCAGACATCAAAAGCAGAACAGATGGCAGATGAGAGTAAAAAGAGAGTCACATGTGAAAGTGATTTGGAAGATGAGTTCATAAATTAGCTTCTGATGAATCGTCCCCCACCATATCATTCAGTTGAGGAACCTGCACAGACCGTAACCCAAAATGTACCAACTGATCCAGTAACACAGACCCTGATGCAGACAGTTGCAACTACATCTGCAAATGCACATATTGGAGCAAATGTACAATTTCCATTTCTACGATTTGTTATATACTCATACAATGTCTCACTGCATTTTTGTTTTAAAATTTTAGCAGCTTCTTAATGGAAGGACACAATCTAAATCTCATGTTGCTTTCATCATGAAATCACACCTTGAAAGAACTCTTACATTTCCTCTTTCAAAACATTTTACTTTGCTGAAATGTATGCTTTTGTATAATCAAATGTTCATCTAGACAGTCCCATTTCATGCCACTGCATGACCCAACCAAATTAAGAAGGGTACTGGTAAGGTTGATGATCTAGAGTATAAAAATAGAAGAAATAATATAAGGATTTTGGAAACTCAGTAGTGAAATGAGGGCTCATAGCATATAACATGATATCCTTCCTTGTGACGTTATTTAGTGACTCTTCGTATTTCTGAATGAGAGGCCTGTGAGGTAGGAAGCATGCCAAAAACTCCTGGGAAGAATCTTCCTCGTGGGAAAACAGTGAAGTGTCTGCAATATGAGCACTCCTCAAAATATTCCACTGATTTCAGAATATAAATCACATTCCTTGCACCTGCTTGAGTGGAAACATGCTCGATTGCTGTGTTGTAAATTGACATGATCTCCAGAAATAAGGATTAATGAAAAAGAGATGCAGGGGTGAAGACAACAGCACAGAGTGACTGATGAAGATGGACAACACGTTCCAAGAAGGATGTTTGAGGCTTGTGGGTCAAAGAAATATCAAACACGGAAGTGAAAAAGGGTAACTGGCAACTCCATAAGTGCAGAGTAAGTAGTAATATTAATCTAGGGATAAAGAGACCTGAATAGGAGAGTGACATTTAGTACATCCCTGCACGCAAAGCAAGAAGGACTGGGGAAGTGCAAGGTCAGAGACATGCAGAAGAGACAAGTGTGCCAGAGTAATCCATTTGTGCAGAGACAGCTTCAAATGTGTTTACAGACAAGTTTAACAGGATGGAGACTAGCAGGAAGTAAGTCATGTTGAAGAGACTGCTGTGAGTTATCCTGGAGTATGCATAAAGGTGATGGATGGAATGTTTTCATTAATCTCAGCCACTGATAATTACTCGGACCACATCCCGATGCATCCTTATTTTGTACACCATACCACCTTAATTTGGACTCAGCTATATGCAAATCAGTCTTGACCCTGCTCCAGTGGGAACAGTACAGCCCGAAATGCCAGGCCCAATCCTTCCTGAACCAGAACACATTCAACCCAGAACCAGTTTAATCCTAGTTAGGGCTCATTAGTCAGGTATATCTAGGGTCCAGAGACACATTGACACTCTGTTCACAGGTATGTCATTTGTATATTACAGGCATGTTTTAACATCACAATGTTCATGTAGTAAGAAAATAGAATTCATAGATTTATTGGAAGAGTACAGTTTATACATCACATACTTAAAAAAACACACAGGAATGACTTCAGTGCAGAATCATGAATGTTTTCTTAAGGGAACATATCAAATGTATAAAGTACCTTAATCTGAATCAGTCCATCAACTTTGACGCCTTAGGAAAACACATTACCTTGACCATAGAATGGGTTTGATCCCATAAAGAATTATAAGGATTCCATCATGGAAGAACTATCTTTAATAAAATATAGAGAGCCACACATGCCACCTTCTATATACATTTCCTCCATGTTTACTGCCTACTGTTCTCGAATATGCACTTGTTTAATAGTTGACCATCAGTCGGATATTAGCAGTCACATAAACTGGGATCAGAGGTGCAGTTAACTGTAAAATGTGGGGTGATATGCTCTATGGTAACATTTCAATAAAAAAAGCATGCAAGCCTTATTCCTAATAATCTTAAACCTCGGTCCTCCAGGGCTTTTGGCAGTTGTTGATGGGTTTTCTTTTAATATACTACCTGCACTTC
The DNA here is from genome assembly GCF_031143425.1 of Pleurodeles waltl. Classification (NCBI taxonomy): domain Eukaryota; kingdom Metazoa; phylum Chordata; class Amphibia; order Caudata; family Salamandridae; genus Pleurodeles; species Pleurodeles waltl. The sequence continues at coordinate 828,666,739 of NC_090437.1, read as the reverse complement.
ATACCAATTCATTTCCTCTAAACTTCCCTATATAAACTACCAAAACAAGACCACCAGTAAAATATAATAACTAGAACAAGTACAGTGTGAGATTTAATGACTGTGTCCCTGTTGTGCCAGGCTTTATCACCTAGTACATTATTTAATATAACTATTTATCCATATAAAGTGTTAACTACCTGAGCTTAGGATGGCATTCATACATCTAAAACACACTCATTTCCATTTTATCCGAAGCCTCATGTAAAAAGAAATCACAAGAATTAACAATTTGTCTGACCTTATATCTGGCCCAAATGTTGCCATGTGTAAGATTTTGAGACTGCTGCAGAATATCTCATTGGCCATTGAGCTTTGAAAGATGACTGTAATAACCCGCTCAGATCCCGTTCTCACTGATAATCTGAATTTAGAAAATGACTTCACTACTCTACTATAATAGGTTCCTACATTTCAGTTGTGGTGTTACAATGCTGTGGTGATCGAAAGGCCAAAGAGCTGAATTAGACTAATGGTTTAAACAATATAAGCAATTCCCTTTTAGGAGTAAAGCAGGAAGCTGAATGCAAGTTACTACACACATTTTGAAATACAGTAGCTTTTTAACCTCTCGGGTGCCTTGGACGAGGTCACCTCGTCCAAGGCACAGGTTCCCGGGTGCCTTGGAAGAGGTCACCTCGTCCTACAACCGGGAACTGGGGGGAGCACTAGCGCTCCCCCCCTGTGCTCCCCACCCACCCCCGTGACGTCAGCGCGCATCTCGCGCTGACAATCACAGAGGGCCTCCTCCCATCGCGCTGGAAGCTCAGCTTCCAGCGCGATCGATAGAGAAATGCAAAGCATTTCTCTTTCGATCACGTGGGGGAGGCCCAGAGAGGCTTCAAAGGGAAGGAAAGGAATTTCCTTCCCTTTGAAGTCTCTCTGAGCATTTCAAAAGCCGGATTGCTTTTTGGGGGGTGGGGGGCAAATTTATTTAGTCCATTTCTGCCCACCCTGGGGGGGCAGAAACCTCTAGACACCAGGCCAAATTTTTTTTGTGTGTTTTTTTTTGTTTGTTTGTTTGTTTTTTTAGAGATGGGGAGCGACTCATTAGGCAAGGGTCGCTCCCCTGGGGGGGGCAAATTGTATTTAGACCATTTCTGCCCTCCTTGAGGGCAGATTGGCAAATTTTTGGTCAATCTGCCCCCAAGGGGGCAGAAACCACTAGGCACCGGGGATTTCTTTTTTTTGCGCCAATGTCACGCAAGGGGCGCGACCCCGTAGGCAAGGGTCGCTCCTGGGGAGGGGTTGGGGGGGGAATTTGTTTTAGGCCATTTCTGCTCCGCCTGGGGCCGGCTGAGCTAGAGGCCAAAGTCCACAGGTAGGCACTTTGCAAAAAACACCTCTGTTTTCTGTGAAAAAATGTGATGTGTCCACGTTGTGTTTTGGGGCATTTCCTGTCACGGGTGCTAGGCCTACCCACACAAGTGAAGTAGCATTTTTATCGGGAGTCTTGGGGGAACGCTGGGTGGAAGGAAATTTGTGGCTCCTCTCAGATTCCAGAACTTTCTGTCACCGAAATGTGAGGACAACTTGTTTTTTTAGCCAAATTTTGAGGTTTGCAAAGGATTCTGGGTAACAGAACCTGGTCAGAGCCCCACAAGTCAACCCCATCTTGGATTCCCCTAGGTCTCTAGTTTTCAAAAATGCACAGGTTTGGTAGGTTTCCCTAGGTGCCGGCTGAGCTAGAGGCCAAAATCTACAGGTAGGCACTTTGCAAAAAACACCTCAGTTTTCTGTCAAAAACTGTGATGTGTCCACGTTGTGTTTAGGGGCATTTCCTGTCGCGGGCGCTAGGCCTACCCACACAAGTGAGGTATCATTTTTATCAGGAGAGTTGGGGGAACGCTGGGTGGAAGGAAATTTGTGGCTCCTCTCAGATTCCAGAACTTTCTGTCACCGAAATGTGAGGACAACTTGTTTTTTTAGCCCGATTTTAAGGTTTGCAAAGGATTCTGGGTAAGAGAACCTGGTCAGAGCCCCACAAGTCACCCCATCTTGGATTCCCCTAGGTCTCTAGTTTTCAAAAATGCACAGGTTTGGTAGGTTTCCCTAGGTGCCGGCTGAGCTAGAGGTCAAAAGCTACAGGTAGGCACCGGGGATTTCTTTTTTTTTGCGCCAATGTCACGCAAGGGGAGCGACCCCATAGGCAAGGGTCGCTCCCGGGGAGGGGTTGGGGGGAAAAATTTATTTTAGGCCATTTCTGCCCCGCCTGGGGCCGGCTGAGCTAGAGGCCAAAGTCCACAGGTAGGCACTTTGCAAAAAACACCTCTGTTTTCTTTCAAAAAATGTGATGTGTCCACGTTGTTTTTTGGGGCATTTCCTGTCACGGGTGCTAGGCCTACCCAAACAAGTGAGGTATTATTTTTATCGGGAGACTTGGGGGAATGCTGGGTGGAAGGTAATTTGTGACTCCTCTCAGATTCCAGAACTTTCTGTCACCGAAATGTGAGGAAAACGTGTTTTTTTAGCCAAATTTTGAGGTTTGCAAAGGATTCTGGGTAACAGAACCTGGTCGGAGCCCCCACAACTCACCCCATCTTGGATTCCCCTAGGTCTCTAGTTTTCAGAAATGCACAGGTTTGGTAGGTTTCCCTAGGTGCCGTCTGAGTAGAGGCCAAAATCTACAGGTAGGCACTTTGCACGTTGTGTTTTGGAGCATTTCCTGTCGCGGGCGAGGTATCATTGTTATCGGGAGACTTGGGGTAACATAGAATAGCAAAACAGGTGTTATTGCTCCTTGTCTTTCCCTACATTTTTTCCTTCCAAATATAAGAGAGTGTGTAAAAAAGACGTCTATTTGAGAAATGCCCTGTAATTCACATGCAAGTATGGTCACCCCGGAATTCAGAGATGTGCAAATAACCACTGCTCTTCAACACCGTATCCTGTGCCCATTTTGGGAATACAAAGGTTTTCTTGATAGCTATTTTTCACTCTTTATATTTCAGCAAATGAATTGCTGTATACCCGGTATAGAATGAAAACGCACTGCAGGGTGCAGCTCATTTATTGCCTCTGGGAACCTAGGGTTCTTGATGAACCTACAAGCCCTATATATCCCCGCAACCAGAGGAGTCCAGCAGACGTAACGGTATATTGCTTTTGAAAATATGACATTGCAGGATAAAGTTACAGAGTAAAACGTAGAAAAAAACTGCTGTTTTTTTACCTCAATTTCAATATTTTTCTTTTTTATTTGCTATTTTCTGTAGGAAACCCTTGTAGGATCTACACAAATGACCCCTTGATAAATTCAGAATTTTGTCTACTTTTCAGAAATGTTTAGGTTTCTGGTGTCCACTATTGTTTTCACCCCCATTTCTGTCACTGACTGGAAGGAGGCTGAAAGCACAACAAATTGTAAAAATGGGGTATGTCCCAGTAAAATGCCAAATTTGTGTTGAAAAATTGGAGTTTCTGATTCAAGTCTGCTGTTCCTGAAAGCTGGGAAGCTGATGATTTTATCACCGCAAACCCTTTGTTGATGCCGTTTTCAGGGAAAAAACCACAAGCCTTCTTCTGCAGCCACATTTTCCCATTTTTTTAAAAAAAACGAAATTTTCACTGTATTTTGGCTTATTTCTTGGCCTCCTTCAGGGGAACCCACAAAGTCTGGGTACCTCTAGAATCCCTAGGATGTTGGAAAAAAAGGACGCAAATTTGGCTTGGCTAGCTTATGTGGACAAAAAGTTATGAGGGCCTAAGCGCGAACTGCCCCAAATAGCCAAAAAAAGGCCTGGCACAGGAGGAGGAAAAGGCTTGGCAGCGAAGGGGTTAAAGTGACATATAAACTGCGTAAAATATATATTCCAGGCAATTTAAAGCTAAGTGTTGTAATCGTTATTTTCACATTCCAGGCATGTTTATTCTGCATAATTATAGCCACAATATCTCTGTCAAAAGGATTGAGATGTCCTCTAGGATAGTTTTGTGGCTCTATAAAGCAACTCAGATTTTGGTCTCTTTCACCTATAAGGTTACAGAACTCCTCACCAACTGCAAAATCCTTATCATGCATGGTAAAAGGCTTTTTATGCCATTTGTAATGAGTACATCAAGCATGTGTTTCAGAATCATATCTAATTAAAAACACTGATAGCAGTGCCTAGTACCAGAAACAAATCCATCTATTCCTGACATGAAAATTAACCATCTTACCCAAAATGACTTCCTATTGGGCATTGCATTTACTTATTGCGGTAACAAATTCTTTGGCTAAGGTGTGAAGGACAACATTTTCCATCACAAAACCTCTGTTCTGCTAGCTGTTGTAAGGTTGCATATCATTCTTCATTTCTGGTATGGTTCTACCCGGTCTTTCCTAGATAAAAAATGTAACAGTAAAGGCCTAATTTGGAGTTTGGTGGAGGGGGTTACTCCATCATAAATGTGATGAACATCCTGTCCACTGTATTACGATCCCATAATAGCCGATGGAGATCATAATATGGTGAACGGGATTTCCATAACGTTTCTGACGCAGTAACCTACCCGCCAAACTCTAAATCATGCCCTAAGATCAGACTCGGGGTGGCCATCGGACCGTCCCGGTAGTGGGGGTCCGATCTGCCACATTCTGACTGTGGCTGCAATGCCGCGGTCAAACCGCTGACACCGCTAGGCTGCAGTTAGCTGCCAGCCTGGCGGTCCTGACAGTTGTAATCCCCCAGGGCAGAGCTGCTAGCAGCGCTGCCCTTCAGATTACGAGCCCCATTCTGCCAGCCTTTCCATGGAAGTTTACACCACTGTGGAAAATCTGGCGGAATGGGGTTATGGGGGGCCCCTGCCTCCCTATGCCCTTGGCAAGGGCAGTGCAGGGGCCCCATGCACAGCCCTACCACGCATTTCACTGCCCGAATTACAGACAGTGAAATGCACGATGAGTGCTGCTGCCCTGTGCACCGCCACATTGGCGCCAGCTCGAACCTGAGCCAGCTTCAATGTTAAGGCCCTCTTCACCGCAGGGCTGGTGGGTGAAAACACTGTTTCTGCCCGCTGGCCCTAAGGTGAAGTTGTAATAGGGCTGACGGTGTCCTGACGGCACCAGTGGTCAGGTGGCGGGTTGAGTTTGGCGGGCGGTATCCGCCGCCTGCCAAACTCAGAATGACCCCTAAATCTTTCTGCTTTTGTAAATCTACAACACCTCAAAGGTGAACTGAGAAGGTTCAGAAATAATGCCAATGTCAGAAACGGCCCATTATGAGGTGGATAATATGATACAAAATGTAGATATGTACCGTCCTTGCATAACGTTAAGGGAATAATCCTAAGAAAATTGTATTCTGCACTGGATCACATGTCCTTATTTATATCAAGAGTTTCCCTTCTTTTGAGGAAGACAGAACGTTCATTGAAGAATATTGTGTACCAACAATATTCTCAAAAACAGGGTCCTCTCAAAGGGGGTTATTACAACTTTGGAGGAGGTGTTAATCCGTCCCAAAAGTGACGGTAAAGTGACGGATATACCACCAGCCGTATTACGAGTTCCATAGGATATAATGGACTCGTAATACGGCTGGTGGTATATCCGTCACTTTATCGTCACTTTTGGGACGGATTAACACATCCTCCAAAGTTGTAATAACCCCCAAAATTGCCATATTTTTAAGGAAACACAAAAGATTTTCACTAAGGAACAGCAAACATAGTCAAATAAGAACAAAGTGAAGACTGAAGGAGCACTTCATCGGAAATAGCCTGGGAAATAGAACGTGAAATAAACACAGGAATCCTGTGAGCTGAAGCTGGGGTTTCCATAAGGTGAGGAATATTGACATGCCTCTTTCAAGATTCATAAAGAAGGTACTCAGTGAGTATTTCTCCCTAGAAATTAAAAAATCCAAGATTTTCTTAAACTTATTTTATTGACAACTATTTAAGGTTAGGATTACTTACTCTACCATTTGTATTATCTGTGGCTCAAGAGAGATTCCAATTTTGAATGACGCTACACCATCATGGAACAATCTAACCATTCCAAAAGCAGTACCTGGGACTGTGTTTAACTCTTCAAGTGAAAATGCCCAAACTCCCTCCCTAGTGCATCGGACGACCATTGTCCCTCACTGTGGAGGGTTTCAAAGGACTCTCTGGTGTTCCCCAGCAACCAAAGTTGTTTCTTTTTTCTCTGTAATTGCGATCAGCGCCCAGGGTGCACTGACATAATTACAGAGAAAGTGAAATGAGTCGATCAGCTTACTTCACTTTTATTACATCAGTGCTCAGAGTCATGTCTTGATTGAGACAGGAAGGTTTAATTGTAATTGGAAGAATCCCCCCTTTCCAGTTGTATCCTTCCCCACTGGATCCATGTTTGGGGATTGTAGCAGAAGGGTGAAACCAAGGAGGGCTCCACCAACTGGACACTAGGGGCTATTTTTGTGGAGGGGTAGCGTCCTTCTTCTTTGGGCTAGTGCTCTCCATGTCACAAAAGCCTCCCCCCCAGGGTGCAGATTGGAGCTTAGTACCTCCAATCTGCCCTGGATGGGCAGAAAGCCCAATAAATATTAGGTATAGTTTATTTTTACAAGAATGGGTGGGGGTTGGCCCACCCAAGCATTGAGCCTAGCCCCCATTCCCAGGTAAGCCTCAACAGCCTTCCCCCCCTCCCCCAGGCAGAACACCGACTAGAGCTCAGGGATTTGTTTGTTGCCCTATATCAAGTGATAGGGATGGCACTCCCACATGTCAGGCCAAGCCTGCCCTCCCAAAATGATCACATTAGTCTTTCTGCCCACCTCTGGGGTGTGGAGGGGGGGCAGGTCAGAGGTCTTTACCATTAGACACCCTGGAGTTTTTATGTTTCATGTAAAAAAGGGGTTGGTGTGTTTACCCACAATCTTCTCCAGGGTGTCAGAAAAACTGTTTGGCCATTTTGGACTAGGGGTAAGCATGAGTGAGCCACCCACCCCCATGTTTTCTGCCTTTATTACCCTGGTGTGTCATGGCCTTTCTGTTCCCTGGGGGCAGATTTTGGGTAAACACTCTCATTCCACCTGCCAGGGATTAGAAATACTGATGCATCCGTAATGGGGTGGGAGCACGGCATGATGCCTTGGTGAGTCACCCCAACCCACTTTTCTTGTTTTTGGAAATATTTTTGCCTGGTGTTTAGTCACCTATCTTTCCCCTAGGCCGATTTTTGTTAAACACCCTCAATCCACCCTCAGGGGACAGAAAGACTGATGCACCTGTTCTGGGATGGGAGCGTGGCACGATGCCTGGGAGAGCCATCCCACCCCCTTGTTTTATTCCTGGGAATATTTTTTCCCTGCTGTCTAGTGGCCTTTCTGCCCCATGGAATCAGATTTAGGGTAACCCCTCTCAATCCACCTGTGGAGGGCAGAAAGATTGATGCACCTATTCTAGGGTGGGAGGGAGGTGTGATGCCTGGGTTAGTTGTCCCCTCCATACCCCTTTGTTTAGGTCAAAATCTCTGCTGATTATAAAAAGTTGGGTTGAAGAGGAAGGTTTATCATGCCCCGGTTCTGAATGGAGAGATTTTGGCACCATATTATACTGGCTCACCATTAGCACACATTTTCATAGGAAGCAAGATTATGACATGAATCCACTATATTATATGGCTCTACGGATGCACAAAACCTCACAGGCAATATCAGACTTGCGCCAGGTGTGCATTCAAGACTGATGTGTGTTTTCATTGCCTGTGGCTTTCTGAGTTTTGGCACTGCATTTTCCAATTAATAAATAGTGCTATGGATATGGCTGAGAAGCAGAATAAGTTTCTAAAGCTAGCATTACTGGTCAGCACAAGTTTTGAGTCTTAGTTGGATGTGTTGCCTAGTTGAGAGATCAGTCGTTTTAGAACATTTGAAAGATAGTGATCCACCTACTTTCCAAGACTAGGTATTAAAATATAGCAAATTTCGTAGTGGAATTAAATAGTCAATGGTGGAACTGAGCTCTGGAAAACACTTTAAAAGACATGGGCTAATGTTTGTGGTTTAATCGAGCAGTTATAGGAAAAGAATATTGCTGAAGGTACTGTTTATCATTTATGAAGTTCTAAATAGAACACTCTCAACATCCTGTCGTTGTATTATTATTGTCACTACTATCTTCACCTGAGCGATTTTAAAGTAAAATAAAAGACACCTGTAGGACAAGCTTTATTGTAATGGTATTAATTACTAGTTATAGCTTTAAAACATTGTGGTGATTCTTCCTTTAATATTCCATATTGTCATTATTTGTTCTGGAAATGTATGGTTATGTAAATTAAAGGTGCATTGGAATCATTAACTGTATACATTTTTATTTATGTTTTCAGTCATTTTAAACTGACAGCCCTATTTACAATGGTATTTGCATACCTCCATTCACATCTGCCAGCATTCCACAAAAGGATTCCTGACAGGCTTAAATGCATGTACTATTAAGGCTTTCTCTGAAAATTTGAATTCATAAATCCCGTTCAATGGGTGTAATGTGGAGTGTTCCAAGTGTGGTTCATTTTTCAAGTAAAGCAACTCTCACAAACATGTATATTTTTGGGCAGTTGTAAACACTGAACCGACTCTTTCTTGCCTTGGAAATAGTTGTTAAAGTTTATCTAGGAAGAGACAGATGAATGGATCATCCCCACATTTTGTGAGGTATTCAGGAAGGGCTTTCTCCATAGAGACAATGTTTTAGACACAGAGACAATGGAAAACAAAGCATATTTATGTACTGAGAGAATAGGACCACACTGGAGATGGCACATGACAATCCCAGAACTATGTCATGGAAGTCTGCATGTGATGAAGCTTTCTAGGAGTACCACTGGGATATTTGTGAATAGAAAGAAATGTACAAGTGTGCTAAAGTGAAGATGTATATCATGACCTGAACATTCATGTTTTTTTGTGATTAGAATCCCAAGTTTCTTTTTGTTCGATAAAAAAAAATATGGGGGTTATTCTAACTTTGGAGGAGGTGTTAATCCGTCCCAAAAGTGACGGAAAAGTGACGGATTTACCACAGCCGTATTACGAGTCCATTATATCCTATGGAACTCGTAATACGGCTGGTGGTATATCCGTCACTTTACCGTCACTTTTGGGACGGATTAACACTCCTCCAAAGTTAGAATAACCCCCTATATGTCTTAATAATGTTCACATAGTAATTGGAAATAAGCCACAACCTCATTGTCCACATGAATGTTCGGCTTAATATTCATGACATGATCCAGATGGCAAACGTTTAAAACAAACAACAAGAAGACACATTGCATGCAAGAACATCAGAAAAGATTGTTTTAGTCACATTCCCAGTGAGAAAATGGAGACACAGTATTGAAGAAGGCAGATTGAAGAAAGGAGCTGGACCAGGGAATTCAATGTGTGGACCAAACTTAAATCAAGAACACATGCAAGGGAAAACATCATGAACTGACCTCTCTTTAAAGGCATGAGCATTAGTTAATGAACAAAGGATGTGTATCACCTATCAATAGATGGGTACAAGTGCCTGTAACAGAAACAGTACAATATAATGATGATCAATGATTATCTTGGAATAACCTTGTGAATATTGAACAGTGCTATATAGCTGAATAAAGCAATCAGACATCCAGAACAAGGCATCATTATGAAATGACAAATTAAAATCAATCACTTGTGGTCTGTACAGAAAAAGCAAGTTTGTCATAGTGAACATTTTCCTACTAACACTGCCACTAAAAGGCACTTATGTATATTCATAACAAAGTGACTATCTTCAGATGAAGAAAATGTACTTTTTTATCAGCATGTTTTAATCTGTAAAAATAAAAATACATAATAAAGTTAAATGAGAGTGGAACACTAAGTGAATATAAATATTTTTAAAAACGTCATTATAAACAGGGAAGCAATGTTAATCTTTTTTTTTTTAGTATTTTCTGCTGAACAGCTTTCAGTTTGATTGGAACATCGCACAATTTCTGTGTAGCCATGTTGGTAATCCCTTAAAATTCCCCCTAAGTTATTTGAAGCAATCCATGAATTTGTACAGTCATGGGAAGGGTGATGGACTGTAAATAAGCCAATTGGTTTAACTCAAGTGGTCCTTAAATGGTCTCTCATCCTCCTAACTTGTTGGAGATATGCTGTTATGTGCTTTGTCATACATGATTGGTTTGCAGTAAAAGGAAATAGTGTGTCTGGAGTTAATAATACTGGGTTCACCTATATGTAAAAAGTAGTGCAGTTGAGATCTGAAATGTCTGGAGTCTTTTCAATATGGTGGATTCCCTTGACATAATCCACTTGAATAATTCTGTTTTAAGAGAATGAATGACGTTTTTACTTGAACTATTTGTGGAATTACAAAACGTGGAAAATGCAACAAAGTGTCATCATCATGTAAAAGGCAGATTAAGTTAGTTGTCCACTTGGGTGTCCATAAATAGTGCCAAGATCACGAGTCTGTGATACTTCCACATATTACAATTCTTTGCACCTTTCAGAGAGTTATTGAGTCATAACTTTCCCTTTCTCTGCAAGTGAGTGCTTCCATTTTTAATGCATTTAGTTTTAGAGGATTCCATGGCATCCATTAGACTGCAGCTTTGGGATAGCTATTGAGTTATGAGCTTTCTGTGGCTTTAGGGTTTTACAGTTTGAGTATTATTTTCATAGCTGTAGCAGGTCATATCAAATGTTGTTCAAAAATTCTGGTGGTGGTTTCATTTATACGTTCAAAACTAGAAAAGAGTTGATATATCCCCGAGGAACTCCTGTGTTTCTGGTCTGGTATGTCTTGATGAATGGGGCGGCATATATCATGTTATCATGTTTGTTTAGGACATGGATGTGAGAGGCAGGGCAGCTGCCTGATTCAGAGAGTCTATCATTGACATTTCTTGGAAGGATGACAGAAACAGACAGATCTTTCTGGAGCCATTGCCTTGAGTGGATTCTCCTGTAGATAGGTTTTTGTTTTCAAGATAAGAAATCAATGTGTCTGCTTTGGTGAAGTAATGTCTCATATAGTAGTTGCAGATATCTTGTGAGAAAGGAGTGGTTGCTTGACCATTTTTAGGACTGCAGAATTCTGAGTATATAGAGGACATTTTGGGCTTTTGGGGTTGTGGATTCTGCTTGTGTACTGGGTTTGCTTTCCTTGCCTTTTGATGAATGATTTAAGATTAGTGCATTCTGTTGTGTCTGTGTAGACACATGTTATCAGCAGGGTGTTTCTACCAGATCCCCTGAAGAGTTTAAACTGTCATTTGATCCTTTTAAAGTCTTTGTTAATTCTAGGAACCTGTTTTTTGTCTTTTGGATTGTTTTTAGGTTTCTGGTGGGACTATTACATAAAAGGCTGAGGTCATCAAGCCTACACCTTCTTCATTGACTTTTTCTAATCTCCATTTGAATGTTTAAACTTAGTTGAGATTCCAATTATTCCATGTTTAACTTAATCCAAAAGATCTATTTTGTTGCCAAATTAAATGTACTAGTTGGGGTCGTGAAGGGGTCCTACGTGAGAAGGAGATCAGATGGCCACCTGTCCAGAGCAAAGTGACGTTTTCATGAAAAAATTTTATGTCCCTGTTTCAGAATATGTAATCTGGTATATATTGACTGCTACTTATGTTGACCAAGTCACAACCTTGTGAGTTATACTTTAATACCCTGATTGCATTCCTTCATGAAGTACTGGTCCCATATTTTCTCCTAACCAGTTTCTGTCATGAGTAGGAGACCTCGTTTTGTTTGAACCAACAGGAGAAAAGTATTGTATATGTGTTTTTTCATTGCTTGCATACTGAGTAGCCAATATTTTTCCTTCACAATATCGTGCACAAGCTGAGATTTGAACCACATCTTCATGTGTTCATTCCATCATTTTATCAGTCAGATTGTCCAATGTAGCTGATTTACTTCTCAAGGTGCACTGTATGTCTGCCCTCTTTGTACTGTTGAATAAATATCTATACCTTATGTTGCAATCTACTGTGGACATCAGCAAGCTTATGAAAGGTAGCAGTAGGAATGTCCATAAATGTTCTTTTGGATAGTGATAGGTTCATCATGAATTAATCAATTCCAGAGTTTTCTTCTTCCCCATAGGTTAATACTGTGTAAGATGGAGGAATATGCATAAAAGGGGCACAAGAAAAACCATGCATGTATATTTTCATTTTCCCACTATTAATTACCCTGAGGTACTTAAAGTAATTCTATAGAGCTCATGTGTATTCTTCTTGCGAAAGACTGGAGAAGTACACAGGTAGGAATGACTTATGAAACAGCATTGTGATGCCAGCAACCCTGTTCAATAAAAACTGGGAGCAGGCTGTATTATCATTGACAAAATGTGATGAATAGAGCGAAACATTCTTTTTTTGCATTTTTACCAATGTCACGAGGAAAGCGGATTGTCTGCACGTTGCTGGCGTGACTAGTGTTCTTAATGTGAAATGCAGCGCGGCTTGCATATGTTTCTCAGATGTATTTGTAGCAATTTACTTCTCTTCAGGACTTAGATCATACTGAATAACCACTCGACGCGTCCACACAAGAACAATAAGTACAATTATAGTGTCCAAAAATCAATAAAAAGATATGTGGCTAAACAATAGAGAGCACTGTGAAGAATGAGGAAAATAGAGTTATTATGTTAATGATTTTGATACGAACTAAGGGGTCTACGGTAGGTTTTGTGTGTGCTGGCACAAGTACACTTGAAAATCCCTTATCTGCATCAAATGATATTTGATAGGGAGAATATTTTGTTATTGCTGGGGTTTATGAGAATGATGTATTAAATCAAAAACTGTGAAGGACTTTCAGAGCTGGGAAAAGAAAAGGAACCCCTGCTAAATGTAAACAATGAACATTGTTAGTTTATATAGAGAGCCCCTTATATTCCATAAATGAGATTATATTCTAAACATTTGTTAATGGAAAATTATATTAACTGACTTCTTAACCTCTGCTCTGACGTAGAAAGTAGTTAACTATATAACGAGGACTGCAGGGTTGTCAAGTCACGGTCATATAAATCTAAATACACTAATCAGTGTTGAATGAACATTGGGTTGTTGAGGGATGTCTGCATGGGGTAAGGAACATACCAGACTAGTCTGACCTCAAGAAGAATAACAATGGTTCTCAGCCCTCACATAAAAGCATCTGTGAGTCTTCTATAACATTTTGGGCAAGGAACTACTCACAGGTGAACCCTACATAAGAATAAACATGTCGAGTGAGAAAACAAAGGCTTTTCGAAAACTAACTTCCTTGTTTACATAATATTTGATGATGCTCTATCTCAGATTTTTAGAGTTTGCCCATCCAGAATATTTGGGGAAAGCTTGAAGTCCACCCCTGCATGCGGCTTTGTAAAGATTCTTTCGAATAATCTTTTGAAGATGGAACACCCCCTGCAATTTCTTCATGTCTTCAGCGATGTGTTTCAACTCATAAAATGCCTTTGATGCATTGCGTCCTTGAAGAATGCAGACACAACGCCTTTAAGTTTTGTGAAACTTAAACTTCGTGACATCAAAATGCAACAACACATCTAGTCCCTGGCTTTAAAACTGTTTTTCACAAATGTTACTATTTTTAATTGAATTAATTATTTAATTTTGTTTAGATAGTTGAATTGAAACTAATTTGGAACGTTATAAATCAAATAAGAACCTGGAACCCATGATAAAAAATAAGGGGCCGGATATTCTATTGTGGGGACACATACCAGCACTCATTGAGCAGTGTCAGTAATGTGACCAGGCCCATAATGTTTTCTATGCCAAAAGGCTGCTCACAATGATTCATGGAAATCATGCATCATTAACGAGATAGAAGCTGTGAATGCGAGATGAACACCTGCAATGGTGACACTAGACACAATTATTTCACCCATTTTTAAGGCTGAGGGGATCACGCTGCTCCATAAACACTCTTTTCTTAAATTAAACATTTTCATTTATCACTGCAAAATATGATTACATCGATAGAAGTGCAAAAATAGACACATGTTTCCACAGTCCCGCAACGACGATTATATTAAGACATTCACTTACTCTTTTGAGTCTCTCTATTCCCTGTCCATGACATACTTAGGGCTGGTTGCCAGGAAACTGTAAGACAAGTATTGCATAAGCACTTTTGACTCCAACTATGTTCTCAAGCTCTAGAAATGAGCGGGACCCTCAAACCACACGCATGGGAGTTCTAAAATATGTGCTGTATGTTCATGAGAGTAAAATAACTCGCAAATAAACCAACACACTTTTGACAAGATTACACATTAGTTACCCTAGGTCTCTTTAGGAATGGATTTACACTGCAGGCAAATCCAATTTTCACCTAATTAGACGGAAAAGAAACAGAACACAGCCCTTTCCTGTCCGACTCTCAATCAGTACTTAACACCTGCGTATCTAACCATAAACCTTTCTCAGCTGCATGATGGGAACAGAGAACCAATATAACAGGTAAAATCATTATGACAGGTGAAAGAATATGTGGCAAAAATCAAAGTCATAGGAAGATGCCTAAATAGTGAGAAGTATGTTGTCAGAACCATGCAGAAAAAAAGCTGTAAATGACCAGTGAGTCTCTGCTTGTTAGAACCTATAAGTGCTGTTGTCAGGCAAGTTTATTGTGATTTCCGCTGAAAAACACCTTGGTCAGATTATTAGAATGGGACCACAGTCCTGGACTTTGTGTACACACACCCAAAAGAAAACCAATACATGCACATAAGGAGCTGTATCATGATCATATTCTGATCCCCTGTACAGGCACAGTAGGAGTTTTCCATCTGTTTTAGAAGTAATTGCTATTTATACAGCACACACACTAACTCTGTAACACCACAGTTTATAGAATGGGGTAGGTTTAGGGTTTAGGTCATATTTCAGGTTGTGGGAGGTGTAGGCTTAGTTTTAGAGTGAGTGTAAAGAATTGTTTTAGGTTTAGCATTAGAGGTAGTGTTATGGATTTGCTAAGGTTTAGGAGTGGGGTACACTTAGCTTTATCGTTAGAGCAAGAGGTAAGATTTAAATTTAGTCTTAGTGTTAGACCAGTGTCAGGTTCACGTTTAAATTGCTGATTATATTTAACTTTAAATTTCAGCTAAGGTCACATTGTATTGTAGTGCATTGATATAGAGCTTGCTGTATCCCATGTAAGGCTCAAAATGGTTAACTGGTTTGCCCAGTTGCATGATATAGTGCTTAGTACCCCTAGTGGGTTTGTGAAGTAATCTGATTTTCATTGGGCTCCTGGGTGCCCTTTGGGGTGCATGGTTGAAAGTATGTTCTTTGGCCTGTCTTGGATATGTTGGATAAGGTGCATCGGGGGACTTGTGAGCTCACAATGATCAGAGACAGTCACACAGTCCGGTACTTACCCTCTCTTGGGAGTGCAATATCATATCTATAAATGTCTGTTGATGTTCATCAGTGGGATCTATCATGGTAAATGGAGCTCAGACAATAGTATCAAAAGACCAAAATTACTGAAAGTTACCTTTTAACATTGATGGTGGGGTTTAGGATTAATATACTAACTCTTAGTCTAAGCTTAAAGAAACATTATTGCCTCTAGTGGTATTTTGAGTAAAGTGCCATAGCGGGCTCTATATATTGGTTTCTAAATGTATGTGAATTCTGTATAGCGACAAACAAGGGCACGCACGTGCTTACTGTGACTGAATATGCAAAAAAGAGCTTGTACCAGACAGAGAGTTGCATTTGAGCCTAGAACTCTGAGTTTTGCTGCAGGGGGAGTCACCCACACTGTACTCATCTTTGTGCTGACCATCAGATTCTTGAAAATACTGACAGAGTTGTCCTTACTCCACTATCAGTAAAGGGGCCTGAGACATTGCCACGATTCCTCTGGGTTCATTCTATGACTACTGTGCAACTGTGGGGCAACTATGGCTCTCTAGAACCATTAGAAGCTACCCCCACTCTGAGGAAAAGCTAAATGTGCCCTAGGCACTGTCCAGGCCATCTTTGCCTTTGTGCATGTGTCAGCATAGGAGCAAGAACTCAGGCAATGGGATCCCTTCATTTGGAAAAGTGTGTGGTCAATGGTGTGCTATAACTATGGGTGGCCAATAACTGCAGTTCCAAGGGTTGACCAAAAAAGTAAAATGGCAGGCCCTGTGGAAAGGAAGACCATTCCAAATATCTGGCCAAATCATTAGTATATATTATGTGTCAGTAAAAATATCAGACTACATAAAAGAACCAGTACTCACAGTGTAGAAAGATACAAACAATGTATCTTATGACAATGGTGGTAAAACCACACTGGTTTAAGGTTAGATACACATGTTAATACATGATGAGAGAAGATTTCAATCCACAGCCCTTAGGGACATTTTTAATCTCCTCGCATGTAACAATTCAGTTATATCACAGGGGTTGTCCAAAGTTTGTCAACTGAGACTATCTGCTTTAATCTAGGAATAAAGATACTAGCAGTACTGGCATTAAACATGTGTTGAGAGAGTGTTCTATTTCAAAATGATGTGGTGTTCATGGTAACTTCTATGAAGACTGTTCTATTCATAACTTGTTTGTAATGAGCCCTGAGTTGCTTTATAAAGGTGGGTAGAGATGAAGTGGTGTGAATGGGTGGTGGGTGTGAGTTATAAACTCTGGGCACACATCAAGACAAAAGTTGGATGTGCATTTTTGATGAAAGCTGATGTTTCCAGTAGTAACAAATCAGACTGCGGGGTTGTCAAGCAGCACCAGAGATCCTTCATTTCTTGGCCAGATGATGAAAGTAGTCACACATGATAAGCTTATGCACACAATTGTATGGATGGTTCAGTGTGTGTAGGACTGTTTTTTTTAGGTCTCAGCTAGACCGGGCTTCTGGTGTCTCTTCAAGAGAAGGTCTTCTAACCACTCATATGCTTCCCATTTGCTGTACCCATTGTCTCGCTCATATTCTTTCTCCCCATTTGTCCATGACATGCATTTGTCATGCCTCTTCCTAGGTTTAGCCCTCCCCGAGAGCAGAGACCAAGTACTACATCAATCAACTGTTCATCTTTTTAGCATCAGTTTTAGGAACTACTTTTTTCTTTGTCTAACAGCTGTTTATTTCCATGGCAGTAATCCCAGCTGTTTGTTTAACCCTTAGGTCCTTGCTGGAGCCAGCCCTGATCAAGTGGTTATGTAATGAGTGCCAGTGTTTTATTTGCCTGGTGCTTTGCTATTTTGCATTTGCTAATGACTCAAATTTAAATTAGCTTGTTTGTTGTTCAACATTTGCACTGCAAAATTAACTTAAATCAGACTTCACTATTTGTTTACGATCCAAGCAGTGAACTCTGTTGCTCATTTCTCTCAGTCAGGAACTGACTGGATCAGCCCTCTCCTTCCTTCATTCTGGATCTCTTTGCTTCTGTCAGTGCTCGCCCTCCCTTCCCTCTTCCTGTGCCTGCTTTGTCTGCTCTCCAGCTCCGCGCACTCAGGATCGATTGGCTTTGCCAATACTTGTTACTCAGTGTTCATATGAAACAGCCTCTGGAAACATGTTGTTTAATTAAAAGCAGGTCTGCAACAAGGCATAGAATAAACACCTAATATACACATGCCTGACTAGACAGCACTTTAGGATTCAATAAATTGAAGAAATGGAACATTTAAAAGAGGTACCTTGTGTCTGGGTTTCTTCCATAATCTGAATGCACTGTTGAAACAACTGTTGTACTGCAAACAGCATTTGCCATATGGACAAGTATTTGAGTGAAAAGTGAAGCAAATAAAACCATGAGAAAGATTATTTTCAAGTGGTTGAATTACAAATGGATTTCGACTCTGGAGGACAAATTTATTTCATCACCAATGCAACAGCTATACCATCAGCCTTATTACAAGTGCATTATAATCTATGGCACATTTAATAAAACAAAATATCCATAAGGTTTTTGACAGTAAATCAGGTCCTCAGTTTTTAATATAATGTTTCCCTCTAATTCTGCAGAGAAAGGCCCTTCCTTGAGCAGATGAAATGGGAACATTTACACTATCTGAGCAACATTGTTACTTTTTAAAATATATGATTACTTGGGGAGGTGGAGTTCACAGAATTCCACTACACATGAATTAAAAAGTCAGTGAACTCCACCTAACTCTGCACCAGTGGCTAGACATGTGCTCGGCCACCTGTTTGCACTGATTGGTGCAAGTTGCACACTCCGCATTGCAATGTGAGCGCATACGGCACCACGCAGTCGCCTGCACATGCAGCCATCTTGTTTTCCTATTCTATGTATGGTGCTGGGCCTACTTTTCAATTCCTTGTTTATCTTAGCCATTCTTACATTACCCAATTATTTATCCCCGTTTTAAATGTATTTCCTTAGTGTGTTTATTTGTGCATTTTTGTTCCTTTATTACTTTTGCCCAACTTCTCCTAACTTAATTTCTCTCTCTCTATTCCTTCTTTCCTCCCCTCTTTATTTTATATTCTTCCACCCAGCACCATGGCAGTACATGGGGGTTGAGGCGGTGCCAGTGCAGGGAGTGCACATGCGCCCCTAAGGGCTGCTGCTTCAAGCCATTTTTAGCAAGGAGGAGGTGGCTGTACGTGTATTTTCTGTAGTGCCTCCTCCCCTCCATGCTGGCAGCTGGTGACAGGCTTTGGTGTATGTACGGCCTATGGGACCGTTGGCTACTGTGGGGGAGGGTGCGCCATTGCGTCAGCCGATGCACTGGGGTTCGTCACACCCTTCAACAACTGATGCATGGCTGGGTCGATATCTTTGACCAGTAGAGGGACCTGCTTGCCATGTTAGGTGTCCAGGTTGCAGGGCTTGGTGAGTAGTTACTAATTTTGTTGTGTTCTGTCCTATAATGCAATTTTTAAATAGCATGCTGCTCACACTCAGAGGTAAATTAAGTTCACGTAACATAATGTTACAAATATTATGTGTGATCAAATTTGAGCAAGCCAGGATCGGTTCTATCTAGTTCTTCTCATTGCTGTAGCTGTTTGCTTGGGCTGAGTGATTATTTAAGAAGTTATGCTTGCTGACTCCTCTGTCCTCCTGTCACTAAGATAGTGGAACTACTGTGGTGGTAGTAGTAAGAAATCTATCAGTGAGGTAGCCTTCACTGTGTCTTTCTTTTTATGTAACTCACACCATCCCAAGCAATCTTCTATTGATGTATGCATGCATCTATGTATTAAAAAAGGCAACAGATTGAATTTACCCATCAAAGCGGGTTGCGATTCGCAAATGCGATTAGTGAAGCAATGATCATTCACTGCAATGCATTAGTATTTCCAAATTGTAGTTAAGGAAATTTAAAATAGGGCTTAGATAAGGTGTCGGAAATAAGGAATAGGTCAAGTCGATCACATAGGCATTAGGCAATCTGATTCAGAAAAGCACAATGTCAATAAATTACTGTTTTTACCTTTGCCTGTCAAAATGTTTTCTAGGATATTAAGTGTACCACTTCCACTAATTTATTTTTGTTATCTTATTCATTTCTTACATCAGCACCCAAGGGCAAGAAGAGGGCATTAGAGGGTCGGGCAGAGTAGGGTGCCACCAGCAGTTCCACGGCGGTTGGAAGTTCCACCGTCACCATCAGTGCTGCAGCCGCAAAAGACAGCTCTGCTGGCCCCAGTAAGTTCCTGGTTTTTTTTTTTTCAAATGCTCACCATTCTATTCAATGTTTATTCTTTTATCCTACCCTGCATTATACTTTTTTCTATATATCGTGTTTTTGTAACTGACTTTCTCCTGCTTATGTACGTATCTGTAGCTTACGCTTTCTTCTGCTTGGTTGTACTGCCAGTCTTCCCTAACTTCATTATACCCTGTGGACTGGTACTGTATGACTAAGACACTAGATTAGGTAGTCTACTGTGAAGATTTCAGGGTTGGCAGACCCAAGCAAGCTATTCTATGCTTGTTTGTTGAGAAGTTTTTCTATTTCTTGCTCATACTCAAATGACGAGAGAGTGGCTAAAGTTATGGTGAACCTCCTCCACCCCGATGCTGTGTTGTATTATCCTCAGCAGTTTCTATGACAGTGCAGCACAGTTGACAGGTGTGAATGTACCATCATTGTGGTGTCAGCATTCATTTGCTCATGAATACTGGCATGATAATGACAGTTGTGTATGTGTGCAATATGGGTTGTGTACCAAAGTGTCCCCATCTGTGTCTAACCCCCTCGTGTCCCTGGCATATGACATATGGTAGTAAAGTATTATGAGGATTGTCCTATTACATTTGCCAAAATTGCAAACCACAGCATATGTCCTTCATTGACCAATTTATTCTACCCCTTCATTGTGCTTCAAGTGACACACAGTCATCATCCTGTCTCTGCCCCATTATTGCGGTTGGCTTGAGCACTGGCTTTTCGAACATTGTCAACCAGCAAAAAGTGATATTTTAATTGGGAGAGGAGGTACTATGAACCCTAACTGTACTCATGTGTTGCAGTTGTATTTTGTTAAAAAAAAGAGGGGGTGTATGGTATCTAAATGTGTAATGTTGTTTTTTCTACCTGCACAGACCACCAGTGCTGGGGCCAGCACCAGTGCGCCAGATGCAGCACCTGAAGGCGGAGACTCTGCGATGGCAGGGATGGGTGATGGTAAGCCACATTGCTCGGCTATTAACAATTACTAGTATACCCATTGTATTTGTTAAGTCAGGTAGATCCCACTCATCCATCATCATCCATGACCTCCATGCCCATGGCACTTCACTAGTCACAACTCATGACCCATGGGCCATGATGATGATGACCCCACCCAACTGCAATCCAGCACTGCAGTGTTGGCTGTGCAATGTGTGTCTGCTTCTGTTAATGTAGCATTTACAAAGCTTTCATTGGAATGCAAACCGAAACAAAAACAATATGTAATTCTCTTCCCTCCCAGGGGCCACTCAGTCACCTCCCCTAGTACTGCACTCCTTTATTCAGTCTAACTTCTGTCCACATTGAAAAAAGAAACATTTTTAGCATGTGCCAGCTGTTACAGCCCAGACAAGACGTTCATACTTCATATGGCTTACATAATGGATTTATGTCTGTTTAAATTTGACATTCATCAACTTTTAGTTTCAACTACAGTGACAGACTAAGCTTAAGCTACATCATCAGTGAACCACCACCCCTAGTATTTTATAGCAAAATCTCTACCATACCTACCCAAACATATCCCTGTATCTTACACTGCTGCAGCAGACTGAGGACCTGTTTTAGATCTTGGTAGAGGGAATACTCCACCACTAACGTGACAGAAAAAAGGTTCATCATATTATGAATTGCAATACGACAGACAGGATATCTGTCACATTTGATAGAATAACCCCTCCACCAAACTCTAGTCTAAGTCAGTCCTCAAGTTGAGTTTCCTGTCCTTTTCCTTCCCTTGCTGCCAAGTGAATTTATTTGATTTAAATAATTTGTGTTTGAGAGTGAGGCCACAAAGTAAAGTGGGAATAGGTGTCTGTGATGTCATTTTTTGCAGATGGGACACTCTGTGATGAACATGCCCCAAAAATTCTATATATCATGTTCCTTTCCCTGTACTGCAGTGCATGCTTTTTCCCACCATCTACTTAAGCCAGACAGGATATCTATTATACACATGTTATACATGAGGTGTGTGAGAGAGAAATGGCCTTAAACTCCTAAGGAGCTTTTTAAAGTGGTACAATCTCTTTCCACGCCACACGATATTCCTGGTCTTCCTCCTAGTCAAGATTTTTTGCAATAAATTAGCCAATTAAAAAAAAAAAATAAGGTTGAAGCAGTCTACAAAGATTTTGATTCAACTACCTCCATCTTTGACCCCAGTTCAACACCCGCCTACAATTCTCAACTAGCCAGCCTAGATCACTTTCCCCAATTGAGCATTGACCAAATGGTCAAGCTCATTAATGAAGTAAAATCTGGGGTGCCATCAGATCTGTGCCCACCCAAAGTTGTGCAGGCCTCTGCGGATTGCATTGCGCTTGTTCTCAGTACATTATATAATCTGGTCCTCTCGACTAGCACTTTCCCAGCTAGCTGGAAAAAGATATCTATTTTGCCCTTGTTAAAAAAAAACCCTCATTAGATCCTAGCTTTGAGAAAAACTAGCACCCTATTTCTAGACTCTCTTTTCCGGCTAAATTGTTGAAAAAACATGTAAATGTATGTATATCAGACTATCTTGAAGAAAATACTCTACTGGAAACAGTTCAACATGGCTTTAGACCCAGTCTCAGTACAGAAACAGCTTTAATTGCCATCTCTGAAGAAATTTAAACTATAAAGTATAAAGGAAGGATAGCAGCAGTGATCTTGCTCGACCTCTCCACCATATTTGATATGATCAGTCACTCTGTACTGTTAAACAGGTTAACAAATATTGGAATTTCAGGTTCTGCTAACAAGCTTATTGCTTCCTTCCTGAAGGAAAGAAAACAGACAGTGGCCCTCGGGGAATTTCAATCTAAGTCTTTTCCCTCCCCTCTGGGGTCCCCCAGGGATCATCACTTAGTTCTACCCTTTTTAATATTTACTTGGCTAAACTAATTCTATCCTTTGGTTTTGGTTTTGCCTCAGCAGACCTATGCTGATGATACACAGATCGTAGTCTCTGTACCTAGTAATGCCGAAGAAGTATTTGAGAGGTTTAATACCCGGTTGAAGGCTATAGCTCAAAGGATGACCTCTAATTCTCTAAAACTTAATTCAGATAAAACTGAAGTGCCCATGTTTGGTAATGATCCAATTTTTGGGGGCTACTCTTGGTGGCCCCCAGATTTGGGTCACCTCCAATCCCGACTTCTAAGAAAGGAATCTTGCGGTCTTTTTTTATACTGATCTATCTTATAAGGAGTATGTTAACAAGCTTTCATCTACCTGCTTCTTTCAACTGAAGACTATAAAGAAGGTGCTTCTTTACATTTCCTTCGAGCATCGAAAATCTGTAATGCTGGCTGGGGTCATGTCTAAGATCGATTATTGTAATGCCTTATATATGGGAGCGAGACAAGCAGTACTTAAACAGCTACAGATACTGGAAAATGCAGCTGCACGTTTTCTCAAGAAAGTGCCAATGTTTATGTCAACAGACAATGCTTTAAAAGACTGCCACTGGCTTCCAATTAAAGTGACGGTGGCTTTTAAAGCACTGTGCCTGGCCCACAAAGCTTTACACGGTGTCAAATCTGGTTGCCTAGCCAAAATAATAGGTGGTACAATCCAGTTTAACATCTGAAATCGTCAGCATCCCACCTGGTATCGGCTAGAAAGATAAATAAATCTTTGTGGGGTGGCCATGGTTTTGTCTACATGGCTAATCAACTATGGAATAAAATGGCACTGGATTTCTGAGAAATCAATCGAGGCATCAGAAATTTTGCAAGCCTTTAAAATCCTGGTTATTCATATATTCTCTTCACTAGATTATTTATGTAGCTCTGGCTAAGGGTAATTTTCACACTTGCTCCCTTGTCAAAATATTATTTCAGGTGGGTTGATATCATCCTTAGGATGCTGTTATAGGTGTGCCTAGATTTTTCAGTGCCAAGACACCTTTGGTTATTTGTGCGCTCGATAAGTACTGCTTCACTCATTCATTCATCATTTGCCTCTTTGTAGTCTGGGTAGAATTGAACGGCATTTGGAGAAGAGCAGGACCATTGGAAACAAAGATAATAGAGAGTAGCAAATTTGTAGTGTATCTGAAGTGCTAATTAGCATGCTTTTAGTCATATAGCACAGCAAGAATAAAATACTTGTACTCTATAGCGGATGATGCCTCACTCATTAAACAGAGTTTTTTTTCCACACAAAGTGTTGGTGTGGTTTATTTTGTAGGAAATCCTTTACTATAAAAAAACACTCTTTTTGTTAATATTATATTGCTTCCTTTCAACCAGTCAGCAGTTTTCTGAGGCATGCGTTGTAATCATGTCCCTCCCTGTGACTGACTTTCCTAATCATCACATTCAAAATTGTAATGGCCCTAGAGAACCAGCAGCAATGTACTTATTCTGTGCCACTAAGTAATTTGAAAAAACAAGTACTTGCACAGAACATTCTTTACAATTTATTTTTCCTTCTTTTTTTTCTTTCTTGATATAGCTACTCCTGCTGGCCCATCACCAACCTGGGAGGAGATCACAGCCTGACTCGGGCGGCAGAGGCTGTGGCCCACCAGGGTACATTACCAGAGGCTGGTGGACGAGGTGGGCCTGGCACATGCCGCTGCCCTTAGACCTGGGCCCAGTTCCACCAGCCAACTGGCTGCACCTCCAGCATCCGGGCCACACCAGTGCCATCGACAGCCTGGACCTGCCCGTTACCATTCCTGTTCCACACCCCATTTTATACCGGCGCTACCATCGCCATGTGCTGTGTCAACTGGCTCAAATGGACTGTCGGATGTCACACCCCGAAAGCTGCATTGAACATCTGGAGAACATTGTATAAATGCCCTCTTTCAGCCCTTTTTTAATAGTTTTTCTGTGTGCTATGGACTTGTGAGTTGAGAGGGTGGGAATTCAGGAAGGGCATTTTTATTATGAACATTGGACACTTGGGCCTCATTTAGATATTGGCAGTAACAGTTCCGACGTTGACTTTTTGACTGAAAAACTGTCCGCCTCAGCAACGGTCTGCCAGCTGTATTTAGCCCTCATTCAAACCCCCCTCATTCCACCAAGGAAGACCGCCCGTGTTGACAGCACAGTAAGGAAAATTGGCTGATGGCAGAACTCCAGACACGCTTCCCACCTTGCAGATTTGGATGTGCTTTACCACCAAGACAAAAATTGCTGCCTGCCCTCCATGCTTGAGTTGGATGATTGGAGGTTAGGGGATAAAAACTCACCTTTTTACCACATTCCACCCCATCTTTGACTGGACACTACTGGACAACACCTGCCATCACTGCTGCCCCAACCTATGGAGAAAACACAAATCCTCTGCCATCCGTCTCGAAGGTAGGGATGCTGCATAGCCAAGGTACGTTGGGTTGGCACTGCATGGGAGGTTAGCGCCACCGCAGACAAATACATGTCACAGTAACTTTTTTAATCACTGTGACATGCATGTGTCAGGGACACAAGTGGCGTAGACATAGATAGGGCCACATAGGTACACAACACATATTGCACGCATACACAACTGTCATTATGGTGCCAGTATTCATGAGCAAATGAATGCTGGCACCACAATGATGGTACATTCACACCTGTCAACTGTGTCAATGTGTGCACATTGCAAGGGGACCTGTGCCTGTCATGTTGTGCTGTGAGTTGTGTGTGTCAGTACAGTGTGTGTGTGTGTGTGTGTGTGTGTGTGTGGATTGGTTGGTTCAAGTGGAGGGACTGGAAGTGGGTGATGTGGTTCTGTATGTGTGTCACTTGCACATGAAACCAATGTTGTTGTGTTGCCGTGTGATCCATTGAGGTGAGTATGATTGTTGTGTGGTGGATGTTGTTGTGATGTGTGTAGTCGTGCATATGTGTGAGTATGTTTGTATAGATGAGTGTGTAGTTGTGTTGGTTGTCATGTTGTGTCCTCCGTGGCTGCAATTTCAATGGGTGTTGCATCGTGGATGTATGTCAATGTGGGTTTACGGCATTTACGGGATGTGTTGTGTTGGACTGAATGTGTTATTGTGTGAATGTGGTGTGTTGTGTAGTTTGTAGTGCAGGGGTACGCATGTGGCTAAGGGACATTGTATGTGTGTCACTTACCTTTCTTCCATAGCCCTGCCATTATACGTAGTCCATTGGGTTCTGCCACCATTTCCTCATCACCAATCCGTTACCATTCAATCCACTTGCAGAACTGTTGCATCTAAATACGGCAGGTGGAACACAGTTGACTTGACGGTCCTTTCGAGTCTACCATCAACACAGTTTTGCAGTGTGATCACCAAGATCTAAATCATGCCCTTAATTTGGACTTGGACATAATATTGGTTTGGAATGGGGAATGATGTGGGATAGGGGTGGGTCTGTTGTGGGTGGCTGTGGGGCTTACATTTTATTATTTATATTCTATATGTTAGTAAAGGGGAATTTCTTTTAATTCATATTAATGTATTTTTCTAAGTGTATGCCGGTTAGGAGGGTATGCTGCCATCCCCTATATTGCCTACAGAAATGACCAGCACTTATCTCATCTGCAGCCACAGTTAGTTACGGTCTAACTAAAGTAGTTTACTTCTCCCCATAATTCTCCTACCTGAAAAGATGTGGTGATGGCTGGCAGCTGCTCACTCTGTCAATATTCAAAGTTCCAACACCTTACTGAAGGGTTTCTCAAGGTGCCTTCTTTATGGTAGTGGAAGTGTGCTAACAGGGAAGACATCACAGCAAAGACCCACTCCCACCTAGATGACCTCCAACTGTATGATTAATAAAAAAGGATCGGAGGCAAATAAAACGGAGAGTTAGTAGGTTATACATATACATTTATATTATAGCTTTAGAAAGCCTGAGGACAGACTATTACCACCATAACACATCAAAGAATAGCCCATATCAAAAACTAGCAATAGTAATTTTTTCTGTGCAATGGTGAGCAAGGAACTTGAAAACATAAGTTATGAAATCCTCAAGTCATGCAAAATGTACTCAAAGTCTGTGCTCTGTAGTCGGCAAGGTTAAGCAGTTTATTTACACATAACAAATGCCTGAATGATGATGTTGACTTTCAGAAATTACGTTCTTTCATGCTTATGCAAGGGTACGTGGGACTGGTGTGGGTTATTGCTAAAGTAATAGAAGACCCTGTCGTGAGTTAGTGTCACATTTAACCACATCTGCCTCTCCAAGTGTGGCATCTATTTGGTGTAAATTAAGTCACACCTCATTAAGTCACACAACCCAGGGGAAGAGGGTTAGGGGTCTGATGAAGGGATGGGAAAAGGGATTAGGGGAAGTTGTGACAAAGACAAACACAACAACAGCATTCATCAGGGTGATGAGTGGCACATTACTATCATTAATCTGTTATGGAAGGAAATTAAGGGATGAATATGACATAGTTCTATTAAATGCATTGCAAACAGTATTTCTGCCGCAGACCCAAGGTATAGATATATAAACGTTCTGTTGTCTAGGTTTGAAAACATCAAATTATAGAGGAGTGAATTGAATCTACCCAGTTCTAAAAAATATATAATTGTTAAAAGAAAAATGATACTGTTTTGCAATTTGGGCAGTGCATCTGCATTCTCCTTTGAATATCCGTCACTCTTGGGTACCTGCCTCAAGACCGGTCTGGTAGGTAAACAGGAGTGTTAACCTCACCTTTTGCCTTTTGTTCTTGCAGGAGAGGGGAAGACTTGTGAATTGTAAAACAGAAACTGTTTTGTAGAGTCAAGGAGGAGGACTGAAAGAAGTTAAGTTTTATAAGGAGTGAACCAAGAAGACTCTGAGACAGAGGAAAAAACAAGAGGACTCAGAGTTTCACTTTTGCCACCAGTGAAACACACATACTCATCAGCATTTCCAAAATCAACACACCTCTCTCCATTCCACATGGTGGAGTACTAGGCCTCAGAGTCAGGGGTCCAATTTGAAGTCGATAGCTCCCTTCTTTTAGCTGTTGATGAGATAGTCCCATCCTGAGTCCCCCATCCTCTGCCTGACTCAGAGAAACTCTGTTCCAGTTTAGACCCAAGCAAGATAGACATGTAGTTCACTGCTGTTGAAGAACAAGTAGAGAAATGGAATTGACTTATGTTGTATAGATGTGTGTTTGTTAACTAAAGTGACTGGTCTGGTCTCTGAAGAACCCACAAAAAGGAGTAGACCGTACAGGTACATTTTGCTTAGTAAGTTTGAAAATGATAATCACCTTCAGGAAAAATGATCACCCATTAGGCACTAAAGATTGATCAATGTTTACTATTAATTTAACACCCTCCCTCACTGTCTGCCACCACATAAATCACATAAATCATCAATCATCTCTCACAATCACTCACTCATTGTTGCAAAAGTTGTACATGGTTATAGTTGCCTCCTTCAATCCAAACAAGGGTAGCAATAGTATCTTGATGTAAGCAACACATTGGAAGTTGGTATTGGCACTCTTGTAAATAATTGATCTTCTGGGGCAGCCCTGCTAAGTGGTGAAATAGGACAGGCATGCAAGGGAGGCAGGCATTGTCTCCAATATCATGAAGGTATTGTGCAGGCTTCTTCACTGGTCCAACTCCAATCCAGACACTTATGTGACTATACTATTGCGGGGCAGCATAAAATAAATTAGATGCAAACAATGTTCCATTAGCTCCTTTTTTTTGCAAAGAAATAAGTTCAACAAGAAATCATTTAAACGTTCTATGGTGGCACTAGCATACTCAGTCTGGGAAGTAGAGTTCATCCTCAAAACTCAGGTAGTTCACCCAGAAGCTGGTGAGCTAAAACACTTGATTCAAACCAGTCTTCCTCCTTCTGTGGTATTTCAGAAATGGTGTAATCAGGTGGTATGAAATGTTGGTTGATTTTGATACTGGTCAATTCCATGATATTTTGAGGTGAGAGACTGGTCCTTCTCACTGTAACAACTGTGCAAGCTGCACTGAAAACATGCTCAGTAGACACTGGCTACAGGACAAGACGGATACTTTCTTGGCAGTCTGCTGAGCTCTGGCCAATGGTGGATCTTCCCATACCAACACACCCATGGATTTTGATCCACATACACCTCTTTTGGGTTATCTAGATACTCCTGGAATGACCTATGAATTGTCATTGGTGCTGCTATTTGCTTGACCACTTTTGCCTTTACGTCTGCACTTGACTTCAGACCTGCCACTTGAAACCAAGCCAATGCAGAAGTTGGGTCTCATTCTTCTGTTACTGTTATTGCTGGTATTCTTGTTGCAGATATTGGCTGTTATGATGAGACAAGTCTGCCCTCTCTGGAAGTTGAAGGCGGCACCCCAGAACCTGTGGAGTAGAGCTCTAAGTTCCAGCCATTCTTCTTCCTAGTGTATAGCTTGCTTAACAATCTACCACTTGTCTTGTGAAACATCCCCTTAAGAAAAAGGTTTGAAAGTGCGCAGAATTTTTGTGTACTGTGGATCAAGTAGTATGGCACAGATGTATGTTTGGGTAACATGGTGTATTCTTTGGACAACATTCTGCAACTGTGCTTTATAAGCAAAGGATTAAGCTCTCAACCAAGGCATGCGCTGCTGGGTTTTCGTTCACACCTCTGAGTGTGATTTTTCTAGATAACTTGTTTAACTGGTCCCGTAGAAGATGCAGCAACAGGATAGCTCGACCCTTTGTACTGTCCGCCTTCGTAACTTCCCATGTGAAAATCTAAAAAGGAAGTAGCATCTGTGTCAGGCATTTGATAGGGTCCCATTTGACAGCATATATGGTCATATCTTTCCCAATGGCACACCCTCCTCTTTGAATGACAATCGTTGATTTGTCTGTACTGCTCTAACAGCTGTTGCAAAATATAATAGGTCAAGTTCGAATGTGCTGGCACCTTCTGTATCAAGGCTTTAACTGGTACTCTGTTAGCATGCTGATTAATCCACAACTGCTTCTGGACTTGAAAAGAATGGCTGAAATGAGTGCAGATTTCTCTGCAGGTGGTCATGTGCTGACTATATCTTCTCCATGTAAGTTACAAAGAAAGTCTTGCACAACCAGGTTGATTCAGTACACCTAACACAGGACCCTGAAATAGGCAGCATCTGCCATGGCCTTGACTATGTTACTGCCATTGTCCATGGTAACAAATCCAATTTGGAGACCTCTGATTCACAGCCATTCAGACACTTTTCTGTTAAATGTATCCAAGATGTTTGCAGTGGTATGTGATTTCTTCATGGTGAACATGGCTACTGGTGCATGCCTCCGAAGGCTCTTAAAACTTTCTTCAGGGCCAAGACCCATAGATAGCTTTTGCTTTACACCCCATAAGAGATCCAGTGTGCAGTGGTGCACATGTAATCAGTCGCCTGACAACTGGTCCACATGTCTGTTGTCAGATGGAGAGTGTGGACAACACTTTTCTGCAAACCTTGTCCAAACAATTGCAGCACAGCGTGATGCATCGCTGGAACAGCAACTCTGGTAAAATAGGTCCAACCTGGAAGCTTTCATTTCGGGCAGATGGATGGCACAAATTCTAAGAATTCCACTCCTTCCACAGAAGAAAAACAGAGGCGGTCCAGCACTAACATTTTTGCCAGCTTCCCATTGTACAAGCTTGCTGTTGCGTGGTAGGGTCTCTCCTGTCTAAACATGCCCGTAATAGTAGCCTTGATTTTCTTCTTTTCTGGGGCTACTGATGCAGGTGACGTTCGAGTAGTAGGCGGTGGTAGACTCAATGTGTGCTGCGGGGCTGTCACTGTATGCCATGGTGTCTCCATCTGCCACTGAGCCTTCTTGTGCCATTGCGAGGTTGTTGATGCAGGTGATTCTGGCACACTGCTGAGGACAGGGCTGCTTTGTGTGAATATGCTACCCTCTTCTTCATTACCTCCCCCTGTGATTGGCCTTCATGCTGATGTTTCCTGGCTCTCCTCAGCTTCGACCCCACAAACAGGTTGATCAACTTTTTTTTAAGGTGCTCCTCCCACCGGATTGCATGATGTTTTTTCATGGGGGTTGTTTGGCCTCGAGCACCATAATATGAACTAGGCTTTCCTTGATAAACACTTGTGTGGCAAATGGAGCATATTGCAATGTTGTCCTCCTGTTTGCTTAGCATAAAAAAGTTCCAAACTGGGGAGGAATACTTACTTAGTGGGCCACTGCTAATGCCTGAAGATTAATTGGAGGTAGGTGGGTATGTCAGTGATTGCCTCTCTGCAGTGCATACTTCTACTGAGGTAGGGGTTGTTGCAGATCTCAGATGGGGTCTCAAAAATATGGGTGCTGGCAATGCTATCTATGCCACATCCCTTGGAGCAATTAATGTTCCACAATGTCTGACTCATTGTCATTATCCTCCTCATCATCCCTTTCCAGAATTCTAAGGCTTTCAGGAACTTTTCTTTTCCCATGCCTCTCCTGGCATCTCCTGGACTCTGCGGGGGTCCATTCCATGACTCTATCATCATCGTTATCAGAAGTGGTGCTTGGAGAAGATGGTGGAGTAGTTCCCTTCATTTCGCTTGCTGGAGATCTGGGAGCCAATGATTCTAAAAGAGGGGGTTCTTGTTCGGCAGGAAGCTCAACCTCCTTTTCTGCTCCAACTTCAGGATAATCTACTATTGCTGACTGTGGCTGCCCTCCTCTTTGCTCTGTTTCCTGAAACAATTGGGTACTACTTTGAAAAAGGGACAAATCTAATTCAACATCACTACTTGCTGGTGTTGCCATGATTGCAATGGCTGCTTTGCTGACAGACATGTACTTGGGGTTAAACTGGGGTGATTGTGTTGATGCAGAAGTGCTGCTTCCAGGTTCCTCCCTAGAGGCAGGTGCATCAGGCACATTTCTCCCACAAAAAGGTGTGGTTGGCACACCACTAGTAGAAAGTTGCTTCATCTCACTCACCACTTTCTTGGGTACAACTTCCTTTGGAGCCATCTTAAAGCTCTCTGTTGGCACTGGCACTAAGCCACAGAAGAGACTGGAAGACTGATGTGATTGTACAGGCCTTGTGTTTGGCAGTACTGCTGGTGATGACTCTTCTTCTCTTGTACACTTAAAAGCAAACAAGCAAAAACATTTAGTTAAAAGTGGCTTTGTTGCAGTTTGAATTAGTACTGAAAAAGGCAATATTAGTGTGGTTGGTTACTTAGGTAATAATAAATCAACCGCTTTAAAGTCAAACCACACCACCATACCATAAAATGTAAATTTCCAATCATGAGAGCACAACATACAAATATAGCTCTTTGCTTTATGCCCATCTATTCTAAAGGAGACACCTGTAGCAGTCAGGGAAGTGCATGGGCAAATGGAATAATCTTTAAAAAAATGAAGGTTAGTGTGTGCCTATGGCAGGCAATTTGGTCCAGAGGGAAATGGAATAAATAATCATAAAAAATTAATAATGCTGACGTTTGTGCAGTGCAGCACAGCAACAGTTTCCAGGAGGAAATGTAATTATTATACCTAGAAAAACTGAATGCTGTTGTGTGGCTGTGCACCTCTGGTGGATGGATGGATGGATCAGGCAAAAAGCAAATGAAGAAATGAAAAACAATTTAAAATGTAAAACAAACAGTAAAAAATACACATAAAAAATATGAAAGAAAAATTATTTTAAAAAAAAATCCAAAACTGAAATAAAAAATGAAAATGAAAATATTACGTAATAAATGTTAAAAAAAAAAAAGAATTTAAAGATGAATCCCAAGTTGCTGATGTTTGCAAAGGAGGACGAGAAGAAATAAACCAATTGTGAGGTAAGGAACTGCAAAATAAAAAATGCAAAAAAAAAAAATTCAATAATATAAGCATTGTTCTTCAAAATCATATTCTTATTATACATAGACTACAATGATCCACAGAAAACTGATATCACATCCATCCTTGCAAAACTATGGCAAAGGCACACTGGCTGAATGCACAAATTGGCCACCATCCACATGGTCAAAAAACAACCACGTAAAAGGAGGCATGGGGAACAAACAACACATGCAAGTCTATGGCAAAAACACCCTAGCTGGATGCACAAAATGTCCTCCAGCCACATGCTAAAAAAACAACAGAGAGCCAGGAGGCATGGGGAACAAATAATGAATGCAAGCCTATGGCAAAAAAACACTGGTTGGATGCACACAATGGCCGCCAGGCCCATGGTCAAACAATAACAGCAAGTAAGGAGGCATGGCATGCAAAGAACACATGCAAGCCTATTGCAACAGCACCCTGACTGGATGCACAAAATGTCTGCCAGCCACACGCTCAAATAACAACAAAGAGCAAGGAAGTATGGGTAACAAAAAAACATGCAAGCCTATGGCAAAAACACCCCGGCTGGATGCACAAAATGTTCTTCAGCCACCTGCTCAAAAACAACAGAGAGCCAGGAGGCATGGGGAACAAAGAAGGAATGCAAGCCTATGGCAAAAAAACACTGTCTGAATGCACAAAATGGCTGCCAGCCACATGGTCAAACAATAACAGAGAGCAATGAGGCATGAGGAACAAAGAACACATTCAGGCCTCCTGACAAACACTACACAAAATGGCCCCTGGCCACATGGCATGGAGAACAAAGACAAATGGTGGCCAATGGCAAACACACACACAGGCCAGAAAAAATAAGGGAAGGTGGTAACACTGAAGAAAACACTAACATTAGTTCAGTAATGCAAAACTCGAAAATTAACTGAGCTATAAAAAGTTTTACAACACACATCCTCCCATGCCATCTGTGAAAAAAATGAAATGCAAAAAACAGCGAACATTTGTAATTTTATCCAATGCTATCCATGCCTTAAATAATGTTTTAAAACCATATACCTCAGAAACATTTCTTTCATGTACCAGTGACTAGTACTGGGCCTACTGGCTTGTGGGGCATTGGAGGTCTAGGCCACATAGTAAAATAAATGAATATTTCAAATGTAACTTACATGGAGAAAAGGTACTGAGCTGTGCAGCAATTTTCCTTTACAAAAAAATGAAAAATCAATGAAATGCAAAAAAAATAACTAGGTCCCTTATTAAACTCCAGGGTACCTACCATAATGAAATTCAAAAATCAAATAAAAGTACAAAGAAATAACGGTGTATGCCCTATCAAACAAACAATAACCTTATACAATAGTTTTTTTAACTTGTGTGATATCACAGAAACAAAGTTCTTAAATCCAAAAGTATATCTCAGAGACAAAGAGAGTGATCTTTACACCTCAAAATCCAAGTGAAAAGTGACCAGGAGAAAGACAAAGCACTGGGAGGAGCCTGATGGATAGGAACAGAAAGTTGGAGTCCCCGGGGCACTTTCCTGTCGGAAACAAAGTGAAAAAAAAGGCTTCTTGCATAAAAAACAACTTGAATGGCCCATTGGAGAAGAAAATCTGCTGCTTCTTGAGTTGAAAATCTACTTGAGGTGTGTTCGCAAGTTGCACTACATTGGCACTATTGCGGCAGGAAGCCACACAAGTGGGCACGAAATGTGGTGCACGCTCGCTAGCAGCCTGAGAGTATTGTGGCTTGAGCGAGCGAGCAGCAAAAAAAAATCTCAAGTGCATGAATGGAAAAAAAACTCTGCTTCGTGGCAGATGGTGGAATTTGGGAACTCCACTCTACTCTGCTTAGCTCACAGTGCCTGAATTCTGAAAGCTCCAAGAGCGGAGAGGAGTTTTCTGCCAGGACCTCATGATTAAACCAATTAGCAGCTGAACATGTTGAGTTCACTTTCACAAAAAGGATGGTAGGGCATTTTCTATTAAGTTCAGCAAATGTTTGCAACAGATGATGGATTATTGGACAAGTGCAGTAAATTCAAATTTACAAAGAAAATGTTGCATCTGAACAATCACGTTTTTTATAGGCCCTTACTTATAATGAATTGTTAAACATAATACTAAAATCAGGATTTACCCTTTTATCTATTTTTGACACAAATTCCTTTAAAACTATGTTTATGATTTCCTCTCATTTATACATTTGTCAATGATTACAGTTCTCAATACTACAATAAAGCTGCACCTGTTACATTTTCAAGGAGTAGTATTTGGATTTTTTACAACGCCCCCCCAAAATTATTTCGCTCCAATGTCTGATGTGCATTTATAGGAGTAAAGTCATGTGCTTCTGTGCATCAGAAATGGTCTTCATTTGTAAACAATCCT
Organism: Pleurodeles waltl; assembly: GCF_031143425.1. Taxonomy (NCBI): domain Eukaryota; kingdom Metazoa; phylum Chordata; class Amphibia; order Caudata; family Salamandridae; genus Pleurodeles; species Pleurodeles waltl. The sequence goes on along the minus strand of NC_090437.1, from coordinate 828,631,940 downwards.
TACTTTATGCTTAATAATGTTCCGTAGGTTTCCTTTGTGGCAGGCTGACTCAGTCTGACTGGTTGATAGTAAAGGGACTTTCTGCACACCTGTGTAAAGGAGGACAAATCCGAGGAGCTGTTGATTGGCCTTTGAGGAACCTTTTGGATAACAAAAACACTCTGTGACTAGATCTCCCTTGGGATGGTTGGGCTATAAACCCTCATCTTCATGACTGATGCTGCATGGTGTATAATCTGATGGCTCTCGCTGAGAGTGAAAGATGAGTGATCTATTTCTTAATTAAGATAAATGCAGGCCTGAGAGTCAGAGTACAGACCAAGAGGGAGCTACAACAGGAAAGAGACGCATTGGCAGAGCAGAGTAAATATGCATATATTATACATAACCAGAATATTAATTACACAGGTCTTACTAACAGTGGTGTACAGTGAAACATAATTTAACAATCTCTTTGAGACTCTAGCACCTTAACCGATACTTCACATACAGAATATACTACATCCAAAATCTTTCCAACCATACAGTCCAAAAGTGTGTTCTGTCCATTAGGTGGCATGGTTGGGAAGAACCTTGTCATGCAGTGGAGCTGGGGCAATAATGTGCGGGTGTCACCAATGTGCACTTGGCCGGAATCGGCATGTGGCAACGGATGCTATGGGCCACTGGCTGCTCTAGTCCTCCTGGTGTCTGTGCAGACTAGTATGATGTCCAGTAGGCTGGGCACCACCTACTATGATGGGTTGGGCACCTATTGGCTCCATGACTTGAACATATCAGCGTGGTGTTGGCTCGGCCCAGTGCCGCACTTGAATGGTGGTACATTGACTCACTCAGGAAAAGAAGACAAGGCGGCAGGGAAATAGGGCTCACGAAGAATCTTGGCACTGCCTTGGTCAGAGAAAAAAGACCAATTATACTGTTTGAGGAAGCAAGGTTCTATTTTGGTTTCAGAGCTAATAAAAGTGAAAAAGCCATTTATAAAGGAAGTACGCATAAGTAAAATTAATGTTCGCTGACTATCCTGTTTGCTGCCAGCATCTCAGCTCATTTGAGACGAAAGAAAACATTTTACAACAAAATATGAGCAAGGTGCAGATGGATTTCCAACAACCCACTCCACCCAGAGCAGAAAGATGTGATATTGCCTACTTCATATATTCCTGAGATTGTGCTCTGCAATGAGCTTGGGTGAAATACATTCTTAACATTTAATTATTGCAATGTTCAGGAGATGACTCTTCTGGCTCTGGCTAAGGCATTTCAGTATGTCATGCTGACCAGCTTTATCGGACTACAATGTCTCTTTGCGTTCTTGCTAAAAGATTTCCAAGATACGTGGAGGGAGGGTTGAAGACCTAAAACTGAATTTGGAAGAACAGTGCACGTGTTGTAATGCTGCGCCTGCACCAGGGTCTTGTTTTCCTGTTAAGGACTGAAAATGTTTTGAGTGTGTAAAGGAGTGAAATACGCCCTTCTTTTTCTCCGCAATTTCTCTTTCTTATTTCCACGAACATTTGTTCATGCTCGTCATTGAGCTGACATTGAGAACCATACTTATTGCAACAATTATGTTTTGTTATTTTATGTTACACTAATTTATGGCGTGCCAACATGCCACCAAAGTGGGCTCAGATAAATTTTTCAGGCATGTCTGCTTTTCTCCCCCACGTGATTTAGGTAGAGTTTTCAAAATGCCACAAGTCGTTACCCGTATTACTTGCCCCTACCATTCATCAAGTGGTTTGTCACATATTAAGAGCTCACAGTTTGAGGTTCAGTTAAGCATATTGACTCCAGATAACTCGTGGCGAGTGACTTATTAACTGCGGCATGCCAAGCTGTTTCCAGCTACTTCTCATCCGAAGTAGGTGATCTGCACTGAATAGCCCCCATTATTGAACGAATTCCTGTTTTCTATTATAAAATGGTAGACACACAAATGAAGTTTGTTTAAACAAAATAATTTATACAAAAGCAAATGTTAAACACAAAATGTCAGACAGGTTTACTTACTTTGTCCAAAAGCTGTTTTTGTTGTAGCCCTCAGGAAATTTGAATTCACTAGATCTGAACTTACACATTTGGGATATTTGGCACAATAATTCACACCTATTATTTGTAGGTTATTTCCTTTGTACCATCTATCGAACATTCAAACCGTTTCAATCCAAAAGGTGACTTTTGTGTTATTTTTCGGAGTGGCACTCCAGTGTTTTTTCTTGCATAAGAGGGGCTCTTGTGCAATCGGGGGTGTTGCCTGATACTATAATGGCCAGTTATTTGTAAGGTGAGAAAATGGCTGCCGCAGGGGAGCTTTCTTAAAGTCTTGTTCCAAATAACTAAAAAGATTGTAAAGTTGTTATGATTGCGCAACTTATGCTTTAACATAAACCTTCATGCCATTCTGTTATCCTTTTTTGTTTCTCATATTATTTTATGACTCTTATCTTTGACATCTTAGCTCTCAGCTCCTCTAGAACTAGGGGGAGGCAAAGTGCAAAGTATGCTTTGTAAAAAAAAAAAAAAAAAAAATCATGCCACTAAATCATTTTTAACCATGTTACGAGAGTACAAGAGGAGAAATAGGCGAATATTATATTTCTCTGTGCACAGATATGCAGCAATGACGTTACCTAGTTGTGCAGTGTCTCCCATTGTTTACTGAGTCACAAAATGCAGAATAGCCGCTCATCTAAGTAAAATTATTGAAGGGGATATCGAGTGCACTCAGAGTGGAACGATGCACTGTTTACTAATGCCAACGAGACGTCTTCCTCTCTCCCATGTCCAAGCTCTCCAGTCGAGGGCTAAAAGGGCCATATCATGGGTGCGCAACACAGAGTTCATCGCCTGTTTTTATGCACTTGCAAAGTCAAAGTTAATGCAGTGTGAATGTAAATTTGTTTATCCCAATATTTCTTTATAGAAACAATCAGCATCGTTTGCGACTTTTTGTTTGTGCTGTCCCAAATAATGTACTAACTCCGAGAATTAACGGGTTAAATGCAGGGGCGGCCGACACAGATTTAAATGGTGGGGGCAAAGGGGAGAGGGTGCAAGGAGGGGGAGGCACGTGGTCGGCGTGGGAGGGTTTTAACATAAAAAAAAAAATAAAGATACCTGGTGCTGCCAGCTGCCTTACGCCACCCTTCCCGCTCCCCACAGCTTGAGGGACTCTGTGTGCATTCCCGCGCTGCTCTCATGCTTTCACCAAGCATGAGAGCAGCACGGGTATTGGCATGCACTGGTTTACTGCTCACTCTGGCACAGGGAGTCTCTGCTGTTTCTCCAAACCGGCTGTCAAATTTAGTTGGGTTGGAGAAATCTAAGTGAGCATGTCTGTTTGGCCGGCCTAGATCGGTCAGCCAAACAGACATGCCCACTTTAGTGCACTCCACTCCTCCTCCTCCCCCCTCCTATGGCCCAGCCCCAACCCCTACCTGCATATGCTGGCTCAGAGTCAGCACCTGAAAAATAAAACAAAATATTGATTTATTTTTCATCTGCTGGCTCTGAGCAAGCGGTGTGTGTGATGTAAAGTGCTCCAACACCCTACGTTGGTAAGAGAGGCACTGTAAAACCAACGAAATACATGTGAGAAAGGGGTTATGAAGAGATGAGAGGCACTGTTAGAGGGTAATGGTGAGGCAACCATTGAAGAAGCCTAATAAAGATTACTGTATCCTGGACCACTGTAAGGTCATCATTTACTATGCTTTAAAAACGAATACAATTGAATATATAGTGAAAATGTGGTGCAGAATGTACTGCTTTTGCCATTTTCCCCACATTTTCTTGGGGGTGAGGGGAGCACCCTCCAAGCTCCCCTGTAGTGATCAAGCTTTCTTGTTTTGCACCCTATGGGGGCTGGTCTGATAAAATTTGCCAGGACTGCTTTGGGTTCCCAGTACGGCCCTGGGCTCTGTACTGAACCAGTGCTGCTCATCATGATATGACCAACGCCTCTTAAAAGTCAAGAATTTCAGGTGAACTGAGGGGGGAGGAGTGATGGTGAATGTAAAGATGCTGAGGTGGCAAGAGAAATAGAAGTATTGATTTATTCTGTAGGAGTGGTTACTGTAAATAGTGTTGCAATGGACAGGAAAATAGACTGGGTACGAGTGAGTGTACTGGTGTGTATGTGCATGAATACACACACAAGTAGACACAAGCACACTCCTCTACACAGTTATGCTAATGGAAGTGTAGTGTCAGGGCAAAGACAGAGTTGTAGCCTAAGTAGAGTCTAATTAGCTACAGACGGTGGGGAAATGGGCAAGATAGGTGGGCTTGGTGGTTCTAATCTGTAACTAATAAATATTTAGATACATACCTACGGATCTGTCACTGTGATAAAAGCATAATAGTATCTTTGGAGGCTAGCTAGAGGCTTTTTGGTTAAATGAAGCAAGGCAAAAGGACATAGGAATTGAGCCTGGAGGTCCTAATTTGCCCTTAACATCTCTGAGTTCCTCACTAATTAAATCATAATGTTAATTAAAAAAACAATGTAAGTCTATTAGCCAGTGGAGACCAGTACATGCAGATAAAGGAGCTTTTACTACAGCCATAACCAAAATTAACAAACCAAGTCAGTGTAGGATCCTTTTCACAACAGAGTTAAACTACGAGCAGAGATCTCCAGCTCCACCTGAATGTACTTTTCCAACTTTATGCAATTCCTTAACAGTTAACAGCGCTGGAAAGTTTCGCCAGGTTCAGGTTTTCCAGGCATGCTCATGGGAAGGTCAGTTGACCTTTACAGCTGGGTCTTATTCCGACTGTGTGCAGTAATCCATAGTGGAGATATTTACAAAGGGGAAATGTGTGTTAATTCACATTTTTTTAGACTGTGGGAAAAATATTTTCCATATCAGAAAGCCCTTCCCACCAATCTGTTCCATTTCCCATTCTGGAAGGGGGGGGGGGTTTCTCCAGCCCTGTAGTGGAATATGTCTCTGAACATTTCCAGGATGGGTAAAGGTCTGATCGGAGTTTTGGAATGCACACAGATGTTCGACTCCGTGGAATCCCACAGTGAGTTTTCTGCAGGCATAAAGAAGGTGGGTTCAGTCGTAAATATATGTTTAGTATCAAATTTACATTAGTGAATAGGGCGGAGTATTTTGCCTATGGTTTCTGTTGTTGATAATTCCTTAACATGTGGCATAAGTTTATAAGTAGTCGGAAATCTCAGAAATACCATCAAAACACAGCGAAAGCAAAGCTGTGGTTATGAATGAAATAGAAAAAAAAACTGACCAGTTATGGCCAACTGCATATTACATGACACAAGCTCCTTCTATAAAAACTACAACTCACCCATCAGATGCACCACTCATAACCCCCTACAAAATGTGATCGATAGTAATACAAATAATATTGATGGTATCCATTATATTACATACCACGTTAGCACTGGCATTATGGATTATGTCACTATGATTCTGTGTAATTTCTGTCTTTGGAAAAGTGATGAGATTTAAGGATGGTAGATTGTAGTTATGTATGGGTATACATATTGAGATTCTCTAAGCAGTACATTTGGTGGGTAAGTTACTTTTGAAGAAGTTTTATCAGTTAATTTACGAGTTTCTTTATGATGTAGTACATCCACCTTCATTGAAAGCAACTTCCTCTATGCACAGCCTGGCCTACATCTGAGCAGTGCATGCACCAATCCTCCTTGGAGTTAAAGCTAAAGCTTCAGTCTTATGTATGAAATGTTGTGAAGTGACAGCCCAGGAGCTCCTAGAGTAATAACTGGCTGTGTCAAAGTCCCTTGAGGACTACATATTCTGTCAGTATCCAGTACATGGAACGGAAAAGGAGGCAAATACCTTTGGTTACTCGAGTGTGCCTTTGTGGAAAATAGCCAATGGAGACTGTACATTGGCTCCTGTTGGTAGAGAGGAAACTCCCCGCAAGAAGGCCAGCATCAGGGGAGGTATTCTGTGAAGATCGGAAACTGAGTGCGCTGATGAAGCATCCGGAGTGCTCTTTCACCTGGAGATAAAGGCTTCCACCTTGGTAGGCATGTGGGCTTGCCCTTCCCCCACCACTTGAGTGGCTTCTAAGTTTGGGTAGCAGCTTTGGTAGCCCTTGGGAAGTAGGGCAAGGATAGCTGTGTGACTGGGTGGTTTAGAACCTAGCATCTAGCGAAGGCAACGGTGGTGCAGCTTGCAGCAGTTAGAAAATGTACCTCCTTACCATTTAAGTGTCAAAAAATGGAGAAAGCTCAAAATTCAACTTGCACGCTTAGGTCAAATAAAACTTGTAATGATCAAAAAGTAAAAGGGAAACCCATGAAGCAACATATAAAGGGCCCTGATGCTTCATTAATAAATAGAGAACTCGAACTGCAGATTAATATGTGCACTTTAAATGATTTGGATAAGATATCTCCATTGTCAAACTCTATTAGGAAATTTCCACTCTGCAAAAGGTGAAAAATCACCTATTAACCCCTTTGCTGCCATGCCTTTTCCTCTCCTGTGCCGAGCCTTTTTTTGGCTATTTGGGGCAGTTCGCGCTTAGGCCCTCATAACTTTTTCTCCACATAAGCTACCCATGCCAAATTTGTGTCCCTTTTTCCCCCAACATCCTAGGGATTCTAGAGGTACCCAGTCTTTGTGGGTTCCCCTGAAGGAGACCAAGAAATGAGCCAAAATACAGGCAAAACTTTGATTTTTTTACATAAAAGGGAAAGAAAGGCTGCAGAAGAAGGCTTGTGGTTTTTCCCCTGAAAATGGCATCAACAAACGGTTTGTGGTGGTAAAATCACCATCTTCCCAGCTTTCAGGAACAGGCCGACTTGAATTAGAAAACCCAATTTTTCAACACAATTTTGACATTTTACTGGGACACACCCCATTTTTACTATTTTTGTGCTTTCAGCCTCCTTCCAGTTAGTGACATAGTGACAAAAATGGGTGAGAAACCAGTGCTGGATCCCAGAAAGCTAAACATTTCTAAAAAGTACATAAAGTTCTGAATTCAGCAAAGGGTCATTTGTGTAGATCCTACAAGTGTTTCCTACAGAAAATAACAGCTGAAATAAAAGAATATTGAAATTAAGGTGAACAAAACAGCCATTTTTCTCCACGTTTTACTCTGTAACCTTTACCTGCAATCTCAGATTTTTGAAAGCAATATACTGTTACGTCTGCTGGACTCCTCTGGTTGCGGGGATATATAGGGCTTGTAGGTTCATCAAGAACCCTAGGTACTCAAAGCCAATAAATGAGCTGCACCTTGCAATGGGTTTTCATTCTACACCGGGTATACAGCAATTAATTTGCTGAAATATAAAAAGTGAAAAATAGGTATCAAGAAAACCTTTGTATTTCCAAAATGTCCACAAGATAAGGTGTTGAGAAGCAGTGGCTATTTGCACATCTCTGAATTCTGGGGTGCCCATACTAGCATGTGAATTACAGGGCATTTCTCAAATAGACGTCTTTTTTACACACTGTCTTACATTTGGAAGGAAAAAATGTAGAGAAAGACAAGGGGCAATAATACTTGTTTTGCTATTCTGTGTTCCCCCAAGTCTCCCAATAAAAATGGTACCTCACTTGCTTGGGTAGGCCTAGCGCCCGCGACAGGAAATGCCCCAAACCACAACGTGGACACATTACATTTTCACAAAGAAATCAGCTGTTTTTTGCTAAGTGCCTAGCTGTGGACTTTGGCCTCTAGCTCAGCCGTCACCTATGAAAACCAAGCAAACCTGTGCAGTTTTGAAAACTAGACACCTAGAGGAATGCAAGATGGGGTGACTTGTGGGGCTCTGACCAGGTTCTGTTACCCAGAATCCTTTGCAAACCTAATATTTTTCCCCCAAAAAACTTTTTCCTCTTATTTCGGTGACAGAAAGTTCTGGAATATGAGAGGAGCCACAAATTTCCTTCCACTCAGCATTCCCCCAAGTCTCCCAATAAAAATGGTACCTCACTTGTGTGGGTAGGCCTAGCACCCGCAACAGGAAATGCCCCAAAACACAACATGGACACATCACATTTTCACAAAGAAAACAGAGCTGTTTTTTTGCAAAGTGCCTAGCTGTGGTTTTTGGCCTCTAGCTCAGCCGGCATCTTGGGAAACCTAGCAAATCTGTGCAGTTGTGAAAACTAGACACCTAGGAGAATCCAAGACGGGGTGACTTGTGGGGCTATGACTAGGTTCTGTTACCCAGAATCCTTTGCAAACCTCAAGCTTTGGCCAAAAAAAAAAAAAAAAACTTTTTCCTCTCATTTAGGTAACAGAAAGTTCTGGAATCAGAGAGGAGCCACTAATTTCCTTCCACCCAGCGTTTCCCCAAGTCTCCCGATAAAAATGGCACCTCACTTGTGTGGGTAGGCCTAGCACCCGCAACAGGAAATGCCCCAAAACACAACATGGACACATCACATTTTCACAAAGAAAGCAGAGCTGTTTTCTGCAAAGTGCCTAGCTGTGGATTTTGGCCTCTAACTCAGCCGGCACCTAGGGAAACCTAGCAAACCTGTGCAGTTTTGAAAACTGGACACCTAGGGGAATCCAAGATGGGGTGACTTGTGGGGCTCTGACCAGGTTCTGCCACCCAGAATCCTTTGCAAACCTCAAAATTTGGCAAAAAAAACAATTTTTCCTCTCATTTCGGTAACAGAAAGTTCTGGAATCAGAGAGGAGCCCCAAATGTCCTTCCACCCAGCATTCCCCCAAGTCTCCCGATAAAAATGCTACCTCACTTTTGTGGGTAGGCCTACTGCCCGCAAAAGGAAATGCCCCAAAACACTATCAGGACACATCAACATTTTCAAATACAAAACTGCCTGTTTTTGCGGGGGAAAGGGGGCACCTGCATTTCTGGTCCTGGGCATGGCAGCCATCTAGGGAAACCTACCAAACCCAGACATTTCTTAAAACTAGACACCCGAGGGAGTCCAGGGAGGTGTGACTTGCGTGGATCCCTCAATGTTTTTTCACCCAGAATCCTCAGTAAACCGCAAATTTAGCTAAAAAAAACGCATTTTCCCCACATTTCTGTGTGAGATCACCGCACTGGGACAAATTTCATACCACCCAGCATTCCCCTCAGTCTCCCGGTAAAAATGATACCTCATTTGTGTAGGTGGGCCAAGTGCTTGTGACAGGGAAGAGCCAAAAACATGTCAAAATTGAGGAGGAACCAATGTGGGTCCAAAAGGGCAGTTTGAAAAAAAACATTTTTAGGCTGACAGGTGCAGCAGAATTTTTATCGGTATAGATGAGACAATGCTGGGTAGTAGGAATTTTGTGGATTCCTGCAGATTCCGGAAGGTTCCATCACAAAAATGTGGGAAAAATGTGTGATTTCCAGCAAAGTTGGAGGTTTGCAGGACATTGTGGGTAAGAAAATGGAGCAGTGTGCATGTGAAACACACGACCCTGGGCTCACCCAGATGTTTAGTTTTCAGATAGGTCTAGTTCTTGTGGATTTTTCTACATGGCAGCGCCCCAAAGTCCATAAAGTGCAGCCCTCACCATTCCAAGTGGGATGATTTTGATAGTTAGCCAAGCTTTCATGGCCCAAATGTAAAACTAAAACCCAAAATAATCAAATGTCTTCTTGCTTGCTGTGGGATAAGATGTTTTAGTGTGCGGGGAAGAGCTGAAAGACTGTTACCCCCTTCAGTTGGGGTGGGGGCATAACCAGGGCCATACTGGTTGGTAGCCACCACCCGACTAGTTTTTTTTTTTTTTTTTTTAATTCCCCGGCATCTAGTAGACTTTTTGCCCCCGGCGTGTGGATCAGGGGTAATTGCCCCATCTGCCCACAAGTGGGCAGAACAACTTTGGCTCCATTTATTTGGGGAAGGGGTATGGCCATACCCTCACCCTCTTATTTTGGAAAAATAAACTTCCCTGGTCTCTGGTAGGCTTTCTGCCCCCCCTTGGGGGCAGACGGGCCTTCCAAAAATAGGCCAATCTGCCCCCAAGGGGGGCAGATATGGCCAACAGTAATGTGCCCCCCATGGGGAGCGACCCTTACCCAAGGGGCCGCCCCCCCTAAAGAAAACACACACATACACACACACCAATCCCTGGTGCTTAAGTGGTTTCTGCCGCCCCGGGGGCAGATTGGCCTAACAACAATAGGCTGATCTGCCCCCTGGGGCAGAAATGGCCTAAAATAAATTCCCCCCCCCCGGGAAGCGACCCTTGCCTAAGGGGTCGCTCCCCTTGTGTGAATTTGCCATAAAAAAAAACTCCCCAGTGTCTAGTGGTTTCTGCCCCCGTGGGGGCACATTGGCCTCATAAAAATAGGCCGATCTGCCCTCAAAGGGGACAGAAATGGCCTAAATATAATTTGCCACCTAGGGGAGCGACCTTTGCCTAAGGGGTCACTCCCCACCTCTGAAAAAAGAAAAAAAAAAAAAAAAAGATCCTTGGCACTTAGAGGATTCTGCCCCCCCCCCCGGGCAGATCAGCCTAATAGAAATACGCCGAGCTGCCCCCAAGGGGAGCAGAAATGGCCAAATATAAATTGGCCCCCCAAGGAGAGCGACCCTTGATTGAGGGGTCACTCCCCTTGGGTGAAATTGGCACCAAAAAAAATCCCTGGTGCCTAGTGGTTTCTGCCCCCCCTTGGGAGCAGATTGGCCTAATAGGAATATGCTGATCTGCCTCCAAGGGGAGCAGAAATGGCCTAAAATAAATTTGCCCCCCTAGGGGAGCTACCCTTGCCTAAGGGGTTGCTCCCCTTCCGTGAAATTGGTGCAAAAAAAAATCCCAGGTGCCTAGTGGTTTCTGCCCCCTTTGGGGGCAGAGTGGCCTAACAAAAATCAGCTGATCTGCCCAAAAGGGGCAGAAATGGTCTAAATACAATTTGCCACCCAGGGGAGCGACCCTTGCCTAAGGGGTCGCTCCCCACCTCTAAAAAAAAAAACTAAAAAAAAAAAATTATGCCTGGCGCTTAGAGGTTTCTGCCCCCCGGGGCAGATCGGCCTAATAACAATAGGCCGAACTGCCCCCATGGGAGCAGAAAAAGCCTTGAAAAAACTTGCCCCCCTGGGGAGTGACCCTTGCTCACTTTCCTTTTTACAATAAGTACCTGATGTCTAGTGGGCATTTCGCTTCACGATCCGGCTTTCAAAATGCTCTGAGAGACTTCAAAGGGAAGGAAATTCCTTTCCTTCCTTTTGAAGCCTCTCAGGCCCCCATCACATGATCAGAAGAGAATGCTGAGCATTTCTCTTCCGATTGCGCTGGAAGCTGAGCTACCAGCACAATGGGGAAGTGGCCTCTGATGAGGTCAGCGCGCAAATGCAAGCTGATGTCATCAGACGTCACTGGGGGGGTGTCGGATGTGGAAGGGCCTCCCCTTCCATCCCTGCATTGGGTGAGTGGGAGGGAAGCCCATGGAGGGAGCGCTAGCGCTCCCTCCGAACTCCAGGCAGAGGACGTAATGGTTACGCCCTCTGCCCAGGAGCACAGGGACGGTGGACGTAACCATTATGTCCCCGGCACAGAAGGGGTTAATTGTGCTCCAGCACCTATTCAGTCAGACGTTGTTAGGGGCAGTACTCAGGATATGGACAAAAGTCATGGCCATTGTGTGATTTGTGACTTGGGGGTTTCAGTTTCATCCAGCCCTTTTAATGTTTAAATTAATCCCGGACTTTCGTCATCCCCCTGCTTACGGAGGATAATCCTTGAGGATAAGGTAAACAATTAATGCAACTGGGAATAACTCTAGGCTGAAAAGTCAGTAATTGTTTTCAGCAGGGGGCAATCTAAACGGTGTTCAATTGCCCCAAAATAATCACAGTATACCACTGTAATCTACTTTGAGCCTAAATCCAACAACAACATCAGCTTTAAAAGTTTTGTTGTTCTTGAAGGTATCCTAGAGGCACTGGTACTGGTAAATAAAAACCAACAAACACATTCACACCTATTATGGAGCATAACAGGAGAGCTACAAAAAGTGACCATTTGCTTACCAAAATGAATTAGACCTGTAAGTGAGTCTTAGGCAGATGGTCAGTGCAATAGGAGGTGTTATGTGGAATAGGATGTGGATCTTCCCTGTGAGAGACCTCATGATGTATTGACTCCCCTTACAAGACAAGACGATGGGATGGGGTAAGTTTACATATCTAGCTGATCAAAGATAGTCAAATGGATGTTCCAACACAGGGGAGGTTTAAAATTATCTTTGAAGTGCAACTTATCTTACTGGAGACATCAAAAGAGGCTAAGTTGTCAGGCACATAGAAAATTATTTATAGCACCTGTACTAAGTAACTCCCTAAGTAGAAAGTGTTTGAGATTAAGCACAATTGGAATATGATTACTCCTAATAGGATGTTGCATGTTTGAAGCAGCAAGGCAATGTCACAAAATCTAACCTTAAATGGAAAAACAACCAGAAATCGAAGGGGAGGTTGTTGCCTGATACCAGGCAGACAAGTATCATGTTATCTGGTCCTTGATATTAATCACAAATGGAAAAAAGAAAAGAAAAAACACCCTTTGAATAGCTGCTTTTTATGTTTAAACAAATTAGAAGCCTAACAGATATCTGTTCATTCGACCCAAAAGCAGTTGGATTTATGGTCTCAGAGGAAGAGAGGAAAGTGACAAAAGTGGAGTATTCCACCTGTCTCAGCAGAAATATACTTTTTAAAGTGAAAGAGGAAATTAATAAGTTGAGCCCAACAATAGATTTGGAACCTGAAGTATATGTTCTAAATTACCAGGGACCCGAGTTTCTATCACATCATTGTGACTTTGTGGAAAATCAGTAATCATTCTGAATTAGACACTCTCTAATATAGTGGTGTACATCAAGAAAATACGGGGTTACAATCTAGAACAAATAGAGTAAATGACGGAAACCTCAATGAAGTCCTACAAAGTAGGCCTGACTTATCCAATTGTTATTATTGTTTGTACGATTTTGCTGATGATGAACTCAGGTTGAATTATGAGGCCCCTCACAATATAAGATTCAGCAGTTGAAATAACAGGTTCCAGTATTGTGTAAGAACCGACAATTTTTAATATTTTGTTTCATAGTACCATATTGTTCTTCTCCAGAAGACGTGGTTGCAAAAAAATCCAAATATTGAGGGTTTCTAGATTATTGGTAAACCAGTCCATGCGCCTCTGGAAAGGAGAGATTATGTAGGGTCTCTTTACAACGACTTCCAAAAGGATGATAGGCGATGTGAGAAAGGTTGACTGAGAAAGTGAATGGGTACAAAAGTACAAGCAAATGCAGAGGGCAAAGTAAACCTAATATTAGTGACTATCTTCATAAAGAGTTAAAATAAAGTTTGCTATCTTTCTTGGAGAAACTTGAACATTGTCTATTTGAGCTAAGGACATAACACAGGGGTGGTATATTGATTATGGTGGGTGATTGCAATATAAAAAATGATCAGATGAGAGTAGATAAAGTATTATTTGATATCCTTAAATTGCACAATATTCCAAATGGAGTTTTCAAGACAGTGCCATTTTCTACCCATTTCAATGTTAAGGGTGTGTGGCTAAGTATAAATGGGAATTCTAGCTGGATAAGTTGGCCGGAAAACCATTTTGGGCTTGGTCTCACCTAGGCCCAACAGATTATGGCCCTCATTATGACCTTGTTGGGCGCCTTCCGCCGCCCGCCAAGACCTGACCGCCGGGCGGCCGCCAATGTAGCCGCACTCCCGCCGCGGTCATTATGAGATCCCCGCTGGGCCGGCGGGCAGAAACCTGGTTTCCGCCAACCGGCCCAGCAGGGATCTCAGCCGCAACACAGGAGCCCGCTCCAATTGGAGCCGGTGGTGTTGCGGCCATGCGACGGGTGCAGTTGCACCTGTCGCGCTTTTGAAAAGCTGCATGGGGCCCTGTAAAGGGCCCCCAGGGGCACGTGACTCCCCGTAAGGCCAGCCTTTTCCTGGCGGTTCAAACCGCCAGGAAAAGGCTGGCGGTCGGGAACTCGTAATCCCCTGGGCAGCGCTGCCCAGGCGGATTATCACAGCCGGGGCAAATGTGGCTGGAAACCGCCGGCCCCGGCGGTGCGACCGCGGCGCTTCCGCCGCGGTCATAATTCCCGGGATTGCACCACCAGCCTGTTGGCGGTGCAATCGCCACAACAGCCCTGGCGGTCTCTGACCGCCAGGGTTGTAATGACCCCCTATGTATTTGTACCTTATGTAGTTTTTAACCTTTTTTTGATTTAAATATAAAGCAATATGAAGGCAATGATCACTGGGCACTACAGGGTACCTTTTGTCTAAAAGAAACAGCTCCTGGTGAAAACATGTTAATATTTCATATAGCTTTCTCAAGAAAATTAAAAACTCACCTTGGGGATAGGCATCTTCAGGCTGTAAATGAACTTCAGTTGATTGCTCAGCCACACAATAGTTGCTTCTTTCACAAGGACAAATTTTGATGGTTTTCCTCCCTTGTTGATAGTGTACTTCCTTGCAGGGAACTTCAGGCAGGCACAGTTAGGAACAAAGAGGGAATTCTGTCTAGTAGGCCCCTTTTGCAGTTTTTAGATAATGATTGTAGGTATAATAGAGAATGTTAAGTTAAATACAATCTGCTTTTACAAGTGGTACAAGGTCTGTAAATTTGTAGGCAAGTTAAAAAAAGTGTAAAATATTAAAATTTAGAAAGATGCTTTTTTACAAACTTAGATGGAATGAAATGCTTTAAAGTGAAACAATTAGGGGACCAAACAAATTTTTCAGGATTGGTAAATGATATATGTGGCACTCATTCTGGGTCTGCCTCTCATATGTTAACGGAAGAAGCTTGGGCCTTATAATTAAAAAATCTTTATGCCCCCACCCTCCTCCGGTACGCCAAAACTGAAACATGCAAAGGATTTTCAGGTAATTGATTTTTTCTCCTTGAAAATGATAAAAGAAACAATATCATCACTGAAAATTCAAGCAGAGCTGTTTGATCCGATAACATACCAATAGCCATGATAAAGGTAAACACACAATGGTGGGTGAAAAATTTGAACACTTTTTTTAGTGGAACTGCCCCCAAATCCTGTTCGGGATCAATTTTTAAAGACCTGATTTAGATATTGACAGAGGGGTTACTCCGTCACAGCGTTGATGGATGTTCCAACTGCTGAAATCTAAATACCGTAGGATATAATGGCATTTAGATTTCGGCAGACAGGATATCCATCCCCATTGTGACAGAGTAACCTCTCCACCAATATCTAAATCAGGCTCTAAGGGACATATTTATACTCTGTTTGTGACGGATTTGCGTCGTTTTTTTTTACGCAAAACTAACTCCATATTTATACTTTGGCGTTAGACCCGTCTAGCGCCAAAGATTTTGGAGTTTGCCTAATTTTTTAGCGTGGACACCTTCCTTGCGTTAATGATATGCAAGGTAGGCGTTCCCTTCTAAAAAATGACTCCGAGGCATGTGCGCCGTATTTACACTCCCGGGCAAAAATGACGCCCGGGAGTGGGCGGGTCAAAAAAAATGACGTCCAGCCGCTTTTGCGTCATTTTTTAACGCATGGTCAGGGCAGGCGTTAAGGGACCTGTGGGCTCGGAAGGAGCCCAGAGGTGCCCTCCCATGCCCCCAGGGACACCCCCTGCCACCCTTGCCCACCCCAGGAGGACGCCCAAGGATGGAGGGACCCATCCCAGGGAACTTAAGGTAAGTTCAGGTAAGTATTTTTTTTTTTTTTTTGGGTGGCATAGGGGGGCCTGATTTGTGCCCCCCAACATGCCACTATGCCCAATGGCCATGCCCAGGGACATAAGTCCCCTGGGCATGGGGGCATGACTCCTGTCTTTGCTAAGACAGGAGTCATTTCAATGGGGGTTCGGAGTAAAAAAAAATGGCGCTAATCGGGTTGAAGCGAAAATTTTGCCTCAGCCTGACTTGCCCCATTTTTTGACGCCCAAGCTCCATTTTCCCCTACGCCGGCGCTGCCTGGTGTAAGTCATTTTTTTTTACGCACATCAGGCAGCTCCACCGGCTAACGTCATTCCATAAATAAGGCGCCCGCATGGCGCTTTGGAATGGCGTTAGCCGGCGTTAAAGGTTTTGACGCACAACTGCGTTGGCGCAGTTGTGCGCCAAAAAGTATAAATACGGCCCACAGTCTTTACTGAGAAGGGGGACAGGAGTACCCCTCCAAGTATGGGCTTATAAGCCTGTTAGATGTTTCTTTCTTTTTTTCTTTTTCTTTTTTTTTTATTATTAAAGATGCACAGTATAAACATAAACGAATACTTTTACAAAACATATAAATGACCCTCCTGCATATAGAACAGAATGATTTAAAAAGGACACACATCCAAGCAATATTGCAATCCTCCTAAAACCATCTCAAGAATAAAGTGCTACTAAAGTGCAAACATTTAAACATCTTAGAGACAAAGTTGTTTACTGCCTAACCACTATGCTAGCAGGGCCCAAATTGCATTACCCAGTTTCCTGGGTGCATGGCCCTTAAACGCATACAGACCCATTTAAAGATAAAAAGTTGAGCAAAGACCAGCTAACCATTGTTTAGAAGTCGGTGGTGCTGTTTTTAGCCAGTCTGAGGCTATACAACAGCGAGCCACTGACATAGCTAAAAACACAAAGCTCTGAAACGGATCAGCACACACTGCTTCATCAACCCCTAATAAAACCAGTTGTGGGGTTATAACTATTTCTTGCTGCACCATCCTTGTTAAATACTTCACAATATCATGAAAAAACTATTGAAGCTTATCACAGATAAAAAACATATGCATTAGATCTGCTGATGTGCTATTACAACGGGGGCATACCACCCCTATCATCTTTCCCCATTTAAATAGCCTAGCGGGGGTATACTATAGCTGAAATAATGTTTTATAATGTTGGGCTTGTGGTCCGGCAGACAACGGAAAGCGTTGAGCCATATCCAAGGAAGCCACGATGGAAGCTTCTGAAGTGACGGTGTTACATCCCCACCTCTCAACTTGTCTCCCTAGATCATCAGGCATTAACTCTAAGAGGAGTGGGTATACAGCACCCACCCGCCAGCCCACTGACTTATCCAAGACCTCCAAAACTAGATTTCTTTCCCCAAGTGGCCCACCGATAGCAGAGGACAGCAAAAAATCCCTAATTTGCAAATATTAAAAATAAATCTTTACTATCAAGTAGAAAATCACTTTCAGTTCATCAAATGACTTTAAGTGCCCATCTCTATAAAAATCCCCAATGCGTCAGGCACCCTGTTGAATCCATTTAGCACAATATTTATCCTTAACAATCTCGGGGAGGCTGGGCATATTCAAGATAGGCGTATAAAAATTAAACCTACCAATTCCCAATCTGCGTTAATACAAGACCAAACCTTAAACGCAGCCCAAACCGTCTTGAATTTGACCTTTTCAAAATAACTTGGCTCCACTATTCTCAGCAGCGCAGCATTAGCACTCCTACCCTATATCATACTATAAATGGTTGGGCAAACATCTCCATCCTCATTATTGCCTGAATCTTTATAAATAATTCAAGGCTGAATATACTGAAGGGCAGCTGCCCAATAATATAGTTGGAAATTAGGGGCTGCCCAACCCCCTTTCTTTCTGGGGAGAACTAAATATTTATATGCTTGACGCGTCTTGGATAAGGATCATATAAAACCATTAGCTATATTTTTCATACAATTAAACCAGCTATTACTAATTTCCAATGGAATAGTTCTAAAAAGATACAAAACCCTGGGCAAACAAAGCATTTTAATAAGATTACACCGTCCTATGATCGTTAAGTGCAGATTATTTATACGCTGCAACTCCTTTCTAGTTTTGCCGAATACCGGAGCAAAATTGCTCTCGACAATCCGATCGAGATTAGACATTATTCTAACCCCGAAATACGTTACCTGATCTACTTTCCTACTATCTTGAAAGGAGGCCCACTCATTGACAATTATTTGGCACTTAGACTTATTTAATAGATATCCCGACACCTCCCCAAACTCCGCTGTTAACTTCTCTATCTCTTCTACTGATAACCTCGGATCTGGTGAGGTGATAGCTATGTCATCTGCATACGCCAGTACCTTACAGGTACCCTCCAGCATCTTCATAGGGGCAATTATCGTATTACTTATTAGCCTTCTAATTAAAGGAGCTATATAAAGTGCAAATAATAGAGGCGAGCAGGGACATCCCTACCTCGTACCCCTAGTTATCGAAATAGGTTCGGAGCACGCCCTTGCCGTCTGTATTCATGCCAACGGATTCTGATACAGACCCTGAACAGCCTTAATAAAGGCAGGGTCTAAATTATACTTAGCCAACACTGCCAATAAATACACCAAATTCACCAGATGAAAAGCCTTTTCGGAATCTAATAAGATTATAGACATAGGCGTTTCAATGACGTGAGATGCATCTATCATAGCGATGACCTGCTTCACATGATCAGTGGTCCCTCGCCCCGGGATGAAACAATGCTGCCATGGAGAAACCTAGCTACCAATTACTCAGCTCAGACTAGCCGCCAACACTTTTGCATATAGCTTAGCGTCTCCATTTATTAAGGAAATAGGGAATACATTATTGATCTCTATTTGGAAATAATGGAAACAGCAGCACAATCCTTTATTCATCTCAGTGGACTTCCTCACAATTGCCTTCAATGCAAAACTGTGATCTGTTGTGGAGTCACCTGCCCGAAACCCTTTTTGTTCTATAGTTAAGCAATTATTTGCAGAAACCCACTCTCAAGTTTTTCCAACAATAATTTAGAAAAAACCTACACGGAAACATCTAAGAGGCTTATAAGCCCATACTTGGAGGGGTTACTCATGTCCCCCTTCTCGGTAAAGACTTAGGGCCTGATTTAGATATTGGCAGAGGGGTTACTCCGTCACAGCATTGATGGATGTTCCATCTGCCGACATCTAAATCCCGTAGTATACAATGGGATTTAGATTTCGGCAGACAGAATATCCATTCCCATTGTGACAGAGTAACCCCTCCACCAATATCTAAATCAGGCCCTAAGTATCATTAGTTCGGCACTTGGGGCAGAGATCCACCCGGAGTGCAGACCTAAAGATACTACTCGTAAATGCCCTTTGTGAATTCCCAAAGTTGTACACTTAGATGTTTGGTCTAAGTTTAGACCAAACATCTAAGTTTCCCTTTGTGATTCGGGCCCAGCATGCTTCACCTCGGGGGACTGTGTGTATTTTTTTGTGAATGCAATATTTTTATTTTGAGTATTTTACAATTTTTTCATAAAAGTAAGTATTCAACTGAATATTAATTTACTGCGTCTGCTGAACTTACTTTGGCTTGTGAGTCTGTGTTCATCCCCCTGTGTCTACCTTCCTCCTGAGAAGCCTTGGACTGCTTATCCTGCGCTATCACTGGGAGGGTATTTTGCACAGTTGCTCAAGATCCATAGTACGTCGGGCCCGTGGACATCAGGAGTAGAAGGACTTAACCCCTTCTGTGCCGAGGACGTAACGGTTATGTCCTGCGGCACAGTGCTGCTGTGCCCAGGACGTAACCATTACGTCCTGGGCACCCAGCCCAGAGGGAGCGCTAGCGCTCCCTCTTTGGGGTTCCCCCCACCTCCCCAAGTCAGGGATGGAAGGGGAAGCCCCCCCCCCGCCCAATCCCCCACCCCCCCTGTGATGTCAGCGCGCGCGCTGACAATCACAATGCCTCCTCCTTCGTGCTGGAAGCTCAGCTTCCAGCACGATGAACAGAAGAGAAAGGCAAAGCATTTCTCTTCCGAGCACGGGGAGGAGGCAGAGAGGCTTCAAAGGGAAGGAAATGTATTTCCTTCCCTTTGAAGTCTCTCTCTGCGTTTTGGCAGCCGGATTGTAAAGCAATCCAGCTGTCAAAACGCCCACTAGACACCAGGGATGTCTTTTTTATTTATGAAACAGACAAAAGGGAACAACCCCTTGGGCAAGGGTCGCTCCCAGGGGGGGCACTTTTTTTAAGGCCTTTTCTGCCTATTATTAGGCCGATCTGCCCCCAGGGGGGGGCAGAAACCTCTAGGCACCAGGGTTACATTTTTTTTGTTTAGTTTTTTTTTTTTGAGGTGGGGTGCGACCCCTTAGGCAAGGGTCGCTCCCCTGGAGGGGCAAATTGTATTTAGGCCATTTCTGCCTGCTTTGGGGGCAGATCGGCCTATTTTAGGTCAATCTGCCCCCAAGGGGGGCAGAAACCACTAGGCACCAGGGATCTTTTTTTTGCGCCGTCACGCAATGGGAGCGACCTTGTAGGCAAGGGTCGCTCCCCGGGGAGGGGTGGGGGGGCAAATTTATTTTAGGCCATTTCTGGCCCCCCGGGGGCAGAAACCTCTAGGCGCCAGGGCAAATTGTGTTTTTTTTTTTTGTTTGTTTGTTCTTTTAGAGATTGGGAGCGACCCATTAGGCAAGGGTCGCTCCCCTGAGGGGCAAATTGTATTTAGACCATTTCTGCCCCCCTTAGGGGCAGATTGGCCGATTGTAGGTCAATCTGCCCCCAAGGGGGCAGAAACCACTAGGCACCAGGGATCTTTTTTTTGCGCCGTCACACAAGGGGAGCGACCTTGTAGGCAAGGGTCGCTCCAAAGGAGGGGTGGTGGGGGGGAATTTATTTTAGGCCATTTCTGCCCCCCCTGGGGGCAGATCGGCCTATTGGTATTAGGCCGATCTGCCCCCAGGGGGTGCGGAAATTTCTAGGCGCCACTCGGCACCAGGGATCTTTTTTTTTTTGCGCCGTCACACAAGGGGAGCGACCTTGTAGGCAAGGGTCACTCCCCATGGGGTGCGTGGGGCAAATTTATTTTAGGCCATTTCTGCCCCCAGGGGGGGCAGAAACCTCTAGGCGCCAGGGCAAATTGTTTTTTTGTGTTTGTTTGTTTTTTTAGAGATTGGGAGCGACCCATTAGGCAAGGGTCGCTCCCCTGAGGGGCAAATTGTATTTAGACCATTTCTGCCCCCCTTAGGGGCAGATTGGCCGATTGTAGGTCAATCTGCCCCCAAGGGGGCAGAAACCACTAGGCACCAGGGATCTTTTTTTTGCGCCGTCACACAAGGGGAGCGACCTTGTAGGCAAGGGTCGCTCCAAAGGAGGGGTGGTGGGGGGGAATTTATTTTAGGCCATTTCTGCCCCCCCTGGGGGCAGATCGGCCTATTGGTATTAGGCCGATCTGCCCCCAGGGGGTGCGGAAATTTCTAGGCGCCAGGGAAAATTGTTTTTTTGTGTTTTTTTTTTGTTTGTTTGTTTTTTTAGAGATGGGGAGCGACCAATTAGGCAAGGGTTGCTCCCCTAGGGGGGCAAATTGTATTTAGACCATTTCTGCCCCCCTTGGGGGCTGATTGGCCGATTTTAGGTCAATCTGCCCCCAAGGGGGCAGAAACCACTAGGCACCGGGGATTTTTTTTTTGGCGCCAATGTCACCCAGGGGTAGCGTCCCCATAGGCAAGGGTCGCTCCCCGGGGGGGGGGACAAATTTATTTTAGGCCATTTCTTCCCCCCCTGGGGCCGGCTGAGCTAGAGGCCAAAATCCACAGGTAGGCACTGTTTTCTATGAAAAAATGTGATGTGTCCACATTGTGTTTTGGGGCGTTTCCTGCCACGGGCGCTAGGCCTACCCACACAAGTGAGGTATCATTTTTATCGGGAGACTTGAGGGAATGCTGGGTGGAAGGAAATTTGTGGCTCCTCTCAGATTCCAGAACATTCTGTCACCGAACTGTGAGGAAAACGTGTTTTTTAGCCAAATTTTGAGGTTTGCCAAGGATTCTGGGTAACAGAACCAGGTCAGAGCCCCACAAGTCACCCCATCCTCGATTCCCCTGGGTTTCTAGTTTTCAAAAATGCGCTGGTTTCCTAGGTTTCCCCAGGTGCCGGCTGAGCTAGAGGCCAAAATCCACAGGTAGGCACTGTTTTCTATGAAAAAATGTGATGTGTCCACTTTGTGTTTTGGGCCATTTCCTGTCGAGGGGCGCTAGGCCTACCCACACAAGTGAGGTATCATTTTTATCGGGAGACTTGGGGAACGCTGGGTGGAAGGAAATTTGTGGCTCCTCTCAGATTCCAGAACTTTCTGTCACCGAAATATGAGGAAAATGTGTTTTTTTTAGCCAAATTTTGAGGTTTCCAAAGGATTCTGTGTAACAGAACCTGGTCAGAGCCCCACAAGTCACCCCATCTTGGATTTCCCTAGGTTTCTAGTTTTCAAAAATGCGCTGGTTTGCTAGGTTTCCCCAGGTGCCGGCTGTGCTAGAGGCCAAAACCTACAGGTAGGCACTTTGCAAAAAACACCTTTGTTTTCTTTAAAAAAATGTGATGAGTCCACGTTGTGTTTTGGGGCGTTTCCTGTCACGGGCGCTAGGCCTACCCACACAAGTGAGGTATCATTTTTATCGGGAGACTTGGGGGAACGCTGGGTGGAAGGAAATCTGTGGCTCCTCTCAGATTCAAGAACTTTCTGTCACCGAAATGTGAGGAAAATGTGTTTTTTTAGCCAGATTTTGAGGTTTGCAAAGGATTCTGGGTAACAGAAC
Organism: Pleurodeles waltl; assembly: GCF_031143425.1. NCBI lineage: Eukaryota > Metazoa > Chordata > Amphibia > Caudata > Salamandridae > Pleurodeles > Pleurodeles waltl. The sequence goes on along the minus strand of NC_090437.1, from coordinate 828,609,418 downwards.
CTGGTCAGAGCCCCACAAGTCACCCCATCCTCGATTCCCCTAGGTTTCTAGTTTTCAAAAATGCGCTGGTTTGCTAGGTTTCCCCAGGTGCCGGCTGTGCTAGAGGCCAAAATCCACAGGTAGGCACTGTTTTCTATGAAAAAATTTGATGTGTCCACGTTGTGTTTTGGGCCATTTCCTGTCGCGGGCCCTAGGCCTACCCACACAAGTGAGGTATAATTTTTATCGGGAGACTTGGGGGAACGCTGGGTGGAAGGAAATTTGTGGCTCCTCTCAGATTCCAGAACTTTCTGTCACCGAAATGTGAGGAATTTTTTTTTTTTTTGCCAAATTTTGAGGTTTCCAAAGGATTCTGTATAACAAAACCTGGTCAGAGCCCCACAAGTCACCCCATCTTGGATTTCCCTAGGTCTCTAGTTTTCAGAAATGCACAGGTTTGGTAGGTTTCCCTAGGTGCCGGCTGAGCTGGAGGCCAAAATCTACAGGTAGGCACTTTGCAAAAAACACCTCTGTTTTCTTTCAAAAAATGTGATGTGTCCACATTGTGTTTTGGGGCGGTTCCTTTCATGGGCGCTAGGCCTACCCACACAAGTGAGGTATCATTTTTATCGGGAGACTTGGGGGAACTCTGGGTGGAAGGAAATCTGTGGCTCCTCTCAGATTCCAGAACTTTCTGTCACCGAAATGTGAGGAGAATGTGTTTTTTTAGCCAAATTATGAGGTTTGCAAAGGATTCTGGGTAACAGAACCTGGTCAGAGCCCCACAAGTCACCCCATCTTGGATTCCCCTAGGTCTCTAGTTTTCAGAAATGCACAGGTTTGGTAGGTTTCCCTATTTGCCGGCTGAGCTAGAGGCCAAAATCTACAGGTAGGCACTTTGCAAAAAACACCTCTGTTTTCTCTAAAAAAAATGTGATGTGGCCACGTTGTGTTTTGGGGCGTTTCCTGTCACGGGCGCTAGGCCTACCCACACAAGTGAGGTATCATTTTTATCAGGAGAATTGGGGGAACGCTGGGTGGAAGGAAAATTGTGGCTCCTCTCAGAATCCAGAACTTTCTGTCACCGAAATGTGAGGAAAATGTGTTTTTTTAGCCAAATTTTGAGGTTTGCAAAGGATTCTGGGTAACAGAACCTGGTCAGAGCCCCACAAGTCACCCCATCTGGGATTCCACTAGGTCTCTAGTTTTCAAAAATGCACAGGTTTGGTAGGTTTCCCTAGGTGCCGGCTGAGCTAAAGGCCAAAATCTACAGGTAGACACTTTGCAAAAAACACCTCTGTTTTCTCTAAAAAAATGTGATGTGGCCACGTTGTGTTTTGGGGCGTTTCCTGTCACGGGCGCTAGGCCTACCCACACAAGTGAGGTATCATTGTTATCGGGAGACTTGGGGGAACGCTGGGTGGAAGGAAATCTGTGGCTCCTCTCAGATTCCAGAACTTTCTGTCACCGAAATGTGAGGAAAATGTGTTTTTTTAGCCAAATGTTGAGGTTTGCAAAGGATTCTGGGTAACAGAACCTGGTCAGAGCCCCACAAGTCACCCCATCTTGGATTCCCCTAGGTCTCTAGTTTTCAAAAATGCACAGGTTTGGTAGGTTTCCTAGGTGCCGGCTGAGCTAGAGGCCAAAATCTACAGGTAGGCACTTTGCAAAAAACACCTCTGTTTTCTTTCAAAAAATGTGATGTGTCCACATTGTGTTTTGGGGCGTTTCCTGTCACGGGCGCTAGGCCTACCCACACAAGTGAGGTATCATTTTTATCGGGAGACTTGGGGGAACTCTGGGTGGAAGGAAATCTGTGGCTCCTCTCAGATTCCAGAACTTTCTGTCACCGAAATGTGAGGAAAATGTGTTTTTTTAGCCAAATTATGAGGTTTGCAAAGGATTCTGGGTAACAGAACCTGGTCAGAGCCCCACAAGTCACCCCATCTTGGGTTCCCCTAGGTCTCTAGTTTTCAGAAATGCACAGGTTTGGTAGGTTTCCCTATTTGCCGGCTGAGCTAGAGGCCAAAATCTACAGGTAGGCACTTTGCAAAAAACACCTCTGTTTTCTCTAAAAAAATGTGATGTGGCCACGTTGTGTTTTGGGGCGTTTCCTGTCACAGGCGCTAGGCCTACCCACACAAGTGAGGTATCATTTTTATCAGGAGACTTGGGGGAACGCTGGGTGGAAGGAAAATTGTGGCTCCTCTCAGAATCCAGAACTTTCTGTCACCGAAATGTGAGGAAAATGTGTTTTTTTAGCCAAATTTTGAGGTTTGCAAAGGATTCTGGGTAACAGAACCTGGTCAGAGCCCCACAAGTCACCCCATCTGGGATTCCCCTAGGTCTCTAGTTTTCAAAAATGCACAGGTTTGGTAGGTTTCCCTAGGTGCCGGCTGAGCTAAAGGCCAAAATCTACAGGTAGACACTTTGCAAAAAACACCTCTGTTTTCTCTAAAAAAATGTGATGTGGCCACGTTGTGTTTTGGGGCGTTTCCTGTCACGGGCGCTAGGCCTACCCACACAAGTGAGGTATCATTGTTATCGGGAGACTTGGGGGAACGCTGGGTGGAAGGAAATCTGTGGCTCCTCTCAGATTCCAGAACTTTCTGTCACCGAAATGTGAGGAAAATGTGTTTTTTTAGCCAAATGTTGAGGTTTGCAAAGGATTCTGGGTAACAGAACCTGGTCAGAGCCCCACAAGTCACCCCATCTTGGATTCCCCTAGGTCTCTAGTTTTCAAAAATGCACAGGTTTGGTAGGTTTCCTAGGTGCCGGCTGAGCTAGAGGCCAAAATCTACAGGTAGGCACTTTGCAAAAAACACCTCTGTTTTCTTTCAAAAAATGTGATGTGTCCACATTGTGTTTTGGGGCGTTTCCTGTCACGGGCGCTAGGCCTACCCACACAAGTGAGGTATCATTTTTATCGGGAGACTTGGGGGAACTCTGGGTGGAAGGAAATCTGTGGCTCCTCTCAGATTCCAGAACTTTCTGTCACCGAAATGTGAGGAAAATGTGTTTTTTTAGCCAAATTATGAGGTTTGCAAAGGATTCTGGGTAACAGAACCTGGTCAGAGCCCCACAAGTCACCCCATCTTGGGTTCCCCTAGGTCTCTAGTTTTCAGAAATGCACAGGTTTGGTAGGTTTCCCTATTTGCCGGCTGAGCTAGAGGCCAAAATCTACAGGTAGGCACTTTGCAAAAAACACCTCTGTTTTCTCTAAAAAAATGTGATGTGGCCACGTTGTGTTTTGGGGCGTTTCCTGTCACGGGCGCTAGGCCTACCCACACAAGTGAGGTATCATTTTTATCAGGAGACTTGGGGGAACGCTGGGTGGAAGGAAAATTGTGGCTCCTCTCAGAATCCAGAACTTTCTGTCACCGAAATGTGAGGAAAATGTGTTTTTTTAGCCAAATTTTGAGGTTTGCAAAGGATTCTGGGTAACAGAACCTGGTCAGAGCCCCACAAGTCACCCCATCTGGGATTCCCCTAGGTCTCTAGTTTTCAAAAATGCACAGGTTTGGTAGGTTTCCCTAGGTGCCGGCTGAGCTAGAGGCCAAAATCTACAGGTAGACACTTTGCAAAAAACACCTCTGTTTTCTTTCAAAAAATGTGATGTGTCCACGTTGCGTTTTGGGGCGTTTCCTGTCACGGGTGCTAGGCCTACCCACACAAGTGAGGTATAATTTTTATCGGGAGACTTGGGGGAACACATATTAGCAAAACAAGTGTTATTTCCCCTTGTCTTTCTCTACATTTTTTCCTTCCAAATATATGAGAGTGTATAAAAAAGACATCTATTTGAGAAATGCCCTGTAATTCACATGCTAGTATGGTCACCCCGGAATTCAGAGATGTGCAAATAACCACTGCTCCTCAACACCTTATCTTGTGCCCTTTTTGGAAATATAAAGGTTTTCTTGATAGCTATTTTTCACTCTCTAAATTTCAGCAAATGAATTGCTGTATACCCGGTATAGAATGAAAACGCACTGCAGGGTGCAGCTTATTTATTGGCTATGGATACCTAGGGTTCTTAATGAGCCTACAAGCCCTATTTATCCCCGCAACCAGAGGAGTCCAGCAGATGTAACGGTATATTGCTTTCGAAAATCTGACATTGCAGGAAAAAGTTACAGAGTAAAATGTAGAGAAAAATTTATGTTTTTTTCACTTCAATTTCAATATTTTTATTTTTCAGTTGTTATTTTCTGTAGGAAACCCTTGTAGGATCTACACAAATTACCCCTTGCTGAATTCAGAATTTTGTCTACTTTTCAGAAATGTTGCGCTTACTAGGATCCAGCATTGGTTTCATGACCATTTCTGTCACTGACTGGAAAAGGCTGAAAGCACAAAAAGTCGTAAAAATTGGGTATTTCCCAGTAAAATGCCAAAATTGTGTTGAAAAATTGGGTTTTCTGATTCAAGTCTGCCTGTTCCTGAAAGCTGGGAAGCTGGTGATTTTAGCACCGCAAACCCTTTTTTGATGCCATTTTCAGGGAAAAAAACACAAGCCTTCTTCTGCAGCCCCTTTTTCCAATGTTTTTGAAAAAACCGAAATTTTCACTGTATTTTGGCTAATTTCTTGGCCTCCTTCTGGGGAACCCACAAAGTCTGGATACCTCTAGAATCCCTAGGATGTTGGAAAAAAAGGACGCAAATTTGGCGTGGGTAGCTTATGTGAACAAAAAGTTATGAGGGCCCAAGCACGAACTGCACCAAATAGCCAAAAAAAGGCTCGGCACAAGAGGGGGAAAAGGCCTGGCAGCGAAGGGGTTAATACCTATGATTGAGCCCAGTAACTACTGATTGTTCAAACAGAACCTGCAGGCAGGAGGACGGTCATCAGAGAACGTAGCCACTGAACTTGCAGTTTGGTGATGTGCCTCTATAGTAAACCGCTCAGTTATGCATTGTCTCCCACGTGCCAAGTGTGCATGATGAAAGGAGCCAGGTGATGTGAGAATGCTCTCGTTCTGTGCCCATGTCAACCATAGGACCACACTGACAAGTGCGTGTTGTTAAGTACCTTTAAATGGCAATAGTTAGATATACATTTCAGTGTGATGCATGTGGCGGGCATTCAGACAACCCTACACCTGTTCTGCACTTGGTAGGGAAGAGTTTGTGGGCAAATTTTACCGTGCTCTGTTTGAAGTGCAGATTCGCCGCTGCCTTTGACTGCTAAGCATTTTGCGTGCCCGCAGAGCAAATTATGCAATTTGAGTGGTATGCATGTAAGCACCACAAACTGAGTGCTTGTAACATATGTTTTTATACTAAAATCAGGTTTTCAAATGCGCTCTCTCAGATCAGACGTAAAATGCAGAAAATCGTTGCATTTGCTGAGACGCTTTCTCTTATGTCAAACGTTTACTCTGTGAGTGCTTGTGTTCTAGTGGCTTGAAGTAGCATGTTACTCTTATGTGGCCTGAAGTAGTTTTTTTTTTCTGCCTGTGAGACTAACATCTGCTACAGATATTGCATTTATCGCCCAGGTGCATCAATATCAGGAAAAGTGTGTGTTACAGCAACAGCCTCTGAAAAAGCATTCTCACAATAATGTGCCTCTTTTATTGTCTAAATCTGTCAGGACAGTAATTTTGTAGCTCAAACATTGCAAACCCCAGTGCAAGTTGTAAAATCTTTAATGAAGTGATTTTACAGAGAAAGATGACAGACTTTGAGGCTTTTGGAAAGCCCGTTTTCATCGCATGAATAGCTGTTACACCTGGGATTATCCCCCGCACAGGCGAGAGCAAAAAAAGGAACAATGCTCAAAATAGTATACATTCCACTAAATGCCCCTGTGAAAACTTGGATTTAAAATCGATTTATATATTTCTGAAAATCACAAAGCGCCAGATTTTTTTAAAAAAAGGTTAAGGAGTCTAGATACATTCCAGTAACCAGAGTGCCAGAACCATTGCTCACCAAGATAACATCCTTGCACATCTTAAACATAAATATGTTTAATAGACCAGTGGAGGCATTCACTACCATCGAGCACCAAGATGCTAAGTAATTGACAAACGCTCCAAATATGCAGTAACATACATAAGACACCATATGTACCATAAAATAACATGACATCATAGGTTCTCGTGTTTCAAAGCAGTTACTGTACAGACCACTATTCTGCTCATTTGGCGTTAATATACAAAGCCTGCTTGTTACAGTGGCTATGATGGTGCTGTACAAAAAAAATATAATACAGTAAAATCAGTATTCAAACTAAAGTGTCCGTGTGACAAAGAATGGATGCTTATAGGCTATGTCTTGGGCAGTGAGGCACTTACTGTATCGGTTGCCTTGCCTTATTGTTTCTATTTTGTCACCACGCCACTTCACACGCTGAAGAAGCACCACGACTGTATACTGATACAAAAAAAAAGATATCATAAATGCTAAAATTTGAAAAATACCCAGAATAGAATGAACATCGTGCAGCATCAAATAGAAAACTCATTTCACTTTTACAAGGCTAGCATGGCATTTGGTTCTGTTACATAATGCAAAAACAGGTTTCAACGCCATCCGCACACAAAAATTGTCCTATATGAGATCAAACGAAGCACCATTTGTACATTGCATTCCAAATTCTCTTTTTTATGTTTTAGCTTGAGAGGCACATCAGTTTACAAACAAAGGAGCACAGGCTCGCTGTTCTGCATTTCAACGTGAGAGCATGAAGCACTGATAGTGCCCAAAATGCAGATTTATGGAGCTTAAAGCAGGGCTGGCATATGCTAGAATGCACTTGTATAATTTGAAGTGATTAAGATTAGATGCCATATATGTTTATACTGATGTTGTTTTATTCATTTTTAATGAATAAACATTTTGACTTTGAGAATTATTTGCAATGTGTTTGCAAGTGTGCCTTTGTGGTCAGAGTATTTTAGACAATGCCGAAAATCAAGTCTAGGAGTAATTTACTGGTTTCTACAGCAGCATCAATTGGGTGTGTTCCCAACCCTGCACCGTGGCAAGAGACCAGAGGCCATAATTATTTTCTCACCTGGGTTGCCTGAAGTCACTTGGAAGCGCAATGCCCACTGGATTACACTGGGTGTATGTCAGAATATCATTAACAAAAGTCTCATCTGACATAAACATTGTCTCCTAATCATCATTAAACAAATTAGAAACTGATCTAGAGTATTGGGAGTACAGTCTGTCAGGGGGTGGATGACACTATCGCTGTCACCCTGGCGTATTACGTTCTGCCAAATGGAGGAACTGCAGTCATGGCAGTTCCTGTCAAAGTATAACAAATTTGGTGCATGGCCACTGCTGGATTTGATACCTGTCCACCAAACTATAACAACGTTTTTGTTTTTCAAGAACAAAATATTTGAATGGGGGCTAGTTATGAAAAGCAAAAAAACAAATGATCCCCAACCTCGCAGCCCACACACCCAATTTGTTTTACCCTGTATTAGTGTGTTATTATTATCCCTCACAAGGCAGAAAAAAGGACATTGCACTGTCCCTCCTATAGGAAGAGGGGTGAATTCCCCTTCTTCCGATGGCCTCTACTCTCTTCGGCATTAGGATGAAGCTATCCATCGAAGAAATCAACTGAGGCTACATTGACATAAAGCTAACATTCCTCCCATGAGGACCGTCATTTTGGATGACAGGATACTCTGAGTTTTGTGATGGAGTATACTGTCTGCCAAACACAAAATTTACCCCATGTCCTAATGAGTGAAAATGTTCTATTATACACTTGTGATGGGTTTCCAGGTGTGGCTCCGGCATGGTCCGGCTATAACCCCTCTTGGTGGCCCGGGGGAACCTTGGAGAGCCGAACCTCCATAAACAAGAACTGCTTCTGGAGTCGATGCGGTCAAGAAAACAGGCAGGCCGAAGAAGAGGAGGGGGATGAAGGTGGACAGCGAGACGGAAAAGAAGATGCGGGACCTGAAGCAGCAGGACCAAGGACGACCACCGAAGAAGACTCTGGACCCAACCAGCGGAATCCAGGACATGCAACAGAGAAGACATGGGATCCGAGACATAGGAAGAAGAGGAGCCTAACAAGGCCAACGGTGTGCAAGCCAGGGTGGAAAACCTATGGAGGAGGAATTCAGACCTGACAACCACGCCATGTTCCTGGAGACCGACACTACGATGGATGAGATGATATGCCAATTGGCAGAGAAACAGAGTCACCTGCAGTTGCTGATAGAAGAACAAGCAAAAACATCGCAAAGAGATCGAGAACATTTACAGGAAGTCCTATAGATCCAGATGACCATAACAGCCAATAACCAACTCGTTCACGAAACAGCGCTACAAAAGTTAACTGAGACCATTGTGAGTTCTAGGGATGACTCCAAAGTACCAAGCTCTGCACTACAGAGGTATCAGACAGGGGAAGATCTTGATTCCTTCTTTACTAACTTTGAGACGGTAGCCACTTCGGCCACCTTGCCTAAGGAACAATGGGACCAATATAGAGCATCTTTGTTATCGGGAGAGATGCAGACAACTTATCAGGCCACCAATCCAGGAGTGACCACTCCCTATGATGAAATAAAAAGGGCAATATTAGAACGACTTGGTTATGACAGTAAACATTATCAACTGAATTTCCAAAGGGAGAAATGGGGCAATCACGAAAACCCAAGGGCACTGTTTGTAAGAATTTAGGACCTCGGCCTACGGTGGTTAAAACTGGAGGAATACAACAAGGAAGAATTGGTAAACAAAATATAATTGGAACAGTACTTGGAGGCTCCCCCCAGTTCTACCAGGCACTGGATCAGACAATATCCAAATGCAACAGTGCCTGATGCTATTGAATTAGCTAGTGCATATTATCGGACAACGGAGAACAGAGGATACCCTTGCCCCCTATGCAGGAGAAAAGACCCCTACTGGAAAAACCAATCAGAGAGGACTCCTAGAGACCCCTAGGCTTCCCCAACCTCAGGGAATAGAAGTAGTACAACAGCCCCAGTGTTATAACTGTGTAGAGTGGTACACATAGCCCAGAATAGTCCCCAGCGGGTCCATAATCCGGAACCAATGGAAGTAGGACTGCCAAAAGGGTGAGTACTATGTAACTATGTACCACTGATAGAGCCTCCAAATATGTTCATGAAATGAAGATAAATGGTCAACCCACCCAGGTTCTGATAGATTCTGGGTGTCGACAGTCAGTTATCAAGGCAGAGAGTGTGTCTCCTCACCAATGGAGGACAGAAAACAAAACAGTCATTGCATGCGTGCATGGGGAGTCCCGAATATACCCCATACCTAGGTGGAGTTAGAATGGAAAGGATTCATGGAGTTACTCAACGTATGGGGCATTCCTGACTTGATAGAAGACCTTATCATAGGAACCGATTATAGTGATTTCTCACTCCTTTTGAGTAAAGCAGTCAGTCAGGAAACAGCCTCAAGATGGTTATCCAAGGCACCCTTTGATGGTGAAACTCTAGAGAGCAGTAGGGAAAGGAGGAAAATGAGTCATAGGGAGAAAGGGGAAAATAGGAAGAAATACTCTACTTCAGCTCTACCACATGTACTTTCATTCTCCCTCACAGTACCCAGTGGAGAGACACATGCGGGGAGCTTTCGGGCATGTCAGAGGGAAGATCCCCCACTCCAAAATGCATGGGTGCAGGTAATCTCAGAGGTGCCGGACACAGTAGGAATCTTCTTTACGACCAAAAAGGGGTTGCTGTACCAGAATTTAAAAAGCTCCAATAAATCACAAACCCAAATGGTAGTGCCAGCTCCTTTTAGATCCCAAGTCCTACACTTAGCCCATAGTCAAACAGGGGGATCACTATGGTATGGAAAAAACAGAGACATATCTTCTCAGCCGTTTCTATTGGCCAGGAGTCTATTCTGATATCCGCAGATTTTGTGCCTCCTGCTCACGATGTCAACTCACCAATACTCCACAACTCCCCAAAGCCCCATTGCACCCCCTACCTATTATTGATATCCCATTTTCCAGGGTTGGTGTGGATATTGTAGGTCCATGAGCCACCTCCTCCCACGGATACTGTTATGTATTGCTAGTCGTCGATTACAAAACCAGATACCTGGAGGCTCTTCCACTTAAGAGCATGACTGCTCATCTGGTGGCTCAAGCCATGATTGAATTCTTTTCTAGAATCGGTTTTCCTAAGGAATTACTGACTGATCAAGGTAGTCCCGTCATGTCAAAACGAATGGACCAGATATGTGTCCTGCTAGTAATTAAACAACTAAAAATCCACCGTATATCACCCCGAGACTGATGGCCTTGTAGAGAGATGTAATCACACAATTACATCACTCCTAAAGAAGACCATTACTGATGCTGGTAGAGATTGGGACAAAAGACGACCTCTCGTCCTATATGCTATTTGCACACATATTCAGTCCTCCTCCGGCCACAGTCCTTTCGAACTGGTCTTCGGACAACAACCTAGAACTCTCTTAGACATGGCTTCAGAATAGTGGGAAGAGGAGAAGGATGAGGGCAGGAACCTACTGGAATATGCCTATAACCTTAAAGAAAATCTACACTCTTTATGGGCAGAGGTCCATAATCAGATGGAGACAACCCAAAACAGACAAAAACAATATTATGACCAGAACGGCAAATTACGGGAACTCTGTGTCGGGAGTAAAGTATTCATATTGCGCCCCTCCTCAGATAAACTCCTTGCGAAGTGGCAGGGACTCTATACCGTGATAGAAAGAGTGTCCCCTGTCATGTACAAAGTAGGGGTACACCATGTACGGAAAAATTAACAGATATACCACATCAAGTTATTAAAGAATGGAAGGAGAGAGAGACAACTAGTAGTGTACATACCCTGGTGTCCCTAGTAAACAACAATGATTCTCTTGACATACAATTTCCCCTAAAAGTTCTGGAAGTGAAAGAACTCTTACCTGACATAAATGATTATCTTACAGGAGCAAAAGACACAAGTAGTATACTTAATAAACCGTCATATGGATGTTTTCTCTACAAAGTCAGGGTGAACACCACTCGCACAACATCGTATCCACATCAAAGAGGGAAAACATATTCACTTAAGACACTATCGCATTCCCGAGGCTCGCAGAAAAACAGTGGAGGATGAGGTAAACAAAATGTTAGAAAGGAATATCATCAAACCTTCCACAAGTCCCTGGTGTTCCCTGATCGTACTGGTCCCTAAGCCGGATGGTGCTATCCAGTTCTGCATAGACTCCCATCAGTTAACTTCCATATCCACCTTTGATACATATCCCATGCCCAGAGTGAATGAAATGATTGAACAATTAGGATCGGGGAGGTACCTCACCACCTTAGATCTCACAGAGGGGTATTGGCAAACACCTTTATTCCCAGAAGATCAAGAAAAGACTGCTTTTTCTGCCCCATTTGGTCTTTATCATTTCAAAGTAATGCCTTTCGGGTTACACAGAGCCCCTGCTACATTCCAGAGATTAATGGATAATCTTTTTAGAAACCATAAAGCCCATGTCGCTGCTTATCTCAATGACATTATCCTCTACAGTCCATCATGCGACTCACCTCTGATACACCTAGAGGCAGTTGTATGGACCCTCAGGGAAGCTAATCTGACTGCAAATCACAGCAAGTGCAGAGTGCCCTGGAATCTCTATAATACTTAGAATATAATATCAGACAGGGTACTATCAGTCCCCAAGTGGCTAAAGTAAAGGCCATTCATGAAATCCCATACCCCAATACAAAAAGACAGATTTGATAATTTTTAGGATTGGTCAGGTACTACTGAAGATTAATTCCTCATTTTGCTGAAAAGGTGGCCCATCCCCCCGATCTACTGCAAGTCGAAAGCCCCAACAAAATATTAGCCCTGATGTCCCAGCAAAAGGATGGTTTTGACATTCTTAGGGATATTCTCTGTACTAACCCAGTTCTATGCTGTCCTGACTTTTTTGAGCCTTTTATCCGACAGACTGATGCTTCTAATCTAGGATTGGGAGCTGTTCTACTACAGCCAGGCAACCAAAATTAACTCCACCCAGTAGTGTATATAAGATGTAAACTGTTGCCCCGAGAACAGTGTTATCTGGTCATAGAAAAGGAATGTTGAGGTACCGAATGGGCGGTGGAAGCTCTTCAATACTATTTGTCGGGACGATCCTTCACTGTACTCGCTGATCAAGCACCTTTAACACGGCTTTTACATAATAAAGACACTAATCCCAGAATTCTTTGCTGTTTTCTATCTGTTTTGTATCCCCTCTTGGTGCCCCGGGGAGACCTTGGAGAGTCGGAAACAAGAATTGCTTCCGGAGTCGACGTGGTCAAGAAAATGGGCAGCCTGGGAAAGAGGAGAGAGATGATGGTGTACAGTGAGATGGAAAAGAAGACGTGGGACCAGAGGCAGCAGGACCAAGGTTGCCCAGCAAAGAAGATGCGGGACCAGAATCAGCGGAATCCGGGACGAGCAACAGAGAAGACGCAGGACCTGAGACGGGGAAGAAGATGAGCCTAACAAGGCCAATGACAAGGATGAAGGAGTAACAGTGTGTGAGCCGGGCTGGAAAAGCGATGGAGGAGGAATTCAGACCCGACAACCACGCCACGTTCCTGGAGGAGCGTGGCTGGACAAGGTAGGGTCTTTTTGGCACAGAGACACAACTATAAAATTGGCGGGGGAGTCTGGTGAAGAGAAAGGGGCAGGAGACCAGACCTTAAGGGTGGCAATTTGGGTTCCGGTGGAGGGCACCCTTCAAAGTCACTCAGGCACGGTGCAACCACATGATTGTTCACCACACAGGAAGTTGAAGACCCCACCTGTCCCTCACGAACACTTCCCAGTTTCCCACCCCATATCCCTAAGCCTTGAAGCACTTACCTGAACCAGGCTCTTTGTTGACTCTCGCTCTTCCTCCGAGTTGGAGTGGCGGGAGTAAAGCGGGGACCCCAGACTACACCTCCTAGCCTAAGGAGATAAGAGGAAAAGAGGAAAATTCCTACATGTATTCCGAAGAGGATGTAGATGATGAGAAATAATAAGGACACTTATGTGACATTCAAAAAATAAAATAAAAATAAAACACCCATCATTAACCCTAACCTGTCTGGCTACACATTCATTCAGGGTCCAATCTACCACAATACTCCAATAGGGTGAAATGTTTGTAAATTATATTTAGGAGCCTATATTTCTGTCGCATGATATTTCAAACATGATATTCTGGTACCACATACCAGAGCTTTTCGTGAATCACCCAATAAACAGGAACAGCTTGTACCAAGCATGGTAAGTAAATGTAAGGTAAATAATGGATATACAGTTTCCTCTTTAGTGGGTGCTTGAAGCACCCAAAGCAAGAAAGGGGAAAAAGCCTTTACCACTCATGATGTAAGTATTTAAGATAAATAAATATTAAAGCACCTAAGAAGGCAGGCATCACATAACATTTACATACTCTTTTAGTGATATAAACAAATAAAAAGGACTTCATCTGGGAGTTATCCAGCCCACATTTAAACAGCAGCCATCTTAGAATGTTAAATTTCAACATCAAAGTCAAAATAAGTTTACCATATAACATTACCAGTATTTATTGGCCATCAGCAACTAAAAAGTCTTCTAATATGTTGAACAAATCTTATCCTTTTACAATGTGTGAAAGCACAAAATATTACCAATGCTCAGATCTATTGACACATATGAGCCCCATGTAAGGCGGCTGGTAATGGATCTACCGTTTCATACTAGAGGTGGCTCATATTAATTCATAACAAAGCTTATGAAACATCTCTATGAAATATACAAAAACCATTGTATAGATACAGTCACTTTTTATAATTGTTCTGTCCTGTTCAAAAGATGTGTCACCACAAATTTTCAATTTATGACTGTACAACTAAGGCTTAAATGACAAACACATTATTTAGTCATAGCTGTGTACTGGCTGACTGCCTGATCTTTGTTCTGCTGAATCAACCTGTGCACCAGTGTAGATAAAAAAATAAAACCAATTAAAATGCTACATCTTAATCTTCCAATTTAGAAGAAACAATCAAAAAGCAGTAAATGTTTTTACTCAGTTCTCATAACTCATCATTATTAACCTAGATGTACAGACATTTCTTTATCTGACTTCAACCCTTTGGGGATTGGGGTATCATATCTGGTATATTTCAGTTCAATTCTGCGCTATTCTAATGCACCGTTTCCATCTCTCATTCTTACGGGACTCTGTCAAATGGGAACAATCTCAGCAAATCTGCATTCTGACCATGAGGTTAGAAGAAATGTCTGGCTACAGATTACTGGGTATCATGTTTTTCAGTTGCTCTTATTTGTTCCATGATTCTTTTCTTGACGGATGAATTGCACTGTCACTGTACATTCTCTCACAAGGACACATAGGGCCATATACACAATAATCTGAATTGCAAGATAATCTTTTTGAAATGTGGAAATCCTTGCTTTTGTTAGGGATGCAAAAGGTCTGTATGTTTGGGGTGTTTTTAGATGCCACACAGTTTTTACATTTATAAACTCCTGGCCCCTACCCTTCCTGCTCTGTCTCCAGACTCACTACAGGGATTTATGTAGCCCTTTGTGGTGGGATCAGGTCACAGCCCATTCAGGTGTGTCAGCTCCTCCCTTCCATCCTGCCCAGGATGGGCCATCAGGATGTTGATGATCCATCAGTCACACCTAAACTCACTTTGTGTGTGGTTGTCTGGAGGGAATACATGAGAGCCCAGCTATCACCAACACAGATCAGCACTCAGAGACAGGCGGAAGGCACTAGATGAATTAAAATAAAAAAGGGGCAACTTTCTAAAAGTGGCATTTTCAGAATACAATTTAAAATCTAACTTTACTATTGGGCGTGATTTTAAATTATGATTCCATAGACACCAGACTTGAGGGTCCCTTTTCTTCCCAGGTGGAAACTACACTTACAAAATGTAATAAGGCAATCCAAATATAAGCCTATGGGAGAGAGAGGCCTTCCAGTAGGAAAAACACATTTAAGAGTTTATCACTACCTGGACATGTAAAACCAAAAAGTACATCTCCAACTTTTTAAATACACTGCACTCTGCCTTTGGGGCTGTCCAGGGCCTACATTAGGGGTGACGTATATGTAATAAAAAGGAAGGTTTGGGCCTGGCAAGAGGATTAGCTTGCAGGTTGACATGGCAGTTTAAAACTGCACACACAGGCTCTTCAGTGGTAGGCATGAGTCATGTTCAAATGGCTACTGAAGTGGGCGGCACAAGTGCAGGCCCACCAGCAGCATTTAATTTACAGGCCCTGGGCACAGGTAATGCACGTTACTAGGGACTTATAAGTAAATTAGATATGCCAATTGTGGCTAAACCAATGTTACCACGTTTTAAGCAGACAGCACAAGCACTTTAGCACTGGTTATCATTGATAAAGAACGCAGAGTCCTAAAGACAGTAGAAAGGAGGTCAGCCAAACAGGAGTTCAGAAGGTAGAAAAGTTAAGAGAAACTATGTCAAGGAAGCCAGGTCTAAGATAATGGAATTAGGGGACTTGGTGTTAGTGCTGGAGTGCTCTCAGAAAATGAAAACTCCTTTTTTGCATAACATGGAGTTATGGGTGCCCATATTAACGAATGGTTTAAATGCTGTGGCAAATCTAGGGCTGCCTAATATTTGGAGGATCTCAATGATTGTTCCTATTTTTAAAAAGGGAATAAGGTAGACCCTAGCTGTTATAGGCCAATTTCTCTTTTAGATTCATAGATTTGTCTTAAAGGTTGCAGTAAGAAATTTATCACAGTTAGAAGTATGGGTTGAGAAGAACACAGTAATTAATGATGTGCAATATGGTTTTTGAAAACGTATTGACAGTCAAACAATGCTTGAATCTTAATTTATTAATCATCATCATCAATTAATCGCTAATTATACTTAGGCAAAAAGGGAGAAGTATTTTAACATATCTTTTATGGGTCTCTCCATTGCCTTTGATTGTGTCAAGTGCTCCCATTTATGGGACATTTAATCAAACATGGGAGTGGATAAGGGTTTAATTTATTTTATTCAACAATTGTGTTCAGATACAGAAGCCTCGGTTTGCTATAGCTACAGGTAGAATACATGAAGCACTTTAGGGTTTTGAAGAGCGGTGAGACAGGGATGCATTCTGGTCACCTTTTGTATATTTTATATGAGTGAAATTGAGAACTTTTCTATTAAGTGGGCTACAGATTTACTTTGTGTCAGAGGTTGCCCAGTTGCAACTCTATTATATGCAGATGATGTTGTTTTAATGGCTCAGACAGGGAATGTATTACAGTGTCTCCTTGATAATTTAGCAATTTTTATAGATAAATTAGGCTTGAAAGCCAATCGAGGGAAGACTTTTATTATTATGCTGGGCACGGGCAAGAGGAAGCCACACTCATTGTTCCTGAAATAAGAAAAGATTTTATACATAAATACCTTTTTCTACTTGGGACTGTTATTCAACTCATTAAATACGTGGGTGCCCTTAGTACAGCATAGGAAATTATATTTAAAAAAAAATATCCAAGCAGTGGATAGTGTTGTTGCAAAATTAAGTAGCAAACCTTAAATGAACTCTTGATGATGTATAATGGTAAGCGTATAGCAGGAGTGAGTTATGGGGTGGGTGTATGATGTACACAAAATGTAAGTCTTTGCAAATAGTTGA
This sequence comes from Pleurodeles waltl, assembly GCF_031143425.1. NCBI lineage: Eukaryota > Metazoa > Chordata > Amphibia > Caudata > Salamandridae > Pleurodeles > Pleurodeles waltl. The sequence continues at coordinate 828,592,763 of NC_090437.1, read as the reverse complement.
AAAAAGGTTCTTGGAGAAACTGTAAGAAGTTCTTCCTGGTTGTTCTAATGTTGTCTGTCATGAGGAGCTAGAAGAGCTTTTTCTTGAAGATTATTTACATGCAGCACCACTGCTATAGCGACATGCAGTCTGGACAAAGCCGGAAAATTTGGTAAACAGGGAATTTATATTGGACTGTTTGTCACTGCAGGGGGGGTCCAATATTCAGTGGTTAGCTATTATTAAGAGGGTTTGTTGTAAGGTAGTGCAAGTGCAATATTTATCTGAACCAGAAGCTGTGGTGGACATCAGTTGGAAGGAGCCAACATATTGATATAAGTTGTTTTAGTTGTGAAGTGTTCAGCTCATCAAACCGGGCATTCAAACTTGGTGACGAATGCCTAACTAGGGTCGCCTCCTCCATAAGGGCAGAGGAGCGTGCCCCCCGCTAGCAGCAGAAGCTGCAAACCATTCAGAACGAAAGGATAATAAACTATGTTTATTATCCTTTCGTTCTGAAAGTGGCGGGGCCACCGGTGTGACGTGCACTAAGGGAGAGTGCTCGGCACTCCCCCTTAGAACACATGTGTGTTTGGCTGGCCGTCCTGGGCCGGCCAAACACACAAGCGCAGTAGGCTGTCTCCAGCCCGGCAACACAGTTGCCTGCACAGGGCGCCTGAACAGGGTGCTCCCAGCCAATCCTGATGCTCCTTTGAACAGCGTCAAGATTGGCACAGGGCAGGCTGGAAGCCTGCGCCTGCAGCGGAAGGCAGCAGAGACAGAGGAGCGGTGCGGCCTGCATTCAGGTAAGTTTTTCTTATTTTGTTTATTTAAATAATTTAATGTATCCCTCTGCTCTCCTCCTTTCCCCCTTCCCCTCCCTGTTGCTCCGCACCCACCTACCCCTTTTAAGAGCTGCGAGCAGCGACTGCGCCTCACATCATTTTCTGTTTAGCAGATTCAGAATGCAAAAAGTTCCCAAGTTGGTGGTTTTAATTATAAAGATACAGAAGAGGGTCATTTACCATGGTGCAAATGTCATAATTTTTCAGAGCAGAATACACTACATCTAATGTTTTTCTGTAGTGTTTACCAATCACCAAAGGTCTCATATGTTATACCATTGTTAACAAATAAAGTGTTTGTACAATGTACACATGCTCTTACCTATTTGCAAGAAATTATGGTTTCCTTTCATTTTTGCCAAGTTAAGAAAATTCGGAAACATCTTTTACTGGTATAATATATGATGATATTTTACTGAATTTCCCTGACTATCAGCTTTTCAGTTGTTGTATTTAGTGGGATGTTGATACAAGTGTATTGTACATGCGTAATTTTCTTATAGTATTCTTTTATGTCTCTCAATTGTGTTGAATAAATACGTTTTAAAATGAATTAATGTCTACAGACATAAGTGTGAAACTGTTTGGTTGGATAAATATAAATATATTTGAATATATTCACTGAAATTAACAAGGGTTACATACAAAACCATAGAAATTCAGCAGTTACAGTAATACTTAAAGTTATACTTATGAACTATAACTTGTGGCCTAAAGCTACTTAACGACAGAAGTTATTTTTTCTTCAGATAAATATAACAACAAGTATAACTTAACTGTTGAACTTTGCATGGTGGAACTTCAATCTAACTATAACGTCAGTGAATTTCTATGTTTCTATGTTTTTGTAATGTAAAGTAATATCTAACTATCACATATTAATAAAACCACTGCTGCGCCCAGACCTCTTTCCCCTTGCTTGCTCCCTATCCTGCTCTGCACATAGCCTATGGCTGTGCGCAGCATGTGTTGGTGTGTGAGAAGGTTTTTATCCCATTGTTTTTTGGATACATGGATCCTTTGTGAGTTTACATGGGGGGGGACACTGAGTTTAGTGTTTTGTCCTCTCCCTGGCTCGATACAAGAAAGAAAATGGTGGCCGCAACTTTCCTCTCAGTGTGCGGCCACCCAATCAGGGTTCAGGGCTTTGCTTTTCCCAATGATCCATAGATCATTTGAGAGTGGATCTGTGAAGGGTTCCTATATATATATATACATTTCATTTTCCTTTAATAACTCGAAAACTACTAGATAGATTTACACCAAAAAACAAAACGAGCTCTTTCTGGACCAAGAACTAGCTTTCCGCCAAATATGGCATGATTCCATTCAGTGGTTCAGACTGTAGTTGTGTCCACTATCCCTTTGGGAAATTACACAGGGAGATACATGTTTTGGGACACCCGCCCCCTTTTCTCGGCTCCTGCTTGATGAATCACCCTTAAACTGCTAAAGTGGCAGACATACCAGTTTCAGAATTGTGTGAAGATTTGTTAAATGTCAAAACATTTCCTATGGAAACTAGGTCCTAACTATAGCCAGTGGGTTATATATATATAGTTGGATTGATATATAATAATGAAAATTACTATACGTTAAAAAGAAACATAGAAATTCACTGAAAAAAATGAAAGGTTACAGGGACGTTATAGTTAGGAAATAGAGTTTAAAAAACGTAGAAATTCACTGAAAACACCAAAGGTTACAGGCACGTTATAGTTAGGTCCTGAATTTATTTCCACAAAACCAGAGAAATTCAGCAGTTATAGTTACCTGAGTTAACTATAACTTGCCCCCCCTGTAATGCACTGTTTATGACATCACATATTATATCACTCATAACAAAGTCAGTGACATCACTGATGGCATAATTGGGTTCCATTCAGTAGGGCCACTGCTTAAAATAAACAGAGGGGGTTCAGCATGGCCCCTCTGCCGAAGCCTTATTAGGCCTTGTGGACCCATCTTCAAGGACCGTCCCTTACTAGAGCTTTGTTAGGTCCTGAGGAACCCATCCCCGAGGGCCACTACTTAAAAACAGGGGAGGGGGACATGTGACCCCCTTCCCAAAAGCCTTATTAGGCCCTGGGGACCACATCACCCAGGGTAACTCTTGGAAAAAAAAATAGGAAGGGGGCACACGTGGCCCCTCTCCCCAGGCCACTTTTGGCCCCCAGGACTAAATCCCCCAGGGCCCGGTATCATTTTCAGGTGGTGAGGGGCTTTCATCCCCTCTCTCCAAGCTGATTTTGTTCCTGGAGACTTCGTCCAACAGGGTCCAGCATGGCTTTTAGGGGGAGGGGGCACACAGCCCCCATCCCCAGGCTGAATTCAGCCCCAGGGATGTCATCCCTGAGGTTCAGCATGACTTTCAGGGGGAGAGGGTCATGCGGCCTCAGGAACCCCATACAATGGAGCCCTCACACTTAAAGGTGGGTGTCCTGCTGCCCACCTAGGGCACTCACCATACTGTTGTTGGAAGGCCAGAAGTCCGCCAGTGGCGGTGAACAGCACACCACCAAATGATGCCAAAAACTAAAACCTCCAAATATCCTGCAACCTCCAGCCACCACCAGGGCCCATGATGGCAGAAAGGCTGAACACTCCACCCGCCACCACCATGCAGACAGATCCTCCGCCCACCAAATATTGATGCACAAATCACTGCATCGGATAGGTGATGTCGAACGTCCATTGGTGGTACGGACCCCCACAGCCAGCAATGGGACCCAACAACAAGAAATCCACACATTGGCAAGTTTGAAACCCACACACCTGACACACATCCACAACACTATAAAACACACCCCAGTAATCCTTTGCAAAGCCAATTGCATGAATGAGAGTGACAACATAACATGCATTCACTGAACTCAACACAACAAAACTCACACGCACAAATACACAACAGCACTCTCACCAATACACCCAAAACACCACACCCATAACACACACCATGGCACCCCCGCTTCAGAAATAGGGAGCTAAGGGCAATGGTGGATGGAATACTGAAGGTTGAGCCACAACCTTTCAGGGCAGAGGTGCAGCAGACAACCATCGTCAGGAAAATGGAGTTATGGCAGATGATTGTCAACAAGGTCAACGCAGTGGGAAACCATCCACGCACAAGGGACGACATCCGCAAGAGATGGAACGACCTACGCGGGAGGGTGAGGTCAATGGCATCCAGGCACAACATTGGGTACAGAAGATTGGGGGAGAACCCCCACCTACACCCCTGACTGTACCAACTGGGAGGAGAAGGTACTGGCTATCCTGCACCGGGAGGGCCTCACTGGACTCACTGAAGGACTGGACTCGGGTAAGTCAACTCCAATTACTACATATCCACTACACCTGTAATGCATGTACCACCCCAACCCTCCCAACACCACCAGGACCACATCCCCACCCAGTCCACAACATCTACATCTAGTCACCCTGCATGCCCACAAACCCACTAAGAGGCCCACATCCCTCCCCCTGTGCACAGTCACCTACCCCTGCAATGATTCACAATGGCACTGCTGCACCCACAATGCACCTACACCCCCATGCAAAATGAAAGGATGATTTCACAAAAGGACCCTGCATGGCCCGACAGGGGAATAAAAACACAAAATAGGGCAGAGCTGTGCATCTATTTCAGAATTAGTACATGTAACATACATTTCCATCCCCCCCCAGGCACCACCACCCATACCACCCGGACGGAAAGGCCAAGGAATGCCAGCACCCCACATGGAGATAGAGGCCCCACTCAGGAGACTGGAGAGGGATGTATGGACAGTGAGGAATACCCTGGCCCGTCACACAGTCCTGAACTGTCTCCCTCCAGCAGCCCCACCCAGGATACCACTGACAGCCCTACCATCCAACCAACACCATCAGCTCAGGCCAAACAACCCAACACCAGTGTCTCCAGGCCCCAGACTGATGGACCACATGTACAGAGGCCAGAGTGTCCACCCACCAACAGGCAGGATGATGATGGCCCCAGTGCAAGTGGGACTGCCAGAACTGTGCAGGGTACACAGGCACAGGGGACAAGGGCCAGTGGGAGGGCATCAGTGGCCCAGGTGGGAGGCCAAAGGATGGAGCATACCACCATACCCAGGACAGGATGGGCCAGATCCTGGCCACCCTGGACCAGAATCAAAGGCTGCAGATAGCACAACACCAAGAGGCCATGGATCAATGGAAACAACTCAATGCCACCATGGCCAATATTGCAGGGGTGCTAGCCAGCCTGAGACCTTCACCTACTGCCCTGCCATCTACATCTGCAGCAGCTCTGGACTGGTGGCACTGCCAGAGGACACACAGGAGACCAGCACCCCTAGCCCTGCAGCCCAGCACCAGTCACTCAAACATGACCTCAGACCCAGATATGGCACTGGAACACCTGCCAAGACCAAGACCCCCGCTAAGGAGTGACTCTGCCCTGAACTGTCGCCCAAGTGTGACACTATGCCACCATGTTGACCAGCAAATACCAATACATTATCTACCAAGGGACAAATGGACCAATACCCACTGCCACCAACAGCTGAGCCCATGCACCAGAGTATGGATATGCACCACTCCATATCACTGTACCTCAAAATTACAAATTTGTGACACTTAATAAAACACATCTACACCAAATCGTATGTCCTCTGTCATTATGAGTATATAATTGTGACTGTGTGTGCATTAGCCAGTCAATTTGATAATCATACCTTTATCGCAGGAAGGAAATCCCACACACTGTAGTGTCTGAAGTAAGTTAGTATGTGCACCATTTCGAGTTCCTTGGCACATGCCACTTCAATCTTCAGTTAACATTGTCAATGACTACAGACACCACAACACCAATCACATGAGTCAGACCTACACTATACAGTGAAGACAACAGCATCAGTGAACAGTACCTCATAGTCACTGAAAGTATAGGTGGATCAGCTGGGTCCTCTTCATCCTCACCATTACTCTCATCCCCTCTCAGAGGTTGCAGGTCTGGTTGATCAGCACCCTCCTCCTCTAGAAGGGGGATAGCCTTCCTCATAGCCAAGTTGTGCAGTATGCACCAGGCCACCATTATTCTACACACCTTCTCAGGTCCATAGCACAGGGATCCCCCAAAGAGATGGAGGCAACAACATCTAGCCTTCAGGAGACCTATAGTGCACTCAATCACCCTCCTAGTATGTCCAAGGGCCTCATTATAATTCCTCTCTGCATCTGTCCTGGGATTCCCCATTGGTGTCAGGAGCCATTGCAAGTTGAGGTAGCCAGAATAACCTGCAAAAGTGGGCGAAAGAGGACTTTAACAAACTGCCATTACTTGCATAGAGCCTGGCTGTCAGCTATGTACAGATCCAGTGTCATACACACTCACCTATGAGCCAACCTCTGTTGCCTTGTAGTTGTTCCATCATGTGTGGCACACTGCTGTTCCTCAGGGCAAAGGAATCATGGACTGATCCTGGAAACCTGGCATTTACATGTGATATGTACTGGTCAGCAGTACACACCAATTGTATGTTCATGGAGTGGAAGTTCTTTTGATTCCTGTACACCTGTTCATTCTGTCTTGGGGGGATGAGAGCAATGTGGGTTCCATCAATGGCACCTATCACATGGGAATGTTAGCAAAGGCATAAAATCCAGACTTGATAGCAGGTAGCTCAGCCATTTGGGGAAACTGGACATATGCCTGCAGACGTTGGACGAATGTATCCAGGAATTTCAACAAGATGAGGCTGAACATTGGCTGTGAGAACCCTGCACCCATGCCCACTGTCACCTGAAATGAGTCTGTAGCCAAAAAAATGGAGTGCAGATAGCACTTGCACTGTAGTAGGGAAGACATGCTGATTCCGATTAGACAGTCTAAGTACAGGATCCAGTAAGGCACATAGGTCATGGATTGTAGCAGAATTCAGTCTGTAGGTGACAATGATGTGACATTCATCCATGGTTTCCAAATCGACAAGAGGTCGGTACACAGATGGGACCCTCCCTCGCCATATTGGTCTGTACCTATGGGCGCCGAATGAACCCATATGAGGGCCACACATACATGGTCCAAACAGGTTGTAAACGTATTGATGGATGTGCAATAAGTAGGTTACACAGACAGACGCTATGGATTATGTACAACGTTAGGCACATGTGTGCAGGGTCAAGTCTGTTGTAATGGCATCCCAGTGTGGACACATTTCATAAGATGGGTGCATGTGAGGATCAGTCACTCATGTGAGCAAGCGACTAGGGCTGAGATTTGGATGCCCTGAACGGGGACCCTGGTCAGGATATATGTACGTGGTGCTAGCAAGATGGCAGCCTCCTGCCAACCAGGTCTGAGGGAGTGGAAGTGGCATCATTCCGCTGGCGGTAGCCGTCATGGTGGAAAGCGGTGTTCACCGCTGTGCACCCACTCATTGGATTACATGGTTGTCAATGGGGAACCTGGGCCTATCATGATAGCCGTCGGCAGTGACGGTACACACCGCCGGGGAACGTACGCCATGTCGTCACACCCATGACACTTGACTCCTGATTCCTGTGCAAGCAAGTACTCCACTGCATGTGCTGCTGTGTCCTGACTCTGGTTACTCCGATGGGACAAGTCACAGGGGAACGGGCCCTGGCCTTCACCACGGAGGAGCTCGAGAAGCTGGTGGACGGGGTCCTATCCCTGTATGCCAAGTTAGATAGGTGACCAGAGGAGCAGATGAGTTGGTGGATGCCTTGCTTGGATGTCTGTGATGGTGGATGATGACTGTATGAATGTGTGTTTGATTTGTAACTGCACAGCTGTAGATTGTGTGGCATGTACTGTTTGTGAGTTGGTTACATGTCTTTTGGAAATGTCCGTTATACAGGGGACGACATGTCATCTGTATAAGATGCCCACATCCTGACGCCTGTTTTTCTGCTCTGTGTGTCCCATACAGGTCAGCGCCCATCAGAAGAGAGGACTGTGGCGAGCCATCGCCAAGGAGATGCGGACCCTGTGGGCCTGCAACCGGCAGAGCACCCACTGCAGGAAGCGGTGGGAGGACCTGAGGCGCTGGGCCATGAAGATCTGCGAAGCCCAGCTGGGGAAGGCCTCTCAATGAGGAAGGTGTGCCCGTCAGACCCTGACCCACCCCCAATGGCCCCCATTCTGGCGGTAGCCTAGCTGGATTTGGATAGGCGCTTGAAGGAAGCACAGCAGCCACAAGGGAGTGAGTACCAACACTGTTTAGTACTACTTTGATGGATGTATTTGGGTGCTGTGGTATGTATGATGTCCATTGCCAGGCCCTCCGACAGATGTGTGTTAAGATGCGGAAACAGGTAAGATATAACCACAGCTTTATTTTATTGCCACCAACCCAGGACAGAGCGGATACACTCGACGCTCACTCTGTCCAACTGCCAAAGAACCTCCTTTGCTCATCACTCGCACAAGGAACCCTGATGAAGTGAGGGTTCTAATATGTGCCTTAACATTGACAGAATTATAACCAGGTAAACATAACACATCCCCCTTACCCAAAATCAAACACTAAAAGAAAAGATAGGGAACCAGTTTTAAGAAGAAAGGAAAATAATATTTACATACTAGGAAGAAAAATTACTTACTACATATTGCTAAACAGGTTTCCACTGTGATGCAAAAATATGCAAACCTACTACATGTTACCATACAGATTATACTATGTTGCGATTATATGCAAGGCACCATGTGTTAAGCACAGTACCAATACATTTTGATACACAAAGGGGGTCATTCTGACCCGGGCGGGCGGCAGACGCCGCCCCCCTGGCGGGAACCGCCTAATAGCCGCTCCGCGGTCAGAAGACCGCGGAGGCCATTCTGACTTTCCCGCTGGGCCGGCGGGCGCCCGCCAAGGGAGCGCCCGCCGGCCCAGCGGGAAAGGCCCTGCAACACAGAGGCCGGCTCCGAATGGAGCCGGCGGTGTTGCAGGGGTGCGACGGGTGCAGTTGCACCCGTCGCGATTTTCACTGTTTGCTATGCAGACAGTGAAAATCATGCTGGGGCCCTGTTAGGGGGCCCCTGCACTGCCCATGCCAGTGGCATTGGCATGGGCAGTGCAGGGGCCCCCAGGGGCCCCACAACACCCGTTCCCGCCATCCTGTTCATGGCGGTCAAAACCGCCAGAAACAGGCTGGCGGGAAGGTGGTCGTAATCCCAGCGCCGCCATGGAGGTTCAGCCCAGCCAGGGGAAATCCGGCGGGAAACCGCCGGCTCCCCTTTTCTGACCGCGGCTTTACCGCCGCGGTCAGAATGGGCACTGAAGCACCGCCAGCCTGTTGGAATGACCACCAAAGTCTTTTAACCATTTCGGTTCAGAGCGTAACCTGGAAGAAACCTTGGTCTGAACCCCGGCCTCGGACTCATGACTATTTTTCATTCGTCGGTTCTCTGGAGAAGTGGAATCCTTCACAATCCTGGACATACTCCATACATCTCCATTATCCAAAACAACGGGGAAAAAAATTACTTCCTTAATACTGTAAGGACCCTTGAAACTTGATCTTCCCTTTGTTACAAAAGTAGGATCTTTTACCAACACCATGTCACCAATCTTCCATTTAACATTGGAAACGCCCCATTTTGAGTCATAACGCAATTTGTATTTACACTGATAGTTTCTCTTACGGTCATACGTCTTATTAACCCTCTTAAGGTCAAAATGATCAAAATCCTCCAGCCCCAATCTGTTTTTCATCCAAGCTGGAAACATTTTGGTGCACCCTGACCTGCCTCTCATATACTCGAAAGGAGCAATCTTGGTGATACTATTAGGGGTATTCCGATGTGCCCACCACAAGTCTCTGAGTAAACCAGCCAATGAAGCTCTGGTCACAACAGCCTCTTGTACACATGATTTAACCATCCTATTCATACGCTCTGCAAGACCGTTAGCCTGAGGTAAATAGAGAGCTGTACTTAAATGTACCACAGCCAAAGATTCCAAGAAAAGTTTCATTTCTTGAGATGTCAGCTGCACCCCATTGTCCGTGACCAAATGACTTGGCACACCTTCCCGAGAGAATTCTTCCCTCAGAAACTCAATAACCGTTCTGGTGTCTATCGAACACACACACTTCGTTACCACCCATTTCGACGCATAATCAACCAACAACAATACATACCGTTCAATGGCAGGCAAAAGATGAAATGGTCCCATGAAATCAAGACCCAATTTCAACCAAGGCTTCTCGGGGGGTTTTACAGGGTACAGTGGAGCTTTCATTATAACCTTACTTTTGTCACTGCATGCGCAAGATACACAATCCTTCACAACAGCCTCTGCATCGCGGTCAAGCCCAGGCCACCAGTACACAGCTCTCAGTCTAGATTTGGTCAAACTTCTGCCCAGGTGTCTTTCATGAGCTAAGTTAATTATTTTACCTCTCAAAGCAACTGGAGGTATGGACTTAGAACCCCTAGATAATCCACCTTCACTCAAACTCAGCTCATCTCTTACATTCCAATATTTCCTCAAAGAATCAGAGATATCTTTATACTCTGGCCAACCTTTCACAATGAACTCTACAAGAGATTTCCTGTCAGAATCCTGCTCTACTGACAAACTTCCACTCATCTTGAGTTATAGCCATTTCTCTCACCCAATTGATCACCATCGATACATCAGAAGAATCATCAATGGAATCATCATTACAGTTGACAGAAGCACGGGACAAGAAATCTGCTACCACATTCTTTGGTCCTGGTATATATTCCACCAAAACATTATATTCCATCAGCCCTTCCACCCATCTTCTTATCCTAGGTGTGAGGTCATCTCCTTTTTTTGCAGAAAAAATTTGGACAATGGGTCTATGATCTGATCTGACCACAAAAGGTAAACCCCATAAGCAAAACCTAAAATGTTTGATTGCCCACATACACGCTAGTGCCTCTCTCTCTATAACCGAATAGTGTTGTTCAGCTTCTTTAAGAGAGCGAGACGCAAAGGCAATGACCTTTTCTTCCTGGTCTATCCTTTGAATCAAAACAGCTCCTAAACCCTTGACACTTGCATCCGTGTACAAGAAAGTTTTTGTGAAGGCATTAAAATGCCCCAAAGTGGGCATTTTACTGATACTATCTTTGACAGACGTGAAAGCAGAAATGCAATCAGCAGTCCAAGTAAACTCACACCCTTTCTTCAGAAGTGATCTTAGGGGTTGAGTTACACTAGAAAAGTTAGCAATGAACTTGGAGTAATATTCTGCTAACCCCAAAAATGGATCTGTCGCCATCTTTATCCCTGGGCTCAGGTGCTCGGATGATGGAATCAACTAATTCTAACTTGGGCTTAATTCCTTCACCCGATATAGTGTGACCAAGGTAAGCTACTGAAGTGACCCTGAATTTGCACGTCTCTTTTTTAACAGTGAGACCTGACTGGGCAAGCTTTCTCAACACCTTCCTGAGGATTTCATCATGATCACTTACAGTCTTACCATGGATCAAAATGTCGTCTTGGAAAAATAAAATCCCAGAGATCCCTTCAAGGGTTTTCTTCATAACCCTCTGAAAACATGCAGCTGCTGAAGCCAACCCAAATGGCATTCTTAAGAATTGATATGCTCCCACTGGTTTACAAAGGAGGTGAGATGCCTAGATTCGGGATGTAAGACAATCTGATGATAAACAGAGGATAAGTCTAACACACTGAAGATTTTCGACCCTCCCAACCGCGATAATTCTTCAGATATGTTCGGAAGAGGTTGACGATCTACCCAAATATGCCTGTTTAGATCTCTAAGATCTACGCACATGCGAATCTGTTTTCCATTATCCTTGGGAGCCAAAACCACAGGGGCAAGCCATGCTGAAGATTCTATCTCCTCAATTATTCCCGCGTCCAACAACTTATTCAATTCAGCCTTGAGAGGCTCCATCATCAGTCTCGGAACCCTCCTTGCCTTGTGCACTGATGGAACTGCACCCCTTTTGAGTATTATTATGTGCTCGAAATTGGTTAAACACCCTAACATGTCACTGAAAACTTCAGGAAATTCTTTAAAAATCTCTAGGTCAGTATTATCATCACTCACCACTGAAACTTGAGAATCAGAGTTGGGATCCAATCTAATTCCCATGTCACGCTGGTGACGCCAACCCAGAAGATTATTCCCTCGCTTGGCTACATAAACTTTACCCATAGTGGATTTATTCTGAAACTGGATTTCTATAACCTTATAACCAATTACATCTATTTTCGTACCACCATAACTGACGGGGTTAATGCCCGGTTCAATTAAGGAATTACAGTTCTCACCAAATACTGCTTGCCAATTCTTGTCGCCTACCATGGTGTACGGGGAACCTGAGTCTGCTAAAACTTTAATAACCTTGCCATCAAGGCGAATGGTGCATTCAGGCAAAATAATGGGCCCATCATCAACCATACCAGTGCTAATTCCTTCATGATTAATATTTGGCTCGACACATAGGACCATCTTGTTGATATTTTCAGTAACAGCATCCACCGTACTTTGTTTGTCACTATTACAAATTCTCGCATAATGGCCCTTTTTTCCACATTTCCTACACGTTGAGTTGCATGCAAAACAGTTTGGGATATTCGCTGTGTGCCCAGTATTGCCACATCGATAACACCGTAGTCCTGAATGTTTCTTCTTCTCCTGGGATGGTACAGTAACCTTGTCATCAAAACCAACTCTTGAAATCTCCTCCTGAACTCGTGTCGCTTTTGCTATGCACAAATTATCTCCTTTGTGATTTTTCATTTCTTTGATCCAGCTATTGGTGCTCTCCATACCTTCTACAATTGAAATAGCTTCTCGCAAATTGGGATTCTTTGTTAAAAGCTTTTCCTGAACCCGTTTGCTGTTAGTACAGCGGACTAATTGGTCGCGGATAAGAGAATCAGAGATGTCTCCAAAGTCACAGGTACGTGCTAGAGTACGTAAGGCAGCAACAAAATTTCCAACACTCTCCAATTTACCTTGAGATCTCGCAAAGAATTTGTGTCTCTCTAACACCACATTAAGGGCCAGATGTAGGAAAAAAGCAAATTGCGACTTGCAATTTGCGAGTCCGTGCGACTCGCAAATTGCAAGTCGCAATTTGCTATGCAGAAAGGTGTCTCAGACACCTTCTGCAACTCGCAATGGGGTCGCAAAGACCCACCTCATAAATATTTATGAGGTGGGTCGCAGTTTGCGACCCCATTGCGAGGATGGGCACTCACGGGGATGGTGGCCTGCTGGAGACAGCAGACCACCATGTCCGTGACTGCTTTTTAATAAAGCAGTTTTTTTTTTTCTATCTGCAGCCCGTTTTCCTTAAAGGAAAACGAGCTGCACTTAGAAAAAAAAACGAAACCTTTTGTTTCGGTATTTTTCAGAGCAGGTAGTGGTCCATAGGACCACTACCTGCTCTGAAAAATAGTTTTTGTGATCATTCACAAAGGGGAAGGGGTCCCGTGGGGACCCCTTCCCGTTTGCGAATGGGTTACCATCCACTTCAAGTGGATGGTAACAGCGATTTCATTTGCGACCGCTTTCGCGGGCGCAAATGAAATTGCATAGCATTGCGAGTCGCAAATAGGAAGGGAACACCCCTTCCTATTTGCGAGTCGGAAATGCATTTTGCGAGTCGGATCCGACTCGCAAAATGCATTTCTGCATAGCAAAGAGGCTTTTGCGCCTCGCAAACGGCGTTTTTCACCGTTTGCGAGGCGCAAACCCTTTGCTACATCTGGCCCCATGTTTGGATTCAAAATGAGCTGCCAACATAGTTATAGACATGTCATAAATATCTCTTGGTTCACCTTCCACCCCTCCAATGGGTAATGTTTCAAGACTGTCATAGATGTTCCTCCCTTCAATGCCCAAATTGTGTAAAAGAACAGCTTGTTTCCTAGCTGGGGAAAATTTTTACCCACCTATTGCTATTAAATATGAGTCAAAAAGATTTTTCCAACACTTCGAGGGTAAAATGGGCTCACCTTTATCAGAGAGAAAAGGAGGAGGTTGAGACATCGTGGTTGCACTCATCATTGTAACAGTCACTAAAATCCCTAACAAATTCCAATAATAAAGAAGCTCACAGAGGTCAGCAGTCTAGTTTCCTCTTCCAGTTCCTGTGGTAACAGGAATAAAGTTTCAAGCAGTTGAATGCGGAGACTCTACAGTGCTTCCAGGAGGTTGCTAGGCAACACGAGTGCATCGGAAGAAGGCAGACAACTGTGTCACGAAACAGGATCGCGCGCAGTTGCCTCACACGCAACGATCAACAGATGCCCAAAAAAAAACCTCCCCCAAAATTTTTTTTTGTAAAATGTCGCAAGGAGACGCCAACGCCACCACGGACGAACACACAGCGACAGACAGGACTGCTGCAACTCACGGCGAACGCACAGAAAGGCTTACCACGAGCCGCGGCGGCAAACCGCAGTGGCGTCTCTCCTCAGGTCAAAGGCACCAGAAAAGAAATGAATGATCCAGCAGGGACAACCACGAACAGGAACGACGGCCCAACAGGAACCACTCACGGGCGGCCGCAAATACAGGAATCAAGCAAGGCAAATTCCAACGGTCGGTCCAGGGTTGGTGGCAGCGCCTGTGAAGACCAGGCCCTCATCGCCAGTGTTAAGATGTGCAAACAGGTAAGATATAACCACAGCTTTATTTCATTGCCACCAACCCAGGACAGAGCGGCTACACTCGACGCTCACTCTGTCCAACTGCCAAAGAACCTCCTTTCCTCATCACTCGCACAAGGAACCCTGATGAAGTGAGGGTTCTAATATGTGCCTTAACATTGATAGATTATTAACCAGGTAAACATAACAATGTGCTTTGCAGTCCAGCCCCCCATAGACACTGAAATAGTGTGGAACAGGTGTGGACAGTCCAAGTAGACCCATGGGGGTTCACCTTCCTATACTCTTGGATGCTTTGTGGGCCCATGGACTAGTGGGTGCATTGTCTGGGCATGGTCCCCCATGTGTGTAGTCCACAGAGTTTGTCAGGTCCGTGTTTCATGTGGGTAATGGGGTGTATTCTGGGGGTAGTGGCCACTAGTCAGGGCACAGTCATGACTATTGTTGTAGGTGCTACGTGTAGGTGTAGGACCTGGATAGGAGTGTGTGGGAACTAGAAATGTACATTCCTTCAGGTATTTATATATTTCTCCCATGTTTTGTCTCTCTACCCCTGTGCTCTTGTGTAATTTGTGTGCATCAGCATCATCTGGCGAGGGAGCAGTGGCACCGGCGAGTGGGGATGCAGAGGCCCATGGTTCCAAGGAGGCAGAGTCGACTGACGCCAAGGGGACCAGTGGGTTGGAGGGCGAGGGGAGTACCAGGGGGGAGGCAATTACCACTGGCAGTAGCGACTCTGATATCTCCTCCGATGAGAGCTCCCTGGTGGTGGCGAACCCTAGTGGGCCAAACCACTCTTTGTCATCTTCTGCCACCCACATGCCATCTCTGCCCTCCCAGTTGCTCCTCACCCAGTTGACCGTGCCCGCTCACCCAGGAGGGTGGGCTTCTACTTTGCCCCAGGCACCTCATCCCCTGCCCCAGTCAGCCCTAGTGCCCTCACGGAGAAGGCTATAGACCTCCTGAGGACCATCTCTGTTGAGCAGACAACCATTGTGAATGCCATCCAGGGGCTAGCATCACAGATGCAGCAAGGTAATGCATACCTGGAAGGCATTCATGGTACCGTGTCTGGCCTACGGAGATCTTTTCAGGCTCTGGCCTCCTCTTTGACGGCAGCCAGTGTCCCTGGTCTTTCTGTCCCTCCTCCAACCACCTCTATCCCTTCCAGCACACCACTCCCTTCATCCATCCCAAGCTCACATCCAGACAGCCAAGCACACTCATCAACACACAAGAAGCACACAGACAAACACAATCACCACACTTCCCACCACAGTCATACACACACCCAACATACAAAGGCACACAAAACAACATCCACTTCCCCCAGTGTGGCCACCTCTCCTGCCTCCCTGTCTGTCAGCTCACCATGCACACCCACAAGTACTGCACCCTCAGTCACTGCTGCTGCGCCCATTCTTGCAGTCACCACAACAGGTGACATCGAGACACCCAAGACACCCCAGACACCACACTAGCACTTACCACAACTACATTGACTGACACATGCAGCACACTCACCAGACCTGCAGACACCGAGACAACAAGCATGTACACTGACAGCCTGTCTTGTCCCACTGTGTCCACCCCCGCTCCTCCCAAAACACTCACAGACACCCACACAACACACATCCACCACACATAAGCATACTACACAGGCGCCTGCATCCACAGTCCGGCACACCTACACCTGGTACAAGCGCTCCCTCTACAGCCACTCCCACACCTTCCTCCAAATTCACCCCAACTGCCCCTAAGAAAATTTTCCTCTCCCGTGTTGACCTGTTTGAACCCAATGGCCCACCCCGTCTTGTCCCTAAACCTGCACATCTCCTTGCCCAGTCCACTTGTTCCATGCCCAGGTCCGCCCCAGTCTGCCCTTCCCATCCCCGGGTCCCTTCCTCAGGGAGTAAGAAGCCCTGTGTTGACCCAGGTCCCTCTGTCACCCCTCAGTCCAAACCCACTCCCCCACCTTCCAGTGGCAAGCCCAAACCCCCTCCACCTCTCAAACGTAAGCCCATGCTACCCCCTTCCAGATGTAAATCCCCACCCGCCACCTCCTGCCCCTGTTCCCTGGGGTGCCTTGCTGCCCCATTGATGTCCCTTTACAGTGGAGTACCCTCTGCACATGTGGGAGTCAAGTCCGGCCTATTGGGGCCATTCAGGATATTTGGTATGGACTGGCCAATGGCCTTATTTGGACATTACATTTTTCTACTTCTATTAAAGTTCGAGTGCCCAGTGGTGCTGTTGGCAGAATATGATGAAGTTGTTCATCGTTTCACTGTGGGTGTGTGGTGTGCACGTGTGTGTACTTTGATCCCAGGCTTTGTTGCCTTGTGTCGGGTAAGTACATCTTGTTCTGGTGTGTATGGTGTGGGATGGTGTGAGGGGTTGGGAATGCGTTGCTTTTGTGTAACTGTGCCCTTTCTTCCCATGTGTACTAGGTTGGAGTACTTACCATCGTCGTCTTTGTCGGCGGTCACGGTCGTGGAGATATATGGAAAGGAGCAGCACAGGCATTATTTGCAACTCTCTCTCCATGTCTACTTTGGCGTGTTGTGTGTACCTCCGGTGAGCGTGTCCTTTTATTTTGTTTGTTTCCGCCCCGGAACTGATGGCGGCCTTGTACTTCATTATTTGGTGGGCAGGTAGGACCTTTCTGTCAGCCTATGGGCGGCCTTCTCCACCCTGATCGCCACTCCATTGCTGGCAGTGTGTGGCTTGACTGCTACTTGTTTCATTCTTTGACGGTGCGGACCACCAGCCTGTTGGTGGTAGTTACCACGACCCCCAGTGGTGCAGTGATTCCTGCCATGTTCCTAATGACCACCTTGGTGTTTGCTCCTACTTGGTGGAAAATTAAAAAAATGCTCCAGCCAAGCAAGAGCAAACACAGGTTTCCCTGCCCATACCACTGTGGGAAGGGAAATTGCTATGTCCCATGGGCAGGCCCCCCGGGACATAGCTACTTTGCCGTGGGAATGGGGTTCCCAGGGCCATTAATGGCTCAGGGAGAGGAGCTCCCTTGCCAGTTTGAAAACGTTTGCCCCAACGGGTCAGCTCCATGGGCCTTTGGAGGCTCAGGGAGGGGGCCGTGTGGCCCCCCCCTCCCTATGTAAACAAATTTCAGCCTTGGGGGTGAGCTCCTTGGGGCCTCTGGAGGCCAAGATCCCTCCTTCCCATGTAAACTCATTTAGGCCTCAGGTTTGGGCTTCCCAGGGCCTCTGGAGGCTTGGAGAGGAGGGCCATGCAGCCCCCTCCTCTTTATGAATACACCCTCAGAGTTGACTCCCATGGGCATAAGCTATGTAAATGCAATGCGGCTACCATATATTTTCAATCCAGGAGAGTCCCGTGGGATCACAGCATTTAATGCCATTTTTTTCCTTTTGGCCCAGGGGGTCTCTCTGAGTCAATGCCCCCCTATGTGATCTGAGGGTCCGGGTATCCAATCAGAGTACTTGTTCTTGCTGGAGTCTCACCCCCGCAGGATCAAGATGGCCCAAGGGAAATAAAGCTCCATGGAAAAATCAGAACCCTCTATTTTTAAATTTCCGCTCCTGCGAGAGTCTCTCGAAACACTTTCGGACCCAACCTTCCAGATATACAATTATTTTTCAACCTTCATTTCTCAAAAACTAGTAAATGGATTTACGCCAAATCACAAAAAGCTAAATCTGCAGATCAAGATCTACCTTTCTGCCAGAATTTATGTAGTCCGTTCAGGAGTTTTTAGTGTATCCTTGTCTTAAGAGTTCTATGAAAAATGCATTAGGGGTTTTGTGTTTTAGGAACCCCCATTTCCTCGGCCCTGCTTGACAGATCAACCCAAAACTTTCGAGGAAGAGCTGATGGGAATTAACATTTTTTAGGGAATGTTTTTACACTCTTTCCAAGAACAGCAGACCTAACTATACCTACCTAATATATATATATATATATATATATATATATATATACACAGATACATATATATATCTCCAAAACAATGCTCGTTAGTGACCAGATGAGCACACTGGTCAATAACATACAAAGTCCAAGATTAAAAATTAAAAGCACTCGCTCAGGCATAAAGATGATCACAAAGACTTAATTACGTTCCATGATGCATTTTGGCTGAACCAACGGCCTTGTCCACATAATCACTGTGTTGTGCAAATCACAAAAAAATACTACGGGCATACAAAAACAGTGAATATTGACTCACATAGGTAAACCCTTTAATAGATACATACAATAACGGGCACCGACTTTGCATGTAATGCAATGTATTAGATTCAATGCTCCTTCACTCATCTCTCTAAATATTTCTCACGTATTTGGCAATCCAATAATTGATAAATAATATAAATATCTGACAGAATTCCATCAATATTGTAAAATATTAAACATCATGTAAAATGCATACAGAATATATCCACCATGTAATATACCAGTATCTAGTAAAAATACTTGACACAGTTATCTCTAAATTGCCATTCCCTCACATACATAGTGGACCTATTCCACTCCAAAGTGTCCCATTGCTTTCTCTACCCTTTAAATGGAGTCATTATTAATGGACTCAGCCCTGGGATCACAACTGCTAAAAACTGCATAGCTTAAATAAACTTAAAAGAATATTATTATGAATATTATGTGTGGAGATGAACAATTCAATATAAGAGTAAAGATTAATAGGTGGATACTTATTTTACCACACATTTCCCAATTACAAGAAAAACCAACACCTGTGATTGCAAGCATCTCTTTTAAAAAACAAAAGACGTGCTTCCTAAATGGCGTGAAGAAACACATCAACAGCTCATTGATAATATCTATGTAATATTTGCAGTAAAACCTTTGATGAAAAAATTTGTGCATTGCGAGGCGCGAGTTATATTTACCTTATTTTACGAGCTATAATAACTATAACAGGTGATTTTCTATGATTCTTACCTTTAAAATGTGAGCCTAACTATAATGTCCCTGTAACCTTGCATTTTTTCTAGGAATATATCTATGCTGTTCAGCTGCAGTGCAAGGGCCTTTTGCAGTTGATTTTGTGATTGCATTTTGTGGGCTGAAAAATGTTAAAAGAAATACCCAAGAAATGACTGTTTTATTGTTTTAAAAAAAACATTTCTGAGTCTTTCTTTCAGCATTTTCAGCCCACAAAATACAGTATTAATGCATTGCATTGTTAAAAGAAAGACTCACAAACATTTTATTGAAACTTTATTAAACAGTTTTATAATATTCACTGTTATTAAACATATCATTGTGTGAGTTACTAAAACAAACATGAGATTTAAACTATTTGGACAAAGATGATAGATGGTCTTTATATACATTGATATGCTCACCCCTTGACAAGGTCAATAGGCTCACATTTTTATATTTTGGTGCTGTGACTGTTTGATAAAGATTGACAGTTTGCCTAAGTGTGGCCAGGAGTTGCAAGTCCAATCACAAGCTACGCATGCCAGACAAATGTGTGCTGTGGGAAGTAGGGCAATTGTAGTGGGTTGGGTGCAGGCCCTGGCCACAGACCAGGCCATGACCCAGCCCAAGACAGCGCACAGCCAAAGGTCAAGCACAGTGGGGGGGGGGGGTAGGGCGCTTGCAGGGAGCTTGGCAGAGGGCTTTGCTGCCTGATTGTGCTATAACTCATGCCCTGAAGTTACTATAAATAACCCCTCATGATTCAGAGCCAATTACCTCAGATATTACATCACTCATGACATGTTCCATAACATCATTGATAACATGACTGAAAAATCTGAATTTAGATAAATAATGACAAGATTGTGCATGGTGAGGGTCTGAGCTATAGTTACTTTAGGAATTTAGGGCATGAGTTATAGATACTAGAAATTACTATAAGACAGGAGTTTCAGTGTTTTTAGTTTAAAACATTATGTTGTCTCTGAAATTTTAAGACAACTATAATGTCACATTATATTTTGTTTTTAGTTATATATATATATATAAGGATGCAACAGAAGCTACCATCTCCTCATGCATTTACAAATCATGACTCAACTACACTGAAGCTGCAACCAAGGTTAGTGGATTAAACCATAAAGAAATGATTTTGGATATTACGTTTCACGAGTCCCTAATTATAATACATTGATCATGCATTAATCTACAGAAAACTTCGAGAGGAATGAACATCTCTAAAAGTTTCCAACATGAGCAAATATATAACTGACACGGAAACACATAATTCTAAGAATGACATATATTGTAATCTAGTGTCTTTCAGATAAACCATTACAGTCATCATATTTGAAAAATTGGGAGGCAGATTGGAAAGCTCCTAAGGGACATCAGTACATTGACAGACACCAGCCTCTTCAAGAAACGTTCAGAGTCAGGAAACATTGTACAGTGTAAAAGCACTTGATCTTAGAGGGGCTGAGACATAAGATAAACATCCAGACAGCCCTAAGCTTGGCAATCAAACACATGGCATCACCATTACTTTAATTACAAACCTGGTGTTAATAATAATAAAACTTCAAACAATGACTGTTTAACTATGGCACATGGCCACAGTTGAAGCCGGTTTCAAGAGAACATGAAGCAGATGTGGTCAGGTACTGCAAAAGTACACAGAAGAAGGCACAACACATTTTAGTACTGCCCGCTGATGCTTCACCCATTTATTCTGTGTAAACACGCTTGCATACTATAATTTCCTATAAGATATTGTCTCCCATTTACTATCTTTTCTCAAAGAGAATACATTGCAGAATATGACTCGAAAAATACAGTACATAGCATCTGGATTGATTCAACCAAAGACACAAAAGCTGTGCCTAAAGAGGATAGGGCAGTGGATGGAGTCCACATAATCCACTGCTGAGCACTTGTCGATCCTCCGCGCCACGATTTTCCTGCTTCCATATCATTGATGCTGGATTAGTGAGGAGGCGCATGCTGAGAACGTTACTAGCATAGTGGAACTAGCTGTAGTGGCAGCAGCAGCAACATGGTGGAGCCGGATTGGAGACTGATACAGACTGCTATCTTCAGCTACTTGAAGGAAGCCTTTTTTAGGGGTTAGAGCGCTCCCACTTAGCCCCTATAGCTACGGATGGACTCGCAATGAGCGGAGAGACTAGGTTGACTGAACTGCCGGGTTTCTCACCAGGCATAAGTGTTCTGTGGAAAGCCTGATGGGATGCAGCCTCACTACCCGATCAAGGGTCATTGAACAGGTTCTTTTCTATAAGAGCCCTCAGGATCTCTTAAGTTTATGATGTGTCTGCTGTACTCTCTTGTTGGTCAGAATATATATCCAGTGCCAGTTGGCAGTGCTTTTTGAACTATAAGAAAACATTTCAAGCCAATGAGTGCTGCTGGAAATTTGGATTCTTCTTCAACTTTAGCTCAGAGGGCGAAAAAATGGGAAGTGCAAGTTGCAGTGTAGGCAAATCTCAGTTCCTAGCTGCAAAAGGAGTTATGAATGGCAGCAAGTTCAGTGAGCTCAGAGGACAATCTTTCTGTTGTACAGATCCAAAGTGAGATGGGGGAAGTGAATTAAATTTCAACGCGGGCTGTAGAAACCCCTGCTTGACTCAACAAACTCTTCAATAAGGGTGGGATCTCTTGCTCTTAACAAGGAGACTACTGGGACACTTTTGATGGCTACTATTGAGGCTGAATGAAATCTGCTTAATTCAAATAAATACCCTTTGTTTGCTAAGGTCAAAGCAGTGTTACCTCTTTTGTCACAGCTATCTTAGTCCACAGCCCTGCAACCTTAATCATCAACACCCACCCCTGTATCAGTGTCAGCGTTCGAGTTTTCCAAGGCAGAGGAGTCTGGTCCACAGGTACTTCTGTCTCCCAGTTTAGATCTTGGATCTGCAGCAAGCGATCAGTTGTAGACTGAGTCAATGGCAGCTCTCTAGCCTCTAGAAGGACAGCAACAGAAGGATGAGCAGGGAAATCAGAGGGGCAAAGCAGTCATTGCACAATGGAATGTAAAAACTGGGCTTGACATATTTTGGACAAGATTAAGGAGCTTAAGGCCTCACAGGCAATTGAAATAGCAGCCTTTCATGCCAAACTGTCCAAAATTGAAGAAAATATGACCGAGCGCCCAGAGAGATTGAAGGAGCCCAAGTCCGGAATATCGGGACTTGAAGATCAAGTTACTACTATGCAGGAAGAAGCCAGCCAGTTTCCAAAACAGAGCAAAGGTCTCTGCTCAGGTACAAAATTGAGGCACTCTAATTTGCACATACTATAGGTCCCAGCAGGATGTGAGGGCCAACAGATTCTCCAATAGGTGGATACAATCATAAAAGCTCACGTGTTGCCGGAATACTTTGGTGATTTAACTGTAACTAGAGCTCATTGTGTTCCGCCTCAACGTTTCTCCTGCTCAAAATTTCTATCATGCTATCTTTGTCAATTTTTTTTTTTCAATTTGGCAAAAACAGTTTTCAACACCTGAGATACCTCACTGTTATATATTAGCAAACATGTCAGCCTTAGAAGCTCGATGTCAAAAAGGCATTAAAAAAATGTTGTATTTGTTTAAAGTGCAGGGTGTTCAAGCGACCATTGCACAACTATCTAAATTGAAGGTGTGGGTTAATGGGCAACTTTATCTGTTTTCCAGTCGGACAGAGGCTCAGTAGCTTCTGAAGAAGATGTCTAATCAGTCCTAAATGTTTTTGTCTGTATGCCATAATGCTGAAGATCGTCACTAGGTTGCTAATTTGGATGGTTCATGGGTGGGGTAAATGTGGCTGGGGGGGTTAAATGTGCACCTGGCTCCAACTCCTGAGTTTACCCTCTTACATGAGGAGTTAGTTCAGTGGAGACATAGAAGCCTCCGCAGAAGATTTCAAATTATTTAATCTTGAATGATGCACCTCATCGTGGTCTTGATGACGGCACAGAGATTGATGATGCCAGCGTTATGTTTGGTGGCAAGGGGTGGCGTGAGGGTCATATGTGTTCAAGGGTGCAGTTTCAGGGCACCCGGTTTGGTTAAGTGAGAAGGGTATTGTGAGTGATGCCTCCCTCGCTGGGGTTAGGGATTTTTCCTTTTGTTCTGAGGTTTTTGGGATGGATTCCAAGGGTGCTGGGGAGCACACATAATGAAAAGGAGCTGATGTTTAGCGACATAATAGTGTTACTAGGTAGGAAGAGCTAGTGGGTCTTAAAGTTTGATTTATCTCATGTAATGTCAACAGAATGGCAAGTAAATGGAAATATGATTTGATGTTTGATGTTTGGGTTCTTTTGCCCCAGACATGTTATTTTTGTAAGACACCTATCTCAAGAATAACTGTCCAGAGGTATTCCGAAGCAGTACCCACACGCTTATTTTGCTTTGGCTGACCTGGTATGGAGGTTGTAATTTGTCTAGGTGGGGGCTCAATTGTCTGGTAAGCAATTTAATTAGAGATCCTCATGGAAGATGGCTATGGCTTTGCTAATGGGACCCCTCTAACTTAATCAACTATCATGCTCTAGTTTTGGATGAGGTACACTCATTATTACGGATCTACAATATCTCTATGGGTGCAGTGAGGCTGATAGTTTTAGGGGGTGATTTCAATTTTATTCAGGATTTATTCTTGGACACATTGAATAAAGCTACATACAATTGAAACCCCAAACTAAAAGAGTGATCAATACGCTGTAGACCAATTTTCCATTAATAGTTCCATGGTGTAGGGACCATCCAGGTATTTCACAATACACTTTCTTCTCACATCGGTTTCATACCACCTCCGATATTGTTTTTTTTTCTAATTTCACATTCTGTTAAGAGGGTGGGCTTGGATATTTGGGCTATCTCCTTTTCAGACAATTCGCTGGTTACTGTTGTGATAGAACTGGATACTAGGGGGATAGGACTAGAGGGCAGCTGGACTAGACTCTTCTCTCTGATCAAGATTGGCTTGTAGAATTGAGGAAATGTATTCAGGATTTCCTCTGGTTAAATAGTTTTAAGGCTGCAGCCCGGGGGCAGATTATGACTTCTAATGGTCAGCAAAATAAAGTGCAAACAGACCAGATAGCACAGTTGCAATCAGCAGTAGACCAAGTCCTACAGACCAAGAAAGGGTCTCCCTTAGTGAACCACTTTGAAAAGGCTCTTTTGAGGGGCTTTTTAATAACAGAAGAAATGAATAGCTCTAAAGCATTTCAGCAATGAATATACGAAGAGAGCCAGCAGATCAAGAAACTCTTGGCCTGCTCAACATGGGTGAAGCGGGATGATGTCTTTGTTAGGTCACTACAGAACCCTGCACAGAAGAATTAGTGTCAGAAAGGCTGAAGTGTCTCAAGCTTTTCTGCAGCACCACAGAAAAGTGTATGAACCTAGTTACTCAATCCTGCAGTCAAGCATAACCCAATATTATTAGCCCATTCGGCTACCTTACCTGTCACATTCTCAAGCTGAAACGATTATTTCTACCATACCAGAGCCAGAGGTTTGGGAAGCTCTTGCCACAGTGCCTAGTAGAAAGACTTGTGGCAACAACGGCTTCCCAGCCAAGTTTTATCAAACATTTGCAACGAAACATACATTTTTTGTTTACGCATTTATTTAACTTTGTGAAAGAGGGAGAGGAAGTTCCATCGTATTTTAAGGAAGTCACAATTTTCAGTTTTTTTAAGAAAGGTCAGAATTCTAGTGATGTCAATTCATATAGACCCATCAGTTTACTTAATGCTGATTAAAAGTTCTTCATGAAAATATGAGCCTTTCGTATTACTCCATTTGCCCAGGCTCTAATCCGTATAGATCAGATGGGCTTTGTGACTGGTTGCTTGATGGCTGTGAATATGTGCTTTCTAATACATGCACTGGATTATTTCCCTATCAGAGCTGTAGTTATTATAGTTAATGCAGAGTAAGCATTTCATCTTATTAACTGGGATGTGCTGTTCTACAGTCTTGAGAATTTTAGTTTTCCTGGCCAATTTATTCTCAAGGGGCACAAGCAAAGATGTTTGTGAATTCTAACCTTGCGGGAAAAGGGGCTATCAAAAGGCGAACTCGTCATGGGTGTCCTCTGTCCTCCATCCTGTTCACTTTCTTTACAGAGCATCTGAGGCCAGGATTCGGGGTAATGTCTGGTATGGCTAAATTAAAGATATATTTTGCTGACATTATTTTATATTCGAAGTCTGGTAAGGAAACTGTCTAGAGGGTGATGGAGGAATTTACCCAATTTAAAAGGATTGAGGGCTATATAACATTAATCAAAATAAAACAGAGTTGCTTCTTTTTAACACTGTCGCTAGTCATCTTCTAATTTCCCTGCAGTAGCAAGCTCATTTCCAAAGCTGGAATCGTTATCTGGGGATATGTGTGATATATAACTACTCCCAGCTCTTTCAGTTGAATTATGTAATGATATTAAAAAAAATAAGGGGCTATCCAACAGATGGGCACTTCTTCCCATCTGGGGATGGGACATTGGTTGGTAGGGTAAATCTTATTAAAATGTATACTCTACCTTTGCTTCTTTTTCTCTTATTGAATGCTCCCACCAGAGTGAGTAAGAGCTGCTTTAGGGATTTGGGTGTACTTTTTGGCATTTTGTTTGGAACAGGAAGGTACCTAGAGTAACATACTAAGTACTTCAATTAGATACTGCATTGGGTGTGTTGGCCTTTCCCCATCTTCAGATGTATTATGAGGCAGCCTTTTTAGTTGCTTTGACATAAACATTGAATGGAATGGGGATGGTCGATCTCTTTTTTATAGACAAAATGATACAGGAAGCTGAAACTCACCAACTAGTTTTTATTAAGACCGCCAAGTTCCCAAAAATGACAATATACAAGGTGCTTCAGCACCTGAGGGTGCAGTGGTTACATGTATCTTACATTACAGGAGTCCCATTATGTTGGGTTGACAATATCATGTACTCAGATTTTGGAGCTCTTGTGTATTCAAGGAGTTGGGGCACTTTTTTCTAATGGGTGAACACATTGCATGGCAATAACTTTATGCTTGGGGCGGTAATCGCCGCAAATAATTGTTTTAGGTTATCAATAGATTACTCATTTTTTCAGGAATCATCGTCACCAATCTAGTCAAGATACTCATCCTGCTATATGTTCGCTTTTAAGGTCCAATCTTCTGCAAATTGGAAATTGGCATAGGTTACTATGGAATCAGGTGGTACAGTAGCATAGAAAAATGTGGTCTAATAAACAATGTCACCTCTGGGAGGAGGACTGACAGATTACATCGGTTATAGGTTATAAGTCGTTATGAGTGGGAAATTTTAAGAGGTTGTCTTTTTTTATCCCGATGGATGGCCTATTATACTCCTGCAGCCCTTTATAGAATTTATCCATTGATTGAGGATCATTGCTTTTGATGTCAGCAGCAGGGGGCAAGGGCCTGGCTCTACATTTTTTATACTTGTCGCATACTGGGGCACTTCTGGAAGCAGCTCTTTTCCACTCTTAGTCAAGGTCTCCAGGTTAACATAGATGCATAATCTTCTTTGGGCTCAGTAAGCAGAGCCAGTGCTCTACTATCGGGAAATGGGGAGAGGTGTTGATATCAGTTGCATTTTCAGTTGATCGCTCCTTGATTTTACCGAACTAGAGAAAATATAGAGTACAAACATTCCAAAGACCGGTTGAATAAAATGCTGAGAAGAAAGAAGATTAAGAAGGCGTATGCAAGACGGGTAGGGGGTTTAAAGAGATTTGATTCTTCTTTGCAGAATCTTGATTTCATTGAAAAGGTGGGGCCTGAACTTGTCGTACTGCCACCTGCAACATTTTGATGACTCTGTTTATCCTGGATTGTCAAAATGGTGTAGGAGCAGTCCTTGAAGGTATATTTCAACTGAAAGTTTTTAAACACAAGTTGAGAGCCACAGCACAATTGCACTGTAGAATCTTGTCTTGTGCCAAGTTATTCTTTATTGCTTCCACTCCATTTTTTATTTGTAAAATTGGGATCAATGATTTGTTGTTCCTATATTACAATCAGGGACTCTATGAGTCAACATTGGCATTTTACGTACAGTATTTTGTCTGTGGAAAACAATTCTGCATTGGATTGCACTTCAGTATCTTGTTTGGTGCTACTGAATTTGTTTATTGCTGCTATTTCACCTTCATTTTGTATTATTGGGACCCATGATACAATATTTTATTCTATGATAAGGAAATTTATAAGGTACGTCAGCACTTTTATTATATCTTATTAGTTTAAAACTAGATTCCTCATAGGATGTTTATAATTTCCAACCTATTGACTGTCCTAATGCAATTAGTAAGATCTTTGTTACAGACTTTTTATTTGTGCAGTCTCGTAATATATCTTACAGATAATTAGGCTTCTGTGATAATGTTCTCTATTTTCATATTGTATTTTATGTCTTCTATGCTGTAGTAATTGCACTTATTGACATAATGCAGTACGATTCTGATCAATAAAAAATAAAAAATAAAATAAAATTCAACCAAGACTCCTCAAAGAGGGTAGATTTAGATCAAAGCTTTACTGAGTACAAAGCTGTACATTTTAAACGCAGTTCTGATTGGATACTCAAGAAGGTTTCCAACACATGTATGGTGTGGCAAACCTGTCTTACATGTTGTTGGAGACTGCCACCACAAAATTGTAGAACTAAATGTTGGCAAATGTGTGCCATTTTCACTCATATGCAGCAAGCTCTAGGAAAGACTTCAGCGCCTTTCTGCCCTGGAGCTTTGATGTCTATTTCATCACACTGACCAGATTTAGACCTTGCTCACTTTTTCAATGTGGAACACCCTAAACAAATAGACAAGGTCACCTTCCTCCAACTGTCACTTTTCTGTCCTTACAAATAATTTTCTCCCTCCAGTCTCCTGCCCCAGAGATACCTGTAAAGCTTCCCTACATCCTTTCCATACACCCAAAACCACTTCGGAAGAAACAAACTATAAACACCCCTCAAACATTTTGTGCATCACCCATGGAAGTTATAGCTAGAGAGTCTAGACCAAATGTCATGCTGCAAAGCCTAAGGTAAGCCACGGGTATTACAAAAGATGTGATGCGTCTCCTATAAGGGACATACCAACCTGATTGTGTGCTGATGATAGGTCGATGACATTGCACATGCTTGATTCTCTCAATTTGTCAAGCATGTCCATGGTGTTGAGCAAAGTGCTCTAATCCACCCAGCCTATACTGATTAAGGGCCTGATTTAGAGTTTTGACGAGGGAGTAACTCGATCACAACATAAGTCTGTCATATTACAATCCCATAATAGCCTATGGAGATTGTAATACAGAGAACAGGATATCTGTCATGTTTGAGACGGAGTAACCCATCCACAAAAGTCTAAATCAATGTCTATCCACATACATACTATGTCTATGGCAAAAAACACCAACACCAATCATTCTAAAGACTATAATCTATCACTCCTTCCATGGCCAATCTTTCCAACTCTTTTCAAAGGTCCCATCATTGGTTGAGGAACAGGTAGTACCTTGGGTATGACCATAATTGCATCCTTCATAATAACAACAGCCACTGTTATCAAGAGAACCCAGCTTATCAGAAAAAGCATAAAAAATCCTAAAGCAGATGCCTTCACCTGCGCATATTTTTTCAAGAAGCAACACACACTTCATGTTCAATAGGGTCAAGTTGGATGTCAATTTTTTGGGATGTCTCCAATCAAGGACATATGAAAGTCATATACAGGTTCCAAATTAGTTGACTTCATCATGCTCATTATCCCCCTCAATTTGTGTGGGTTTGCTATTGTATGCTCCAGTCTTATACTTAGTGCAATACGAATTAAACCATCTCCACCAAACCTTTCACTGAAAAGTTTCAAAACATCAGAATCCACCAGCACATCCACCACTTTCCCTTCCAATAGTATCACAATAGTATCACACAATGCTGCATGTTTATATTATTATGTTCCACATTCGCTTCACATACTGGTTTCCACATTTTGTCAATCAGACCATTTGAAAACCCATCCTATCACCATCCATAGAGGCCTGAGCAAAACAGCCTCTATATCCACATTTCTGTGCACTTCACGTCTACCAAACCCTGCTGCACTAGCACTCACAAGTTAATCATTCTGGACCTGTAACATTTAAATTTTACTTTACTCATATCTACTGTCTTCTTTGTTATGCCTCTTTCACTATACATGCTATATTGTTGCCATCATTTCTGATTTCTTTGTCACAATCATTTTTTTAACATTGGGTTAAGGCTTAGCCACTTTTTTACACTCTAGGATCAATCATGCACCAGCCCTTCTTACCATTTCAAGAGTCTCAACACAACCAAGGAGCAAAAGCGCTTTGTTAAGTCTGGCATCCATGGCACAGTTTTCCCCTAAGTTTTCGCCTTCAGACCTCCTGTTTTTGCTGACCTTGGGCCTGATTTACGTGTTGGCAATAACAGCCTCCCTGTCTACTAATTGAATGAAAACCCATCTATCACCATGATACTCCGCTCATTTTATATAGATGTTGGTGATCCCATCCCTAAAAGCCCGTATTCGAGCCTCTGCCAAGAAACACCACTAGCATTGAATGCAGGAGAGGGAAAAGTGGATGCCGGTAGAATCCCAGCCACCCTTCCCACCATGCAGATTTGGATTTGCCTTTTCACCAAGCCAAAAGTGGCAGTCAGACCTCCACGTCTGAGTTGGAGGATTGGGGTAAAGGGGTGAAAACCCACCTTTTTTCCTCCTTCCACCTCCATTTATGACTGTACACGACTGGACAACACATGCAGTCACCACTGCCACTGACCCACAGAAAAGAAAACATTACCCCCCATTGCTGGACTCGAAGATAGGGATGCTGCATTGCCAGGGCACAGTGGGTTGGCACTGCACAGGAGGTCGGGACCACTGCAGGCATATACAAGTCACAGAATTTCTTTAAAATCACTGTGACATGCATATATTGTCGAGACAATTGTGTCACACAAGGCTGGGGACAAACTGGCACAACACGCACACATACACAACTGTCATTGTGGTGCCATCATTCATTTCCAAATGAATGCTGGCACCACAATGACAGTACACTCACACTTGACAACAGTGTTCATGTGTGTACATTGCAAGATGACCCGTACTGGGAGGTTTGTGCCATGGGTTGTGTATGTGCTTGTGTGTGTGGATTGGCTGGTTGTGGTGAAGGGAGCTGGAATGGGTGATGTGGTTGTGTCAGTATTTGTGTCACTTGCATGTGAGGCCGATGTTATTGTGTATGTAGTGTTGCTGTGTAACACATTCAGGTAAGTGTGGCAAACATTGTGAGTCTGTTTATGTAGCTGAGTGTGTATTTGTGTTGGTTGTGTTATGTGTGGGTGCAGTGTCAATGGTGTGTATGTGTGTTGAGCCATGGATTTATGTCAATGTGTGTTTTTGACATGTATGGGTTGTGTTGTGTTGGAATTGTAATAGATGATGTGTGTATGTAGTGTGTTGTGTAGTGTGTAGTGCAGTGGCACACATATGGCTAAGGTACAGTGGGTGTGTCACTCACCTCTCTGCCCCATAGCCCCTGCCATTGTAAGGAGTTCTCGCGATCGTCTCCCTCAGTCAGATATCCGTCACCAGTCCTCCACTTGCAGAGCTGTAACATCTAAATATGGTGGGCGGAACAACGTTGACTTGGTGGGTTTCTTGGGTTAGATGGCAATGCTGCTTGGCAGCAACACCACCAAGATCTAAATGAGGCCCTTAGGTTTTGCTGACCTTGAGAATCTGTGCACTTTACCACTGCTAGCTAATGTTAAGGTGCTTTTATTCCCTCCTTAAAACATGGTAAGACCGGCTTATGCCCAATTGGCATATTTAATTTCCTTGAAAGTCACTAATAAAGTGATACTATCTGGGCCTAGGGCTGGTAAATTAAATGCTACTAGTGGGTCTACAGCACTTATTGTGCCACCTATGTGAGAAGCCCTTTAAACATGTCTCAGACCTTCTTTGCAGCCTGTATGTGTGCAGTTTTTCGACTGTCATTTCGACCTGGCTAAGTAAACCTTTTGGTAGTCACAAACCTAATTTTTAATACATATACATCACCCCTACAAAAGACCCTGGACAGCCCACAGGGCAGGGTACAAAGTATTTAAAAAGTAGGGCATGTACTTTTACGTTTTACATGACCCGGTAGTGAAAACAGTCTTACATTAGTTTTTAAGTACTGCAAGGTCTACCTTTCTCCTAGGTTACCTTATTACATTTTGTAAGTGTAATTTAAAAATGGGAACAGATAACCAGTTCATGTTTGGTGTGTCTAGAATCATGATGAAAGATGGTAACATATGGCGATGTCGGATTTTAAATTAAAATTCTGAAAATGCAACTGTAAGAAAGTTGGCATTTTCTTGCCATAGCTATTTGGTGCCTGCAGCCTGTCTCTGGGTCAAATGACTGGGCATAGTTGACAGTTGGGCTTTGTGTATTCCTCCTAGAAAGCCACACGCAATAGGGATCTTAAGTTTGAGTTGATGGGCTATCACTGCCAGGATCCAAGAAAGGAGCTGGGCACAGCCCCACTTACACTTGAATAGGCTGTGTCCTGTCTCCACAAAAGGGCTGCATGCCCATTAGTTAGTCTGGAGCCAGGACCAGAAGGCAGGGACCTGTGCACTTCAAAGCCATGCCTCTAGAAGCTTCTCCCAATGTCTGTATCTGTGCTTTCTGCAGAAAGAATGACTGATGTGCTGCTGAAAGGATTGCCACTCTGCTGGACTGCTACTCTGACAGACTGCTGTCCTGCTGTGCTGACTTACTTCCTGTTGCCCTCTTGCCTGGGCAAGAAGGACTAAACCTTCATGTCTTGAACCGAGAACCCAGAGTGGCTCCAAGGGCTAACCAACTAACCTCCTGATAGGAGGCATCAGGGACACAACAGTTTGCCAACAACCTTACATCTGGGCTAGTCCATCTGTGAGCCTACCCTGCCAAGTGGTGGCACCCAGTCCTGAACCCTTGAAAGTGGGCTTATGGTACTCTGCTGGCCTCTGTGGATCCACCAGATCAAATAAACCTCCCCTGCTGTCTGGTGCAAACCCTAGCAGAACCGATAATTTTTTTCTGCTGCATGGATTGAACCAGTCGCAAAGACCCACATCGCCTCTGCAGCCTCACCGGAACTGCCAATATATTCTCAGGGCAGGTCTTTGCATCCCTCATCGATGGCAGCCTCCTAACTGACACATCACCCCGACTGCACACTGCATCCTGAGTGCTGGACTTCACATTGCAAGCCCCATCGATAGGACTCTTGATGATGCAGGCCCTCGCAGTGCAGCCTTAATGCATTTCAGAACTAACGCATTACTTTGGCTGTGCAACGCATCTTCGACACAAATCCTCGCAATGCCCTGCAGACCAGGATTTAAGGTGCTTTGTTCAGTGTGCCTAGCTGGGTCCTTGTAGCTGGCCTTCATTCCGTCACGGTCGGCCTGAACTTTTGACTTTGCCCTACTCTGCCACATGTCCCAGTTGTCGCTTTGTGGCTTTTGGAGCTATTTTCACTGAAATACTTAAAACTGCATATCTACGGTTCCACTAATTGGATTTTTTGTTGTTTTGGTCTTTGGATTAGTCAATTTTGGGTGGTGTTTTGCTGTTTGAAATGCTGCACAAATACTTTACAGATTGCCTTTAGATTAAGCCTCACTGGTCTGTGCCAAGCTACTAAAGGGTTGAGCACAGGTTAATTTAGGGTTGGCTTGTGCCTCACCCTGACCAGGACTGTGGTTGCTGCTGGACTAGGGCCTACACCTCAGTTAACGAGCAACCTCATTTCCTACACTCTCTCATCCAGGAAAATCCTACATTCAAATCCTCCGTTGCCTTGAAGCAGTCCTTTTCAGCATTCACCTTTAGCTTTTGGAACTCTTCATCTGAGAACAGCATGAAACATTTCGACTTCCATAAAAGGACTATAAACTCATAAACTGAGATTCTCTCTTGAATATCCAAGCTCTATGATTCCCCCAAATACCTTGAGCATGCCCCATTTTCTTTCTATGAACTCTTCATAATCCATAAAATGGTAAGCATTCTAAATGTTATGAATTCAGAAATCTAATAATATACATGTGCTAGTAATATAAATATTATGTTCCTGATATCTAACAGTATACCCTCTTCCTCATGCCCTATGGTCTCCTCTTCCCTCCCCTTTGCCTCTCCCACACCCATAGTTGCATCACTATCCTGTTATATGGGTTTTCTCTTCTGAATGCCTGATAAAGTGGCATATGACCTGTTGCACAATTCTACTTCAACATGTATCTCTTATTGTTCTCTGCAAATCGCCTTACTGCAGTCCTAGTGAAAAGTGTGATAAATAAAACAGTTAAATAAATACTTTCAGTTCTGAGAAAGAATAAAGGAAGAGCATGTTAATGCTACCCTGTGCATAGTTGGGTTAAGGACAGCTCATTTCCAGTTACTAGCTTAAGATCTCCAGATGAACAAAGATGCTGCATTGCAAGCACCTCCAAAGCTCCTTCTCGCTCCCACTCCCACTCACCAACAGTTAGAGAGAGAACTCAAATCAGCACGCCAAGCTCCAGATTTTAAATTCCATTTCCCAAGCCAAGTAAATAATAAAAGAAAACAAAAGAAAAAAGTACATCATAACACATTTGGTGCAGAAAGGACAAAATACAATCAGAGCAAGTGCAAATTATTTGAGCTATACTTTTGTTAATTATTCATAAGAGAAAAGCAATAATTATGGGCCACTGGCCAAGATGACAATAAAAAAGGGTTTAAGTGTTGGATAATTACCTATTTGCAAAACATAGGCTGTGCTGAGGTGTGCCATTCTTAGGGTGGACCAGCCAAGGGAATCACATTGAATGAATCCTACATAAATCAAGGCACTATGAGAAATGGTCGCAGCAAAACTATCACACTCTTAAATTCCTTGTTATGTGCAACAACCTTTCATGACTGTAGAAATGCGATCTTACTTTTTCAAATGATCAACTATCAGGGTACCCCTTTCTGCGTCACAATTAAAAATGAACATAGGACCTGGATAATGATATAAAAGATCCCATGGGAATTGGAGGCAGGGTTCCAACTGCTGCCATTGCGGGGTCCACTGGAACTCCACAAATGATACTTAGAAATGGAACACAGATTTCATTAGAACACATAGAAAACAAGTTTACAGGACAGATCATTGTATAAAGCAATATTAACTCACCAAAATATCATCAAAATAATACAGATTACAAAAATATCGCCTTTCTAAACATTATGAAAAAATAAACTTCTTTTTTTGATTAAATATATATATAAATAACAATGCACATATTGAACTACACAATAATGTAATACATTAAAACAATACATATAAAATGATTCACATATGTAACCACAGCTATTCACAATACACTTGCTATTACAAATCAAGGGCCTCATTAAGAGTGTGGGGGTCTGAGGACAGCCACACTCACGTTGACGGTTGGAATGCAGCACTCCAGGAGGTCTGACCGTCTAATTACAAGCCTGGCAGGCAGACCCACCAGGGGACCGTCGTCTCCGCCGGGAACATTGTTCCCGATGACATGATGGCGGTCACAGTTTTACTCAGCCAGAGCGCCACTGAACTCAGTGCTGTCTGGCTGATTACAACTCCCCCCACCCCCAGCCTTTTCATGGAAGTCTGACTGGCATGGAAAGGATGGTGGTGAGGGTGTGCTGAGAGCCACAGGGGGCCCTATGCACTGCCCATGACCTGGGCAGTGCAGGAGCCCCCTGCCCAGCACCATCGGAATGTTCATTGTCTTGTTTGCAGGCAGTGCATATTCCAAGAGTGTTGGTTGGCTCCCTCTGTGCTATGAGATAGCAGTTGGCTCCTTTAAGGGAGCCGACTGCTATCTCGTAGCAATGTTCCTGCTAGTCTGACTGACAGGAACGCTCTATGGCAATGTTCCCACTGGTCAGACTTGTAGAAACATTGTAATAGGGCAGGGGGGATGCCACCGCCATGGCAGTGGCATCTTCCCTACTAGTTTGGTGGTCCGACAGTGGGACCGCCAAACTCTTCAGGAGGCCCTAAGACATTTTAGCATAAAGTTTATACAAAAATACATAATGAATAGTACAACACACATTAAAGATAAAAACACAAATGTAACATTTAAATTATAATAATAAAACAATCCAAAAAATACACATAATTAAAATATAATCAAATCACTAATTAGATAAACAAATAAGCTAATAACTGAAACAAAATCAAACTGGACACAAAGTAGTTAATATATTTTACTGTAAAATAACCATAAGTGAACACTATAAAAACATAACAAAATACTACTTTTCACCGGAAAAACATAACTGCAAGAAAACGCACAGGAGCCAGAAGGAATGTTTCAATAAAATAACGAGGCACCTAAACAAGTTTAAACATTAAATTAGCTACTATGAACACAACATAATTTTTAAATTCAAATATATAAATAAATTGCTAAACTCTCTTCTATTGTATATAGAAATCATTTTATAATAAAGAAACATTTCAGCATAAACTAAGCACTGCATACCCAATTTGCAGCTACATACTCCCAAACCTGGACATAGGCACTTTCAAAGTATCCAAAATAAAAACAGTTATAAAAATAAAACGACCCCTGTATGTTAGTCTTAAAACTAAAACATCGCCATTCCACTAAACTAACAAAACCTGCATTTTTAACATGTAACTAAAACAAAGATTTTCTCACTAACTGAAAAGTAAAATCCACCTGACTCAAATTTCGACAACTTCATGGAGGAATGGAAGAAAATCAAGAGCAAGTTAAAGCATGTGCTCATAGAGAAGTATAAAATGTAAAACATTTGAAAGCATGTTTAAATTAAATTAGAAAACATATTAAACATTTTAGGCAAATAATTAATTTTAGAATTATGCTACTTTCAATTAGAATACCAGAGAGAGAAACATGTAATACCTCTCAAAAAAGTGAACAAATGCTTTTGCACATGCGATATACGTAAAATAACTGAGAACATAAATTGGAAATGCACTACATATTATGCAAATGCTTGCTATAGGAGAGCTACAACCAAAAACACTATTGTAATTACCATCAGAGAACACAACCACAGCCAAATATAACAGAGACGAAAGTAAGGCATTTAAGTTTTCAAAGATTTAAGTTTTCAAAGATTCAAGTACTAGCTCCTAAGAGCCTACTACTAAAAAATAAAATGGATACTTCCTAAAGTACCTGAGCACATTACAGGTCAACTACTAGCAACTACTAGCAATTCCTACTTTAAAAAGCAACTACTAGCAATTCCTACTTTAAAATGACTGATATCTTGAACTAAAAAAGCGACAAGTAAAACACCTGTTGTCCTTAGGTGGTACCAAGACATACAGTTTCCAGAAGACCTACCCACTACACATGATGGTGAACGCTTCCTCCTACATAACAATCACAATAACAACAGATGAATAGTCAGATTTGCAACTGAACACAACCTCCTAAAACTAAGCCAAATGAAATGTGAACTATTGACGGACCCTTTAGACTGTGCCTTCAACCATTCACACAGATGTACACCATTAATTGTGAATGTCATAACACTAACATAACCCTCATTTATGTACTGCTTTCTAGTATACATCTTTCTATGAACTTTTAAACCTTATCAAAGTAAAGATGAAAAACTACTGTCCACACAAATGTCTACAGCAACTCCGTACACCAACCCAACCCTAAAGAACTCATCGCTAACCTACCCCCTCCAAACAAGACAGCCACCTGACTGAATGGACAACTCTCATCAAAACCAACCCAGCGGTAATCATGGGAACCATACACTCAGGAGTCCCGAAGGACCCATGCCCCCACCATATCTACAACCTCTGAAAATTCCCAATCAGTACCACCCTGACCCACTCCATCAACTCCTCCATCACATCTGCCACTTTCGTGGATGAACAGAAACTTGTACAAATAAATACCCTCCTCAAGAAGCCCACAGTCGAACCGAATCACCTGAATAATGTCAGACCCATCACCCTGTTCCCCTACCCATCTGAAGTGATTGAGAAGGCCATTAACAAGCTACTCACAAACCACCTTGAAAGTCATCATCTTCTAGACAACACACAATTAGGATTCAGAAAGAACTGCAGCACCAAAACAGCACTCATTGTAGTCACGGATGACATTTGAAACATCCTGGATCGAGGAGAAACAGCAGCCATCATCATGCTTGACCTCTCTGCAGCCTCAACACTGACTCCCACAACTCCCTCATTAAAAGGACTCCATGAGATTGACATAAAAGGATCTGCTCTCAAATGAAGCTGTGCCTTCCTCACAGTAAGAACCCAAAGGGTCAGACTGCCACCTTTCACATCAGAGACCAAGAACTTGATATGCAGTGTCCCACAGGGATTGTTCCTCATCCCCACTCTTTTCAGTATTTACATGACACTGCTTGCCCACACCATCCAATCACAAGACATCACCGTCATATCCCACACTGATGACACCCTACTCATCCTCTCCCTGATGGACAAGACAAACACCAGCAGAACCAGTTTTACCAACTGAGTGACCATGGTAGTAGAATGGATTGAGCCACTGTCTGAAGCTCAACTGCAACAAGACAGAAGAACTGATCTTTGGCAACAAGATTTCCCCATGGGATCACACCTGGTGGCTGTCGGAGCTAGGACCAACACCCACGTCTATAGACCACGCAAGAAATCTAGGGATCATGCTAGATGACAAGCTCAACATGACGGCTCAAGTCAATGCAAAGTGCACCTCCTGCTTCCACATCCTATGCATGCAGTGAAAGATCCTCAAATGGTTGCCTCAGAACACCAGACAGACCATAACGCAAGCACTCATTGCCAGTAGATTGAACTACGGCAATACTCTCTATGCCAGAATCTCAAACAAATCCTACGCAGATGCCAGACTATCCAGAACACAGCCACAAGACTCGCACTCAACAGCTCAAGCGGCACTCACTTAATACCACACCTCAGGAAGCTTCAGTGGCCCCTCATTTACAAGTACAGCCAATTAAAAATTCTCACACACACATCCAGAGCCCTACGCAACACATGACCGGACTACCTGAACAGCCACATACACTTTCACCAAACCACCAGACACCTATGTTCTGCCTCACTCTCACTTGCACACACTCCCCACGTCCACAAAAGCAACACATGAGGGCGCTCATTCTCCAATGTGGCACCCAAGAAATGGAAAGACCTCTCTTAACTCATCAGAGCCTCTTCCTCACTTCTTGAGTAATGCAAGGGGCTGAAAACTTGGGTCTTCATATAAGCACTTTCGGATGACACATCTACATATCCTGCTCAAACGCTTGGATACTCTCTTGGGTGATTACTGTGCTATACAAATCAACATATCACAAAAGAATGATAACACACTTTGGGGGTCATTCCGACCGCCAGGGCCGGGGACCGCGGAAGCACCGCCAACAGGCTGGCGGTGCTTCCTGGGCTATTCTGACCGCGGCGGTAAAGCCGCGGTCAGAAAAGGGGAACCGGCGGTTTCCCGCTGGTTTTCCCCTGGCCCAAGGAATCCTCCATGGCGGCGCTGCTTGCAGCGCCGCCATGGGGATTCCGACCCCCTTCCCGCCACCCTGTTTCTGGCGGTTCTTACCGCCAGGAACAGGATGGCAGGAACGGGTGTCATGGGGCCCCTGGGGGCCCCTGCACTGCCCATGCCACTGGCATGGGCAGTGCAGGGGCCCCCTAACAGGGCCCCACAAAGATTTTCACTGTCTGCTTAGCAGACAGTGAAAATCACGACGGGTGCCACTGCACCCGTCGCACCCCTGCAACTCCGCCGGCTCCATTCGGAGCCGGCTTCCTTGTTGCAGGGGCTTTCCCGCTGGGCCGGCACATACCCTCACACCTCCACACATAAATTAAACACAGTTGCTATTATCATTTCAACCAAAGTGTTTGGAAGTATCTGAAAAAATATGCACTAAGTCTAAAATATGCAACAAACAGCCAGTTTGCTTCTCAAACTAGAAAGTTACTAGTGCTGGCATATATACCTGGAACAGACACAGCATACCACTAAAGCATTCTAATAGAATCCCCATTTACCAAAGATATTAACCAAAACTAATGGACTACTTCGAAGGCTCTGAGTCAGCGAACTGCACTGCTCCGGACACAGACGCCAACCGAAATTCCAAATACAATGATGAATTGTCTATGATAGTACCGTTGCTCAACATGCCAAAGCCAACAATGCAGTGGTGGGATGGCACAATGTTTTCCAAACCACACTAGAAAGAACTCAGTCAACACTCTACAAATTCATAGAAGGCCTCCACAAAGTACAAGCAAAGAATTGTCAATAAACCAAATAATTAAACAAACCAGGTAAATGTACGAAATGCTACAATTCACAGTCAGGAGTACACAACCTAAAGATCACTATTATAAACCACCTATCTTCCAGTATACTCACAACCAAAAAAAGACAAATGTCTACAGGACTATAACTAACAATTTTAAATAAATTGCAAAGTAGCAAAAACTTTATTGTTATTAAATCAGCATATATCAAAGTATAATAAATTACAAAAGAAGACTGATAAATAATTGATTTTAATATAAAAATACTTGTAGGAAAACCAAAAAGATGCAATATAAAAAATTTACAAAATGCATGAACTAAAACCGACGAATAAAAATCATGAATCTGTTCATTTGTTCTAAAATCCAAAACACATATAGGTAGCAAAATAAAATTAAACATTTCACACCCAAAATTAAATAAAAAACCTGCACTCACATTTTTGTAGCAGATGTTCTTCATCCACATTCACTTTCCAAGAACGCAATTCAGAAAAAGTAAAAACTAAAATCCAAGAAACTGGAAAAACATATGCAAAAATGAAATGTCCAAATCAAATCCACCAAAGTATTCTACAGTTAGTGGATGCTATATGAAAAACTGAAAAAAATCCGAGGAAAATGTGCTCCAGGAAACCCAAAAAAAACAATGTTGGTTTAAATTAAACCAAATGAATTTCATTTAAAATACACATTACAAAATTGCTGCAAATGATGCACCCTGACTTTCTAACATTTAAAAAACATTACATACCAACCCTCACAATAAATACATTGAAATACAATACAAATGTATTATTACAATTTGACAAACATTGTACAACAGATGATTATGTCTACAATAACATACTATGTGACAGGGTTCTGCATGAGGACACAGAGTACTACGGGTTATGTGTGGGGTAGAACAAGAAAACCAGACTGTTTTGAGTGTTTTCCTTCTTTTTTTATTTCAGCTCAACAAACGGTTGTAGGGGTGTTGCTTCACACACACTGATTATTATTTTTTTCTTTTTCCTCTTTCCTTAGAGTTCCTGGACTGCCTGCGCACCTTCTAGGATGTTCACCTCAAAGAAAAAGGAGAAGAATTCAGGTAAGTGCTTTTGACCCAGGACTATTTCTGAAGGGTGTGCTTGTGAGGGAAAAGGTAATCACCCGGTGTGTAGGCTTTTAAATGTGCTTCCTTTGACAAGTGCTGGACTAAATTGATGCAGTGACCGGGGTTGTGGGAAATTAACACAGGTTCTAGTTCATCATGAATAGACCGTTAAGTGAATTAATCCACGCTGTTTTTCCCAGGCTCCAAGTGCCATCAAAATTACCTACGGCAATCTTCAGTTACCCTGTTTCCCCTGGTTCATTCCACAACCTCCCATATCGCCCCCTGATATGAATGCGTACCTGAGCAAACCATGTTTCTCCGGGAACGTGGTAGGCTGCCTCATGGTGACTGTGGCCTCTGGGCTTTCCATTTCTGTCTTCTTCTTTCCTCCAATCCTCACCTTCTTCAGCTGCTGCACCACAGTCTTCTCCCATGTCATTCTCTCTCCTGGGTTTCTCTCTGTGCCCATCTGAGACCAGCTCCTGGGCCTATGAGTGGCCAGGTTGAGGTGGGCGGGAATGTTCTAGGACTCCACTAGAGCACAGCCCTACTGCTCACCCACATCCCCGGGGCACCAGTCATACTTTTTTCTACTTCTTTCACTGCCGTACACCTACTGCCAGGTTCTCCTGCAGACACCTGGCATACTGCTTCCCAACCAGGCATGGCCGATTGGGCCATGTAGACACAGGAACACAGGAGAGGATATCAGCAGTAGTCTGGCAATGGCCAGGCAAATGTAGGGTCTGGAGGGCAAAAATTTGAAGGGCTGAGAACCAGCGGAGTATACGGGCATTGGTATTTTTATGGCATGCCAGTCAAACTAGTGGAGCATGATCAGTAAGCAAGGTAAATGGTCTCCCTAGTAGATAGTATTGAAGGTCCTCCACTGCCCACTTGGGCAGACATTCCTTTTCTATAGTGGGGTGATGGGCACCCCGGGGCAGGTTGAACTGGGATAATACCGCTATGAGACCTTGATCGGAGGCATGCGTTTGGAGTACAAATCCTTCTTTGAAATCCAGACATACTAGGACAGGATTTTTAGTCGGTTGAAGCTATTTTGTTGGACTGATTATCATTCAGTGATTTTGTTTGGCTGAATTTTGTTTTAACAGGTCTGATATGGGGGCAGCCTTTTCCAAGAATTTCGGTATAAACCCCCAGTAATATCCTAGAAGTCCAAGAATTACTTGATCTCCTTTTCATTTGTGGGGCACAGTAAGTCCCTGATAGCCCTCACCTTATCCACTTAGGGGCTTATCTTTCCTTCTTGTATATGATATCCCAAGTACTTTATTGAATTGTTGTCTTCTGCACTTCTCTGGATTTTCTGTGAGGCCAGCCTTCCTGAGGGCTGAGAGAATGGCTTCCAATTGTTCCAGATGTTGCTCCCAGGGAAGGCTGTAGACCACTATGTTTTCGAGGTAAACAGCTGCATGTTCGTGATGAGGCCATAACAACATATTCATCAGCATCTGAGAGGTGGCTGGCGCTCCATGCAGCCCGAAGGGCAATACTTTAAAGTGATAAAGACCAGAGTGGTTAGAAAAAGCTTTTTTTTCATGGCTTGTTGGATGAGGGGTATCTGCCAGTACCCTTTAGTGAGATCCAAGGTGATGAGGTACCTGGCTGTTCCTAACCTTTTAATGAGCTTGTCCACTTGGAGCATAGGATACTTGTCAAATTTAGAGATGCTGTTGAGTTTGCAAAAGTCAATACAGAAATGTATAGAACCATTGGGTTTTGGCACAAGTAAGACCAGGGAGCACCAAGGGCCACTGGAGGGTTCTATTATCGCTCCCTCTAACATGCTAGACACCTCTTTTTTCACTGTCTGTCATCTGGCTTCAGGGATCCCGTTAGGACAAGAGTCTGTCCCACTATGCCATTCCCAGTGTGTATGTCATGTTGTATCAAGGACATTCTTCCCGGTGTGCAAGAAAAGACATCTAGGTTTCTGTTTATTAGGTGACAGATTTGTTGTCTCTGCAGTACAGTTCGGTTTCTACATTTATCTCTTCGTTAGTCAGAGGGCCGTATTCAGGAGGAAATGTGATCTCATGGGTTGTGTGTCAGTTATCAACAGTGTTGGGTGGACCCCTTCCACTTCCCTGCAATCCTCTACCCACCTTTTGAGGAGGTTTATGTGATACATCTATCCCTTTCTAGGGGTGTTGGGGTACTCCTAAGTCACCAGGATGAACTGGGCTGTCATGGTGTACAGACCCTGCCACTTTGCAAGTAGTTTCTTGTCAGAAGAGGTGAGGAGGAATAAGGCTTTCCCCCCCCCCCACTCGTAACTCCCTTAATTTACTGGTATGGTCATACCTGACCTTCTGCTTTTCCTGCACCTTTTCCATGTTATCCATGACATCCTCCCAAAGGGTGTGTATCTGCTCAGGCTGCGGGTGTAGTCAAGTTGGCCCAGACCCTCATCCTCCTCTGCTTCCTACTGTTTTGCCACCATATCAAGAAGGGCCCTGGGTTGTCTGCCAAACACTAACCTGAAGGGACTGTGGCCCATGGAGGACTGAGCATGAGTGTGTATAGCATATAAAAACCAGGGGCAATTTCTGGGCCCAATCCCTCCCGGTCTCTGATATCAATTTCTTCAGGGCGGTCGTGCTCATTTGGTTATACAGTTCTACAAGACCATCAGTTTGGGGGTAGTAGACTGAGGTCCTAATGTGAGTTACCCCCAACAGCTGGCAGATCTGTGCCATGAGCTGGGACATAAATGGGGTACCCTGGTCTGTGAGAAGTTCCTTGGGGAAACCAACCTTGGAAAAAACTCAATCATGGCCTATGCATCCAACTTGGTCTCCTTGATAGACGGAGGTAGCGCTTTGGGATATTGATTGGCATAGTCCACTAGCACCAATATATTTGATACCCGGAATGGAAGTTACAAGGGGCCTGACCAGATCCATAGCAACCCGGGAAAAGGGAACATCTATTATAGGAAGGGGTCTCAGAGGTGCCTTGGTTGCATGGGGTGTATTGACGAATTGGCATGGATTACAGGTATTACAAAAATTGCGTATATCTGAGAATACTCAGATATGCCAATAAAAGCATCTCAGGAGATATTCCTTCATTTTCTCTCTGCCGTAGTGGCCCCCTCCTGTCTGGCAGTGGGCCAGGTGTAGGACCTTTGTCTCAAAGAGTGAGGTTCCAGGAGGTGGGTAACTACTTTCTTCCCATTTCTTTTTTTCTGATACAAAAGG
The DNA here is from genome assembly GCF_031143425.1 of Pleurodeles waltl. NCBI lineage: Eukaryota > Metazoa > Chordata > Amphibia > Caudata > Salamandridae > Pleurodeles > Pleurodeles waltl. Next base: position 828,548,565 of record NC_090437.1, on the reverse strand, counting down.
CCTTTCCTTATGTGAAAAAAGGGTCCTACATGGCCTTCCTCTTCAGCTACTGCCCTGGCCCAAGCTTGCTGTAAATTACGGTCCTCTCTCTGGGTGGCTCGGAAGCTACATTCTCTGGGTTCTAGAGCAACTGCTGTGGGAGAAACAGGAGTAGAGTCTGCTTCATTGACAGTACAAACAATTTGTTGTGCTTCCATGTTTCTCCTCAACTCAGTTGCTTTTCCCCGTACCCCCATTTAGTGTTTCTGACTGGAATGGTGTTTTCTTTAACCAGGACATGTTGGGATCCTGATGTCCTACTATATCCAATAATAGGGAAAAATGTACATAGTCTGTTCCTATGATCATGTCCTCAACTAGCAGGGGAACACCACCCACCCTTAGGAGTTCTTCTTGTCCCCGCCAGTTGACTGATATCTCAGCTACCAGATAAATCTTACTGTCCCAGTGGACACAGGTTATTAATACAGTTTCCCCTCTTTTCCACTGCTCAGGTAACTACTGAGTGACGACACTCAAAGCCAACTAGCATGAGGGTAGGCTGTGTGTTGACCTGTATTTGCTTATGGTACCTAGGTAGACCACCTCCTACCCACAAAACTCTCCTACATGAAAACCCCACCTCCATGGGTACAGGTGATTAGGGTTTTTGGGTACAATTGCATGCAATGTGACCCCACTCATCACATTGAAAACATTGGAGTCCTTGTCAGAACGCCTTCACTGGGGGTCTTGGAGTATAGCGAATCTCATGGTGTATTCTTGGGGCTGGTTTTGGTGAGGGAGGACTTCTCCAGCTAAGGATAGACGGAGCAGGTATTCTAAAGTCAGGTGACCTGCTGAACACACAGGCCAGATCAATAACCATAGGTACTGTGTCGTCTGGATGTTGTCTGATCCAAGTTCTGGTAGGAGCGGTTAGGGCTTCCAGGAGTTGTACTAGGAGGACCTTATCAAGTAATTCCTTTTTGGGTTTTGGCCAAGGTATACATAAATCTTGTATTCAATAAACAATGTCCTAGGGTTATCATGGGTGTTCCACTTCTCTTTTCTAAATTGTATCGGGTAGTGCTCTCTATCGTACCCTAGTCATTCCAGGATGGCTTTCTTTACTTATATATACAGGGTTATACCAGCAGGATTGGCTGACTGATGGTCCATTTGGAGTTCTCCTGTCAATAGGGGAGTGACGTATTGACTCCAGCGTTCCAGAGGCTAGGTCGCGTAGATAGCAACCCTCTCAAATCAGGGTCATCTCCTGTTTGGTATTTTGTTGTAGCAAACCCGGGACATTGAGATGTACCTTTGCACTAGCAATGGTTTCTGTCACTTTCTGCATGGCTGTCTCTTGTACAAGTTGGTTATTTTCTAGAACTGGCACTTGGGTTTTTAAAACTGATTGGAGGTCCACCCTATCCTGCTGTACTGCTTTAGCCTGTCCTTTGACCACAAGCTGCAAGGGTCATTGCCCCTCAGCCAGCTGTTTAACCATGTCATCCATGATAAGCGGTTTCTTCATCCTTGTTCCCCATTGACAGGGTTCCGCATGAGGACCCAGAGTACTAGGGGTTATGTGTGGGGAGGAACAAGAAAAACAGACTGTTTCAAGTGTTTTCCTTTTTTTTTATTTCAGAGTTCAACACTGGCTTATAAGGGGTGTTGCTTCACACACACTGATTATTCTTTTTTCTTTTGAGTCTTCCTGGACTGCCGGCCCACCTTCTGGGACATGCTCCTCAAGGGAAAAGGAGAAAAATTCAGGTAAGTGTTTTGACCCTAGTACCATCTCCAAGGGGGTGTGCTCATGATGGAAAGGGTAACACCCAGGGCACAGGCTGTTGTACGTGCTTTCTTCAGCAAGTCCTAGGCTAAAGTGACACGGTGACCAGGGTTGTGGTAAATTAATACAGGTCCTAGCTCATCGTCACAAACCATTAAGTGAATTAAACTGTGTCTATTTACCCCAGACGCCATCAGATATCACCTACGGCATTCCCCAGTTACCCCATTTCCCCCACTTCCTTCTCCAGCCTCCTGTATCGGATAGAAGCAGGACCTGGACCTAAGCAAGCCACGTTCATCCCCCTTTTTTAAGCAACTAAAATTAACAAAAACCTGCAATAGATTTGTAGCAAAAATTAAATAAAATTAAAAGCCATAGTTCAAATATGTGAATCCATACCTAGCATTAAAGCTGATTCTATGCTAATATTGAAATGCCCAATATGTGAACCTCACTATGAAGCTTGAATTCATTACATCTATTTGTATGTAGTATCTTTGAAATGTGCTATCTACACATATTAAATCTTAGGTCTATATACGAGTGTTGACTACAAAACAAAATACTATTCTTAGCACCAATTCTATTTTAGGCAATACTTAAACCACTGCGTGTATTCCACATCAGTGTACAGGTACCTGAAGTGACTGGACAATTGCAAATATATGTAAGGCAATCAGAAACGTAAGTTCGCAAAAACAACTATTCGCTCGTTCATCAGTCTGTTAGTGCCACTCGATTAAGGAGCACACTGCGCGGTGTGCTCTAACAGGTATATATGGGCCAACAATGCCCGCAAGGGGAGCAACAGTCAACTGTCAACTGACATGACAATTTTTGAAGTTTTTGGGGGAGCTAAGAGAGGTTGGGCATAAACCTGTGAAACCAGGCTCCCTTACCTGTTTGGATGGCATGGTGCAGTGTCAACATGGCAAGCTCAAAAGATACCTATAAACAGCATTCACACTGGCTTTTTAGAGGTATCTTCCTCCTTGCCTCTGAGGTACCTACAGCTCAACCTGGGCCCTCACAGGCCCACCTCTCACTGCTGTCCATGCCTGGCAGCCCCTACAGTGCTAATAGGTTACAAAGCTCCTATTTGGCTATTCTTTTGTGCAACGAGCAGGAATTGCATTTAATCAAGGATGCAATCTGAGCTGAGCAGACAAAGAGGATCTTAGCATGAACTGGTTTGGCATTGATGGACTACACCAGATGGTAGAGAAGACAGCAAGCAGGGGCTGCAGCCACCTGCGCTCATCATATTGCACATTAGTTAGTGGTAATGATATCACAGCTAAAGTTGGGAGGGTGTCTGAGCCCCTCATGGTTGAAATCTTATGGTCAACAAATTTCCGTAGGGTAGAGATACCATAGTTGCATATTACACCACATATGAGATATATATTATAGACGTCAGGTGTAACATATTGTACATACATATATTTTAGCTTGGCAGTGCTTAGCCCTTTTCCATGGGTCTCTAAGAGTCAACAAGGTGCCAAAACAGCCATACTAAGGGGCTGCTTTTATCAAGACAGTGCACCATTGTTGTTTGCAGGGTGACTTTGTTTTCACAGGGATAGTTTTTACCTGTCGATCGAGGACAACGGATTGTTTGTAAATGGCTTTTGTAGTGCTACAGCCTTAACCAGAATGAATAAATACTGCTGTTCTTAGGAATGGGGCTAGAGGTTCAGTTAAACATCTGGGTCTGTGGCAGGGTACACTTATGTTTGGCTGAAAGGTCAGTATACACCTCGGCATCAGATAGTCAAGGTGAGGCAAACTACGTTCAGCCTCATTTCTACCCAGGAAGGGCAGTGGTTGTTCAGGAGGGGTTTGAGGGTTGACACTACATCGACTGTCCTTAGGTCCTTCACACGTTTTGTGTCACACTGCATGAGGGACGTGGGGGGAGGCGGGTCCTGTGACAGGGGAAGAAGTGATGGCTTGCTTGCTCTGATTCAAATCACTGAGGGAGCTAGAGTGAATACCAATTTAGGTTTGGCTCTGGGAAGGTTTTAACTAGGGGCTCAGCTTATAAATTGGCCCTGTTATCCTCGGGCTCAGGAGTATGTGAGTTCATAGTATGAGAAACAAACAGAGGGACTACAATTAAAGCCAGGCACCCCCAACAAAACATAACAGGCCTCTGGGGTGGTGAACAACTTTGTGGTGAGGTGATGTGATGTCCAGTATCTGTGGTAAGAAGTAATGTATATATTTAAATTGTATGCAACAATATGCTGTGTTATGGTACGAACAATAATTGTTAATGTATTTTGTAAATATAATTGCCTATGACTGTTCTAAAAAAAACAGTGAGCCTTGAGTGGGCGGGAAAGGAGTCTAATGGATTAATGTGTGAATATGATATTTAGTTCTCCTGCCCTTAATCTTGTCCCGCACCAGGCTTGGGGGGGCTCTACCTGTGGCCTATCTATACGAAAAAAGATGTGATAATTTCAGAGGGAATTCTGGATCATTGATTATGTGGCATATGTCAGTATTTTAAGTGGATGCTCTCAAAATCAACGAGCACAGGATCAGAGAAGGTGCAAATAAAATAGTAAGTGAGGAGCTTTCTATTTAAAAGACACATTTCTCATAAAAGAGTGAAACAGCTGGGCATGTAGGTGTTTGCATGCTGTCTAATTGGGATGAAAGTGGAGCAGGGATGATGGGACTAAAGAGCCTCCTGTGAATAAATGATAGCACCAGAAAGTGACATTACTGTTGTGTTGTCATGATGGCAAAGGGAAACAAGCATTTGCAATGCAATGGGTTTCGCATTTGCTCGGCTTAGAGCCATTAGCATTGTAAACTCACAACCGGACTTTTCTTGGCACATAAACTGAAAATGAAAAGTAAAACAGTTTCACATAAGCGAGCCGGTAGCCTCCATAAGCATGAAGGAGACACACAAAAGGAAACAGAAGTTCGCTTGCAGTCAAACGTATCGGCAAAAGTGCAATCATCCATGTAACCGGCAAAAGTGCAATTATCCATGTAACAGGGCCTTGTAGGTTTTCAGTAGTTTACCGGTGCTCTCAAGGAGGGCTAAACATCAGAAAAGGCATGACGTATGCATGCCTTTTACTAATGGAATCAAGCAAATTTTAAAAGGCAAGCCCATGAACCAACTAAAGTGATGGGTGTGACATGGGTGTGGTTAAAAGCCCACAGAAAGATTACAACAGGGGCCAGAGTGCTTGCGCGCTCAACCCTAAAAAGGGAACTTGAGAAGTGGTGGAAACAACAAGGCTTAAGTAAAGATGGGAAGAAACAGAGCCATTAGGAACATATGTAAAGGAGTTTGTCTTGTGGAAATAGAAGTCGGGCATGTGATATTAGAATTAGAGCCAGAGGCAGATGTTGAATTTTTTTTGGGTGGAAGTGCTGATAAACTGTTCCCTGCTAGGTGAATGGCTTCTGGTTAAAACAATGTGTCCCATTTAGGATGTCTTGGGAGATGAGCAAACAGAGAGGACAGATGAATGGCAGAAGGTAAATGATGATGGGACAAAAGCAGTATATGACGAACAAAGTTAATGTAAACAAATATATTGAGAATATATGCACATTAAGTATGCATTAGGTGAAAGCAATAGTGGAGTTATTTGGGATGGAGATAAGCAAGCTGCAATTTGGAGAGGTCACACACTAAAGTTTCATTTTCAGCCATGCAAGGGAATTTAAGGTTGGTAGTCAGGGGTGCAAAGTGAAGCGCAGTGGAGGTGTTACCCGAATAAAGCTATTACCAAAGTGCAAGTCTAAAAGAAACGTAGATATTGGCTTCTTGCACACATACCCTTTAAAAGGGAGAAAGAATTGCAAGCAATGTACAATTGTAAACAATGTAATATCACTGAAAGGCGCAGGCAGATAGGTCTTCTAAAGTCCATATTTTGGCTCTCTTGTGTGGAAGATTCGACAAAAGTTGTGGGAATGGTGTATTTTAGAGCGCATTTGCCATTAGCTTTAGCCAAAACCTGATTTGATTTACTAGCACATTTATGTGTGAAGGCAATGAACAATTAAATAAACTGAAAATAATGAAAGGTTTATGGTTTCCTATATGTTTACAAAATATAACTCATCACCAAAAGATTTTGATAAAAAGGTAGTGGCAAATGAATAATGTTCTTTAAATATATTGTACCAAATATTGATACATCATTTTAAGGCAACTTTACAAGGAGTAGGTGGAAGAAATGGGTGTATTATATGTGTGATTATTGTGTGATCTCACTGTGTAATACATTACGAACCCCTTTAGGACCAGTCAGGTTTAGTTTGTTAAACATTACCTTAAACCCGGCTAGCTGTGGCTCTGAGCAATCTGGCTTTCACCAAGCAATAAGTGAAAAGCATTTAAACAGCACCAAAACAACTGAAGAAAGAAACTTGACAGTCAAGAAAACTGACACCAATTTATAAAAATATAATATATTTTTATGAACTTATGGACACCAAAACTAAAAAGATCCACTATGCAAAAAAGCACTGGCAAATTCAATTAATTTGACACAATAACATTTTCAAGAAAAACTTTGGCAAGTTGGTATGCGATTACTTAAAGTGTCTTTGGGGTAACCAACTCCAGCAGGGAGCCAGTCAAGTGGACGAGCAAGGCATTTATCTACTTAAGAAAAGCAGTCTTCATTCCAGTTCCATCGTCAGTGGGCCCTTGCCATTGACTTTTGCGGAGTGGTCCTGATGCAATGGATACAGGGTGTTGAACATGCTCAAAGATGCTGTGCCACAAAAGGTGCTTTCCTGGGGCTGCTCCCTGGTCCATGGTCCTGGTGAGGTGATTCTGGTCACAGGGATCAGTGTCCCTGGAATTCCTCTAGGCATCAGCAGAAGTCCGGTCATCACTGGTCTGCCGGTCACCTGGCACAGCAGAATCAGTGGTGAAAGCTCTCCTCTGGGCAATGACCTTCACTTGATGACTCTGTTGGGTTCAGCAGATTTGGGTGTAACTTTTGAGCATTGGGTCTGGGTCTCGTAGGATACACCACAGTGAGGAGCAGTGATTCAGTGAGTGATCTGGGCTACCAACTTACCCTAGCAGGCTTCTTCAGTTTTTGTGGCTCTGTGCTGCAACCAGGAAGTCAGCCAACTGACTCTTGGAGTCTCGGCTTTTAGTTGAGCTTGGGGACAACATTTCTAAAGCAGGACACAGCAGGCACAGTGTTTTCCTTCGCTGGCCCAATGAGCAGCAGGTGCAGTCCAACTTTAGTGCAGCCTCTTCTTTTCCTGTTTGAGTGTCAGCAGGGCAGTCCTCCTTTGGTCCACTTCTCCAGTCAAGCGAGATTTGAGTTCTGAGGTCTAGGGGTGGCCCTTTTATGCCCAGAAAGTGCTAGCAAGGTAGCTTGTGGTCTCTAGCCAACAGGCTACTAGGTTGTTTTCCACTTGCTAACATCTTTCTGTGAAGTGTGGTATCTAGCTTTCCCAAAGTGCTCCATTCTGCCCGCTCCCAAGTGTCAGGACCCCTTTCATGGGGTGTGGAGCTCAGTAGCCTGTCCTGGAGGTCTGACTATTTGTGGGCTTTACACCCATGGAAAAACTAATTTGCCCAATATTCCCCCATCTCTGTCCCCAAAACAACCCGTCTACCCAAGCAAAAGAGTAGCCCTCTGTAGTGTGTTCACCACTTGCCTATTAAAAGGTAACTGCACCTTTGAAGCTCATCTTTTGGGCCCTGCACTTCATGTAGCTTCTTGTCAGGGGTAGGCCATTGACATGTCTCCCCAGGAAGTCAGAAGACTGTCTTGTGGCCAGTCTCAGCAAATAGCCACCGGAAAACTGGGCAACAGAGTGGTTATGTTCTAAATTTGCATGTGGCAACAAGTTAAATTAATTTCAACTTCAGCACCAAGTTGGGCTTAATGTAATGAGTTGTTAGATATCTTGAAGCATTAACTTTGGTAGTTCCATTCAGAAGTTAGTACAGCTGAGGTGCTCAACATGTAACTCTGTACTCATCAATGGGGCTACCAGTCTCTCTCCCAGTAACAACAACAATTGTTGGTTTTTGCTGCCAGAACATGTTAAACACATATGCCCTCATTACACCGCCAAGCAGCCGCCTATGCAGCCGCAATCCCGCCGGCCGCATTACAACATCCCCGTTGGGCCGGCAGGCAGACACAGAGTTGGGGATGTCGGCCGTAACATTGGAGCCGGCTCCTAATGGAGCTGGCGGTGTTGCGGCCGTGCGACGGGTGCAGCTGCTGTGCAGACAGTGAAAAGCAGGGTGAGGCTGCACTGTCCATGCCAAGTGCATGGGCAGTGCAGGGGCCCCCAGGGGCTCCGCGACTCCCCTTCCCGCCAGCCTTTCCATGGCGGTCTCTACCGCCATGGACAGGCTGGCGGGAAGGGGAGTCATAATCCCCTGGGCAGCGCTGCCCCGGTGGATTAAAATTGGAGTGACATACACAATAAGAAGTGAGTTTGGGCTTTGTCATTGGTTAAAATGGCAAAATCACGTTAGCAGTTTCAAACTGCCCTTCCAGTATGCAGTGGCAGACAGGGAGTCATTTACTTTGTCTCACTCAGGATCACACAATAAGTGCTTTAGTCCTTGAGGGGACACTCGAACTTACAGGTCCTGAGTACCCCATTAAGTAGGGACTTAACAGTAAGTTATTTTGTGCCAATTTCATATAAGCCAATCCAATGTACATGTCCAAGGGTCTGGGCACGGCATCAAGGTCTGTTTAGCATCCCTCAGTGCACTCTCAGAGTCAAAAAATCAACAGCATATGTACAACACTTTGGGGGGACTATTCAAAATGAGGCATTTTCCTACAGTAGGGGTTGTCTCCCTAAGACAGTTTCATACATAGTGAACCTGCAACACTGGTCATAAGTGCCATTTGGGTTTCTTCTAAAGAATTTATTTTATGGACAGCTATTGTGAGTTTTTAAGAAAGATAGCCATTTTCATAAGGAATTCAGTTGTAAAATAATAGTTAACACTGCATTTTTAATGGCTTTGGGCATGAAACATTGCTATTTTTTTACAATTTCCCAGTTAACACAAAATGCCTAGTTTCTGCAATTAACTTGCACTCCTGTTTCCCAGTTGTTCACAATTCCCAAATAAACCAGCTCTATCATGCTTAGTTTGATGATTCTTTGCTATGCTTAATTTTGCATTGGTAGTTTTAACTGGTGGGTAACTCTTGGCATGAGAGGGGGAACTTGGAGATTACATTTTTACATGAGTGAATGAGATGCTCATGTGCTTGCAGATCACGGCATTAGTCTTTTGTGGCAATGGAGTTCAGGACTCCCACATTAAAATCAATAGGCAAATTGGTAAGGGTCTAGCATTGAGAAAGTAAATTCTGCTTGTTTTGCTTCAAGAACTATAAGAATGTGTTATCAGCATAGATGAAGCATTTGTGCTGTAGGTGGAAAGCAAGCGCAGTGCAGTTGACTGCTTCTTGTCCACTCCTTCCAGAAATTGCCACAGAATAAGTAAATCAGAAAAGCTTGCAGCAAAAGAGGGATAGCCAGACCAATTGATGGATCAGGTAGCTAGGGGGCTTCCCTCTACCAAAGTTACAGGTTGTATCAGTCAGCAACGCAAAGGACCACATCACAATGAGATCCGTGTGGCTAAACAGTAACAGGAGCTCTTCCAAGTGAGTAGAAATATGGTGATCAGTTGAGATAGCAGTCAGTAATATAACAGGGACAAAGTCTTCTCTGCAGCCAGACCATCACACTTCACAGTAGTGTTTTTGGTCAGCAAGACTTGGAAAAGGCATCACCAATGGCTTTTGTAGCACTGATGTCCACTAATGGATTCAGATATGGACGCATTCACCAGCCTGCAGGTCGTGGCAAGCCCTGTTGGAAAGGAGGGCAGTGCCACATTTACTTGAAAATGGAAGCTGTTAAAACAGTGAATCAGTCGTTTCACTTGTGAATCCAGCAAAGCTGGAAACAATGGAGGAGTAGACTGGAGGACCATCCGCCACACCAAAAATGTCTCATGAGGACTCAGTTTGTTCTTGTGATGAGGAACAGCTTAAACTGACCGGAGCACCAAGGGTGAAGCATTAGGCCACTTCAGCCCTGTTTCACTACAGATCTTAGCTATTTTGTTTTTCAGAGTGTAATTAAGCCTTTCAACTTTCCCAAAAGACTCAGAGCTGATAAGCATGATGAAAGGGTTGTTTGGTTCCTAGAGCGTTGCCCAGCCTCTGAACTACAGATGACACAAAATTGATACCTTAATTATTCCCTTCTCGAAAGGGTATACAGAACCTTAGTGTAAAATTTCTTAGCAACTTTTTCAATTCAGTCATTGGCTTCAGTCCCTTCAGAAACCATGCATACTAGAATTAGAATAGAAACGAGAACAACATCAAGGCATTTGAATGACATCAGTTTGAATATGGTTAAAAGGGCCTCACAGAGGTGAGTGGGCACTAGGCATTGGTTTTGGAACCACTTACAATTGTTGTGGGTTTGGTAAGTGCCACAGGAATGACTAGACTTTTAGGCGGCAGTGGAAGAAAATAAGGGGGATGGGGCACTGAGTTCTCATGGAATGGATCATGCCAATCAGCTTTCTTGGGCAATGTCATGATACAGTTGGGCAAGGACATGGCACATAATGTAAGGGCAACCACTCTTCCTTTTCATCCCCCCATATTCCACCTGAGTCTCTTTTACTGTTCTGTTTTAACCAACAACTCTTTCAATATCAAGTGCACATTCTTGAAATTCAACAAGATCTTTCAAACACAGGATAGAGGATTCAGTAGCTTGGGATATATACAAAGTTACTTTGTAATTGGGAGATAAGGGATCCCTTGTCATCATCCGATCAGTGAGGGAGTTTCATTTCAACACTTCATCTTGAGTGAACTGATGTCCAACATATTTAACAATAGCAATTTGGTATTGGAATTAGAGAGTGTCATGTAAACTTCTCACATAGAATCCAGTTTTGACAGGGACCCCAGCTAAAGTAAGGGTACTCTTCCACATCCAGGCAAATCCAAAGTTGTGGGCACCTCTGAAAGTCTAATTGGAATCATCAACTATTGTGATAGACTCGAACATCTGCATGTGTAAGGGCAATTAATTCAGCAACTTAAGTAATATGAATGTTATGCAAAGAATGGCTCTCTGTAATGTCAAATAGGGTGCACACAGCATAGCCAGCAAATAAGAAACCTGTGTCATTCTAAGACATAAACTATTGACAAAAAACACAAGGCCGCAGTTAAGATGAGGTGCATCTGCCAGATAAATACCAGACTTGTTTTGGTAGGCAGATACCAAACACAATCTTGCAGCTCTATTTCAAGATCAGTGGGAAAAATGGGAGCAGGGTTCAATTAAGAACACCATACAAACTTATGTGAGATTCAGAACATAACAGAAGTTTATATCTACACATAGAAATGGGCTAATTTTTAACTATTAGTAACAGTGGCCTATAGCTTAGACCACAGAAACAGTGATATAAGAAACAAGTGCTATATTTTTTGACATGTCAACCATGGTAAGCAGCAGTACCCACCAAATGCAGCCATGGAAGCAGCCCTGCATTTACTGCATCAAGATCAAAGAAATGATAGGCTACAGATTTATTTTTGAACTAATTCTCCCAAAGCAAAACTTTCTCTCATGGCAGTATAATGTGACATGCTTTAAACCATAATGCAATTGCAGATGGCAATACTTGTTACATAGACACAATGTCGTGCTCTGCCTTTTTTTTTTTTACCAAGGCAAATGTTCTGGGGTGTCTTTCCACATAAAATCTTGCAATGGTTTGACAGTCCCCGGTATAACCCAAATTACACTCTTGACAGTAGCCTGCCATCCCTAGAAGAGGCTGTACCTGAGAGATGGTAATGGGTCTGGGTAGCTTGTGCATAGCTTCAATCGGACTGATGACAGGTGTCTTTGTCCCACCGAGATATCATGACCTAAATATCGAACATGGAGTAAACAGATATGTAACTTGTTCCTAGATGACTTACAGACTTGTTTTACCTAATTAAGTGAGTAGATCCACAAAGTCAACCTTACATTGGGTCGAGGATATTGAAGCAACCAATAAATCATAAACATATTGAACCAGTGTTGATCGTTTTTGGAAGATAGGGGAGTCTAGATCCCCCCTGAGAGCTTATGAGAAGAAAGAAAGCAACTTCATAACACTTTAAGGCAATCTAGCTCATGTGATTTAGCCCCATAAAAATGTGAAAGTAAAGAGATTGTAATTCTCAGGATCTATTTAAACAGAAAAGAAGGTACAAGACAAATCTACAACAGTAAACTGCAAGGCCATTACTGGTATACATGGGAATACAGTAAAAGGATTAGGCACAAAAGGGAAACTTAGCAATACAACAGCATTAATTGCACATATATTTTGTACAAAACTATAAGTTTCTTTTTCAAGCTTTTTGATCTGTCATTACACATGCTAAAAGCAAATATCATTCCTTGCTTCAACAAAGCAGCAATGATCTGGCAGAATCCATCTTCTACATCAGTTTGTAGAGGATACTGGGAATCCAGGGAAGCTTTTTCATGAGTTTCCACAAGTGTTTCTGGGATCTGTAGAGAAAGCATAACCTATATCATTAGCATACTCAGACTACTGGTGGAAATGGTCTGATGAGGTACATCTGTCATGGATCGGCATAACAGCTTAGCGTCATGAGTATCCAGTTTAATTATCTTCAATATGACTACTAAAACAGAATTTTCATTTTCTCTAATCATGTTCAAGTAGAAAACATCACTGGTGCAGCACAAGGTACACGTCAATGTACACAGTAAATACATCCCTAATTGGTTTGCAGATGAGGTAGGTCGCAAATTAAATTCATACTGGTCAATAATAAGACCTAAAGAGACAGGATCAAAAACAGAGCGGAACATGTCTGTTGGGAATAAAAACTGCATCAATAGTTTCACATGACAGAGAAAACGAGGAGTTTCCAGAGGGTCTCAATGCAGATCTACAGTCAACTGTAATAATAAGGCATGACGTGGGCTTTCCATTAATGACATGTTGTGCATGGGGTCCTCTCAAACTGTCTTAAAAGGTGGCATATTAATTTTGTGAGATTTAGGTAAACTCATGTTGTTCAGATTGACCCTGCAACGTTTGTGGCAAATTAGGGCATTGTCATTCCGTGTATCCTAATTAAAATATAGGAAACCACCTGATACAGAGTACTCTCCCTTTCCACTCATTTGTGTTTTTCTGAGTCTGCCTCCCAATCTGCCCACCATGGTCAATTTGCCTTTTCATTCCTACCCAGCCTCTTTGTGTGCCCATTTGCTGGAAAATTTGCATTTGCAATGTGTAAGAAACTGGGTTATTGGTTGAGAGGAGTGAAAGCCACACTCAACAACCACAATTCTTGTCAGTGTGAACTAAAAGAGTCTCTAAATCAGCCTGTTTTTAACCTTCTGGTAGCGTGGCACAAAAGCTGCCAGACTTAACTTAAAGGCAATGTGTAAGGTATTGATGCAACACACAAACAGTAATAAAGTAAAAACACAACACAAGAAAATCTCAAACCAGTTTTGAAAAATTTGCAAATTTTAATCAAAATAAAATTACATCAACATAAACACAATCCATCAGTAGAGTCTGAGATATTGATTTTAATTTTTTTAGTGAAAATAACGTCAAGAAGCATGAAGCACCACTAGTGGTCATTTGGTCACACTAGATCAGGAGAAAGTCATAGTTCAGGCCGACCGCAATGGTGGGATGGTGGGTTACAGAGATAAGGTTTGTCCCACTAAAAGTTACCTTCTCAAGTCCAGTGCAAAGAGCTCCATTCATAAGGAGGAGGCCACGAGGAGGAGGCTTTCTGCACAAAGAACAGGTACAATCAATTAATCCGTAGATTTTTAGACCACATCTAGTCACCTGTGAGGGTATCTAGGTGCTGGCAGGGTCCAGTTGATTGGCCAAATAGCCTAGGTCTTCAGGGATTTTCAGAACTCTGGAAGAGATTGGGAGGTCCAGAGATGAAAGTGTAGCTCATTCCATGTCTTTGCTTCTAGGTAGGAGAAGGAGAGGCCTCCACATCTGTTATGTCAGATGCAGGGGTGAGGGTTCGAGAAAGGGAAGCAGTGCAGTGTTTGTTGGAATGATGGAAATTCAGGCAGTGGTTCAAATAGGTGGGTCTGCAATAGTGTAGGGCCTTGTATGTGTGGGTCAGGACCTTGAACTGGCATCTTTTCTGTACAGGGAGCCAGTGGAGTTCCCTGAGGTAGATGGCAATGTGGTTTGGTCTAGGGAGATCCAGGACGAGTCTGGCTATGGCATTCTGTATGGTCTGTAGTAGGAAGAGGAGAGCTGAGATCCCTGCATACAGAGCATTACCATAGTCCAGTTGGCTAAAGATGAGGGCCTGGGTGATGGTGCGTCTTAAGCTTTGAGGTAGCCATTTGAATATCTAATGAAGCATGCAGAGAATGAAGAAGCAGGAGGAAGAGACGGAGTTGACCTGAGTCATCATAGTTAGCTTGTATTCCAGAATGATGCCCAGCTTCTTAGTGTGGTCAGTGAAGGTAGGCGTAAGTCTGAGTTCTGAGGGCCACCAGGATGTATCCCCTGGGGAGCTTTTGCTTCAGAAGATCGGTACCTCTGCCTTATCTGTGTTGAGCTTCAGGTAGTTGTCCTTCATCCATTTGGTGATGTCTAACATTCAGTTGTAGAAGTTGGCCTTGGTGTTGGTGGTATCTTCAGAGAGGGAGTGAATGAGTTGTGTGACCTCTGCATAGGATATGATGTTAAGTTCATGGGTTTTGACAATGCTGGCCAGAGGTGTTATGTAAGTGTTGAAGAGGGTGGGACAGAGTGGATCCTTAGGGTACTCCACTGATGATTTCCTTTCGCTCAGAGGTGAAGGGGGGAGGGAGACTTTTTGTATTCTTCTGGTGAGGAAAAGAGACAATCCATCTGAGAGTGGCTCTTTGGATGCCTATGTTGTGCAGCCATGTGGTGAGTGTGTGGTGGGAGATCATATTGAAGGCTGCTGAGTTGTCTAGGAGGGTCAAAACCGGAGTCCCTCCTCAGTCTAGTAGGGATTGGTTGTCATCAGTAGCCGCAATGGGAGCCTTTTTGCCTATGTGGTTGCTACAGAATCCATATTAGGAGGAGTCGAGTAGGTGGTTCACTTCCAGATGTTATGAGAATTGTTGGCTTTTTCTATTACTTTGCCCAGGAACAGAAGCAGTGAGATCTGTCAGTAGTTCTTGAGTTTACTGGGGTCTACCAATGGTTTCTTTAGTAGGGTGTTGACATCTACATGTTTTCAGTCCTCTGGAAAGGTAGCAATGGCAATTGAGGTGTTTAATAAGGTGGTGAGTACGTGGCCCATTCTTGATCGAAGATATGGTGAGGGCATGGGTCAGCTGGGGCCCCTGAGTGGACAGAGTTCATGCTGGAGGTGGTGTCCTCTGAGGCGAGCTGGCTCCATTCAGTTAGTTGGATGTCTGTGGTGGTGCCAGGGTTGTTGTGCTGCTGGAAGACATCAGTAGCCTTGCGCTGGGGTTTGAAGTTTCTGTAGATGTTAGCAATCTTGTCATGGAAGAAGTTTGCAAGGTTGTCACAGAGTTTCTTTGAGGGAGTGATGTTGTTCATTGCACATGAGGGGTTACAGATTTATTTAATGATGTTGAAGAGTTATTTGCTGTTATTGAGGCTTGATTCAATGAGGGAGGCTAAGGCCTTTTTCTTTGAGTGTCTCAATTGTCCCAGGTAGAGGTTGAGGGCAGTCTTGAAGGTGGTCTTGTTGGTTGTGTACTTGCTGGTGCACTATCTCCTTTTCAGTTGTTTACGGTGTTTAAGTGTTTTGAGGTCTTCAATTTAGCAGCTAGCTTCTTGGTACACCTTTTTGGGTGATGTTGCTGATGGGAGTGACACTGCTGATGAAGTTTGTGATTCAATTGTTGAAGTTTCTGATGTTCTGCTCTAGGTTGCTGTAGCACGAAGAGTCAGTCATTGTTGCAGCCTAATGTTGAGTGAACACTGTGGACGGTTGCTGTCGGCATTGATTGCAGGTCTCACATTGCCAGTCATTGCAGACAGTCACTGTCAGCGCAAATAGGCGGTCTCCTTTGAGATTTGAATTTATGGTGCGGCAGAGTCTTGGTGCAAAAGGGCCAGGTTGTGGTCATGAGAAGTCCAAACTGTAGTATTTTCATCTTTTTCTTGTAAAGGATTTCTTTCTGATGCCATCCAAGGGTCCAGGACCTGAGGAGCACCTCTTGGGGATCAAGTCTCACTCCAGTGGAGGCTAGCAGGAGGGCTCAGGCAGCTCCAGTTTGTGCTAGGCAAGTGAGCAGTGGCAAATAGGCCTCTGGAAGCTTATTGTGTCACAGGCGGTCATTCCAAACAATGGAAGCACTCTAGGTAGTCTAGGATCAAGGCAGGCAGGTCCAAACTTCCTTCTTCAGACAGCAAGGAACTTCTTCAAGCAACAGGAAGGCCCTTTCGGCAGCAGGGAAGTCCTTTGTCTGAATCTTCCACACATCCAGGAGTCTACACATGAGTGGTTCTGAATGTCCTACTTTTATACCTGGTGCCAGCCTTTGTGTGGGCAATTCCCTGACCTATCCCCCAAAACTGGTTCTGGTTAGTTCTTCCCATTCCTTTGTCTCTAAACTGGTGAAAAAAGGCAGGGCAGGCCTGGTGTCAGATTCCTTTGTGATTGCAGCAGGCAAGGTCCCACTGAAATGTAATCAGGGCAGGGGGCAGCTCCTCCCCAGTAATACTGCCAGGAAGACCCCCTCCCAGATATACCCAGGTCCTATTTTTCACTGTTTGGGCCCAATACACATTCTTGCTCCCTGGTGTGGGAGCCATTAACAGGCACAGGAACCTGGAAAATCCTAGAAAGTCCTCTAAAACTTTAGGTAGGAAAATGCCAACTTTATAAATGTAGTATTTTCAAAATTATACTCTAAAATTCTATTTTACTATTAAAGAGTATTTTAAATTGCAATTCGTTTGAGTGTAAACATCACTTCTCTATCTGCCCCCAATCTTGAGTTAGCATGTAATAACTGAAATAAGGTAACCCAGTGTTAGTCTATGGGAGAGGCAGGTATTATGCCAGTGGAAAATGACTTTAGGATTTTTTCACTGCTAAGACACACAACACTTAAAGCCACTATCCTACTTTTTAAATCTCATGCAATCTTCCCTATGTGCCTTTATGGTGTACCTTTGGGATTACATACAAAATAAATAAGTTTAGCCCTGGCAAAAGGTTTATTTTCCCAGGTTGAAATGACAGTTAAAAGTGCACAACAGGCTGCAGTGGGGGGGGACCTGAGACATGTTTCACAAGGCTACTTTAGGGGGTGGCACAACCAGTGCTGTAGCCCACTAGTAGCATTTAATTTACAGGCCCTGGGTACATGGAGCAACACTTACTGTGGGCTCATATGTGTATTCAATGTACCAATCAGAAGTAGGCCTATTTTACCATGTTTTCAACACAGAGCAAAAACACTCCCTCATTGATTAGCAGGGGATAGTGCACAGAGTCCTAAAAGCCAGCAAAAATAGTTCAGCAAAGCAAGGCAGAGGAAGGCAAAATCTGGGATGCCCTGCAGAAAGGGATAGGTCCAACACAATTAGCTGAGAATCAATAGATTGTTTCTTTTCCTTTCCTGCAGAGCAACATAAAGATTATTAACAGAAACCAACACAAACAGAACTTTAGTCTGCCTCCCTGTGCCGATAGTTCTTAGTTGTGCTTGTACCTTGGGCAACAGTCCCTGATCAAATGCACCACCAACTTGTACTTTTCTCAGTAGCATTAACAATACTAGGCACAATCTACATGTATATTTATGGTCAAGATAATCACCTGGAATTTCACCTTTGTTGTGTTTGCAACAACTATCTTACGCAAATGTGTTTTCACAGGAAACATCACAATGACTATCTCTAGCAGCAATAAGAATGTGTACATCAATAGCCACTGCTTGTAACTGACCCCTCACTTCAGTTGGCATACAAAAATGGAGCAGCTAATTTGCATTTAAATACTGCCTGTAATTCTTCAGAAAAGGTTTGAGGCTTATATTGTACATAAGGGAGCTGGTGCTTGATATACACTGGGGGTCACATGTGCAAATGTCAGGTTTTATGACTTGCAAATTGCAAGATTTAGCTACTCACAATTTGAGAGTTCCAAAACCTGATGTACAACAGTGTTTGCGATTCACAAATGGGTTGCAAGGGACCTGCCTCATTAATATTCATGAGGCAGGTCACAATTTGCGACCTATTTGGCTATGGCTACACTCACAGGGATGGTGGCCTGCTGGGATCAGCAGGCCACCATATCTGTGATTGCTTTTTAAATTAAGCAGTTTTTTTTTTAAACGCAGACATTTTTCCTTAAAAGAAAGTTTCCTTTTATTTTTTTCACAGTAAGCAATAGTCCATGGAATCACAACTTTCTCTGAAAAAATGTTGCTGCCCCATTCCCCTTTGTGAATGGGTTACCGCCAATTTCCAATTACCGCATTCCCAGTCACAATACAATTATACATCCCCCCATGCATCAGTATTGGGAAGGGATGCCCTTTGCACACCCTCATCCTAATAGTGAATTGCAAACCCATTTCGCGATTCGGTAATAGGTTATAATCACAAAATTGGGTCTTGTACATAAGGAAATGCTTTTATTACTCGAAAATGGCCCGATTCTGAAAATTGGGCCGTTTGTGACCAAAAAAAGCTACGTACATGTGCCACTATGTGCGTTGGAGCCAGGGAATAAGGACAGTAGCTGAACCTTCTATTCCAGGTCCTGGGTACCTTTATAGGAGAAGAAGGACATTCGATTAAACTTGAGCAATACACTGTGGGTTGTCCTTGTCTTTCTCAATACTGTACTTGAGAAGGGGCAGTGCTCCAGTCAGGTTGTTCTTGATCTCCTTTGCCAAACCTTCTTAGGTAATAGTTGGACTGTTAGCTCCACAACGCCAATTTGTTGCTTTGAAATGAAAGGGTTCGGAGTGAGACCACCTTTGGGTTGGAAAGTGGGGAGTAGTTGGGTAAAATTCTTGCCTCTTCCTCACAGCAGTTGAGTTGTCATTTTTCAAAGTCACCACGCTCACTGCATTTGTTTGTGCCCCACCTTGTGCACGTTGCCTGGCCCTGCTTCCTTGCCAGGCATACCATGTGCTGTACACCCCCAGAATTTTGTACTGGCATGTGGAAATTCGAAATATCCAACAGATCCTCCTCCTTTCTTTCTACCACTTCTCTTCTGAGTTTTTACTAGGAATTCAGGAAAACATTTACTGAGGGTTGTAGAGGGTGCACAGGCTCTAACCCTCTATTTCAAGTTTCTTATTTGGTATCTAAGTTTCTTTTCGGTGTCTTTCAATTCCCACAACTGAGAATCTTGTGTAAACTTCATAACTTCTTTGTACCTATTTAGGAATTTACCAACTTAGGAAGGCTGCACTTGAGGTTAAGGGTACCTTGTTCTAGAAATACTTTTCATCCTTACCACTAGTGCACTTGACCTGGTCATTATTATACTGGCAGGTGGTTATTTCATACTTGTGGTATATCACATGGGCAGGAGTCCCTTTTGTAGGGCTTTTTCCAACTTTAGATTGTTCTACCCCCATTTTCTCATTCTGCTCTCACTCACAACCAGATACATTCCTAGAGATCCTCCATCCTTGTGAATCGAATGGATCTTTTCCTTCTTTTGTTGTGGAAGGAGGGGAGAAAAGTTCTTTCAAGTCTGTGCAATAACTGCCCAGGGTTCAGAAGTCTCCTGTTGCAGCATTATCCGTTCACACTTAAATCTGTGGCCCTGCTAAGGGTTATAGGCACAGATTTGCTCTCCTTGCTAAACCTTCTAGAGCCTCCTGCTCTATACTATGGATTGCACACACAATTGTAATTCCTGTTAACACGAAACTTCCGCGGTACCTACCCAAACCGATTTATTTTGCATCTCACGTGTTTACATTTATACAATTAATAAACACAATCAGGCTTCGTATTTCATATTTGTTAAGCACACTAGCGCTCTGTAACCTGCATGGTGAGTCAAACGCTAGACCTTCCTTCACCTATGAGCCTCTAGAGAGTTACATGCTTTATTGTGGACCTGGGGTTATCATGCTGAGTTCAGAGTAGCTCCGCTCCAGACTTCTGGCCAAGAGATGGCACTTTCTGGCACCAGGATTGTTAAAGAAAATCTGTGCACATGCCAGTCTAAGTCTGAGAAGATTAATTAGCAAACAGAAAAATAAGCGTCTCTAAATAACATGTTTATTGAGACTCCGACCCATAAAAAACAAACTAAGAAAAGGCAAGACACAAATACATAGAGGTTCAAATGCATGTTTTCATTTAGGTTAACATGATCTCGCAAAATAAAAAATTAGTAAGCAGGATTCAGAGGTCATGAAAATACATTTTTGGCGGAAAAATCTAATTAATATTGTCTCTTCTTGAGAGACAAAATGTGAAAGAGAGGCTCTAAAATATAATACATGGGCACATCCTTTCAGGCACGATTAAGCATGAGCGAGAAATAAATGGCTGAGTTGGTTGTAATTACTCTAACAGGCAATTTTCATTTACAGATCTAAATAAATATAGCATGTAAATAGAATAAAATTTAAACCGTGAAACAATAAAAAATAAAAAATAACCTGTCGAGCTGTGTTGCTCCACTTACAGTGTCTCTGCACATTTGCAAACATGCAATGTAGTAATTGTGCATACTCTCTGCCTTGCTACCTTACTGTCATTGGAATGTGTGATCTGCTGTTCATTAATATATATATATGTATTACAGTAGATAGGATAATATGACATGCTGTAATACCAAGATTGGGATTAGATGTACTCATCCACCTCTGCAGCAAGTGCATGAACTAGCCAAATTTGCATACCGATATTGGGTCCTTTGTCCTGCAGTGGAGCAGAGCTCAAACCCCTAAACTGTGTTATTGGGTTAGAAGCCCGTGAACTGAAGTTGCAGGTTTTTCTGTGGCAAGTACTCAACTCGGTTATCTACAGTTAGTTCATATTAGGTTTGTTTCTGCAATAGTTGGACAGGTCTGATAGATCTCCTTTTACTCTATTTTACGCAGTGCCTTGTAAATATAATATCTTGCAGTTTGCAAATGTCACAGCCAGCATTACTATAGCAGATTTAGGACACATTTCGGATGACGTGTAATTGTGACTATGCACAATGGCACTGACTTTACCAACTTCAGAAAAAAAAGAAAATATGAATATGTCCCTCTGGAATCTCAAGCTAGCAACTTGAAGGTCAGTCGGATCTCGACAGGACATGTATCAACACCCTGTACAATCATACCAAATTTATGGATTTACATGAATTCCCTACTTGAAAGTGCTGAGTCACATTATGTTATGGTTTGTTTTGCAGTCTAAGGACTGAGATTATGACACTTTGCAAGTCAGACAGAGGTCCATAAATGTGGAAGCACTGTGGAAACCAGCTCATTCGGCAAATCAGAATAGCCGGCTGATGTTAAAGCTCTTCATTCTCTTACTATTGTAAACTAGTGTGGAATGGAAGAATAATGGTGTGCTGAAATATTCTTATAGATATCTTTATACCGCAACTCCAGGGTTCACAGTACATCAAGTGTAGAGGTGCCACAGTGCAGGTATGCGGGTGTA
This sequence comes from Pleurodeles waltl, assembly GCF_031143425.1. NCBI lineage: Eukaryota > Metazoa > Chordata > Amphibia > Caudata > Salamandridae > Pleurodeles > Pleurodeles waltl. The sequence continues at coordinate 828,527,056 of NC_090437.1, read as the reverse complement.
TGATGCTGGTTAGAGTTCAGCCACGTGGGCGCAGAACTGTGAATCTCCAGTAGAGGTATGTTAGCCTATGCTAGCATACAATGCAAGTCACTATTTAAGTGTATTAATCGGGTTCTCGGTTACAAATTCTTATTCTGGGCAAGATGTAAGTGCTTTGTAAGAAGTCTTCTAAGGTTGCTGTACTTGGTAATCAGAAAATCAGGACCAGTGATTCCTAGAGCTGCTGAAGTGCGTGAGCCCATATTGTATCTGTAGAACCATACACAACCGACTTCTCTTCAAGCATCCCCTGGACGGGATTGTTAACAATCAGAAGTCTCAATGTGAATGTGAATGCAGTTCCTCTATGTCTTACCCGATCTATTTCCTTCCTTCCTTCTAGAAAGTACATTTGGAGACTGACCCCAGTGAAAGAAAGGAGCTTTTAATACACTATCGTGCAAAGGTTCTTGTACTGCAAACTCACCAGTTCATAAATATCACACGGGAAAAAAAAGGAATGGACAGCCAACAATCTCTTATTCTGTAGTCATAATGTGATCAAGGACAAATTGGCTGGTGCTAGGGTAGCATAGAAATATTTAGTGAGAGGAAAAGTAGATATGCTTCAGATAACCAGGAGAGACTGATTACAGTGATTATAGATATCGATTAGTGTATGTTCAAGAGATTGACATCATAAGCCATTGACAAACGTCTTGACTGACTAGAATCCCACAGCAGTGCAGAAGAGTTGATTTTACAGTAAGTGCATCAAAATAACATTAATGAATCAGGGTCAGGATGAGTGTGTGGAGAGTGATGGCAGGTGCTTATTAGTTACATTTGTCTTTGTGAGACACGACTTTCCCTGCTATCCAAAAAAGAGGAAAAGCATCTCATCTCAGCAAGACCACCATAGATTAGTTTTTAAAATAATGTATATTTGTTTCATGAGGTAAATAGAGGCACTAATGTGATGCTAGCTATGGGCAAATTCATTAATCTTGACTGAGGCCCTTATTACGAGTTTGGTGGTTCGAGGATCGCTGCAGTGGAGGTGGAGGCGGCGGTCACACCGCTGCGAGCCCGGCGGAGCAGACCGGCATTTTATGACCATGGCGGTGTTCCGACCGGAACACAGCCAAGTCACCGCCAGTGCAGACGGGCCTCCGTGGCCGGCGGTAGGCATCTCCAGGCCAGAGGGGAGCATGTTTCCACCAACCATATCACGAGGTCAGACATTGCCAGGATTTCAGACAGGGTTGCCCCGCCATGCCAAACATGGCAGAAACAAACAACATAAAAGGGGACACTCACCTTCAGGAACACAGGTATGTCTGCAGCCACCATGGAACCCGAACTGGAAGTCTCTCCAGTGCTCTTGCTGGCCTTGCAACTCCAGAACCGGCGACGAACGCACCAACCGCAAGTACATCCGCATGGCACACACTGGAGGGAAGGCCATTAGTACACACCCACACACAACACACACACCTGGCACGGCTAGCCACGCCCATACACACACGCAAACAAAAACCCATTCCAACACATGCACACACACAAACCACACACAACAAATCGCACATATACAACACATACATGTGGAAAGAAAGCCAGGACAAGGTTGGTGCCAACTGGTCGCTAGTACAGATATATTAGATAAAAAATGTAAACATAATCAAAAACTATATACAACATAGGCTTACTGGCCAGTCCAACTGTAATGTGTGCCCCAGGCACATAGGTCAATGTCCATGGCCCCAGCTTGACACCTGACCGTTAAGTGGCCTCCACATGGCAGGGGCATCAATGGGGCATGCAGGCACCTCAGGGGTCATGGGGGGGCCGAGGTGGGGGTTTGGAATGAGACTCCTTAAGTTTGGGTTTGGAGGGGGGATCCTTTGGTTTGGCTTGGGGCGGTTTAAGTTTGGACTTAGAGTTTGGGGAAGAGGGCTTGGGAGGGGTAAACTTGGGCTTTGTGGGGGTTGAAGTCTTAGGTGAGGGAGGGGCATGGCTTAGACAAGAGGGACCATGGGAGGGCTGGGAGGTGCAAGACAGGGGTCAGGGGAGGGTAACATGGTGCTTGGGGGAACAGGGGCTGGGACAGTGGGAGCGAACAGAGAAAAGTCTTGGAGGAAACGTTTTCTAGCGGCACAAGGTTGACCATGGGATAAATGTTTGGGAATGGAGGGAGAGGTAGTGGTTGTGAGGTGTGTACGGTGAGGTGCTTTGGGTGCAGGTGCGAGTGTGGATGCCATGTGTGTGCTGTGTGATTGTTGGGTGGGTGAGTGTGGGCATTTAGATGTAGTGGGTGGAAGGGGAGGAGATGCAGGAAGATAGCAGGGTTGATGTGTGAATGCATGTTGTGGTGGTGTCTGCAGTTAGGGTGGATGTGCTGAACGTGGGGATGTTGACAGTGTGCTGAGTGCACATATGGTGTATGGGGTGCATGTATGGCGGTCTGCTATTGTGGTGACAGTAGGAATGAGGGCACTTGTGGCAGGATCTGGGAACGATGATGTGGTGACTAGGTATGAGTGGTGTAGTGTCTGTGAGGGGGGAAGTGATGGGGGAGTCTGTGGAGGGAGTGGATGTTGTTGTGCCTGCATGTGTCTGTTGTGTGTATGTTTGGCGGTGGTGTCTTTTGTGGTGCTTGTGTTTGTCCTTACGTACCATGTCTGTTGATGTGGATGCATGTTGGTATGAAAGTGTGCCTTGGATGTGTGAAGGGAAAGGGCTGTGGGATTGGAAACAGGTAGTTGGAGGGGAGAGGGAAGAAGAAGGGACACTGGCTGCCATCAATGAAGAGGCGAGAGCCTGAAAAGATCCCTGTAGGGGAGCCAGGACACCGTAAATACCTTCCAGGTAGGCATTGGACTGCTGCATCTGTGATGCCACTCCCTGGATGGCATTCACAATGGTTGACTGCACCACAGAGATGGACCTCAGGGGGTCAATATCCTTCTCATTGCAGGCAGCAGGGCTGACTTGGGCAGGGGCAGAGGTGCCTGCGGCAAAGGAGATGCCCACCCTCCTGGGTGAGTGGGCATGGGCAATTGGGTGGGGAGCTACAGGGAGGACGGTGCTGATAAGGGAGGTGGCAGACAAGGATGGTGCTAGGATGGTCCCAAATGGGTTCGCCACCACCAGGGAGCATCCATCGGAGGAAGAATGCAAAGATGTAGTCATTGATCCTGTTTTCCCCTTGGCACACCCCTCGCCCTCCATCCCACTGGTCCCCTCAGCTCCGCTAGTATCAGCCTCCTGGGCCCCATGGGCTGCAGCTTCCCCACTCACCCCTTCTCCTTCACCTGATGATGCTGATGCACACAAGGACAGAGGAGGAGATGGAGGGAGGGAGGGCGTCAGAGAAAGACAGGGTGCAATGTGTCAATACCAACCCAACATTCACACAGAGTAACAATATCATTACTTGCTGCTATGCCATGGCATGCCCACATCTATACATGCTACAACAGTAGGACACCATGGGGAAACTACAGCAATGCTAATGTAAACTGCTGATGGTGGAGTAATAACACATGTTCTTGATGAGGGTCATGTTAGTCACACTTGCCCAGTGCTTGGCACATTCTCATGGTCATTCATGGAGACATACCCTCTACTCCTTTCTCAACAGAATCCTGCATGGGTAGGTCGCATGGCCACTGACCAATTGACAACTAGCACAGTGACATCTGGGCATACTGTGCCTATCGACACATACAGTACATGGCAGCTGATTGAGGACACACTAATTCCCTCTGTAACAGTGGTAAACTGATACTGATAGCAATGCCCTGACACCTCAGATGTACTGATGCTGACGGTAGGAGCTGGGCTCTTAAACTTTGAGGGTGACTACGTAAATCCCACATTGGAAGTAAATGCCCTCATCAGTCACTGTCTGCATGGTATTGACACACATCTTTGAAACCAATCCTGCCAGGGTGGCTGATACTCATATTCGATGTACATCTACCAATGACCTATGCTACATCTTCCCACTAGTAGTCAACCCAAAGCCATACAAGCATTACATTATAGAGGTGTGAGTGTGTACTTGCCCCCTTGTTGCTGCTGTGCTGCCCTTAAGCATCCATTCACCTCAGGGTAGGCCACTGACAAAATGCGGTCCATTAGGGGGGTCAGGGTCTGACGGGCACCCCTCCCTTATTGGGAGGATGTCCCCAGCTGGGCCTCTGTGGTCTTATGTGCCCAGCTCCTAATGTTTTCCTTCGGCTTTGTGCAGTGGGAAATGCCATTCCCAGCGGCCGCGTCGAGCTCCGAGGCACTGCAGGAAGTCCGAGGTCTAGGTTTATCATTGTAGATTTGTGAGTAAACCGACAAACCCTTTTCTTTTCTTTCCTTGTCTTATCTGTCCTGCTATCTCTTTTCCTTCTCCCTCTCTTCCCTCTTTTTTTCCCTTATTTTTAATTCTTATATTTTATTTTTTAATTTGAATTTTCATCTTTTCCTTTTGTCCTTCCCCCTCCCCTGCTGCCTCCCCCTCCCCCGTGTTACCCCTTCCCACTTTCCCTTTCCTCCACTTTGGAGCCTTTTCCTCTCCTCCCTTCCCTCTCCTCCACATCGGAGCCCCGCGCAGCCACTGGGATCTACATTTTCCAGTGGCCACGGACCTCCTGCAGTGCCTTGGAGCTCCACGCGGCCGCTGGGAACTGCATTTCCCAGCGGCCACAAATCTACTGCAGTACAATGCCGGGTCGCCGGACCAGACTGTGGAGACACGTTTCCGGTCTCCGCGTTGGCCCCCAGCTGCACCACGGGCCCGCGACGGTGATTTTGAACACCTGTTTCAAGGATTCTCAGCGGTGACGGCGCTAATTTTGCATGCCACTCGCTTACCCTCAATGAAAAGACTTCCTCTTCTTCGCCCTTTCTATAAAGCGGTCCAAGGAGAGGACGGCATAGGCACACAGCGAGTGCCCCCTTTGAAGCAGTGAGTGACTTATCGGACTTCACAGATAAGATATTTCTTCTTTCATAATTCTTGTGTCGGTCCACGCATTGTCCATTTTGATTGTATTTTACAAATTGTTCATTCAGAGGTGCACTCCCGTATGTCAAGCTCCTCCATGATCCGACATAGACTTCTCAGCGCTCTACCAACCAGCCCTTTTTTCCAGAAAGTGCTGGTAACCATTTGGGCTCTTCCCTCTTTCCGCTTTTCCTTCAATAGACGCAGACACCGTTTTGGGTCATCCTCCCATTTTAGTGTGAACTCCTCACCCTTTACCTTGCTAACTTTGTTTTATTTTATTTATCCTTAGTGTTTGACAATAAGGGGACACTCCCCCTCCTGGATACCAGAGGCCATTAGTCACTAGGGACAGGGTAAGATTTTCTACCTCCTCTTAGTGGTAGAAGTGCCTACCATGCATATATACTGTGCATGAGTACATTTCTCTGTCACGTTTGTGTTTGGTTTGCTGTGCAGTGTTGTGTTTCACTATTGTTTTAATTGATTTTCTGCTTTGCATTCCTCAGGCCACTTCAAGGTATTTCCTTGGGTAAGGTAGGCCTTTCATCTTAACTCTCTCACTCTCCGTTAATTTGGAATAGTTTCTTTCACTCTAATTTGAGTCTTAAGGATCCGAGGCCCTGATGAATGCCCGAGACCTTCCTTGGCTCACTGTTAAAGGCAGAAACATGTTGGCTTCCAATTTTTAGATAGGTGACCCTGTGAGTCCTTGCTCTCACTGAGGTGTCCCACTTATGTTTTTAACTACACCAAACAGACACCATTATTAATCTGTAACTTCGCACAGGTGACTGGTTAGGTGTTTTTATTTTCCCTAGGTTAGCTGGATCCCAAATCTTTCCAGACCAAGAATTAATTTACGCACTCCCTCCTGTTCTTTAAACAGTGAGGTTGAGTCTTCCTAGGTGGCACTGTCCTACCTGGGTGGGACTAGGTGGTCAAATGATGAAGCATGACACTATATAGTGTGTGAGACCACCTAGTCCGTAAAGGGAATTCCCCCGTGTCCTTCCAATACTCCACAGCATCATACTGACCTCATTCTCCTAATAAGGACTTTGATTAGTCGGGGCACAATTTGTACCCCTGACTTTCGCTCTTTGATTTATTAGTGAACCCTGTACTTCTTTGTGTGATTTCTGGTTATATATATAGGGAACTTAGTATGGTTGTGTTCCTCCTAGTTGTGTTTATTTCTCCCTCACTCTCTCCTTGTGTTTTGATGTCTTGAGTCACACCAGGAATGGGAGATGACCTGTTATGATGCAAACAATTGATATATACTTGAGATTGGAGTGTTAAATGTGGCATGTCTGAAAATAGAAAGTGAACAGATGCTCTAGAATGAGAGTTGGATATGCTTGAGAGGTGCTTAGTGTCACTGAATGATTACGTTTGGGAGGCTTGTGTGAAACTGCCTAGAGAAATATAGATCTGCACTCCTCTGATGAAGTGTAAATGAGAGAGTCCCCTCTTCCCTTTGCTGGGAGGGCATGCAATTAACTGCCTGTGATGGATCCCCCTCCCCGCCCATCTCCTTAGCTGTAAAATTGGTCTGCTGTCCTTTTCCTTTCCTCACTCACTTCCTTGCGGGCAATAGAATCTGAAAGAAAAACAAAAACACATAACTAGAGGTAAGATGGTGGGCAAGTACAATAGCTATAAAATAGAATACAATACTCACAGCATTGTTCCCATCTTTTGAGGGTGCTGGTGGTCATATCCCACTACAAGAACCCTGTAATTGAAAAGAAGGTTATTACTTCACCAGTTAAGACTAGGAAGACGAAGTCCTACTCCCCTTATATTCTGGAACTTTGCTAGACTGCTTTCTGTTAGTTTAGTTTTGGCATTCAAGACATCTGTAACCCATCTGATACTAAACCCATCAAGAAAAAGACAAAATTCTCAAAACAAACAAGTTTATAGAGCCATATTTCCACCCGTCCCTCTCACAATGTCCCTGCATATACCATTTTAGTATGCATTTGCCAACCCCTGAGTGGTCTCTGATGATTGTTTCTTGTTGTACTTGTGACTTGAAAAGCACAAACTTAATTCTGACTGTAAGCAATTGTCCTACAGACTATGGCTCACAGAGATGATGGGATGTAGTGAATTGGTGGGTGTGGGGTCACGCATACCACTGCTTGTTGTGAGCTCACCTCCACTGGTACCCTGCACAATCAAAATCACGTGGCATGGCTGAATTCAAACATATTTTTAACTGGAAACATGCAGGGATGGACACCCAGCTTAAAAAGACAAAGAATACATTATTTTCGGTGTTTGGATAATTATATTGTTCTGAATATACCTCTTACACATGGAGACATTAATCTAGATTTTGCTGGAGACACCATATGTCATGTACAAGGTGAAAATAGATCCAGATGGCGGATACTTATTTTTAAGTGGACAGTTAGATGGTAGGCCCCTGAACCTTATCTTTATTTATACACCAAATGATGACCAGGATGCTTTCCTGCTCTCACTACAAAATCAAATGGTGGACATGCCCTCCACACCATCCATATGGGGAAGACATTTGAACAGTGTGCCTGGCAGGGTTCTGGACAGATGCTTTCCATCCCTGCCTGGTACGATAACAGTGAGAGCCTCGTATTTTGAGAGATTGGCTTGGCCAGTGGGGGCTGAGAGGGACCTGGGGATTGGCCCATTTCGGACAGCATGGGTACACACATTTTTTCCATGTCCATAAAAATGTATTTCTAGGCTGGATTTAATTTTGTACTCAGACCACTAAATGGCCGTACCAGAGAGAACAGAGCATTTAGAAAGGATTGTGTCTGAGAATGCACTGGTATTGGCTGTATTTAAATGGGAGGAAGTCAGGACATGTATTCCAACCTGAGTACTGAGGATAAAAGACCAGGACAAAACACAGTGACTTGACAAGTCATATGTACAACCTTCCCATCACCCCACTTCACATCTTTCCTTTTCTCTCTCTCCATGCCCCATTTCTCTCCAACTACTACACTCTTGTGACCGCCCATCCCTTTGGATCTGAAATATCGAATACAAAATGTAAAAGGGTCACAATATTATGTCCAATGTTAGATCTGGAATGCTTGATGTGGTTTCCACCCTAAACCTTTTGCCTTCCGACCTCCTGTTTGCTGACTTCATTTTTGGCTGGCTTTAGGACTGTGGGCACTTTACCACTGCTGACCAATGCTAAAGTGCATGTTTTCTTTCCCTAAAATTGGTTACCATTGGTTTACCCACAATTTGCATATTTAAATTTAATTTACTTGTCAGTGCCTAATAAAGTTCACTACCAGTTCCCAGGGCCTGTAAATTAAATGCTACTGGTGGGTCTGCAGCACTGAGTGTGCCACCCACTTCAGTAACCCTTTAAACATGCCTCAGGACTTCCACAGTTATAAACTGCCATGTCGACCTGACAAGAGTACCGTCTTGCCATTCCTTTTTAATACATATGCCACCCCCCTAAGGTAGGCCTGGGACAGCACTAAGGGCAGGATGTAGTGCAGAAGTTGGACATGTACTTTTAAGCTTTCATGTCCAGGTAGTCAAAAACGCTTACATTTGTTTTCTCCCATAGGTTAACATTTGGATTGCCTTATTACATTTTATAAGTTTGACTTCCAATTGGGAAGAGATGGAACCCCAAAGTTTGGTGTCTCTGGGATCACAATTCAAAATCACAACTTATGGTGAAGTAACATTTTAAATTGAAATTCTGAAAATACCACTTTTAAAAAGTTTGCACTTTCTTACTTTAAATCATCTAGTGCCTTCTGCCTGTCTCTGAAAATGCATATGGGTGGGTGACAACTGAGCTCTTGTGCATTCCCTCCAGACAGCCACACAAAAAGGGAGCTTAGGTGTGACTCCTTGGCCCTCTGCATGTTTTGGCTTATCCTGGGCAGGATAGCAGGGAGGAGCTGGCACACCTGAATGGGATGGGTTCTAAGCCCTAACAAAGGGATGGATAACCCCCTGTAGTGTGTCTGGAGCTAACAGAGGCAGGCCAGGGACTTTGTGCACTTAAGAGGCCTTTTTTGAAGTCTTCCTCACTTCAAGGCACCTCTGGGAATAAGAACTGGCTTTCTGAACCTTCCAAATCAGTATATTTCTGATCTTGAAAACATTCTGCCAGGAAGGAGGACTGCTGTGCTGCTGAAGGAACGGTCACTCTGCTGGACTTTGCTGGACTCCTAAGTTGCTGTGCCTGCCTTGCTGCCGGTTGCCCTGCTTGCCTGGGAGTGAGAAGGACTGGACCTGCATCTCGAAATCCCCATTTTTCTGAAGTCTAAGAATCAGCAAAGACTTCACTCCTCTCTGCTACAGCTTTTGAACTCTGCCAACTGTGAGTCCTACCATGCCAAGTGTGGCAATCCAGTCCTGGGCCCTTGAAAGAGGGTTCTCTCGCTGTTTTCTACAGAAATCCATACCTTGTCCTCCTTGTGCTGATTGGAACCACTGCATCTATCCTTGATGCATTGCGGCTGCTGCTGAGGACAAAGACATTGCAGCACCAACTGCGTGGCTCAGAAATGGTGCATAATCCTCAGTCCTGAAGCATCACCAGCTGCACAGCTTGACGATAAAGCATCACCTTCATGGTAAAGGGGTCGACACTGCACCTCAAGGGGATTGCATCGATGACCATGTGGCTGAAAGATGACGCATCCCTAACGTGAGAATAGGAACCAATGCATCACCTTTGCATTGGCCCCCTTATACTTGCATCAGATCTTCAACGTCAAGGCAACTCTCCTTACAAGGTACTCTTTCAGCAGGTCAAGGTCGGTTACCATATATCTGGCCTGCACTCACTCTCAGTCAGCCTGAACGTTTGGATTCACCCGGTCTAGCGTAATCACATAGCCCCTGTTGGTGCTTCAAGTTTCTAAGCACTATATTTACAGATATGCTTTAATAATTCATACCTCATCTTCTAATTATTGGATTTTTATCATTTTGGTCTTGTTTTGCTCATTAAATTAGGATCTATTGTTATAACTAGGTGTGGTATATTTTAGTGTGGTGTGTTCACTGTTTTAATCTTTTATGTGTTGCACAAATACTTTACACGTTCTCTCCTCGTTAAGCCTGCCTGCCTGCTCTGTTCCAAGCTACCAAAGGGTGGTACAATTTCATTTATGGTGTGTAATTGACTTGCCCTGACTAGGACTGTAGTCCTTACTTGGACAGGGTGCATACCTCTGCCAATTACAGGCCCAAATTCTAACAACCAGAATATTAAGAGGCAAAATATCAAAAGACAAGGTTGTATAGTTTCTGTACCCAACTACACATATGTACTGTAAAATATATATATATATATATATATATATATATATATATATATATATATATATATTTATATATAAGAAACATTTCTGCACTTATTAAAAACAAGCAGAAAAAAATCGCACTCGACATGTCAACTCCTCAAAAATAGGATTTTATTTGCAAAAAATATATGCTGTTCATAAGGAAGCAAACTAACTCAAAGGCAACGCGTTTCAACACCAAAGTGTCTTCATCATGGCCAATTTGAAAAAACCTGGGCACATTTCAAACCATGTTTAAATACCCCTTGCAGTAGACAGAAAAGAAATACTATAAAGAAGAAAAAAGTTTAAAGTTCACATAATAACATTGAAAGATTCAAAACAGATGCTATAAGTAATTTAAACAAGTTAGAAAATACACTCCAATCAAAAAACAATTGCCAATATTTTAAATCAAATTACCCTAATCATTTTAACCTGTGTTCCCTCTTTACTAATATACCCCAGACAAGTGTATAGCCAAAAAAACAATTTTAACAATGCTATATATCATTTTAAAGATAATAATAATACTAGCTTCATGAGCAGTCAAATAAAGGGATATAAACAAAAAATAAAATTAATAACCAATCCTATACCAACTGCAACCAATGTATATGTAGTCTATTGGTATCTAAATGTCCCAACCTATAATCAAAACATGAAATCCCATCCAGAGAGGACAGAGAAAAAAATGAACTACACATTCCCAATAATAATATTTATAGTTAACCAACGTGTACATAAAGTTCCTCATCCTCATTGAGGCCCCCCGGGGTCTTTGTCCCAAGAAGAATGATATATTCTGATTCCCTAATCCTAAGAAGTCTCTCTCTGTCTCCTCCCCGTACATTTCTCTCAATCCTATCAATCCCAAAATAAACTAAACAATCAGCATCTCTATCATGCATCCTAGACCAGTGTCTCGCCACAGGATAAGTATCATCATAATTCTTGCTGGCCCTATAATGTTCTAAAATCCTCTTTTTGACCGGGCCAATAGTGCTACCGAGATACTGGAGGCCACAGGGGCATTGTAATACATATATACAGTGGTCGGAAACACATGAAATGACTTTAGAAATTGTTCTAACCTCTCCACAAGCTGTCTTAAAAGTCTTAATATTTCTGCTATTTTTACATGCTTTACATCTACCACATTTATAAAAACCCCTCTGTTGGTTAAACAATCCACGGTTTGTGTTGTCATATTGTCGAAGATAACTGTGGACTAGAATATCCTGTAGGGATTTAGCCTTGCGATACGTGAATTGAGGACTAGGAGATAGGGTGTTACCAATAATAGGATCATATTTTACCAAATGCCAATGTTTCATAACTATCCTCCTAACCAAGGGACTGGCCACATTGTAAGTCGTAATCATCCTCATTCCAGGAATTGGACTACATTTCTTTTCAGTCTTTACCAATAATGTTTGCCTGTTGATATTGGTGACCTTCTCGCTAGCAATACGTAATATTTTTTTTTAATAACCTCTCGCTTGTAATCTCCTAATCACCCTACTCTCCTCCTCTTTATATAATTCCAAGGTGCTACAATTCCTTCTAACTCTAAGTAACTCACAATAAGGGATACTGTCCTTAAGGCTGGTGGGATGGTGTCTAGTTGCATGTAAAATACTGTTCCCCGCTGTATCTTTGCAGTATAACCTTGTCTGTAATTTATTATCTACTACCTGCACCATAACATCCAAAAACTCCAGCCTAGTTTGAAGTATCTTCCGAGTAAATCTTAAATTCAAAGGATTTTGGGAAATATGATACAAAAATTCCTCCAGGTCCTGACGAGGACCCTCCCAAATCAAAAAAAGATCATCAATGTATTGTGTCCACATGGATATATATCTAGTCCACTTCTCATTTTCCTCAATCCAAACCCAAGTGGACTCCCACCAGCCCATAAAGATGCCAGCATAACTCGGGGAAAAGCAACTTCCCATCGCAGTTTCGTAAAACAAAACTACTGTTTGTCAACAGTAGGTAATTATAGTTAGGACCATGTTTCCATTGAAAAAGCATTTTTTGACTTCCCCATATGTTTGGCACAGTTTGACGAATCTTCACATCATTTTCCAAAGAAAGTAAAGTCTTGTTGTACATGGAAAGTTTTGGGGTGATCTGTCAAGCGGGAACCAAGAAAAAGAGGGAGTTAAAAAAAAAAGAGGGCATATCCCATGTTAATTCCCATAGGAGCTTTGAATACCACTACAGCCAAAACCACTGGACGGAGTTACACCATATTTGGCAGAAAGATAGGTTTCGGTACGCAGATTATGCTTTTTGTTATTAATTGTAAATCCATTTAGTAGTTTAAGAGAAATTAAAGGAAAACCACATTTGCATATCTAAAGGCGTGAAGACTTTGCGATTCCTTCTGATCTCGTGCAAAGATCCGATTGGCTGCCAAAACATCAACCAGAAAGTGTTGGCAGCCATCGTGGGACTTAGTTTCAGCCAAGACTCAGAAAAAAAGACAAAAAAAAAAGAAAAGAAAAGGGCCCATGGTAGAGTCACCCTGACCCCTTAGCTCTGGGGCTGGGTTCCCAGAGGGCACTCCCCAGGCAAAAAAGGACGGTGCATGAATTTGTGACAGGTTCATGAATTTGCAGCAAAAAAAAGAAAACAAAAAAACCTTGTGGTCTCCTGTGCTTGTTTTAATAAAGCCCCGGGGTCGGCCAGGTCCCGGAGGCATATTCTATTTTTCTATTTTGGGATTTTATAAAGCGCATGGCTGCCGAAAGGCATCCCAGCGCTACTGTGGAACTAAAAAAGAAGACAACCACCAAGAGGCCCTATAAGGAAAAGGGAATGGTTTTCAGAGATTTCCTAAAGGAAAGTTCAGAATCTACTGATCGAACTTCGACCGAGAGAGAATTCCACAGTTGGGCTGCCCTGAGATCAAAGGATCTACCTCCCCATCTCGATCTTTTAAACCGAGGTACACTAATCAGGAATGCAGAAGAGGATCTGTGCAATCGTTGGGGAGTATAGGGAGTTATAATCTGTTTAAGAAGGGCCGGACCACTATGGTGTAGGGCTCGATGGACCAGACAGGCTGCTTTAAACTTTATAGGCTGTTCTACAGGTAGCCAATAAAGGGAGGCCAGGGAGGGTTTTACCGAAGTATAGCTTGGAATTCCCAGCAGAAGACAGGCAGCGGCATTCTGTATTACCTGTAGCCTCCTCAGGCCATATTTAGGAGAGCTCTTGAACAAGACATTGCCGTAACCTAGAGGTGACAGAATTAAGGCCTGAACAATAAGCCTTTTGGCTAAAAGAGAAAGGAATGGGAAAAAATGTCTACAGGTCTTCAGTGCATAGAAACAAGAGGAGGCTAATTTCTTTGCATGGCATTCCATTGTAAGTTGAGTGTTCAGCCAGAAACCTAAGCTCTTAATATTATCTTTTGATGGAGGAAGAATATTTAGTCCTACTGATGCAAGTAAGGAGGGCTGGGAGGATAGGGAATGTCCCACCAGCATCACCTCTGTTTTTCCATCATTTAACTTCAATTTGCGGTCCAGCATCCAACCCGCAATGTCTGACAGACAGGAGGAGAGAGCGGCCAATTCTGAATTGCTCCTAGTGCAGAAAGAGAAGACCAACTGAGTACCGTCTGCATAGGAGATGAGAGATAGTCCATATGGTTCAACAGTCTTTGCCAAAGAGGCCATATAGATATTAAATAGCGCAGGACTCAAAGAGGATCCTTGTCGAGCACCACATGTTAAAGAGAAAGTATCTGAGTAATGTGACTGATTCAAAACTTGAAATGTCCTATGTGAGAGAAAAGATGTCAGCCATTTAAGGAATTTGTCCTCAAAGCTCATCTGAGCGACTCTGCATAGCAGAATCTCATGGTCCAGCATGTCAAACGCTGTACTCAGATCAAGAAGAATGATAGCTGTATAGCCGCCTCCGTTCAGACGGTGTCTAGCATCTTCAGTAACAGCTAAGAGGGCCGATTCGGTACTATGGAAAGGTCTGAAGCCCATCTGGGTGTCATGAAGACAGTTGTGCTTTTCTAAGAAACCTGACACCTGAGAGTTGACATGTTTCTCAATAATTTTAGATGCAATAGGAAGAAGGGCAATAGGTCTAAGATTTTCAAATAAAGCTGGGTCAAGATTTGTTTTTTTCAGCAAAGGCTTGACTACAGCATGTTTCCAGCGATGGGGGACTCAACCAGAAGACAAAGAATCTTTGATAATCCTAGTTAGGACAGGCGTTACAGCTTCTGAACCCAAAGCCGGTGGGGAAGGATCTAGCGGGAAGCCTGATATAATGGAGCAGAGGTATTGATATACCTCCTCTTCCTCAATGGGCTGAAATACTGAAAGAGATTCACAGGGGACTAGACCATTCGAGCTCAGGACCCCATTATCCTTCTGATCCGAATTAGACCGTTTGACTGAATAGGAGGCCTGAATATCATATAAAAAATCATATCAAAAGTAAAGGTGGGGTGGCACACAGGACCCACCTCTAGGACTTATCTATGCCCCAGGAACCCACCACCTCCTGGGTCTTATATTCGATAGTATACAGGAGGCACGTGGCCACACCCACACCGCAGGGATCACCACCTCTCCTGGCGAATATTGCTTGATTACAGTAGGGGCCCTCCCTCACAGCCCGGGGGACCACCACCTCCCAGGGCTGAAATAAAATAATATTGGGGGTCCATTGCGGACTCCTGGCCCCAGGGACCTCCACCTCCTACAGCAAAATTTATTGATTATAGTAGGGGGGTCTACACCCCCTGAACCTCAGGGACTGCCTCCTCCATGGAGCAAAAATCCAATTATATGTGGGGTTCGTGTGACCCTCCACAGCCCCAAGAACCGGCACCTACCCAGGGCTGAAATAAAATAACATAGGGGGTCCGTTGCAGACCCCCAGCTCCGGGAACCACCACCTCCTTGGGGCTGTTAAATGCCATTAATGGTCATGGGGACCACCACCCCCTAGGGCCGGCTGCTGCCTTGTCCTGGGCCCCCCACCCCGAGATTGGCCCCGGTGATGGGGTTCCCAGGGCTAAGACTGGTCTGGGAAGGGGGGCCGCATGCTCCCCCCTGCACACTGGCTATTCACACAATGAGGTAACACTTTCTAACTAGCCAGTAGAAAATACTCCAGTTGGATAGACATTTTGGGCAAAACTGTGGACTTTTGTTGGATAAACAAGCAGGTGTGCTTCCGTTGTGGCCATGATGATCATTTCACAGAAAGTAAACCTCAACAGAAAGCACTTACAAATATAAATGTAGCAGGTGCCTCAGTTGAAGCTCCACTTTTGAAAAGAACAAATTATCCTAACTCCTGGGTATGGCAAAGGCAAAGCAAGTGTGTTTACTTGGCGATTCCATATTGAAAAACGATCTAGAATCCTTTGCAGAGGTGAATGCATCCTTCATCTATTGGAGTGCAATCAGACACTCTCTCACCCACTGTCACACCCACATAGACCCTCTCACAGCCACTCTCACACCTAGACAGCCACTCTCACAGCCATTGTCATACCCAGAGACCTATTCTCTTACAAAGAGAGACAAGGCCTTGCGGCCAACTCCTGTTGCCCACGGCCAAAGGCCGTGCATAGCGTAGGTTTGGGTGGTAAGGGGGTAGGCCGCAAGGACTGGCCACAGGCCAGACCCTGCAGATAGCAATCCCCGCACACAGCCAAAGGCCATGCGCAGCAGTGATTAGATCAGTGTAATAGAATGAAAATTACTTCATGTTAAAAAAAAACATAGAAATTCACTGAAAAATCTGAGGTTAGAGGAACACTATAATTAGGAAATAGAATAAAAAAATAGAAATTCACTCAAAAAAATCAAAGGTTACAGGGACGTTATAGTTAGGGTCTGAATTTACTCACATAAAACCAGAGAAATTCAGCAATTACAGAGTTATTTCAAGTGTTATAACTCGCGGCCTAAGGTAACTATAACTCACACCTTCACAATGCACTGCTAATCACCCCTGATATTACAGCAGTCATGACAACTTTTTTATGTTATGAATACAAATATCAAAGAAACTTTAGCAGTCAAAATATTGAAGAAAAACTGTGCATGGTGAAGGCGTGAGTTATATTTACCTTAGGTTGCGAGTTATAGTAACACTAACTATAACTGTTGAATTTATCTGGTTATGTATGATTAAATGTAGAACCCAACTATAATGTCCCGGCAGCCTTTGGTTTTGTGATTGAATGTATGTGTATATATATATATATATATATATATATATATATATATATATATATATATATATATATATAGATATATAGTTACTTCCAAACAAATCATCAAAAAGTCCTTCGTTATAAAGAACAACCGCAAAACTTTTCAAGTGTGTCATGCAATTTTATTAGAAATATTCCACTTCACCCGATGCGTTTCAGCCATAGCCTTTGTCACATGTCTGGAGTGGTAAAGTTCAAACCAACATAAATAAAAATAAAAAAATGTTGTCCTCATTCCCTTAATTCCCTGGTCAGGACCGCCTGCTAATACCTTATCTAGTTTATCGCGAGAACGTCCTGACCTGGGAGAAGTCCAACCTTCGGGCTGGGTAACCCTCCAAAATAGTAAATATACCACTTCTTGGACCTAACATAAATACATTGTGATAATCATAGACAAAGGACAACTTCCATTGTCTCCTAGTGAAGTAATGCGAACAAGGTCAGCCATCGTAGAATGGAATAAGTAACATTCAGCTGCAAGTGTGACAATGTTATTGATCACAATTAGGATGTGCTGTGGTAAAATATACACATAACAATTAATAATTGTGACAGATATATATATGCAGCAACTTTCACCATCTTCAAAAATACTTAATGAAATATATCAGTGTAGAAACCAAAGTGTTATTCTGCCTCAGTATTGAATGTACTACAAACAAAGTCAGCCATCTTAAAATGGAATAAATAACATACAGCTGCAATTATAATAATTTTATCAGTCACAATTATAATGTGTTGTGGTAAAATATACACATAACAATTAATACTTGTAAAGTGGAAGCCATATATTATAATGCAGCAATTACAATCATCTTGAGAAATATTTAATCAAATTCATCAGTGTTTAAAAACCTCAGTTTTATTGTGCCTCGCTATTAAAGGTAAAATTGTTGAATAGTGACCCTGAAAAAATGATAATGACCCTAAATCAATGTAAGTATGTATATAATGCACTCCCAACTGATTATGCCCAAGTGGGCAATTAATCTCAAAAAGGGGCATATTAAAATACCTTCCAACAATAAAGCTCAAATAGACCAATGCAAGCCATGCAATGCAGTCAGCAAACATTACTGCCAATGTATAATTCAATACAAAGCAACACAATTTTAATAATTTTTCAAACATGTCTTAACTTAGCAGCTCCTTGGGCTAATGTGCATTATTCATCAGGCTATCTTAATAAAAACAGTAAGAAATAAACAGGGTAAACAGATACAGTGTCTATAAAACTTAATTAAAACTGAACCTCAATACTACAAAATCAGCTAAGAGACTGCAACACATGCACAGGCTTATACTCCTAAGTGGACTGCCATCTCCTCATTTGAATTAAACCCATTCAGGATCAATGTATAAAAGTCATCAATGTATTTCGATTAAAGTCTGTGTAAGGTAGCAACTCTGATATTCTTTGCAATCCTGTCAATTACAAAACATTGCAATAGATCACGGTTCTGAAAGTGCATATCAAAAGATTTCTGGCAACAGGATATTGTTGATCATTGTGTTTGAGGGCTCTGATATGTTCAGAAATATGCCTCTTTACTTTTTGGATGGTTCTCTCAATATATGGTTTGTTGCTGGGGCATTTAATACAATACATATAGTAATCTGATAGACAATAAAGGTGTTTTCTAATTTCAAATTTCCGTTCAGTTTTCAGAATTGTGAATGAAGATATATTTTAATTATGCTTACGAGCTTTGCATTTGGTGCAACAAAAAAGCCTTTCACGCTTATAATACTATTTGTTCCCTTTTTGTACACAACTAGGTTGTGAAACAAAAAATTTCTCAAAGAATTGTTTCTATGGTCTGTAATTTTAGGATGCTCTCCTACATACCTAGAAAGGATATTGTCAGTATTCAACAATTGCCAATGTTTCCACAAAATGCACTACACTTGTTTGGCTCTATTCGCAAATGTGGTGATAAACCTTATGTCCTCAATTCCTTCTTTGGACCTTGTCTTTTTATTAGAATGTAGTAATTAGATATTACTGCATCCTAATAAATTGCAGCTGAATGTTAATTATTTCACTCTAAGATGGCTGACCTTGTTTGCTGTACTTCACTAGGAGACAATGGAAGTTGTCCTTTGTCTATTATTATCACAGTGTGCTTATGTTGTTGCTGTTAAACTTTTCCACTCCAGGCCTGTGATTGAGGCTGAGGCCAAAACACGTTGGGTGGAAACTTTCTAATAAAATCACATGAAGCACTTGAAAGGTTCAGATTTTGCTCTAAGTGGCAGGAGGCATTTGGGCATTTCACTGGAATATATGTATCTATATACATATATATATATATATATATATATATATATATATATATATATATATATATATATATAAACCTGCTGGCAGTCACCAGTAGGTAGTTGACATCGAGTTTGACTGAAAACCCATGCATCACTGTCCCGGTCCGCCTGCTGTTTTTAGATGTTGCCAGTTTCATAGGCGAAAGCCCACATTTGAACCTGCGTCTCTGCCAAGAAACACTGTCTACTTTGACGGCAGGATAGAGAAAAGTGGCTTCCAGCAGGACCCCAGCCACCATTCCCAATGTGCAGATTTGGATGTGCCTTACAGCCAAGCAAAAAGTGCCGTCTGACCTCCACTTCTGACTTAGTGGATTTGGGTGGGAAAGGGGGAAACTCACCTTTTTACCCATTTCACCTCTGTTTTTGACTTGGAAATGACTGGGCAACACCTGTGGTCAGTGCTGCTACTGACCCATGGAGAAAACAAGAGCCCTCCCCCATTGTCAGTCTCCAAGGTAGGGATGCCTCATTGCCAGGGTACATTGGGTGGCCACTGTACAGGAGGTTGGAACCACTGCAGGCATATACATGTCACAATTTGTTTTCTTTAAATCACGGTGACATCCATATGTTGGGGAGACAATTGTGTCACACGTGGTTGGGGACACTTGCACTACATGCATATCGCACACATACACACTTCATTGTGCTGTCATTATTCATTGCCAAATGAATGCTGGCACCACAATGACAGTACACTCACACTGAACAATGTTGTCATGTGTGGTTTGCAAGAG
Source organism: Pleurodeles waltl (assembly GCF_031143425.1). Taxonomy (NCBI): domain Eukaryota; kingdom Metazoa; phylum Chordata; class Amphibia; order Caudata; family Salamandridae; genus Pleurodeles; species Pleurodeles waltl. Next base: position 828,507,403 of record NC_090437.1, on the reverse strand, counting down.
GACTTGTACTGGTAGGTTTGTTCTATCTGTTGTTTATATGAGTCAGTTTGTGTTTGTGTGTGTGAGATCGATGTTGTGTATGTTATGTTGTGTTGCTGTGTGACACATTCAGCTGAGTGTTGTTGTGTGATGGATGCTATTGTGATGTGTGTAGCTGTGCTTGTGTTTGAGTGTGTTTGTGTAGACAAGTGTGTGGTTGTGTTGATTGTTGTGTCATGTGTGGCTGCAGTGTCACTGGTGTGAGTGTTGTATCATGGATGTATGCCAATGTGTGTTTTCAGCATGTACAGGTTGTGTTGAAATTGTAATGGATGATGGTGTGTATGTGGTGTGTTGTATAGTGTGTAGTGCAATCAGACACATATGGTTTAGGTACAGTGTGTATGTGTGTGTGTCACGTACCTCTATTCCATAGCCCCTGCCATTGTATGAAGTCCATGGCGTCCCACCACCTTCTCCCATCGTCAGCAATCCGTCACCACTCCACTGCCTGCAGAACTGAAACATCAAAATACGGCAGGTGGAACACCGCCAACTTCATGTGTTTTCAGGTCCAACACTGACACAGCTTGGCATTAACTCCATGAAGATCTGAATCAGGCCTCTAGTCTCCATAGGTAAAGTGTTTATTCACTTGGCTATATCTTTGGCGGTGTTTGACGAATCTTCATCGAGTTTTCCCAAAAAAGTGTCAAGTTGGGCTTTGTTTTGCATGAAAAGTTTCTAGGTGATCCATCAAGTGGGGAACAAGAAAAAGGGAGTCAATAAAGTGCATTTCCCTTGTTAATTGCCATAGAGACACAACTACATCCCAAAACGCTTCCCGGACTTAGTCCAGTTTTGGCACGAAGGTAGCATTTGGTCAAGAAAGGCCACTTTCTGATATTTGGTGTAAATCTGTTCCATAGTTTTTCATAAATTAGAGAAAAAAACAATTTGTATTTCTAGGGTCGAGACAAATTTAGGAATACTCCCAATCTCATGCAGAGATCTGATTTGCTGCCAACACTTCAACCAGGAAGTGTTAGCAGCCATGTTTAGACATGGCTTCAGCAAAGTCCCAAAAATAAAATGCAAAAGAAAAGGGGGCACGGTACAAATACCCTTACACCCTAGTCTTCGTAAGTGTGCAGAAATTCACAGCTATCCGCAAATTTTGCTATGAATTTATAAAACAACAAGCAAGGTCTCCTACATTTTTTTTTTTTTTAATAAATGTATCCCATGGGTGGGCCAGGTTCCAGCGGCATGCACATTTTATAAAGAAATGAAGGGGGTGCACAGGGACCCCCTCCAAAGGCTTTTTCATGTCCTGGTGACCACCACCTCCCTATGGCTACATTAAAATAAATGTATGCTGCCCCCCGGGTCCTAGAGACCACCACCTCCATGGGGGGGGGGTTCTTAAAAAGGAGGGGGTCCACACAGACCCCTGTTTCTGGGGCTTTCACATGCCCTGTGGACAACCACCTCCCCCGGGTGACATTGAGCATGAAGGAGGAGGTCGTCTGGAACCTCAGCTCTGGGGACCACAACTTCTCTGGGACCCAAAACTGATTTTAAAACATGGAGTGGGGAAACATATATCGTACTGGGGACCCCCCACCTCCCTGGGGCTGGCCCATGCAAAAGAGAGGAGGGGGGCCACGCAGGGTTGGGTGGTTATAAGGAGTAGGCTGCATTCAGTCCATCCTCACTGCACATGTCCAAAAGAGTGTGGTGCGGGGATGGGTAGTTATAGGGGGTTGGTTGCAGGGCCTGGCCACAGGCTGGTCCCTGCATGCAACCACCACCATGCCCAGTCTTCTGCAGTGGTTAGATTAACGTAAAGTAATTAAAATTACTTACCATTAAAAATACCATAGAAATTCACTGAAAGAAAACAAAGGTTACAGGAACGCTATATTTAGGAAAGAGAATTACCATATCATACAAATTCACTTAGAAAACAATAGAGATTCACCAGTTATAGTTAGTTATTTCGAGTAACTATCGTGTCCTAAGGCAACTATAACTCGCGTCATTCGCTGCTAAATGCCACATATATTACATCACTCATAGCATCTTCTATGACATTACTGATAATATCAATGCAATAATTGCAGTAAAATTATTGAGGAGAAAACTGTGCATGGCAGGCGCGCGAGTTATAGTTACTTAAAATAATACTAACTATAACTGCTGAATTTAGTGGCGGTTGACAGTAAGCAGTTATAGTTCAGACCTAGTTTCTATAGAAAAACATTTTTGTACTTGCCTACTTCTTTGGCACCTGTTGATAAATCTTCATGAAATTTTCTAAACAAATTTGATGCTTACATCAGATTCTGTCTGGAAAGATTTGGGGTGAGCGGGGGCCAAGAAAAAGGGGAATGGGGGGTCCCAAAACGTGTTTTCCTCAAGTTAATTCTGACAGGTCTACAGCCAAAACAGCTGGACAGGATAACACCAAATCTGGCCAAAAGGTATATCTAGGTCCAGAAAGTGTCCTTTTTGTTATTTGGTGTAAATCCTTTTCGGTAGTTATGAGATATTAAAGGCAAATCAAATTTGTATCTAGGCTCCGTGAACCTCCCGATCTTATGCTGAGAACCGGTTGGCTGCCAACACTTTAACAAGGATGTGTTGGCAACCGTGTTGGGACTTGGCTTGTCATGGACTCCTGGCCCTGAGGACCACCACCTCCCCAGGGCTGCTTAAACGTTGGAAGGGGGCTGGGCTCCCCCCTTAGTAAGCCAATAATGGCCCTGGGGACTGCAACCCCCAGGGTCGGCTCCAGCTGTGTCCTGGGGTGCCCACTCCTGGGGCATAGATGTTTGCTCTGACTTGGCCGGAGCAGCTCAGACACTCATGCACCCACTTAAAGAATCATTCAGGCAATCATGCATCCACTCACAGATCCACTTAGACACCCACTCACAGACCCTTACAGGTGCTCAAACACCCACTCACATACACACACACTCTCACACCCAGAGACTCCCTCTCATACCTACTCTCACACCCAGACACTCTCACACCCATCCTCACACCCACATAGACACTCTCACACCCAGCCATTGTCACACCCACTTTCACACCCAGAGACACCCTCTCACATCTATTCTCACACCCCGAGAGACAGGACCTGTGGCCTAGCCCACCACACAAGGCCAAAGGCTGTGCTCAACGTGGGGTTGAGGGCTGTATAGGGAGTTATAGGGGGTGGCTGTGCACATCGGTAATTGGATTAACATATAGTAATTTTAAAAAACGAAATTAACTAAAAAAATAAATTAAAAAAAGGGATTTTAAAGTTAGGAAATAGAATTTAAAAACACATAGAAATTCACTGTAAAAAACAAAGGTTACAGGTGCATTATAGTTAGGTTATGAATTTTCTCACACAAAACCATACACATTTAGTTGTTATAGTTAGAAGTATTTCAAGTAACTATAATTCAAGCCTTAAGGTAACTATAACTCGCACCCTTGCCATGCACTGGTAATTACCCCAGACATTACAGCACTCATGTCAACTTTCATAACATCAATAAAAATATTAGTGAAACATTAGCAGTCAATTTATTGAAGAAAAAAAAAACTGTGCATGGCAGGGGAGTGAGTTGCAGTTACCTTAGGGTGCAAGTTATAGTTACTTGAAATAACTATAACTGTAACTGCTGAATTTGTATGGTTTTGCGTGAGGAAATTCAGAACCTAACTTTAACATTCCTGTAACTTTTTATTTTTTATGTGGCTATATATATATATATATATATATATATATATATATATATATATATTACAAGGTACCGCAAATGTTAAAATAGTATACTTTCTATACTACTGAGTGATACTATTTCTAACATATATAATGTGAGTGGCTGTGTGACTGTGTGTATCCATGTGTGAGTAGGTGTCTGAGTGCCTGTATGGGGGCGGGGGTGTGAGTACCTGTATGGGGGTGTGAGTACCTGTATGGGTGTATAAGTAGGTATGTGAGTACCTGTGTGGGTGAGTGAGTGGCTCTGTGACTGACTAGATTGGTGAGTGAGTGGGTGTGTCAGTGACTGTATGGGAGAGAGAGTGGTTGTGTGAGTGACTGTATGGGTGAGTGGGTGTGTAAGTGACTGTATGGGTGACTGAGTGGGTGTCTGAATGGCTGTATGAGTGAATGACTGGCTGTGTAAATGGCTCTATGGGTGAACGAGTGGCTGATGGAGTGACTGGTTAAGTGAGTAGCTGTGTGAGTGGCTGTATTGTAGAATAAGTGTCTGTGTTAATGGATGTTGGATTTAGTGAACCGTTGTGTGAGTGCTTGTATGGATGTATGAATGAGTATGTATGTGGTTGTGTGGCTGTGTGACTGCTTGTATGGGTGAGCGAGTAACTGTTGAGAGGCTGTATAGGTGAGTGTGTGGGTGTTTGAGGGACTGTATGGGTTTGTAAGTAGCTTTATGGGTGAATGTGTGGCTCTGTGAATGGCTGTGTGGGTAAGTGACTGGTTGTATGAGTAGCTGAATGGGTGAGTGAGTGGGTGTATGAGTGGTTCTTTTGATGAGTGAATGGCTGTGTGAGTACTTATGCGGGTATGTGAATGGGTATGTGAGTGGGTGTGTGGGTGTGTGAGTGGGTATGTGAGAGGTTGTACAGCAGTGTGAGTAGGTGGGTGAGTGCCTCTGTGGATGAAGTCATCAGGGATGTAATTAGTGATGTCATTTGAGATGTCATCAGTGATACTGCATCACTCATGATATGGTCAGTGACATGTGAGGTCATAAGCAGTGCATTGTGGGGGCGTAAGTTATAGTTAACTCGTGTAACTATAACTGCTGAATTTCGCTGGTTTTGTGCGAGTGAAATGTGAGCTTAACTATAACATCCCTGTAACCTTTGTTTTTTTTTCAGTAAATATATAATATACATAAACATACACATACAGAGACACATTCACCCACACACACAATGCAAATAGGTGCAAATATCAGCTAAGTCAGTTAAAACAGATTAAACTAATTATGGTTAGCTCAATTAGCTGCAACTTGTTGCCTAAAGTCACTAAAACGTGTGTTCCCCACCATGCACAGTCCTGCCATGAATGATGTAATTGCCCATGTTACAGTTACGGTTATTGAGATACCTATAACTAGTGAATTCAAGTGCTTTTCTGCGCTAAAAAACAGTGGCCCTCATTACATGGCGGATTTCACCACCAGCAAGCTGGCGGTCAAATCCACAGTATTACGACAGCGGCGAAAGCGCTGCGGTCGCACCGCCGGAATCGGCGGTTTCCCGCCACATTTGTCCCGGCGGATTTAATCCGCCAGGGCAGCGCTGCTAGCAGCGCTGCCCAGGGGATTCCGAGTCCCCCTACCGCCAGCCTTTTCCTGGCGGCTTGAACCGCCAGAAAAAGGCTGGCGGTACGGGGAGTCGCGGGGCCCCCTGACACGGCCCCATGCAGTTTTTCAATATCTGCTATGCAGACAGTGAAAAGCGCGACGGCCGCCCAGAGGGTCCGATCATGGCGGCCAGCTTCAGCCGCCCGCCAAGGTCGTAATGAGGGCCAGTATGTTTTAACTGACAGCTTCACCTAACTATAATGTTCACTTCACCATTGTTTTTTTCAGTGACTGACTGAGGTTTTTTTATTATAAAGTAAGATATTGTTACGATTCCTAAACAAATCATCACTTTAACCTTTGTTGTTTTTCAGTGAGTTTTCATGCTTTATTGTAAACATAAAGTAAGATGTTAATCACTGTGCATGGCATGGAGTTGAGCACACCACATAACCCTGCTGGCAGCTAACAGGCTGCAGGCACACAAACCCTTTTTAAATATTTTTTGGGGATCCGTGGATCCACGAATCCACCATGATGATCAGCGCAACACCCCTGGAATTCACTCCAGATGTACTGCAAAGCCCAAGGGGTGTCATGGTGGACCAATGGAGCCACAGATCCACAAACAAAAACATTTCTTTAAATAATTCGACCCCAGGGCTCCCTCTGTGACCCCCCCCAAAGGCCCGGGGCTCGGGGTGCCCCTACCCTGCTCACTTATATCTTATTTTGTTTTTTAGGACTCTGGTACTTAGTCCCAAAGTCCTCATATGGTGGCTGCAACTTATCTTTCATGTACAGGAACGTTATAGTTAGGCAATACAATTGAAAAAACATAGAAATTCATTTAAAAAAACAAAGTTTACAGGGGCGTTATAGTGCGGTTCCGAATTTACATGCACAAAACCATAGAAATTCAGCAGTTATGGATATCTCAAGTAACTATAACTCTTGCCTTAAGGTAACTATAACTCGCACCCTCATCATGCACTGCGAATTACCCACATATTACATCACTAGTGACATTGTTGATAACATCATGGATAATATCAATGTAACATTTGCAGTAAACATTTTGAGGAGAAAACTGCTGAATTTCCTTGGTTTTGTGCATGTATATTCTGAACCTAACTATAACAGCCATGTAACCTTTGTTTTTAAGTGAAAGAAAATATATATATGGTATGTAGATGTGGAGTTAAGTATAGTACGAATAGTAAATCTCTGTGCACTTACCTTGCTATTTTGTGATATTTTGCTATTTGATGCATTCTGTGCAAGACATTGTAACCCACTGATATTCTGCTACCATAATCTCAGTTGTCTCCTTCCTCCCTCAACCACACTCCCTCTTTTGTACACTTCCATGCTTCTGTGTGTTTTGTACTTGTCTCTCCCTCTTTGACAGTTATTTGCCAATGATTGCATCCTACATATCCCCATCTGTCCTCCCATTCCATCTGCAAAAGTCTCCTTTCTTCTCGTTATCCTTCAATCACCAATCTCTTCTCTCTGCACTGTCATTTTGTATCTCTTCCCTCTTTTTCCAATCTCTCTTGCTCTTTCATCTATCTTGTTTAACTGACGTTTTTCCTTCTTCTTCACTTTTACTGATATGGTCTCATTGATCTTTTGTATATCTCCTTCATTCCTTTGGCCCGCATTGTTCCTCTTTCCCACTTCTTTGCTACTTTTTCCTTTATCTCTTACCTTTATACTTCACTCTCTCAATTTTCTGGCTATCAATTTCACTCTTAAACCCCTTATTAAGATGTCCACTCATCTCATATATATCCCATTCTTTCTTATCTATACACCTTTAATTTCTTAAATCATTATTCCTTATGTTTTGTACTTCTTTTCAATATCCTTTGTCTTTCATCCAATCAATTCAGCTGTTCACTCTTCTTATGATTCCCTCATAGTCACTCCTTCATTCCTCTGCTTCTCTTTCCCACTACTTGTGCTACTGTCTTTCATCCCCTTTGTTTCTATCCTCTAACATAAACTTGTTCCACTTTTACAGTCTCTTCTTTTCTCTCCTCTTCATTCTTAAAACCTCATTTCACATGCTTCCCTCTTCCACTTTCTGCCTTGGCTAGTTTTCATCCTCATTTCCAAATGTTCACACTATATTTGTCTTCTCTGCTATTCTTCTATTCTCTCTTCTCCCTCTCGCTCTTTCTTCCACACTGCCCTTTTAATCCATTTCTTCCATTGAACTTTTTCCCCAGCTCTTCATATTATTTCTCTTCTCGTCTTCATTTCTATCTTTTCTCCACACCGCCTTCACCCTTCTATCTCGTTCATGCTCTCATCTTCTGGAATGGTCCAAAGCTACTCCACAATACTTAATTGCAATTTATTTAAGAAGAAAGAAAGCACAAGCCACCACAGAAGGGAGCTGCCAGCCAACAAAGCTAAAACTAAAACAGAACACAAAGGGGCTCATTACAAGTGTGATGGTCTATAGATGGTCTGGACCACCGCGCCAATGTGGCAGTCCGACCGCCACATTAAAACCCTGTCGATCAGACCACCAGGGAACTGCCAGCACGGCCGTGTATGCTGCGGCCACCCAGTTGGGAGTTTGGAGGACCATGTTTTCTGTCCGCCAAACTCATAATGACCCCCGGAGTGCTTCCAAGATCCTCTTCTTCAGTACATTAGTATATTCCAAAGATTCTATGTTACATAAAAAGGTTCCAATAGTTAGATCTATAATGCATACAAACTGAAGGAGCACAAGCACATAATAACAACAGCTGTAAAAATTACTACACCCTCCTCCAAACTCGCCCCTGCCATTTAAATTTGCTTCTCTCTAAACGTAATTCTTATCTCCATCTTCCTCTCTGCAGTGCTTCATTTGTAAAATGAGTGTTGGTGTCCAAAGGTCTGCTTAGAAACTCGCATTATTAAATGTTGAGCCTCTTTAATCCTGTTTATTCCTGTTTTCTCTCTTTGTGATGGTTTTTCGACCTTATCTCGTCCTCCTTTCCCATTTGTGTGTTTTTCTGCTCATGCTCTTGGTCAATATGTAATGAAGAAATATAAGTCCTGGGCCCCAAAAAAGCACGCTAATGAGCCTCACCAGCAGCCGCCAGCTCGCAATACTGGCCTTCTCTCCTTTCTTTTCCTGTGTTTTTTTTCAGTGTTCTTTTACACCTGCTGTATTTCCTCCTCTTCACTCTCATAAAACTCTACTTTCCTTTTTGGTCTAACTCTTGGATAGAGCAGTCAGCAGCAGGTCTCTGTCCAATCAAAGAACTCACAACAAATTATCTTGTCATGAGGCCTGTGGCTGAGAGACACGTGATTCCTCATAGTCGTCATGGATAATACCAAGATCCAGCTGATCATCACGTTAAGGGGGAAAACTTCATTTGCTCGCCTAATCCTTATAAGTGAGAGTAGAATTGTACTTATTCTCAATCTTTTAGACACCAGCCATTCTCCACCCAGCTTTTCACTGTGATAATATAAGTATGGTTAAACGTGGCCATTTCATGCATACTCTTGTTTTTTCTGTTCACTTCTTCATCTGGCAATAATATGAATTCCCATTCTCTACAGTAGGAAAAATAGACAGTATTCCTTCAAGTATAGTACAAAACAAACAAAGCCTACAGCTCGAGATGATCAATGAAAGATGAAAAAGTTGTTAAATAGAACGCATGTGTTCACGGAAATAGCCCAACACTAGTACAATTTACCAAATGGAGGAAAAATATTTGAAGTCTATAATTAGATTACATGTAAATCCTTTATTAACATCATTAAACATCTTCCAAATAATAAACCACTGTAAATATTGTATTTGAAAATGCTAATGTTACTTTTTTTTAGCTAAAAACAGTATAACTCATGAGATGTTAAATGACTCCAAATGCCTAAACATTTACAAGCCATCATCTCCTCTGGTTCCAGTGAAATGTTTATTTGTATTCTCATCCACTTGAACCACAATCTGAGTGCAGTTTGACTTTTGCAAATAATTCATGATATATTGCAAACATTACTACTTTCTCTAAATTTAGTAGAGCGTGTTCATTATTATATCCTTGTTAGTTGGAGGTTTGCCCATATGTTAGAGTTTAATTATATTGTGCTATGCTTCTCACACTGCAGCATGTCCTTTTCTAAAAAGAAGACATTGTTAAACACAGAGGTTACTCAATTGAGAAAGACTGAAAGGCTAACTTTGCAAGAACTCACATTTTGTTCATTAACATCTGTTGTGTCTTGTGAGTATGAATGATGGAGCCTTTTTAGATCCTGAATGACTCTGTAGCATGATGATGTAAGTGTTAGAACATGTTTAAGTGAAGGTAAGTTTAGAATGTTGTGTTCACGGTTACACATTGATGAATAAAGATGTGTAATTACATAGCTCCGCGCGTGGCGTATTCATTGGTAGGTACACAGGCTAGGGAGGGTGTTACAACTGGTGACAAGATAGAGGATAGGTAACCCAAAGAACAGCATTGCTCTCCCAGAGAGTTTGCCATGATCCAAGCAAACTGCTTGTGCATGCGACATGTCTTCGTGGAAGTGCGGAATCAATGGTTGGCGCATGTGGAGTTAAAGCTCAACTTCAGCCGATGTAAAGCATTTGAAGGTAAAGAAAGCTTTACTGTCTGTGGTCAAGAAACTATGAACAAGGCCATACAGAAAGGTACCTCACTACTACGCAATATAGAGCTATCAGTATGCGGTGCACTACTACTGAAGGCGAATACAACCATGTTTTTAAAGTGTAGCAATTAGCAATGGTACAATATGCAAGAATGCTGCGATTAAAAGCTCTGCAAAGAAGAGATCAACCAAGTGTTAAATGAGTGAAAAGAGTGACTGAAGACATAACCCCCTCAAGTGCATAAAAGGGGAGCCGCCAATACCTGCAGCAATGAGAGGGTTGGCAGAAAGCCATTCTACCAAAGGAGCCTATAAAAGATGACTCTGAGGCTGGCACATCGCAGGGCCAGGGTAGAGTCATGAATGGTACAGATCCTGATTTCTGACAAGGAGAACCAGTGAGAGTTCTTGTCGCAGTGTCAACCAATCCTGTGAACAGTTACAATGCTGCCACCTTCCTGAAACCACCACCACCACCTTTCATTGCCTCCAAAAAGCAAACAATTTGGTGATAGTGACATTTGATGATTTCCTTGATGTGCTGGAAGAAACAGATAACAAGAAAGTTATCAAGTACCTCACAAACCTTGTTGGTGATGGTGAAAATGAAGTCATAAAGAAAATGCTGCAAGCTGATGAAGTTACATAGTGTCAAATTAAAGAACCCTTGAAATTCAAGTTCAATCCAATACCAATTGTAGATTATGAAAGATACATTTTCATTCAAGAACAAAGAGTTGGTGAAACCAAAGATGAATTTGTTGAGATACACTGATAAAACACTTCAGATTCAATTAATTTAATGACAAAGAAGCAATACATCTCAGAGTTATTGATGGATGCCAGATTAATTCAGATGATGGATGCTGGGAGAGACTCTCAGTCTGGAGTGAGTTCTCACGGCTGCTAGAGCTGAAAAGCATGCCAATCAACAACCTTCTGACATGGAGACCGGAGCTGTCTAAAGTAAGTCAGTTAAAAACATGAAAAAGAAGTTGTACTTCAGATGGAGATTGTTGTTTCCACTTAAAGGTAAATGTCCCATTATCAAACAGATATGCAAAGGCTGAGGTAAAGAGAGCCATTTTGTAACAGTCTGCAAGATCAAAGGAAAAAGTAAGTGCTTCATTGTAAAAAGACAAATTGGCCAAACAAACATTCCAAAAGTTACATTTGGTACACGCACAAAAGGCCAAGCAACCACACCAGTTGAGGCATATCAACACCAAACGAAGTTGATTGTCATCTAAATCATCGTTGAAAAGTTCTTCAGTATAAGTATCACATGAAATTGAAGAAGATGACTGTGCAATGTCAATGTTTACCTCAGAGAAAAGCGCACATGATGGACTGGCTGCATGTGAAGAGAATACCAGTTAAAGAAAAGTCAACATGAGAAAGCACCCAAGTCATTCAAGGATTGTCCAAAGGATTACACTGAAAACAAATGGTTGTGCAATGCCTTTTATCATCAACAGTGGTCAGTCAATAAATAATACGCCTGAGGAGAAATACATTGAACTGCCTCCATTACCATGACTGATGCCATCGAAAACAAAAGTGTACACATGGGCTCCATCAACACCTCTGATAAGTAAAGGCTCATTTGTAGCGACAATGAAGCACAAGAACACAAAAGTGCAAGCACCCATTCACGTACTTCAAGGTACATCATCAAGTGCCTCTTTAATCAGATTCAACGTGGCTGCAGATATTGGACTGATATTGGTTAGTTACATTATGAGTACTCATTGCAAAATAGTAAGTCAGTTTCCTTCTTTATTTCATGGATTAGGAAAACTTTAGCCTATGAAAGTACAATTGCATATTAATGAAGATGTTCAACCTGTCACTCAGAGACATAGAAGAATTTCATTTCATTTTCAAGAAGCTGATGAAAAGGAACTTGAATAATTACTTTAGCATGATATTATTGAATTTTCTACTAGTCTGACGCCATGGGTTTCTCCTATAGTGGTAGTGCCCTAAAATGACAATGAGGGAACTGTACGCATCTGCATGGACATCCGTTCAGTGAACAAGGCAATTTAAAGAGAACAAAATCCAAGTCCACAATTGAACACGCAAATAATTGCAGGTACATTACAACCTTTTCTACACATATTGGTCTGTTTTGGATACAAAAGACTAAGGCCCTCATTATGACTTTGGCGGTCTTTTTAAAAGACCGCCGAAGCCACGGGCGCCAACATACCACCAGTGCTGGTGGTTTGTTTGGTACCCTATTATGACATTCACACTGGGCCAGCAGATGGAAACAGCGTTTTCGCCCGCTGGCCCTGCGGAAAAGTCACCACAACATTGAAGCCAGCTCGTAATCGAGCCGGCGGCAATGTTGAGGTGCGTCGGGTGCAGCAGCACCCATTGTGCATTCCACTGCCCGTAATTCGGGCAGTGGAATGCACGATGGGGCTGTGCATAGGGGCCCTCTGAGTCTCCCATACCACCAGCCTTTCCATGGCGGTGTTTACCGCCATGGACAGGCTGTCAGATGGGGACTCGTAATCCCAAGGGTAGCGCAGCTTGCAGTGCTGCCCTGGCGGATTACAACCACTGGGACCGCCTGGTGGCAGCCTGGCAGTATCGGCGGTATTACCATCACGTCTCCGCCATGGTCATAATGTGGCGGTAAGTACCACCAGCCTGTTGGCAGTACTACCGCCACATTATCGCCACCCGCCGGGGTCATAATGACCCTCTAAGGGTCCTATTATGACATGGTGGCTGCTGCCTGCATTGCGACCTCCCCACCGGTCTTATAAAGAGTTTCCTGCTGGGTCGACGGGCGGAAACCTGAGTTTCTGCCTGCTGGCCTAGCGGGAAACAGGCTACAGCATTGTTTCTAGCTTATACTCAAGCCAGTGGCAGTGCTGTAGCCTGAAGGGTGTACCAGCACCCTCGCAATGTTCACTGTCTGTTAAGCAGACAGTGAACATTGCGATGGCGCTGGCCAGGGGGCCCAGCACTGCTCATGCTAAGTGCATGGGCACCCTGCACCCGTTCTCCACCAGCCTTTTCATGGCGGTGCTACTGCCATGAAACCATTGGCTGAGAAGGGGGTTGTAATCCCCAGGGCAGTGCTGCTTGCAATGCTGCCCTTGTGGATTAGGACCGCCACCAACTTCCAAACGGGCAGCATCTGATATCCTGGTGGAGCTGGCAGTTCCCTGGCAGCCCAACCACCAGGGTTGTAATGTAGCAGTCGGACTGCCGCACTGGCGGCGGTCCCGACCACCACCGCGAGTGTGGATGTCTAGAGACCGCACTGTCATAATCGGGCCTCGGATATTGGTGTGTCATCAGCTGCAGAGATTTTTCAAGAGGCGATTAGATGTATCCTGCAACCTGTTGTAAATGCTTTTTACTATAGCGATGACATTGGTTTTTGAAGCTACATAGAAGAAACATGAAAAAGCTTTACAGCAAGTGTGTCATTCATTTCTAGATGCCACTTTAATGCTAAATGCTAAGAAATGTGAATTCAATAATCCAAAGGTAAAGTTCATTGGACATATCTTTTTTGATGGGGGTATGATACCTGATCCTGTGAAAGTACAATCATTGTCAACTGCCAGTCCCCCACATGATGTTTCCATGTTGCGTTCATTCCTTGGCATGACCAGCTACTGTCCACAATATTTACAAGACTTTGCTACTGTGAGTGATCCACTGAGAGAGCTGATGAAGAAGAATGTTCCATTTCACTGGTCACATGCACACGAGCACAGTTTTAAGAGAATTAAAAAAGATGTTTTAAACACTACTGAATGGCATATTTTGATCTTAAGTTGCAAACTGAAGTTTTTGTTCGCATGAGCCTAATCTGGTTAGGCGCTATCCTTGCACAACACAGAGGACAGCCAAATGCTCAAAGACATATTGCAGCCTATGAAAGTAAAAGCTTGTCTCAGATTGAACATGCTTATTCACAACCAGAAAAAGAAAGTTTAGCAATGATGTAGGCTTGTGAACATTTCTATGTATTCCAGTACAGAAACCTTTCACGCTTGTGACCGATCAAATCCAAAAGCGAAGATGCTTCCACGAACTGAACAATGGGGTCTAAAATTGCAAAAGTGCACCTGCACAATTGTGCATTGGCCAGGAAAGATCAAACTACTTCTCAAGAGTGTCCATACAATGTCATAGTACCCAGTCTAAGACTGCTGAAGCCTACATAAATTTCATTGTGAAATCGAAGTCACCAGATGCAATTTCAATGGAACACATTGTCAAAGCCATCAGTCAAGATAGTGATTTTTTTAAGTTGACAGACATTATTACACATTAGTCATGGAATCAACATATTCGACCTCTTACCAGTGACAGTAAGTATTAGAAATACAAAAAAATCAAAGATGAACTATCAGTAACTCAAGAAGGAATCATCCTGAGAAGTTCACAAATTGTAATTCAGGGGAGTCTATGAGAGCAAGAGATTTAAGTGGCTCATGAAGGACATTGTGGAATCATTGCCACTAATCAAGCTCTCCACGATTGAGTCTGCTTTCCTCATCTTCATGAATGAGTTGAAAAATAATTAAAGACCTCTCATCTATGTAAATGCCTGTCACTAAAAACTACTCCACACCATGTGAACATGTCAGAGATAAACAAGCATGCCTGGGGAAGGATTGCTGTTGACTTTTTTGGTCCACATTTACAATGGACATCACCTAATGGTGATTTTGGAAAAATACTCTCACTTCCCATTAGTTGATCTCTGGTCTATCACGCAGGACAAAGTCATTGGGAGATTAGATGGCATCTTTATGACTTGGGGCATTCCTATGATTTTGAAAACTGACAATGGCCTAACTTTTATAACAGAAAATTCAGAGACTTCCTCAATCTGCTCAATGCGAAGCATCAGAAAAGTACACCTCCTTAGCCACAGGCTAATGGCCTCATTGAACGTTTTATGAGTATGTTAAAGAAAGCTGTTCAGCATGCTGCATAAGAGAAGCTCAACCTCAAGACGGTCTTGAATTCTAGTTTACACTCTTACCATTCAACTCCTCACTCAACCACAGGTGAAAGCCATGCAACACTGATGTTAGGGAGAGCCATAACTACCAAGTTACATCAGTGGACCAACATCAGATTCAAGACCAATGCAGAGACATATACAACCGACTTGGCTCGTAAGCAGAAGACAAAGGCACACACACTAACAAAAGACGACATACAAATAACATTGTTTTCGAGCGAGGAGATCTAGGGGGTTATTACAACTTTGGAGGAGGTGTTAATCTGTCCCAAAAATGACGGTAAAGTGACGGATATACCACCAGCCGTATTACGAGTCCATTATATCCTATGGAACTCGTAATACGGCTGGTGGTATATCCGTCACTTTACCGTCACTTTTGGGCCGGATTAACACCTCCTCCAAAGTTGTAATAACCCCCCTAGTGCTTATTCATCAGCCATAGTGATGCAAATCTGATGACCCTTTTGATGCCGAGCCATTTCAAATTGTAACCAACAAGGGACACATAACAACGGCCCAAAGTCTAGGACACTGTATCATGTGAGATTCCTCGCACTTCAAACAGGTGAATCAATGATCATTGGACTTTAATGTCAATGTAGAGACTGGATTAGAGAAAACCTGTGGCAAATCTCAGATTGTCATTTCCCCTACATTACCAAAGCATATCATGGACACTATGATTATTGATTCTCAGTTTTTCAAGACATGATATGATGAGTTACAAAAGCACCAAGAAGACTTACTGAAGAATTATTATATGTATATGTTGTAAAAATATTTAATTTTTTATTTAACAGATGGGGTGATATTGAGTCTTGTGAGTATGAATGATGGAGCCTTTCCAGAATCATAGCATGATGACGTTAGTGTTACAACATGTTACAGAGAAGGCAAGTTTAGAATATTGAACACACAGATGAATAAAAACATGTGCTTACATAGCTCCAGGTGTGACATATTCATTGGTGGGTACCTAGGCTGGGAAGGACGCTACAACATTGAGAAGAGCAGACAGAATTCTCTACTTCGGCAAGAAAAAAAAAATAAGCTGAACTTTTACCAATTACTAGCAAAAAGGCCGATTCACAAAGGCATGTAAGATTATGTAAAAAAGAGTATTACTATAGTACAGAGGTCTTAAAAATGGGTGCGTGCCCTCCTAGGGGGCCTGAAGTGATCCCGGGGGGGGGGCACCAGACTCTGGCCATAAAAAGCATTATAAAGATAACAGGCCTTTGTTTTAAGCAGAAGCATATTATTGCATTTCTAAAAAGGTAACAGTACTTAACTGTAATGTTTAAATAGGTCTAGACATATTTAAACATTGCCATCTTTATAAAATAATTGTGAAAAATTGAAAAATTCTGAGGGGGGCAATCATTTCTATTTTTCAACTGGGGGGGTGCAGCATTAAAAAGTTTGTAGACCACTGCTATAGTAGCATAGACATTTGTAAAAGAGCACTACTCTAGTACTCTTCTATGTGCTGTTACATGGTTTTGTGAATCACCCCTAAAACATCCAGAATGGGAATAACAATTTGGCCACGTTTAAGTAACATTCATATACAGTAAGTACAAACAGAAAAATCTGCATCATATTTGTGCATTTACTAATAAATGATTAGACATTCCATGTTTTTTTCACAAATGCATGTAATAGTATCTAAAAGAGTATTTGTGTGGTACTTTTTTACCTTACACACAAAGCTTTTGTGAATTGACCGCATCATGTGTACTGCCAGAATATTATACAAATATCGTCGAGCCCACTGCGTTTTGGCACTGCATGCAACAAATATATCTATATATTGTTAAGATGACCCTATGTCCCAGGTGATTAGACATAGATGAGAAACTTCCTATGGAGACTGGCATAGGGATGTTAAAAGATGACATTTACTTTGTAAGGGGCTTTAGAATGGCTATTATAAATATAAGATTCATTACAAAGTTACCTATAGACAGAGGTTCATAAAATCTGAGTGTTCCATGACTTTACTTCACTCCAAACTCAACCATTAGAAAACTTAAGACTACTTTTTGTGGCATTATTGCAACAGATGCAGAGCCCAACTTACAAAGGTAAACTTAGACGTTTGGTCTAAACTAAGACCAAACCTCTAAGTTTACGACTTTCGGAATTCACAAAGGAAATTTACGAGTAGTATCTTTATGACTGCACTTGGGACCGTCGAAAGCACTTTGCTGTTTGGGTGGAAGACCAATAATTTCAATAAATGCACTACTGTGAAGAGAAAATACTTTCTGGACACCATTCTTTCTCCCTCTCTTTCAGCCTTTCACTGTTCACTCTTTACCTTTGTTGCTCTACTCTTCTCTCCCCAAGGAAAAAAGTCTGCAATTTAACCTAGTCTAAAATTAACGTTGCTCAAAGTGCTGTTAACCAGTTGGAATAATAAGTATGGTTAAACAGGTAAAACTTTCACTTTAAAATCATTATTTTTTTTGTATTTGCCACGGGCATACAAATAGAATGGGATGGAGCACGAGAAACAAAGTTATAAATGTTACCTAGTGAGTGAATTTGATTCTTAAAATACAGCCCTTAAAACTCCTCACTAGAGGTGATGGACCCTGAATGAAAACTAAATTCGTTTTTTTATCTTCATTCTTTCCGGGTTTTTTTTCGCTTTTGGGTTTTTTAATTAGTTTTTGATTGTTATTATGAAATGTAGAATTGTTATGACTTCGGTCCGAATAAACTTAGATGTTTCTACTACTAGTAAAATCCAGTAAACAGAAACAAACAACCTATTGCATGATTTAAAAAACAAAGATATTGTTTACTCGTCAACGTTTCTTAATATTTCAAAAGGTACAGGGGAATAATCATTATTTGGTTACAAAAAGGATTTACAGAAAAAGCACAGAAAAAGAAAGACACCATATAGCATACAGGTCACTCAACACTCAGGATAGCATAAACATGATCACATCATATGTCTGTTTTGGTACTTCTACAACGCTGCAAATAGATACATAACATGTGGTTTATACATTTGAGTTACACACAAATAAATTACAGTTCCATATTTTTAAATGCTTTCAGTTTTCCATAATTTAAATTTTAAGGACCAGGATATTGGGATAATTTGCTCAGGATAACAAGGTTTTCCGACAAGTGTCCAAGCCGGGATTAGAATTTGTTTTCATGCTCTATAGTCATCATTTTAGCCTAGACCACAAGTCCCATACTGTCTTAGAATTCGTCACCAAAGCCTGCTTCAGTTTATTTACAAGCATGAGGTGATCTTTTTGCAAATACTGTATTTTCATGCTTAGTGCTGGCACCATGTTTCTGTTTATTGCGACTTATAAAACAGGTGGAAAATAAGAGTTCTAGTTCATTTCAAGGAAAGTGCACTGAACCTGACTAAAAAATAACTTTAACCGATCGAGTGCAGGTGGCCTCTTGTTTAAACTCTGAAGATAAGTATACATAACTGAAAAAGGTACCATGGCACAATAAAAACGCCATGCTTTCATTCTCATCAATCCTCCGGGTATTCCATGTCAAATAAATGCAACAACAATTTACAGAAAATGTACACACTGGAAGTGCCAACGTTAACACTTCTTAGCGTTGGATAGGGGCCAAACAATTTTTCACACCAATATTTAACGTGAGCTGAAATGTCTTTTCCATTGAAAGTGTCAGCTGTATCTCGTTTTCCTATATTTGGCGAGGCCCTCCTGTGAAGTAGATTGCCAAATGCCCTTGATGTTCTTTTTATTCCAACCATGATGAATTAAATCCATTTGTGTAAGTGCCCCTGGCATTTTTAGTGTTCTACTGTAAATGTTAGCTGGCTTCTATTGACATGCAGTATTAAGCTTAAGAAAAACAAATTACACTTCCTGTGTTTTAATTGAATGAATGTGTCAAAATCTCAGTAAGTTTAACATTAAGGGTCAGAGCGTCACATTGACCTCTAATGGGTGTCATGGCGCAGACCCAGCGTTTTTGTAAAAAGTTTTTTTTATTTTAAGAAGAAGCGGACATTTCACATTTCATCCTCTCCAAATGTGCACTTAAAAATGTTGCTTTCATTATGTTCAAACAACAGATGTTAGTCTACCGTGGATTTTTACTTCGTGCTTACCATATAAGATTAACGGAAGAAGAATGCAGACGTACTTCACCCCCACAGGAGCATGAAGAATGTACTCACTGTAGCTACTGCCTAGTTCACTAGTTCACACTCTGTCCTTTAATAAGAAGCAGAGTGACTGGTAAATAAAAATAGAAAGCTATACAGTAGTGGATTAAATAGGTACCCAATTTACACTATCCTAAATCATATTCGAATAGAACATATAGAATCTAAGTTTAGTTTCTCTCACTCACGCGCACACACACACACGCACACAACTCCTTCATGGAAAATTTTGCCGAGAGGTGGGGGGCAAGAAAAGGGGTAAGCAAAATATTGTGAATTCCCATTCCAATTCACCTTGTTCTGTGATACAGAAAAAAGGCAACAGGGATACACACCACATTCAGCATAAAGTTAGAACTTTACCCAAAAAGAATGTTTTTTGTAATTTGGTGAAAATTCATCAAGTTGTTTTTTGAAAAATTTAGATTTTCCTAGTTTTTATGACGGAAAGTCTTAATTTTATTAAAGACACGGAGGCGAGTATTATGCGTTCTTTTCTTGCTTTAATTTAAATAGCAGCAAGTAAATAAACTACAAATCCCATGGGCGTAGAGAACACGAGCCAATGGGATACAAATTGAAGTCCAGAACAATAACCAATGACATAAGTGCAAGGGCATTATGACGTAACTGGACTGTGAACAGCCCTCTTTTCTTGCGCTTGACAATCAGCTGGTACGAAATAAAGGAAAAATAGAAACCAGAATGAGAACAGCCATAATAAAAGATAACACTTCGGAACAAAAATTCATAAGTCCAGGAAACTGATGGTGGAGAGCCGCACACTGGTGATCCGCCAGGCTGAGTAGAGGATACGGATAAATGGAAGATGTTGATGGAGCATCCACACTATGACTGTAAGGATTAGGTAGCCGGTTGAACCGCCGATGTTGACACTAAAGGGATGGGAAAAAATATAAAACAGAAATAGTTACCACAATCAGGGTGGGATAATACTCGCCTCCGTGTCTTTAATAAAATTAAGACTTTCCGTCATAAAAACTAGGAAAATCTACATTTTATGGCAAGACCGGAGGCTCCTATTATGCGAGTTTAAAGCAAATTAATGACATTCGAAGAAACATTATCTACTGGTTTACCATAAAAGATTCTAAAAACATTATCATTAGACCAATCTGCAGATCTAAGAATGTCCTCAAGACGGGAGCCCGTCCAAAAAGCTTTGGAAGCCATAGCCCCTCTGGAGGAATGAGCTCCAAAAGTAGAAGTGTCAATCCCGGCCAAAGACATAATCCATTTAACCCAGCGAGCCAAGGTGGCCGAAGACACCGGCTTGTAAGGTTTCCTGAAAGAAATAAGCAATTGAGAAGAATAGGACGTTCTTAGATGAGCAGTCATGAGTTCATAAGCTTTTAAACACTGAGCTACACATAATTTAGGACGATCCGGAAAATAAGGATAAAAAACAGAGTGTAAATTTGATTTTGTTCTTTGAGACACAGTAAAAAGCACACCAGACGGAGTAAACTGTCTTGCAGAGATATCTCGAGCTTTGACATCAGAAATTCGTTTAATAGAAATAAGGCACAACAACATGGTGAGTTTGGCCGACAACATCTTTAAAGAAAAGGAGGAATTGTCAGGCCATGCTAGTAAACAATTTAGAACTACATTAACATCCCATAAAAAACTGTACTTAGGTAACGGAGGATTGGCAAATTTTACTCCCTTTAAAAGACGGCAAATAAGTGGGTGTTCACCCACCGGTTTTACATTGACAAATTGGTGATTAGAAGAAATAGCTGACCTGTACAGATTAATAGTACGATAAGCTTTCCCCTTACTGGCCTCAGCGGCAAGGAAATTCACTATAAAGGTGACATCTGCTGAAAAGGAATCGATGTGTTTTCCCAGACACCAGCTATGCCATAAAGCCCAAGCTGATTTGTAAGCCTTTGTTGTTCCGGGAGCCCAGGACTGTCTCATATATTCCGAAGCTTGTGACGAAATGAGAGGGAAGTGTTGGGAACTCCCGAAATTTTCCATGCTGAAAGAGATAGAACGTTGTCGAGAATGAGGTTGTGCGGGCGTTGCAGGGGATCCAAGAGAAGATCTGGAAACGAAGGGATGAGAAAAGGGAAATCTATGGATAACTCCAGAAGAGTTGGAAACCAAATCTGGGATTGCCAGAAAGGGGCGATAAGGATTAAAGTAGCTTTCTGGCGACGGACCTGAGCTAACACTCTGCTGATCATAACGAAGGGGGGAAAAGTGTAAGAGAGGAACTTGGACCAATCTTGGAGGAATGCATCGGAGGCCAGGGCCAAAGGATCCGGACGCCAACTGAAAAAGTGAGGTAGTTGTGTGTTGAGGCGAGATGCGAACAAGTCGATCGTCATGGGCCCCCAATTGTTTTGAAGAAAATTGAAAACCGTGGGATGTAGCATCCAATCGCTTGAGTCGTGGAGATGACGAGAGTGCCAATCGGCGACAGAGTTGAGAGTTCCTGGAAGGTATTCTGCATGAACCGAAATTTGGTTTGTAAGGCAGAATTCCCAAAAGCTCTTTGCTAATTCTGCTAGGGGTTTGGATCTCGTACCTCCGAGATGGTTTATGTAACGGACCGCTGAAATGTTGTCCATCCTGAGAAGGATAGCGCAACAGACCCTGTTCTTTGCAAGGCTTCTGATTGCAAAGGAGCCTGCAAGCATCTCTAAACAGTTGAAATGCAACTTGGACTCCTCTAATGACCATAAACCTCCAGTCGAGATTGGACCACAACGGGCCCCCCAGCCGGTTAGGCTTGCATCTGACTCTAATACAAGATCTGGGGCTGATGGAAAGATAGTTCTCCCATTCCAGGCATCTAAATGGTCTGTCCACCATTGCAACTCTGTACGGGAGTCGTAGTCTAGAGGAATAACGTCTGCATAAGAAAGCCCTTTGCGTAAATGTTGAATCTTTAGGCGCTGAAGCGACCGGTAATGTAAGGGACCTGGAAATATGGCCTGAATGGAAGATGAGAGGAGACCGACGATGCGAGCGAGGGTTCTTAGTGAAATGGACGAAAGGCGTAAGACTTAGAGAATCTCTGACTTTATAGATTTTATTTTTGCCGGAGGAAGAACGAGGGTGGCGGAAACTGAGTTTATTAGAAAACCTAAGAATTCTATACTTTTGGGTAGGGTGAAGAAGAGATTTCTCCTTGTTGATAATGAATCCCAAATCCGATAGGAGGGCACATGTTAAATTGAGGTTTGTTATGAGTAATTGTGGCGAATGACTCATGAGAAAAATATCGTCTAGATAGATGAAGAGTCTTACACCCCGAGCTCTGAGGTGCGCTACTACTGGCTTTAGGAGTTTGGTGAAACACCATGGCGCTGAGGAAAGACCGAAAGGTAGAGATGTAAAGTGGAAGAATTGATCGATCCATTGAAATTGGAGAAACTTCCTGTGTTCCGGATGTATCGGGACGACCAAGTGGGTGTCCTGCAAATCCAAGCGAACCATCCAATCGTTCTGCAACAGGGAATCTCTGAGATGGAGAATGGTTTCCATCTTGAAGTGTCGGTAGACAACAAACTGGTTGAAAGACTTGAGATTGATAACCGGTCGCATTTTCTTGTTTTTCTTTTGAATCAAGAAAATGGAGCTGGTGAAGCCCGCCGGATCTGGATGGGTGAGAGCGATGGCTTGGTCCTGGAAAAGGGATTGAACCTCCAAGGAGATAAGCGCGGACATTTCTGTAGAAAAATTAGGAAGCGGAGGAGCGATGGATTGCACTGGGTAGAATAGAATTCTATCATGTAACCCTGAACGGTGTTTAAAACCCAAGGGTCTGAGGTGATTGACAACCAATTTGGTAGAAAATGGCGGAGACGACCGCCCACAGAGACATGAGAACGGAACAAATTTACCTGTTTGGTTGGTATTTCTGGTATTTTTGAAGCCTCTGGAGCGGAAGCCTCTGGTCCTTTGTGGGTAAAACTGGGGTCTGAAATCTTGGTATCCTGTGTTGAAATTGCCACGGGAGCTTTGATTGTAGTATGGTCGGCCGGCAAAGCGGCTCCTGCCTCTGCCGGCCCTGACAAAAACCCGTTGATGAAATACTTTCTTCAGAGACTGTTGGGCCTTATCGAGCGATGTGAAGGTGGCAACATATTTACCTATTTCTTTAATAAAATTATCACCGAACAAAAAACCTTCTGTTTTTATCTGAGGTTGTAGGGTAGCAAGGTGGACCAATTTGGGATCTAATTTGAGGAGTATGCCTTTGCGCCTTTCCTGGGAAATGGCCGAGTTAGCGTTTCCTAGAAGGCAAAACGACCTCTGGACGCATAAAGACAGTTCTTCTGGATCAATAAAAGATCCGTCGATTCTGGCCGATTCAGCCATGTCAAAAATCCTCGTGAGAGGACCAATAGTATCCAGTAATTTATCCTGGCAAGAGGACCAGGCTTTATTTTTCCCTTTTTTAGGATCTTTGCCAAACCTAGTGAAGAAAGTTAAAATGGGTTGGTCTATGACAGGGGTAGTAGAGGACTTGTGTACCAATGAAGGACGAGGACACTCTGATTTGAGCTTGGCTCGAGTCTGCTTGTCCAAAGAACTAAATAATTTGGCTGACACATATTCCCCAACATGAGCTGCTGGGTACCATTCGGTCGAATTAGGATGTAAAATAAAGGAGGGGTCAAACATAGGCACACCTTCGCAATCCAGAAGCGGATTTGAAGTGCGTGCGTCGGAAGAGGAAAGTTTGGACTTTTTAGGAATGGGCGATGAATCCACGTCATCATGGTCAGATAGATTAACATCTGAATCTGCGTCAGGTACATCATCATCGGTATCAGGAATGGAAGAAATAATTAAGGGAGATATAACATGTTTGGACTTAGCTTTGCGCTTTAGCGCTGCACCTTCTGAAGTTTTATTCTCCTTGATCGGAGTCTTTTGAGGAACCACGTCCTCTGCCATGGGTGAGGAAACCTCACAAGTCTTTTGCGCCGTTTGTTGTATATTTCTTGACTTAGGAGAAAGGCGCTGTCTGCAATCCCCTGCAGACTGGGCGGAAAAAGTCTTGTTAAACATCTTTAATACAGAACATTCCAGATTTTTTGATAATTTATTCATATAAGTATTGACAGCTTGTTGTACTGAATTTTGAATAAACATATTAATGTCCTGTTTAATGGCAGACACTTCCTCCTGGTCAACCTGAGGTGAAGTGGAACTGCCGGACTCCATTATTACTGAGTAAACTAAAGGACCAAGCAGACTCGAACAAAATAGCCAAAATGGGATGTTAAGGGTTAATATGCGAGGATTGTGGCTGAGTAAACCGATAAACCCCGCCTCGGGGTGTAACCTGGGACGTCTTTCGGAGAATGCGAGCGAAGGCAGGGGAACCACGTCAGGTCCTTCACGTGGAAAAACGCTGGCCGAGACGCGCTTCGTCGGAATATTCCAACTTGAAAAGAATGGAAACGCTGACCGAGAGGCGCCACGGCAGAAAACTCCAATCTCCTTAGGCGCGAGCCGAAGTAACGGCTGAACGCCCAAGGAGTCCGGTAAACCGCCGCAGCGGCAGAACGGAGCGCGCGCGCGAGGTAACAGCTCGCGAGTCAAAAATGAAATAAGATAAACAAACAAACGTGCGGCAACATGCCGACTGGGTAACGAGGGCAAATACTGCAATAATTAGCGTAACGCGCGTAGAAACAAAGCAAAATACTAAGTCAAATTTACAATGTCTCACAGAATAACACGGAGAAAGAAGAAAAATGACTTAACTGGCTGCGAGCAGCAAGAAAAGAGGGCTGTTCGCAGTCCAGTTACGTCATAATGCCCTTGCACTTATGTCATTGGTTATTGTTATGGACTTCAATTTGTTTCCCATTGGCTCGTGTTCTCTACGCCCATGGGATTTGTAGTTTATTTACTTGCTGCTATTTAAATTAAAGCAAGAAAAGAACGCATAATAGGAGCCTCCGGTCTTGCCATAAAATTTAAATTTAAAGAGAGTCTCCTAGTGGACATGAAGGGGTTAATCCTCAGAAAAAGTTACAGATATCTGGATGGTTGGTCACGCATTACTCCTATGGTACTGCACCAGGAAACTCCTGTGGTATCAAAATAAAAAAAAATACTCACACCGGATTGGTCAAGAAAGCTTTTTCACCTGTCAGCCGTTTTTAGTACTGTGGTACAAGTACCAAAACGATCTGATTGGATGACCACTACATTGAAGAAAATGTAGCAGCAACCATTATAGGACTCAGGAAGCCCGTCCCTAAGTTTTGAGTTTGAGAGAAAAAGAGCACATGATGGGCAGGGTGAACAACCCTGACTATCAGACCTGTATGAGTAAGCCCATAGAGACCCCCAGTAATTATTCATTTATTTATTTTTTAAAAGCCATTTTTGTCCCCAGTAACAGTGCTACTGTGGGATCCAGTGAGGCCCCATGAGGTGCTGCAGTACTACCAAAGTGTGAAAAAAAATATATTTTTTAAAAAGGCTAAAAGGCTGACCAGCAAAGGCAGTGCACAGCAGGGGTTGACCCTTCCCTGGTGGGTTTGGCCCAGGGCCTGGCTGGTGGGCAGACCCAGTGCCAACTCCTACTGCACTTAATGCAACTTGGAACAGGGCCTTGAAAACAACCACCGCTGTGCATGGCTAAAGGCCATAGGCACCAGCATTTGGCTGCCCCTAGCAGTTTGGGTGTAGGGCCTGGCCAAAGGCTAGGCCCTCCCGACAACCCCTGCTGTGTAAAGCAAAAGCCTTGTGCAGTGGGGGTCAGCAGATCTCCAAGTGGATGAGAAGTAAGGCCTGGCTACAGGTCTGGCCACCCCGTGACAGGTTGGGAGCAGTGCCTAGCAGATGGCCATGCCTCACAGCCTAAACCCAGCTGTTCAGCTTGGCAATGGATCACAAACATGGTGGTCTGCTGACGGCAGCAGGTCAACATCTGTGTGATGACATTAAATCAGAGTATGCTGCAGTTTGTAGCATCTCAAGAATATTCATAGATGGGGTAGGATTGTGAGTGACTATGATTCAATATTTTGTGAACCAACCCATTAGTAAGTAGGTCAGTTTACAAAATATCGTTGGATTTGCAAAATTTGGTGTGAATACTGGATCACAGTTTTGCAAATTTAAAATTGTTACTTCAGGGCACAGGTCCCTAGTAACATACTTTAATTGTTAGGGACAGACATTACAAACAACCTAATTTGTTTCTATTTCTTAACCAATAAGGTTGTTCTAACGCATTTTGGAATGTTTCTATTTTTTGGGCGAATAACTAACAATAACAATAAAATAGGGCATCAAAATTTGGGTACAAACAATTTTCAAAATTTGGGTCCAAAAAAATTTCTCATAAGTGGCACGATGGGGAGTCATCAAGTTGTCATGAGCTATGGCACTCTGTTTGCCCACAGACATTACTTTGGATCACAGAATAGATGGACCACAGAACAGAGTACAACCCTATGGCTGAAAATGAAGAGTTGAAGTCACGTTGATGGGAGACAAGGACTTGTGCTAGAACAGTTTTGCCAGGTTGCAGGCTCTGCACTAAACCTGAAGAAGTAGGTACCCCTTGTCTTCCTGTCATCGCCACTTTGTAATATTCAACTCTGGTGTATGTCATGCATTTAAAGCCTTAGCTCACCAAAAATACAGAATGATTTCTTCTTTCCAGTTACTCTGTCAATCTCCTTCTGTCACAAATTGTTGTTTTGCAGACACCTTATTTCCCATAGACTGACATGGAGAAGAGTGTTCATGCAAATGACTTGGGAGAGGTCCTTGGCTTCTCTTTCTTATCCGGAGGGGATTTAAGTTCTCTCTTGTATCCTTCTGATGCCATTGTCAATGTTAGTTTTGGTACAACCCTGAGAAATAAAGACAGGCTCAATTGAATTACAATAGATTGCAAAAGGTGTGAACCAATTGCTATCTAAATTTATTATGCATTGAATGGAGCTTGAACTACTTCAAATTTCATGAATAGAGTCACATTGGTTTCACTTATTACACCATTTAAAACATGTTCAGTAACCTCATTGATGACATCACTAATGACATTCTGATATTGCTTCACCTTTCACCTGCCCTCGACACTGTCAACCACCAACCCACATCCACACCTTGATGTCTTCAGTGGGATTCACTAGCAGTGTCCTTCAATGGTTCTTCTCCTACCTTCTCATTTACTACCAGTTCATTCACCTGAGCCCCTCCAGATCCCAGAAGATACTTATCTCTTGAAAAGTTCCCCAGGGTTCCAAATTATCACATTCATCTTTAATCACTACATGGATGCCTGCTGGGCTCCATTCACCTATAACAACATCAAAATTCACCTAGATGCCAATGATACACCACCTCCTTCAAGCATCCAGTGCCTCAAACACTGTCTGCACCTCTTCTAGTCAAAAAAGGAGGAGATTGGGAGATATTATAGCGGTTCAGTGTGCATTCTTCCAACTTATAATACAAAATACAATAAGGTACACTGTTCCACACTATGGGGGTCATTACGACCCTGGTGGTCATTGACCGCCAGGGCCGGGGACCGCGGTTGCACCGCCAACAGGCTGGCGGTGCATCCAGGCCAATTCTGACCGCGGCGGTAAAGCCAAGGTCAGAAAAGGGAAACCGGCGTTTTCCCGCCGGTTTTCCCCTGGCCTGAGGAATCCTCCATGGCGGCGCTGCAGGCAGCGCCGCCATGGGGATTCCGACCCCCTTACCGCCAGCCTGGTTCTGGCGGTTTTGACCGCCAGATCCTGGTTGGCGGTAACGGGTGTCGTGGGGCCCCTGGGGGCCCCTGCAGTGCCCATGCCAGTGGCATGGGCACTGCAGGGGCCCCCTAACAGGGCCCCACCAAGATTTTCAGTGTCTGCATAGCAGACACTGAAAATCGCGATGGGTGCAACTGCACCCGTCGCACCCTTTCCACTCCGCCGGCTCCATTCGGAGCCGGGATCCTCGTGGAAGGGGGTTTCCCGCTGGGCTGGCGGGCGGCCTTCTGGCGGTCGCCCGCCAGCCCAGCGGGAAACTCAGAATTACTGCGGCGGTCTTTTGACCGCGCAGCGGTATTCTGACGGCGGTACTTTGGCGGGCGGCCTCCGCCGCCCGCCAAGGTCAGAATGAGGCCCTATATGCCTCAGTACCCATTCAGAGTGGAGCAAGTGCAGTCACCCACCATTAGGTGGCATGCTTCATCATCGGGACATTGCTCCTCATCGGGCCAGTGCTGCAATGCCCAATGGGCCCCACAGGAGAGCTCTTTTCCACTGACCTTCCCAGTAGGTGCATAGAAATAGCAAGTAACTACTGCATCAGTATACAAAAAATGTGAAGGATTAGAAAAAGGTGAGTTAAAAGTGGCTATAGGTGCTAATGCTGTCACTTTACTATGAGTGGTAGAACCTACACAATGGTTAAAACAAATTGGGAAAAAAAATAATCCAAGGCAATGTTCCAATGATTCCCAAAAACAGGTCTGTGTGTATGAATACTACACTACCAGAAGCAAGGTCGACCTGTTTCACACCTTCATTATTTTCTTATGGATTTGGTGGCATTTCTTCAGGACCGAAGAACACAAATAAACCTAATCCTCTCGTAGACCTTTATCTCCAGCATTTATCTGAAGTTTATCTCTACCATGGCAAAATTCCTTTCACCTGCCAAGAACAATAGCCAAGAAATAGAACAAACCTGGCTCAATGACATGAGCTCTGATGGACCCGAATCCAAAATTTCACCAAATAACAAGTCACTTCTTCTAATCTGATACTATCTCAATGAAATGGGAAAGAGGGTGGTGAGAAGAGTCACTGTAAAACTGGATTTTTTTTTTTGTATATGCTTTAGCACTGAAACGCCACTTTATTTTTTAGTGTCACCAGGAAGGTGCATTAATGGCTGCATATTAAATGTGAATTAGTTATTCCACTATAGAATGGACATTAGGAGTGGGAGATACATTTTTCTCTGCTTGCAGAGTTGGCTAAACTTTGGTCATTCCATGTAACGCTTGAAACACAGAGTTCCAGCCAAATACTGCCAACAGTCGTCTGGTGGGCTTTTTTCTCATGCGCGGCTCGCCAATGGTAAGTTGGCAAGTGAGAATTGGAATTCCCTATGCAATTATCAGGTGCTAAGAGGGCACCCAGAAAGGTTTTCTCACTGTGAACGGTCGCAGACAGTTGCACCCATTCATGGTGAGAAAGCTGCAGCTGGATTAGAAAATACACTCGAGCAGCAGCAAAATCAACCTGAGCAGCAGTACTCTCTGGTGTGCCATGTGGTTCCATTTGTTCCGATTTTCAGTGCAAAATGAGCTCCCTGCACTAAAAATCGGGATGAGCAGCGCAACATGCAGATTTCCACCCATTTGTGAAATTCTGCGGAATCTCACAGAGTTTTCATGTAACTCCTCAAAACTCTACGGAGTGAAACTCTGGGAACTCTGCCCACCCCCATTGGACATGTTCATCACCAGCAACAACTAGGTTACAATAGTCAGGTCAGCTCTACATAAAATGCACATATGCAGACTTGCCATGCTTGCAGAAGGTTCTGTATTTTAGCTTACAAATGCTCACAGCTTAATCTAATATCCTATAAATGAGGATAAAAGTGGAATAAAGATGTCTGATGCCCGCAAGTATAATTTCTGAGCCATACTTTGGTAGATTGAGTTCAAGCTAAGAAATTCTGTTTGGACAATATTCTCCATATGTTTGTGCTTTGAACTGTTTATTAATTTCACTAATTTAGGTTGATTATGTGTTACACTGCATCTACACCTGATCTTTTAGTCACAGCCATTTAAAAGCTTTGCTTAAGAACAAAAGCTTTGAAATGACTGATATGTGCTCATGGTCCTTAGGCTAGAAAAAGCAGTGTCAAACAGTTTCAAATAAATAGGCTGCATACAGTGTCACTTTCCTCCAAATGCTAAAGATGCTATGGCAGCCATTGAGTGACTGATGCTGCCTGCTAGAAATGGGGTCTCTAGTTGCAGTGGTTTGCACCATGTCCAAGTAGGAACCCTCACTCTAGTCAGGGTAAGGGAGTTCAGAGACTCCAAATTCCACATCTCTATCTGCTCCCAATAGGAAATTACACTTAAAAGATATTTCAAGGAAATCCCCAATAGGAGAGATGGGCCTTGCACTAGAGAAAGATAACCTCTGCTCACCCCCTTGGCAGCTTGGCACACGCAGTCAGGCTTATCTCAGAGGCAATGTGTAAAGCTTTTGTGCACTGGCGCGCGAACACACACACACACACACACACACAAAATACCACAAAAGTACTCCACACCAGTTTAGAAAAATAGCAAATATTTATCTGAATTAGACAAGACCAAAAGGGCAGTAATCCAACATACACAAGCAAGCATGCACATTTTTAAAGACTAAGGCCCTCATTATGATGTGACTTCCACTGCAACCAACAGACCATCAGTGCTGGCGGTCTGCTGACCTCCATATTTGGAGTCGTTGGAGGACTTACGCCCATTTATGGGCATTAGTATGACTCCGTTGGCCTGGCCGACGGAGTTAAAGAGGCAGGTGCATCGCCAGCACCGCCATGCCAGCAAGGCCCCGCCCACCGTATTACTGCTTGGCGGAGTCTTACTGGCGTGATAGTGCTGGCGGTCTGAAACAGCCAGGACCTATCCCCTCCTGGACAACCAGCTCGCCAGAAAAAGTAAGGTGATCGTCCGAAAGACGTTAGGGTGGGGAATGTTGGGTGCATGTGTGTGGTGTGTGTGTGTGTATGTGTGCCAATGTGGGCGTCTGAGTGCATGTTTGTGAGTGAGTGAGTGGTGGTGGTGCAAGTGTGCGGATGAGGGAGGGTGTGCAAAAGTGTGTGTATACAGGGGGAAGGAGTGTAAAAGCGTGTGCATGCAGAGGGAGGAGTGTGTGGAAATATGAGTGCATAGAGTGGCTGGGGGTGTGCATACATGAGGCGGGGTGGGGGTGTGAATGATTATGGATGGGGGTGCGTGTGTCAGCAATTGTATGTGGATGTGGTGGGGTGAATGAGTTTGTGGCTGGGGAGGAGGGGGAGTGTTGTGGGTGCATGTGTGCATGTGCATGTGTTTGTGTAAGGAGAAGGGGAGAGCGGGTGAGTGTATGTATGCAGTGCACAGGGAGGGGGGGTGAATGTTTGCAGATGGGGGAGTGCATATGTGTGAGTGGGGGTGGGGGTGTTTGGATGGATGTATACAATGGGGGTGGTGTTTGGAAGAGTGTGAATGGGTGCGGGGTTGTTTGTAAGTGTGTGGACAGGTGGGAGGGGGTGCATGGAGGTGTGGGGACATGTGTGGGCCTGCAACAGGAATGAGGATTTCTGTCCCCGGGTGCATTTCCATCAGGGTTTTTGTGGCAGGGTGACCACCACAGAAAGCCCGGTGGTCTGCAGCCTCGTAATCTGGACAGCAGACTAAGGCCTGCTGCCGGGCTGGAGGTGCTCACAGCCTGCCACATCGGTGCGACCGCATCGGCAGGCCAGGCAGCGTGGTGGAGGTTTGGCTTCTGCCAAACCCCACAGCTTGTAATGCGGCGGTCTTTACCGCCGGGTCCACAGTGGCAAGACCGCCACAGTGAGGCTTGCAGTCTGATGACTGCCAGCCTCGTATTGAGGCCCTAAATCTCAGTAAAGTGCTGAGAAACACAATAGCTCCAACTAGGGCTATCACAAAGTTATTGACAGAGTTATTCCCAACAGTCCGATGCCACTCGCAAGGGAGTGTGGGCCGGTCATGGAGTTGCATGGACCTTCGAAACTGATGAGGAAACAAAGATGCTGCACAGTCGGGGAGATGAGGCATCACTAGAGCTGGTGCGCATTGGTCCCTTACTGCTTCCAGGGAGATAAGGTGTTGAATCCTTACTGCGAGGCAGGGGAGGTGAGACATCAGCTCCTTACGGTTGCCGGGAAGGTGATGTGGCATCAGTAACGAGGTGTCAGTTCCTTAAAAATCTGGCAGGGTTGGTGAATCCAGCAGGTCAAGACACGAGGCATCAATTTTGCAGTGTCATGATCACACCACAGGGCCACAGCTGCTGTGACATAGTCTGGTGTCCCAGACTTCGGGGATATGGCACTCAGGACTCACACTGTGGTGGAACTTCAGAAGTGCTGCAGTGGCATTGAGTTCGCAGCACTGGTCATGGTCATTGCACTCAGCGGGGACCACGGCTCCGGTGTAGGCAGCGGGACAGAGTTGGACAGCAACACTGGTCACTCTGGAGTCGATATACTTGTTTTCTTCTTGGTTACTCCAGAACTTGCTCCCAAGAGCCAAAGAACTGGATTTGGCACCACTTAGCGAGTCAGGACTCTCAGCAAGAGAGCCCAGGTGCTGGCAGATGAAGTCTTTGGAGAACCTTTGGAAGCAGGATGTAGAAAGCAGTACTTTCGCTTCCAGGACATAAGCAGCATGCAACAGGCCAGCAGAACAAAGCAACAGGCAGAGTGGTTGTCCATCCAACGGCATCTAGCTCTTCTTCCTCACAGAATGTCCTTAGTCCAGAAGTGTTATAAAGTTGCGGTCTCAGAGGTCCAATACTTATACTAATTTCTGCCTTTGAAGTAGGCAAGCGTCAAAGGAAAGTCTCTGTAGTGCACCAGAACCCACCTTTCCTGCCCTCGCCCCGAGCACACTTCCTATGGTTGGAGACTGCTTTGTGTAAGGACAGGCAGAACCCTCTTCAGGTGCAAGTGCCAGCTCCTCCCACCACTCTAGCCCAAGAAACCCATCAGGATATGCAGAGCGCACCTCAGCTCCTTTAGCGTGACTGTTTAGAGTGAATTCACAAACAGCCCAACTGTCATCCTGACCCACATGTGTATCTCACAACCAGGTAGAGGCACAGAATGGTTAAGCAGGAAAATACTCACTTTCTAAAAGTGGCATTTTCAAACTTGCAATTTTTTAAAAACAACTTCACCAAAAGATGTATTTCTAAATAGTGAGTTTAGAGACCCTAAACTCCATATCTCTGCTTCTAATGCAAAAGTATACTTAAAATTGCAATAGCGAAAACCAAATTTATCAGTATTTCACTATTAGAACATGTAAAACACGCCAGTGCATGTCCTACCTTTTAAATACATTGCACCCTGCCCATGGAGCTGCCTTGGGCCTATGTTAAATGTGACTTACAAATAGTAAAAGGAAAAGTTTGGGCCTGGCAAGTGGGTGTACTTCGAACTGGCAGTAAACTTTGCACACACAGACACTGCAGTGGCAGGTCTGAGACAGGTTTACGAGGCTGCTCATGTGAGTGGCACAATCAATGCTGGAAGCCCATTAGAAGTATTTGATTTACAGACCCTGGGCACACATTGTGCACTGTACTAGGGACTTACTAGTAAATGAAATATGCCAATCATGGATAAAACAATAACCATTACCATTTAGACAGAGGGCACTTGCACTTTAGCACTGGTCAGCAGGTGTAAAGTCCCCAGAGTTCTGAAGCCAGTAAAATGAAATTCAGTACAGGATCAAAAAGAGGAAGTCTGAAGCCAAAAGGACAAGGGAAACCACACCAACAGCTGACGGGTCTAACACTGCCTATATTAATAAGATCTGAAATAGGTGTACAGTCAAACTATGATGAAAATGTTAATGCCACCAGGAGTCTCAGAAAAACCTGTACCTCTAAAGAATTACTATCCATTGTCACTTTTCTAGAGTCTGTCATAAATTGAAAGAATACAAAAATCTTTAGATCAGGCAGCCATGTTAGCTGGATCGGATAATGCATCATATTCAAGTATAATTATAACTGACTTTCCACTACCAAACATTAGATCAGCTCTGCCCCGGAGTGACTGCCCTGGGTCACTTAGGATGATGACATACATAAGAACGCTGATTAATTGCACTTGTATTGGGCATGATTATTTAACTGAAATTAATGCTTCTTCTGCTTCACATTCCTATCCTGAAAATGTAGATTGCCAACCTGGGGATTACTCACTAAGAGATGAGATTTTATATGAACCCCATACCATGTTATGCTCCATAATGAAGTTAATAGACAGGTCCTTTGTAAATGCAGACCACCTATTAGCAACAATTTAATCAAACTTGGAAGTATCGGTAAATACTAAAATCACCACATCAAAAACATCCAATAAATGCATTGGCATACAGATAAATTGGTGGGTAAAGGATTCAGGGATAGAAATTGTGTACAGTTTGTTCAAATTCTACTCAATAGAACTTATGCTAAGTAAGAAGGAGACTGCCAACATGAAGACTTACCCTAAATGGAATATTTGCACCTCATTTCCTTGTCAGGTGATTGATCCGGTGGCTGGTTTCCCTCAAAATCACACAATGAATCATTCCTGTAGATACATTTGATGTTTCCTTAAAGGCTCCAGTAAAGACTGAAGAAGCTGATGACACCTCATTATCTAATTCTGAATCTAGATCCAAAGAACCTTCTTCCATTAATCATTTGGCTGCAGTAGGGGGGCGTGGCCAGGGACCGATGGAGCTGCACGCGTAGTGCGGCGCTCTCGGACCACAATCCAGGCCCGAAGCTTAAATCCTGCCATAATAACAACCGGAGGTCTCAAAAATTGAAGAGAAGTGACCGGAGAATATACAGCACGAGTAGAGACCGCGGCGATACACTTTGGGGCAGAGTTTACCCAGAAAACTCCCCCCAACAACTTCGTGGCTACCGTGACCCAAAATGGCAGCCGCGACAGAGCAATGAACCCGTTGCAGCCGCGGCTCGCGGCCAAGAGGATACAAGGGTCTCGTGGAGATGAGGGCCCTCACACCATTCATTGGGGGGCACGAGAGGCTCAGACACCTTCGCCACAAACGGCGAGAGCAACAGTACGAAGCGGAACATTAACGAATGCGGCATAGTGTGGCGCCCTTGGGCCACAACCCAGGCCCGAAGTTTAAATCCTGCCATAATGACAACCGGAGGTCTTGGGGTTTGAAGAGAAGTGATCGGAGAATACACACCACAAATAGGAACCGCAGCGACCCACCCTGGAGCAGAGATCGCCCGGATAACTCCCCCCGAAAACTTTGCGGCTGCCGCAACCCAAAATGTCAGCCGCAACAGAATAGTGAGCTCACGGCGGCTGCAGCCCTCGGATAAGAGGACACGAAGGTCTTGGGGAGGTGAAGACCCTCACACCATCCATCGAAGGACACAAGGGGCTCAGACGCCATCGCCACCAACGGCGAGAACAACATTACGAAGCGGACCAACAGCGAATGCGAAGTAGGACGGCGCCCTTATGCCACAAACCAGGCCCGAAGCTTAAATCATGCCATGGTGACGAACAGAGGTCTTAAAGATTGTAGGGAAGCGATCGAAGAATATGCAGCACAGGTAGGAACCGCGGCGCTCCACTTTGGGGCAGAGATCGCCTGAAAAACTCCCCCCGACAATTTAGTGGCTACCGCGACTTAAAATGTTGGCCGCGACAGAGCAGGGAACCAGCTACAGCCACGGCCCTCGGCTGAGAGGATACGAAGGTCCCGTGGAGGTGAGATCTCCCACACCATACATTGAAGGGTGCAAAGGACTCAGCCACCTTTGCCACTAACGACGAGAGCAACAGTACGAAGCGGAACATCAGCAAATATAGCGTAGTGCAGCGCCCTCGGGCCACAATCCAGGCCCAAAGCTTAAATCCTGCCATAATAACGACCGAAGGTCTCTCAAGAATTGAAGAGAAGCATCTGGGACCTGTTACAATGGTAAAACCAAAAAAACAAGAAAAATCGCCAGCGGGGGACTCCTCTCACACTGAGAATCCACCCCCAACGCCCGCCAGAGAATCGCAAACGGGGCACGAACAACAAGAAACAACTCTGGACACTGTACTGCTGGCCATTAAAGATTCCCAGGAAGCGCTTGAGCGTAAAATCGATAACCTCACCGCAGATCTTTCCCTTTTGAGAGACGATCACCGTAAATTAAAGGAAACAGTGGGTTTGCACGAGACTACGCTGACAGGGGTATTAGCGGCGCACAAAAACTCGTCCTCAGAAATTAAAGACCTGACCACCCGGCTGAAAACATTGGAAGCAAGGGCGGAGGATGCAGAAAACCGAGCCCGACGGAACAACATCAGATTGGTGGGGATTCCGGAAGGGGCAGAGGCCTCCGCGGCTAATATAGAAATATTCCTAGAACAGTGGCTCAGAGACACAATAGCATCAGAGGGCTTCTCACCATTTTTTGAGGTGGAACGAGCCCACAGGATCCCTGGCGGACCACCCCCACCAGGAGTCAGGCCACGGCCAATAATCGCTAGATTACTCCACCACAAGGATAGAGACTACGTACTGTCACAATCCCGCCAGCTAGGAGAGATTCAATTGGATGGTCAAAAGGTTATGATATTCCCAGACTTTACAAAAGAACACAGGCGCAAAGGGCATCCTACATCGTAGTAAAATGAGCCATGCGGGAGCATGGTATAAAATATGCCATGCTCTTTCCGTCAAAACTCCGAGTGGAATACGATAACAGAACCCATTTTTTTCTCACACCTTAGCTGGCGATGGAATGGCTTGAATCGCTGAACATCCACTGCAGAGCAACTCGCGACCGGACTTTCCAAAACCCTGTGAAGAAACGTAGCAGATCCCGGAAGAAAACCACTGAAGCGGCTCCATCGAAACGTCAGTCACAACAGGAGATGCGTGATGCGGTGGAAACAGTAGCAGCGTTAAGCGGGGGAGACTTCCATACACACCGAACCACAGATACTGCATCAGATGTTGAATCAAACTGCGAACATTCCTCAATATCCTCTCAGGACACTCTCGTTGGCTTGCCTTTGACTATCCCAGGAACAGCAGATGAGATTATTTGACCTCGCTAAAAGAGCGAGTTGGCAAGTGAGCGGACAATTGTGGGGGAATCTCAATCTGTTTAGGGACATTGATAGGACCCAACCGTAAATAGAGAGCGATAGGAACCTAGATATCATTTCTTAACACGCACATTACACATGATCGGGCCTGAGGAAGGGTCCGGGATGCTGCCTCTTGGTCTCTGGCACGCTTCCCTCCAATAGGTTGATAATTAAGATTACAATAGTTGTAATGGTTTGGACGGGGAGAGTTGTAGGTACCGGTCCTGGGGAGAGGGAGTTACAAAAGGGGTTTGATTTTGGTTGTGTTGTTTTCAGGGTTTATCAGGCACATCTATCTCGCAGCCCAAACGGTTCACACTTTAGATTACGAAACTCAATAGGTTTGTCCAGTAGTAGTAGTAGAGCGGTGTTAGCGGACCGCCTCTACACCCCTCCTTAAATTATGTCCACAGAATATAAGATAATCACATGGAATATCAGGGGCCTAAATAACATGTCCAAGAGGTACAAGGTTCACAGCTTTCTTAAACGAAGGGGAGTGCACATAGCTATTTTACAAGAAACTCACTTGTTGGAGCAGGAGATCAAGGCCTTGAAAAAGCGCTGGAGGGGACAAATATTTGCTACTACCCACTCAGCGTTTGCGAGGGGAGTGTTGATATGGGTCAGACCAGGCGTCCCATTACAGGTTCTTCATACCTTGATCGACACTGAGAGGAGATACGTAGTGATTTCTGGTAGATTGGACAGGAGAGAGGTAACTCTTGCGGGACTATACGCCCCAAATCACGAACAGGGAAGATTCCTAGGCAGATTATCACTGATCATGAGCACACTCCTCACTAGCACTACGTTAATAGGCGGAGACTTTAATTGTGTAATGGATACCGCAATGGATAGATCGCACCCACCATTGTCACAATCCGTAACCCATAAAACAGCATTACACTTCCAGCAGTGGCAAAAACACTGGCAATTAACGGATTGTTGGCGCAAACTTAATCCCCCCAATAGAGAATACTCTTTCTATTCAGCAGTTCACGACCTGCATGTACGACTGGACACCTTTTTGGCGTCTCCAGAGGTGCAATCTGTGGTGACGAAGGCCGAGTATCTTGGCCGCACCATCTCAGATCATAATCCCTTATTGATTTATTTGGCCTGGCACGGCGAGAGACCTTTGATTTCCACTTGGCGTCTGAGAGCAGAGTCACTTGAAGACGAAGCTTTTAGAGCCCAACTGGGCACGCAGATTACAGAATTCTTCGAGAATAATGCTGGAACTGCCTCGTCCAGATCTGTAGAATGGGAATCCTTTAAAACAGTGATCAGGGGATATTGTATTAGCACAACTGTGGGAGTACGGAAGGTGCTAGAGATAGAATTAACCGATCTCGAGAACTCCCTAAGGGATCTCAAACGTAAGCACCCAACACAACCCGACCTCTCAACACAACTAGAAGAAACAAGGACTACAATAATAGAAACTAACACTAGATTGTCTTGTTTTGACTACAAACAATTCTTGCAGAAGCA
Source organism: Pleurodeles waltl (assembly GCF_031143425.1). Taxonomy (NCBI): domain Eukaryota; kingdom Metazoa; phylum Chordata; class Amphibia; order Caudata; family Salamandridae; genus Pleurodeles; species Pleurodeles waltl. The sequence goes on along the minus strand of NC_090437.1, from coordinate 828,468,831 downwards.
ACAAACAGAGGGCGACAGAGCAGGTGCCCTACTGGCCTGGCTGGCCAAACCGCCCCAACATCAAACCATAGTGGTGGAGTTAGAGACCACCCCGGGTATTAAAGTATATGGACAGAAGGAGATTAATGTCACCTTTCTTAAATATTACTCAGAGCTATATGCCCCTCCCACCGAAGTACTCAGCGACGCTCAATTACAATATCTGGGGAACCTCAACCTCCCGGCATTGAAAGGGGAAGATAGAATAGCCCTGGTGACTCCCATATCGCTTACAGAAATAAAGTCTGCAATCCAAAGTATGGCAAGGTGCAAGGTACCAGGAGCAGATGGTCTCCCTTTGGAGTTCTACCTTACGTACCAGGACTCATTAACCTCCCAGCTCAGCATCTTATATGCAGAGGCATGGAATAACAACAGCTTACCTCCTTCCACTACGGAGGCCATAATGATTCCCCTTCTGAAACCCACCAAACCCCCCACAGAAGTTCGATCATTCCGCCGACTATCAATGTTGAACTTAGATTATAAAATATTAAGCAGAGTACTAGCTAACAGACTTCTACCATACATGTCCTCATTAATCCATCAGGATCAATCGGGATTTATCCCAAAGCGAAGCACTGCCCAAAATATCCATCGATTGATTTCACTCCTTCATTCCCTGCCCTCTGACGCAAATAGAGCAGTAATCATCTCGATAGATGTCGAGAAGCCTTTTGATAGCCTACGATGGGACTACCTAGAACGAGTGATGCTGCAGCTAGGACTAGGAGAAGGGTTTTTCAAATGGACGAGGCTTCTTTACACAAACCCCACAGCGAGAGTACGCACTGGCCGTACAATATCCCCTTCCTTTGCCATAGGTAGGGGTACAAGACAGGGCTGCCCGCTTTCACCTCTGCTTTTTGCGTTGGCAGTTGAGCCTCTCGCCCAATCAGCTAGGTCCCAGAGGTTCTACGAAGGCATTACAATCAATGCTTGGACGCATCATATTGCTCTTTATGCGGATGACATGTTACTCTTCCTCCGGAACGCAGAGACCGATCTACCAGGAGCAATGACAATGTTAGACAACTTTGGAGCTGCATCTGGGCTCCGGATAAACTGGGGGAAGTCGTCCATTTTTCCAGCTACTAGGGGTATCAAAGAACCAATAGACAATCAGGGTCTCCCGTGGTCCCCGTCCACATTTAAATATTTAGGGGTCAATATCTATCACGCTGCTGAGGATTTACTAGAGGGGAACATTCAGAGCACGATTAGGAGTATCAAAAACAGCATGATATTCTGGCAGACACTTCCACTAGCGGTCACTGGGAGAATTGCACTGATTAAGATGATAGTGTTACCAAGAATGGTATATTATTTCGCAACCATCCCACTCATTATACCGAAGGTGGTATTTAAAACAATTTCGTCCTTGATTACAGGATTTATATGGGGAACCAACAGACAAAGGATAGCATTGCGCACCCTCCAGAGAACAACAGCAGAGGGTGGTTTGGCTGTTCCTGACTTTGAATTATACTATTGGGCGAGCCAACTCCAATGGCTGGCGCGATTCATCAGAGCTCCCCCAGTGGGGGAAGCACTGAGAGCCCCTCTCCATTGTACCCGTGATAGAATTCTGGGCATTCTACTAAACCCCAAGAAACAGAACAAACCTCTTCTGATAGAATGGGAAGCATCACGTCACTGCTGGGAACAATACCTAAAACGAACACATACCAGAACACCGTACTCACCAGAGGCCCCCCTGATCTGTATAGGAACCATCACAGGAAACCATGTGATAAGGGGTATCACCCAATTCATGGCACTTCAGATCGACACTATAGGGGCTCTATATAATAATGGGAAACTGTGCACTTATGCAGAACTGCAGGAGAGGTTCCAGATACCACCAGGGCTGTTCCTAACTTTTAACGCAATTGCTAGGACTCTTCGTAGACAATGGGGCACAGGACTAGAAGAACCCCCTAGACATAATACCTGTGACCAAATATGCACTATAGGAGACCAAGGGAAGTTGATATCAGGGATATATACATCTCTACTAACCAGCATATGTCTTCCCTTAAATAAACTTAAGACCAAATGGCAGGGGGAATTAGATGTTACAATAGATGACACACAGTGGACCAGAATAACCACACACATATATACAGTTTCCAGAAATGCCAGGTTTAAATTAATAAACACATATGTTTATCACCGAGCTTACTTAACCCTCTATATGATATCAAAGATTTATGGTGTAGAAAATGCCAGCTGCCCCCGATGTGCAGAACTAGCAGTAGAGTTACTGCACATGCTTTGGAGTTGCCCACTAATCGGGGACTTCTGGACGGGGATATTTGAAGCACTCTCCACCTGCACGGGCAGAACATTATCCCGATCAGCCATGGTGGCGGTTTTGGGAGATTTCCCTTGTCCCATCAAGCATAAAATCACAAACCGATTCATAGACCTGGCTCTGATATTAGCAAGGAGAGAAATAACCTCACACTGGAAAGATCCGAAGGGACCACAGATAAATCGTTGGAGAAATGCATTAATCAAATGGGCAGAAATTGAAGGGACAGTATTATTAAGGGAAACACTCAGGGGCCTAGGAACTAGAGACAATGCCCAGCATTGGAACACGATACTGGACAATTTTAGAACACCTGACACCTCTAACTCTAATGCAGAGGCAAATCTATCAGAATCAGATCATGTATAGTTGACCAGGATATTCCCGTTGAAGATCATACAAGAGACCAAATAAGTGACTCATTTGTGAACCGAACAAACACCTCTGTATAATTGATGAGAAGTGCGAAAGGGGAGAGGGAGGGGGGGATACAAAAAGATGGGAAGTTATTTGTTCTGTATGCGTTTTCATGCAATTATAAAGCAATAAAAGAGATCTTAAAAAAAAAAAAAATCATTTGGCTGCAGTATTTAAGACCTTTACAAAAAAAACTAAATCTCAATCTCCCACAGAAAGCTAAACCATTTCTGATATGCCCCCGCCAGTGAAGCCTCGAGTCATATAGTAAAAACAGATGTGAATAGGCTGCCAATATGCAATGACCACAACATCCATAGACCTGCTAGGTGTCATTAAGGTTTACTTGAATAGATCTGAAAATGTGGAGAATCTGCATATGGTTCCCTAATTTGAAATTATTGAAATCAAGTGACATTGAACTTGTACTTATGCTAAACCAATTAAAGATGGACACTGGGCCTCAGCATTGAGATTTACCTCATCTTCAACTATTGCTAACCCTATGGTACTCACCAAAATGCACTTGATGCCAAGGCTATTGATGTGCTTTAAGACTGTTCTTAAGGAGCAACTGAAGCTAAAACGGCAAGTAGGAACAGAGTCTTGAAAGTAGGGTATCCAGTGGGTGATACTAAACAGCCATTCTTGAACTCCAAGATTTTTTATGATAAAAATGTAATTGAGCCTTTAGGCAGGATGGTTAATATATTGAACAAAATCTCTCTTTTCAACGGTAACTAGGAACAGTGTCTTGAAAGTAGAGTATCCAGTGGGTGATACTAAACTGCCATTCTTGATCTCTCAGATTTTTTATGATAAATATTAAATTGGCCCTTCAGGCAGGAGTGTTAATATATTGAACACAATCTCTCTTTTCAAGGAGTTGAAATCAGAACCAACATTTTGGTTCTGGCCACCAGCAGTTTTACACTTCAATAAAATAAAAGGATAGCCCTCAAAAATATCTCAGCATCAGTTTATCTTTATTGTCATGGAACACTTCAGAATTAAATGCAGGCTCAATCAAAGAAACACTTTTTTACAAAGCTAAATGCCTCAGTAGACTGTCTACAGGAATCCTGGCAGTTTCCAGTAATTTAGTCAACTTACTATTTTGCGATATTCACATGTCTATATAATCACAAAAGAGGCCACTGAAATGTCTAGCTCTTTAGCTTTCTCAAGAGCTTGCTTGGCACTTTTGGATAGTTAAAATATATAATGCAAATATTTTGACCATCAAAATTAACTTGCAAACTTTAGATTTACACAATAACTCACCATTAATCATTTTAATATGTGTGTTCACCATACCATTTAATATGATTGTTGGGGGGTCAAAGAACAGTGACGGAAATGAGAAACACTCTAACACTTCAATAAAGATGTTTAGGAGTAAAGAAGCTGCAATAGAATGGGACATAGTGGACATATTTCTCCCCAAAAATTGCAAGACTAATAAAGTGGGAGGTTAAAAAAGTTACTTGAAACTCATAATATTGTAGTGGAAGGGTTCCCTTTGGGAATGGTTGCAAAAATGGACCACTGCCTACTCTTAAAAAATGAAAAGAAAACTTTTCATTTTTAAACGCATCCCATTTTCCTTTAAGGAAAACTGGTTGCATTTAAAAAAAAAAAAAAAAAGATTGCTTTATTTAAAAGCAATCACAGATATGGTGGTCTGTTGAGCCCAGCAGGCCACCATCCCTGTGATTGTACCCATTTGCAATGGGTTGCAAATTGCAACCAACCTCATGAATAATAATGCAGTGGGTCGCAAATTGTGACTTACCTCATGAATAATAATGAGGTAGGTCCATTTGCAAACCCTTGCGATCCGCTATATAAAATTCCAGGAGTTGCATATATTCCAATAGCGATTATTTAATTGCGATTGGCAAAAAGTTGCAATTTGGTAATCGCTATTGGAAAGAATGATACATGTGGCCCTTAGGGCCAGATGTACGTACCTTTTTTCTTGTTGCAAATGGCCCGATTTGGAGAATCAGGCCTTTTGCGACAAGAAAAAAGCCTTTTACGACAAGAAAAAAGCATTTTTGTATGTTCAGACGCTATTTTGCAATTCGTTAATCTATTCACCGAATTGCAAAATAGGTTTGTGAATCGCAATTAGGAAGGGGTGAAGAATGGTGAGGAGGGAAGAATGTGATCACAAAACAATTGCAGTTAGCACCAATTTCAAATTGGTGCTAACCCATTCGCAAACTGGAAGGGGTCCCAATGGGGCTCCTTCCCCTTTGTGAATGGTAGCGAAAATATTTTTCCAGAGCAGTCAGTGGTCCCAGGGACCACTGCCTGCTCTGAAAAAATGAAAAGAAAGCTTTTCATTTTTGTTTTTGAAATACATACAGTTTTCCTTTAAGGAAAACGGGCTGCCTTTTTTTTTTAAATGCTTTATTTAAAACCAGGCACATACATTGTTGTCTGCTGTCCCCAGCAGGCCACCATCCCTGTGAGGGCAGCCATTCCCAATGGGGTTGCGACCTATCTCATGAATATTCATGTGGTAGGTTATTTGCGACCCCATTGGGAATAGCAAACAGTGTCATTGACACTGTTATACATCAGGTTTTGTGATGTGCAAATTGCGAGTCGCTAAGACTCACAAATTACGAGTCGCAAAACCTAATATTCGTACATGTGGCCCTTGGTGTGCAATTTGTGGCCCCTTTGTATGAACAATCTTTTAGCTCTGGTAATTTGCTAAGGATATCACTTGTGTAATAGCTCTGATAATTTGATATGAGCATTTGAGACAAATTAATTAACATTCGTTGATTATGCTTTCAGGAAACTTACAAATAACTTGCCATTCTTGCCATTGTAACATATACGTTTATAGTGGAATGAAGTCCTAACTTTTTGTTCATTTCCTCAACTAAATTTGAGCTCAAGATTGGGACGTTTAAAAGCCAGTTTTGAACGAGACTGTGTGTTCTCTATGAGTTTGGTATTACACAAGACAGCAGTTGAATCTGGATTTTGTTAAAGCCCCACAACTACATAAGAATGTTGCATAAAATAGGAATATTTTTTTTTCTTAGACGGGAGGGGTTGCCTCTACAACCTACTGCCAAAGGATAGGCAGGGAAAGGGCAAGGCCATTTTACTCCCATTATCTATGCAACTTTATCAAATTATTTAATTTCTACTGTCTTTCATGAATTTTCTCAGGACTTCTCATTGTACTGTTTGAGCCTATTTCCTTTGTATGGAATTCTGAAGATCTACCTCCGTAAATGATCAGCTTTCCATGAACTCAGGAGACATTTCGTGATAATCTTATTCCAAGTGTTTCAAAAGTTTGAGTCTACCAGAGAATGTTGTGACTATGTTTGTAGTTTCATGCCAATATTATTTGTGAATTTAAGATAGTGTGTGTGTCTACGTCTGTATGGGTAAAAAAAACATTGAACTAGTTCTGCTGCAGGTTTGGATTCAAACCTGCCTGTGCATACGTTACAGTCCCCAAAATGTCTGAGGTAGGGGTCTGTAGAGCTCTAGAAATGCTCCCATGTATCCTGGAGGCACGTAGATTACTGTCAGGATGAAATATGAGTTGGGAATGAACGATCCCGAGTAAGTTAAAAAAGTGTTCTGTACATGTCTAATTCTGCCAGATTTGTTTGAAAACTCATTTAGATAGAACACAGAGTACCCTTGCACCGCAACGAAACATCTAAATCCTAAAACCTCGTCAAAGTTTCACTCCATCAAAAAGCACGTTGACCGTGGGTGGACGGGAAGGTGGGCTCGTGAGTGATCTGGATGTTTTCTGAGCTAAAATATAAATGTGTGCCTTTTGGGGGGATTGAGAAAGGCTTTGTTTTTAGGCTGCTGCTATTTTGTCTTTCTCTCTTCTGAGCTCTCGTGTGATGTTTCATCCCCTTTCTGGTTCAAAGGTCCCCTTTGTGGCCCCCGTCACCTGAAGAATACATTTGGGACAGGGAACACTAGATAGATTGCTGCGCTCAAGATGAATTTTCGTTCTCATTCTGTCAAGGAGCAGCGATCCTTGCCATGTTATACCATGTACTAGGATTTCCTTACCACTTGGTGACTTTTGTGGGAAGCATGGGCTGATTGTGGCTAATTATGTTTGCATAGGCATTGGGTTATGTTCAGACTTGTCCTGATTTGTTCAAGACAATACTCGTATTTTTGTCACTTCATCCCGCTGAACGTATCCTTCACTTCGTTTTCCTTCCAAACCACACCCACTACATCAGCACTTAATTTGTAAATTAAAAAAAGTGCTGGTGCCCAAAGCTCTCCTCTGAAACACACAGTTGCTGCAATTTGATGTGTGAGCAAAGAATACTGAGACAACTTAATCCTAAAGCCATCTCGGGCCTCTTTAATCCATTTACAGCCACTCCCTGCCCCTTCAGCTCACTCTACCAACTTCCTGTGTCTTCCTTTCTGACGCTTTTTCGTTTTTCTCTTTCTCCATCTTTCCCAAACTAGTTTTTTGCTCGCAGTCAGTGATTGCTGCAGAAAAACAAGTGCCGGACCTCAAAAATAAGTGCCGGTGCCCAGCACTGCTGTACATATACTCGAGTATATTATATACCCTCACATACCATTTAGTTTGAGCAGGGAATCAACCGTAATAAATGCTTTAGGCAATTCAGGAATCTCAATTTAAAAAGAAATGTATGCCTTTACACCATGTAAACACGTGCATATTGTGAAATAATGGGCATGTGAATAATTTCCTTGCAAATAGACATAATTAAAACATTGCAGATATTTCTTAAGTTTATATGCACTCTTAAATTCCTTAATTATTTATGTAAATTAACATAAGGGATTAAATACGAAGACAAAGCCAATTATCTGTGATACATTGCAAAAGTTTAACGAGGCAGAAAGTATCTCATTATCTTATGTTTTATCTTCACCTTTGAAGAGCTCTCCTGATTGGACGAGTGCCATACCAAAACCACAGATTAATGCCATAACACCACGAAATGTGAAGGGAAAGTTTTTTATTTTAATTTTCCTACTTGGAATTCAATGCATTTTTCCAAGTATAAATGTGCAATTGTGTTTATAAATGACTAAGTGGCAACATTTTTAAACGCATATGCTGTACTTGGTACTTAAAAAAAAAAAAACACTGTCACCTTCACTGAATATATGCAAGTTGCTATTTGTATTTTGTTATAGAATGGAGTAGTCTTTAGTTATCTTTCCTGGCCTTGTTTTTTCACCAGAAAGCCCCCCCCCCCTCAAAATTCATTGCAGATATGTAAACGGAGGAAAGTGAATGAAGAAAGGAAAATAGTTGACAGTTCTTTACTATCCCATTCTGCGATAAAGGGATGCTGCTAGAGTTGGGGGTGAAAGCACTATGAGGCCACATTGCAATTATATGAAATAGCATTCCATACTTGTACACACAAACAGCCTTAGTGTTGGACAAAAAGATGATACCTCGATTCCGTTTTCCAAACAGTGATCGCCATCAATAAACATCCTCCTAGATATGAGGAAATCCTCTCTCCAGAAAAGTAGAGGCACATTTATGCTTGCAGAAATGCATTGGAACCGTTATAAATACGAATTCACAAAAGTTCGCTGGCGTACTTTGGAAACCTCTGACTTTTGTGCTTTTCATTGCCAATTACAAAAATATCTGAAAATTATTTAAACGTTGGCGATAACTCTCAGAACTACATTTCTATTTTCAGTGACCCATGCCCACAAATATCATTACACACTTCTGTACCGATATCTTTGAGTGTAGCATGCGTCTTTGGTCAATTGTAACAAGTTTTACAAACATTTAAAAAATATTCCATGTGCATGGTATTTTAACTCCAATTTGACCTTGATAGAAACAGGTTTGATGTACACCATTAGGTAGGATGAAAAAGTGATTACTGCTACAAGGATCTCAATTTAATTTGCTATCATTCAGCAGGTTTAATAACTACTAAATCAAAACACTAATTGCCTGATTCACAAATGCATTTGGCTGCCTTTTTTGAGCAGGAGTACATATGATTAGTTTAAGAGTGTTCACTTGGATTTACTCTTATCAAGGTTAGGAAGAATACTTGTGGATGCGGTGTAGGAATGGACAGTGAATTCCTCCAAAACTAGCAGAGTTATAGCTGGAGGAGTTCACCAGAGTGAAAATAGTTTCCCAATGGAAATTTAATTGAACTACTGCAAAGCTTTAATGCATGCATAAATGAACACGTTACATTTATGTGGAAAAACATTCTTCAACAAGGATGCACTTCACAAAACAAAATTCCAGAACTACTCTTGGAAACTGTGATGGATTACAGATCCTCAAGAATATATGAAGACTACTCTCTGAATTGTTTTTTAAAAAGTTGGACATTTACACCAAACATAGGAGTTAATCTACAGAAATACATTTCTGCTTTTCAAGGAATTGTCCTTTTAATGTATGGGAGGTATGTGTAACCTCACCTTACCAACAGATGTGAACTGAATGTAAAAACTGTAAACTCCGCACTTGTATAGCACACTACTCACCCGTTAGGGTCTCAAGGCGCTGTATGCATACCGCTATGGAACCCCTCCTGGCTTTTGCCTGTGAGGTGCCCCCTCCTGGGCACCCCCAGGCATCCAAGCACTGTCGGGGTCGTTGTGGAGATTAAGCAAGCTATTGCCCAGAGTTACAGAGTGGGACCCATTAATTAGATTAGGCACCAAGGTGGGAATTATCTGGTCCAAGGGAATTGAGCTTAAGACCTGCAGAGGTAGAACTTGAACCCTGGTCCTGGGCCATATCTCTACATCCGGGTCTGCTGCTCTAACCATTGTGCCACACTTCTCCACTGTCATCTTATACTAACATGAAAAATATGGTTCGTTCTCAAATACAAATCATCACAGTTTCACCACTTTAATGACTAGAATGTAAACACACACTGACAATAGAAACCACTATAAAAACAGTTCAAACTCATCTATGAATTCCCTAATAGGACTCAAAACCCTATACTGCCACCTTCAGGATATCAGTATCTGTCAACTACAATCACATCAGAAGTTCTAACTTCGATATTAGTCCAAACTTATCTAAGCTTTGACTTAATGAACAGTGATTGCAAACGAGATTCCCAAATTCAGTGATGTACATTCCCAATAGAACCTGGATTAGCAGATTTAAGAACCAGTTTGAACACATTAAGATTTCCATTGCTTAAATGATTCTATCTTGCAACCTTCCTTACTAAACACAGAGAAATATCCACACTAAGATAAGCAAACTCAAGCTACATAGAAGATCACTGAGCCAGTGGTCATCTCTGAATTTAGCAGATGGTCCTCCATCAGGGTAGTAAAGGTACTGTCCTCTCGAATGTGTTACCCTCTCAGTCCAATCTTCCAATCACCCCATAAGTCAAATTCATAATAACTGTTCTGGATACCCTCTCCAGATCATAAATAACTTGTCATCAATCAACACACAATGCTTTCTTGCAACATCAGCCATATTTGTCCAGGAGATAATAATCAAACATGTCCAACCTTATTAATAAATATTAGTGCATCACAAATGGCAAACTAACACATTACTGTAAAGCAGTAAATAATGCACATAGTGGGTCTGGTTCACAAACTGCATTTGTTAAGTAGTACTACAGTAGTATTACTCATGTATTATGAGTTCAGACAGGATTCACCAGCAAGGGTACCCAGGTGCTGGGATCTCACTGCTGAGGGTGGTATCAGTTGAAGAGCCAGGTCTGGAGCCCCTTTCTGAATTCCAGGAGGGAGGAAGAAGTTCAGAGGTGGAAGGGAAGGTCATTCCAGGACTTTGTGGTGAGGTAGGATAAGGGGAGTCCTCCACTGTAGCTTCGGTGAAGGTGGGGGGTGTAGGCAAGGGATGAGGATTGCAGGTGCGAGTAGGGTTGGTGGCAGTGCAGGGAGTGGTTGACGTATGCTGGTTCTTGGTCATGAACGGCCTTGTAGGCATGGATCAGCATCTTGAAGTGGCATCTCTTATGGACGGGGAGCCAATGGAGTTTCTTTAGATGGGGGGTGGTCATGTGGGTCCAATTCGGGAGGTCGAAGATAAATGTGGCGGCAGAGATCTGTATCATCTATAGTCTCTTCAGGAGCTGAATGGTGATGCTTTAATATAGTCCAGAAGGTTTGTGGCTAGGACACAGGTGACAGCTTTCCTGGTGTTGACAAGTGCCATCTGAAGATTTTCCACAGCATGTGGAGAGTGAGGAAGGAGGCAGAGCTGACTGCATAGATCTGACTTTTCATGGTGAGCTTATTGTCCATGATGATGCAGGTGTTGTGAGTGTGGTCAGTCGGCATGGGTAAGGGTCTGAGTTTGAGGGCCACCAGGAGTCGCTCCAAGGGGAGGTGATGTTCCCGAAAATCGGCACTTCAATTTTGTCAGTGTTGGTCTTCATGCAGTTGTTCAGTAACCAGTCAACAGCACTCTTCATGCACTTGCTGAAGATGGTGAAGGGGCTTTCTGAAAGCGAGAGGATGAGTTGGGTGTTGTCTGCATTGGATCTGATGTTGAAGATGTGGGCTGTGACGATGTTGGCCAGTACTCTCATACAGGTGTTAAGCAGTTTGGGGCTAAGGGATGGTATTCACAAACCTACGCCCTAAGACCTTGATCTTGCTTATCTTTTATGTCTAGAGATCTCCGACAAAGTAGCAGAGATATTTGCACACATAAGAATACCTTTTTGTAGCAAATATGGGAGGGCCAGGAAGGCTGGTTGGAAAATAGTGAATACTTACTACTAAATAGAAGAGGTTTAGAGAAATTTAAGTAGGGGTTCAGGAAGGAACATACCAACACAAGCAGACACAAAAGAGTAAGACCATTGCTATTTATAAACTACACTTCTATAGTTACTAAACCTAAAGGTGACAAAAAAAGACTCAAATGTTCTTCAGCTAAAATTTGGAGTAAGTCAAGCACCACACAAAGCCACTTAGAAATATTGCAACACACTTCCATACAACAATGGAGGCACAGAAATAAAATGGTGCCACATAGGAACTATTTTTAAAGAAATTAAATAATTATTCAAATAATTTAAATTAATGCAACACAATTTTAACAACATTTACTACATAAACAAAAATGTTAGTGAGAATGAGATTTTTTCATTTTTTAAAATATTTGTAAAATACTATATTTAAATAAATTCATTAACGCACATAATTAGCTGAATTTATGTGCTATAACATTTCATTTTATTAGCTCTAGTTTAATAGATTTATAATATACATCAAAATACGTACACTTTTAAAATATAATAAACTTTAATAATTTCCCTGCCAGAGGGAGATCACCACCACAGAAGCAAAGATCTCCACTGGTGTACGCAAAGTTACTAGTAGGAACTTTACAGTTGTAAATCCTGCTGTAAAAGGCTTCATCCCTGGATTTGAGGGGGTGGAGTCATGTGAGACTACACCAAGCTGTAAATTTAAACTTGGAAACAATGAATAGTACATCGTTGAAAGTTATACCTATGTATAGTAGTAAACATACAAATTAGTAAATATACACATGTATATTTACCTTTGTAAGTCAGGCCAAAAATATAGACTAAAACAACGACACAAGAACTAGAGCTGCATGCCTTAACAACCTCATCCACCTTCAACCAGACACAGAGTGGTTGTTTAAGCACCAACTATCTTCATCAACAAAGTATAAAGAATACTTCAGAACTGTATGTTAACATTCTGTCCATCAATGCACTCACAGTGGCACAAAAATCTGATGCTCTTTCTCTCACTGAAACCTGGCTCTCACTTTCTTTAAAATCATTTATCTGGGTTATGACAAACCTGCTCCAGTTGCTATATTGAGTGCCATTTGTACATGAGGCATAGCCTTGCATACAATTTTCACACGGACAGCCAGAGAAATGGATTTCGCTTATCTTGTGTAGTTTTCCCTAAAATGATGCAAAATCACAATTTTGCCAATCCCTAGGAAGCAGGTGAGCACTATTCAAAATCAGAATGACAAAAAGCTTATGAAACATGTCATCCATATTATTTTGAACTTCAAGATAAAGGGCGTCATTAGGAGTTTAGCAGTCGGGCAAGCCAACCACCAGACTCTCGGTGAGGAGACCACCGCAGAGCTGGCAGTTTCCCCACCAGCCCCATAACAAGGTTTCCACTGGAGTGACCGGTAGAAACCAGGGTTTCCACAAGTCAGTCCAGTGGAAACTGTGTGGTGGCATTGATCTTAGTTCCACATGGAGCCGAGGCCAATGCCTTCGCACAGGGGGGCCTCCAGCAGAGGCTTACTGCAGCCTTTCCATGGTGTTCAGACCTCCATAGATGTCTGTCTATAAGTAGAGTTGTAATCAGCCAGGCAGCGCTGAACTCTGCGCCACCCTGGCTGAGTACAACTCAGACTACTGTCTGATCATTGGCAACCATGTTCCCGGCAGGGATGGCGGTCTCCTGGTGGTCTGACCGCCAAGGTCGTAATGTGGCAGTCGGACTGCCACAGTTGTGGCAGTCCAACTGCCACCACGAGGCTGGTAGTCCTTGGACATCCAGCATCCTAATGAGGCCCAAAGTCTCCCACGCCAGCATTATATGATGTGGATATCTTTCTTTATTCGTGTACACTGAAATGTCTATACATTATAATAGAGGCTGCAGCAGAGATTATAAATGTATATGCTAAGAAGATAAAGACATTTCGTCAAAGTTGCAAGTAATGGAATATATATTCACCAGGTGCTGTATCGTGTAGGTGTGAGTTCACAAGAGGGCACAGGTATGCTTCTGTCTTTATGCAATTTCACTTTCTAAAGCACCTACTTTTTAACTTTGAATTTCTCCAAGTAAATATATGGTCTACAGTTAACACAACTCAGGAAAAGAGTGACAGACAGCACATGCCCTAACTCTGACAAATTCCTAGGTAAGTGCAATTGCATGAACACTGGTGCACAGCTGTGCCTTGAATGAATGCTCCTCCTTCATGATAGTGCCCCGTCAATATTATGTTATTGACATGGATACACCAAAACCTTGTGAATCTGTCTGAATGATTAGTGAAAGGATGTTTCTTTTCAAGATCCAATAAAATAAGAGACCGTAAGCGCAAAGTTGACTGATTAGTGAAAGACATTTGGCAGTAACAGATACCCAGTTGGCCTTCATGGAATTCAATGTAGATTACCAAAAAGTCAGACAGGTGCAGGCTGAGAAGGGGAGTTTAATGAGAAGACAAATGGCAGTGTTAAAGTTGGATAGTGCTAGGAAAAGTCAGTAGGTAAGAGGACCGAGAAGGAAAGAGGTGCACCTTGGAGATGTGTGAAATAAGTGCATGGAAGACAGCAGGTATTTTTGATAATGTGTGTACAGATTGAGACATGGGTCAAAGGCATGTTGTGTGCAGGCAGGGAACACAAAAGGAAAGAACTGAATAAACAAATTTAGATAAAAAGACAGGCTTAGGGTGAAGGTATAGGAAAAAAGACTTTTGGTTTTATAGTGGTAGAGATGGAGATCTGTGACTTCCTCCTTCACCTCTCTTTAGGGAAGCAGCATGGAGCTGCCTCAGCCACAGTGGGGCAGGCTGTTAACATTTTACTGCCCCAGACATGCCAAGGAGACCGCATCGAGCCACAAAGCCTGCAACCTAAACAACACATTCACATTGAATAGAATTGGAGAGAGCAATGTTGAGAGAGATGCTATCGGCACAATGTTATTCCTGTCACTAAACAGTTGGGGGATCGAGCCGCTCTTACACCTGGGCCAATGTAGCCTTCAAACTATATTGTTACATCATCTGAATTTATATATACTTTGCATATTTACTGGATGGATTAACGTCCTAAAATAAACTCTAATATTTGACCTAATTCATGCCTCGTCTCCACTGTGGAGTCACATCAGCTTCATAAAATTAGAAATGTATTTCTGATTTTAACTCCCTTACAATGTGTCCTGTCATCTAACAGAGGTCCATACAACCAATAGGAAAATATATTTGATGACTTTAATAAGATGGAGATGTAGATATTCACGTACCATCAGAGGCATGAACTAAGAGTGATAAAGCAGCTCAGAAGTAGCACAGTTTAATGTGGGCATCATACTGCTCTATACTTCCCTGTTGAATTGAGCTTCTGGGGATTTTAGTGGTATCTTCCACAAACACTTTTAACACCAAGAGAGCAGCAGGAGTCCAACGGGACAAGAACAAAGTTGCTGAGAATGGGGGTTGCTTTGGTCAGAAAGGAAATGCTGTTCACTATCTGGCATCTTGAAAGATTATGATTATTAAAAGTAAGAATTACAAATTACACAGTTTTGCAGATGAATTTTCAGATTTCAAATATTTGAGGACAAAAACAAAACCAACTCAAAATGTCTAGGATATCATCTCCACATCAGCAAAACACTACTTTGTATCTAAATTATAACTCCAACACCCACAGAAAGCTGAGGAGGGAGGAGGGTGACAGGAGAGTGATGCCCAAATTCAATTTACTACTTTACAAATTGTAAGGTAAAAAAAGAATGAGAATTGCTTACACTGACCTCCACTGCCCCAAGAGACAGAGCATCAAACCATACCAGTCATCAATGAACAAACAGAGTCCTAAAATACATAACTCGGTATGAAGTTGTGCTCCTTTTGTTTCGTGAAAAAATCTGCTGCTTCAGTCAAAGTGAATATATGCCATTTGTTCTTACATTAGTACAAGAAGAACTCGATGTTCATGGAAATCTTGTCCTTTTAACTGTACTAAAGTCTGTGTCCCCTCTTCATTGTGGTTTTATAGTCATTGAAGATAAAAAAGTGTACTTTCTGTCAATGATATTTGTTACTTTATATTTGCTCCTCTTTGTTCTAGTTCCTTCTTCACCTCACAACACAACTAGACAATCCCTATATCTTTTTGTTCTTAGTTCCCTCTAGCTATCCTGGTCAGATGTCCATATGATGATTGCACCACAATCCGGTGGTAGATTTAATAGGTAGAAATTTGCTCTCAAGAAAAAGCAGTATATTTTCAAGGAAAACGTCAGAAAAACCAGAGGTATTGTGTGTAATGTATGTAGAATCCTAGATTCTAGGTGTAACACTATTAAGATTTAGCAGTTATTAAATTGGACCATGTTGTGGGTTCATCTTAGTGTATTGCTTGGGCATATATTTTTTTGCTTCAGGCCTGTGCCCTGTACCCTTTAAACCAGATACATATATATATATATTTTTTTTTGGTTCAATTTATTTTAGTTTAGCATGGCTTGCTTTTAGCAGGGATGTTATATTTTCTAATCAGCTGCTTTTGTACAAAGGCGTTGTTGTTAGCTCTTTTGCACCACATTTCATCCTGTGCCTCTGGTCAAGGCTGTACATGGTAGTTTACCTAGTATTGCTGGCCCAAGAGTATGGATTCAACTGTCCAAACCTAGACATATTATCACATCAGGCCTGTTCTCAGAACACAACATGTTTTGTTACACAAACAATACACAGGCTGAAGGAGGTTAAAGGAAACATTCAAGCCAACCATCTTATGCTGTGTGCCACTTTGTTCCAGCTTGGCTAATCTTGGCCTGGTCTCTCCAGCCAACCAGGAGGGCTGCCAGCAGACAAAATACAAACTCCTGCTTTTTCTTTAGGTGTGGGGCTGGGTGTCTTTCCATGGACTAGTACGGGCAGAAGGACTAGCACCTCTATGCTCTCACATTGGATGCTAGAAGTGTAAGTAGGAATTCTTAGACTTATGCCTATGTCAGGATGCCGGGACCGTTCATCTGTTTTACTCTAATGGTCCCAATCATAACCGTATTATATTTAATCAATGAAATATATTGAAACTTGTCCTGCATTTCTGTGTCTGTCTTCACATGTATGGGACTTGTGCCAATGAGAGAAAGGGGTAAGATCTGTTTTACCACATTGAGGAGTCAAAGTGTCATGTGTCAGGCTGCCACAAATCACCTTTACTTTCTACGTTTGGAAGAGGTGCTGCTAGCCAGCTGAGAAGGTCAGGCCAACAGCTTCCCGTCAATGTGGGATTGACACAGTAGGTTGTTCAAGTTTGAACCTTGAAAGGATTTCCCGAAATTACTGTTTCTATCTCTGAACGTCCTATTTTAAGATATGGCAGACCGTCAATGGGTTGCAATTTGAGTAAACATGAGACAACCTCTCCCACAACATTTATTAGCTCATGAACTCACTGAAGAGGGTGGGAATGTTACGTTTATGGTAGAGGCACAAGATGCATACAGAACAGGTATTTTTTATTCCTGGGTCGCTTTTCCAGCAACAGATGGAAACTCACATACTTTCTACAATTACACAATAGCAAACACACCTCCACAATGTAGACCATATGCATAATTAGTTATACCATTATCCTATAAAGAACACCAAAATTGGTTTGAAGATGCCTTACCACATGTTGGACAAAATGTTAGATTAGGTCCCTTAAGTAATGAAGGACCTACATGGCCAGAACTAGCAACATACACAATAACGCAGCAAATATACAAGTAGTAGATTTATGCCATTTACATAATAATTTAGTAGATTTTTTATATATATATATATATATATATATATATATATATATATATATATATATATGCTAATGCTCCAGCAGCACCACATTTGGCTACAACCAGGATAAATCCAGAGACTGTGCATTCAAAAATGGGCAAGGTACCAAATCAAATGTGAAGAAATTCTGTTTTGGCTAGCACAAAAAACAAACGTGCTGGAAGAAGTGTTTCCTCATATGGGACCAAAAGTTAAACATAGAATTCTCACAATGTGCTTGCTCTTTGGGATGGTTCCTTCAGTAGATGACTGTGCCACTTGAGGCACAGTAATAGCTGCAATTTACACTACCACACATGGTACACCAACACTTGCAAATCTACCGGAAGTGTGAAAACAAATTCAAGATGAATATGGGGCAGTCTCAGCCCCCGACTTGGGGATGCGATTAATGGGCAATTTTGTCACAGTGTCCTCGAATATATTAAGTAATCTAAGGGAGAAGCAGTAGCATTGGAAGTGTACCAGCGGCTCCGGGCTGTTCCTCAACAGGAACAGGAATGTTTGCTGCCTAAAATTATTGCTGAACTTTTTACTGTTATAGGTCGTGATAGCCTTGAAGCCAGACCAGGCAAACCACAATTAAAAGGTAAATCTGGTAAGGATAATGCCAAACAAGCACAAGAGGGTTCTAAAAAATGCTGGGAGAAACAAAAAAAATAATAAAGATAAATAAAAACAGAGAGGAAAATCTCTGCGTTCGGAGACCTGAGAAAAGTGCTCTCATTTTGGAAATAGGGAAACTTCACAAAAATTCCTGACAGATACCAATATTCTGACACTCGCCCATCTCGTTCCTTCCAGAACTCACCTGACAAATGCAGAGAGAAAAGAGGCCGGCCAGAGCACCAAAACGAGTGTGTGAAACCAAGAAACAAGTCACATCACTCATCGGGAGTTTCAGTCAAAAAGGAAGAGAAACTTCCACAACAAAACCCCAGTTCAAAAATAAAAAGGTTGCAGCAATTTCAGCTTAACATGTGACACATATTGAGAACCCTTCTGAAGAACAAGATGTGGGCAGTGACTCTGCAAGACAGTGCAGCAGAGGTCAAGATAGTTTGCCAGACTCTTCTAGAACTTCTGGATGTGACAACAACTAACGACGTTCTCAAAGTTGAAACTACGGACGGGCACGTCTCCCCTCCAGGCAGGGTACACAAATGAAAAATTCAAATTGAGGGAGACATAGAGCTCACCATTAAAGTAATTTTTGGGGAAGATTAACACTTAGTTATGGGATCCTCCTGGCAGAAAAAGATTGGCCACTTGAATTTGTCCATACACTCCCACAAGCGGAAGATGTCATTTTGCATTCTTTTTCAGTCTACAAGTAAAGTTAGACTTTTGGTCTAAGTTTAGACTTTTGGTCTAAACCTAGATTTTTTGTCTGAGTTTACCATTGTGTATCAGGCCCAATGAAGGTAACACTGTACCATAGCATATAAATCACACTGATACTCCAATGCTGAGCAGCGTTTTGCACCCACAGTAACAGCCCAGTGATGAATCTCGAGCTGAAGAACCCAACAACATTGAGCTTCCAGAATGCACACATCATGGGGAATGCATAAAAGGAATTCTACTTATACATAAACAACTAGTTTAACACATTATTATGGCTAACACAATTACTCTGCGTGAAAGGGTGTGTTAGTACAATACTACAGTCCACCAATATAGAATCTTGAACAATATAGAATCATCATTTACACTGATGGTTTAGCTCAACCAGCTGTAGGTACTAAACACCAGTGCTCCGCAGCTTTCACAGCTGTTTAATGAGGAATGGTAAATTCCCCCCTCAACAGACCTACACACAGACCCTAGGGGACTGCACAGCAGAATTATGCTAGCTCAAGGCTCTCATCTTAGCACTTGAACTCACAGATCCTGAACTTTCTATATTGACTGTGTGCAATTTGTACTACTGTGTCCATTCCTTCAGTGAAAACTTACATTACTGGCACCTAAATGGGATCAGAGACCCTAAAGGAAACAGTATAAAATACCAATTCTTGTGGGGGCAGGTTGCAGATCTTAAAGAGAAGATTCCTTGGGTTCATGTGGTATATACATTGCGTCATCAGATTGTTGGAATGCACATTGTAAAAAACAATTTGACTGATGAAGCTGCCAAACCTGCAGTAGCTACAGCTTCTGTTGATGTGATTACTCATTCCCATACAAGACTGAATGATGGAATATTGGCTGCTGTGAAAGCTTCGGCTGATGGCAAGTCCTTACCAAATGCATTTCTGCAAGATATTCCTACCACTTAAATGCCCAGAACAATGCATTTGCAACAATACCAGGGGTGGGTGTTTGAGTATTCCCCAACCAAGACCAGAGATTAGATTTTATCAAAGCAGCGCATGAAGGGGTTGCTTTTGTCCATGCTGGTGAAGCAGCTACCATATCACTCTTGCAAAAATACTATTGGTGGCCAGGTCTATTCAAACAGACTGAGCAGGATGTCTTTAGTTGTGACATATGCCAACAAATTCAAGGGTCCACCATCAAACGCCCACCACAGACATCCATCTTAGTTTCTCATAAACCATTGCAATGTGTGTACCTGGACCATTGTAGTCTCTTACAACCTGATGGTGCATACAAATAATGTTTAGTCACTGTTGATTCATGCTCTAGATTTCTATGGGTGTGGCTGCAATGATAAGCTGATGCTCAAACTGTTATTTAAGAATTTCAAGCCTTCATCTGGACATATGCAGATGCAGCATTCTACTTCGACCAAGGCCCTACCTTTGCCTCCAGGGCATTCAGGGAACACCATGGCAATGAATGGTGTTCAATTGTATTTCTCGCTGTCATATCATCCTGAGGGAAATGCAATTGTGGATCAGAAAAACCGAGACTTTAAGCAATCCTTAACATCAAGAGTATTAGGCTCAGGTTTTTATTGGGCTCACCACCTGTATGGAATCCAGACAGCAC
Source organism: Pleurodeles waltl (assembly GCF_031143425.1). Lineage (NCBI taxonomy): Eukaryota > Metazoa > Chordata > Amphibia > Caudata > Salamandridae > Pleurodeles > Pleurodeles waltl. The sequence continues at coordinate 828,448,483 of NC_090437.1, read as the reverse complement.
TAAATAATCTGCCCAGGTTTAGTGCCTAGGCAAGGCAGGATTTCACATTCAAACGAGACTTTACTTTTAAATAGGCCTACTTCAAAGGAGAAATTGGGTATAAGAAGGGCACCCAAAACCACAGACTTTACAACACTTCTGGAAACCAAGAGGAACCTCTGCCTGGAAAAGAGCTGAGGAACTGAGGAAGAAGAGCTGCCCTGCCTGTAACTGTGCTTTGTGGAGCTATCTTGCAGTTACTGCTTCTGCAAGAGTAAGAGGGCAAAGACTGGACTTTGTGTGCCTTCCATCTTGTGAAGATCTCCAAGGGCTTGATTTAGAGCTTGCCTCCTGTTGTTTGAAGTCTCAGGGACAGCAAAGACTTCTCTCTGCCAGCACCTGGAGTCTCTGGAGAGACTCCTACTCTTCCCTGTGGTGCCCGTCCAGTTCCTGGGACCCTGAAAGGAGACGCTAGCAGCCTAAGAGGAAGAAATCCACGCACAGAATGTCGTGCGGGGAAAAGATCAGCACAACTCCAATCTGCAGCTGAAAAACAGACGCGCTGCCAGCTTCACGGCTGAAAATCAATGCTCCCCTGCAATGCGACAGAAGAATCGACGAATGGAGCTGGAGAAACGATGCGCAGCATTGCTGTCAGAGGCTGGTGAGATCGCAACTCACGCTGTGTGGTTTTCGGATCATCGTGCAGCTGGATTTCCGACGCAAACACCGCTGGGTGTGTAAAAACAACGCAAGGCCTGCCCGGACCCGAGAGTGCTGACCAGATCAACGCATCGCTCTCCTGCGGAGAGAAGAAATGACGTGCCCCGACCCAACGAAAGGAGAAACGATGCAAAATCTCACTCGTGCGTGAAATCAACGCATCACAAGCCCTTTGTGACGCAAACTCGACCGTGCGGGGTTATTTTTGATGCACCCAAGGTACATTTTCACGCTAACGGTGTTAGTGTGTGTTTTAAACTACATAAAGACTGTTTTTGCTTTTTAATTGATAACTTGACTGATGTATTGTGGATTTTTGTCATTTTGGTCTTGTTTTGTTTAGATAAATATTTCCTATTTTTCTAAACCTGTGTTGTGTCATTTTGTAGTGATTTCATTAAGTTACTGTGTGTGTTGGTACAAATACTTTACACCTAGCACTCTGATGTTAAGCCTACTTCTCTGCCAAGCTACCAAGCGGGTAAGCAGGGGTTAGCTGATGGTGATTCTCTTTTACATTAACTAGAGTGAGGATCCTTGCCTGAACAGGAGGTAACCTGACTGTCAACCAAAGACCCTATTTCTAAAAATATTTCTCAATTAAACCATAGAACAAACAACTTGTTTAAGCTTGATGAAAATAAAAGAAATGAGTGTGCCCAGTACTCTCACGCCAACTAAATTTGATAATTCACAAAGGAGTTTAAATGTCACGAAATAACAGCTCAATGGCTAGGTTCAGAACAGCACCTTTAATTCGACACATTCAGGTCCCAATGGGTGGTAATTGTGGCCAGTAGACACATATGGTTGCCATGTACATTTGATTTACTCCACACAGGGTTTTAGAGAAAGGAGACCTGATACTCATTACATCACCACACAACACTCTGGTATTGTGACAACATACAGCATGGGCAAACATTTCAACAATGGTCAGTATTCCACATTAGCAACTGTAAAAGATCACCTTAGTCTCCTTACAGAAGATATAGATGTAACAATACCTCTTGTTAGGTCCCAGAAAACCACTTTCAAACTGTTTCTTATATGCAATACATAATGAAATTTGGAAGCTTTCTCAAAAGGAGGTTTAAGACCGGTTAAGGCAACTAGATCAGGAAAATTTGGAGAAAGCTCTACCTGTTGTTGATAATAGTATGAACACATAGCTGAACCATATTTACAGACTAACAACATTGTTTCTTCTGCAAATGACATCTTCCAAAATGATATGTCACTTTTACACCATGGGCAGAGTCCATTTAGGTCTATTATGCAGTTGAGCTGGACGTTACAAGTTCTTAAAAATGGCCACATGCCCTGGCAGCACGTTAACACTAAAGAGTTGTTTGCCATATTTAATTTGACAAGGAAACAACAGTTAATGGCTAAGAAAGAAGCTAGTTGCATTATGCATAACGTTGAAAAGTTAGAAAAGTTGCCTTTTACTGTGGTGGAAATTCCATCGTCAATGTGGTTAATACATGGAGTGATTAATCTGCCCATTTCAACATTCCAATTCACTTTGTGTTTAAAACATTTTCCTGTAGGCAGATTCGAACAACTAGGAGACAGCTACATCCATGAGGTGTAGGTGGTACCCTTTGATTACAGATGTTTCAATGGCATGAAAGAGGTCTTTCTTAGTGGCAGAGAATGCAAGACTTCTGTAAGCCACTTGATGATTTGTGAGCCGATGTCCTTGAAAGGAACATTTAATGCTCCAGTTGCGTATTTAGGTAGCTAGCTGAAGGGTATTCCTGTACTTTGATTCCTCCGGTGTTTCAGTTGCTTTTGAATGAGAATTAGTTAATGCTGAGCTATCAAGGCTGCTGTGGGATGAGACTGGGCATTCCTTATGTAAATATGGTCTCTAAAATTGTGGCAACATGCTTTTCCCCCCAGTACATGAGACAAAAGTACCAGACATATGGCCTCATATTTCTACTTATAATGTAAATTTTGACAAGCTGAGCAGACGGAAAAGTTTTTTGTTTCAAAAACACATTGTGCTCACATAAGCCTGTGAGGCCTATGACCTCCAAGTGGCAAGGTCGTCTGCAGAGATACACCATATTAAACACCAACTTTCCTAAACAGTTTGCTGAATTAATCAGTCACTTTTTTCATGCGTCTAGCACCACTGGGATTGAACGCTTTTTTAAGGCTGTTGGTTCGTGGTCTGTCAGCACTTTCCAGACTGTCTTTGGAGTTCAGCCTTCAGCCATCCATTCTCTCTTTTCAAGCATTTTGGGGTAATTCCCAATAACTTTGGCATTAATTGGCAGTATCATGTTGCTATTTTTGATTTGCAATGGCTGCCCCATCTCAACAACGAGAAATTATGGTGCTCCCACCAGCCGGCTTGTTTTGTGATCGCAAGCAGTACTTTGGACTACCATTCTTGGGAGAACTAGACAGGAACTGGTCACTGTCATTTTGACTGGTCTTTCATTTTGTGCAGCCCATTTTCTGTTGGTGGTGGTGTCCTTTTGAAACTGCAATAGTGGTATGTCTTGCCTTACAACGAGTACCAGCAATGAAGCAAATATGCTCCTTCCATCTTTTGTCTGATGTGCTGGTCAAATTAATGCCTGCTGCAGTGGGGTCTTTTCTGAATTCCATCACTATTGATGACATCGGAGATTTTCTGTGGGACCATGATTATTGTTAAAATTGAAATTTGGCTTTTTATATTCAAGTTCATTTTTTATTCAAATTCTAAATTGTCCCTTTTTTATTAGGCCAGGCTTCGGCTTGCCCTGCTTCTCAACATTGACATTTTATCTCTTTTATGTATATTTTTAGCTTGCTTTCACATTGTTGTTTTTAGCATAGGATATTTTAGTTCTTGGACTCTGCACTCTTAGTCCAACAATGGGGAGTGTGTTATAGGTTTATCTTAGCACCTTGCTTGGGAACATTTATTTTAGCTTCAGGACTGCGGCCTGTGCCCTTTTAGTCAGACATACATTTCATTTCATTTTCTTCATTTTATTTTAGCATGGCTCGCTTTTAGCAGGGATGTTTTATTTTCCAATCAGCTGCTTTTCTGTGAAAGCATTGTTGTTAGTTCCTTTGCACCACAGTTCATTCTGTGCCTCTGCTCAAGGCTGTTCACAATAGTTTATCTCGTATTGTTGGCCCAAGAGTGAAGAGGCAACCTTCCTAACCTAGACATATTATCATGTCAGGCCTGTTCTCAGAACACAACACATTTTGTTATAAAAACACCACACAGACCGAAGGAGGTTAGAGGGCACACTCCAGCCAACCATCTTATGCTGTGTACCACTTCATTGCAGCTTTGCTCATCGTGGCCTTGCCTCTCCAGCCAACCAGGAGGACTGCAGACAACAGGCAGACCCCTGCTTGTCCTTCAGGTATGGGGCTGGTGGTCCTACCATGGACTAGTACAGGCAGAAGTGTAACACTGCTATGTTCTCATGATAGATGGTAGAAGTGTAGATCGGAATTCTTAGACTTATGGTTATGTCAGGATGCTGGGAGGTTTGTTTATCTGTCTTACTCTAATGGTTCCAATTATAACCGTATTATGTTTCATCTTCCTAATAATCGCATCTCATACCTTTTTCCATGGAATACAGTTGCTTCAATAAAATATATTGAAATGTATCCTGGATTTCTTTGTCTGTCTTTGCATGTATGAGACTTGTGAAGATGAGAGAAAGGGATAAGATCTGTTTTGCCACAACTTCCCTGAGAAGTCAGAGTGTCATGCTTCCAGCTGCCACAAACCACCTTTACTTTCTAGGTTTGGGTGAAGTGCTGCTAGCCAGCCCAGAAGGCCTGGCCAAGAGCTTCCAGTTAATGTGGGACTGACTAACTCACCAACAAGCAGTTGTGCTGCCAAACAAAACCTGTCACGGTTTTCAATGGTCTTACCGTCGAGGCTGAGAGGCGTAGGGGAACGACCCTTGTTCCGGCTGGTTCTGCTCTGGCCGAGGTAGGGGCGACCCCTTCCAGTAGCCACGGTGCTGATGGCATGAGCAAACCACTACAGTCCGTGCCCTCCAGAAGGAGTCCCAGAGGAAAAACCCCCGTAGGGTAAAAAACCTCCACAGGAACTCCCTGAAATGAAAGGAGGACACCAGGGCGTTAAGACTCAGGATCAGGAAGACTGGAAAACAAGGCAGGACAGGAACAGACAGGATTCGTAGGAGGAGATCAATCGGAGCGTGACTACCACCAAGGAGTGTTGCAACGCAATGGACAAGCAGTTGGAATCCCCTTATATACCCCTGGACAGGAAATAGAAAACAGGAAGTAGAACACCACCATCTTGGATTGGGAAAAAGAAAACAATAAAGAATTAGGTATGTGTGTTTAACAATGCATGCTGGGCAGAGAGGAAGTGGTAAGCATGCTGGGAAGAGAAAAAGGCGAGTATAAAGAACCCCAAGTGTAAGGGTTCGGTTTGTCCTAGGAACATCGGTAAGTGGTGGGCAGGAATGACATGCAGGAAAAATAAATGTTAAGCGCATGATGCGCTGTGTGCGGCCATGCCTGAAACCCCATTGGGGTTTCAGGCTCTGCTGCTTCTGCCTTTATGGCAGAATTTGAAAGAAGGGAAGTGGCGAGCCGGGCGCCGGCCGCGGCAGAATTAACGTGCCGCGCCGCGGCAACCTGAGCCCGCGGCCGCGGCGAGCGCCGCTGCATGACAGTATGCCCCCCCCCCCCGAGGCCCCGGGTTTGTGAGGGAAGAGCCGAAAAAAGTGGCGGATCAAAAGAGGAGCATGGACTGAAGAGGCATCCTCCCAGGAACACTCACTCAAAGGGTATCCCTTCCAATGAATAAGGTATTGGAGGTGACCATGGAAAAACCGAGAGTCACAGACTTCCTGCACTTCGTACTCAGGCACATTGTCAACCAACAGAGGAGGGGGACAGGGCAACTGCCTATGAAAAAGATCAGGACGGTAAGGTTTCAGTTGTGAGACATGGAATACCGGGTGGATCTTCCATGTCCGGGGTAGGCGAAGACGCATAGACACTGGGTTGATTTTCTTGAGAATGAGAAAGGGACCATAAAAGCGGGGTTTGAATTTGTTTTGGGTGAGTCGGAGAGGTAGGAATCTAGAGGAGAGCCAGACCTTATCATGGACCTGATATAAAGGAGCCGCACAGCGTCTCCTATCTGCTATCTTCTTCATGCGGGACTTGGTGGACACAAGGCTGGAATGGGTAATTCGTTGTATACCCCGTAGCTGTTGAACGAAGGAGGAGATGGCGGGAAGATTGGAGTTGTCTCTCAGGGGAGTTGGGAAGGCCCTGGGATGGAAACCATAAGAGCCATAGAAAGGAGAGACTTTAGAGGCACTGTGTAGAGAGTTATTCTAGGAAAATTCTGCAAGCGGTAAGTAGGAAGCCCAATTACTTTGTGTAGCTTTACAGAAGCTACGTAAGTACTGTTCGCGACCTTGATTGAGTCGTTCCGTTTGTCCATTGGTTTGAGGGTGGAACCCGGATGATAAGGCCACCTGGATCCCCAAGGTCTTGCAGAATTGAATCCAGAAACGGGAGATATATTGAGGACCCCTGTCCGATATAAAAACTTGGGGTAACCCATGTAGCCTGAAGATTTCTTGAGTAAAGATCTGACTTAACTCCTTTGCCGTAGGTAACTTTCTCAAGGCCGTGAAGTGGGCCATCTTGGTGAAGGAGTCCACAGTTACCATTATGGCGTGGTTTCCCATTGAGGAAGGTAATGCGCACATAAAATCTGTGGATATGGTATGCCATGGGCCTGGGGGGACAGGTAATGGGCGGAGTAACCCCACAGGTCTGGTTCGGGGTGTCTTGGCTTGAGCACATGTAGGACAGGATAACACATATGCCTCAGTGTCAGCTTTGAGAGTTGGCCACCAGAAAGAGCGAAGTAAAAGATCTTGAGTCGCTTTCATTCCTCGATGGCCGGCAATAGGGAAATCATGGTACATGCGTAAAGCTTCGATTTGCACTGTTTTAGTGGGTAAAAACAGGGCCTTATCACGATAATAGTAGTCATGATCTATGTGCAGCTGTGGACGTAACTTTTTTAGTTCTGTTTCGTGTAGACGGGCATATTCGGACTTGACTTGATCTAAAAAAGTCTGGGCTACCCCTATGATTTTATTGTTGTCAAATAAATTTTGAACCGCGGAATCACCGCACCCAGGATAACGTCGGGACAGGGCATCCGCCAGGATGTTCTGAGAACCAGGGATGTAGGTGATATAGAAATCATATTGGCTGAAGAAGAAGGCCCATCGAGCCTGCCGGCTATTTTGGCACTGGAAATTTCTTAAGCACTGTAGATTTCTGTGATCGGTCCGGGCTTCAAAGGGCTCCTTTGATCCCATCAAAAAGTGTCTCCATTCGGTGCACGCGACCTTTAAGGCGAGTAATTCGCGTTCTAGCACGGAATAGTTTCGCTTAGAATCAGATAGAATGTGTGAGAGATAAAATACAGGGTGTTCTAGGTCATCATCGTCTTGTTTTTGTAACAAGGCAGCCCCAATGGCTCTTTCTGAGGCGTCTGTGACAACAATGAATTGTTTGCTGGTGTCTGGGTGTCGAAGAATAGGGGCTTGAATAAAGGCTTTCTTTAAGTCCTGAAAAGCTGACTCAGCGCCTGGTGTCCAACAAAAACCTTTCTTTAGATGTTCCTTTTTGAGGGTTTGAGTAATGAAGCTGGTTCTCTGTGCAAAGTCTGCTATGAACTGTCGGTAGAAGTTGGCTAGTCCCAGAAAACATTGAGTCTCCTTGATGGAAGAAGGAGATGGCCAATTAAATATAGCCTATACTTTGTCTGAGTCCATGGCAACTCCGGTTTGGTTTATACAGTATCCCAAGTATTTGACTTCTATCTGATCAAACTCGCATTTTTCAGGCTTACAGAACAAATGATATTGTCGGAGTCTCTCTAAGACTTGGCGAACGTGCTTGGAATGTTCCTCTGGATGAACCGAATAAATTAGGATATCGTCAAGATACACTACCACGGTTTGTTGCAAAAGATCAGAAAAGATAGAATCCATGAATCTTTGAAAGATGGATGGGGCATTAGTGAGTCCGAAGGGCATTACTCTATATTCGTAGTGCCCAAAAGGTGTTCTAAAGGCGGTCTTCCACTCATCACCTTCTCTGATTCTTAGTAGATGATAGGCTCCTCGGAGATCCAGTTTGGTGAATCTCTTGGCTCCTCTGACTGCTTCTAAGATGTCCTTGATGAGGGGTAACGGATACCGGTCTTTGATAGTGATCCTGTTTAACCCTCTGAAATCGATACAGGGACGCAGATCTTTGGTTTTCTTTGGTACAAAGAAAAGAGGAGCCCCGGCGGGTGAAGAGGAGGGAGTTATCAACCCACTTTGTAGATTCTCATCTAGGTACTCCTTTAAAACTTGTTTCTCTGGTTCTGTGAGGGAGTACATCCGCCCAAAAGGAACTGCGGTGTCTGGTTCTAAAGGAATGGCACAGTCGTATTCTCTGTGGGGTGGCAGTTCAGGTCTTTCTGGCTTCTGGAATACATCTATATAGTCCTGATAATGTCTGGGAACTCCCTGTAGGACATTAATGGATCCTCCCACCTGAGAAGGTGCTGTTGAGAGACTTTTTGGGGACCAGTAATCCCCGGCCGGATAGCAGTGGTGTTGACAAAAATGGGAGGATAACAAAATGGTTTTTGTTTCCCAGTTGATGTAAGGATTGTGCCTTGTAAGCCATGGAATTCCCAGGATCATGACATGGTGTGGTGATGAGATTAAGTCAAACGAGAGAATTTCCTGATGTTTACCAAACTGTAAACAGAAGGTAGGGGTGGTGTATTGTACAGGTCCAGAGGCCAAGAGTGACCCATCAACGGTATGTACCTGTTCTGGTACTTCTTTGGGTATTTGTGTTATCTGTCGTTCCTTGGCCCAGGTTTCATCTAAATAGAGGCCACTGGCTCCGCAGTCCAATAAGGCCAAAGTTCTTGCTTCGCGGCCATCAGTTAAATGGAGGGTAACTGGTAAGAGAAAAAGAGCAGTTCCTTACTCCCTGGAAGAGCAAATAGAAGGTATATCACGATATCCCGTCCTCACCCTTCTTACTGGGGACGGGAGTTGGCGTTTCCCAAGGGCTTGGTTGGACGAATGGGGCAGGCACGAATTAGGTGACCAGCTGCATCACAATATAGGCAAAGCCCCTTCCTTCTATGTTCCCTTTCACTGGCGGATAGAGGCCCGCGAGCTGTGTCAATCTGCATGGGCTCTTCCTCAGTATTCCCTTTGGATTCAGGACGGACTTCCTCGGTACGATGGGCGAAGGGACGAGATGGTACTGAGTGAGAAGGCAAACGACTCTTCTTTTTCTCCATTCTTCGTTCATTCAACCGATATTCTATCGTTAGTGCCTGGTCCATCAATCCTTTGAGGTTTTCTATCCTGGCAGAATGTACTAGTTCATCTTTGATGTCCTCTCTGAGACCTCTACGGAAGAGTGTCACTAAGGTACGTTCCACCCAGATTGTTTCTGCAGCTAATTGTCTGAAACAGGTGATGTATTGTAATACATCTTGACTCCCTTGTTGGACTTCACAAAGAGCCTCTTCTGCTGACGCCTCGAGTCCAGGGCGTTCAAACATCTGTTTAAAAGTAGTTATAAAGGTGGAATAATTAGATAGACAGGGATCGTTTCTGGTTACTAGAGGTGTGGCCCAGGCCAAGGCTGGTCCTGATAAGGCACTAATCAAATACCCCACCTTGGTCTTATCTTGTACAAATTGAGAGGGGCGAAAGGCAAAGTACACCGTCAAGGCATCCAGGAATTCTTTTAATGTGGTGGGATCCCCGGAAAATCGAGGTGTAGAGGCGGCTACTGCAGGGACATCTGTGGTCCTGGAGGCAAAGACTTGTCGATAAACAGTATTCTCAGTACGTAATGGCTGGAGTTCTTGAGCCTGTTGTTGTATCGTCGCCAGCAGGTCCTGGTTAGTAGGTTCCGTGTTTGCCACTGGGTTATCCATAGTTCCGGACTGCAACTGGAATTTTTGGCGTTGCAATCTGTCACAGTTTTCAATGGTCTTACCGTCGAGGCTGAGAGGCGTAGGGGAACGACCCTTGTTCCGGCTGGTTCTGCTCTGGCCGAGGTAGGGGCGACCCCTTCCAGTAGCCACGGTGCTGTTTGGTATGAGCAAACCACTACAGTCCGTGCCCTCCAGAAGGAGTCCCAGAGGAAAAACCCCTGTAGGGTAAAAAACCTCCACAGGAACTCCCTGAAATGAAAGGAGGACACCAGGGCATTAAGACCAAGGATTAGGAAGACTGGAAAACAAGGCAGGACAGGAACAGACAGGATTCGTAGGAGGAGATCAATCGGAGCGTGACTACCACCAAGGAGTGTTGCAACGCAATGGACAAGCAGTTGGAATCCCCTTATATACCCCTGGACAGGAAATAGAAAACAGGAAGTAGAACACCACCATCTTGGATTGGGAAAAAGAAAACAATAAAGAATTAGGTATGTGTGTTTTTCAATGCATGCTGGGCAGAGAGGAAGTGGTAAGCATGCTGGGAAGAGAAAAAGGCGAGTATAAAGAACCCCAAGTGTAAGGGTTCGGTTTGTCCTAGGAACATCGGTAAGTGGTGGGCAGGAATGACATGCAGGAAAAATAAATGTTAAGCGCATGATGCGCTGTGTGCGGCCATGCCTGAAACCCCCTTGGGGTTTCAGGCTCTGCCGCGTCTGCCTTTATGGCAGAATTTGAAAGAAGGGAAGCGGCGAGCGCCGCGGCCCCCAGACCGGCTCTCTGGAGCCTCCATGGCTCTCGCCGGAGCCGCAGCAACCCCCTCGACCCGGGCGTCCGCCGCGGCGTCTACCGCGACTCGGGCGCCGGCCGCGGCAGAATTAACGTGCCGCGCCAACCTGAGCCCGCGGCCGCGGCGAGCGCCGCGGCATGACAAAACCAAGCAGTCCTGGCCACTTAGTAAGAGTCCTACAAGAATCTGTCATTTTCCAGAAGACATTGGATCAGACTTAATGATTTTATAAGGGACAAAATCACTGTCACTTTTATCATTTCCTTTTAATTAATAGTCATATGCTTTTTCATGGTATTTTTTCACTGCTCCCAATAGTAGTTTCTAAGTCTTGGAGGGCTGCAAGCACCATGGAAACGGGCCTCCACATTCTGTCAAAAAAATGATCGCCATTCAATGCTTTCTGCTCATAGGGTAAAACACCCTTCTGTCTTGTTTTCCTTCCTTTATTTTTCTTGATGGTCATCTTAGATAATATAAAATTATCTTGACTCCATACAGTGACCTTTACACTGTGATAAAGTGGTTGATTATTTGGGGTGTCCATCACTAGTAATACAATCACTATCTTGCTAGGTTCAGTCAAAAGTTTCCATACTTTAAACCTGAGCTCAACACCTGGTAGCCAAGGCACAGAGCAGACAGGCTTATCCTAGAGGAAATATGTAAACCATTTAGAGGTACCAAAACAGTTAAAAAGTCAAAAACATAACACAATAAAAATCACCACTCAAATTCAGAAAAAGTAGGGTAAAATGTAGTTAAAAGAAGACACTAACATGACAAAATCGAATAAGGAGATCTGAATTTCCTAAGATTTATGTGAAAATAGTGTCAAAAAAGTGCAAAGTGGCAATGGTAGCCAATGCTCGCAATACACCGGAACCTAGATATGATTTGAGGCCGACTACAATGGAGCTCAAATCAGATAGATCAAATAGATTGGCACTATAAGGGTCTAGAAGTAGAGAAGCTCCAAATCTAAAAAGGGACTTGGTGAACATTTCTCCAACTGTGATAAGCCTGAAATTCAATGGGATGCAGTGGAACTGCTGAGTGGGTTCTTTCTGTCACAGACACCAAGTGCAGCAGGTATCTTTCACAAATACAGTAGTGTTCTGAGGAAAACTCTGTGATGGCCTTGCTTTGTAAGGTTTACCAGCCTATGAGTGAAAGACACCCCGAGAAATTCCTAGTTCCTCTCTGACCAATTGAGTAAAGGCCCTCTTACCTACGTACTTTTGCAGTATGTTTTTTTCAGTGCAAACAGGTCAAAAATGCTTTAGAGCAAATCCAAGATGGCAGATGTCTTTGGCCACACTAAACTTGGGCTTTGAAGATGGGGGTGTGAGGAGGGAGTGTACTATGAGAATTCTAGTGTTCATCCACATCTAACACTAAACTACAATTTGAAGCAGACAGTGTGCCCACAACAAGCCCAGCAAGAGAAGTCTGGTAGGACAAGAGCAAGGTCCTTCAGCAACCAGATAGTCAACAGAAGATTTGTCCTGACATTCTCTTTGTTCTCGCCAAATTTTCATATGTACTTCAGACAGATCTGTCATGCCCATTAGGAAACTGTGGTGTCAACAGGAGAGGCATAGTTCCCACCCTGCAAATTCCATTAAGCTCAGAGGACATATCTCTGCCTATTCCCACCAGTACATTGTGTGCACCAGAGAGAAATTTCACACCTCATTCAAGGCTGAGCAACAGCTAGGTAGAGACCGGAATTCCTAATACAAATTAGCCTCCTGCAAGCTCAGGCAGCTAAAGTATAAATTTCTAAGAGTTACGTTGCCTTAATATTTATTAGAAAATCAGAAATCACCATTGAATAGGATTTTAATACTATTAAATATAGTGGTTTATGTTTTTTTAGCTGTTTACTTTCTGCAATTAGCAATAGTAGTATGTTAATCTGCACTCTGTTTTCTACATAGGACTACTAGGCCTGCTACAGTGAAAATGGATATTTGGGGCTTGACATTGTAGGGACATTTCCCACTTTTACATACTATGCACTCTACCTTGTGGGCTACAAGGCTTACATAGGAGTGACTTACTAATACTTAAAAGGGAGGTTTTTACCTGTGGAAAAAAAAGTTATTTCAAAACGTCACGCTGCAGTAGTCAGGCTACAACAGTAGGACTGAAGCCATGTTTTTCTTGTCACACCAGTGGATGGCACAATAGCTGCAGCAGCGCACATGTTACATTTAGCTTTCCATGCCATGGGTGATATTTCTACACCATATACTATGACTACATAGGAGAGTTAAATATGCCAGTCAGGGATTAACCAATTTGTACATGTTTCAGAGGCCAGAGTGCCTACACTGGCCACTAGACACTAGTGCTCCCACAATGCACAGTCTACAAATCTGCAAAAGATTCAGAAAAAAATGGAGCGTGACTGCACACAAAAGTGAATTTTTTCACACTAGCAAATATTTACATATGATATTTAAAACGAAACCTTTGCAAAATTACAATATATTTCTTTTGTTTTATTTTTGCTTTTAATATTTCTCAAAAGCATTCGTCCAAACTATCATTATTAATCACTTATCATCAATTCTCAGTCATAATCATTGTACATACATTTTTGTAATAATCTAAGTGATATTGATTTTCTATTCACCTACTTATGCTCTGTCAGTCTATAAAATAAAAATCATATGGTGACATTTCAGAAATGTTGATTTATGAGTACTACTGCTTTATAAATGGATGCAACCCTTTATCATTCCAAATTAATCTCACTCCTACAAATTGATCAGACAAATCTACATCACATTTATTGTTGATGACAAGCTTAACTATATTACCTTTCCATTAAGTTCTATACAATATCAAGAATTTACTCTAAGAATATTTTTATATCCCACAGATCAGTACATCCCTCATCACATACTCTATTCTACTTAACGTTTGACAAAATGTATGAGTAGTCATTTACTAGTTGTTTCGGAAACTAATTGCTTTGCAATTTATCCCTGACTGGAATCACAAATGTACTGAGATCTTGAAAAACATTCATTTTATGCAATGCTAATATTCCTTATTCAATAATTCCATAATATCTGTCCAACACTTATGTAATGTTTAGCTTTTCCACAAACTCTGGGGCAAGTCTCTCCCTATTACATTGTTTAAAATTTTAATTGTGTGCTCCCCTCAAACGCACGCATTGACAGACCAACACCAAAAAACCTCTCTGGTTCTCTGACACCCTCAAAGAATCAAAGAAAACTTGTCGCACCCTCGAGAAGGCCTGGCGCAAGGACCACACCGCTGACAACATGACCGCCCTCAAGAACGCTACCCGCGAACACCACCACCTGATCCGCGCTGCCAAAAGGAACTTTTTCACCGACAGACTGGACAAAAACAGCCACAACAGCAGAGAACTTTTCAGCATCGTCAAGGAGTTCTCCAACGCCAACGCCAACGCCGTCACGCCCTCACAGGATTTGTGCGAATCCCTCGCCACTTTCTTCCATCGCAAGATCAGCGACCTCTACGACAGCTTCGGACACCAGACCCAACCAAACATCACCGAACCGGCACCCCCGGCCTTCACCCTCAACAACTGGACCCACATTAACACTGAAGAAACCAAATCCATCATGAACTCTATCCACTCCGGCGCCCCTTCGGACCCCTGCCCTCACTTCATCTTTAATAAAGCCGACGACATCTTCGCCCCGCACCTCCAGGCCGTCATCAACTCTTCTTTTTCTTCTGCTACCTTCCCCGAATGCTGGAAACTCGCCGAAGTCAACGCCCTCCTAAAGAAACCTACGGCTGACCCGAGCGACCTGAAAAACTTCTGCCCCATCTCTCTCCTGCCTTTCCCAGCCAAGGTAATAGAGAAGACCGTCAACAAACAGCTGACCACCTTCCTGGAAAACAACAACCTGCTCGACCCTTCACAAACCGGATTCCGAACCAACCACAGCACGGAAACCGCCCTCATCTCAGTCACAGACGACATCAGAACCCTGATGGACAACGGTGAAACAGTCGCCCTCATCCTCCTCGACCTCTCGGCTGCCTTCGACACCGTCTGTCACCGCACCCTAATCACCCGCCTCCACTCCACCGGGATCTAAGGCCAGGCCCTGGACTGGATCGCCTCCTTCCTCAGACCCCACCACAATCATCTGCGGCGTACCTCAAGGCTCATCGCTCAGCCAGACACTCTTCAATGTCTACATGAGCCCCCTCGCCAACATCGTACGCAAGCACGACATCATCATCACCTCCTACGCCGACGACACCCAACTTATACTCTCCCTCACCAAGGACCCCGCCAGCGCCAAGACCAACCTACAAGAGGGGATGAAGGACGTCGCAGATTGGATGAGGCTCAGCCGCCTAAAGCTGAACTCTGACAAAACGGAAGTCCTCATCCTCGGCAACACCCCGTCTGCCTGGGACGACTCCTGGTGGCCCACGGCCCTTGGCACCGCACCAACCCCCACAGACCACGCCCGCAACCTCGGCTTCATCTTGGACCCCCTTCTCACCATGACCAAGCAAGTCAACGCCGTGTCCTCTGCCTGCTTCCTCACCCTCTGCATGCTCCGCAAGATCTTCTGCTGGATCCCCGCCGACACTAGAAAAACCGTGACCCACGCCCTCGTCACGAGCCGTCTGGACTACGGCAACACCCTCTACGCTGGGACCACCGCCAAACTCCAAAATCGCCTGCAACGCATTCAAAACGCCTCGGCCCGCCTCATCCTCGACGTACCCCGCAACAGCCACATCTCCGCACACCTTAGACACCTGCATTGGCTCACAGTCAGCAAAAGGATCACCTTTCGACTTCTCACCCACGCACACAAAGCCCTCCACAACAAGGGACCGGAATACCTCAACCGACGCCTCAGCTTCTACGTCCCCACCCGCCTCCTCCGTTCCTCTGGCCTCGCGCTCGCTGCCGTCCCTCGCATCTGCCGCTCCACGGCGGGTGGGAGGTCTTTCTCCTTCCTGGCAGCCAATACCTGGAACTCCCTCCCCACCAGCCTCAGGACCACCCAGGACCACTCCGCATTCCAGAGACTCCTAAAAACCTGGCTTTTCGAGCAGCAGTAACCCCCCCCCTTTCACCTAGCGCCTTGAGACCCGCACGGGTGAGTAGCGCGCTTTATAAATGTTAATGATTTGATTTGATTTGAAAAATTGGTGTTTCCTTGACAAGTTATAAGTCCAAAGGATCTTTGTGCTATGAATTGTTTAGCTTTACTTTCCCAAGTTGCATATTCATTAATTTGTGGTTTTATTGTATATAATTTACATGATGCACTCCTGCTCATGCCTTAAAGTAGATATGCTATTATAATTGTCACATGGTTTCATACAAACTAGTTTTTTCTTAACTACCACTAGTTTGAGCTGTTGAGCTGTATGGCTGTGTATACTAAATATGTAAATTAACAGTAATATTGTATATGTTTAGCACCATTTGTATTCTCCCA
The DNA here is from genome assembly GCF_031143425.1 of Pleurodeles waltl. Taxonomy (NCBI): domain Eukaryota; kingdom Metazoa; phylum Chordata; class Amphibia; order Caudata; family Salamandridae; genus Pleurodeles; species Pleurodeles waltl. The sequence continues at coordinate 828,432,486 of NC_090437.1, read as the reverse complement.
TCTTAAATTATGGCTATTCTGTAAAAAAAAAAAAAATCCTCATTCTTTAATTCATTAGGTAAATCTGGAAGTCACATTGTGGTTTAATAGCCAGTATTTTTCATGTATTGGCTGTCATCTGATCATATGTTTTGTATGTAATATAAGTATTGTTTAGAGCTCCCTAATACAAGTTGTGTTGTTGGTACTTGCCATTTTAAGCTACAAGACACAAGGTATTCCAGTCTGTGACCATATTCCCATTCACTACCTCCGGCTGCCCTGAAACTTCAACTGTTCAGTCTCAATGATTCTCCTTCTTGTTTTCTGAGAGTGTAACCATATTCTTTATTACTTCATATACTAAAGTCATGCTGGACTAATGTCACTCTTTATATAATATATTCTAAACTTGTTGTCATTCAGATTGCGCTGATTGGTACACAACCTAGAGTTTCTATTTGAAAGCCCATCTCTTGTACCTCAAATCAATAAATTATCTTCTCTTGACTACTTTTTTCTTAAGAGGCTGAGAAAGGCCCCTATTTTTACTACCACCAGCAGTTGAGTTGCAGGCAGGCCCTCTAGACAGTGATTGGCACACACCTGGTCTACTGGTGCTCCTATCAGTGTCTGCCTGTGTATCAGTTCAGTCATTCACAGATAATTCAGAATGTAGCTACTTGCCTTTGGCTGGGCTTCCCTCACTCTGTTTTCATCTTTAGTCATCTGATGAAGCTCTAATGGCTTCCAATAACCAAGTGTTCTATTTTATTAGGTTGTGCATCTGTGACAAATTAGCAAGCTCCTTATTGTATATCTTCTGCTGCTAATGTTCTGACTGTTAGCCGACTTAGAAAGGCAGGTTGTTGTGGTGGGGCATTCTCTTTTTTCATAAATAACCAATAAAATCTGCATCTCCTTAAGCAGCTCAAAGCAACCTCAAATCTCCTTCAGTTACATAGGCACAGTGTCTGGCCTTCAGCCTACAATCAGCACCCCATATACAATACCCTAATCCCAATCTTCCTTCCCTCAAAGTCATTGTATGCCCCAGTTCATAGAAAGGGCTCCTTTATTATTATAATAATAGAGACTATGTGCCATATGTACGAAAGCTTTTTCCCATAGACACAGAATGGGTAAAATCCTTTGGTACATCTGGCCCTATGCTCCTAAAAGAACTTCCGAAATTCACTGGTGCAATCTTTGAGTGACTAGGACCTATTCCAAGCAAATTTCAAAGGGTTCATTGTATGTATCACTGAATTCAAAACTTGATTGTGAACCACATATTCAAAATTATATTAGGACAGACTTGGAAGAGACTTGTTTTACTTAGTAGCTATTTTGAGGAGTGTAAACTTTGAATGGCTTTATGAAGTCTAAAAGCTAAATGTCACACCCAGCATCAACAAGTCAGTGAGAATGGTAGCAATTCTTTGTCTGTGGGCTCCAGGGCATAACCCTTGGCAAAGACACAAGGGTGGCTATACTCTGCAGTCTATGTGTGAAGCAAAAGTGAGCACTTTGCATGGTTAAAAATCATGTGCCATACAGACAAAGGTGAAAGCCAGGAACTTTGAGCTCTGACTGCAGGGGCACAGATCGCCTAAAAGACAGTTCCTATGCCTTCTGGGCATGGCTGAAAAACTGAGCCTTACATGTTTGTAGTGCAAAGTGATTGATTATAGGGTGAGGACCATACCATTTGACCAAAGACACTAAACATGGCCATAATGAATGTTCTGCAGGTTCCTGGGGCATGGAAGTTGAGCATGACATCTCCTGGGCATTTGTGGAATCTTTCAGTAGAAGTATCTGGGAGCAAGTAAACTAGGTACTGCAAAACGCCATGAAAGTCAGGCGGCTCTTGGAATATGTGCACTTGGTCAGGGAATGTGTGCAGGCCACACCTGGTGATCACAGTCTGTGCTTCATAGTCATAAGTTATTCCCTATCTAAGCTGGGGTGATAGGGTATGAGCACCAATCATACCCAAAGTCATACTAAGCACCAGAAGGCTTATTTGAAGTATTTGCTCTGTGCATATGGGCAGTATGAACCCTGGAAGCAAAGCAATTAGGTGCACAGCATATCTGATAGTCACACCTTGCACCGAGTGTCTGTCTTTGGCATAGGCCGTTCCTCTCGGCTTTGGAAAGCAGAAACTGAATGCAGGAAGTGACAAAAGGAAACACTATACACCAAGAGCCAACAGGGCTAATATCTTTGGTGTTAGTGAAATTTACAAGGGCCAATTAACATAACACAATGTAGATGCACTAACAAAATATAGCACACAGATGCATTCAGGAATGCAAAGAGATTGCAATTTTCTATTTGTTCTCATTGGTGTAGGGTGATGTACTAAACCATCTTTACTGACAAGTGGAGCTGCTCTGTAGCACCATTAACATATGACATATTCATGCAATTGAGTCATAAACATAAGAGTCCATATCCTCTGTTTTGGAATCAAGTATTTAGGGCAGTAAACGGGTGGCCCTCTCATATTGCCGAACATGTGGTTTTCCTGCTCTATTTAGAGTCAGGGAAACTGCTGGATTACCATTGATCAACCCTCAGATGACCCCACTAGTGGTAACCCTTGATCCACTGTCTCAGTAGTCATAGGACCAATGACTTGCAGGGACAGTTGTCCTTACCTATTGAGAGTCTGTTGACAGTCATTCATTTCCCTGCCCAAAAAAGTCATGGCCATTGCAAGGAGGCACTGAATTCAACCACAATTGTCAGTTCAGCCTGTGGCTGCACCCACCCTCTTTGAGGTCTTCAGAGTTATCATCATGGGACAGCATACCTTCAGCAAAGAATGATTTAGGGGGACAATCACTCTCTACGCATATTCTATTATAGGTGAACCTACTCTTTCCTTGCTAATGAGATACACAAGATTGGTGCACAGCTGGAAAATCCATTCAGGGTGCCTTCATGCCTATACAGGTATTTGTGCCTATGGGGAGCCCTTGTAATGAAGACTCTTTATTCTTGATGTGAAGTAAGTTTATCATAACACCAAGGATGAAGTGCTCATAGCTGGACATAACAAAATAGCCTCCATATACAGTGTTCAGAATTAATGGTAATTAATCACAATGTGTCATACAAGTCTGCTGGAACAGAACACAGTACTGTGATTGTCACAGGTTTTCAGGTATACTTCTGCAAAACCTTGTGAATTTCATACAGTGGTACTTCTGCACTTATATAGATATAACCAGAAATAGATTGACTTATTTACTTACTTAAAATAATGTATGAAACACTACAAGCAAAGTAGCCTCAGAGTTCTAAATCACAGATGACACTGGGATTGGAAAATACAACTATGTTAGAAGGAACAACTATAGACCATATTATGAGAAAAGGAGAGAAATAGCCTTGGCAGAGACAGGTGGGCACATCTGGACAGTTGTTTTAGGTGCGTAGGTACTTAGCCAACAGGCCATGTGACAGAACCCAGTAGTAAATAAAACCTCAGAAATTGGCAGCAGGCTAGAGGCTTGTTCTTAACTTTACTGAAAAGCTGCACATACCACTCCAGATGATGTTTCCTGAACTTGACACATCACTCCAGATCTGCCCCCTTACCAGAAACACTACCTTTTTGATGTGGCCTCAAAAAACAGACTCAGGATGGCTTATTAGCACTAGAAAGTTGCCACATTACTAGAAATTAGGTGATAGAGACAGACACAATACTCCAGATGGGACCTGGTGGCAAAACTCAAAATGTTGCATTTAAAACTCCACACAGTCCCATTGAGGTCATATAGAAATGGGCTCCACTTAATGACACCTCAGCTGCCTCCCTTCTGCTCAATTTTACATCCCTGCATTCATCAACTGCAGGATTCATTTTCCAGTAATCTTAGGTACATCATTTCTGTCCATCACAAACCATGCATGGTGTGTTTGTGCCAGTGACACAATTAACAAATACAATATCATACATTGGAAACATTGAACAGCATTAACTCTTTACAGTCGTGTAAAGCTGCAATTCAATGTGCTTCTTTTCTGACTGGTAGATAGTTACTATCCCCATTAAGGCTCTCATTACAACCCTGGCGGTCGGTGTTAAAGCGGCGGTAATATCGCCAACAGGCCGGCGGTAAAAAAAATGGGATCACGACCACGGCGGAAACCGCCAACACAGACAGCCACTTTAACACTCGGACCGCCACATCTGTAGCAGCCAACACCGTGGCGGTCACCACCAACAGACAGACGGAAGACAATGTACCACCCACCCCATTACAACCCGCCAATCCGCCAGCTTTTCCGGGGCGGTACCACTGCCATCAAAAGCACAGCAGAAACAGTACTCTGACGGGAAACCACTCACCGTTCCACACTCAACGAAGAACCAGGATGCCATGGAGCCCGAGCTGCAGGTCCTGCCAATGCTGGTCTACCTCCTCAAACACAAGGAATATCAAAGGCGGCGGCGACGACCAAGGTGAGCACTGCACCTAGCATACAGAGGAGGGGGGAGGAAAAAGTGAGTGACACACACACACAACACCCCCACCCCCACCCACAACACCGTACACACAAACACATGCAACAAAAGTACATTTACACCCACTTACCCCTTGGAAGAACGCAAGGACAAAAGGAATTGAGTGAAATTGAGTGAAATAAGTGATATTGACATAGGCAGATATACGTAACGAATGGAAAAACAGTATAAACAAATATTTACAATATGTACAGAAGGCCGTACATTGTCCTTAGCAAATGTCCGTGGCCCACTGGGCCAAAAATCATGGGCCAAGCTCACACTTGACTCCGGCCTCAAGATGGAGAGAACACTGCAGGGGCATCAGGTTGAAAACACACAGGCACCTCAGGGGAAAGGGGGGGGCACCTCAGCCAGAAGATGGAATAACGCCATTGCTCCTTGAGGGGGCTCCATGCCCACTGCTAGGTCCTGGGGAGTGCAAAGCCACAGTCTCTCAAGTCTCTCAAGTCTCTCAAGTGGGTGGTTTGCCCACTGCTTGGTCCTGGGGAGTGCAAAGCCACAGTCTCTCAAATCTCTCAAGTGGGTGGTTTGCCCACTGCTTGGTCCTGGGGAGTGCAAAGCCACAGTCTCTCAAGTCTCTCAAGTGGGTGGTTTGCCCACTGCTTGGTCCTGGGGAGTGCAAAGCCACAGTCTCTAAAGTCTCTCAAGTGGATGGCTTCTCCACTGGTTCTGGAGGGGGCCTTGTGCCCAGTGGGCTTCATCCTGCCAACGAGGGGGTGAGTAAATGCAGTTCTTCACTGGTTTTCTGGAGGGGGCCCTTCTGCCCAGTGTGCTTCATCCTGCCAAGGAGGAGGTGAGTGGATGCAGTTCTCCACTGGTTCTGGAGGGGGCCTTGTGCCCAGTGTGTTTCATGCTGCCAAGGAGGGGTTGAGTGGATGCAGTTCTCCACTTGTTCTGGAGGGGGGCTTGTCCCCAGTGTGCTTCATTCTGCCAAGGAGGGGGTGAGTGGATGCAGTTCTCCACTGGTTCAGTGTGTTTCATCCTGCCAAGGAAGGGGTGAGTGGATGCAGTTCTCCACTGGTTCTGGAGGGGGGCTTGTGCCCAGTATGCTTCATCCTACCAAGGAGGGGGTGAGTGGATGTAGTCCTCCACTGGTTCTGGAGGGGGCTTTGTGCCCAGTGATGCAGCACTTAGTGTGTGGCAGTTCACATTCCCTCACCTGGGTATCTGAGGCACAAGATTTGCATGGACGAAGTAGCATGATACTCCATGGAGGCAGGGCCAGACTCCATCCTGCGACGACCAAGGCTGCAAACTGGTGGTAGTGCCAGTGCTGGTGGGGCTGCTTCCAGTCGTGGTGGGAGGCTCCACGCCATCTCCTGAAGCCTCGGACGGGCGCACACTGGGGCTGCTGCTGCTGGTAGTGGTCCTACTGTCAGTGGTGCAGGTGGCGGTGCTGGTGGCGATGCTTGTGGCGGGGATGCTGTCGGTGCTGGCCTTGGTGCAGGGGCTGGTGCTGCCAGTGGTGGAGGGAGGCACCAGCCCATCTCCTGCAGCCTCAGACGGCTGCCCCCTGGGGATGCTGCTGTTGACAGTAGTGGTGGCAGTGGCGGGGCAGGTGGCGGTGCAGGTGGCAGTACTTGCAGCGGTGCTGACCGCGGTAGAGGTAGTTGGGCCGTCGGTTCTGATGGTGGGCAAAACTCCCTCCGAGGCCTGAAGTGCCTTGCCTTGGCTTTTCTGTCCCTTCCTCACGTTGGCCGATGATGCTGGGACCTTGGCTCTGGCAGCTGGAATTTGGAGGAGGCCTTGCTGGGTGGGTCGTGCTCCTTGGCCTTGGTGCATGCTGGCCCCTTCTTCACCTTGGCAGGTGGCGGAATGGTGTGGTCCTTTGCAGGGGTTGGTGGCACACTGCCTCGCCTGAGGGGTGCCCACATTGATCCTCTGGGAGTTTCAGGTACCACAGCTGATGCCGACTTTGTGGCTGAGGTGCTAGCCTGGGATCTAGACACCCTGGGCTGAGGGGAAGGATGGTGGGGTGGGGGAGAGGTAGGGAACAGGTCAATGTTTGCCAGGTAAAGTTTTTTTAGACACACTGGGACGGGAAGATAGAGAGGGTTTGGGAGTGGAGGAAGAAGGAGTGGTTGTAGGAGGTGTCTGTCTGCTGAGTTTGGGTGAAGGCGCATGGGCTGGATGCTGTTGTGAGGTGGATGGCTGTTGGGTGTCTGAGTGCTTGCGTGTAACGAAATGCCTCCTTGGCATGGTTACTGTAGGAAGTTGGCTCTGTATACTATTTCAAAGTAAGAAATAGTGTGCACAGAGTCCAATGGTTCCCCTTAGAGGTAAGATAGTGGCAAAAAGGCCCCCCTTATTCCACTTCCAGTGGTGGGGGTCCCCTTTGAAAGAGTGGGAGTGGACATAGTGGGTCCACTTGCACCTCCCACAGCCTCAGGGAATCAGTATATCCTAGTAGTAGTAGATCATGCTACTAGGTACCCTGAAGCAATTCCCCTTAGGTCCACTACTGCCCCTGCAGTAGCCAAAGCACTCATTGGTACCTTTACCAGAGTGGGATTTCCTAAGGAGGTGGTTTCTGACAGAGGTACTAACTTCATGTCAGCATACCTGAAACGCATGTGGAATGAGTGTGGGGTGACTTACAAGTTCACCACACCATACCATCCACAAACCAATGGTCTTGTGGAAAGATTCAACAAGACATTGAAGGGCATGATCATGGGGCTCCCTGAAAAGCTCAAAAGGAGATGGGATGTCCTCTTGCCATGTCTGCTTTTCGCCTACAGAGAGGTGCCTCAGAAGGGAGTAGGGTTTTCCCCCTTTGAACTTCTGTTTGGCCATCCTGTAAGGGGACCACTAGCTCTTGTGAAAGAAGGCTGGGAGAGACCTCTTCATGAGCCTAAGCAAGATATAATGGACTATGTACTAGGCCTACGTTCCAGGATGGCACAGTACATGGAAAAGGCAAGTAAAAACCTTGAGGCCAGCCAACAACTCCAGAAGATGTGGTATGACCAAAAGGCTGCTATGGTTGAGTTTCAGCCAGGGCAGAAAGTCTGGGTTCTGGAGCCTGTGGCTCCCAGGGCACTTCAGGACAGATGGAGTGGCCCTTACCCAGTGCTAGAGAGAAAGAGAGTCAGGTCACCTACCTGGTAGACCTAGGCACTATCAGGACCCCCAAAAGGGTGATCCATGTGAACCGCCTCAAACTCTTTCATGACAGGGCAGATGTAAAAATGTTAATGGTTACAGATGAGGACCAGGAAGCTGAGAGTGAACCTTTACCTGATCTCCTCTCCACTGACCCTAAAGATGGCTCAGTAGATGGAGTGATCTATTCAGACACCCTCTCTGGCCAACAGCAAGCTGACTGTAGGAAAGTGTTACAACAGTTTGCTGAGCTCCTTTCCCTAACCCCTGGTCAGACACACCTGTGTACCCATGATGTCGACATAGGAGACAGCATGCCTGTCAAGAACAACATTTTCAGACAGTCTGACCAAGTTAAGGAAAGCATCAAGGTGGAAGTCCACAAGATGTTGGAATTGGGAGTCATTGAGCACTCTGACAGCCCCTGGGCTAGCCCAGTGGTCTTAGTCCCCAAACCTCACACAAAGGATGGTAAGAGAGAGATGAGGTTTTGTGTGGATTACAGAGGACTTAATTCTGTCACCAAGACAGATGCCCATCCCATTCCAAGGGCAGAAGAGCTAATTTATAAATTGGGTGCTGCCAGACACTTGAGTACCTTTGACTTGACAGCAGGGTACTGGCAAAAGAAAATGGCACCAGGAGCAAAAGAAAAGACAGCATTCTCCACACTTGATGGGCACTATCAGATTACTGTGATGCCCTTTGGCTTAAAGAATGCCCCTGCCACCTTCCAAAGGTTGGTGAATCAAGCCCTTGGTGGCTTGGATTCCTTCAGTGAAGCTTATCTTGATGATATTGCTGCCGTTAGCTCCAGCTGGCAGGATCACCTGGTCCACCTGAAGAAAGTTTTGCAGGCCCTGCAAGCAGCAGGCCTCTCTAACAAGGCATCCAAATGTCAGATAGGGCAGGGAACTGTGGTTTACTTGGGACACCTTGTAGGTGGAGGCCAAGTTCAGCGACTCCAACCCAAGATCCAGACTATTCTGGACTGGGTAGCTCAAAGAACCCAGACTCAAGTCAGGGCATTCCTTGGCTTGCTTGGTTACTGTAGGAGGTTAGTGAAGAGATATGGATCCATAGTGACACCCCTCACAGAACTTACCTCTAAGAAAATGCCCAAGACAGTAAACTGGACTGTAGAATGCCAACAGGCCTTTGACACCCTGAAACAAGCTATATGCACAGCACCAGTTCTCAAAGCTCCAGATTACTCCATGCAGTTCATTGTGCAGACTGATGCCTCTGAACATGGGATATGGGCAGTTTTGTCCCAAACAAATGATGATGGCCTGTTGCTTTCATTAGCAGGAGGTTACTCCCCAGGGAGCAGCGTTGGAGTGCCATTGAGAGGGAGGCCTTTGCTGTGGTTTGGTCCCTGAAGAAGCTGAGACCATACCTCTTTGGTACTCACTTTGTAGTTCAAACTGACCACAGACATCTCAGATGGCTAATGCAAATGAAAGTTGAAAATCCTAAACTGTTGAGGTGGTCCATATCCCTACATGGAATGCACTTTATAGTGGAACACAGACCTGGGACTGCCCATGCCAATGCAGATGTCCTTTCCAGGTTCTTCCACTTAGAAAATGAAGACTCTCTTGGGAAAGGTTAGTCTCATCCTCTTTCGTTTGGGGGGGGTTGGGTAAGGAAATGCCTCCTTGGCAGGGTTACCCCCTGACTTTTTGCCTTTGCTGATGCTAAGTTATGATTTGAAAGTGTGCTGGGACCCTGCTAACCGGGCCCCAGCACCAGTGTTCTTTCCCTAAACTGAACCTTTGTCTCCACAATTGGCACAACCCTGGCACTCAGGTAAGTCCCTTGTAACTGGTACCCCTGGTACCAAAGGCCCTGATGCCATGGAATGTCTCTAAGGGCTGCAACATGTCTTATGCCACCCTGGGGACCCCTCACTCAGCACATACACACTGCTTGCCAGCTTGTGTGTGCTGGTGGGGAGAAAAGGACTAAGTCGACATGGCACTCCCCTCAGAGTGCCATGCCAACTTCACACTGCCTGTGGCATAGGCAAGTCACCCCTCTAGCAGGCCTTACAGCCCTAAGGCAGGGTGCACTATACCACAGATGAGGGCATATGTGCATGAACACTATGCCCCTACAGTGTCTTAGCAAAACCTTAGACATTGTGAGTGCAGGGTAGCCATAGGAGTATATGGTCTGGGAGACTGCCAAACACGAACTCCATAGCACCATAATGGCTACACTGAAAACTGGGAAGTTTGGTATCAAACTTCTCAGCACAATAAATGCACACTGATGCCAGTGTACACTTTATTGTAAAATACACCCAGAGGGCATCTTAGAGATGCCCCCTGAAAACATAACCGACTTCCAGTGTGGGCTGACTAGTTTTTGCCAGCCTGCCACACACCAGACATGTTGCTGGCCACATGGGGAGAGCACCTTTGTCAATCTGTGGCCAGGAACAAAGCTTGTACTGGGTGGCGGTGCTTCTCACCTCCCCCTGCAGGAACTGTAACACCTGGCGGTGAGCCTCAAAGGCTCACCCCCTTTGTTACAGCACCGCAGGGCATCCCAGCTAGTGGAGATGCCCGCCCCTCCGGCCACTGCCCCCACTTTTGGTGGCAAGGCTGGAGGAGATCATGAGGAAAACAAGGAGGAGTCACCCCCCAGTCAGGACAGCCCCTAAGGTGTCCTGAGCTGAGGTGATTCTTACTTTTAGAAATCCTCCATCTTGTAGAAGGAGGATTCCCCCAATAAGATTAGGGATGTGCCCCCTCCCCACAGAGAGGAGGCACCAACAGGGTGTATCCACCCTCTGGGCCAGTAGCCATTGGCTACTGCCCTCCAAGACCTAAACACACCCCTGAATTCAGTATTTAGGGGCTCCCAGAACCGAGGAAGATAGATTCCTGCAACCTAAAGAAGAAGAAGGACTGCTGACCTGAAGCCCTGCAGTGAAGACGGAGACGACAACTGATTTGGCCCCAGCCCCACCGGCCTGTCTCCCTACTTCGTTGAAAACTGCAACAGCAACGCATCCACCAGGGACCAGCGACCTCTGAAGCCTCAGAGGACTGCCCTGCATCTAAAGGACCAAGAAGCTCCCAAGAACAGCGGCCCTGTTCAAGAAATTGCAACTTTCTGCAACAAAGAAACAACTTTAAAGACCCCACGTTTCCCGCTGGAAGCGTGAGACTTTCCACTCTGCACCCGACGCCCCCGGCTCGACCTGTGGAAAACTAACACTTCAGGGAGGACTCCCCGGTGACTGCGAGCCCGTGAGTAGCCAGAGTTGACCCCCCTGAGTCCCCACAGCGACACCTGCAGAGAAAATCCAGAGGCTCCCCCTGACCGCGACTGTCTGTAACAAGGAACCCGACGCCTGGAACCAGCACTGCACCCGCAGCCCCCAGGACCTGAAGGAACCGAACTCCAGTGCAGGAGCGACCCCCAGGCGACCCTCTGCCTAGCCCAGGTGGTGGCTACCCCGAGGAGCCCCCCCTGTGCCTGCCTGCATCGTTGAAGAGCCCCCCGGGTTTCCCCATTGATTCCTATCTGAAACCCGACGCCTGTTTGCACTCTGCACCCGGCCGCCCCTGTGCCACCGAGGGTGTACTTTCAGTGCCTGCTTGTGTCCCCCCCCAGTGCCCTACAAAATCCCCCTGTTCTGCCCTCCGAGGATGCGGGTACTTACTTGCTGGCAGACTGGAACCGGGGCACCCCTTTTTCCATTGAAGCTTATGTGTTTTGGGCACCTCTTTGACCTCTGCACCTGATCGGCCCTGAGCTGCTGGTGTGGTAACTTTGGGGGTTACCTTGAACCCCCAACGGTGGTCTACTTTGGACCCAACTTAGAACCCTGTAAGTGTTTAACTTGCCTGTGAACTTAACAATTACTTACCTCCCCCAGGAACTGTTGATTTTTGCAGTATCCACTTTTAAAATAGCTTATTGCCATTTTCGTCACAACTGTACATGCTATTGTGATTATTCAAAGATCCTAGGATACCTGAGTGAAATACCTTTCATTTGAAGTATTACTTGTAAATCTTGAACCTGTGGTTCTTAAAATAAAGTAAGAAAATATATTTTTCTATATAAAAACCTATTGGCCTGGATTAAGTCCTTGAGTGTGTGTTCCTCAATTATTGTCTGTGTGTGCACAAATACCCTCTGATAAGCCTACTGCTCAACCACACTACCACAAAATAGAGCATTAGAATTATTTCTTTTTGCCACTATCTTACCTCTAAGCGGAACCCTTGGACTCTGTGCACACTATTTCTTACTTTGAAATAGTATATACAGAGCCAACTTCCTACATTGAGTTTGTGTACTTTGGGAGGAGGGGTCACAGACACACTGGTAGAGGACACAGGGGACATGTGCATGGTTGTGGGGGTGGTGACTGCTCATGAGGAATGTGTGTTGTGATGGGCGTGCTGGTGATGGAGGTAGTGGATGAAGATGTAGTGCATGCAGGTATGAGTGGAGATGCTACTGGGAGGGAGGTGGACGAAGAGGAGCTGGGGGACACAGTGGAGGCAGTGGATGTTGGTGTGTTTGCATGGGTATGGTGCTTGTGTGAGTGTCTGTGAGATGAAGTGTGGTGCTTATGTTTGACTGAGCCACTTTTGTGTGGTGATTTGGGTGAATGCTGGTCTGAAGGTGTGCTTGGGATAGGCTGGGGTTGAGAGGATTGGGTCTGGGTAGAGGAAGTTGGAGGGGGAGGCTAGACACAGGGACAAGGACTGCCATCAGTGCTGAGGCCAGAGCCTGAAATGCTCTTTGTTGGGCCGCCATGCCAGAGTGAATGCTCTCCAGGTATGCATTTGTTTGTTGCAAATGCCCTGCTACACCCTGGATGGCATTCAGTATGGTTGACTGCCCAACAGAGAGGGATCTCAGGATGTCAATAGCCTCCTCACTGAGGGCAGCAGGGATGACTGGGGCAGGGCCTGAGGTCCCTGGGGCGAAGGAGCAGCCCACCCTCCTGGATGAGCGGGCACAGGAAACACGCTGAGGGGCTGCTGGGAGGCGATGCTGGCAGGAAGATGGCAGCTGTACCTGTTGTTGGAGTGGGCACAGAGGTGTCTGTCACCGCCAGGTAGCATCCATCGGAGGAGTCGCGGCGGTCTGTGGTCTCCCCTCCTGTCCCCATCGTGGTGCTCCCCTCACCCTGCGTCCCACTGGTGCCCTCACCGTTGGTGGATTCGGCCTCCAGGCCCATGCGGGATGCAGCTCCCTCCATCGTTGGTGCCTCTGCTCCTCCGCCAGATGATGCTAATGCACACAAGGACAGGGTGACAAAACAAAAAGGGGGGGAAGAGACAGAGGATACACTTGGTCAAAGCCAGCAACACCACTACTGCTGGCGTACAAAACACACATGGAGCAGCCCTATGCACTAGGCCATGCCCAACCATTTCCTATGACAGTAACAAGACCATGGGGTACAATGCCTAACGCCAGCATCTGCACACCAGAAACACACAGGACCCTGCCCAGTAGTAGATGGCCACTTACACTATTGGGGTAGGAGTGCTCCAGAGCCTGCCCAACAAGGGACCTACCCTGCCATAATCGCCCTGGCCTATGGGCACCCACAGCCCACATCCCCCACCCAGGTACCTCCTAACGTGTGCAAAGTCAGCTTTCAGAATCTGTACTCACCCCCTTGTGGCTGCTGTGATGCCCTCAAGAGCCCATCCACCTCCCGATAGGCCACTGCCAGGATATGGAACATCAGGGGGTTCATGGTGCGACAGGCACCCCTTCCTCGTTGGGAGGCCAGCCCCAGCTGGGACTCCGCCCTCTTCTTGACCAGCAGCGCAGGTCCTCCCATCTCTTCCAGCAGTGGATGCTCCACCTGTGAAAGACCCCCAGGGTCCACATCTCCTTGGCGATGCCACGCCAAATACCCTTTTTCTGGTGAGCGCTGACATGGAGGCAAAAGACAGCAGAAAATGGAATTATTCACCCGTCCGGACCGTCAGACTCATTGGCCACCAGTTCCCACCCATCCCCTGACGCACATACACTGACCACCTTACATGCTCCACTCTGGCCAGAACACCTCAGCACCCCCCAACATGTGGCTTACATCCACAGCACTCCATACATTCATGGACCACGCATTGTGCTCACAGTGTACTCACCTGTTTGTCTGAAGGACCGTAGAGTAATGTGTACTGGGGTAGGACCCCATCCACCAGTTTCTCCAACTCCTCCGCAGTGAAGGCAAGGGTCCTTTCCCCAGACACATGAGCCATTGTTGCTTCCAGACACAGGTCACAGCAGCACTTGCAGTGTAGGTCCTCTCCTGTTGAAGGTCAGGTAGCACGTGAGTGAATAGATAGAAAATGGTGGTCAAGTCTGCAGCGGTGCGTACCGTCACCGCCGGCGTACGCCGCCATTGGCTCCTGGAACCCATAGGGCCCAATAATAATCCAATGTGAAGTTGCGCCGCGGTCATCGAACGTCTACCGCGATGGCGCACAACGCCAGCGCAATCACCTCATTTCCACTTGTTCCTCCTCACAGGTCTGGCAGCCGCCATTTCAGGGGGGGACAGGGCATGGCACCTAACTGCGTCACAGCAGACACTGGTACATCAACTGACTCTCGAGTTCACATACTGTTTCTGTAAAGTAAATAAATCAACATTAGTGCAATAGATGTGAGAATATGACCCTCTGTTCACCGTTCTCTTCCATAGGCTTCATCCGCTGAGGCAGAATATGAGATGGCAGCATTCTCTGGTTTACAGACCCCTGGTGGACCTTGCGACAAAGGAGGACAGACACATTATCATAACCTACAGACTTGATCTTGCTACAATCCAAGAACTGTGTGCCCAATTGGAGCCAGACCTGATCTCAGCTATCCGCCAGCCCACAGGAATCCCCCTTCTAGTGCAGGTCCTGTCAGTGCTCCATTTTCTGGCAAGTGGTTCCTTCCAAACAACAGTGGCCATGGCATCAGGGATGTCACAGCCAATGTTCTCCAACAATGTTGACCAGAGTGTTGTCTGCCCTGCTGAAACACATGCGCAGCTACATCGTGTTCCCCCAGGTGGAGGATTTTGCCACCGGAAGGCTGACTTTTACGCCCTGGTACATATCCCCAACATCATTGGTGCCATTGATGGTACACATGTGGCATTTGTCCCCCCCCCCGGAGAAATGAACAGGTTTACAGGAATAGAAAAAGCTATCACTCGATGAATGTGTAGATGGTGTGTTTGGCTGACCAGTACCTCTCCCATGTAAATGCCAAATATCCGAGCTCTGTGCATGATGCCTTTATCTTGAGGAATAGCAGCATCCCATATGTGATGGGCCAACTCCAGAGACACTGGGTGTGGCTAATAGATGAGCCAAAGGACCCCACCTAGTATATGTTGGTGTCTGGGTATTGGATTGTCCCTAAGGGTTAGTGTGTGTCTAACAATTGTCCGTCGATATTTGCAGGTGACTCTGGTTACCCCAACCTCTCATGGCTACTGACCCCAGTGAGCAATGCCAGGACAAGGGCAGAGGAACGTTACAATGAGGCACATGGGTGTACAAGGAGAATCATTGAAAGGAACTTCGGCTTCCTGAAGGCCAGGTTCCGGTGCCTCCATCTGACAGGTGGGTCCCTGTACTATTCACCCAAGAAGGTGTGGCAGATTATCGTTGCATGTTGCACAACCTGGCCTTGAGATGCCAGGTACCTTTTCTGTAGGATGATGTGCCTGGAGATGGTCTTGTGGCAGCGGTGGAGCCTGTGGACAGTGAGGAGGAGGAGGCAGAGGAAGAAGAGGCAGACAACAGAACAAATATAATACAGCAGTACTTCCAGTGACGCACAGGTAAGACACTGTAACTTCACTTTACTTTTTATATTTTTCTGTTAGATATTTTACAAGGCAGCCTCTTTCCCTATGTCTATGGCCACTAACTGTTCCCTTTTGAATCTCTATTTTCAGATATCTGTGCCCCATTCTGGCTCCTGCTAGATGTACTGCTGCCCACCAAAGCTCATCCTGAAGTATATTTCACTGTACATTTGGGTTGCAATGCTTTGATAATGTTGTACTAATATATTTGTGAATCATTAGACTGACTCCAGATTGGTATCTGTTTCAAGGGTGTGTGTTTAGGTGCTCATAAGCATAGAGGTGTGTGCAAGTGGCTGGGGTGGTGGTGGATGAAAGTCGAGGGTAGAGTCCAGTCTCTTGGTATCACAGGTGCATTGTCCAAGGGGCCATAGGAAGGGGAGCAATGGAAGTTCAAGGTGGACAGGGTAACAGAGTGGGACACAAGGGTGACTATCAGGAGAGTCCTATTTCCTGGCAGGGGTCTTGGCAATGTTCTCTGGCTTCTGCCTGGATCGCAGGAACTGTTTGTGGGGTGGTTCTCCTTCTGCAGGGAGAGGGGTGCTGGTGACCTGTTGTTCCAGTGGCAGGGACTCCTGTCCAATAGCGCCAGTGGAGGTGGAAGGCTGTTCCTAGGTTTGGCTACTGTCAGGCGCCCGCTGTTGTGCCACTGCCTCCCTCATGGTGTTGCCCATGTCAGCCAGCACCCCTGCAATGGTGACCAGGATGGTGTAAATTTTTGTTAGGTCATCCCTGATCCCCAGGTACTGTCCTTCCTGCAGCTGCTGGGTCTCCTGCAACTTGGCCAGTATCCGGCCCATCGTCTCCTGGGTATGGTGGTATGCTCCCACGATGTTGGAGAGTGCCTTGTGGAGAGTGGGTTCCCTGGGCCTGTCCTCCCCCTGTCGCACAGCAGTCCTCCCAGCTTCCCTGTTGTCCTGTGCCTCTGTCCCCTGAACCGTGTGCCCACTGTCACTGACCCCAGGTCCCTGATCGTCCTGTGTTTGTGGGGTTGCCTGGGGTCCCTGTAGTGGTGGACACACTGCCGATTGACGTGTCCTGGGGACAGTGGCATGGCCCCGCTGGGTGGGTGCATGAGAAAGTAGCCTCTTTCTAGCCTTGTCACCCCCACTTTTGGCCTGTTTGTGAGTGTATGTCAGGGTGTTTTCACTGTCTCACTGGGAACCTGCTAGCCAGGGCCCAGTGCTCATAGTGAAAACCCTATGTTCACAGTATGTTTGTTATGTGTCACTGGGACCCTGCTAGTCAGGACCCCAGTGCTCATAAGTTTGTGACCTATATGTATGTGTTCCCTGTGTGATGCCTAACTGTCTCACTGAGGCTCTGCTAACCAGAACCTCAGTGGTTATGCTCTCTCTGTACAAATTGTCACTAACAGGCTAGTGACCAATTTCACCAATTCATATTGGCATACTGGAACACCTTATAATTCCCTAGTATATGGTACTGAGGTACCCAGGGTATTGGGGTTCCAGGAGATCCCTATGGGCTGCAGCATTTCTTTTGCCACCCATAGGGAGCTCTGACAATTCTTACACAGGCCTGCCACTGCAGCCTGAGTGAAATAACGTCCACGTTATTTCACAGCCATTTACCACTGCACTTAAGTAACTTATAAGTCACCTATATGTCTAACCTTTACCTGGTAAAGGTTGGGTGCTAAGTTACTTAGTGTGTGGGCACCCTGGCACTAGCCAAGGTGCCCCCACATTGTTCAGGGCAAATTCCCCGGACTTTGTGAGTGCGGGGACACCATTACACGCGTGCACTATACATAGGTCACTACCTATGTATAGCTTCACAATGGTGACTCCGAACATGGCCATGTAACATGTCTAAGATCATGGAATTGCCCCCCCAATGCCATCCTGGCATTGGGGAGACAATCCCATGATCCCCCGGGTCTCTAGCACAGACCCGGGTACTGCCAAACTGCCTTTTCAGGGGTTTCACTGCAGCTGCTGCTGCTGCCAACCCCTCGGACAGGTTTCTGCCCTCCTGGGGTCCAGCCAGGCTTGGCCCAGGAAGGCAGAACAAAGGACTTCCTCAGAGAGAGGGTGTTACACCCTCTCCCTTTGGAAAAAGGTGTTAAGGCAGGGGAGGAGTAGCCTCCCCCAGCCTCTGGAAATGCTTTCATGGGCACAGATGGTGCCCATTTCTGCATAAGCCAGTCTACACCGGTTCAGGGATCCCCCAGCCCTGCTCTGGCGTGAAACTGGACAAAGGAAAGGGGAGTGACCACTCTCCTGACCTGCACCTCCCCTGGGAGGTGCCCAGAGCTCCTCCAGTGTGCTCCAGACCTCTGCCATCTTGGAAACAGAGGTGCTGCTGGCAGACTGGACTGCTCTGAGTGGCCAGGGCCAGCAGGTGACGTCAGAGACTCCTCCTGATAGGCTCCTCCAGGTGTTGCTAGCCTATCCTCTCTCCTAAGTAGCCAAACCTCCTTTTCTGGCTATTTAGGATCTCTGCTTTGGGGAATTCTTTAGATAACGAATGCAAGAGCTCATCAGAGTTCCTCTGCATCTCTCTCTTCACCTTCTGCCAAGGAATCGACTGCTGACCGCGCTGGAAGCCTGCAAAACTGCAACAAAGTAGCAAAGACGACTACTGCGATCTAGTAACACTGATCCTGCCGCCTTCTCGACTGTTTTGCTGGTGTGCTGTGGGGGTAGTCTGCCTCCTCTCTGCACTAGAAGCTCCGAAGAAATCTCCTGTGGGTCGACGGAATCTTCCCCCTGCAACCGCAGGCACCAAAGAACTGCTTCACCGGTCCTCTGGATCTCCTCTCAGCATGATGAGCGAGGTCCCTTGAACTCAGCAACTCTGTCCAAGTAACTCCCACAGTCCAGTGACTCTTCAGTCCAAGTTTGGTGGAGGTAAGTCCTTGCCTCCCCACGCTCGACTGCATTGCTGGGAAACACGTGATTTGCAGCTGCTCTAGTTCCTGTGCACTCTTCCAGGATTTCCTTTGTGCACAGCCAAGCCTGGGTCGCCGGCACTCTAACCTGCAGTGCACGACCTCCTGAGTTGTCCTCCGGCGTCGTGGGACCTTCCTTTGTGACTTCGGGTGAGCTCTGGTTCACTCCACTTCGTAGTGCCTGTTCTGGCACTTCTGCGGGTGCTGCTTGCTTCTGGGTGGGCTCCTTGTCTTGCTGGACGCCCCCTCTGTCTCCTCACGCAATTGGTGACATCCTGGTCCCTCCTGGGCCACAGCAGCTTCCAAAAATTCTAACCGCAACCCTTGCAGCTAGCAAGGCTTGTTTGCGGTCTTCCTGCACGAAAACACCTCTGTACAACTCTTCACGACGTGGGACATCTATCCTCCAAAGGGAAAGTTTCTAGCTCTTGTCGTTCTTGCAGAATCCACAGCTTCTACCATCCGGTGGCAGCTTCTTTGCACCCACAGCTGGCATTTCCTGGGCATCTGCCCACTCCCGACTTGATTGTGACTCTTGGACTTGGTCCCCTTGTTCCACAGGTACTCTCGTCTGGAAATCCATTGTTGTTGCATTGCTGGTGTTGGTCTTTCTTGCAGAATTCCCCTATCACGACTTCTGTGCTCTCTGGGGAACTTAGGTGCACTTTGCACCCACTTTTCAGGGTCTTGGGGTGGGCTATTTTTCTAACCCTCACTGTTTTCTTACAGTCCCAGCGACCCTCTACAAGCTCACATAGGTTTGGGGTCCATTCGTGGTTCGCATTCCACTTCTAGAGTATATGGTTTGTGTTGCCCCTATCCCTATGTGCTCCCATTTCATTCTATTGTGACTATACATTGTTTGCACTGTTTTCTATTGCTATTACTGCATATTTTGGTATTGTGTACATATATATTGTGTATATTTGCTATCCTCATACTGAGGGTACTCACTGAGATACTTTTGGCATATTGTCATAAAAATAAAGTACCTTTATTTTTAGTATATCTGTGTATTGTGTTTTCTTATGATATTGTGCACGTGACACTAGTGGTACTGTAGGAGCTTCACTCGTCTCCTAGTTCAGCCTAAGCTGCTCTGCTAAGCTACCTTTTCTATCAGCCTAAGCTACTAGACACCCCTCTACACTAATAAGGGATACCTGGACCTGGTGCAAGGTGTAAGTACCCCTTGGTACCCACTACAAGCCAGGCCAGCCTCCTACATTGGTTGTGCAGCGGTGGGATAAGTACTTGCAACTACTTACCACTTTGTCATATTGTACTTTTCATAAGAGAAAAAATATACAAAACAAGTTCAGTGTATGTACACCTAACCAAAAAGTTTTGCTTTTCTTCTCTTACTCCTTTGCTAAGTGCTGAAAAGTACCTCTAAAAACTTTCAAAAGTTCTTAAAAAGTTTTTAAAGTTTTTTTTCTGTTCTTTAAAAAGTTCTGAAACTTTTTCTTTCTTTTTCTGTCCCTTAAACCTTTTCTGGTACAGGTCAAACTGTTGATCTGACTAAACTTGCTTATGATCACCTTAGCTGGAAAGGAGCAAGGAGTCTCTGCATTGAAAGAGGTTTAGGGGTAGGGAAGAATCCCTCTAGAGAACTGTTAGTTATCATGCTCATTGAACAAGATAAGACCTTAGTTGGCCTTTTGTAGAATGATGTCAAAAGACACAGAATAAACCTATCCTCAAAGTCCTTATTTGTAAAGGCCACTATAGGAAGAGCTAACGCACAGAAACACAATGTATCTCTACTCCATAACACTGTTTCCCCTCTCTCCACTATTCCAGAATCTCCACCATCATTCCTTACAAAACATTCTAACCTACTTTAAAGAAACAACTAGTAAAGTCTATACTGACCAACACCATACACATCACTTCCCTCATACAAATAAACAACACAATATTCATAACATTACCTGTGGATGAATGGGTGGAAATAAGGCTTTGTAAGTTTTATGTCTGTGTGTCTTCCAGTGGTGTTTTATTATTAAATCACAAATTCAAGGTAAAAAGAAGCATTATCTTAAAGAGTCTCTAGCCCTCATTAAGAGTTTGGAGGTGGCGGTCACACCACCCTGGGTCCGGCAGAGTAGACCGCCATATTATGACCATGGCGGTGTTCTGACTGGAAAACAGCCAAGTCACCGCCATTCCTGGCAGTGTGGACGGGCTGCCGAAGCCGGCGGTAGGCATCTCCAGGACGGTGAGGAGCATTTTTCCACCAACCATATTATGAGATCGCACACTGCCAGGATTTCCACTGCGATTGCCCCGCCACGAAAAGCCTGGCGGAAACTTCCAACATAAAAAGGGGACACTCACTTTCAAGAACACAGGCACGCCCACAGCCGCCATGGAACCCGAACCTGAAGTCTTCCCAATGCTCCTGCTGGCCATAGAACTCCAGAACCAGCGACAGTGACGAAGACACCAACCATAAGTAGTACACCCACCTAGCACATACTGGACAGAGGGCCATTAGTACACACAACACACACACCCAGCATGGCTAGCAATAGCCACATGCATACCCAAACAAAAACCTGTAGTGGCGCACACACACACACACAAACCACACACCACAAATCGCACATATGCAACACATACACGTGGAAGGAAAGCCAGGACAAGTTTGTTACCCTCGACACCAAGGGGTCCCTGGTGCAGCTATATTATATAAAAATTAGCAAATCATAAATAACTATATACAATATAGGCCTACTGGCCAGTCCAACTGTATTGTGTGCCCCAGGCACACAATGCAATGTCCATGGCCCCAACTTGACTCCTGACTGCAAAGTGGCCTCCACATGGCAGGGGGATCAATGGGGCATGCAGGCACCCCAGGGGTGGTGGGTCCGTTTGGGGGTTTGGGTTTGGTTCCTTTGGTTTGGGTTGGGGCGGTTTAGGTTTTGACTTTGATTTAGGGGGAGGGGGCTTGGGTCTGAGTTTGGGAGTGGAAACCTTGGCCTATGTGGGGGTAGACGTCTTAGGTGGGAGAGGGCCATGGCTTGTACCTGGGGGACCATGGGAGGACTGGGAGGTGGAAAGCAGGTGTTTGGGGAGGGTAACAGGGCGCTTGGGGGGGGGGAACAGGGAGTGGGACAGTGTGAGGGAGCAGGGAAAATTATTTCAGGAAACGTTTCTTAGGGTCACAAGGTCGGTCATGTGAAACATTTGAGAATGGAGGGAGAGGTAGTGGTTGTGAGGTGTGTACAGTGAGGTGCCTTGGGTGCAGGTGCGAGCGTGGATGTGTTGTGTGCTGTGTGACTGTTGGGTGGGTGAGTGTGGGCGTTTAGGTGTAGTGGGAGGAGGGGTAGGAGATGCACGGAGATGGCAGGGTGGATGCGTGAATGTATGTTGTGGTGGTGTCTGCAGGTAGGGTGGATGTGCTGCATGTGGGGGTGTTGACAGTTGTGCTGAGTGCACATGTGGTGTATGGGGGTCTGCTAATGTGGTGATGGTGGTAATGAGTGCACTTGTGGCAGGATCTGGCAGTGATTATGTGGTGACAGCAGGTATGAGTGGTGTGGTGTTTGGGAGGGGGAGGTGAGTCCATGTAGGGAGTGGATGTTGTTGTGTCTGTTGTGTGTGTGTGCAAGGCAGTTGTGTCTTTTGTGGTGCTTGTGTTTGTCCTTGCAAACCGTGATGTGTATGCATGTTGGTATGAAAGTGCACCTTGCATGGGTGAGGGGAGAGGGCTGTGGGATTGGGAGCAGGTAGTTGGAAAGGGGACGGAAGAAGAAGGGACACTGTCTGCTGTCATTGAGGAGGCCAGAGCCTGAAAGAATCTCTGTATGACAGACAGGGCACGTGAATGGCTTCCAGGTAGGCAGAGGACTGCTGCATCTGTGATGCCAGTCCCTGGACGGCATTCACGATGGTTGACTGCCCCACAGAGATGGACCTCAGGAGGCCAATAGCTTCCTCATTGAGGGCAGCAGGGCTGACTGGGGCAGGGGCAGAGGTGCCTGCGGCAAAGGAGATGGCCACCCTTCTGGGTGAGTGAGCACGGGCAACTGGGTGGGGGGCTACAGGGAGGGTAGCTCTGGTAAGGGGGGGGTGGTGGGCAAGGATGGTGCTGGAATGGTCCCAGATGGGTGCACCATCGCCAGGGAGCATCCATCAGAGGAGGAATCCGAAGAGGATGTTGTCGATCCTGTCTCCCGCTTGGCACTCCCCTCGCCCTCCATCCCACTGGTCTCTTCAGCTCCCCTGGTGTCAGCCTCCTGGGTCCAGTGGGCTGCAGCTTCCCCAATCGCCGATGCCCCTTCTCTTTCGCCTGATGATGCTGATGCACACAAAGACAGAGGAGGAGAGGGAGGGTGGCAGAGAAAGATGGGGTGCAATGGGTCACTACCAACACAACATTTACACAGAGAAACAACATCATTATCTACTGCTATGCCATGGCAGGCCATGCTTTCATCTATGCAAGCTACAACAGTAGGACACCATGGGGGAAACTACAGCAATGCTGATGTAAACTGCTGATGGTGGAACAATAGCACTCATGTACTTGATGAGGGTCATACTAGTCACACTAGCCCAGTGCTTGGCATAGTTTCATGGTCGTTTATGGAGACATATCCTGTACCCCTTACACAACAGTATCCTGCATGGGTAGGTAGCACACCCACTTATCCATTGACAAATAGCACAGTGACATCTGGGTCCACCATGCCTATCTACCCATACAGTACATGGCAGTTGATTGAGGACTCACTAATTACCACTGTCACAGTGGTAGGCTGATACTGATGGCAATGCCCTGATACCTCAGGTGTACTGATGCTGAAACTTTGTTGAGGGTGACAACACAAATCCCAAATTGGAAGGAAATGTCCTTGTAAGTCACTGTCTGCATGGTATGGGCACACATCTTTGAAACCAACCCTGCCAGGATGGCTGATACCCATAGTCGACGATGACCTATGCTACATCTTCCCACTAGTAGTCAACCCAAAGCCATACAAGCATTAAATTATTGAGTTTGAATGTGTACTTACCCCCTTCTGGCTGCTGTGCTGCCCTCAAGCATCGATCCACCTCAGGGTAGGCCACTGCCAAAATGTGGGCCATGGGGACGGTCCGGGTCAGACTGGCATCCGTCCTTTTTTAGGAGGATGTTCCTAGCTGGGCCACTACGGTCTTATGTGCCCAGCATCTCTGGTCCTCCCACAGCTTTTCTGCAGTGAGTGCTCTGCCTGCTATGGACCCCCAGGGTCCACACTTGCTTGACAATGGCACACCAAATCCCCTCTTTCTGATGGGCACTGACCAACATGGGTGACACAGAAAAAAGAAAAAAGTCATGTAGAGTGGCATCACAGGGACAGCAGTGGACATCAAACAACTTTCCATACATGGGTAGGACCCTATCCACAAGCTTCTCAAGCTCCTCCTGGGTGAAGCCTGAGGCCATATCCCCTGCAGGATGTGGCATATTGGCTTACAAAGTCAGAACACAGCAGCACACAGAATGGAGGTCTTGCATTCATGAGTGTCAGGAGTCAAGTGGACTATGCCACTGTAAATGGGGGTCACGCCCGCTGCGTACATGACCGTCACCACCGGCGGTGATCACTATTGGCCCAAGTCTCTCATAGGCAACAATGTTATCCAATGTGGAGTTGCACTGCAATTGAGACCGCCTACCGCCATGGCGACTAATGCTGGCAGAATAAGGTCACTTCCATCTGTCCTGTGCATGAGGGACAGGCAGCTGCTATTTTATATGTAATCAGTGATTAACTGTTGAAATCTAGGTGCGTCACGGATAATATATATTTACTACTGCATAGATTGATAATGTGGACACACTGCATATATCAACTTTTGACTTCTACTCTCGCCTATTCCCAGATATGGTGCAATGTTAATAATGAGACATGGCCCTGTGTACCGGCCCCTAGTCAACCTTGCTGCCCTGGAAGACAGACCCCATACAGACATATGGTCTAAACAGTCAGAACATCATGGAGCTGTGTATCCAGTTGGAGCTTGATCGGTTGCCTGCCATACATCATCCCTATGCCATCTCTCCCACAGGACGGGTGTCATCAGTTCTCCACTTCCTTGTCCCAGGGTCGATTCAGAGTACAGTGGGCTTGGCAGCATGGATGTCACAGCCGATGTTTAGTAATGTGCTGAAGGATGTACTGTGCGCTTTGCTCAAACACTTGCCCTGCTACATCAGGTTCCACCAATGTGCGGATTTGGCCACTTTTAAAGCTGGCTTATACAATTTGGCACATGTCACTCATGTGATAGGGGCCAAAGATGGCATCCACATTACCTTGGTTCCACCCAGGATAAATGAACAAGTGTACAGGAACCAGGAAAATATTTTATTCCATTGATGTCTTGCAGACCAATATAGCTCCCAAGTTACGGCCAAGTTCTCTGGTTCTGTACCTGACTCATTCATTACACGGAACAGAAACGTCCCACACATGATGACACAACTACAAAGGGACCGGGCCTGGCTCATCGATATATATCCAATAGTATGTGTGCCCCTGTAATCTCACCTCTCTTCACAATCTGCCCTGTGTCTCCACCGATATTGAGATGGGCCCAACATTTGTGCATTCAGGAGACTCTGGCTACCCTAACCTTCCCTGGCTGCTGATACCTGTGAGATAGACTACAGATGCTGAAAACTGTTTCAATGAGGCCCACGGCAGGATGAAGCGTGTCATTGAGAGGATCTTTGGGCTACTGAAGGCCAGATTCTGGTGTCTACATGTCTCCAGAGGTGCCCTACTCTACAAACCATTTAAAGTCTGCCAGATAGTGGCTGCCTGCTGCATGCTACACAATGTGGCCCTGAGAAGTCACATCCCATTGCTGGATGTAGAGGAGGTGGCAGCTGGACCAGTGGCTGATGAAGGAGACATTGTGAGTGATGAGGAGGAAGATGATGAGGATGCAGCTGACTCTAGAGCAGAGATAATTCAACAATACTTCCCAGGAGAAACAGGTATGTGTCAACTGTTTTGTATATGTCATATACATCTGTCAGCTCTGTGACAAAGCTCCCCCTGGTGTCTGTCATCAGTGGAGATGTTGAGTGAAGCTCTTCCTATGGTTGGGGTGGTGGGGGGACATTTTGCTCATCAGAGAAGGTGTTACTGTTCAAATGCCAGTGTTATTTTCACTCTGCTGTTGAGTTGCATCACTTCTGCAATCTATTGTCCATGTTCATTGTATTGCTACTTACCCTCACAGCCCACAATGGGAGAATGTGTAACTTAATTGTTACTGACTGTGGGACATGCCTTTAGTTAAGATTAGTCAGCTGTGAGAGAAGGACCATTGTGTATGGATGTCTAGGAAATGTGGATCTAACATGGGCACATGGTTTGAGATTCCACTTGCCAAATTACACTGGGGATTTCGACATTGTACTGCATGTGTGTTGAGTGGACAACATTGTCTCCTATTGTGATAATTGTCCCTGTCTTGGTCTATTTGCAGTGCATTCATGTGATGCAACTCTGGTTTCTCCCTTGACTGTTGCCTCCCTTAACACATGTATCCAGAATGTGTCTGCTCTACTATCATCCTTGCTGCATATTGCTCCCCCTTTCTGTCTATCTCACACACCTTTGCAGGACAAAGGGTTGACTGTTATGACATATTTACAACAGAAAGTCTTACTTATTACAATAAAGACACGTAGGCAGTAGCTGTACACAAAGGTGTTTAATGTGATTCACAAGTGCAATGGGTGATGAGTGAGGTCAAAGTGCGTGAAGTAATCAGAGTAGTTGTCCCAGTTCTAGGTAGTCCAGGTCCAGTATCCAAGGGGCCATGGTAAAATGGAGACATGACAGTGGATAGACAACAGGGTATGTCAGTGGAAGACAATGGAGAATGTTCAGGATAGGGTTACTGCCTGGCAGGGGTCTTGGTATCAGGTCCTGAAGGATATCTGGATGGACGTCCTCACTTGCATGGGGTTCCTCAGCTACAGGGGGAGGGATGCTGGTGGTCTGCCAGTCCTCTGACAAGGCCTCCATTCCACTGGCTGCCGCTGAAGTAGAGGGCTCTGTTGGAATGTGGCTAGTGGAGGGGGATTGCTGGTGGGTGGAAAACGCACTCAGGATGTGGTCAGTTCCTTGAGCACCTCTGCAATGGAGGCCATGGTGGCATTGAGGGTCTGCCACTGCTGCATGTTCTCCTGGTGGTATTCCCTCTGCAACCTCTGGTTCTCCTGCACAGTTGCCAGGATCTGGCCCATAGTGTTCCGTGATTGGTGTTATGTTCCAGGACTTGGGACATGGCCTCCTGGCCAGTCGTTTGGTCTGGGTGCCCCATCCCTTGGGCCACATGTGCCCTCCTACTGCCCCTGGCCCGTGACCCTGGCACAGTGTGCCCACTCTCAGGTGTACCAGGACCTTCATCGTCTTGGGTGTGTGGCCTTGACTCTGGTCCCTGCTATTTGCACTGTCCTTGAGACACTGATTTAGGGATGATGGGTTGGCTGTGCTCTAAAAGCCACATGGGTGGGGGACTCTGATGTGTCCAGGGTGGGGTGGGGGTGCGGTGGTGTTGGTAGACACACCAGTTGTCCCAGATGGGCCAGACAAGTAGTCAATATCCAGACATCCACTGAGGCCATTATCCTGGGGAGGGTTGGCTGTCTCTGGTATCTGCTGCTGGGTGGCAGCGGGCCATGTGGATGGATAGGGAGTGAGTTACATTGTAGAGATGTACTTGTTCGTATCATTGTTTAATGCATGGAGTAGCTTGACTTGCTTCCCAGTGATGGCAAAGACAGATGCAGCACTGCAGACATTGCTTGTGGGTGACATATTGTGCCATTGTTTCCTGAGGTTTGAGGATAGGGGATAGCATTGCTGTCTGTGCCATGTGTTGGAATGCAGTTGAAGTATCCAGTTGGTGTGGCATGTGCTATGGTTTTCCATGCAGGTGTTCCAATGTGAAGAGGGACTGTGATCTTTTAATATGTAGAGAGTGATGCACTGTGGGAGTTGTGGTGCTTGGCATTGTGATTGGTATCCGTGCATTAGGGGAGTGAGTGAGTGAGTGGGGATAGTGGCAGTTGAGTGGGGTGGCATGCAGGGGAGGGGCATGTGGTGATTGGGGGTGCATAAGGGCAAAATGAGGTGGATTAGCGAGTGATGGGTGGTGGAGAAGCATGCTGGACAGGAGTGCCTGGGGAGTGTTGTTCACTTACCAGAGCCGAGTTCTCGAAGATTCCAGTTAGGCCCTCAGGTTTCATGTTGTCCAAGACCTTCTCCTCCCAAGATGTGATCCCAAGGGGAGGAGGCGGGGACCTCTTTCCGATGTCCTCCTTTGTGCCTGTCAACGATCCTCCACCATAACTCAATTTTCCTGGCTTTCGAGGTTGGCTGGACCTGAGCTTCAAACAGTTGTGGCTCTACCCTGACAATTTCCTCTACCATGACCCTGAACTAATCATATGTGAAACTTGGGTGCTTCTAACTGGCCATGGTGGTTGTGTTGTGGGTGGGGGTATGTGTTGTGGGTTTAGGGTGCAGTGTAGTGTGCATGGTGGGGTGGGGGTGTTTGGTTGTGTGCACTGGTGGTATCTGGTGTTTGTGTGCAGTGGTGATTTGTGTGTTGTGTTGCAGTTGTTTGGTGTGTGATGCGTGGGAAGTGTGTTGGTGCCTATGGTATCGATGTGCAGTGTCCTCCGTCGGTGTGCTCCTCAATGTCTCGGTCAGTAGTTGTGGTTGCAAAGGATTGTGGGGGTGTTGTATACTGCAGTGAGCAGGTGTGTGTATGTGTGTCAGGTCTGGGGTATTCAGACTGTCCATTGTGGTGTTGGGTTCTGGTGGAGGTGATTTTTAGGACGCAGTGATTCACACCGCCAATGGTTTTCCGCCATGCAACGATCACGTGCTGATTTGTGGGTCATGATATGGGGAGCAGGATGTTGTTGGCGTGGCAGTGCTGGTGGTGGGACCATCTCTCTCCCGCCCTCAGTTGGTCTGGCAGTTTAGGATTTGTGGCTGTATTTGTGCGGTCTTCAGTTTGTGACTTGTAATAGAGTGGTCACTGTACCGCCATCACTGGCGGTCATTTGGAGACCGCCAGTGCAGTGGTCTTGCCAAAAGACCAGCAAACTCATAATGAGGGTCTCGATATACTCTGGTCTATCCAAATCAATAAGCCTGCCCTCTTCTCTGCTGCAAGAGTTCGAGTGGAGTTACCAATGTACTTCAGAAAAAGATATCTGAACCAGGTTAATATAGCTGTTTTAGCTCAAATTGCTCACTTGTTTCTGTCCTTCTATAATGGTTAGTAATATTGATGGGTTTGAGAAGGGTAAGCCAAGGTAAGATCTGTACCCCGAGATTATGCACCTCTAAGCACTAGTTTTTGTTTTAAAGAATTTTTATACCAGGCAGAAAAAAAAGATAATCTTGCTTAAAGAAAAAACACTGTGATCACTCTGTTTCTACTCCCTCTTTGTGTGGCTCTCTAGGTTTTTCCGTTAATGACAACCTACTTTTCTAACAGTGTAAATACTGGTGATTGTCCTTTCTCTTGTCTGTCACTAAATTTGGCCAAGATTTCATTATTCACCCATGCATGCTTTCCTGCGGATTCTGAGATTTTCAGATAACAGGGTTCTGCTGTATTTTCAGATTCACCACAAAGTAAAATTACAGCACATGACAGGGTGATAATAGGACTTTTGTCTCCCCTTTTTGGGATGCAAATCAAATACTTTTATTAGGACTCACCCAGTGGCCACAGCTGTCCTGGGTTGTGGTGGGATGAAGGGTGTTCATCAGTGGCTTCTACCAAGAAGGGAGTTATCGGCGGCCTCCACAAATTCTCTTTCTAGGTTTCTAATCTCTCTCACCCTCCACAACTAACTCCACAATTTCCTCCTCTTGGTCATCCACTAAATGCCTTGCTTTCCTCCACCTTTCCACTGCACATCTTCTTCCCCTCCTCTCCTACCTCAATCTCCTTTTTCCTACAGTAATGTCAGTCTTTGCTGCCCCCTTCCTGTGAGCACCATTCCTCTGTTAGCTTCCCTTCTTTTTCCTCTCTGTCTCTGCCCCGATTCCTCCCCTGACTGCCTCTCATCTCCAATCTCTCTTTCCAAAGTGCCTCCAACCTTCCAGAAAAGTGTCGGGGGATCCTGGCTCTTCGTATACTATAAGAAAAAGTGTGTACCCTCACCCATCCTCTCACATTATCCCAAGAACAGACATAAGCAACTTGAATGATTTATTGATGTAAACTATTGTTTAACACAAACACTTCCAGCAGTCCTATAACTTTTCTGATTTGAACTGTGGGACAATATTACTTAATAGTACAGGTGACAGGGCTCAGAGTTTGGGGGGGTTCTCTAGCAAAATGACTTAATGTCTCCAAAACCATTTAAATATATGCACCGTGTTCATAGGGATCCCTTCCGGAAACCACTAAATAGGACCAAACCCAGGAGGATACTGGTGAACTTTCTTACCTATGCAATTAAGGAGAAAATCCTCTTAAAAGCCCTAAAAATGGGAGCACTAATGGCAAAAGGTTATTCCTTTGAGATTAGATCTGATGTTTCTCGCACCACCTCTAATAGACAATGGGAGTTAGGTAAGAGGATGGAGGACTTTAAGAAGTTAGGAGCTACGGTTCAACTAAAATTCCAGGCGACCCTGAGAGTGATGAGAAATAATCAAATGTATAACCTACGGGATGTTCAGGAAGCGGACTCTCTACTGGTAAAATTTAAGGAAAGCTAAAATTCAACAGTTTTCTCACTCTCTGCTCTTAACTGGGCTTGGTTTTTGATAGTATGATAAAGGGGCTAAGCAGTGCCAAAAAGGCTTAACAGCCAGTAAAGTTGGGGTGTTCCCCAGAGTGGGGGGTTGAAGGGATCTGGGAAAATGGGGTGGGGGTTTTTGGAGGCAGGGAAGTGGTTTCAGGGGAATGGAAAATGTGTACCTCCTATTAAGGTGGCCCAGCAGGCAATAACGTTTATAAAGGAGTCCATAAGACTCAAAAAAATATACAGCAGAAATGGCTGGAGGTAGTTTTCAGATTCTCTCTTGGAATGTGAATGAGTTGAGGGTAAGTCAAAGAAGGAATCATATTTTACAATATATCAAGGATTCCCCGGCTCAGATTGCAATGCTGCAAGAATCCCATCTAGCAGTTGTAGAAGCTTATGAGATTTTTTAATCCTTGACCTGGGTTAGGCAAATGGTGTGTTCGAATAACACGTCACATTCAAAAGGGGTTGTGATTTTGGTGAAAAGTGCCTTTAATGGTTCTATCCTGCACTCTAGGACAGATTCCAAAGATAGATGGGTTATGGC
The DNA here is from genome assembly GCF_031143425.1 of Pleurodeles waltl. Taxonomy (NCBI): domain Eukaryota; kingdom Metazoa; phylum Chordata; class Amphibia; order Caudata; family Salamandridae; genus Pleurodeles; species Pleurodeles waltl. The sequence continues at coordinate 828,401,713 of NC_090437.1, read as the reverse complement.
AGATATTAGGGTTAACAAGGCTTTTTATACCTTAGTATCTTATTATGGCCCAAATGTGCATGACACAACATCATTACAGGAAATATGTAATGAGGTGTCGGAGGCCCAGCATCCGATTATAATAGCTGGTGATTTTAATGCAGTATTAAATCATGTATTAGATCAGTCCACTAGAAGTAAAGCGTCTGGATGTCAGAAGTCGTCTGCATATATTAGGATAATAATAGAGCACTATGCGTTCGTAGACATCTGGAGAGTCTCTCACAGACGCTCTTGTAGCTTTACCTTTCATAATAAAAAGTATAATCCTCATTCTAGGATAGATTACTTTTTATTAGCTAAATCACTGAGGGCGTCCGTGGTAGACGTTCAACATATCCCAGCCCACCTATCTGATCATGCTGTAGTAATGTTGACTTTGGAGGAGGCAGGGTCACGGTTAGCAAGAAGATGGACGCTGGATCGCTCTCTTTTGAATGATACTAAAGTCGTAGAGAGTCTGTCGAGTGAAACTAAGTGGTTTTCTGAACTTAATTTGAAGTCAGCTTCCCCATGTGGTATGGGATTCTTATTAAGCCTTTATTTGGGGGATTTTGATTAGTAGGTCTGCCCAGAGAAACAAGGAATATAGGATGGAAATTCAGAACTTTGAGAATGACTTAGGGAGTCTAGAAGGGAAGCTAGTGAAAGTACAGCTTGAGGGGAAGAGTGATGATTTAATATTAATGGAGCTGCTGTTTAAAAGGGATTCATTGTTAGCAGTACTGGAAGCACGAGTAAAGAAAATTTTGAATATGGTGAAAGCGCGGGAAAGTTGTTGGCATGGAAGGCAAAATCAGATTTTGCTAGGAATGAGATCTCAGAGATAAGAGACCCCACTACAGGGGCGATTTTAAGGGATCCTTCAGAGTATTAGAAAGCATTTATGAGTTTTCTTGAAGTTTTATATGCAGAGGACTTATCAGATACCGTGGAGGCTAGGCTACCAAATGTAGAGGAATTAAGGATGGAAAACCTTGATGATGAAGGATAGACATTATTGGAAGAAGAATTTCTAGAGGATGAGGTAGCACAGGCTATTTCTAAAAGTAATAAGGGGAAAGCAGCTGGTCCGGACGGCTCACCTCCTGAATTTTATGTAAAATTATGTGGATTTTTAACTCCAATTCTTAAAGACCTCTTCGATCTAATTTGGAGGGGAGAATCCTGTCTCCCAATGAAGCAATAATTACGATTATTTCAAAACCTGGGAAGGACCCTTTACTTTGTGAATCATATAGGCCAATTTCTTTACTAAATAACTATTATAAAATATTTACTAGTATTTTGGCCAATAGATTAGGGAGAAGTATGGCGCTTTTGATTCAAGACAATCAGAAGGGTTTCCTAAAGAGTAGATATAAGCATCAACTGTCTCATTAATTGATAGGGGCAATTGATATAGCAAGGGCATTTGAGTTACCTCTGGCAGTTATAACTCTGGACGCCACCAAAGCATTTGATAGAGTGAACTGGAATTACCTAGATTTGATTCTAACACATTTTAATTTTGGACCGAAATTCTGTGGGGTTTTAAAAAGTATTTACAATACCCCATCGGCGAGATTGTTAATAAATGGAAACCTAACTAACTCCTTTTCTCTTACCAGAGGGACTAGGCAGGGTTGCCCTCTCTCTCTGTTACTATTCGATTTATACATAGAACCATTGGCCCTTATGATTAAAGAAGATTTTTTGATTAAGCCATTTGTCTATATGGGTTGGGAAAAAAAAGTCTTTGTATGCTGATATTATGATTTTTACGGAAGATCTCCCATCAGCGCTAGGCAGACTTGAGGTGATAACACTGAATTTTGGTCAGGTGTCTGGATATGCGGTTAACATGTCAAAGACAGAGGTAATGACATGGAATATGAATGTGCAACATAGGTTAACAAAAGAGGAGATAAAATATCTTGGGGTTAAGATTTGCAAAAAATTGGAAGATATTGCATAAGTAAATTTGAAATCTGTAGCACAAGAAATTGATAAACTTTTATTAAGTTGGGTGCATTTACCTTTGACTCTAAATGGGAGGGTAAACTTAGTAAAGATGTTTATTCTCCCTAAACTTACTTTTCTTTTCAATATGATCCTGTTGGAGTTTAAGGAAAAAAGATACAATGTCTTCAAGCAAGAATAGATAGCTTTATTTGGGCCTATAAGGGGATCAGGATTGCAAGGAAAAAACTTCGAAGAAAGCATGTTAAAGGAGGATGCCCTCCCTGATATTCAATTATATACATGGGCCTTTCAGTTAAAGAATGTAAAGGATTTACTAATAGGGGATGGTGGTTCCCATCAGAAGAAAGCTATGTTGAAAGGTGAGGGGAAGGGAAAACGGAAATGTATGTATAAATTTGGACACCCAATGTTTTACAAAAGAGTAAGGTTGAAAACATTACAACCAGCTGCGTTACTGTGGGTTAAGATAAGGAAGATTAAAAAATTATCCTACTATAGTATCTATGCCCCTATCTGGGATTCCCCGGGAACTACGGACTGCCTTAAAGTTTATATATCTCGACCTTTGAAGGAGACTCGCATTGTAGAATGGGGACAAGTATTATATGAAGGAGTATTAAAATCTTGGGAGACTTTTGTAACTGAGATACAGTGCTCATTATCCAGATTTAAATATTATCATCAACTACAAACTTGGGCCAGGTCCTTACAAGCTAGGGGTGAAGATAATAATGACTTAGAGGAGCTACTGAGTAAAGGTCAGTCTGGTAAGAAGGAAGTTGCCGTCTATTATAGAATATTTGTAGATAGCTTAGATTGTGAACAGAAATTCCCTGGCTCTCTTTGGGATGATGTGGTAAGCAGGGAGGATATTAACAAAATTATGCACATGGTCTTGGCAGCTTCTTTATAAGATGGTAAAACCGGCGTTCCTCAGAAAAAAAAAATCACCTTTTTGTCTTACATAGGGCATATTATACGCCCAAAAAATTAAAACTATTTAAAACGAATGTTCAGGTAGCTTTTGGAAATGTGGTCTAGCGGGGGCGGAAAATGTTCATATGCTTATGTCTTGCCCTCGGATATTGAGCTTTTGGGCAGAGATCATTGAGGTTATGACCAACGTTTTACAGGTACAGCTTACGATTTCCCCTGTATTAGTTTTATTTGGGGGCTCTTTAGATTTGCAAAACCTGCCTGGCTCTTATAGAAACTTGCTGTTTTATTTAATACTCTTAGGTAGGCGGGAGGTATGTAGATATTGGATTTCCCCCCCACTTCACCAACTCTGTTGGAATGGGTGTATGCAGTAACAAAAGTATGTAAGTTAGATCTTTGTAGATTTTGTGTTAAAAATATACGAAAGCTTTGGCAACCTTGGGTGAATTGGTTGGCTTTGAGCGCTCCTTCAGCATATTGTCCGATGATTATTTCAAACTAGGGATGGTACTCAGAAATCCCACCCCTATTGTTTTGGACTTCTTATATGGATCGTCTCGGACTCTTCCAGGAGATACTGGAACGCGGGCCGGGTTAGATCATAATGGAAGTATGTAAAGAGATATGATGACACAAAAAAAAATCATTTCAGCGCTTTCATTATCAACTATCTCCAATACAGGGAAAGTGCAGCAACCATCAAAGCATTTAAATAAAAGTTACATTTATTGATAAGGTACTCACAGTTACAAATAGGGTGTATGGTAAAAAAAAAACAAAAACTGTTTTCTTAGTATTTTGTCTTCTTTCCATTTATTGTTGCAGTATTTCTTTTTCAGTAGGTAAGATTTTCACAACACTCAATGTGTATTTAGCTCCCTGTGGCTTGCTTACTTGGGGATTTTTCAAAACTGTGCAGTAGCAACAGGTACTTGTATAAATGAAGGCAAGAAGGCAAAAACAAAATGGCAAAGAAGGGAAAAAAAGAAAAATAAACAAGATTTGAAAAAAATACCAACGATAGCCAGTTTAAGACATTGAGGGCCTGATTACGACCTTGGTGGATGGGCTACTCCGTCACAAAAGTAACTGATATCCCGACCGCCATATTACAAGTTCTGTTTATCCTATGGAGCTTGTAAAACAGCGGGAAGGATATCTGTCACTTTTGTGGTGGAGTAGCTCATCCGCAAGGTCATAATCAGGCCCTGAGTGTATTAAACAATTCAGTTTAAAGAGCTGTAAACTTGTGCAAACTGCAGATGTTGCAGAGAGAATTGCGCCAACTGAATTGACTTAATTTCCAATGCTTCACTAACTGCACCATTTGCCAATAGTAAACCTGATCTTTCATCAGCATGTGAAAAGGCAGTGAAACAATAAACTGCAAAATGGTGCAGGCCTTTCCCCTTAAACAGTACATTGCAATAGACCAGACACAGAGATGCCTCGGGATTCTGATTTTTCCACCAGTTGAAAACACTCATCCCAAACAAATAAAAAATAAATTAAGACCTTAACGAACAATACTCAAATGTTTATTAAGGAGGCAGACAAGGGAGGAAACATAGGCCCTCATTCTGACCCTGGCGGTCGGTGATAAAGCGGCGGCCAAGCCGCCAACAGGCCGGCGGTCTAAAATATGCAATTCTGACCCTGGCGGGAACCGCCAACACAGCCCGCCAACTTAACACTCCGACCGCCACAGCGGTACAAACAAACAGCGCGGCGGTTCCCGCCAACAGCCCGGCGGCAGACAAAGTACCGCCCACCCTATTACGACCCACCAATCTGCCACCTTTTCCGGGGCGGGAGCACCGCCGATAAGAACACGGCGGAAACAGACTACGAACGGGAAAACGCTCACCTCTACGCACTCCACGCGAGATTCCGGCAGTATGGAGCCAGAGTTGCAGGTCATCCCCGCACTCCTATTCCTGCTCATATACCAGGAGCACGCCCGGCGGCGCGGAAGACATCGGTGAGTACGGCACCTACGACACAGGGGAGGGAAAAGATTACCGGCACACACCCACCCACCCACACCCACTACAACACACACATCAATGCATTCCCACAGATCACTGTCACAACCCACAAACCACCCCCCTCCGAAATAATGCAAAGACCAAAAGAAGAGATCATAAACGGGCAGATATATTGAAATATGTACACCAGTAATCCCAATAAATAAATAAACTATGTACAAAATATATACAGCTACTAAATGTAGTCCAACCACTGTCCGTGGATCACAGGGGTCCTGTGCAAAGGGGCAAGGCCCAGTCCCACGACAAGAACTCCACGGAGAGAACACTGCAGGGGCATCAGAAAGAAAATAGGACAGGCACCTTAGGGGGAAGGGAAGGGGGGGCACCTCAGCCACTTGAGTACACGACGCCAGATCCACGAGGGGACTCCATGACCACTGGGCCATCCTGGGGAGAGCAAAGCCACAGTCCAAACAGTCCATACAGTGGGTGGCCTGCCCACTGGGCCATCCTGGGGAGAGCAAAGCCACAGTCCATACAGTGGGTGGCCTGCCCACTGGGCCATCCTGGGGAGAGCAAAGCCACAGTCCATACAGTCCATACAGTGGGTGGCCTGCCCACTGGGCCATCCTGGGGAGAGCAAAGCCACAGTCCATACAGTCCATACAGTGGGTGGCCTGCCCACTGGGCCATCCTGGGGAGAGCAAAGCCACAGTCCATACAGTCCATACAGTGGGTGGCCTGCCCACTGGGCCATCCTGGGGAGAGCAAAGCCACAGTCCATACAGTCCATACAGTGGGTGGCCTGCCCACTGGGCCATCCTGGGGAGAGCAAAGCCACAGTCCATACAGTCCATACAGTGGGTGGCCTGCCCACTGGGCCATCCTGGGGAGAGCAAAGCCACAGTCCAAACAGTCCATACAGTGGGTGGCCTGCCCACTGGGCCATCCTGGGGAGAGCAAAGCCACAGTCCAAACAGTCCATAACAGACCCCACTGCCACTGGAGGAGGCAAGTTGGCCAGAGGACATCCTGCAGCCCTTCCCGAGATAGATCCTGCCCTGCCACGTCTGCCAAAGGGCCAGCGGTTCTTGCCCTGAAGGGCCCAGTTCAGCGGTTCTTGAGACGGCGGGGCCCAGTTCAGCGGTTCTTGCCCTGAAGGGCCCAGTTCAGCGCTTCTTGAGACGGCGGGGCCCAGTTCAGCGGTTCTTGAGACGGCGAGGCCCAGTTCAGCGGTTCTTGAGACGGCGGGGCCCAGTTCAGCGGTTCTTGAGACGGCGGGGCCCAGTTCAGCGGTTCTTGAGACGGCGGGGCCCAGTTCAGCGCTCCTTGCCTTGAAGGGCCCAGTTCAGCGGTTCTTGAGACGGCGGGGCCCAGTTCAGCGGTTCTTGAGACGGCGGGGCCCAGTTCAGCGGTTCTTGAGACGGCGGGGCCCAGTTCAGCGGTTCTTGAGACGGCGGGGCCCAGTTCAGCGGTTCTTGCCCTGAAGGGCCCAGTTCAGCGGTTCTTGAGACGGCGGGGCCCAGTTCAGCGGTTCTTGAGACGGCGGCCGGTCTATGGCCAACTGCTAATTGCCTGGTGGTGCCCTCCTGGGCAGCGGGGATGGTGCTCCTTCACTGCCCACCTGGGCTGTGGGTGGTGGGGCCCTCCTGGCCAGCTGGGCTGGGTCCTCCCTGGGCAGCGGCTATGGGGGTGGTGGGCTCTCCCGGGGCAGCTGTGCCGGTTCCTCCCGGGGCAGCGGCTATGGGGGTTGTGGGCTCCTCCTGGGCAGCAGGCCTGCTGCCTGACCCCTCCGACTTGCTGCCCTTGCCCTCCTTAGTCGTGGGCCTGTGGCCCTTTCCTCCCTTTGGAGCTGTGGCTGGTGACTGTCTCTGGGTGGTGTCCGGGGGGGATGTAGAAGGCGGGCTCCTGCGGCGACCCTTCCGCCTTCTGCTCCTCTTCCCAGGGGGTGGGCTGGCTGTCCCCTTGCTGCTGGGCGAAGACCCAGACATGCGGGCTGGCGGGCTCCAATACCCCTGCACCCTTGTCAAGGGGGCTGCAGGGCTGGTGGTGGCTGAGGTGCTCTTCTTACCCCGACGAGAAGGAGGGGGGGGCTCAGGGTCAGGAAAGAAGTTAGTAGTGGCGAGGAAGAGCTTCTTGGGACAATGGAGAGTGGTAGGTACAGTGGGAATGGGAGTGGAGGGAGAGGATGTGGTTGTAGGTGAGTCACGTTTGCTGTCTTTGGGTGCAGGTGCAAGAGGGATAGGCTGTCGTAAGGTGGATGGCTGTTGGGTGGGTGGGTGGCTGCGTTTGTGTGGTGTGGAAGAGGGGGTGACAGACACAGTGGGAGAGGACACAGGGGACGTGTAAATGGCAGTGGGGGTGGTGACTGCACGTGTGCGGACTGGAGTGGAGGGTGTGCTGGTGATGGAAACATTGGCTGATGGTGAGGTGAATGGAGGTGTGAGTGTAGACGTCACAGGGAGGGAGGAGGGAGACGAGGAGGTGGGGGTCACAGAGGTGGTAGTGACTGTTGGCATGTCTGCATCGGAATGTTGCGTGTGTGAATGTCTGCGTGATCTGTGGTGCTTATGTTTGGATGAGCTTCTCTTGGGTGTTGAGGTGTGTGCAGGCTGGTCTGATGGTGTGGGTGGGACAGGCAGAGGAACAGGAGACTGGGAGGAGGGAGTTAGTAGAGGCAGGCAGGAGACAGGGACAATGGCTGCCGTCAGTGCTGAGGCCAGAGCCTGGAACGATCGCTGATGGGCAGCCTGACCCGAATGAATGCCCTCCAGGTACGCATTGCTGCGATGAACCTCCCTCTCCACCCCCTGGATGGCATTCAAAAGGGTAGTCTGCCCAACAATGAGCGTTCGGAGGAGGTCAATGACCTCCTCACTGAGGGCAGCGGGGGAAACAGGGGCAGGGCCTGAGGTGCCTGGGGCGAAGGAGATGCCCGGCTTCCTGGCAGAGCGGGCACGGGGCGAACGCTGAGGGGCTGCTGGGAGGGCGGAGATGGTGCGCTGGGTGGCGGCTGTACCTGTAATGGCGGGGGGCACGGATGGTGCCACCCCCGCAAGGGAGCCCCCTTCCGAGGACGTGTCCGTGTCGCTGCAGGGTCCAGTCGTCCCCGTCGTGGAGCTCCCCTCGCCCTCCGTCTCACTGGTCCAGTCTGACTCTGTGGCATGGCCCTCCAGGGCCATGTGAGATGCAGCTCCCTCCTGCCCCGATGCCACTTCTCCTCCGCCTGATGATGCTGATGCACACAAGCACAGAAAGACAAACAAAAAGGGGGGGGGGAGAGAGAAATAAAGGGATATTGAGTACATGGATCTCCGGTACAGTTAGCGGACATGACAGACACAGATGCCCCCTGCACTAAGTTGCGCACTTGGGGTACGCTACGCATTCCGTGGAACATGCCCTACACGCCTAGAGTTGACAACTGCACCCATGGATGACACGGCCCAGGGATGGCTGTACTGACAAACTACTGAGGGTGGTGGCTGGGGACACAGGAGCTTACGGGGGTGCCCAGCCTACAGATATCGCCCTGGCCTAGGGGGACCCCCAGCCCTCCTCCCCCACCCAGACACTTCCACTGCGCGACAACAGAGTAGATAATGCTTGTACTCACCCCCTTGTGTCTGCTGTGCTGCCCTCACGCGCCCATCCAATTCAGGGTAGGCCACCGCCAGGATCAGGAACATCAGGGGGCTCAGTTGACGGCAGGCACCCCGCCTACGTTGGGAGGCCATCCCCAGCAGAGACTCGGCGGTCTTCTTGGTCCCGCGGCGGATGTCCTCCCACCTCTTGCGGCAGTGGGTGCCCCGTCGATGGTGGACCCCCAGGGCCCGGACTTCCTTGGCGATGGCACGCCAAATCCCGATCTTCTCATGGGCGCGGACCTATGTGACACGTACAGGGAGGGAGAAATACCACGTTCAAGTTTCTCAGCATTTTCCTTTCCAGTGGCCCAACGCCCCCATCCCCGCCAGGCCCCCCGCCATGCCCAACATGCCCCCCATCCCCGCCAGGCCCCCCGCCATGCCCAACATGCCCCTCATCCCCGCCAGGCCCCCCGCCAGGCACCCCCGCCATGCCCAACATGCCCCCCATCCCCGCCAGGCCCCCCGCCAGGCCCCCCGCCAGCCCCAACATGCCCCCCATCCCTGCCAGGCCCCCCGCCAGGCCCCCCGCCATGCCCAACATGCCCCCCATCCCCGCCAGGCCCCCCGCCATGCCCCCCGCCATGCCCAACATGCCCCCCATCCCCGCCAGGCCCCCCGCCATGCCCCCCGCCATGCCCAACATGCCCCCCATCCCCGCCAGGCCCCCCGCCAGCCCCAACATGCCCCCCATCCCCGCCAGGCCCCCAAGCCAGCCAGTGGCCCCAAATCCATATTGAGTTAAACTCACTTGTTGGTCTGGAGGACCGTAGAGTAGCGCATACTGGGGGAGGACCCCATCCACAAGTTTCTCCAACTCCTCTCCAGTGAAGGCAGGGGCCCTTTCCCCAGTCGCAGCAGCCATTGTCCCTTCCAGACCGAGGTCACAGCAACACTTGCAGTATAGGTCCTCTCCTGTGAAAGTTCAAGTCGCAAGTGGATAAGTAGATAGAAAATGGCGGTCACGTCCGCGGCGGTGCGTACCGCGGCGGTGCGTCCCGCCACCGCCGGCGCCCTTCGCCATTGGCTCCTGAAACCCATAGGCTTCAATGTTAACCAATGCGGCTTCGCGCCGCGGTCTTCGCCCGCCGCGGTGTGCCACGCCAGCGCATTGACCTCACATCCCATTGTCACACTTCACAGGTCAGGCAGCCGCCATTTCCAGGGCCCACATGGCTCAATTTCAACTGCGTCACACAGGCCTAGGCCTTGCATAGCCACTCAGACACGCCATTCACTGCATAGAGAATCGTATACTGTGCTAGCTGTGAGTACGTACCTGTGGGTTGCTTGACTGTGTGCTCCATGTTGTCCTTCCTAGGCACCGTCCGCTGGGTTGGGCGAGGAGACGGATGAATCCTCCCGTGTACCGACCGCTGGTGGACCTGTCGACAATGGAAGAACGCCACATTATCCTGACCTACCGTCTTAACCGTGCCACTATCCATGAACTGTGTGCCCAGCTGGAGCCCGACCTGATGTCCCCCATCCGCCAACCCACAGGGATTCCCCCTCTGGTGCAGGTCATGTCAGTACAACATTTCTTGGCAAGTGGGTCATTTCAGACAACCGTGGGAATTGCTTCCGGGATGTCTCAGCCCATGTTTTCGAAGGTGTTATCCAGAGTGTTGTCTGCCCTGATGAAATCCGTGAGGAACTACATCATTTTCCCTGAGGTGGGCGAATTGGCTACAGTGAAGGGTGATTTCTACGCCCTTGGACATATTCCCAACGTAATTGGTGCCATTGATGGGACCCATGTGGCTTTGGTTCCCCCAAGAGACAGGGAGCAGGTGTACAGGAACAGAAAAAATTACCATTCAATGAACATCCAGGTGGTGTGTTTGGCTGACCAGTACATCTCGCATGTAAATGCCAAATTCCCAGGGTCAGTGCATGACGCCTACATCCTCAGGAATAGCAGCATCCCTTACGTGATGGAACAGCTACAGAGACACCGTGTATGGCTAGTGGGGGACTCTGGGTACCCCAACCTGTCGTGGCTACTGACCCCAGTAAGGAATCCCCGGACCAGGGCAGAGGAACGGTACAATGAGGCCCATGGGCGTACTAGGAGGGTGATCGAACGCACCTTTGGCCTCCTAAAGGCCAGGTTTCGCTGCCTGCATATGACAGGTGGATCCCTAATGTACTCACCTAAGAAGGTGTGTCACATCATCGTGGCCTGCTGCATGCTTCACAACCTGGCTTTGCGCCGCCAGGTGCCTTTCCTGCAGGAGGATGGTCGAGACGGTGGTGTTGTGGCAGCGGTGGAACCTGAGGAGAGTGACGAGGAGGAAGACGACGGGGCTGAAACAGATAACAGGGACAGAATCATTGAACAGTACTTCCAATAGGACACAGGTAACATTTCAAAGATAATTTAGTAAATGTTAACTACTCTCCAGCATCTCTGCTGCCTGTCTATTTGCCCCAGTGTATGATGACTGAGTTTTGGCTTTTCCCTCCCTATTTCAGATCTGGGGTCCCCACTACGAGTCCTGTGCTTCGTTTCCCCATGGACTACAGCTTTGTGGCAGCTGTTTGTTGACTTCACCATGTACAAGGACATATTTGCACTGTCATGTCAATTACAATCTATTGAAATCACAGCCAGACTCCTGATATTTTGGTGCAAAATAGGTGTTTATTTAAGTGCTCAAAATGGGATGGGTGGTTTCAAGTGGGTGGGGGCTATGGTGAAGGAATGTCCATGGCAGAGTCCAGAGTAACAGTCACACAGGTGCATTGTCCAGAGGCCTGTGGAGAGATGGAGCATGGGCAGTTCAAGGATGGACAGGGTGACAATGTGGGACAGTGGGATGACATCAGGTGGTATCCTTTGCTGGCGGGGGTCTTGACATCCTACTCTGTCTTCTTGCGAGATCTCAGGACCCTCTTGCGGGGTGGTTCTTCTCCTGCAGGAGGTGGGGGTCTGGTGGGCTGCTGCTGTGTGGGGGCCTCCTGTCCACTAGCGCCGGCGGAGGTGGTTGGCTGTTCTTGGTCCAGGCTAGTGGCAGGAGCCCTTGGGTGTTGTTCAGTGTCCGCCCTGCTGTTTACGAGGTCCTGCAGCAGCCCTACCATGGTAACCAGGGTGGTGTTGATGGCTCTGATGTCCTCCCTGTACCCCCGATAGTGTTCCTCCTGCAGCACCTGGATCTCCTGGAACCGGGCCAGTACCGTCGCCATCGTCTCCTGGGAGCGGTTGTATGCTCCCATGATGGTGGTGAGGACCTCGTGGAGAGTGGGTTCCCTGGGCCTCTCCTCCCCCCCCTGTCGCACAGCTGCCCGCCGAGTTCCCCTGTTTCCCTGGGCCTCTGCCCCCTGGCCGGTGTGCCCACTGCCCCCAGGTCCCTGTTGTTGTTGGGGTGGTGGGTTATCCTGGGTGCCCTGTAGTGGTAGACACACCGCAGATTGACGCGCCCTGGAGACAGAGGCATGGGCCCGCTGGGTGGGAGCTGTACTGGTGTTCCCAGAGGGGTTTGGGTCTGTAGTGGCCTGGGCCTGTGTGAGGGGAACCGACTGTCCAGAGGTCCCCGATGGTCCGGGCTGGTCATCGGTGTCCAGGTCGACAGAGCTGCTGTCATCGCTGACGGCCTCTTGGGTGGGGGGTGTGGAGAATTCTGGCCCCTCCGCCGCAGTGTGTTGACGGTCGGGTCCTGCAGGGGTATAGAGGTATGGTTATAGTTTCAATGTGTGGCATATGGGTGTATCTGTGGGTTCTCGTGTCCCCAAGTGCTGGCATTCGTGTGTGGGGGCTTTGGTGAGGGTGGCTTGTGGGGGGGATGTGTATATGCATTGGGCATGCTTTGGTGATCGGTGTCCATGCTTAGTGGACGCATGCAGGCCTAAGTTTTGGGATGTGTGGGTTGTGATGGTGAGACATTGGCGGGGAATAGGTGTGCTGGGGGTGGGGGTGAGGATGGTGGTGGGGGTGAGGATGGTGGTGGGGGTGAGGATGGTGGTGGGGGTGGGGGTGAGGATGGGGGTGGGGGTGAGGGTGGGGTTCGAGGATGGGGGTGAGGGTTGGGGTCTGATTTGGCATGCAGGTGGGGGGGAAGCAGTATTGAAGCTTCAACTTACCAGTATCCATTCCTCCGCCGACTCCTGCGAGGCCGTCAGGATGCAGGATGTTCAAGACTTCCTCCTCCCATGATGTGAATTGTGGGGGTTGAGGTGGGGGTCCTCCGCCAGTCTTCTGCACGGCGATGTTGTGCCTGGATACCATGGAACGCACCTTCCCCCGTAGGTCGTTCCATCGCTTCCTGATGTCTTCCCGATTTCTGGGGTGCTGTCCCACTGCGTTCACCCTGTCGACAATCCTCTGCCATAGCTCCGTCCTCCGGGCAATGCTGGTGTATTGTATCTGTGTGCCGAACAGCTGGGGCTCTACCCGAACGATTTCCTCCACCATGACCCTGAGTTCTTCGTCTGTGAAGCGGGGTTGTCTTTGGGGTGCCATGGGGTGGTGTGTATGATGTGTGGGGTGGAGTATGTGTATTTAAGTGAGTTGAGTGTGGTGGTGTGTGTTGTTTTGTGTGTGGATAGTGTGTGGGTGATGGTGTTGAGTGGCTGTGGCTGTTATTTTTTGGATGCTGGTGTCTCGCTCTTGCCTTCTTGACGAATTTTTTAGCGTAGGGGTTTGTGGGTGATGTGGGTGTGTGTTTTATATTGTATTGTGTGTGTGGGAGTGGTGTGTGTATGTGTATCAGGTGTGTGGGATTCAAATCGTCCAATGTGGCTGAGTTTTGTTCGTTTGTGTGTATTCTGACCGCGGCGGTGTGTCCCGCCAATGGAATACCGTGTTTGAATGACCGCCGCGTGGATTCGTGGGTCGTAATGGGATGGGCGTATTTCTGTTGGCGTGGCGGTGGAGGTTTGGTCACCTCCACCTTTCCGCCGACCGCTGGTCTGGCGGTCTGTTGTGGCGGTCGGATTTTCGGAGGTTTGCCTTCTGCGGGTCAGAATGACCGTGGCGGGTTTCCGCGACCTCGGCGGGATTATGGAGGATTTCTGACCGGCGGTAGGCGCCTTTTACCGCCGAGGTCAGAATGACCCCCATAGTCCTGTACACCAAGACATTTCCATCACAGAAGCTGTCAAACAACTAACAGATGCCAATTACTGTAAGAAACTTAAAGAAAAACCACAAAAGATATTCAGAAGAGTCTCAAAACCACACTGGATGAATGGTATATTCAAAGTCTCCTTACACTGGGAGAAGGAAACTACCCATATATTGAACATCCTATCATGGGCACATTTTCCTTATTCAGTATAATTCACAAGTAAGGGTTTGCACCCCCTGAACATCCAAATTATAGCTGGAATAATTTCTGTATGTTCTCAAATAGGAGAATATATCGACCCATACCTACAACCCTTTGGCCCATTGAAGTTAGGCACAGTTATTAACTTAATAATATTCCTTATTGCCCAGGTCACAAATTTCAATTTCTATGTTTTCCAAACAATAAGACCCCCATGGGGTGGTAAGAAAACCCATCAGCTCTTCTGGCATACCAGGATTTATTTATGGTAACTTTGAAGACATGAAAACATTCCACTGGGGACTTCAGTTGTGGAAAGTGAGCAGGAATCTCTAGAAAAAAACTAAAGATTCAAATGAGGAATTACTAGGGAATCGAGTGTGATATCCATGATTCCCCCAGTGATTCCTCATTACTTAGTGAATCCTTAAGGTCTAACTTGTAATGGTCAAAATTTGACCCTACCCCTGGAGATACCAGTACACTGGTATCAGTAATTTTGGTGGTGGGGAAATATGTAGCATGCACCAGGGCACTTGTAATGAGACCTTGGTGTTCTCTAAAATTCTGCCTCAAATATTTCACTCGCAACAAATTGCAATCTTCCTCACATTGCTCCTGTCTTGAATGCTTCTACTGCAATGGCCTTCTACTGGGACTCCCTGCTAAGATGACAACCAAGCTTCGTCAAGAGCAAATCTGTCATCTTGACTCATTCTATGTTTAAAACCTGGCTCACATTTTTCCCATGTTAATGCCCCTCCATCAGCTCTCAGTCATGGGAAAGGCTGACTCATATATACTCTGGGCCCGATTACAAGTATGGCAGCTCATAGGACCACTGTACCCGCTGCAGCAGTCAGACAGCAGCATAGATCCCGCAGTGCCAGAAGTGCAGAAAGTCGTGGTCAAGCACAGCAGTGCCACTGTCGGCATGGTCATGCTGATCTTGACTTTCCTTTCTGTCATCCTTTTCATAGTGGTATCACCCCCATGAAAAGGTTGGCAGAAAGGCGGAGTTGGGGCCACAGGGGTCTCCTGCACTTCCCACAACTATGTTGTAGGCAGTGCAGGGACCCCCCCCTTTCAGTGCACTCAGAATTAGCACTGTCTGCCCTGGCAGTGTGCATTCTGAGTGTGCTGTGTGTGGCGGCAATGGTTTTGGCTCCCTTTGAGAGACAAAGCCAATGCAGTCCCACTGTTTCTGCCAGCCAGCACGGCGGAAACATCATAATATGTCAGTTGGGAGGCCGCCGTCTTGGTGGCCGTCTCCCACCACCGTAATGGCAGTCTGGCGCTCCAACCGACAAACTCCTATTAAGGCTATTTGTTTTATGAAAGAGGCCCACCACTTCTCTCTGCCTCATCAACTTTAAAAAACTAACTGTTCAAAGGGATTTTGATTTTCCGGCATGCTGATAACCTCGTTTGACCCTGCTCGTTCTCTCCGTATAATCTTCTCAATCTGTAAAGCCACTAAATAGTCCTGATGTGTATTGAGATTGTTTCCTAAAATCTAAGAATAAGTGACATGGTTATTGTAGTGTGGTCAGTACAATACTAACACAAACATAGCTGTCAGTGTAACATTTAGTCAAATGAATATTGTTCAACAGCTGCTATTTTAATCATTACGCATATTAATGGTTACATCTGTACAGAAAATGATGACATTATTTAATACAAAATATTTCAATGAAACTCATTTAATCTCTTTATACTAGGTCACTTCCAGTTAAAGACAAGTGGCATATAGTTGATACATTCTGCATTTATTTATTTTAAGATTAGGCTAATTATTGATGGAGTGATCCTGGTAAATTGTGAATTGTTGTTAAACAATTGTGCAGCTTGTTTTTAAACATAAGTGATTATGCTAACAAAATGTCTAAGGAGATGAATTATGTTATGTTATTGAACAAAGGGGAACCACATTAAATAAGCACTGGTAAAGTCAATAGATCACGCCTTTGTTACCTATTGCCTTTGCCAATTGCTTTTGGCAGTGCTGTATAACGTCAGAACCCTGTGCACCACTGTCAAAATAAAAAACAAAAAATGTGCAATGGCGATCACTTTATTCCACTGTGGCAGGCATGCATCAGAACACAGAGGTGCCAGCAGAATGTTGTGGAAGCCATTTGCCTTATTGTTTTATTTTCTCATCCAAGATGGTGAAATGCAGAAATCTCAGTTATATATTAGTCACAACAGACTATATAGCGGATTTCACGCTATAGATCGGTGAATCTTTTGAATCTGCTTTAAAGAAAATGTCAGAGTCATCAAATCAAATTTCAAACAATGCACTATACATTATAAAGCTAATGAAGACACACCATGATCAATGCTACCATGATAAAGAACCACATCAGTTTATGAAGAAGTAAAAATGTTTACTTCCCTATATTAACAATGCTAAAGTCACGAATATTAATCTCAAACTCGATTGATACATGTAAATAAGACAATAAAGGCTGATTGAGTCGGTGAATTAATCTAAGTTTAATCAACCCAATGAGAAATATTATTCCAGTAGAGAATACACAAAACAATAGCAATAGAATCTGAGCAAGAGAAATTGAATACATTCAATCAACAAACGAAAATGACCATTCATGAGTATGAGAGTAACACCTTACTAACCACTAATTAGCGTTAACATGTTGGGCTTTATGCAAAAGATTCAGTGACATGAATTTAGAAAACATCTAGCTATGGCATTATCAAAACAGCAGCAGTATTAAAACAGTAGCAGTTGGTACTTGAAAAACTAAAGACAAATAACAATGCACAGATTTCTCATAATTACTTAGCCTAAGGTAATCAGCAACAACTTCTACTTCAGCAGGAGAACAACTGCGTCAGCATCGGGACAGGAACAGGGGAAGGGGGAAGGTTTGGAATTTGGACTATAAGATCACTAAACCATCAGCGTATTAGTCCAGTATTGAACAGTCATAGTAAACTGAGAAAATAAAGTACCAGAATGTCAGTAGATTGACTGGCAAAGCATGAAGTGTCAAAGTGACAGATCACACCAAGTGCATGAAGAGAAGTCCCAGGAAAGAATGCCCTCCAATGACAAATGACGACTGACAATAAATTAAACTTACTAAATATGTCCATTGGACAAAAACATTGTACAAAGAAAGAACATCCAATTACAAACACCTTAGATATTAAAATTGCATAAAATGTTAGCTTTAAGAACACTCATTGGCTTCTGCTCCTCCTGCATAATTCAAACTTTTACAAAATATATCTTGCACACTTCCTTCTCCGGCTGCATCTGTAGGCCCTTTTGTTTGCATCTTCCGGATTTGCTTCTACTAGACAGTGGTTACAAAGATGTGGAAAGATTTCTCGTTGCACCATTTCCTTTGAGAGAAATACATGGGTTAGAAACATAACTACATACAAATATGCAAATTCAATGAATGGAGTCTGTTAAACAAAGAGTTTGAGCTAAGTCATTAGCTGTCTCTTATTATGCCGATGTGGCATGAGCATGTTTTGATACATACATTACATAGTACATTCTACCTATATTGTAATAAATTTACACATTTGTACCAAAAAATAAAAGTTCAGAATCACTGCAAATATTAATTTCCCTGTGCGAAACGTCTCATTTCAGTCTATAAAACATATTCATTTGCTTATGTGCCTCAAGTACGTGTGAAAACATACTATTAGTTTGACAATGCGCTGTATGCATTATTATGGGCCACCCATCAAATGACGAAACAAAAATGTGTGGTTCTAACTATGTGTAGTTTCAGTGTCAAATATGACATCAGCATGCAAATACAGTCACAACAACACAGCACACTGAATGTTCACCTTAGGTACAAAAAGCAAAGACAACACCCTTTCAACCACACAACGTACATAGTGTAAAATGCTACCCCTGTAGGCAAGTGCTCCTGTGACCAACATAGGTGTAGTAGGCTATATATAGTATTAAATTGCAATACAGTACAATACAAAAACAATTATAAGGTACCTTCTAACCAGGGCCAGCCTTGGGCATGGGTGAGCTGGGCTTAGGCCCACAGCACCAATATGCCAAGAGGTGCAGCAGGGAGCTGCCTGACAATGTCATGCAAAGAGCAGCTCAACCATCCCACTTGGTCTCAATTGGGTCCTGTCAAAGACTTTGTAATGAGCCCTTAATGTACCAATGTAGGCAAGCACTTCAGTGATCAACATAGGTGTAGTAAGCTTAATATAGTATAATATTGCAATACAATACAGATACAAATTACAACGTACCTCCCAACCAGGACTGTCCCTGGACATGGACAAGCTGGGCCCAGGCCCATAGCTTCATTATGTTGAGGGGCGCAGCCGGGAGCTACCTAACGTCATGCAAACAGCAGCTCGTCCATCCCACCTGGTGTCAATCGGGTCCAGTTGAAGACTTTGCAATCAGCCCTTAATGTACCTCATCATAATTGTTAGTACTCCATCAACTCCTTGCCCTCTTCTTAAATTCCTCATAACTCCTGCAGTCACACCATAATGACCCCCGACCCCCATAACAAACACCAAATTTTCTTTCCACCAAGGGGTCTGTCCTGGTCAATCTGATTTAGGCCTGACCTTGCTCTCAACTACACCTCCAACCACTATTTCTACCCCTACAATAGTGCCCCCGATGCAATGGTGTGCTTAGGAAGGCTTTGATGCTGGGTGGGTCTAGGAGTGGGCAATTAACAGAGGGGTCGAGACACTGCAAAGGGGAATTTGGCAGCAAGACTGGAAGGGCCAAGTTTCAGGAGCCCATTGTGCAGCCCACATCATACACATTGCTCCATTCTGCTCGGGCTCCATGGCCAATACATTTGCAGACATAAGAAAATGGACATAAAACCCAGGGCCCTCGTCCCTGTGCCAGAAATGGTGAGTGTTTTTAATTCTTGAAAGGGAATCTTGTTTCACTTTCTTCTCCCATCCCATTTTTCCTGGTACTAAATTAAACTACTTCTCTCTTTAGTTTCTTTTTCCACCCCCTTGCTGTACCTCTCTGGTTTCATCACCGGTTCACTCAACCTTTTTTGAACATTACTTTTCTTTTTGTTTACCCTCTATGCTTAAACTGGTGCTTATTCATATTTCCTCTTATTCTCGCTTCTATCAAAAGTATAATTTGCATTCTCTTTTGCCCTGCCCCTATAACTCAGATTTTTTATTCATCAAAAAAACTTAACTTCCTTGCTCCCTACTTGCTTGCCATTTTAGTTTATCATTATATTATCTTGCTTTATCACCTCTTCTTGTTCCATCCTTCTTGCACCTACCTTTTCTCTCTTTCTTGTTTTACTCCTCACTCATGGCTTTTGTTTATCTATCCTATTATTTTACCACACTCTCTGTAGCCTTTAGTTCTCCCACAATGGGTAGATGACTATTAGATTTTTTGCAACATACACAATGGAAGGCACTCTAAAGTACAAGAACATTATTTGCTTTGCCTATGAACAGATGTTTTTCTGATGTGTACTCTCTAGCCACTATATTGTATCTCTTTCCCATAATGTGCCCCTTACCCCTAAAATAACGAATGCCAACTCACAGCCATCACAGTACAATGCAACAGTTGAGCATGATTCTGGACTTTACACAATAGCCAAAAAGACCAATGTGCCTTTGGTTTGGGCCTACCACGCAGTGCAAGCTGTCTAATTGCAAAAGATCTGTTTTCTGTGTACCAAAATGTTAGCGTGGGCTTAAAGCCCACCCAGTGCTTTCCATTGATTGGCTTTATTGTCACTCATTTTCTTGCTTCTTGTCCAGTGGTTTTCCTTGCCCACCTTATAGTTGTCCCTCTCCTGGTGTACATCCTCTTTACTTGTCCTTTCACTGCTCACTTATAGCGAATAACTTTTTTCTTTATGCTTAAGCAGTCCAAGAGTTCAGGTGTTTTCCAGCTGACTTCCTTGTGTGCTTCTCTTCTCCCCTACTCTGTTACTCTCTTTCATCCATACACGCCTGTTCCCCAAGCTCTCTTCTGTGTGCTTCTTTCCCCATTATGCGTTCCGTGTTGCTTTCTCTCGCCCATGTGCTTCTGTGGTGTTCTTTCCCTCTTGTGCTTCTCCGCTTTGCCTGTGTGTGCTGCTTTTTCTCTTACCCACTCTTCCATTACACCCCCACCAGCCCATAACGCCAGTAGTTTCTTTTTTCTTTAATTGGTGCTTTCCTGTTAAAAAAAAAATATATATATATGATTTTTTTTTATACACTTATTCATTTGGTGCCTGCCATTGTGAGAGCCGAAATTTAGAGTGAATAATTACCTTTTACATACTCATACTTATGTACTAATGTGTGAAATAATTTGGTAATAAAAAGTTATTTCAACACAGAAAGTGCCTTTTAGATTGACTGCCATCAAGTGAAATGCCTGCACATTGAAGCAACGTTGTAATGGAAAATATTCTGTCTCTTTAAGAACATGTTATCTGCTAAAATAAATAATGAAATAATACAAGTATTTCTTGTTCTCTGCTGTGCCTCAAGCAGACAAAGCCACAGTGCAAAGTTATCTAACACTTGGTATTCCTACTATCGAAACATTTGTACACTTTCATGCATGCATGGAGTGGTGCTTGGCTGGCGGTGTGTTTTGGCTTTCAGTTACTAACAGTGCATTTTATTTTTGTGAAATCTCACGTTAATAAAATTTGACCTACTGAACCATCACTCACCCTCGTGCCAAATCCAACCAGTGTGTGTGTGTGGTAAAATAAAAAATGAAAAAACCTGCTCTGCTGTAATCAGGCGGCAAAGCACACATGTGACAGGCTATGTCTCGGGTGGGATCCCAATGATGCATCATGCCACCAACTAGGTTGGTGGGTAAGGTGTCATTTTAATATAACCTAAGGGTGTTTCTTTTCACAATTTGAGTGTTTGGAACATCACAGAAGTAAGAGTCTTGGTAGCATGCTCGCTTATTCTCTAAGGACAAATTACCAATTCTAGATAAGTTTGAAAACTAGACACCCAGTGGATCCCAACCAGTTTCTTAGGGCCAAATGTATGAACACATTTTCCCATAGACACAAAATGGGTAAAACCCTTTGCTACATCTGGCTCTTAGTCGCAATGGCGTGTAAACATAAAAATGTGACAAAAATCACATCTTTTTCTTGTGTTTCTGTACCATATTCTTCTAGAAGCACAAAGAAACCAGAACTTCCTACCACCCACCATTCCCCCCCAGGCTCGTGATAAAAATGCTACCTCACTTGTGTGGGTGGCCAAGTGCCCACAACAGGGAAGGGGCCAAAAGACAATGTGGAGACATCAAAATGATCTATTACAAAACTACCTGTTTTTGAAGTAGGGGGAGGGCACCTGCATTTTTGGTCCCAGGCAGGCCGGTAATCTAGGGAAATCTACCAAACCCAGACATTTTTGAAAACTAGACACCCAGTGGAGTCCAGGGAGGTGTGGCTTGCGTGGATCCCCCAGCTTTTTCTGACCCAGACTCCGTTGTAAACCTCAAAAGTTGCTGAAAAAAACACATTTTCCTCACTTTTCTTTGTAGGATCACTGCGCAGAGACAAATTTCCTACCACCCAGTGTTCCCGTCGGCCATCAGGTAAAATGATACCTCACTTGTGTGGGTCTCCAAAGCAGATTCAACCTACAATTGTATTTAAAAAATGCGCTTATTAACTCACTGTGATATTCCCACAATCTCTACACATGTTTGGCCCTTCCTTGTTGCAGGCACTTGGGCCATCCAGACAAGTGGGGTATCGTTTTTATTGGGAGACCGAGGGGAACATTGGGTGGTAGGATATTTGTGCCGGTGAGTTGATCCCACACAGAAATGTGAGGAAATGGATTTTTTAGCAAAATTTGAGGTTTGCATGGGATTCTGGGTAAGAAAACACTGGGAGATCCACGCAAGTCACACCTCCATGGACTCCACCAGGTGTCTAGTTTTCAGAAATGTCTGGGTTTGCTATGTTTCCCTAGATGACTTCCGAGCCCAGTGTCAAAAACGCAGGTGACCCCCCTTGCAAAAACAGGTAGTTTTGTAATAGATATTTTTTGTTGTGTCCATGTTGTGTTTTGGACCCTGCCCGGTCACTGGCCCTAGGCCTACCCACACAAGTGAGGTACCATTTTTATTGGGAGATGTGGGGGAATGCTGGGTGGAAGGAAGTTTGTGGCTCCCTCAGATTCTAGAAGTTTGCAGCACCGAAATGTGAGGAAAAAGTATTTCTAGCCACATTTTGAGGTTTGCAAAGGATTCTGGCTAACAGAACGCAGTGAAAGTCCCGCAAGTCACCCCATCCTGGATTTCCCTAGGTGTCTAGTTTAAAAAAAAAAAAAAAACAGGTTTTGTAGGTTTCCCGACGTGCCAGCTGAGCTAGATGCCAAAATCCACAGCTAGGCACTTTAAAAGAAATACGTCAGTTTTCAATGTAAAAATGTGATGTGTCCAATTTGTGGGTTTGGTAGGTTTTCTTAGGTGCAGGCTGAACTAGAGGCCAAAACTCGCAGCTAGGCACTGTGCAAGATACACATCAGTTTTCATTAGAAAAATGTGATGTGTCCATGTTGCGTTTTGGGTCTTTTCCTCTTGCAGGCACTAGGCCTCCCCACACAAGTGAGGTACCATTTTTGTATCAGGAGACTTTGGCGAATGCTGGATGGAAGGAAGTTTGTGGCTCCCCCCAGATTGCCAAACTTTCCATCATCGAAATGTGAGGAAAAAGTGTTTTTTAGCCACATTTTGAGATTTGCAAAGGATTCTAGGTGACATGATCTAGTGAAAGCCCCACAAATCATCTTATCCTGGATTCCCCTAGGTGTCTAGGTTTGAAAAATGTGTAGGTTTGGTAGGTTTGCTAAAGTTCCGGCTGAGCTAGAGGCCGAAATCCATAGCTAGACACTTTACAAAATACACATCT
This sequence comes from Pleurodeles waltl, assembly GCF_031143425.1. NCBI lineage: Eukaryota > Metazoa > Chordata > Amphibia > Caudata > Salamandridae > Pleurodeles > Pleurodeles waltl. Next base: position 828,378,926 of record NC_090437.1, on the reverse strand, counting down.
GTTTTCATTAGAAAAATGTGATGTGTCCACATTGCGTTTTGGGTCAGTTCCTGTTGCAGGCAATAGGCCTCCCCACAAAAGTGAAGTACCATTTTTGTATCGGGAGACTATGGTGAATGCTGGATGGAAGGAAGTTTGTGGTTTGCCTTCGGATTCCAGAACTTTGCATCACAGAAATGTGCGGAAAGTCTGTTTTTAAGACAAATTTTGAGGTTTTCAAAAGATTCTGGGAGACAGAACCTGGTGAGAGCACCACAGGTCCCCCGATCCTGGATTCCCATAGGTGTCTAGTTTTCACAAATTTACAGGTTTGCTAGGTTTCCCTAGGTGCAGGCTGAGCTAGACCCCAAAGTCAACAGCTAGATACTTTTAAAAAAAATAAGTCTGTTTTCTGTGGAAACGTAATGTGTTCACTTTGCGTTTTGGGGCATTTCCTGTTGCGGGCACTAGTGATGTGTCCATGTTGCATTTTGGTGCATTTCCTGTTGTGGGCACTAGGCGTACCCACACACGTGAGGTACCATTTTTATTGAATGACTTGGGGTGGGACACATAATAGAAGAACAAGTGTTACTGCCCATTGTCATTTTTACCTTCCAATTGTAAGAAAGAAGTCTATTTGAGAAATGCCCTGCAATTCACATGCTAATATTGGGACCCCTAATTCAGAAATGTGCAAACAGCCACTGTTCTAAACTCCTTATCTTGTGCCCATTTTAGAAATACAAAGGTTTCCTTGATACCCATTTCTCACTCTTTTTATTTTACCAAATGAATTGCTGCGTAGCAGATGTACAATAAAAACCCATTGCAAGGTGCAGCTAATTTATTGGTTCTGGGTACCTTGGGTTCTTGATAAACATACAAGCCCTATATATCCCCCCAACCAGAAGAGTCCAGCAGACATAACGGTATAATGCTTTAAAAAATCTGCCATAGCTGGGAAAAGCTACAGAAGAAAATGTAGACAGAAATGGCTGTTTTTTTAAATTCAATTTCAATATATATTTTTTTACTTCAGCGGTTACTTTATGTAGGAAAACCTTAAAGGATCTACATAAAGGACCCCTTGCTGAATTCAGAATGTTGTCACTTTTCAAAAATGTTTAGCTGTCCAGGATCCACCATTGGTTTTACACCCATTTCTGTCACTAACTGGAAGGAGGCTAAAAAGAACAAAAAATAGTAAAAATGGGGTATGTCCAGGTAAAATGCCAAAACTGTGTTGAAAAATCTGGTTTTCTGATTCCAGTCTGTCTGTTCCTGAAATCTGGGAAGATGGTGATTTTAGCACCACAAACCCTTTGTTGTCATTTGCAGGGGAAAAAATGCATGCTTTCTTCTGTAGCACTTTTTTCCCCATTTTCCCCCCAAAATGCAAATTTTGGCTAATTTGTTGGTCTCCTCCAGGGGAACCCACAAACTCTGGGTACCTTTAGAATCCCTCGGATGTTGAAAAAAAAGGGTGCAACTTTGGCGTGGATAGCTTATGTGGACAAAGTTATGAGGGCCTAAGCATGAACTACCCAAATAGCCAAAAAAAGGTTTGGCACAGTAGGGGAAAAGAACTGGCAGCGAAAGAGTTAACACAAATTGCTGTCTACTAACATTTGTAGGAAGCACTTTCTGCCAAAAACATGCCTTTTCATAGCAGGTGCCAGGGAGGAGTTTTTTTTCGTGCAAACTTCTCAAACTTTCCATGTGTGCTGCAATATAAAGCACAGAAAGTGGGAAAAGTTTTTAAGTATTGCCTGAGAATAGAATTTTGTACTGGAAGAGTATACTTCCAATACAAATCTACATAAAACAGCAAGCACACACAGGTTCAGAGTGCCAGCGTTAGAAAAGAGAGCAGCTGTGCCATATCTTAGTAGATATTTTTTTGTGCTGCTGTCTTGCCCTAGGCCAACACAGAGCACAAACTTTGATTCCGGTGCTGTGTTATAAATTAGTAAATGTGCACCCTTGTGACTTCATCTGAACTTACCCACCTTTGTTCCCAAAATCTCTTGACCTCCCCGAGTCCCTAGCTCTGTCACTCAATGCCTTTTATACCACAAAGATTTACTAATAGATGAGCTATGTATTGTGTAGGCAAACGTATTGGTGCTCCAACTACAGTTCTATTAAGGCCATGGTTCATGAATTTCCCAAATAAAATAACAGAACTGGTGTATCATAACCGAATCTCTTGATGCATTTAAGGTTAGTGAAGCTGCACGAGTTCTGATTGAACCAAGATATTGTTCCAACACTGATGGTGTAATAGGTGTAAAACACATAGGAGTCACAGGAGTATGGTATGAACTTATGAATATGCACCACTGCGTATCACTGCTAACAAACAAAGTATCTTTCCCAAACAATGCAGTCTGACATCCTTTCTACTAACTTTGCCCAAGTAAGCGGTGCAGGAACAGGGCATTGTTATACTTTCCAATCAGAATTTGGAGTTTAACCTTGACCACCCTAGTGGGAGAGGTGGGGGCACATCTATAATATATAGGCAGAGCTATAGCTGTTCGGTTTTCTCCAACATAAAGTTACAATTGCTTGATCCTTTCTCTCTAGCCTGGCCAATCACTTCATAATTAAGTTTGGTTAGCCAGTTATACTGAAATTAAGTGAACACCCTGTTAAAGATCTCTACTTGGCAAGACCTTTCAATAAACTCAAACAGGTTGCGGTCCTTTGCTCTCTGAAAGAGACTGCCCCCACACAATCCGGATCTATTAAGGAAGATGCCAATGGGGTCAATAGTTGGATCTGAAATGTGGTGGAAAAACTGGGGCCTATGTCTATGCATAATTCTTGCCGAAATAAACTTTCCAGGCCTTGGTTTACCAAATGCCTAAGTGGGGAGAAGAAATATTGTAAAAATATGGAGAGACGCTGACAGAATGGCTACAAAGAGAAGGACAAAGCCTTATATATCGAAGCATTAAGAAAACATTACTCCTATGTTTAAGAAAAGATTAAGGCAGTGGATAATAAATCCAGGGAAATTTTTTTATGGTGGTGAAAAACTTCATGTCACCTACGGCATGTGCCAGAAGCCAACAACTATCAGCGTTATGGTCTGAAAAACTGACCACCTTCTTTCAGAGTAAAATCTCCAGCATCCTATCTAGTCTTAGCACCATTCCGTTGAATGATGTGGGGTCTGTGGTCACAGTGGATAAGATGGTGGCTAAAGCGGTAGAGTGATTGCTATCATCATTTGACCCTATTCCTCTGGATAATACTCTAGAAGCTATTCAAGGTCTTAAATCAGTATCACCCTCGGATCAGTGCCCACCTAACCATTTAGCTATGAGGGCACTTAACCCTCTAGTTAATAAAGTGCTCAATGACTCGCTGTCTACAGCGGTTATGCCACAAACCTGGAAAAAGGCAAAAATACTCCACCACTGAAAAAACCCTCAGTGGACTCTAACGTATTGTCTAACTACAGGGAAATTTCTCTGCTCCCTGTTCTGCCCAAGCTGCTGGAGAAATTTGTCAACCAGCAACTTTCACACTACCTGGAGGCTAATAACCTTTTCCCACCCAAGTCATTCGAGCTTCAGATCCGATTGTAGCACTGAAATAGTCCTGCTTGAGGAAAGAGAGTATATCAGAAACACCCTTGATGCAGGGGGGAATGCTGCGCTGATAATGTTAGATCTATCAGCAGCCTCCAACACGGTCCCTCACTCCAGGCTTCTAGCTCACCTTCAGTCAACTGGACTAGATGGTCACACTTTGAATTAGCTGTCCTCCTTCTTAAGTGACAGGAGGTTTGGACCCCACTATTCTCCTCAGGATCAACAGAGTTAAAAGTGGGGGTTCATCAGGGCTTGATCCTAAGACCCATTTTGTTTAATATCTACCTCATGCCACTGACACATCTGTTGGAAGGGTTCGGGGCTAAAACAATTTCCTATGCGTATGACACGCAGCTACTCTTCTTCTTTCAGAAAGGAGAAGAAATTGCACTGGACCTTTTTAAATCCTGCCCAGCTGCTGTTGTTCATTGGATGACCCTTAACCAACTGATGTGTAATGGAGATAAGACCAAAGGTCATTTCTTCAGCCACAATCCCCTGCCTGGCAGACCATTTGGTCAGAGAGGGCTTTACCTGTCAGCCAGCAATCAGGGGTTGTTAAGAACCTGGGGCCAAGTTAAAGAAAAACTGCTGCCCTGCCAGCAACAAGGTCCTGCTTTGACCTACTTCGCATGTTGAAAAGGTTTCTCCATTTCCTTTCTCTCCAAGTTACGAAAACAGTCATTTAGGCACGCATCGCATCTAGGTTAAACTATACATTGGTCTGCTTGACTACCAGCTAACTACACTGCAGGTGCTACCAAAACACAGCAGTCCTTTTACTCCTCAATAATTGTCTGAGGATGCAGGTGTTTCCTCACCTACACTCTTTACACTGACTCCTGATGAAGAAGTGCATTCTCCCTTTAAAGCTCTATCTGGTACTTACCCACAAAGTGCTTCATCATACTGGGCCTGGCTATCTTGTCTTCCCACTAGGAATCTATGCTTCTCAAGCAGGGAGCTTATTCCAGATCAACATATGGTGCACCAGAGCAGGCAGGTCCTCCTTTTCCTAGTTGGGTCCCTCGGTCTGGAATAAGCTCCCCCAAGACTTTTGCTCAATCGAATCAGTCTCTATCTTTACGAAGAGGCTAAAATCCTGGGTTTTTTTGGTGCTCAAAGCTAAGTTGCCCTACCTGCGAGCTTAGCACCAGGACACTCCCAGGAGCTGTGCACTTTATTAACCTTGATTCATCATCATTACCTGGATTTCATCCACCACATTAAGGCTCTCGTCATTCTTTCCACTCACATACATGAATTTACTCGTCAAGGCGCAAACAAAAAAATCAATTGTCAGTACTAACATTCATGCATAAATCCATCTACTTTACATGTAATCACTAGCAGGCGATTATCCATCCATTTGCGTACCGCTTTCATTCGCCGATTAAAACATCCACCTACTCATCAAGGAATTTATTCTATTCATCCATATGTAACAACATATCCTGCAATCCAAAAATTAAACGATCCTCATGTATCCATCTGCCCACATGAGTGTATGTGAGTTGTCTGAATGTATGAATATCTGCAAACAAGTTTCCTCCGAATATGTGCCTCTGCTTGTGAGGTCTATGTGCGATTGGGTTCCTCTATTCGTGATGAGTGTGTGTACACCTGCGTTCCTATACATGCTTGTATGTTTGTTGATCTGTGTCTGAGCTACTGTGCGTGTCTCTGCCTTTGCGCTTTTTGTGTGTGCAAATGTGTGTATACACGTGGATCGTTTCTGTGCAAATTCACAAAACAAGAACCTCATTTACTGGCTTTGTCAGAGCTTGTTTTACGATACATTGGAGTATTGATGTTTTTTTCATGAAAACATGCCGCCCGTGACACCATAGGCTAACAAGCCTTTTAGTATAAACACTGCTAAATTGCAAATTTCAAAAGAGACATTTATCTGGTTATAAAATCCTGTTGCTGAAATTGTCCAGACCGAGGAACTGAATCAGCTGACTTAGATTGTTCCATCACACAGCAGTGCTCCCAGGCATGTGTGTTTCCAGACTTGAATTTGCTCACAAAGGGTTTTCGCCATAAACTACGTAGAGGCAGTTTACCCTAGTCTGTCTTTTTAATACAAACATTTAAAAAGCAACAGCTCCAAGGAATGAAAATTTCCGAAGAGTCCCAACTACCAAAAAATGCATCTTCTTTTGAAGTTTAAATGGTATGGAGAATATCATGATTTTCAAATATTGCTGGCAGAAAAAAAATTCCGCAAGAAAGGAAGCTATAAAGGCGAGGTGCCGTACCATTAAACCAGTATGCGTCAATGAGAAAATATCTTGTAACATCAGTGTGCAAAAATATTCGATAGCATTAGCATATATACACACAATGAATGTGCTTTTCGCTCAGGCAACAAACGTGCACGTGCTAGGAAACACGTGCTAGCGCAGGTGTATTAATAAAAATTATTAATGAATGATCATGTATTCGGAATAATAAGTTGTGCAGAAAATATAATAACATAGAAAAATAATGCACACATTTGAAAATGTGATTACAAAGAGTGGCCGCCAATGTTCACGAAGTGTACTTATTAATATGCTAACTCTGTGAAAAGTTGAATATATGTTTGACTAATGTAGTAATATGTCATATTAACGGTTATGCATTATGCTCTAGCTTTATTAATTGTAGGCCTTAACTTAGCGAGTGTCCTGGCCTACTTGCCAGGCCTCATGTCAAAGCTGCATTTCCTAATGTTTAATAAATGGCTGTCCTAGAGAGTTAAACTCTGATTTCATTTTGCATTGTTTAAATGAGCTCACAAGGGAAGTTTTCTCATGAGGACCAACTGCTAGAAGACACTGTTCTTGCTAACATAACATTTTGCTGTTCTTTCTAATGTAACATTTTGTGTGTAAAGTGTGCAAGACTGACTTTCTCAGGAGGAGAACAATGGAGATACTGACTAAAGTGGAAGCTGCAACAATATTATTACCTGACAAGCCGGATGATGAGGACATTACAAGACAAACCAATCAATGACATGTGCACGGAGTAATGGTAGAATTCATAGATTTTGAGTTTTAGTTGTATTGGACAAAGTGTGAACATGCGATTAACTGAACAATAGGGATTTAGGACATAGTTTTCATAGTTTTAATATAATGACACTGCACTCAGAGAAGACACCTACATTGCCCATTTTTTTGCTGGCCAAAAGGCCAATATTTCTTATGGTCTTGACAAGAGACGTGCTTAGCTTTAATTCCTAAAGACTTTACGTTTTCTGAACTTTGATGCTGAATCCTAGCGCCTTGCTGATCGACTAATGTCCTGAGGATGAAGACTGACTGCTTGCTGATCCACATTGAGGATATGTATTATGAATTAGACTGTTGATTATTAAGCATATTTGTTTTTTCCTTTTTGGTACAAACTGAACTGTTTTGATAGCACCTTAGTTAGTTGTTTTTCCAAATTGATGTTACTAAATTGTTTTGCATGAAGCCCAACATGCTGATGCTAATCTGATGTTAGTAAAGGATCTTCACTAAGGAAATTATGCTAACAGGGAATAATGCTTGATGAATTGCTCTGCTGAAATCGAATGTATATAATCACTTTTACGCAGGTGACTTTACTAGTTTGCATCATAACCTTAGAATGTGCTGTAGTTCAAGCTTTGATTCGATTATGTTTCTTCCACCGCTTTGGACAGCTAGTATTGTTTCTGTATGTGTTTCATTTGATTTTGAGATTCATCTACATGACCTCAGCATTGTTAATATAGAGAAATAAATATTCTAACTTTTACTAAAAGGTGTGGTTATTCATGACTGAAAGGTCAGGGTGTGTGACAATTGCGGACTCTTGATTATTACGTTATCGATTGTGATTATTGATATTGTGTATTGGTTATTGATTATTGATTTGAATGTACTGGAGCTATGGTGAGAACATCTTAATTGCGAGTCAAAAGGTTCATCGACCTATTTACGTCACCTTGTAAGTTTACTTATTAAGGTCAGACACGCTAACAATTCAGATATAGGTTCTACATCTTAAACTTTTTTCTGATTGTATTTTTTAGGTCCAGCGCGCAAGAGCTTTAACCTGTTGTAAGTATTGTGGGCTTTTGACTACGCCCACCACATGTCCATCACCTTCACCCGTTCCTGGGCTTGCCTTTAAAAAAATCCTTTGTTATCATTAGTAAATGCTTTACCTCTGTGACTCCTTGGGACGGTTTTGTTACCACCTTACAGACTGCTCCTGTTACATGTGTAATTGCACGATTGCCGATACATTTGATTGCCAGCTAACTTTCTTTTTATGTCTCTCCTTCCAACTCATGGCGGCCAGGGCACTTTGAATCAGCTCCCTTATGTCAACTATTTTACTTGTCATTTTCAATTTACGCAGTTAGAAAAGTGTAGTTAGAAATTTACAACGCTAATAGCTCTAACTCGAGCAAATACGAAACCCATTGCATTGAAAATGCTTGTTTTAATTTGTCATCATCGAAATGCATTGCGTCAAATTAGTGATGAATATGTCTTGGCTGTAATCTAAGTTAGAAACAACTTCATGAAATGTGCACTAACTGCTGAAAAAAGTATTCTGTGCTAATAACATAAGGCACAAACACACACGGGAAAAGGCACCCAAGTCACAGAAACCCGCTGGACATGTGCAGATGCCCAAAATGCACAAACCATTTTTTTGCACTGGAACACTTTGGGGCTGACACTCAAATGGCATTTCTGAGTATGTAAAGAAGCAGTAGAGTACTAAATCAGGTGCTCATAAAGGTCAATGTGAATCAGTCAGTCAGGAATCATATAAAATAGGTACAGTCTTTTCTCTTTGCACAAATTGTTTATGCGCGTTCCAAGAGTAGTCACATTTTATTTCCAATTTAGATGTTGTGGGGCTGATTGACAAAGGCATTTAAGAGTAGGTGAAGTAGAACTACAGGAGTACTACTTCATAAGCTCATAAATAAATTTGTGAAGCAGCCACATTGTGCATGATACTGCCCGTGATGATTTCCAAAGTCAAACTACTGTATGAAAAATAATGCTTTCCATGGTGGAAAATCTTTCTGAACTGATTTACCTTTCTATTTGCTGCACAATATTTCCCAAAGAATTACTGTCTTTAGCTCTTGATTTTCTGTCTAATCAGATACAATTGTGCATTTAATGGCATAGCGGAATATGAGGATATGAGAAAGTAAACATGCAATACAGACACATGAATACGTAATCCTTATTATCATATGCTAACAATGAAATGTTACTGTTGGATCAAATTGGAAAAAACATACAACTTTGACAACCTCCCCATCGCCACCTGTTTTTTCTTTATCAAAATAGAGTTGTTTGCACGCTTTTGGCTTAATTCACAAGTGACCATCTATGTGTGGAGATCTCATCACCATGTCGCGTAGGCTCTCATTATTCTAATGAGACTACTGGATTTTGAGCGGCAGAATCGCCCACCGTGTGGGAGACTAAGTTCAACCCACTGTGGCTGACACCTGTCGCTCCAATCCAGGTTCTGCTCCCGCTAACTAGCAGTGCCTCATCCCCATCAGAGAATGTGGATGATTGGGCAGCCGAGCACATGACATACTAGGCTTCTCAGGGAAGTCGTGGTCACTCAGGTCTCATCCTGTTCTCTCACTTACAATTTTAGTCTCATACATAAATGACAAACAGAAGCAGTATTTGTTTCAATAATATGTTTAATAAAATGACTGCATCTTAGAAAGCAAAGCGTGAGCTGCAATAACCAGGACGACACAACATGACAGTATTAGAATCGTGACGAGAAGAGTGAAGCATAAAAACAATGCTATCATATTGTCACTATTTTCGATGAGTTAATCCCTACCTATGCTAAGATAGAGCACAGCATGTTAAGCTCTAACCCTGCCCTTTAGGTTCCCCTGGGAAGACATCAACCCCGATACCTGAGCAAAGTCCTGCGTTCTGCGTTAGCATCTGTAGCAAAGCATTCGGCAATCAGCATACAGTCGTGGAATCTTTGGTGGAATCTCCCTCGAACGTGTAAGGGACAAGGAAGTGTTTTTATAAAAACACAGCTGATGTTCTGGGAAAATGCCCCTACGTAAGGGTGTGTGTTTTCTACGAATGTTGGAGACTAAACTTCAACAACGTTCACCAGCAATGTACCGTGCTGTAGCCTTGGAAGAAGCACAGAGTGAGCAAGAATGTCTTGTCTGAGAACAGAGTGCAGGCCTAGGCAAAACAGTTAGATAGATGGGAATAAAAGAAGACCATAAAAATGGTTATTGTAAAAATAATAAGGCGAAGCCGAAAAAATATATCTAGGTTAAAGTGCACAGCGTCCTAGCGTGTTAAAAGAACGTGCATGGAGCTATAACTAAAATGGCTACACAACACCCTCCCCTTGTCGGTTGAAAGTGGTTCAAAGCCAAAGATATATAATTTTATTGCTAAAAAGCTCAACCTAAGATATATATATATATATATATATATATATATATATATATATATATATATATATATATAAATAAAAGTAATGTCAATGATGACAAGTCGAAAGGACACATGAGCATTCAATGTGACAATTTAACATGAACATGTGGCTTAAGACCCAATTCAAAGGACAAGTCAATTTTGAAAAGTTCCAATTGATTCCTGAATCATGGAGGATAGGAGATCTTCCACTTCCGGGGATGTTAAGGTCATGAAGTCATCGTCAAGAAGGATCAAGGAGCAGGTGTGTTCCGTAGCCTCAGCGAAGGTGGAATTCCGTGGTGTGCCCAGTGATGAGTCATGAGTTACATTGTCCAAGAACAGTAACTCATAAGTAGCTTCTCGTAGCAGATGCAACCTCAATGTGCAAGTCCGGTAATGAACCCTCAGCAAGAACATCAACAGATCAGCATCCACTGTAAGCAAGCGCTACGTCGAAAGACAAACTTCTAGTGCGTGTTCAAAAGTGCACCAGAGGCACCGAAACATGGGCTGCACACAATGCAAAACTGGTCTGAATGACAAAGACCAGCCACAATCCAATTGCTCCAAGAGTGTTGCTCCGAAGTACTGCATCATGCGTTCACGACACAGCTGCGCTGATGGGAGCGCCTCCATTCCTCCTTGTTGCGGTGGGGCAGCCATTGCACATAAAAAATAGCAACAGCAAGATGCCAGCTAATAACGCCAAAGTTATTGGAAACCCCCAGAACATTCTAGAGAAGATTGAGTGGATTGCTGATGGTATCAAACCGAATAGGAAGGAGAAGGTGTGAAGGAAACCAGAGCCAACAGCTTTGAAAAAATGTGTGATTCCAGTTGCACTGGAAACATTAAATATTCGTTCCACAAGCTCACCAAAGTGTCTCGGAAAGTTTGTATTCAATAGGGACTGTATCTCTGCCAACGACCTTACCACCTGAAGTGCGTAGGTCTCGCTCGCAGACGTAAGAGCCACATGCTTTTGAAACAGTAAAGCCTGGAGTCTGCTTAACTTGTCCAAATTCACATTTGGAGTAGCAATGTGAGGCCAAATGTCAGCTACCTCTTCAATTTTAGTGGGGGGGGGGGGAAAAGTATATTCCTGCAGCATGTAACGACCTTAGAGACCAAAACAATGTAAACTATGCCACAACAGTCTTCACCATTTGAAAGCACCTGGAACGTAGGTCTGATCAAGGGAACTGGAAGTCCATTCAGATAATAAGCCAAGTTCATAGCAGAGGTGTTACACGCCCCATGCAAGGACAGCTGTTTACAAACCATCGAATGGCTGACTGAAGTCTCGCATTCACTACCGCTAAGAAAGACATCTTTCATGCCACTGAAGCATTTGTACGAGAAGGGAAGCTCCCACTCCTCATGAATGTAACTATCTCCCAGCTCCTCATATCTGCCTACCGGAATGTGTTTCAACAGGAGGTGAATTGAAGTGTTGAAATGGGCAGATTAATGACCCCATGTATTATCCACTAAGCAGGTGGTATTTCTGCCACAGTAAAAGGCAACTTTTCTAATTTCTCGATATTAAGCATGACATAAGTGGCTTCCTTCTTAGCCATTAGTAGTTGTTGTCGCGTAAATTCAAGGAAGAAAATATCTCCCTCACACTGACATGCTGCCAAGGAATGCGACCCGCCTTCAGTGTTTGAAGTCTCCAACCCAACTGCATAATGGACCTTAGTTGACTTTGTCCATGATTTAAAGAAGACATAGCGGTTTGTATAATGTCTATAGCAGAAGAGACGATATTATTTAAAGTATAAATCCGGTCAGACAAGGTATTAATCCCATTATCCACAACAGCCAATCTCTTTTTCAAATTGTCTTGATTTAATTGCCTGAACCGTGCAGCTGCCTCCTGCTGGGAAAGCTTCCAAATCTCATTATATACTTCACATAAGAAACGCTTCCTACTGTGTCTTCTGGGGCCCAACAGGAAATCCTGTAAGTCAGTGTTATTAGATAGGAGACTGAGGTGTTCTCTAACCGCATCTAGTGAGGATGATTTTAACCATTGCTGGCACAATTTCCCTACACTATATGTTGTAAATATACCCGCATGTTCGGATGATATATAGCGAGGGGCTGGCCTTCTATATCTAAAACCCCCTGAGGAGTTGATAAAACTTTGATGACACCCGTTGGTATTTATTGGCCACAATAACCACCCGCCAGGACGTGTCAGTGAAACACTAACTGTACCATTCAGGACCCATTCATTGAGCTGATCTTCAGTTGCATTTGTATATTTTTGTCATTTAAAAGTGGGCAGGGGCAGGTATACTTGGCGTGTTTAATTCCTTAATTTTAGATAAGCCTAAACATCTTGTTTGTTGTACCGTTTCATTTAAAAAGATAATTTGTACAGGAATAAGGCATGCTCTAAACAAAGCTTCCTGTCCCCTAATTTGTTCCCCACACACTTTTCAGATCGATCAACTTCAGCCAATATTCATAGCCTTCAATAGCCAACTGAGAAACAAAGAATTCTGAATATATCAATTTTTTATTCGTCATTAATATATGTATATTCTTGGTAGGCAGTACCTTAAAATAATACGACTCAGCATTTTTTACATTGTGCCCAGAAAAATATGTAAATTTTTCAGAATAGGTTTTGGAACTCCCCTGTGCTGGAGTCGGACAATGTTCCCATTGTGTATAATTAAAAACAGTTTTGAGGCTTCTCTCTCTATGTATAAAATGGTGCCCATAATAATTATAGCAAAACATATCACCATAATTCTCTTTAGATTGATAAACATCTTCATTTTCAAAAACAGTATAGTACTGCAATACAGTCATCATAGAACCAACTGTTTTCACATCCCAATCATCAGAAACAATACCTGGTATTACAATATCATTCATTGATAATTTAACACATATGGTATCTGAATTACTTCCGTGGGACCATATATATCAAATATTACTTTTGTCCCAAACAATTCCATCAGGAATTGGTACAACGGAAATGTTCACAAATGATAAGTCTCTTCGGACTTTATGTGATGAAAAATGTGGTTTTAAGACCTCCACCAATTCAACTGTTGATTTTTCAGGAAGAAAATGACTATGTATTAATAAGAAAAGGGTAATAACAAAACCAATCCAAAGTAGAAAAGCTAGGACAGTCAAAGAGAGCCACAGATAGTTCCATGGAAAAACAAAATATGTTTCTTTAAGACAGTTTTTTAGCTTACATGCTCTTGATAAGTCAGCTGTAGAAGAGGTGAATGAGTCTGAGAAGTCATCATCGAAGTCGGCAAAATATCCAGAAGCAGTTCGTGCAAAGGGTGGAGCCGTGGTCAGTGGAGGAGTTGGTGTTTCTCGTGGTGGCACACTATAGATAGCACCATCCATCTATGTTGGAAATGAATCAACTCGGTCAACCATTTCTACATTATGTGATGTTAGTGGAACCAATGCAAGATCATCTTTCACCCTCCCCAAGCTCGGAGAGGCAGTGGTGTTAGTAGAAACAACTTGTAGAGGAATTTCTTGACCAGTAGTAAGAGGGATTCGGGAACTACTGGATGTTCCTCTGTCAGCTGTGCAGGATCGGCCACATGGTGTAATTTGACATTTTCGATGGAGACAAAATGATTTTCCTGCCAACAGTGGTAGAATTACAGTTCTGGTACCGTGTATCCCTAATACTGGGACTGCTGCTCGATAAGAAGGGCCAAATTCCTTTTTCACAGCAACTTTCTCACGCACAAGATCAACCCAACTCTGGGAATCCAGCTGGTAGATGTTACAGGCACATCCTTGATTCCTGTGGAAGCAGCACTGATAGAAGAATTATCATCACGGAACTGTTGCAATTCCTGTAAGACAGTGATACGTTCATTTATGTCAAAAGGTGTTTCTGTTGCCTCCACGCCAGGACCATCAAGATCAGGAACATACATTCGAGTTCCGAACAGGCACTCATATGAAGTACGATCCCCCAGGGACCTTCTAGGCAGATTGTTAAGTGCTCTCTGGACTCCATATAGGTGGGTAAGCCAACTACGACCCGTACCGAAGACTCTGGCTGTTAAGGATTGCTTTCAATCACGGTTTAATCGCTCCATGACACTATTTCCCTCAGGATGAAATGGAGACGAGTACTGGAGTTGGGCCACCAACGAAGCCATGGCGTCCCTGAATGCCCTTGCGGCAAAAGCAGGGGCCTGGTCCAAATGGAAAGCCGCAACCACATCTGTAACGATCAAGACTCACAAATCTTGAATAACAGTCCGAGCGTCAGCCAAGCGCTGTGGCCACACCCATAAAAATCTGGAGCATGAATCAACAGCGACTAAAATATACTTGTATGCACTGTCCGGTGTTAGATGACCACAGTGGTCCAAGTACACACATTGTAATGGTTTATTTTAAATCAGGAGGGATGTCTGTGGTGGGCGTTTGTCAGTGGAAACTTTAATTTGTTGACAAGTGTCACAACAAAGGACATACTGCTTGGTCTCTTTATAGAGACCTGGCCACCAATAACGGGCCTGCAAGATCGAAATCGTAGCCACCACACCAGCATGGGCAGATGCCACCCCTTCATGCGCTGCTTTAATCAATTGTGATCTTATATCTCTATTGGGAATGTCTTGTACTCCTATGCCTGGTAACGCCTGGTATCTTGACTTCAACCCTCAGCATACCTCCCATGCGGTAGGAATATTTTAAATCCTTTAGGATAGGGTGTACCATCAGCCGTAGCTGTCACGGCAGCCCAAATGTCTGCGTCCGATTTTGAACTCAAACGAGTTACTGCAGCCACAGCCACTGCTGATTTTGCAGCTTCATCAGCCAATGTATTTCCAGCAATGTGTATCCCAACGCGCTGGTGTCCAAGTGTATGTACAACATGGACATTTGGTAGCGTCTCTTTCAGATCTGCTACTTTCCCCCACAGAAGTCTGTGTTTTATGGTGTAGTCTTTGGAACCTGTGAACCCATTCTGACGCCAATAATGCAGGTATTCATTAAAGGAATGGACATAATAATATGAATCACAAACAATCAGCGTGGGCTGTGCAGGATCCGTGTGCTCCAGTGCCATCAGCAGAGCTTTTAGTTCTGCCAACTGTGCTGTGTAATCCCCTAGGGTTTGCGTAAAGGTATGTAGAGGACAAAATTTATCGCCCTCCATGTAGCCACTTACGACTGCTCAAGCAGCAGAATATTGGTGTTTTGTGCCAATTGCGGGTTGTGCAGAGCCATCAGTATACATGACTCTATGATATTGTTCAATAGACAATGTATTCGCTGGAACTGGGTATTCTATTTCATACTGTAAAAATTCTTGGGTTTGTAACTTTGGGTAAAAAATGTAGTCTACATCAGTGGCTGTCAAAGACGTGGCCCATTGTATCCAACGTGGATGTGATGCTTTAGCGTTTGGAACGCTAGCTTTTGTAACAGTCTTTAGGGCTGGAATTGAAGAAACAACAATAATGCGTTTTCCTTGGGCAAGAGGTCTTTCTTTAATAACAGCCATCTGTACAGCAGTGAGAATTTTCTCAGTGGGATCAAAGCGTTATTCTGCTGCTGAATATAAATGTGATTTGTATGCAATCGGGACTGTCTCACCTTCACTGAATGTCACATAGGTGAAACCGATGGCACCAGCTATTACTCTGTGTTTTGTTGTCCCTTGTGTGTAAGTGTTGTGCTGCAAGCATGTCTGTTTGCAAATCTCAAAGAATAACAACAATTGTCCAGAATTTGCTTTAGAAATCGGGATGTATTAGGTCATATAAAGGTTTTATGCGTGTAGCATTATCTGGAATGTAAGTTCTGCCAAAATGTAGGAATAGAGATTGGAGTTTTTTTAATCGTATTTGGTGGTTTTAACTGTGCGCATTTCTTCAAGAATTGTGGCGATAGGCTCTTTCCTTCATTTGACAGCTCATATCCCAAAAACTGGACACTGAGGAAAGCAATATATATATTTATTTTTTTAATTGAATTTGTAGCCAAATTCAGCAAATCCTATGACAATGTGGGCTACCAGTCTTAAATGTTGTAGTAATTCATCATCCGTAAGGTAGATATCATCTACATAGGACAATGCTTCATGATCTCGTGCAAAATTGCTGTCACACGAGCTACGAACAGTCCTGGACTGTTCTTATACCCCTGAGGTAAACGACAGAATGTTTCTGGGAGCCTAGCACACTGAAACTTGTTAAGTCTCTACTCTCAGACGCTAAAATCTGGCAGAAAAACCCATTGGAAATGTCCAATGTTTTGTATTTTTTACGCACTGTATTGTTCATTAGTGCTGAGCTCTGTGAATTTTGTATAGCATATGTGTTTGTATGACTGTTTAAGTGTCTGTAGTCTAAGACTATTCTATATGAATGGTCTGGTTTAGCTACTGGGAATAACAGATTATTCATTGGGGAGACACAGGGTTCAATTATGCCCTGGTACTCTGAGTGAGTATTTCTCTCACAGGTGCTTTTGCATCGTGTTTTATAGGATACTGAGGTTGTGGTTGAGGTTCATTTTTAATTGGGATTATATGGTAGGGGGATTCTCTATCCCATCCTACGTGATTGCGATATAAAGCAGGAGCCTGTGCCAAAGCCCAATCAATGGCATAGGGGTCAGAGAGTTCCTCTGGAACAAGGGGCGAGAAGGAAGGCTTAATCACCTCTACCCCATATGGGCATGTACAGACAAATTCAGGTGGCCAATCTTGTTCGGCCAACAAAACATCATATATGTTTACCACGCGATCCCAAAAGATTACGTCTATTATGTGCTAAGTGTCTCCTTCTAACTGTAGCTTTACTTTATACACCCTATCAGGCGTGGAGACACACATGTTCACTGTTTCTACTTGTATAAAGTCAACGGTTGCTTTCACCTCCAGATGCTCTAGAAGACTCCGGCGAACTATTGTGACCTCTGCGGCACTGTCTAGCAGTGCTAGAGCCCACTTCTTGTTCTTCAAGGAGGACCCTCTTCCTGAGTGGCATGCAGAACTGAGACTGCTGCCACTTTTTTCTTTTTAAATTGTGTTTTTTGTTGAGCAGGTTTCTCTTCCTTTTTAACAGAAACATCCGAAGAGCGTTGTGATTCCTGACTAGGTTTCACTTACTCAGTCCTTCGCTCTGAACACCCACCTCTCTCATTTCGTTTTTCCGATGAGTCCTGAAAGGAATGAGATTGGCGTGTTCAATATATTGATTTTGTATCAGGCGTTTTTATATTATCTCTATTTCTGAGATTATATTTGTTCTGCAGTGTCTCCACACACGGAGATTCTCCCCTCTCTTTCTTAGGAGTTTTTTTTTTTTATCCCAGCGTTTATTACCCTCAATCTTTATTCTATATGCCCTGAAATTGTGGTTTAGATGGTCTGGCCCCAAAACTGTCTAGACCAATGCTAGAATATGTTTCTGCGATTATTTTAGGCAGCTTGCGTTCCTGATCCTGTTGTGGAACGTCACGGAGCCGCATGCGCACTGCAAGTGTGACTGCTTCCCCTTTAAGGTTACTTAAAATGATAGAAGATACTGTGGCAAAATTACCCATCAATTGCATCCCCAAATCTAGGGCCGGGCAGCCCCGTATTCATCTTGAATTTGTTTCAACAACTCCGGAAAATTGGCAAGTGTTGGTGTACCGTGTGCGGTTGTTTTAGAGCACGGCAACTACCGTGCCCCAGGTATTACAGTTATCTACTGTAGGGACCATCCCAAAAGGCAAGCACATCATTAATATTCTATGTTTATCCTGAGGTACCATATGGGGAAATACTGCTTCCAGCGCATTAATCTTTTGTGCTAACCAAAACGGAGTTTCCTCCCGTTTGGCGGGTACTTTACCCATGATCGAATGTACAGTCGCAGGGTTTATACCTGGCGTCCCTGCATGTTAATGTGCTTGAACAGCATGTGCTGGGTTTGTATTTTATGTTTGCATTATGAATTGTACTGATCGTCTATATCTTTATCTATATATTCTGTTATTTCAGTATATAAACGACGAACCTCAAACACCGCTAAATTTGCAACTTCAGGATGTGGTGTATAGGTGGGCAAGAAAGGCCAGGTGGGACCATCATTACTTAGTGGACCTAACCTTACTGGTAGTATGGTGTGGGGTTGGGCGCCATCAAGTCAATTGTTATGTTCTTGATAAGATCAAGGTATTTCTAAATATGCGTATGCTCTGTATTGTCCAGGTGCATTTGCAAGTGTATAGTAATGAAATGCATTTGTGTTCCCATCAACTGCTGGAAATGTGACCCAAGAATAAAAAAGTTCTGTTCTATAAGCTGCATGGGCATCTACCACGAATGTGACTGGAGCTCCCCTGGGGCGTGAGGCCATTTGCTAATAATTGTGCAGTCAGAGGTTGTCTCATATTAACTGCTATTTGTACCTGCTGCAGATTGGCCATTATAGACAAACTATAAGTTCAGAGAACGCAAACCAATTAGGGCTTTCCTTTATAAAGTTCAAGCTTGAACAACCCCAGTTACAAATAGGATAGCCTACATAGCTGGGGTGGAAATCCTCAGTACCACAGACGTCTCCGTATACAATATTGAGGCATCATTATATATAATAATGAGACAGAGATACTCCGGTGGACCTGAAAATTAGAGCCTGTCCAAACATTGGCATTGCCTTTTGAGTCTGGGTGTGCACCTCTGTCTAGATGCAGTGCAACAATTCCAGGCTGAAACTTAAGCCTCGTAGTAGAAGTATGTTTCCAGTGCTTAATTTGTCAAAAAATAAGTGTCAGGACTCTTGTCAAGAGGCCAGAGAGGCTTGCACAACCCTTTTACCCTGCCATGCTGCCACTGATAGTAACATCACAACTTCTAACCATCACACTCTAACACCTGTGACAATTCAGACTATTCCAGGCCCCCAATGCTATAAGAATGGCTTGGGCAGCAGGTAATGGTCATTTTTAATGTATACTGAATTAATTATTAACTGTTGTTGTGGTCATCTCTAAATCAGCTAGATAGCACCACTTTGTGGCAGACAATTAAGTGCCGGTGACGAGCCCTGGTAACCACTGGCTCAAATCAAGCACTGTATATTGCCTCATTCCAACACAAGAGGATGGTGAACATGTCTGACTTAAAATACAACTGTAAAGTTACTAGTAACATTACTAGTAACTCCATCCCATATCACATAAATACATTACTTGAACATAGTTCTATGCAGCAAAGGAAAAGATCTCCACCTTTGCCACAAATAACTACAAATTAAAGAGAGTAAGAAAGCATTCATCACCTGAGAAAAATCATACACACTGGGCAAACATTAACAATAGAAGCAAATAGAGTTCACACCCTGAACTCTGTTCTCACCTTGATCCATTCATCGGTTACATTCACCATGGTACAGGTCATCCCACTCAAAAGGACGAGGAACTTTACTTAGGGGGGAGTAATAACTTGCAATTAATTTTGAAGTGGATCGGTATAGGGAGTCTTCCTCCATACATCCTCAGTGTAGGGTAAAGGTCACAAAGTGGCTGGAGTTAACTGTCAGTGTGAATGAATTGGTGTGGAAGTACTCATTGTGTAAGATATATCAAGAGGAAACTTGAGGATGACAGGACAAGCTTGCCAGGACAGAGGTGGCAAAAGCACTTCCTGATGGCATAAACAGACTAAACCATACTCAGTTGCACCTTCATTATGGGTGTGTCAGAGTGGGAATTTTGGTATCTTTAACATTAAGCATAATCATCATATAACTCCCGTTAGTTGACACGGTGAATGAATAAGAAGCTATCATTTAAATTAATTGCCATAAACAGTGAGGGCCAATTGGGACTCCATGAGAAAAGAAAATGAAAATTAAAGTGGGTTTAAAGGATTTATTAACAATTAGTTCAAACCAATTGATAATTATGTAAATATTTAAACTTTCATCATCGTCATTACAGATTCAAATAATCTAAAAGTTAATTTTTCAATATAAGGTAAAATAGTACATTAGTAAACAATTACAAATAGAATACAGAATATGCTGCAACTATGTTTAATAAATTAAAATTGTAAATCTAAATTAGAGAAGGTTGGGGGAAAATGTCCTTTTATTTTAAACAAAGTAAGGTAATGTGTCAGCTTCAGAAAACAAAATGAAGTTTTCTACTGAGAAAATATGTTCTGTTTGGCTCTCACTATACTAAATGAGACACCTGGATTTGGGCGGCAGACCCACCAGTCAGCAGCACCAACTTAGTCCAATTCCACACCCTGTGACAACTGTCGACCTAACCCTTTCGGTCAGCTAGCAGTACCTCACCAGCACCTACAAATGATGGTGATTTGTGGCAGCCATGTGCATGACATTCTGGCTTCTCAGAGAAATCGTGGTGTAACAGATCTCATCCTTTTCTCTCAGTTACATTTGTCTCACAAATAAAAAGACAAACCAAAGCAAAGATTGACTCAATCTACTTTACTGAATCAATTGCATTCTGGATGAAATGGCATGTACTGCAATGATTAAGATGATAAATCATAATAATAATAATGTGGAGACAAGGAAAGTGAAACATATGAAAAGTCTCACGATAGTGTCACAATGCTAGGTGTTGCAATTTCTACCCCTGCTACTAACCTACTATATTAGAGCACAGCAGTGTCAGCCCTAATCTGTCCATCGAATCCCTAGGAAGACACCATTCCCCAATCCTGGATTTGGTAGTAGCAAAGAGGGCTGTTAGTCTACTGAGAGTCCTCTCTTATGGAGGCAGAGAAAGATTTCAGGTGTCAGCAGGCAACAATAAAGCAACAGCATGCAGTGGCAATCTTCTGGACGGAACTCTCCCTCTAACATATAGGGGGCACAGAGATGTTTTATAATAAAACAGCGAATGTTCTGGGAAACTGCCCTAATGTAAAACACGTATGTTTTCATGAAGGGGCTCAGATTGTGGTGTCTCACTTTGTGCCAGCAACGTATTAGAGACAGCCTTCAGCAGAGCACAGAACGAGCATGTCAGAGCACAAAGAATGAAAACAGTTTTTGTGCTAAAAACATACAGAGAAAAGTGAAATAAAACATCACCGCAGAAAACAGCTTCTGCTCAGAAAGTAAAAATTAATAAAATGATTTGCAACTCGGGTAAAGGGCACAGGCTGCAGGCTTATGGCTAAAATAATGTGCCCATAAAGCTGCTAAGGTACCCTCACGACGAATAAGATGAAGTCTTAGCACTCAATCAGTGGAGATCAGCAGAGGCTGGAAGGGTCTTCTCAGCTCGAAGTCAGCAAGCATCTGTATGATCTGATCTCTAAGATCTGCTTCTCTAGTCTAAGGAACACAAGCTATTGTAATTCGACAACACACTAGTTGTAACATTTCTGTTCATTCTCACTCTTATGAGCCAATCTTCACCAAACCCTGGGAGTAGGTAAACTCTCCAGAATCGTGTGTGTCTTTACATTGGCTCATACAGGACTATGCCCTTGATGTGTTACTCTGAACAAAATCTTGTGGTTCAGACAGCTCTTCTCATGAGTCGTGCTTACAGACATCTTCCTGTCTTCCTGGTGAGAACCTCAGTATCCGTTGTCTAATATATAACAAATGCCTATTCTAAAAGAAGACTTCAGGAAATATTCAGAATCTGCGGTGAGAACAAAGAGGAAAAACATCTGGTGTAAAACAAATGTTTAGATGAATAAAACAGGCCACATAGCCTTAAACTTATAAAGCTGACATCCAAAATGGCATCAGTATTTCAGCTAACTGAATTCATTACAATATGTTAATCCAAATGTGTGCTTGTGATGGCTAATGTGATTATCTACTACAAATGTGACATTAAATTTGCATGTTATTTGAGATTGTAATTTGCGCTTTACATTTAAATGTGTTTACTTTACAAAATGAGGAATTTCACACCATTAAGTGTGTTCTTTCCACCATGCAGTATGGCCTATCCATTCCAGGGCAATTCAGGAGAAATGAAAACCTCCATACCTTTCAACTAGCTTATTATTACAAACTTGTGTCACCTTGTCCTGAAACAGCTGACATCTTCCTCTTTGCACAAACCCAAATCCCATGTGTGCCAACCACATACATCCTGCACCCTCAGCCCCATAGAGTGGAAATTGAATATGCTACTGTCAACGCCTTATAACCTTCCTTTCTAAATTTCCCATGTTTGCTACATTGATGATGACAGGTGCAGCAGCATCACCTTCTGCTGTGGTAGGGCCCCAGAAGATCACAACGCAGCTGTCACAACCATACACCTGAGATGTGTTACACCTCAAAAGGGCTTTAAATGTATATGCCAAGACCATTTCCTCTGAAGAAGACAAAAAAGTAAGGGGTGGATTACTTGAATAATCTCAGCCACTGAAACCTTTTCTGGGCATCATTTCAGCCCATCAATTGTTTGCTGCAATGCTGTTTAAGAGAGGAACCAACCAAATTCAAATCATCCTTGGTTGTACTCCAATAGAAACAGCCCAGTTCAAAGTGCCAGGCCAGGCCCCTTCTGAACTGGAAAACAAGTTATCCCAGATCATGTCCAGCCTATCTGGCACTTGACAGTTGTGTACATCTTGATTCCTGTGGCACAGTAAACAGAACCCACCTTTGGGCATACTCATCAAACTTAATGTATCACACTGAAAAAAGGCATGGGTAGATTCCTTGAATTATTCTCAGCCACTGGTAATTACTCTGGGCCACAATCCAATCCATCTTTTTCTGCCTACAATGCCGCTTCTGACAAAAACAGACCTAATGCAAATCAACCTTGGTTCTGCTCCAAATGCAGCAGTCTAGCACGAACATCCAGAACATCCAGGACAGGTGTCATGTGAAGGGCAACACAAGACTAGTAGTTCTTGCTTATTTGAGCCTCCACAGTAAGGCAGTTTGAGTTCTATGGCACAGTGAACATGTTACCCATGCCAGGGCATATCACTAGTAGAAATGTCAGCTACTAGTACTTACTATGGGCTGCAATCCAGTTCATCTTTTTGTGCCCATCATACCACTTCTGCCAAGAATCAACCAAATACAAATTGGCCTTACTCCAGCTCTAAAGCACAGTGCAACCTGAGCTGTCAGACCAACACAAGCAGCCGCAGGACTCATCCGTGGGGTGCAGATTGAGATCTTTGACACAAGCTGCATGGGGAAATCAGACATCTCATTGTAAAACCTGGTTCTCAAACCAACATGAATCTAATACTATGAAGCCATGAACGTGGATGACCTTGCAGTGGACATGGATTGCAATCACCAACCCTATAAACACAGTAATCCTTTACTACTCTATAACTCTGTAACTGTACATGTCAGTCACCCATTCCAGTATTTTAATTTGTTTTGATACAATCCTTGCACTCATATACCTTGTCTTACCTCATGTGTACTCACATCTAAAAATGGGAGCTTATACTGTAAAATAAGGTGTGAATCAAACTTCATCATATGCCAAGTTCCCTCATGTCATCCATCACACACAACCATCTGTCATCTCGCATATACACACCGGATGCATAAAAATAAAACAGTCTCAAGTTAGATTTATAAGAAGAAAAAAAAAAATCAATTAAAAAGTATTGAAAATTTGAAATCTAGGGACCTGCTGTCCAGGGACAGGTGGTAGGACTTGGGTAAACCTTTCCCTTAAGGGGGGAAATATCTATCAAAATAATCCCAAAGTCCAGGTAGAGAAACTAAACTTGGTAGGGGCAACCATAGCAAGTTACAAAAGTTGGTTGTAAGGGCACTAAATTTATACAAGGGCCAAAGGGAAAACTTAAGTATACTAAATTGAAACGTCTAAAAAACATTCAAACACAAGTTTAATTGTCTGAAATGAAAGTGAATGAAACTTTTTAAGACCTCAAAAGAACCACCAGAAATAGAAAGTCATTTACCCAGGTTAAGGAACACAAGCTCCTGACTATCCCCAATTCTGGACGTGATGTCCACATGAAACACTGCTTCAGGTGCAGGCATTGTAGTCAGCAGAGCAGGACCAGAGATCAAATACACAAAAGGTAATGGGAGAAATGCTTTCAAATAGTCTAACCGCTAGCAACTACTTGGTGTAGCATATCAACTCATGATTGTTCACCCACTGGGCCCAGACATCAACAGAGGAACCAGACACCCTATGCTTGACAAGGGGAAGGAGATGGACGACAACAGAGAATAATGACAGTACTTGGGGAGGTGGCTTTATGGTAGTGAACAGTCATCTAAAGGAATAACAAGTGAGTTGTCTCCTGGTTGTGGTCACCGAGGATATCATGCAGGTCCTTAAAGGCCTGACTGATCATAGCAGATCCTTTTATCAGCTGCTTTTAATGGCTTGTTGACCAGCCTTCAGTTGGTCGCCTCCCCAGGTACTAGACCCTTGGCTTGTGTTCAAGTTTAATCCTTCAACCCCAAGTCTGCACAAACTGATCTCCAGCTGAAAACTAGAGGTTATGGGCGCTTCATGTCAAAAAGAACCATCCCCGGTCTCCTAATGAACATGAGGGCACTTTACGGAGGCCAACACGGGACCTGCAGAAACAACCTTCCCTGTTAAAGATCAGGGACTTCACCATCGAGAGCTCTTCGTATTGACAACAACTGGCCCGTGTTTCCCTCCAATGCGAAGTTCCAATTGTCAGCCTGCTGTTCTGACCGAAGCCTGAAGCTTCACCAATCTTCGGTTGATAAGCCCCTCTCCCTGGATCCACCTTGCAGCCTGACTACCGCTGACCATGTCGACAAGTGCACCTCGTCTGAAGCTGAACTCAACTTTAGGAGGTAAACTTTCCCCTGGGGTGAATCTAGTCCCTGTATCTCACTTACACTCTATTGCGGTCAGCCTGAACTGTTGATTTTGACATAGTCCAACGTGACCAGATAATCATGATTGCTAATTTGAGTTTCTTGGCACTAGTTTTACTGAAAACTTCAAATATTCATGACTGTGGTTCTGCTTACTGGATTTGTGTAATTGTGGTGTCATTCTATTTTACAATTTACTTAATTGTGTTAAATTAGTCTGGGGGTTTTCTTGTGTTGTATTCTGACTTTATTCCTGTTTGAGTGCTGACTAAATACTTTACATATTGCCTCTAAGCTGAGCCTGACTGCTTTTGTGCCAAGTTATCACTGGGTTAACCTTTGGTTTATTTTGTGACTTTTTTGGTTCACCCTATCAAGGATTTCATTTATTGGTTGAGTGAGGCTCACACCCCTCTCGACTAAGAACCCAAAATCTTACAGGCACCGAAGGACAAGCCATACCTGGAGACAACTAAATGATGAACATGATTTCATTAGAGTTGTGGCTGCAGAGAAAGGGATGATGAAATAAGCCTTGGTCGAGAGAAGGTTTTGAATACCATACATTATTCTACACAGGCAGGATCAAAATTGTGCTGCTTCAAGAATGTTTGGCCCAAATTAGTTATGTAATTTAAAACACCGTATAAAACATAGGGTAAGAGCAAAGAGAGAGCATGAGACTGAAGACCTCTTTACCAGGGCCTCTTTAATTCTGATGTGACCGCTCACTTATGTTACTGGCCCCCGGTGTTTTCCTCCTGGAGGTTTAATGTATTTGATAGAACACGAGGCAAAGAATGAGAAGCAGGCATGAGTTGAAGCAAAATATCCAGCATTCAATTAGGAAATATTTTAGTGCTATGGTATTGTAGGATAATTATCAAATGAGGACTAATGTTTATATTTGAATTCACCATTGCTATCAGTAAGGCCCTGTTTCAACCCCATGTTTTATCTACTTGTTATTCCTGTGTACATTTATGTTATGTTTCTCATTAGCTCTTATAGTCAGGGAACGTAAAGCGATTTAAATTTACTTTGCTTTGAGATAAAGCGTGTTCGAGGGCATACATTCCAATAGAGTATCAATTCGACTTTTTCCACACCTCGTACATTCAAACATATTTCACTTATCAACTGTTTAAGCTATGTTTTGGCCTCCAAAACTGCTCCTGAGCGAGTACAGCCTCATAATTGCTTTTAGTATCGGCAATGACGTTGTGAGTTGGAGATAAATGTAAATATTCGGCATCATTAACAGTCCTAAAATATTTTAATTAGCCTTTTTTGTGAATGATTGTCTGTCATACAATATCCCGGATTACTCGTTCTCTGAAGAGCCCTTTCAGTACTGCGGCACAAGTCATTTGTAAACTGAACAGTGAAACATAAAGCTGCTTCACTGGCGATGACGTAACTTGTAGCCCCCATTCAGAATCTGGGTAATTTGAAGAATCAAAGTGAGGGAAAGGAGGAGGGTGTGTTATTAATTCGCTGTTAGTAAATCACTAAAATGTTATTGTTGATACCGAGTTAGGAAAAAAAAACTGGCAAACACAAAGCAGTAATTCTCCTGTGGCCATGTCCAAAGCACCATAGAGGATACATATTATGTTTTAAATTGTTGTTAACCGTTTGAATTGGGTGTTGCTATTGTCAACCGTGAAACGATAAATGGCTGAGTTGGCCCCACTATGGCCTAAACGGGTGATGTTGGAGCTCAAAAAGGGGCTAATCCTATGCAACATAAAAGGCATTCGTGACACTGATATTGGTACATGATAATATTGTGTTCGTATTTTGCGTTTTCATGGGTAAATAATGATAAAATGCAATTGATAACCTATTCAGAAGTCAGCTCTGCTGATGACTGGAAACATCAAGAAACATGCAACTACAGTTGGTCTTCTCAGGCGATCATGTGCATAATAGAAATACATTAAAATGTGCAAAATCCCAATTTTATCTCATTTTACAGCTTGGCTAGAATAAAACTTGAGCTGCAACACCGTTTGCATGATGCAGCAGTAGCACAGCAATGATGTGGTAAAACCAAACCACAGGACGGCCATTACTACTAGCAGTTGTTATTTCGCAGAAATACATGCACAAATAGCACAGTAACACTGTTACCACACATTATGCCTGCCCTATTTCTACCAGTAGAAATTTAAATCAAGAAGTAACGCTCAGCAGAAATGTACGTTCCCCTTAAGTTTTTACACGGATTTAGCACAGGTTTCCGGACAAGTGCCAGGTTTACTAAGATTCAATTCTCAAAAACAGTTCCAAACCGCACACGACTATTTGAAAAAAATGACTTTGATTTTGCTAAGTGACTAATGTATTAAATAAATACGTTGCACTACAAAATCACCATTCATCAGGAGATGCAGAATAACCTGCCTAATGAATATTAGACAAGTCAAAATGTGTGACCTCTTTGATTGGCTACAAACAAGGGACATTAGACCACTATCCATGTGTTTCCGTTTCCAAATGGAAAGCTTTTTTTAAACAAGCAAGTGCAATACAATGGGTGTCGCGTTTCCTCAACTCCTAACTAGACTTTTCTTGTCACAGAAACTGAAAATGATAAGTAAAATAGTTTCACAGAAGTGAACCGACGGCCGCTATGAGTGCAAGGCAGACACAAAAGGAAACAGAAGTTCGCTCACAGGGAAACCATGTAACTGGCAAAAGTGCGAATCTCCATGTATCAGGGTCGAGGTCATGCAAAGCACTCGACTACTGCCCAGCGAGATCATGCTGCCTACCAATTAAAGAGAAAAAGTAGTCAAGAAACCATATGGAAAACATGGATCCTCGTATGTTTTCAGTAGTTGGCCAGTGCACTCGCGGCAGGCTAAACACCGGAAAAGGCATGACCTATGCATGCCTTTCACTGATTAAATCAAGCAATTTTGAAAAGACAAGCCCACTAACCAACCAAATTGATGGGCGTGAGGTGGGAGTGGTTTGCACTCAACCCTAAAAGGCAGCCCGTGTTCCTTGAAGGAGCTGGTGCTGCCTAAAAAAAAAAAAAAAAGAAAGGTTTTCTATTTGGAAAAACCGAAGAGGGAGCAGGTAGTTATCTCCTGAAACCACTGCCTGCTCTACATAGTCTGGCAACACAATTTCCCCAAGGCGAGGGCCCCTTGTGAACCCCATCCCTTTGCCAAATCATTACCACTTTTTTTCAGGTTTATCAAAGGTTAGGCCTGCAAGTGTTGTTACATACCGTACTGATTACTAATTTGGAAGAAACATTTCTTCCCAATTCTGATTCGGTATGCGTCACAAAACACATTTTGCGAGTCAGATGTTTTTTTGACTTAAGTGGGTTTTGTATATTAGAACAAGACGAAATACAGCACATAGGTGGTCATTCCTACATTGGCGGGCGGCGGTCGCCGCCCGCCTTACAGGAACTGCCAGAAGACCGTACCGCTGTCAAAAGACCGTGGCGGTCATTCTGTCTTTCCCGCTGGGCTGGCGGGTGACCGCCAAAAGGCCGCCCGCCCGCCCGCCCAGCGGGAAAGCACCAGCAACGAGGAAGCCGGCTCCGAATGGAGCCGGCGGAGTTGCTGGTGTGCGACGGGTGCAGTTGCACCCGTCGCGATTTTCAATGTCTGCTAAGCAGACACTGAAAATCAATGTGGGGCCCTGTTAGGGGGCCCCTGCAGTGCCCATGCCAGTGGCATGGGGACTGCAGGGGCCCCCAGGGGCCCCATGACACCCGTTCCTGCCAGCCAGGTTCTGGCGGTGAAAACCGCCAGAACCAGGCTGGCGGGAAGGGGGTCGGAATCCCCATGGCGGCGCTGCTTGCAGCGCCGCCGTGGAGGATTCACAGGGGCAGCGGGAAGCCGGCGGGAAACCACCGGCTTCCCTTTTCTGACCGCGGCTTTACCGCCGCGGTCAGAAGAGCCCCAGAAGCACCGCCAGCCTGTTGGCGGTGCTTCCTCCGTCCCCTACCCTGGCGGTTTCGGACCGCCAGGGTAGGAATGACCCCCATAGTGTTATATGCAGATGTAAATATTATTTATTTTTAAACTCATTTAAATGATTCTCAAAATTCTTGAAGTAGAATTATATGGACTGAATCATTCCCTCGAGCAATCATTTCAAGAATACATTATGTTGCTGTCCATTCAGGCTTATTAGTTCACAGATTCATCTCCTATCTTAACAGGGGGTGCACCAGCAAAGTCTCATCTTTAAAACAAGATACATCATTCATAATCTGAATGGAAATATGTCAACACAAATAATGACCTGATTATTTACATAGATAAGAATACTTCAGTTTTTTTTGCACCAAATGCATTATTGTAACACGCATATATGATTTGATCCATAGATCTCAGCAATTTTTTCATGCAATAGTAACTAACAGTTTGTATTACAGTATGTATCATTTCCTTACAGAACTTCTAAGTTCAATGCCATAACATGAAATCCTGCCTAAAAATATGACTCTGGTAAGTACAAGTGCATTCTGTAGGAAATAGTCCACAATCCCTCAAACATGTATAGCACGTGCCCTGTCTGTCTGTGAGATGGGAACAGGTAGAGGCTTCTGACTAAAAGGCTTTTTAGGCGCCCTCTTCATTAAAACAAGCATTGGCGGGGTGAGTGGCGCTAGGAGACGGTGAGCAGGGGCACAGCTTGCTGAAGCTCCTGCGGTGCAAAAGGCAGGGCGGACAGCCCCAAGCCTTAAGATTCCATGGACATATCGACAAAGGCCGCAAGGAAAATTTAACATCCTCTCCCTCACCGGGCCTATGCTCTGCTGTTTACCCTATTACCAGCCTGCTCTGGACCGCATAAAAATATAAGCGATTTGACGGGGCATAACTCACCACAGGATGGATGGAGAGGACCGGTGGCTGGTAGTAACCGGCCCAATCACCCTAAGTGTGTGGTCATATAAAGGGGACTAATGAACCGATCTGCCAGTGGCTATCTTGGATCAGACGCTCATACCTGTGAAGATCGCCCAACACTTTACTCGCTTTGTCAGCTGATTTATAGTAGTAAGGCAGACACTGCTGTAATGTGCTGGGGAAGGAAAAGGCATGACTAGCAAATGGAGGGACTCATGCTGTTATTCGTCTTCTTAGACATAGCCCCAGGAAATCAGCTCAAAAATATGGAATAAGGTCGAGCACATTGCACCGTCAATGGCTATACTGCACAAGGTTTAAGTCGGCTTGAAAGGACTCTTTTTCCTACACTGTCAGGGGTGACGATATTTTGATGGCAATTGTTTGATAGCTAGTAGGTGGATTGTAGTTTCACTATGCTACTGACTGGGACAGCAGCTGGGGCAAAAAATGCAAGTGTCTTGCGATCTGTCAGAAGCCAGAGTCATTTAAGATATAAGTGAATGTCACAAATGGAAACTTGGCCCATTGAGGACAGTACAGAGATCAACCATATTTGAGCCATACTGCCACCCCAGAAAGTAATGAATGCTTAGCCTAATTTAAATGTGCCTAGTACCTGCTCACAAAGACTTAACAACAATAAAAAGAGGTCTGCACCTAGTGAAATCTGTTAGATCCCTATTCCAAACCCCATATGTAGTGTAAAAAAGGTTTTTCTTTTCTGACATGGATCATTACCCATGTGCTAATCATGTGGCATGCTTCTTTGAGTCCACACTTGGGGTCTGATTTAGAACTCAGTGGATGCTTTACTCCTTGACAAGGGAGACAGATATCCCGCACGCCAAAATGTAATTCCCACAGGCTATAGTGGTATTTAGATTTCGGCAGACAGGATATCCGTCACCTTTGCGACAGACCCTACGTTTGGTAGTAAATATTGGGTGAACTCAACTTCACTTACGGGGGAGCACTTGCATTTCATAGAGGCATGTCCTATTGTGATAGCATTGACAAAGGGAATCTCATAAGAAATATTAGTTTATCCTAGGGTGAGACCCCAGGAGATTTTACTGGGGGCCCCCTCTGGCAAGGTTAAAAACACAGCGGATGCCCATGGAGAATGTATTGTGCCCCTGCATTTATATGGTCAACATGTTTCATTTGGTGTCTAATTTGCCAATTTTCTACAGGACATAAGATCCGCTACTGAGCCCTCAAGTGTAGGGTCCATTACTTTGTAGGAAACATATAGGTGTTATTCACACCATGCACACATACATTCATAACCGCTCCTACAGTCCAAGGTATGTCAATTGCACTCAGAAACTATCCTGCGCTCTTCTTCCTGTGGGATTAGGCAAGACAGAAATACCATTTCAGTAATACTCTAAGTATTGGAATCTTGTTGCAGTATTCCTGCACACGCAGCATTATCATCTGCGTAAAAACTCCAGAGTAATGGCTCCGCCCCCAAGGTTCTGTGCATTCTATCAATTTGCATCTCATCTGTTCCACTCAAGATCCTCAGCACCTCAGGTAGAGGTTTCTCAATATTCAGCTTCATGGAGTCATCCCCGTGCCTTCAGGGAGCCCCGGTATTTTCACACTGTTCCTTTTTAACCTGGCCTAAAGGTTTGCCAGCTTTTCTTTGTGACTTTCAGTACATTTTTCATATCGGTAATCTGTTCTGTATTGTTATCAGTCAAGTCCACTGGCTTACTCACTCTATTTTTTTATTATTTGGCGAACTCCCTAACTTGTTTCCATATCTTGTCAAAGCAATGCAACTGAAATTGCAACACCATCAATTTTCCCTATAATCTACTTATTGCTGGGGCTGGGCGGTAAACAACAGTAGCCATGCTCACTATGGGGAAATCACATCCAGCTGCAAACATCTTGAACAAATTTAACAGCAAGGGGTCTGAATGGCTGTGACTCAGGGATCACTGAATTTGATTTGTTCCCACAGGTAATATAGTAAAGGCCTGGACAGATGGTGGCGATTTTAGGGTACTGTCTTTGGAGCATTGTATCAACCTGGTTGCGAAAGAGCTTCTAAAAAAAAGAATAAAAAAAAGACATAACATACTGACCACCTGCAGAAGAATCTGCACTCATTTCAGCCATTCTTTTAAAACTCGGAAGCAGTTGCTAATAGAGTACCAGTTAAAGCCCTGATACAGGAGGTGCCAAAACATTTGAACTCAACCTATTGCATGTGGAGTAGAACAGACAGATCAATGACTATGTCATTCAAAAAGGCGAGGATACAATTGGGAAAGCTAGTCAAATGCCTGACACAGATGCTACTCCCATTTGATGTTTTCACAAGGGAAGTTAGCAAGGACGACGGTACAATGGGCCAAGCTATCTCTTTGTTGGTGCATCTGCTACATGACCAGCTGAAGAAGCTGTCTGAAAGGTTGCATTTGGAGGTGTGAATGAAAACCCAGAAGCGCATGCCTTGGTTGAGAGCTTAAACCTTCAATTGGCATGTATTGCAAGGCTGCAAAATGACATGTTTTCCAAAGAGTAAATCTGTTCCACACTACGTGATCCATGGTATAAACAAATGCTGCCCACTTCCATTCCTTTTTCTGAAGGGGATGTTTCAAAATACAAGAGATGTATGTTGTGCTAAATGACTCGAAGCATGCCAGCTAGTAAATCAGTTACAAATTTGCTACTCTCTGCAGTCGGCGCAGCTGCCATGGACAAACAAAAGATCTTTGATTCCAATGAACTTGTTCTTCTCCAAATGTCTTTCAATTCTACCCCGACTCCAAAGAGGCAGATGAATAATAGGTAGCACGTCATGTTTAACATGCGGGTATTAGATATCCTATCTGCCGTAAATAGACGGTGGGAAAAATGATGCACTGCAGTACAGGGAAAGGAACACGATATACTGATTTTATTGGATATGTTCATCCCATATTATCCCCTCTTCAAAACAGAAAATCACAGACCCATAATCTCACTTTACTTCCTGGCCTCACCCTCAAACACAAATTATTTCAATCAAACACATTTGCTTAGCAGTTTGGGAAGGAAACTCGACTTAGCCTGCTGCAGCAGGGTAAGGTAAAGGGAAAAGGTCAGGTAGATTTGGTAGAGGTTTTGCTGTAGAATAGTAGGGGGAGGGGTCACTGATGATGTGGCTAAGTTTAGGCCTAGTCAGTCACTGTAGTTGAAACTGAAAGTTGTTGAATGTCAAAAAGGGAAATATTTGACCAGGCATACATCCATATGGAAGCCATCTGAACCACTTGTCCTGTAATATGCAGCACATGCCAATTCTTTTTTCAATATTTTTGTAGGCTGGTACAGAACTTAGGAATGAACAAAGGAGTGCAGTACTAAGAGGTGACTAAGTGTGCACTGAGAGGGAAAGAAAGACACCTTGTTTTCGTTTGTAATCTAACAAAAGCTTTGTAAATGCCCCATTAACAGAAGCAGATGCGCATTGCACAGCCAACACTGCAATGCCGAATTGAACCATGCTGCAATTAGGTAGGGTCACGGCCCGTAGGTCGCGAAATGCCATGGTCAAAGAGATCATGGATGATGATGAGGACGATGGCAGGGGGATTTTCCTCGCTTAACAAATACAGTGGGTATTCTAGTAATTGTCTGGAAAACGGTAATGTGACTTACCACCATTCATCCAGCTGCATCATCTGGCTTAATGGTGCTGGCCTGTGCAATGTTAATGGTCTGTGCAACTAGAAAAACATCACACGTTTTAGGTGCCAGATACACCTCCCCCTTTTTATTTTTTGTAACAAAATACAACTGCAGTACCTGACTACAGTTCAGATTACAGCATCTCCTCTCCCATGCAAAATATCACTTTGGGCATTTGGTTTGTTGACAACATTAGAAAAGCCAGTATTCAATCCAGCTGTAATGGAGGGGCAGAGATATGATGATAACTGTGAGTCATTTGAAATGCATTGTCATCGAAACTGTTGGGATACTGAATAAAACATAGAACACATCAGGGGGTCATCATAAACATAGCTACTCTCTCATCATTTCAGCATGAGCAAGAAATAGAAAGCCTTTTCAATAAAAAAAACAGATAATAGCTTGTTTGGCTCTGCAAAATCTGCAATGTTCAAAAAGTACCTAATCTATTGTCTTAGTCTTAGAGTACCAGTCCACAGGGTATACAAGTTAGTGGAGAGAGAAAGCTTAATAACTAAGCAGAAGAAATCTACAGATTAGTACAGACAGGAGGAAGTGAGCTACAGAAACAAGAATTAGAGAAAAAAGAATAACGCAGGGAAGGATAACAAGAATGAACAAACATTAAAGAGAACGAAGAGGTTCTGGGAGAAAGAAAAAAAAAATCACAGCATAAGAGAAAGAAGGAAAAATTATTCTAATGGGAAGAGGTAAAAGGTAGAAAACAAAATAATGTTAAAGGGAACCTACTGGAGCCAGCAGCACTGGTGGTGGTGGTACCTCCACCCACAGCATCACTGGTGGTGGCAGCCTCCTTGGCCCTGCCCTCTGATGCCCTCTTCTTGCCCTTAGGTGCATATGTAAGAAATAAAGAAGATAACAAAATGAGATTAGTGGTACAGTTAATCTCCTAGAAAATAAGTTGACAGACCTAGGCAAACGCAATAACATATTGACATTGTACATTTCTAAATCAGATCACCTATATAATCAAGTTGACCTATTCCTAATTTTAAAAATCTTACCCAAGCCCTATTCCAAATTTCTTAACCTACATTTGGAAATACTAATGCATTGCAACAAATTATCTTTGCTTCACAGCCCCCTTTGATGGGCATCAATTTCCCTTTTCAATAAAGGGATGCATACTACACATCACTGAGCAATTGTTTGGAACTGTACGAGCTACATAAAAAGAAAGACAGAATGCTAACTCACTGATATTACTGCTACTACCACAGCACCACGACTTCTTAAATAATCAGCCCAAGAGAGCGCCTACAGCAATGAGCAGAACTAGGTAGCACCGAGCACCTGGCTCTCTCAAATTGGATCACATAATACTTATAATATTACGTGAACTTAACTTACCTCTAAGTGTGAGCAGCATGCTATTTGGAAAAAAATAGCATTGTAGGACACAACAAAATTAGTAATTACTAGTACTCACCAAGCCCCACAACCTGGACACTCAGAAGCTCAAGCAGGCCCTGCTCGCGGTAGGGGATGTCAGGTGGTGGTGCATCAGCTCCTGCTGGGTGCACCGAACCCCAGAACGCCTGTTCATGCAACGGTGCACCCTCCCCCACAGCAACAGATGATACCACAGGCCTGCCAGCATGGAGGGGAGTTGGGAAAAAAAAGTGCAGCCACATCATCCTTGCTGAAAATGGTGCAGGGCTTGTGGTGCCAGTAACTGCAGGGTGTGGGGTTAGCTGGTACACCCTCTGCACTGGTGTCACATCTCCCACGCTCTGCCATGGCACTGGGTGGGAAGAAAAAAGAAAGACAGGAAAAAGAAGTAATAGAGAAGAAGAAATTAGGAAGTTAGGAGAAAACAAAAAAGGGACAAAAAGTCACAGAGAATAACGAGAGGAAACAATGTAAAATATACAAATACACACACTGATTAAATAAATGTAAAAAAGGGAGGCTAAGTGGTATAAAGTAAGAATTGCTGAGATAGAGATTTGTTCCTTGTGTGGTGTATAGAGAAGCTATAGTGCTTTGGTGTCCTCCTCCACCTACCCAATTGCAGGAACAGTGTCACTATCTAGTGTGGCTTTGGGCACTAAAGGGCTCTACCTCTCAAGCCCCAGCCAACAGCCCTTTTAATTTGACTGATATTGCCAACCTACTTGTTTCTGTAAGCACTTTATTTCTACTACATTCGTCTAATATGGGCCTCAGCACTGCCCCCTCACTCCCATCATGCATTACAATACATAGAGGAAAATCTTTTAGGGTTCAAGCATAGTCACCATTTCAGTGTTTAAATGTTGAGTCCGGAGGCCCAGGGTCCATGACAACCACTCATTTACTGCATATGCTCCAAATTGTGTTGCAGGGGTCCAGAGTCTCTAGGATCTAAGGTCTAGTCTCTAGTCTCGGTGGGCAACTATCTGCAAATATGGAGGTGGCAGACAATACCAGTCACCAGGCCTTCTAACCTGGTAGGTCAGCCACAAGAAGTCTCCAACAAGTCAGTGAGGCAGTGCCTCTGCTCCAATGTTGTAGCCACCACACAACCCACAAGGCAAGGGCCGGGGCCATACCATGCTGCAGGTCAGCTTGAAGTCATTCCTGCAGCAGGTCCCCCTACCCTTGTGACTTTGTATTTTGGTGGATGAGGTTGAGAGTGGAGGGGGCAGCATAATAGCTCTCAGGAACCACTAGCCCCAGAATATTGGCAGCTGCACCTACCTCCCAGGTATCAACATGCAGCCCATCTGCTGTCCAGAGAGCCACAAAGGCAATGGGTCTGCTCCTCAGAAGCAGCTCTCCCCCAGGCACTTACAAGAGTCAACACTTGGATCCTCTCCACTAACTTAGCATAGCGGTGCAGTGAAAATGCAGCAGCATCCAAAGCTGGGTTCTGCCATGCCAGAGTAGCCAGGTGGGGTGACTATGTGGCACTATCTTACAAACATTGCAGCAGCAGAAAAGGGCTAACAGACCTAATTTTATAGTTCAGCTTGCCATATTTACTTTTGATCTCTCAGCCTAAAGTGAAAATGCTTGATTAATTCCAGTATGCAACAATGTAATGTCCAAGGCATCTTTGTATATGGGTCACTCACTACTGGCATATGAAGAAGAAATCCGTGGAACTCTGATAATGCATGGTACCATTGTTGCATTTTGATTAGACAAATTTAGCCCAATAAACATTTTCAAAATCTACAATGCTTGCCTATTGTCTTATTTTATTTGTCAAGTCAAATATTTTAAACAAGTGATGGTATGCAGGTTTCAGAATAACACATTGCAAAAAACTATAGGATCTTTATATATGTGCATGTTCAAATTTTGTCTTGTTCTCTGTAGCCCTCACAGTCCTAGGGTAGTGTTGTAACAGGGTATGGGTGGATGCAATGTTGAAAAAGTAGGATTAGTACCATAAAGAAAGATCTGCTCTTACAGCGGGATGAATGACCTTGCAGACCTCTTATGTGCTCCCCAATAAAGCTTGTTTTCTTGATTTTCTGATGACTGGAGTTTTGAGACTGAGTGAATCAGTAATTTGACATGAGCAAGGGCACCCCATGAGCAAGGTCAGATCAGCCTAAAGAGTTTTATGAACTTTACAGGCCACATTGAATAAGTATCTGGCTTCTGTTAGAAAGCATGCAAGTGTAATCAGGCCTGCTGTAATGTATTCAGCTCTATTGGTCCCCGATGCTAGCCAAGAAACTACTTGAAGAGCTGCCTTTAGAAATTCAAGGTAGATTGTGAGAATCACAACAAGAAGGCAGGTGCTGTTATCAAGCAATGAGAGCACTGGTGATTAAATCACTGATTCAAGATCTCCTTGTGTAACAAGAGATTTTAGTTCTGCAATTCTGATTTGGTATTGTGGTACGATTTAAGGGATAATGTGGGCATGTCAATTCAGATTTTTGCCTAAGGTAAAGTCAAAACATTTAGTGAATTTCCTAATTGAAGGTTAGAAGTCAACAAAATATATTGCTTTAAGCCAGGGTTGCACAGGTATGGAGCAACTTGGGCATATGGGATACAAGAAACTCCCTTTGTTCTGTGAGATCACATTTTCTTTGAGGTCTTTTCCACCTGGCACCATCAAAGTAACCCAGTGGTGGCTAGTGGGATTGAAAAGAGGTGGGGTAGCGTAGCGCATGGCAGAGAGGCGGTGCGCACAATGAAAAAAAAAAAAATATATATATATATATAAATATAATAAAAAAATAAACGTACCTTTTGTGCCGCACTGAGCCTCGACTGGACTGCAGGCTCAGGCTCCCAGCCTGCCCTGCATCCAAAGCTAACACTGCGTTCATGCTGTTAACACTGTGTTCATGCAGTACGAAAGCAGTGTTAGGACTGGGCGGAGCACCCAGCCAGGATGCTCGGAGGCAGAGTGGAAGTCAGATCAAAAATCTCCCTTTTAAATATTAGTAAGTCACTCCTATGTAGGCCGCATGTACCACACTGCAGGGTACATGGTATTTAAAAGTAAGACATGTAGAAATGTAATGTTAACATGTCCGTACAGTGACTAGCACCCAAAAACTATTTTTCACTGTGGCAGACCTAGCTGTCCCACATAGAAAACCAGAGTAAAGATTAAAATTCTGATACTGTATCTCTGAAATTGGACTAGCCGGCAAAAATAATTAATCAGTTCAATTGAATTCAATTTGCATTTTTGAAGTGTGCTACTCACCCGTAGGGTTTCAAGGCGCTGTGGGGTAGGCCCTCCAGATTCAGTCAAAGAGCCAAATCTTAAGGTCCTTCCGGAATTGAGCTAGCGATGGCAACTGCCTGAGGTGGAGAGGCAAGGTGTTCCAGCATTTTACCACAAGGTAGGTGAAAGATCTCCCTCCAGCTGAGGACTTCCTTATCCGGGGTACAGTGGCGAGCGACTGCTGGGAGAAGTGGAGAGGTGTGGCAGGGGAGTAAAAGGTGATGCAGTTGTTGAGGTAGCTGGGTCCAAGGTTGTAGAGGGCCTTGTAAGAATGTACGAAGAGCTTGAAAGTGATCCTCTTCTCTATGGGGAGTCAGTGGAGATCTGTCAGGTGTCCTGTGATGAGTTTTCAGCAGGGGGTGTTCAGGATGAGTCTGGCAGAGGCGTTCTGGATTTCTTGTAGCTTGCTCAGGTTCTTCTTGGTGGTTCTGGCATAGAGGGCATTGCCGTAGTCAAGTCTGCTTGTGATCAGGGCGTGTATTATCGTCTTGTGGCAGTCGCTTGGGATCCATCTGAAGATCTTCTGGAAGTTCTTGTGACAGATGTGGTGGGAGTCTGACTCTGC
Organism: Pleurodeles waltl; assembly: GCF_031143425.1. NCBI lineage: Eukaryota > Metazoa > Chordata > Amphibia > Caudata > Salamandridae > Pleurodeles > Pleurodeles waltl. Next base: position 828,340,174 of record NC_090437.1, on the reverse strand, counting down.
GTCCTGCCTGTCAGGAAGGAATGTATCCACTGAAGGGCCTTGCCATGTATGCCTGCTGCATGGAGATGGGGCGATAATTCTTGAGATCCGTGTGGTCAGCTGTGGGTTTCTTCAGGAGCGGGCAGATCTCGGCATGCTTCCAGTCCTCGGGGAAGGTGGCCGACCAGTTGATGGTCTTGAAGAGCTTGGATGCGATTGAGGCACTGGCTTTGTTGAAAATGTAGTGGGGGCAAGGATCAGTGGGGGCTGCGGAGAGCATCCTGCTCATGATGGAGCAAGTCTTGTCTGTCATGAGGGAGGTCCAGACGAGCAGGAACTGTGGAGGTTCTGTGGTTCTGAGTTAGGACGTTGTTGGTGAGCTCAGAGAGTCTTGCGGTCTGAAGGAGTCCTAGATATCCTTGACTTTCCAATGAAATAAGGCAGCTAGTCTGTCACAGAGGTCCTGAGATGGAGGGATGTAAGTGGCCTCAGCTTGAGGTTTGGCTAATTCCTTGATGACGGCGAAAAGGTCTTTTGTGTTGTGAGTGGAGGCATTGATACAGTCCTTCAGGGCAGTTTTTCTGGTGGCTCCGATGAGGCCATGGTGGGATCTTGTGGTGGATTTGAAGGCTGCAAGTTCTTCCGCGGATCTGCTGTTCCTCAATCATTTCTCCAGTTTCCCGCAGGTGTGCTTACATTCCTGAAGTGTGGGGGTTAACCAGTTGGCTTTCTTGGTAGTGTGTTTCCTTGTGGTCGATCGGAGTGGAACTAGGGTGTTGGTGCAATCAGTGATCCATTGGCAGAGGTTGTGTGCTGAGGTGTTGGCTGTAGCAAGTTGCTGAGGGTGTTGATAAGTTGCTCCTCTGTGTTCTAGTTCCATTTCCTGTGAGGCAGGACGGGCTATGTTGATGTGAGCTCTAGGTGTGGTGATGGAAAAATGTATGCAGTGGTGGTCGGTCCAGTGTAGCGGTATTGAGTTCTCGATGGGGACGTTGCTGCTGGCGGAAAAGATGGGGTCGAGTGTGTCCCCGGCGATGTGCGTTGGTGAGGTGACCAATTGCTTGAGACCGATTGTGTCAAGGTTCTCGAGCAGTGAGGCAGTGTTGTGGTCGTCGATGTGAAAGTTGAGATATCAAATGAGTATATATAGTTGGTGGAGGCGACTGCATGGTGGGCTATGAGGTCATTGAAGTGGTTAAAGACTGAGCGGGGCCGGGTGGTTTGTAGATGAGGGTGCCAAGGATGGTGGCCTTCGGGATGACGTGGACTTGGAAGTGGAGGTGCTCCATGAGGGCAAAATGTTCCTGTGTGTTTATTGATAAGTGGAGGATGGTCTTGTGGGCGATAGCTAGTCCGCTGCTTGGTCTGGAAGGTTGTTTTTTGCGGAGCAGTTTGTAGTTACTGAGGATGGCAGTGATATCTGGTTCTGATGCTGTGTTTGTCCATGTCTCGGTGAGGAAGGCGATGTCCGGGCAGGTGGAGTCTATTAGGTCCCAAAGTTCCACGGCATGCTTGTGAAGAGAGTGGATGTTGAGAAGGATGCACTTGCGGTGATCTGTATGGAAGAGCGGGGGTTCTGCAGCTGGGGGTTATGGCTTTTGGAGTGCGGAGAACGTGTGGTAGCAGCTCAGGCAGGCAAAGGGTCTGTGGGTGCCTCTACGGGATGTGAGGTGGCAGGCTGTCGAGCGTCCTAGGTTCAATGCATGGAGGGTTTCAAGCTTCGTATAGGTGGATGGTGCAAAAACCAGGAACTGTGGCACTGGCAGCAATCCAGGTGCAGATGGGCTTGCCTTTGGCATGCCTTCAGCGTGGTCGCACAGTGGCCACCCTTAAGAAAGGGATGGTGGGGGAGGGATTGGTCCGCACTGGAGCGGCAAAGGGACAGAGCGCCCAAAGCAGGAACAAGTGAAAGTGCAAAAAGAGAGAGAAACAGTAAAAAGGAGTAAACACAGGAAAAAGTAGGAAAGACAGAAAAAGAGACAGACACTAATGGCCACTAGGCCACCAGGGATGAGGCTCAGGTGAGTGTCTGCGTGTGCAGGCTGGCCTCGAAGACAGAGCCGGCAGGCTTGTTCAGCATTTCTCTTCTGCTTGGGAGGAAGGGGCAGACAGAGGCAGGAAAGGAAAGGCCTTTCCTTTCATGTCTCTGCAAGCATTTCTGCTGCCCGATCGCAATGTGATCGGGTAGAAGAAATGCCCACTAGACACAAGGGAAATACTTTTTTGACACTTACTCATACGGGGAGTGGCCCCTTGAGCAAGTGCCGCTCCCAATGGGGCCAAATTATTTGGAGCCCATTTCTGCACCCCAGGTGCAGATCAGATTGGCATAATTCAATTAGGCCAATCTGCCCCCAGGGCGTGGGGGGCAGAAACCCTCAGACAGCGGGAACATTTTTTTTTTGTTTAATTATTTTTTTATATATATGTGGGGAGCGACCTCTTAGGCAAGGGTCGCTCCCAGGGTGGGCAAAATTACTTTTAGGCCAATCTGCCCTCAAGGGGGGGTGGGGGGGTGCGAAATCACTAAACACCAGGGTTTTTTTTTTTATACTTGCGCATAAGGGGAGTGGCCCCTTGGGCAAGGGCCACTCCCCAGGGGGTAAAATATTTTTAGGCGGGGCAAAACCTCTAGACACCAAGGATATATATATTTTTTAATTTCTTTTATGTTTTTATCTATGGGGAGCGACCCCTTAGGCAAGGGTCGCTCCCCTATGGGGCAATTTGTATTTAGGCTATTTCTGCCCCCCTTTGGGGGCAGATCGGCCTATTTTTATTAGGCCAGTCTGCCCCCAAGCGGAGCAGAAACCACTAGACACTGGGGATTTTTTTTTTTTGCATCAATTTTACGCAAGGGGAGAAACCCCTTAGGCAAGAGTCGTTCCCCTGGGAGGCAAATTTATTTTAGGCCATTTCTTCCCCCCTTGGGGCCAGAAACCACTTAGGCACCAGGGATTGGTGTGAGTGTATGTGTGTGTTTTGTTTTGGGGGGGGGGCTCCCCATGGGGGCACATAACTGTTGGACATGTGTGGCCCCCTTAGGGGGAGATCGGCCTATTTCTGGAAGGCCCATTTGCCCCCAAGTGGGGGCAGAAAGCCCACCAGAGACCAGGGAAGATTTTTTTTCAAAATAAGAGGGTGGGGGTATGGCCATACCCCCATCCCAAATAAATGGAGCCAAAGTTGTTCTGTCCACCAGTGGGCAGATGGGGCAATTACCCCCAATCCACACCCCGGGGGGACAGAAAGTCTACTAGATGCCAGGGAATAAAAAAATTAAAAAAAGTGTGGTGGTGGCTAGCACCAGTATGGGCATGGTTATGCCCCCACCCCAACTGAAGGGGGTAACAGTTTTTCAGCTCTCCCCCCGTACACTAAAACATCTTATTCCACGGCAAACAAGAGGACATTTGATACATTTGGGTTTACATTTGGGCAAGGAGAGCTTGGCTAACTCTCAAAATCGTCCCACTTGGAATAGTGAGGGCTGCACTTTTGGACGCTGCCATGTAAATAAAATCCACAAGACCTAGACACAGCTGAAAACTAAACATCTGGGTGAGTCCAGGGTGGTGTGCTTCACATGCACCCCACACCATTTTCACACCCACAATACCCTGCAAATCCCCAACTTTGCTGGAAATCACACATTTTCCCACATTTTTGTGATGGAACTTTCCGGAATCTGTAGGAATCCACAAAATTCCTACCACCCAGCATTGTCTCATCTATACCAATAAACATTTTGCCCCACTTGTCAGCCTAAAAATGTTTTTTTTCAAACTGCACATTTGGACCCGCTTTTGTTACCCCTCAATTTCAACATGTTTTTGGCTCTTACCTGTCAAAGGGCACTTAGCCCCCTAAACAAGTGAGGTATAATTTTTACCAGGAGACTGAGGGGAACATTGGGTGGTAGGAAATTTGTCCCCGTACGGTGATCCCACACAGAAACTTGGGAAAAATGTGTTTTTTCTTTTTAGCTATATTAGGTTTGCTGAGGACTCTGGGTAAGAAAACATTGGGGGATCCGCGCAAGTCACACCTCTCTGGATTCCCTCAGGTGTCTAGTTTTCAGAAATGTTTGGGTTTGGTAGGTTTCTCTATATGGCTGCTGAGCCCAGGACCAAAAACGCAGGTCTCCCCCACCCCACACCTCAAAAACAGGTAGTTTTTTGGGGCATTTCCTTTTGGGGGCACTAGGCCTACCCACACAAGTGAGGTACCATTTTATCGGAAGACTTGCAGGAACGCTGGGTGGAAGGATATATGTGGATCCTCTCAGATTCCAGAACTTTCTGTCACCGAAATGTGAGGTTTGCAAAGGATTCTGGGTAACAGAACCTGGTGAGAGCCCCACAAGTCACCCCATCTTAGATTCCCCTAGGTGTCTAGGTTTCACAAATGTGCAGGTTTGGTAGGTTTTTCCTAGGTGCCAGCTGAGCTAGAGGCCAAAATCTACAGCTAGGCACTTTCCAAAAAAACATGTCAGATTTCAATGTAAAAATGTGATGTGTCCATGTTGCGTTTCTCGTCGCGAGCATTTGACCTACTCACGCAAGTGAGGTACCATTTTTATCAGGAGACTTGGGGGACACAGAATAGCAAAACAAGTGTTATTGCCCCTTGTCTCGCTCTACATTTTATCCTTCCAAATGTAAGACAGTGTGTAAAAAAAAAAAAGACGTCTATTTGAGATATGCCCTGTAATTCACATGCTAGTATGGGCACCCCGGAATTCAGAGATGTGCAAATAACCACTGCCTCTCAACACTATCTTGTGCCCATTTTGGAAATACAAAGGTTTTCTTGATACCTATTTTTCAGCCTTTATATTTCAGCAAATGAATTGCTGTATCCACAGTATAGAATGAAAAGCCACTGCAAGGTGCAGCTCATTTACTGGCTCTGGGTACCTAGGGTTCTTGATGAACCTACAAGCCCTATTAATTCCTGCAACCACAAGAGTCGACCAGACGTACCGATATATTGCTTGCAAAAATTTGACATCGCAGAAAAAAGTTACAGAGTAAAACGTGGAGAAAAATGGCTGTTTTTTTTACTTCGATTTCAATTGGTTTTTTTTATTTCAGCTATTATTTTCTGTGGGAAACCCTTATAGGATCTACATAAATTATCCCTTGTTGAATTCAGAATTTTGTCTACATTTCTGAAATGTTTGGATTTCTGGTATCCAGCATTGGTTTCACACCCATTTCTGTCACTAACTGGAAGGAGGCTGAAAGGACAAAAAATAATAAAAATGGGGTATGTCCCAGTAAAATGCCAAAATTGTGTTAAAAAATTGTGTTTTCTGATTCAAGTCTGCCTGTTCCTGAAAGCTGGGAAGATGGTGATTTTAGGACTGCAAAGCCTTCTTCTGCAGCCATTTTCTTTTCCCTTTTTTAGAAAAAAACTAAATGTTTGCTGTATTTTGGCTAATTTTTTGATCTCCTTCAGGGGAACCCACAAAGTCTGGGTACCTCTGGAATCCCTAGGATGTTGGAAAAAAAGGACACAAATTTGGCATGGGTAGCTTAGGTGGACAAAACATTATGAGGGCCATGCTTGTTTTTTTTGCCACAAATTTGAGAATATCACAAATTTGTGGTAAAAAAATAAATAAAATAAAAAGTTTTTAGATCTGGGGGTGACTCTCTGGGATCCCTCCCCCCCCCCCCAACCAGTGCTAAGGGGTCAGGGTGTCTCTATCCTGTCCAATTTTATTTAATTTTTTCATATTTTTTTTCTGGTACTTGGCTGAAGCAGAGTCACAAGATGGCTGGCAACACTTTCTGGTTTGAAGTGTTGGCAGCCACAGCTGTGCATTTCCCTGCATCAGCTCATCTTTGTTCACAAATAATTCACAGCAAGAGATATAGAAATTTGAATTTCCCTAAATTTCTCAAAAACCACTGAATGGATTCACACCAAATAAGCGAAAGCGTAATTTGTGTATCGACAGCTAGCTTTCTGCCAAATTTGGTGTAATTTGATCCAGTGGTGCAGCCTGTAGTCGTGTCGAAAGAGTCCTATGGAAATTAACATAGGAAACGCAGCCTTTCGAGCCCCCATTTTACTCAGCTCCTGCGTGACGGACCACCCCAAAACTTTCCATGCACAACAAGGATCCCTGCAACACGTTTTTTGGGAAATTTTTGCGAAGATTTGTCAAATGGTGCCAAAGATATAGGCAAGTCAAAAAATGCTTTTCATATGAAACATGGTCCTAACTATAACTACCTACTAGCGACCACCAGTAGGTAATTATATAAGAAATTCCCACTGGAACAAAATAAAGGTTAGAGAGATGTTATAGCTGGGTTCTGAATTTACACACACAAAACCATAGAAATTCAGCTGCTATAGCTAGAGTTATTTCAAATAAATATAACTCGTGCCCTAAGGTAACTATGCCTCACGCCCCCACCATGCACAGTTTTCTGATCAATAGTTTGATTCCAAATGTTCCAGTGATAATATCAAAGATGCCATAGAAGATGTCATGAATGATGCAATATGTGGGTTACTTAGCTGTGTATGGCAAGGGTGCAAATTAATTAGTTACCTAAGGGCATGAGTTAGCTTTAACTAACCATAACAGCTGAATTTCTGTGTTTTTGTGTGTGTAAATCCAGGACCTTACTATACTGCCCCTCTAACCTTTTTTTTTTCTAGTGAATTTCAAAGGTTTTTTTTAATACTAATTCCTAACTATAACACTTCATTTTTTCAGTAAATTTCTATGGTTTGTTATAGGCCTGGGGTAAAAACTCAGTTCTCAGAGTTTTCAGAATTCAGGCACTTTGCGCTATGCGAGTAGCACGGAGGTCCTGAATTCCACTATCCGGCATTGAGCGGAGTCTCTTTGCATGCTCAAGATTTGGTTTTTGGGGCTCGCTCATGAGCATCACAATACTCTTGGGCCACAAGCAAGTGCGGGTGAGACTTTGCAGCTTTGAAGGTAGCCAAAACAGAGCAGCTCGCGAACACACCTCGAGTAGATGTTCTACTCTAGATGCAACTAAATCTAGTTGAGTGGATTTTCTTCCCCAATTAACCCTTCAAGTTGTTTTGTGTTGTGAGAAGCCTTTTTGTTTTCAAACAGGAAGGAAGTGTCCCAGAGACTCCAACTTCCTGTTCCTGTCCAGCAGGCTCCTCCCACTGCTTTGTCCACCCATGGTTACTTTTCACTTGGATGTCGATGTGGAAGGATCACTCTCTGTCTCCTGAATATACCTTTGGATTTAAGGACTTTGTTTTTATGAAATCACTCAAGTTAGTTCAAATACTATTTATAAGGGTGTTTGCTTGCTTGGGCATGCACCAGTATTTCTTTGTACTTTAATTTGATTTTTAAATTTTATAGTGGTGGATGGCCTGGAGTTTAAGTATGGGCTTAGTTATTATTTATTTTGCATTTCATTGATTTTTTTACATTTTGTAAAGGAAATTGTTGCACAGCTCAGTATCCTTTCTACATGTTTGCAACATTTGCAATATTCATGTAATTTACTGTGTGGCCTAGATTTCCAAAGGGCCATACAGCCAGTAGTTCCAGTATTAGTAGCCATCAGTATATGAAATAAATGTTTCAGTGGTGTATTGTAGCCGGGTGACTCAATGAGGGCACAAAGTCAGTGAAATTACTGGTTCGGTGAGTTTTATTTTGTTTGTTGTGTAAGATAACTATTCAGTAGGATTCTGAGTCTTCTTCTGGTGACTGCTGCGATTCAGGTTCTCCTTTCCTTGTCTCTCGTCTTCCCAGGCTCCCAGGAGGCACATGTGAGGAAACACAAGATAAAGCAATGGTAAGTAAGGAATTCTAAATACAGGTTTTATCTTTCTCCTTTCTTCTTTCCTGTCTTTCCTTTTTTCTGTTGTTCTGTCTTTCTGTCTTTTTCCTTTTTTCTATCCCTTTGTGTCTCTATTCTGTGGTGGGATGGGTTTTCTTTGGTTTTTCCTTCTCACTCTTTTTCCTGTTTCCTTTCTCTTGTTGGCTGTTTCTGGTTTGCTCCTCCGAGACCTCTCTCTCTCTTTAGGCCTTCCTGTGGTCCCGTTCAGAGATTCCTTTCTTTAGCTTCACTTATACTCTGTAGCTGCCTCTTGTAGGTTTCTCTCTCTCTCTCTCTGTCTTCATCTCTGTTTTATCCGCTTTCTTTATTTTTCCCATTCTTTTCCCCTATTCCTGCTTTCCCCTCCCTTGTTGTACAGCTCCACCACCGCACCCCTTCTTATTTTGTGTACACTGAGGTTTCCTTTCCTTCCCACTCACAGGCCTTGCTGGCTCCGGTGTGCTACTCCCTCCCAACCACCCCTCCCAACGAGGGGGACGCACCTGGAGTGGCCACGCTGCTCCTGAAGCGTGGCTGGTTTGCACCATGGAGCGCTGCTGGCGGATTCTTGGATCCCTCCTGACCGCTGTCCGATGGCTCCTTGATTCCGCTGAGCTTCCGATAGTCCTCACATTGGAGCATGGATCCTTCATCTCGTTCCGCTTGTTCTGCTCGTCCCGCTCCTTCGCCTCCTTCATTCTGAGTCATCCCGATTTGTACCGCCAAAAGGGCGCGAAGCGCCTGTCGTTGCTCCTCTGACCCCGGAAATTAAAGGGGATTGGTCGATGGACCTTCCCCTTCCGGGTTGGGAGTGGCAGAGTCAGTCCACGCCGCCTCCTCGGATGGGTCTGTTGTTGGCAACAGCCCGTCACAGACACTCCCCCTAGCGAGTGGCTGATAGAGCCGCTCTAGAACAGGGTAGCGAGAAAGATGATTGGCATTAGCCATGCAGGACCCAGGGGAATGACAGACCTGGAAGGAAAAAGGCTGGAGTGAGAGGAACCGTCATAGAACTGGAGCGTTGGTATCTTTATGTTGAGCAAGCCATGTCAAAGGGGCCTGGTCTGTTAGTAGTGTGAATGTTCTCCCTGCCAAATAGTACTGTAGTGATGCCACAGCCCCTTTTATTGGGTAGTGTTGTTCCCAGGGTAACAATTTGCAACTGATGTAGACAATAGGGTGGAAAGGCCCATCCCTATCTGACTGTGATAGTACGGCCCCCAGTCCCACATCCGAGGCATCAGTCTGAACCACAAATGGCTAAGTAAAGTCTGGGCAACATAGGACAGGTTCAGAAGTCAGGAGGCATTTCAGAGTCTCAAAACTCTTCAGTTCAGAATCAGAAAGGGTTGCATAACGGTTGGGACTTGTTTTTTTTTTAATAAGTCCGTAAGGGGTCCTGCTATGGTGGAAAAACGGGGTATGAACCGGCGGTAGTAGCCTACCATTCCTAGGAAGGCACGTACATTTCTTTTTGTACGGGGAAAGGGTATTTGTGCGATGGCCTGTATTTTCTCTGTTTGGGGTCTCACCTGCCCTTCCCCTATTATGTTGCCCAGATATTTGATGATGGTGTGGCCTAACTTACATTTCTCTGGGTTGGCAGTTAGGTTGGCTTCCCTCAGGGCCTGTATTATGTGACCTAGGTGTTCGAGATGCTCTTCCCAACTAGCACTATAGACCACTATATGCAGCATACCTGTGAAAAGGTCAGAGTATCCTGTTAATAAGCCATTGGAAGGTGGCAGGCGCCCCATGTGGGCCAAATGGGAGAACCGTGAATTGAGAAAGACCTGATGGAGTGGTAAAAGAGGTCTTCTCTTTGTCTTCAGAGCGCAGAGGAATCTGCCAGTAACCTTTTGTCAGGTCCAGGGTAGACATATATCGGGCTTGGTCTAAGCGGTCTAGGAGCTCATCTATGCGTAGCAACGGGTAGGAGTCAAAATGTGATAATGCATTGACTTGTCTGAAGTCAACACAGAATCTGGTACCTCCATCTGGTTTTGGTACTAACACTACCTGGGAACACCAGGGGCTTGCAGAAGGTTCGATTATACCTGCTTTTAACATAGCTTCTACCGCTTGTTCTACTATCTGCCTTTTAGCCTCGGGATTCTGTATGGTCGTTGATGGGCTACTGTGTCTGTAATGGTGCGAATGGGGTCTTGAATTAACGGAGTTTGTTCAGGTGTTTTGGAAAACACATCGAGATTCTGAAAGACTAGGGTTTGAGCTGGTTAAGTTGGGTTTTGGTGAGAGAAGCATTTAACTGGGGTAGAGGGTTCTCCGTTGCAGGAGTGGCAGTGACTGGGTGTATGGGTATGTCATGTTCAGGGTCGTTAGTTATATACACGGTAGGGTGGTCGTCAGTTGACTCATACCACCTCTCAAGAAGATTGATATGGTATATTTGTTCTTTGCCAGTACCCGGTGGTATCTCAAGTTTATAGGTGGTAGTATTGATTTGTTCTATCACCATATATAGTCCTTGCCACCGGGCCAGTAGTTTGTTTTCACAGTAATACAAGTACCTTGTCTCCCACCCTCAAACTTCGGGGTGTGATTTTAGAATCATAAGCTGTTTTCTGTTTGATTTGAGCGTCTCTTAATGCTGTGTGGGCTTCTTCCCATAATGTATGTAGGTTATCTCTCAGAACTTTCGTGTATGCGAGGAGGTCTTTGACCTCCTCCTCTGATTCCTCCCAATGTTCTGCCAACATTTCTAAAAGCATGCAGAGTTGACGCCCGAAAAGTAATTCGAAGGGGCTATGTCCCGTGTAGTATTGGACATGGGTACGGATGGCATAGAGAACCAATGGGAGCTTCTTTTCCCAGTCCCTGCCAGCCTCGATGATGACTTTTCATAGCAGTGATTTAAGGGTTTTATTGTACCGCTCAACTAAACCATCCATTTGTGAAAGGTATACAGAGGTTCGTATCTGTTTGACCCCCAGGGAATGGCATATTTCGGCCATGATTCGGGACATGAAAGGAGTTCCCTGATCAGTAAGTATTTCTTTTGGAAAACCCACTTGGGAGAAGAACTCAATCATGGCCTGTGATAGCGTTTTGGTATGCATACTGGAAATGGGGATAGCCTCGGGATATCGGGTTGCGTAGTCAACTAATACCAGGATATACTGACGTCCTTTTACTGACTGGGTTAAGGGTCCCACAATATCTAAGCCTACGTGGAAGAAAGGGGTGTCTATAATGGGTAAAGGTTGTAAAGGGGCCACCCCATGGGGTGAAGGATTAACTAGCTGACATTTGGGGCATTCTTGACAGTGTTTCCTAATGTCCGCGTAGATAACTGGCCAATAAAACCTCCATAATATAGCTGCATTGTTTTTTTCTCTTCCCATATGTCCCGCCCCATTATCTCCATGTGCCAAATGGAGGACCTGTTGCCTGTGAGTCAGGGGTACCACTAGTTGAGGGGATCTTCTAGGAGTGTTACCACTGGATCTTTACAATAAGTTATTTTCTATGGAAAAGGTGGGACCTACCAAAGTTTTATCCGGGTTTAAGGACTGATGCCATGCATTTTTCAGGGTGGGGTCCTCTCGTTGTGCTTGTCTGAGGCTCCCTACTGTTGTTAATACTGTTGTCGATTGTGGGGCTGACCGGAGAGAGACAGGAGCTGTGTTGGTATGATAATAATGCCATTGCTCCCTCTTTTGTTTTGTACTGAGCTTGAGTCTCTGGGGCCTCTCTTCTACCTCTGTCTTAACATACGGTGCATCCTCCCACCATATGTTGGTTAAATATTCTTGGCTGGCTTTTGCTAACAAAGGGATAAAGTCCTCATAATCAGTGACAATGATTCGATCCTCCCCCAGGGCGGGGATCATTCCTACTGTGAGCCGCTACTCTACTCCTCTCCAATTGAGAAAGACCGTTGCTACCGGGTATGACCCGTGATCTCCATGGACACAGGTGATCAGGACTTGGGTGTGAGGATTCCATTGTTCTGGCTTCACCAGGTCTTGTTTGCCCACACTTTGGCTGCAACCCGAGCCTACCAAAGCTCTTCTTTCTGTGCCATTAAGACATACAGTTATGGAATATTTCGTTTTTTTGGTGCCAGACCATAGCACTCGTCCCTTCATCATTCCTATCTCCATGGGCTCCTCTGTCTCCTTCTTTAATGGGCAATATCGGGCGATATGCCCCCATTCTGAACAATGGAAACATTGGGGTCCCTTTATGGGGTCTCGTGAGGCTGGGGAATGGGCAGGGGAGGTATGTTCTGAACCATGAGGCACCATGGTCCGCGGCTGGACCGGTTTCACTGGACCCAACCGAGAAACAGTGGACATTGTTGGTTTAGACTGGATTCCTCAGAAGACCGGGGCTCAATGGAATGCTCAAGCGAGGTCTATGGCAGTGCGGTTGGTTAAGTCAGGGTGCTGTCTGACCCAATTACGAGTATTTGGAGGAAGGGCTTCCAGGTACTGCTCGAGTATGATGGCATCGAACATGTCCTCTTTTGTGGTCTCGGTGGGGTGTAACCATTTTCCCCCAGCATGGTGTACCCTGTAGTATAAGGTACGTGGATTCTCCTGGGATATCCATTTTATCTGTCAGAACTTGGCTCTGTAACTTTCTTGGTCTAACCAGATACATTCTAAGATTGCCTTCTTTACTTCATTGTAGGGGGTAACCCCTCCCGGGATTACCGCCCGATAGGCTGCTTGTAGATGACCGGTCAGGAGGGGAGCTATGTACTGTCCCCATTTGTCCATGGGCCAAATTGGCGGTGCTTGTCACACGCTCAAAATTTGTAAAGAACGAGTCGGGGTCCTCTTGTTGCTGATACTTCTGAAGGACGCTACTCGGAACGTTGGGATGCACTTTGGTGTGGGCGATAGTGTCTGTTAATTTTCCCAGGGCATTCACATGGACCAGTTGGTTATTAGCCATGATGGTAGCCTGGCTTTTCAGAGCTGTCTTGAAGGGCCTCCCGCTCTTCCTTAGCTTCCTTTAAATGTTGTTCCCACACCAACTGTAGGTGTCGCTGACCCTCGGCCAACTGCGCTATCATGTCTGCAAGTGTGGGTTTCTCCTCCATGTGGCTGTGTTTCACAAATCCCACTTCTGACACCACTTGTAGCCAGGTGACTCAATGAGGACCCGAAGTCAACGAAATTACTGGTTCGGTGAGTTTTAATTTGTTTGTTGTGCAAGATAACTATTCAGTAGGATTCTAGGTCTTCTTCTGGTGACTGCTGCGATTCAGGTTCTCCTTTCCTTGTCTCTCATCTTCCCAGGCTCCCAGGAGGCACATGTGAGGAAACACATGATAAAGCACTGGTAAGTAGGGTATCCTAAATACAGGTTTTATCTTTCTCCTTCCTGTCTTTCCTCTGTCGTTCTCTCTTTTTCGTTTTTTCTATCCCTTTGGGTCTCTATTCTGTGGTGGGATGGGTTTTCTTTGGTTTTTCCTTCTCACTCTTTGTCCTGTTTCCTTTCTCTTGTTGCCTGTTTCTGGTTTGCTCCTCTGATACCTCTCTCTCTCTCTCTTTAGGCCTTCCTGTGGTCCTGTTCAGAGAGTCCTTTCTTTAGCTTCACTTAAACTCTCTAGCTGCCTCTTGTAGGTTTCTCTCTCTCTCCTTCTGTCTTCGTCTCTGTTTTATCCGCTTTCTTACTGTCTTCTTTGTTTTTCCCATTCTTTTCCCCATTCCTTCTTTCCCCTCCCTTTTTGTATAGCCCCACCACCACACCCGTTCATATTTTGTGCACACTGAGGTTTCCTTTCCTTCCCCCTCCTCCCACTCACAGGCCTTGCTGGCTCCAGCATGCTACTTCCTCCCAACCACCCCTGTTTTCCCCTCCCAACAAGGGGAACACACCTGGAGTGGCCATGTTTCTCCTGAAGCGTGGCTGGTAGTTGCGCGGAGCGCCTCCTGCACCGCTGGCGGAGTCTTGGATCCCTCCTAGGCGCTGTCCGACAGCTCCTCGATTCCTCTGAGCTTCCGATCATCCTCACGTTGGGGCATGGCTCCTTCGGATCCTCCGTCTTGTTCCACTCATTCTGCTCCTTCGCCTCTTTGGTTCTGGGTCATCCCGATTTGTACCGCCGAAACGGCGCGATGCGCCTGTCGCTGCTCCTCGGACCCTGGAAATCAAAGGGGATTGGTTGATGGACCTTCCCCTTCCGGGTTGGGAGCAGCAGAGTCAGTCCGCGCCGTCTCCTTGGACAGGTCTGTGTTGGCAACAGCCCAATACATGTATGTATTTAAAACTACATTTAGGGCAGGGATGGCAATGGATTAAATAAAAATGTTGGCTATTGTTTGTATTTAATTTTTTTGTGTGCAAAAAGTGTATATGTTACGGGGTAATATTTGATAGCACAGTATGATATGTACTGTTGTTGTGAAGTCTGTATAGTTTAGCTAATTTTCGTGTTTTGCATTGCTGAATTAATGTTAATGTTTTCTTCAGTGTTACCTCCATGCTTCCTTATGGCCATTGTGTGTGTGTCATTGTCCACCATTTGTCTTTGTTCTCCATGCCGTGTGGCCAGGAGCCATTTTGTGTAGTCTATGTCCATAGGCTTGCATATGTTCTTTGTTCTCCATGCCTCCTTGTACATAATTGTTGTTTGACCATGTGGCTGGTAGCCATTTTGTGCATCCAACCAGTGTGTCTTTGTCCTATGCTTGCATGTGTTGTTTGTTCTCTTGTTATTTTGTTTGACTACGTTGCTGGCAGCCATTTTGTGCATGCAGCCAGTGTGTCTTTGTCATAGGCTTGTATGTGTTCTTTACTCCCCATGCCCCCTTGCTCCTTGTTTGATCATGTGGCTTGTGTCCATTTTGTGCATCCAATCAGTGTGCCTTTGCCACGGATTTGCATGTGTTCTTTATTCCCGATGCCTACTTTCTCCTCGTTGTTTGGCCATGTGGCTGGTGGCCATTTTGTGCATCAAACTAGTGAATTTTTGCTATAGACTTGCATGTGTTCTTCGTTCACCATGCCCCCTTGCTCCTTGTTTTTGTTGTTTGACCACGTGGCCGGCAGCCATTTTGTGCATCCAGCCAGTGTGCCTTTGCCATAGGCTTGCTTAGTTTTTTATTTACAATTTTTTTAATTACATTTCTTGTTTAAGTTTTGTTTTTGATTTTTTTGATTTTTTTATTATCCTTTGAATTCAGCATTTTGCCTTGATCCATCCATCCATCCATCCATCCATCCATCCACAATAGGTGCACAGCCGTACTACCTCATTTGGTTTCTTCAGGTGTATAACAATTACATTTCCTCCTTGACACCCTGGCTGTGGTGCACTGCAGACACATCAGCAGTAGAATTCATTTTTTAATGATTATTTAAATTCCCCCGGACCATCTTGCCACCATAGGTTTTTCAAGGATTATTCCATTTATCCATGCACACCTCTCTGACTACCACAGGTGTCTCCTTTAAAACAGAGAGGTACATATCTGTATGTTGTGTTGCTTGATTTGAAATAAAATTTCATGGTGTGGTATGACTTTACAATGTTTGATTACATTTGTATTTATCACATAAGTAACAAACATGCTTGTTTGCTTTTAGGTGCACAAGAGAAGAGACATCACCTACACTACTGCCAAAGAGAAGGCTTATACAGTAATGTCAGTCCTCCAGTCTCTTCGCCTGTGTACCTTACTGCCAACTGAGAGTTTTAAGATGGCCCCAAAGAAAGTTGCTCAGCAGAAAGTGGTCAGTGAGAAGAAGCAGCTTTCCACCAGTGGCGTACCAATAGTGACCTTTTTGGGGAGACCTGTGCCTGCCACACTGACCCCAGGGGAGAAACTTGGGAGCAGCACTGCTGCATCAATACCACCAGCACCACCACCACCACCACAACCTAAGCCCAAGATCATGTCTGTCAGTGAGGTAGCCACTGCAGGCATGGCAGTGCCAATGAGCAGTGAAACTGAATTTGATTTGTCCTTTTTGCAAAGTAGTACCCAGTCATTTCAGGAAACAGAGCAAACTGGACAGCAGCCACAGCCAGCAAGAGTAGATCTTCCTGAAGTGGGAGAGGAACAGGAGGTTGAGGTTCCGGTCGAGCAAGAACCTCATCTTTTAGAATCTATGGCTTCCAGATCTCCAGCAACAAAAAGGAAGGGTACTACTCAATCATCTTCACCAAGCACCACTTTTGATGACTATGATAGGGACATGGAGTGGATCCTAGCAGAGTCTGGGAGATGCCAGGAGAGGCAAAGGAAGAGAAAAGTACCATAAAGCCTTAGAATCATGAAAGGAGATGATGAGGAGGATGACAACAATGATAAGCCATTCATTGTGTAAGCTGGCACAGAGGAGTCTGATATTACTATCCAACCCACTTCAAGGGATGTTGCACATGTGGCACTGCCAGCTCCCATATTTGCAACGCCCCAGCTGAGACATGTACCAACCCCTACTTTAGTAGAAATATGCACTAAAGAGAAGCCATCGACACACCCAGGTACCTCCAGTTCATCTTCAGGCATTGACTCATTAGCATCTGAAGGAGAACATTGCAATATTGTTCACTAGCCATGTGAGTGTTTGTAGAGGTAATCCTGGCTCACATTATGGTACTGGAGGCCAGACGACCCATATAAAAAAAAGAAAAAAAACTTCATGCAATCCAGAGGGAGGCACAGAAAACAAATATGTATCACTGAATGTGGTGGTGAAGACGAGGAGAGCCAGGAAACATCAGCTACAACTGGTCAAATTGCGGTGGAAGGTGAGGAAGAAGAGGGTGACATCCTCACTCAAAGCAGCTCTGCCTCCAGCAGCATGCCAGAATAACCCACCTCAGGGACCTCACAATGGCACAGGAAGAGTCAGATGGAGACACCACAGCATACGGTGACTGCACCACAACGCAAATTGAATTTACAGCCATCTACTTCTTGAAAGTCACTTGCATCAGTGGCCCCAGAAAATAATAAATCCAGGCTACTATTATGGACATGTTTAGGGAGGGGAGCCCTACAACTGCAATCTCCTAATGGCACGTTTGTACAGTTGGGAAGCTTGCAAAAATGATAGTGCTGGACCTCTTTTTTTTTTTTGTGGAAGGAGTGGGATTCTTCGAATTTGTGACAGCCATCTGCACGAAATGGAAGGTTTCAAGTTGGACCTACTTTGCCAGAGTTGCTGTTCCAGTGCTGCATCATGATGTGCTGCAATTGGTTGGAAAAGCTTTGCAGCAAAGTGTTGTCCACACTATCCACCGGACGACAGACATATGGACCAGTTGTCAGGCGACTGATAACATGTGCATCACTGCACACTGGATCTCTTTTGCCGGGGTAAAGCAAAAGCTATCTACAGGTCTTGGTCCTGAAGACATTTTTAAGAGCGCTCGGGAGCATGCAACAATAGCCATGTTTGCTGCTCCCGAAGAACGTAACAGCTCGCAGGCCCACCCGCATGGAGGGGAGATGGCACTACACAAAAATACAAGATCTGCCATCTCTGCCTCAATGAATATTGCATAGGGCTGCACCTCTTGGTGGTACAACGTCCAGAAGGTAAGCGGCTAGCAGCCGCACTGGCGTTGCCACTCCCTCTGCTGCCCTGCCATGGCACTGGGTGGAAAAAAGAAGAGGGGAGAAATTGAAGGGAAGAAAGAAAAAATATATAAAGAAGTAAACGGAAAAGCAAAAAAAAAAAAGTCATAAAAAAAATAATTAGACAAATGTAAAATACACAAACACTGATTAAATAAAGGTAAATGAAGGGTGAATCATTCAGAAAAGGGTGGGAAGAGAGAGAGAGGGGAAACAAAAGGGAAAACGAAAATGCAAATCATGCTCCTAAATGTAAAAAACATAGTGCAAATGGGACGCCAAGCAACTCCACCCACTGGTGAAATTCTGCAGAACTTGCTGAGTTTTTTTTAACCACTTTGTAGAATTCTGTGTAATGGGTGTCTTCACACTCCACCTACATATATATATATATATATATATATATATATATATATATATATATATATATATATATATATATATATTTGTTCCCAAACAGAGCAGGGCCAGGTCCTGAATCCAAGCCCCCAAATGCATTCAGCCCTTCGGCTTTGTAGCAGGGGGTTAACCTAAGGGACTGTCCTTTGGCCATGCATGGCAGGGGTTGGCCACAGGGCCTGGCACCCTGCATGGCCTTCAGCCATGCACAGTGGGGTTAGGCCCCTGTAGGGATCCAACCCCATGCAATGCACAACCTTTGGCCATGCACTGTGGAGGTTGCCTGCAGTGCCTGGCCTGTAGCCAAACCCTGTGGTCAGCACCCTAGAGGGTGGTTAACATTCAATTTCAGGAGTGAGGGAGCTAGCTGTAGGGGTTGGTGGTTCCACAGCAGTTATTGGCTAAAGGGGGGGGTTGCATGCCCCCCCTCATGTGTTTGCCCAGGGCCGGTCCTGGAAGGTGGTGGTCCCTGGGGCTGTAAACAGCCCAGGACAGGGCCCACATAGCCCTCCTCCCCCTTGGTATAGTGGCCATGCCTTGTAGAGGTGGTCCCAAGGCCAAATATAGCCTGCTAGGGGGGGCTGTGTGGCTCCCGCCCCCTTTTTTTTGTATATTTATGGCCCTAGGGCGGTGGTTGTCCCTGTGGACTTCATAGGTCAATGGGGGGTGGGGGGCGGGGGAAATCTGTGTGCCCCCCCCTCCTATTTCATTAGCAAGACTTGAGGAGGCAGTGGTGGTGGTGGTGGTGGTTGTTGTTCCAGGGCTCATGGGAGCCAAAAGGAGTGGGGGTCTGCGTGCCCCCACTCATACATATAAAATTTAAACCCCAGGGAGGTGGTGGTCCCTGAGGCACTGTTAAGTGCATGGAGGGGGTGCACATGAGCCCCCCCTCACTTTCAATTATTATTTTGCACGCCCCTAGGACCTGGCCCACCCAGGGGCATTAAAAAGAAAAATCAAGTTTGGGAAACTGCGTTTGTTTTTTTTAAATCTCCCTGGATTCGTGGATCCTCTGCATTTTCTGACAATTTTTTTTAACAAATGCTTTTTTGCCCTAGTGGGTTCTCCTGTGGGACCTCAGCATCAGGGTTAGGGGACCAGGGTATTCCTACCCTGCCCTCTTTTTTATTTATTTTTTTACTTTCTTTTTGCGACTCAGCTGAGTCCAAGTCCAAAAATGGCTGCGGACACTTCCTGGCTGAAGTGTTGACAGCCAATCAGATGTCAGCATGCGAACTCTAGGAACTGCAGAGGCTTTGCGTCCCTAGATATACAATTTCATTTTTTCTTTAATTAATCTAAAACTAGTGAACAGATTTACACCAAATTACAAAAAGGTTTTTTTTCCTGGACCAAGAGCTACCTTTCTGCCAAATTTGGTGTAATTCCGTCCAGTGGTTCGAGCTGGAGACGTAGCTAAAAATCCCTATGGAAAAAAGCATGGGTGATAAAGCATTTTGGGACCACCACCCCTTATTTTATCAGTCCATGCTTGAGGACCCAGGCTGAAACTTTTAACACAGCAGCTGAACTGACTGACTTACTATTTTTTAAACTTTTGTGAAGGTTCGTCAAATGGCACCAACGTTCTTAGCAAAACAAAACAAAAAAAAATTCCTATGGAAACTAGATCCTAACTATAGCTACTTACTGGTGACTGGAAAAAGAAAGAAGCACAAAAAGAGAATGAGTAAGGGACCCAGTAGTAACATCCAGTAGTAACATGCAGCTGCCAGGCTCTCACAAAAACAAAAACAAAATACTCCAATGTTATCCCATAGGAAAGGTAGGCCTTGAAGTAATGAAAAACAAATGTAAGACTTTTACTACCAGGACATGTAAAACATAAAAGTACATGTCCCACTTTTTAAATACGTTGCCCCTGCCATCTGGCCTATGCCTGGCCTACTCTAGAAGTGACCTATATGTATGTATTCAAAAGGAAGGTTTGGGCCTGGAAAAAGGTTTACTTTGCCAGGTCGAAATGACCGTTTAAACTGCACACACAGACTGCAGTGGCAGGACTGAGATGTTTAAAATGATACTTGAGTGGGTGGCACAATCAGTGCTGCAGGTCCATTAGCATTTCATTTGCAGGACCTTGGCACAGGTACTGCTCCTTTACTAGGGACGTACAAGTTAATTAAATATGCCTATTGGGTACAAATCAATCTAACATGTTTGAAATAAAAAACAAACACAAATAAATTAAGCACTAGTTAGCAGGGGTGAAGTGTCCAGAGTCCTAAGGCCAGCTAAAACAAAGTCAGCAAAAACAGAAGGTCTGAAGGCAAAAAGGGGGAAAAACCATATCAGGTTTTAAAGGTTGCTTTCACAATTAAAGCACAAATACTCTACTAGATACATCAACTAATCTCAGCTTTAGAACCTGAGCAAAATGTTCACAATGTAGTTTTATTTGACTAACGTACAGGAGAAAGATTTGTTTCAGCAATGAAGAAGTCTGAGTAACCAGTTTAAAAGTTGAAATATTGGATGTGCACATTATGAGCTGCTATTTTTGAAAAACAAGTTATAATATACTGATAATGTAATGTTCACTGTGAAATAAAGAAGATGGTAAGCAGGAAGTGTTATCATTTAATGCTTGACAATCAAAAATGTCCAAATATGGAATTCCTTGGGAACAGGAGCCTTATTACATAGATGTCTTGGACGTCATGACTGTGACCTGCACAGAGAAAAGCTGTTGACCTAAAACAATAATTTTGCTAATGATAATACATATTTGTTAAGAATCATTTACCATCAATTAAATGGGCAGAACTTACTGGTCTGGGAGCAGCTAATTAGGAGCCATGTTGCTTAGATAAGAATGGAATGTGTTTAGTTCATTACATAAAATAGCGAATTCTAAAGGCAGGGAGTGTCTGTGTGTACAGGAACGGGAATTGAAGAACATTCTTGCCACTATAAATGCCACCTCAATTGTTTGATGATATACAGAGCTATGCAGTCAGTTTCCTGACATTAGGATGCACTAGCAAGTGGTGTAACGGAACTTGAGGGGTCCCCTTGCAAATTACCTGGAGAGGGAGACACCCCGCTCCCCCCAAGGCAGTCAGAAGCCTGCCGCCCCTGAAAACTGTACTGAGAGGGCCACTTGGAGCTCGGCCCCCCGCACTGCGAGGGCCTTTGTTACGCCACTGGCACTAGCTACTATTCTGCCGTGCATCAGACTTTTAGAAATGAGAAATTTTTTTATTACGTGACCTTAGTCAATCCCAATTACTGACCTCCCCTTAGTTCGCAGGCTTTCCCATTTTTCGCAGGTCTTGCCCTGGCACAGTTTTTATACAGACTGGCAATATTTTCTTCATTGTGCTGGTTGGAGCTGAAAATGGATGTGCCCTTCTGTTGATCCTTAATACTGCTTTCCTCCCAAGTTTGAAACTGGAAAGTGGTAAATCATGAATGGCCTGAACACTGTACACATTTACACACCTCTAGTATTGAGTCAAGTACATTTGAGGCACTACAGTTGAATCAGAGCGGAAAACCTCTGCCACGGAATGACGATTTTGTGGAATAATGTATAATATAAGCGTGAGATACCGTATTATAAATACATTAAAAAACAGTTATAAAATCCTTTAATATGGACCATCAAGTCACTTCTTCAAACCTTGCACAACCCAAGGGCAAGTATTACTGTTTTCTCTCGAATTGCAGAAACCAGATAGTATTGCAAGCTCACTAAGAATCAACTTCCTTTTTAGGCTTTGACTTGATCAGTAAATCCGTACTCGTGAAGATTTTGTGTCGAAATAGAATGCACTGTTCGGGCAGTACATTGTGCATCACTCACAAAAAACAGTCTGCCAATCATTGTCACTTTTTTTGGTTTTGCTTTTTTAGAAAAAGGAATAAGACTATTTACGTACACAAGTTCTGTAACATTAAGAGGTTTGATGGCATGTATTTTATTTTGCATTATCCTATCAAATATGCTTCTGCTACATTCTATGCACAGCAAGAATGAGAATATTCCCAGGAATTCTTAGTAACAATCATACAGTAATTTAACCTAGCATAGACTCATTATTCCACAGGCACATAGGGATCTTAATAGATGCCTTTTTCAAGTGTCTGGGTCCTCTTCGCGGAGTTTATTCACCTCTCTGCTCTTGGGTTTTCCAGTTCCCTAGAATCACTGGAACGTCAGTTGTTGGCCAACTGTCCCACAGTGAAGCATGCAGGTTTGTTGGTGCTGGGTCATCTACAGTGGGGTGATCAGTCAACGCAGTGCTGTGATGTCTGATGGAGCAGATATACTAATTCAAGAAATTTCTAATGATTAATGTGTGTTAATTATTGAAAACAATGTGTAGAGAAATTAATATTAGAAAATAACGTGTATAATCGGAAGTGTGCCCACAGAGAGTGGTCACCATGTGTATGAACAGATGCTAAATAATGAGAAGATGTAAATATAACATATTAATATATCATAACTGGATGTGTAACCTATGTTTCGTGTTAATTTATATTCTTAAATTAGCCAGACTAAAGGCCTGGTTTCACTGGTCCTTGCTTGCTCATAACATGGAGACTTCGAAAAGCTTTTGCAAGGACTGGTAACTGGAAGAAAGGACCTTGAACTGTTCCGAGTTCAGACGGCTCAGCTAGAACATTCTGCAATGTACCAGCGGACAGGAGATGATGAAGACAATTTGATACAATTATGTGTAGTGTAGGCTAAATGTACTTTTCCAGGACTTGAATAATAGAGGCACTGACTAAGACTATGTATGCAACAATATTTTTTACCTGGAGAGCCGGATGATGTTCTCATAAGAAGAAGGACCAATCAAATTAATGGGGCCTGAATCCTATGCAGAAATAGAGATTTGGTGAATTAAAACTATAGGTTAGGGTCATAACTTCTGACAGATGGACCAATTAGCAATTGGTGGGACAGACTGGGAGACCCTAATAAAAAGTCATGACAAGGGGAGCAAAATCAGAACTGTGAGGAGAAAGTGAATGACGTCAGAAGACGCTGTCCGAAGTGCTGATAATTGGGCTTATACTCTGTGAGCCTGATATTTATCTGACTGCTGATGACCTGGGGACGAAGACTGACTCGTTGCTGATCCATACTGGATAGGTAGCTATGAAAATGTGACTGACAAATTTTGTGCCTTTTCTTCTAGGTGCCAACTGCGCTGTTTCTGAATAGATTTCTCTCTTAGATAGATCTTTCCAAATTAATGTTTTATCTAAATTGTTTTTCTCATGGAGACCCACATGCTGATGCTAATCTTGAAAGGGTAGGCTGATAGGGGAGACGTTGACAGGGACAAACATCTGACGAATTGAACTGCTGAATTATTCCATTATTGTTGATAATCACTGACTTATGATCTGCATTGTTGCTTACGATTTTCCTTGGAGAATACTGTTGTCCTTGATGCATTAATAAAGATTGATTAATAAAAGCAAAATTTACTTTTGATTGGAATTGTAATCAATAGGGATTAAAAACTATTAACCTTCTCATGAATAATGGTTATTTTGGATTAATATGGTATCCTTTTTGGTTCCTTAAGTGGTCGATATTTGTCTATTAATGTTGATTATTGGTTCAGTAATCACTGCATGATTAGGATACTCCATGCGATTCAAAAGGTTAATCGATCTATACGTGTCCCCTTGCAAGTTTACTTACTAAGGACAAGGCGCGCTAGCATGTCCAAGCGTTCTCAGAGTTAGCATTTAGAGTATAAAATCGGTGAAGAGTCGAATTGCTCTAGAAGATGGTTATAGGTATTCAGGGGACATAGTGTCTTTTTGCTGTTTTCGGTTATTATTTTGGGGCTGTACAGCTTAGATCAGGTGGCAGAAGCTCACAACGGTTGAGAGAATACCACTAGAGGTCATGTTCACACCATCACATATGGGTTTCACATCTGTGGGTGTACAGGGACTCACAACTATGCTGATGATCTACCTTAATGTGTGCTTCTCTGAGGGGCATATATTGGCCTTGTATATCTGCAGCACAGGGGCATAACAAAGTAATGATCCACTTGCTAATTAATGATAAAATATTTATTATAATTTCATAATAAATATGTACTATTTTTATATATTTTAACATTAATATATATCTGTTTATATTCTATTTTAAAGAACATAATATTGTTTCCCATGGAGTTTTAGTTTAAGTTTCTACTTCCATTATTTTCTATGAGAGAATTGCAGTAACCGTGGTTGACCATGTATAGAGCTCGATTTACTACAAAAGTGTAACTTTCTGCAGAAGCTCAGTTTGTGAATACTGAAAAGCAGTCAACGTACTTAAAACTATAAATGTGGTCAAAAGTGTAGCTTGTGATTCAGGCCTAAGAAGCGCAAAGTAATGATGTTGATAACCCAATAAATAAAGACCCAGGGCCTGACTTCCAGCCAACTATAACTAGTCTTGTGGACAGTGTGCTGACTTCAGTAAACAGTACACTTTTGGCTGCCATCCAGGGCACTTACATGGCACTCTTATCAGCTGGAACTCCAGGTGGACTTGTAATCTCTGGCAATTCATATCTTTCATCTTGAAGCAAAAGTAAATATGATTAACAACAATTTAAACCTATTAACACTCTCAACCAGATCAATATATTTTGGACAAGGGCTCTTGACAGAGAGCCCTACCCCTTATACTTCAGTCTACATAAAGACAACTACAGGTGTGAACCTTCAATGCACCTGCTTCTTAAGCATAGACTAATGTAGCATATTTCCAAATGCACTACAACTCCTAATAGATACACTGAAAATGTTAACATTGAGATATAAATACTGAGCCCCAGACATACGCCTAAATCTTTTTGTCCTTACCGCAGGACAAAAGAAGTCTGAATTTATTCCAACAATGCAACCTGGAGAACTGAAGGTTCAACAAAACACCCAGTACGCAGGAGTATGCACCTCAAATGTATACAACCTTAGAAACACTTACCTTAAAGGAACAAAAAAAAAAAAACAACACGCAGTGAACAGTTGGCACAAAATACACCTCCAAAGCAACAAACCAGGAAAGAAAAGAAGCAGGATTCTGCTTCCCAAAAAGAACATCCTGGAAGAAACCAAGGTGAATACACTTCTAGGAGCAAAGCACTTCACAGATATTCATCCCAAGAAAATTAGAGAAAATACACAGAGAAGACAGATGCCACAAAGTAAATCTCCAAAGCCATTTACTAGGAAAAAAGGAGAAAAAATAAAAAAGTGAAACAAGGTATTTAGAAGATCATTGCTGATTCAGATGGATAGAAAGTCCTGCACCATCCAAGTGGAAACACCATTCTCTATTACTCAAAGCTGTTCACAGCAAGATGGCAAAACCACCTTTTCAGCAAGAACAATTGTCAATATATATATATTTTTTTTTTAAATCACACTTACATGCATATAAAAAAAAATATATACAATATTTTATAGCAGGACGATGAATCTCACACAGCAAACTCTAGCAATAAACCAAAGATTTAACTGCCATCATAATTTGTCAAGTATTTGACTAAGTAGGAGATCATCAGGTGTGTTGATTCCACTCAGAGCAGCCAAAACCGTGGCATTAAAGCCTGCACCTGAAAAACAGACAAGACAAAGATCTGACTGTCATAGCCTTCAAGTAGCAAAGGGAGCTGCATTAACATTGGACAAGGGTTTTGACCATCATCTAGCACTGTGCCATTAAGGACAAGATAAAATACAATCAAAGACTTCAGTCAACAATTACTACAGGGAGTTACAAGCCCAGACCTTTAACTAGACCAAATACATCCACTGTGTGAGCATGCAGAGAACACCAACAGCAAGTCAACAAAACTCAGGACAGGGTGGTAAGATCAGGATATATTTCATTCCAGAGTAAACCTCACATGGTCATAGATTGTCAGGAATAAGGCTGTGCGCGGTCTAGGTGCCGCCCGAAACTCCGCTGCACGTATTTGCGGTGCTTCATGCGCACCACTAGTCATCCCCTCTTGTTCTAGAAGTGGTCATCAGTATCGCCTGCCCGTGGTAAAGCTCATGTAGCTGCAGGGTCAGGGTATTGGTGGACAGGATGCACTTATCAGAGCTATTCTATGAATGGACTACAATTCCCAGGTTTCTAGAAGCAGTGGCCATCTTGGGGTGTGGCAGGCCTATAAAGCCCAGCCACACCCAAGCACATTGCTCACTATTTTGAAGACTTCAATGCAGTCAGACCTCGTGGGGGGTTCCTCAGAAGAGGAGCAGCAAATCGGAGTATCCTTGTTTCCATGGTGAATTCAGATACGAGTAGGTCGTACTCGTAGCAGTAAGGTCTTGATGAACCCAATCTTGAAGGGAGTTACTTCCAAAAGTAAAGCGCCCCTTAGCACAACGAGCAAATCGCTTTCAGGCCAAAGAGTAAAGCGCTTCAGGCCAAACGAGTAAAGTGGCCTTGGCGCGACGAACAAATTGCTTCGAACCACATGAGTAAAGCGCCCCTTAGCACAACGAGCAATGCACTTCGGATCACATGACTAAAGCGCCCCTCAGCACAATAAGCAATGCGCTTCAGGCCACACGAGTAAAGCGCCCTTGGCAAGACAATCAGAAGCGTTTCAGGCTACATGAGTAAAGCAACCTTGGCACGCCAATCAAAGCGCTTCATGCCACATGAGTAAAGCACCCCTTTAGTACAACGAGCAAAGCGCTTCAGGTCACAAGAGTAAAGCGCCCTTGACACGACAATCAAAGCGTTTCAGGCCACATGAGTAAAGCGGTCTTGGCTCGAGGATCAAAATGCTTCAGGCCACATGAGTAAAGCGTCCCTTAGCACAACGAGCATAGCGCTTCAGACAAAGCAAGTAAAAGCGCTCTGGCATAATGAACAAATCGCTTCATGTATGATGATCAAAGCGTTTCATGAACAAACAAACAAGGCGCTTCTGCCCAACGGACAAAGCGCTTCAAGTTCAATGAGTAAAACTTTCAGGCCTTAGTAGTAAATGTGAAAAAAATTTAGGAGATAAGCAAATTATAGTTTTCATTGTTTTTCGGGAAGCATAATATGTGAGATACATATTTAAGTCTTTGAGAATTTCTAGGCTGGGATCAAACGTTTATGTTATGAATGCATAATCATTACATGATTGATATTCAGAGTATGACCATAGTCCAAAGCTTTTGCCATCTCTAGGTTCAGAGGTTGAAGTTTGTTCTTGTTCCATGATTCAAAGAATGGGCTACGCCCAATTCATAAAGGGTTTCAATCTGATATCACAGAGACGCCTTTATTCAAGAGTCTATTGGTGAGTTTATATTGTTATGAATGAGTATATACATATTTGTTCTAACCGTTTCTTTTCAGATCTCTCTCCCTGTAGATCCCTACCCTAATTCCCTTCCCCCGCCTGGCTTCATCATAACTCTGTGCTCTGATAACTTTCAGAGTTGGTGATGCCGGGAGGTGGGCCTTTTGTTCAGCAGCATGCAGATCCAGAGGAAAGGGCACTGTGACATAGATGTCATACATACAGACCAAATAGCTTGCATTTATTAGCACACATTTTTAATTTAGGGCATCTTAAATCTAATGACAGAATGTGAATACTATCTGTGTTCAAGGAATCAAAGACAGGAAGAGAGAAAACAGTGGTCACCTGTAGTTCTCCAGGACAAACAATATCAGTATTTAGACATCAAACTCGATTCTCCAACTGGACTATCAGGACCCAGTGGGAAGAGGATAAAACATTCCTAACATTACCATCCTTGACTCAAAACATACAACAACAATAACAATCCAGGAATGTATTAAGTGCTAGAGGCAGCCCAGAACTCAAGTCAACAAAATCTCACCCACTATTTGTCTCTCTTGAGAAATACAAGAGATCTTGCAATATTGATCCAACAGAGACAAAATGTAGATTTGAGCAACTCTAGACACAACCATCTGGAGAACTGCAATGGCTCTAATTACCTTCTGCTGATTTCTTGGAACATGGCTGTGCGACCGGGAAGAATTTGAAAAACCAGGGAGCGGTTACTTACCTCACCGGTCTCAACATTTTATGCTTCCAAGAGATTTGGACAACAAGCTCTCTTTCACTGGAAGGTTTTCAAGAACTCTTGTCTTGCAGAAAGGAGAAAAATATTTAGGTGTGTCTGGGGGCTCGGAATTACATCTCAGCTGCCATAGATATATAGATTTGCTGTGTCCCACAGATCACTCATTCATTCATTACAAGATGCCATCCTGGATCGCTGCATCATTGGAACGAAAATAATCTTCCTTAATGATAATAAATACCTACTTGAAAAGGTCATGACTGAAATTACAGAAGGAAAGTTTCCTTCATTAGAAGGATATAGAGCAGTGGTTCCCAACCTATGGTCCGGGAACCACTGGGGGTCCGCAAAGCCTTCTCAGGGGGTCCGCGACTGCTTAGAAAATTAAATACTATTAACAGATTAGGGGCCATATGTACGAACACATTTTCCCATACACACAGAATGGGCAAAACTGCTTGCTACATCTGGCCCTAGATTCCCAGCTTTCAGTAATGACTTAGTGGGGGGGGGTCCCCGTATTCCAATAAGGATTCAGTGGGGGTCCCTGGGTTCCAGTAATGATAAAGTAGGAGTCCACAAAAGTCAAAAGGTTGGGAACCACTGATATAGAGAACCCAATGTCTCAAAACATGGGATATGAAGTTATAATAACGAAGAGTTTAACTTACATAACAGACTAACTTCTGACTGGCCATAACATGAAACTTAAGGCATCTGATAATGTCAATCCGCTCATGAACTTGTTCAGATTATTAAGTTTGCAACCGCTATTGGACTACCACACAGTGGATCAAACCTGAGGACACAGGCAGAAGAACTAAAAATATTGATCATTTACCAGTAAAATCTTGAACTATTTTAGTACTATCTCTTGTGATTATAGCAAAAGCAATTCAATGATACCAAGTTATGAAATAACTAACAAAAAGCTGGAAACATCCCAGTAGTTGGCAAAAACACCTTAGATGGCGAGAGGAAAAGACTAAAATGGAACACAAACCCATTCGCCTGAAAGACCAAAGAATGTTCTTGGATTTTATCAACTTACTGGATACATTAAAGACCAGACAACAAAAGAACAGAGTGGGTCCTAGTGTCTGGGTAGCACATATTAACTATCTAATTTGCTCACATGAAGCAACAGGCTAATGAGCAACCAACTGACCAAAAACCTTTATATATCTATTGATCGATGTAGTTATACACAGACAAAAGAGCACATCAACACATACCCAGTCAAGAAAGTCATAAGGTCCTGCAGGTTAAATGGGGTGCCAGGAACGAAGTTTAATTCCTAACTCAATATATAAGTTGGACTTGGATAACTGAGTCACCAGACTGTATCCTCTTTTTTCCTGCTGCTTCCAATTAGCATGTGTAATAAGATCCTAGAAAGGCTCTATTTTGTGTCCCATCTGAAAAAAAAAAAAAAAAAATGGCAAGAGCGGCTGACCCTAGAAAAGATCAACTCATTGCCCTCCTAAAGATAAAGGCAAAAGCCTATGTCAGAATTCTTTTACAAGCCCTTTGAAGCAGGGCTATCAAGAATCAAATATTAACCATTATCAAACCGGCTTCTAATACAATTGCAGCACTATTGACAACATTGTCACATTGTCTTACATGTCATACATATTACATGTCATTTATTAATCGACACCTGTGCCGCCCCTCTGTTTGATTGCTTGTGATTTATTTAGCATCTTTTAACAAAGTAGACAGCAGTATTCTGTGATCTAAACTGTCTAACTGTGGTATACAGTCATGGCTCTTAAAAGCAAACATGTCTCTTTACGCAGACACCTAGGTCAAGGTTCAAATCAGCCCTGGTAATCACATCACAAATCCTATAGCAACCAATACTGGACTCAGGCAGGGTTGTGTGCTTGCCCCATTGCTGTTTTCCTTATAAATGGCTTGCATCGCAAAAGCACTAGCCCGAGAAATACCCTTTTCACCAACAGCAGGAATTAAAAAAAAAAAAAAAATCGATTTTGCAAAACGTAGATAACCTCTTAATCCTGCATCAAACCAAGGTAGGGCTCCCGTGAGCCCTAGGTGCATTAAACATTTATAACCAAGAGAACAAATGCATAGAAACTAATCCAAAACTTTGATCATGATTTTTGGGAAAAACAAGAATAAAGCAGTAAATAAACTGTTTCTTGGCCAAGGAAATCGAATCAGTTTATCTGTATACAATTACATTGTAATCTGGATGTCTGGTAATGGCTCCCGTAGATATCAGCTCTCATGCATGGAAAGAAAAGGCTATCTCCGCTTTGACTTCTTCACCCTGCCGAATAATTTCAAAACTTAAGAGCCAGCCAGCAGACACAATCCTTCATGTAATGAGGCAAAGTTCTTGCCTTCTCTTAAGTATAGGCTGTCCATCCTTCCAGCAAAAAGTGGCCCGTTAAAGACAAAAGTCAATGCAAAAAGCTTCAGGAAATTACTTTGCCTTCAAAAATTCTCGAAATGGCCTGCAAATACAAGAGCTTATTTATAATGAAGCTTTCTTAAAATATTGCCATAGCCAGTGGCCGCTGGTGATATTTCAATGTGGTGGGGCATAGAAGTTGTGGATGAGTGTACATCACAAGTGAGCAAGCCTGATTGAAATAAGAGTGGTTTGGGGGGTTTCTTCCCTTAGAAGAGTGGGCAAATGGTGCATTTTAAAACAAATTTTAAAAAGCAAGATGGTTTATAAAGCTATTGTGAGCATGTAGTCGTTACATTTTTAAACATTACAAACTGCTCCATATCCTAAAGCATTAAATATGTTCAACAAGCCAGAGAGGAAGCTGCAGATCTGCTAACCCCGTGGTATCCAGAGCAGCATGCACAATGGCAAGGCTTGGATCTCCAAGGTTTACTGCTCAAATCTATTCATTATGTCAGCATAACCATCACCCAAACCATCAAATGCAATCATCAGTTACCTGGCTGTGTTTGTCCTGACAATTTTGAAAAGGGTGAAAAAGCTGTAATCAAAGCAGCACTTGGAAATCCCAGCCTTCTGCAAGCAAAGAGTTTTATCCAGACTACAAGCTATTTGTCACACCGCCACACTAACACTTGTTGGTTCATGACATGCACACAACAATTTAAAAAGTGACATCACATTAAAGAACTTGGTTTTGCTGTGGTGCACTGGTGCCGTAACCCAATTAGGATATTCTACCCATGCTACTGACTACCTAGGGCATAATGTTAATCAAGAAGTGAACAACAACTCCATCTTTGTACCTGCATGACCAATTAGGAGATACTGCAAGGCTACATTACAGATTTACAGAACACGAGCACAATGCATGTCTGCACTCAGCACAACACCATGCAGGCAGAATACACGTCCCGGTCACTGAAGCCTGCTTCCCATGCTCACCTCAACACCGGAGCCCATTTCTCTGGGCTTTAAAGATAAGCTTTCACGGCCTGGTGTGTTCACCAACTTCCCCGCTTCATCATCCAAAAAGGAAAAAGGATATTAAAAACTCCACTTTGCAGTGCTTTTCTTTTCCTTTTTGGATGATGAAGCGAGGAATTTTTAAAATGCTCCCGAACTGGAAGGTATATCTTTAAACAACCGAAAATGAGCCGATAATGACGGTAAGCAGAAAAAACAAGTGATCTTGCAATTTTCACTTTATAAAATCAACAATCCAACAATTGTTTTTTTTTTCGTTTTTTTTTTTTCAACTTACAGGCAAGGTCACAGTTTACTCCCCAAAGGAACAGCCATTTTATATTAATTATGACAACAGTATATGCCGAACACCAGCACAATGAGGAACTGAATGATTTGTAGCTTCTCATTGCAACATGAATACATTTTATAAAAAGACTTATCTGACTTACTACCCTTCGATCACAAACTTCCTCTACGCTTCTCGTGAGCTTGTAGAGAAGCTTGCCTGCATCTCCTGAGCCACTCCAAATGCTGCTCCCTTGCTGTTTATGTTAGCAACCAGCATGACAACAGTGCGAGGACTGTTTGGGTCAGGCAAACCCAATGCTCTTTAAGAGGAGCTGCAGCTGTCATTACCCAGCTCACTACATTGTATGGATAGAAAAGGCCTCAAGTGCGTGCGTTGGGCTGGCCAGAGAAAGGCACCTGCCCAACCCCACATGCACACTTCACTTAAAGCATGTGACCCAGTTGAGTTTGAGACTGAGCCCACATTCAATTAAGCCCTACCACGGCCACCATAATTCATGCAGGAAGGCATCTGCTGGCCCACAGTTAAAATAAAAGCACAGATGCAGCTTGGGAAATAAATACAAAATTTATTGTTAAGCCTTTAACATTTTATATGGGGGTAAATAAATATGGAAGGGCTCTTTTACCCAAATAAAGGAACCCCTGCTGGCCATAGCATAAAACATTCTAGAACCGAAACTCTGAAAGTCCATCTCAGTAAGGTATTAGAGGATGGAGACTCAATCAAAAACGCATGGGCACAACAATTGGGAAAAGCAATTACAACTCTGGAAATAAATTCTTAGTGGCCAGAACTAATCTACATCAGCATTAAAATCTCCGTTAAAAACAAACCGGGTATTGTTCTCGCAAATAAAAATAAAAAAATCTCACTACACCTTTCAAAAAGCAGCGATATTAAGTGACTCATATAATACACCAACATGTCAAAAATACTTAGAGTGCGTAATGAATAGGACCAATTGGATTAATATTATATGCATGAGATTTCAGCCCTACCTAATCAAGGAATGCAGGAGATAATGGGTCACTTTCTCAACAGAACCATATCATTTTAGACTCTGCTCTTACCATCAAGAGACTTCTCCACCTTCAGTGTTGATGCCCATAAGCTGAAGAAGAGAGATGACTGCTATGTTCTGAGATACTGTTTGAACACTGAGGACGTCTCTAAATTACCCAGTTTTGCTAAATGCGTAAAGCTTACTTTTACAAGATTAAATGTAAACACTTGATTGTAGAAGTATTTTATTTAATGTTAGTTTTTTTAGGACCATGCAAAGAATTATGTTTCGAATCAATTTTAATTAATTATTGAGCAATAACATCTACACACTTATTTTGCTCCCATCCCTATCTCACTGCTCCTTCTCTCGGTCTACCATCATACTACTCTTCTCTCACTGCCTTAGTTCTCTCTGCCTTCACCTCAATCTACTTTATGCTTTTTCCTAACTTAACATTCTCTCTACATTACCTCTCCATATATCCAGCATGTTAGACCTAGCAGCCTTGGTGTGTTTTCCCCTGAACTTTGCCTTCAGACCTCCTGCTTTGCGGACATCATTTTTGCTGGCTTTAGGGCTCTGGACACTTTACCACTGCTAACCAGTGCTAAAGCGCATGTGCTCTCTGCTTAAAACATGGTAACGTTGGCTTATCCACCATTGGCATATCTAATTTACTTATAGGTCCCTAGTAATGTGCACTAGAGGCACCCAGGTCCTGTAAAATAAATGCTAGTAATGGGCCTGCACCACTGATTGTGCCACCTACTTAAGTAGGCCTTTAACATGTCTCGGGTCTGCCATTGCAGAACATGTGTGCAGCTTTAAACTGCCATGTTGACTTGGGAAGTTAACCCTCTTGCCAGGCCCAAACCTTCCTTTTTTATTACATATAAGTCACCCCTAAGGTAGGCCCTGGACAACCCAAGTGCAGAGTGCAGTATATTAGTATAAAAGTAGGACATGTACTTCTACGTTTTATATGTCTTAGTAGTGAAAAACTCTTAAATCTGTTTTTCACTACTGCAAGGCCTGTCTCTCCTACAGGATAGCATTTGGGTTACCTTATCACATTTTATATGTGTAATTTCAAATTGGGAAGGGATGGGACCCCCCGGTTTGATGTCTCTGGAATTACAATTTAATATCCCAGATTATGGTAAAGTCAGATTTTAAATTGTAATTTTGAAAATGCCACTTTTAGAAAATTGACATTTTCTTACTTTTGCCTTTTGCTGCCTTCTGCTGGTCTCTGAATACACGTCTGGGTTAAGTGACAGCTGGGCTTTGTGAGTTCCTTCTAGACAGCCACACACAAAGGGGGCTTAGGTGTGACGATGAGCCAGCCACATTCAGATAGGCCATTCTGAGCAAGATGAGGGGGTGGGGGCTGACACTTAAATGGGCTGTGTTCTGTCCTCACAAAAAGGGCTGCATACCTCCCTGTAGTAAATCTGGAGCCAGGGCAGGGACTCGGTGTACTTCAAAGGCTTCTCTTTGAAGCCTCCCCCACTTCAAAGGGGCAACTGGTTATAAGTACTGGTGATCAGACATACCCAACTCCGTACACTTCTGGGCCTATGGATACTCTGCCAGAAAAAAGGACTGATGTGCTGAAAGAACCACCACTGTGCTGGGACCGTTACTCTGCTGGACTCCTGCTCTGCCATGCTGACCTGCTGCCCTTTTTGCCTGAGAGTGAGAAAGACTGGGCCTGCATCTCTCCAACCAGAACCAAAGCGACTCCAAGGGCTTGCTTGCTTGCCTCTTGTTTTCTGAGGTTCGAGGGACACAAAAGACTTCCAAGTCACCTGCTACAGCACCTGGACTCTGCCAACTGTGAGCCTTGCCAATACAGTTCTGGGCACTTGGAAGTGGGTATAAAGTGTCGCTCCACTCAAATCAATGAATCGTCACTTCCAGATGGGAACCGGTGCATCACCCCTGTTGCATGGATCGGAACTGGTGCATCAGTCCCAATAGCATAGATCAGAGCCGACGCATCACCTCCCCAGCACAAATCGACCTTGGTGTATCACTATTGGAACAGCTTCATATCAGACCTGATGCAGCTCTGTTTCGAGGAGAAAATCAACACATTTTCCCTACTGCTTGGAAGGGATCGAAGCATCGTCTCCACTGCGGGGAATCAACACTGACATCGCTTCAGTCTGCTCCTTGCATCCTCAGTGTTGACACAACCATTAAGGTACCTTTGTTCAACAGGTCCCACTGGGTCCATATAGCTAGCTCTCACTCCATTGCAGTCGGCCTGAACTTTTGACACAGTCCTGGTCTGGCGAGACCAGATATCCCTGGTTTGGGCTTTCTGCTTCAAAGTGCTATTTTGCAGTTTAATCTTTACAAAATCATAACTCAAGTTCTACTTATTGGATTTTTGTTTTATTTATTAAATTAAGCTCCATTTTTCTAACCAGTTGTGGTATCATTTTGTGGTTTGTTTTCACTGTTTTACTATTTGAAGTGTTGCACAAATATGTGACACATTGTCTCTGACGTTAAGCATGACTACTCTGTGCCAAGCTACTAGGGGGTGAGCACAAGTTAATTTATGGTGTATTTACAGTTTCACCTGACTAGGATTGTGGCTTCTCCTTGACAGGGTGCATGCCTCTGCCAACCAGAAACTCAATCTCTAACCTAGCCCTTCTCCCTATATTTCTTTCTTCTCATCTGTAGCTTTACCTCACTCTAAAACTGTACCTTTCTTTCCACCTCTACCTACATCTACGTCTTTCTACTCCTATATATATATATATATATATATATATATATATATATATATATATATATATATATATATATATATATATATATATATATCTTTCTTTCTGGCTAATTTACCTTCTTTCTGGCTAATTTAGCTTTCTTCACCTAACATTATTCCCTCTCTCTCTGCCTCATCACTACCTCCCTTTTACCACTAACCTTACATTGAGCCCTACAGCTTCATGGGTTTTAAACCATACAGATGAGGGATCACATCCTGGAAGTCCACCTCATCTGCACCAAACCAGTCACATGTACACACAACATATACTTGGGGGGGGCGAGATATGGAATTTCACTTTTAAACTATTTGGATTGACCAGAAAGATCCAATAGGTAAACTAAGCAGTGATGTTCAGGTAAGAAGGAGCAGGATATTAATAAAAACCACAATACCAGCAATCAAAGTGTTACATCTTTTGAGTAACTTGAATGAAGTCACCCGCCAATTAGATGCTAGTGCTCCTTTAAAAAGACACTTTTTCCTGACTGGCGTTTCAGAACCAGTTTGAAAGAACAACTTACTTCAGGAACTTGAGAAAGAAGGCTCTTTATACCAAGCCACCAAAATTGTATTAGGACGAATTGACATGAAAAAAGTGGCCAATGTCTTAGTAGGTATTAGAATATTATATTTCATTTAGAGGTTAGGGTGGTGTTAGGGAATCTTTTATGGAGAGACTTTTCATAATTCCGTCAAAAACAGTAGGGCCACATACCTGGAATGTGATCTGGAGACTGGGTTGGATAATTTAGAATTTTGTATGCCTTGGTACAGTGCGAGACAACTCTTACTATCCCACAACATTCTTTGAGACATATCAATGTGACACTGAGTAACACCTCCAAAATAGCTACGACTGCACCTTTAACGAGAATACTTATAAATTGTTAAATGATAAGCAAAATAGACCTCCTGTGCATTATCAGGCGTTTCTGAAAGTACAGGGATGGAGTGTGGGCGATCCAAGCTCTACTAAGTCCTATTTTTAAAAAAGTAGTGCCCGGGCCTGCAGCTTTACCTTTCTGACTATTAGAATACATTCTCTCAACACCTCTCTGCTACACTTTAACAGAGGCATGCACAAGGTCGTAAATCTATGCAAAAGCCATGAACATTCTACACCGTTTACAATTTTCTTGAATGGTTTTGAGAAATAGAGCACTCAGAATTACACCAGAGTATGTATTTTCATTTCAGATTTATGACATAATATTCCATGCCAATTACGTTTTAAAATGTACGATTATCTACTTTTAGCCTGCTTTGTTTGTGATAGGAAATGTATGTTCAAGCAACGTGTAAAAATGAGGGGATATACTTTATACTGAAGCAGCAGCAGTGAATGCTTTTAAGAGGTGAAGGCCATTACCGTTCATTTTTAGGTCAGTTGTACAGATAGCTTTAGCATATGCTCAGCTAACACATGTATACAGATACATGTGCAGCAAGGGCTTTCAGACGCCCACTTTCTACCGTGGGCTACCTTAGTTCAGATGGGTTTCGGTAGTTCGGCTAAAAGGACTGTCCATCAGTGTTGTCACAGGTCTTCAGCATCTCACACATAAAATAGCGTAAAAAAGTATTCCTGCTCACATACACTGGCATGAATTGTTTTCCCCCTGAGATGGGAACGATAGATCGGGAAACAGCAGACAAAAGGAACAGAAAGGGAGAAGGAGAGATGATTTGTGGAAAGAAGAATAAAAGACAACATAGCACTGTGGAAGAGTAGGATGGTAGAGAGGTAGCGAGAGAGAGCACAAGTGGCATTGTGGTAAGTGTCCACATGTGTTTATTGGGATGATGTGAAATGTTGTTTCTGCGCTTTTGTTACCCCGCGTGCGCTGGTAACGTCATTGGCCTAAAGTTTTGTTTTTCCTTAATGCTCTTTTGGACACTCGTGTTTCCTCACTTTTCCCAGGAGACAACCCACAAGACACCCACCCTTTTGCACTCCTAATAGAGCTAATTAAATGTTTTCAAGCTCTTGCAAATCTTTCAGTAACAATGTGCTTTAGAATGTATCTTTTGACACTCATTTTGCAAAATGTCCTTGGTAAAAAACGTACATTTTTACATCCTAACGACCCGCCCTGGCTCTTAGGGTGCGATGCTGGCATACTTTCAATACCGGTCACATTTTTTTGTAATTGGACTTTAAAATACGTCGGTCACACTCTTGGAACGGATTTTTATGGTTATAATAGTAGCTTGGCACTTCGTGTGACATCACTCTCTGCGTCATTACCTCGGTCAAAGGTTGTTCGTAAAAGATGCCCCCCCCCACAAAAAAAAAAAATGTGAAGTTGACAAGCCCTCTTCAGGTATTATTTCGTCAAGGTGGGTCATCACTGCTTATAGGCTGCCTCTGAGAGACATCTCTCAAATATTATAGTCCACGCCCATCTCATACGCCTAGCTCACACAGCCTTCCTTTACTGAAGTCAAATCGTACTAAGTGGAGTCTGCTTGGTGCGCGATATCTCTATCTAAGCATACTTCCACTTCCCTTCAGCTCCAACGGGCCCGAGAGAGATGTGACATCGGTATATTTCCACGCATCGGCATCCACTGGAACAATTCAACAAACTGATAGTGTGTTTTACTTCAGTGTTGGTTTATCCTCGAGCAATCCCCAAAGCATTAGCTCATGCTCTGAAGATGGAATACGTTTGAAATTACTGTAACATCACTAACGTCATCAGCACTGTGAACCGGGAGGACCATGTGTTCCTCTTATTTTTACTAAAGCGAACTTCCACCACATTTCCTTTCATTGAAGCATTAACAACAGCAACATAGATCGTTTAATATATTATTATAAGTTTGAGCTACATCCAGAGAAGCATTAGGAGTATAGCGAATATAGTTTTGTCACGTCTAATCAGTACAGCCTTACTTCATTCCTGGAGCGTGTTTGTCCCCAGTACACACAGGAACAGAAATATGCCAGAAACCAGGTCTCCGGTTAATTACGGGGGAGCTGCTTTCCCTATTCATTTATAGTGGTAAAGGCGCTGTATTCCCCGTCGACTTTTACAAAGGGAATTCCTGACTTGCTGAAAAATGTCCTTCAACCCGGTGATCCCCAGGAAACGTGTAAATTGTTTCCTACACAGTATGATTGCCTGTATTTTACCGCTAATAGCTCTTATGGGAAGGAGCACATTTGATTCAACAACAATGCTTCATTCGTTTATTGTAAAGTCTTTCTTCTTCTTTGTGCACGGTTACAATCTCACTCAAGGGGGCATGTGGAAAGAACGGTTTGGTCTGTTCATGATTTTATGATGTACCATGTGGTGTAACGGTAATTAGGGGTGTTTGTTGATCATAAAAAATGCAGACGTCGTCGAAAACCGATAATGTAAAATGCTCATTGCCTTGCAAAGTGTATGCACTTATGCTATACCATAATGCAAATTATCTTTTTATTTTATTTTAATGGCTGGCGTCAGAGGTTAGCAACCTAAGAATCGTTGGTACGATTTGATTTTCAGATTCGAGCAGGAAAGAAAATAGGATGCAGTTTCAGTACTTGGTCTAGATTGTTCGAAGCTCTTCACTCAAGACGTTAAAAAAAAAAAAGAAAAAAAAAAACTTTGATTTTTTTTCTCCATTGGAACTTATTTAACAAATCAGGAAATCCCAACCAGGACCGACGTTGTGTGTGTGGGAGTGGCATAAGGAAACTGGAGGGTCAACCAGCAAAGAACATGGATGGGGCCCCTCTTCTGACCGGACTCACCCAGGCCATTTGCTGTGCCAAGGGGGGCCCCTGGAGCTCTGCCGCCCACCACCCCCGCACTGCAGGGGTGGCAGGGGCCTTAGTTACACTATGGGGGGAATTAGATGGGATTTTGAGGAGGAAGAGGGAATCCAAAGAGTTAGTTCTGGTGGTATTCCCTAGAACGTTTCATCTTGAATTGTATTCTTTGTTTACATGGGGACCAATGTTTTTACTTCAAGGCTAGGTAATGTTGCTAGGACATAATGGGCCTCATTACGAGTCTGACGGTCAAAAGACCACCAGACTCGCGGATGGTGGTCGGCCAATGTGGCAGTCCAACCACCACATTACAACCCTGGCAGTCAGGCCGCCAGGGAACCTCCAGCTCTGCCAGGATCAGAGATCCTGGAATTTGCCAAGGCAGCGTTGCCCTGGGGATTACGACCTCATTCTGACCTGGCAGGAAACGCTTACTGACACAGACAGGGAGGTCACTGCACAGGTGGGGGCCACCCTGTCAGAAGTTTGGCAGACGGGCTTTCCTGTCCAACAAACTCAAAATAGGCCCCATTGTCTCCTTATTTGTCAGCCTTTGAAATTTCCAGATGTGAACAGCCAGGTCTAAATAAACAATATTATAATTATGTACTACCAAAGAGGACCAATAATTTCACTACTTCAGTTCATTGAGTGAAGCTCAGTAATGATAATTTCATGTTCAGTGGAAGATGCATGCCCTTAACTTTGTAGGTTTGTTTAAAAAGGATGTTTCACTGTCCAAGAGAAGTCCTAGATAAGTGGTATTCTTAGCAGGAGTGGGGCTTTTTCAGTACCTGAGACCTGGTGAAACAGACTGTATTGGTAATGTTTTGCCCATTACTCATGCCTTAGTTTTAGGCAGCCATGGCTGTTGAATACAGGCGTAAGAGGCATGGCTCCACTGCCCATGGGAGGGGAGAGAGGTGAAAGACAGGAACAAAGAGCAGCTTAGCAGCACAATGTCAGGCTGTTCCATTTCAATTAGCTCCAAGATTTTTTTATTTTTTTTTCACCATGTAGAAGCAACTACGCATGTGCCAGGTGAGAGTCTCTATCGCCCTTTAGGCACAAGTGATGATAATGACATCAGGTCTGGTGGTGGGGCCTTGTTTTAGGCACTTGAATGTTGATTGCCATGGGGGCACACTTATCTGGCCCAGTGCGTTGTCAGCAAACTCCCGTTGAGAGTCGATAGTTGAGGCAGGGCTTACTGGCTGAATCAGGTAGGAGGTCTATGGTAATTGGCTCCTCCCATCCTTATGTTTTAATCAGTGGTTGGGAGGAGTCACCAGGAAAGTCAATCTGTGGTTCTGGTACATTCTTCCTGTGCCAGTGGAGAGTCACTTGCTCATACCAGTGAGTCCTCTAAACTTTGGTGTCATGCCTGCTCCAGTTCACTTTGCTCTGAAGTCTCTTCTGGCAGTACGATGGTCATCAGCACATGTCAGTAATGCAGTTCACGGCTGCAGACAGGTTCTAGTTGTCCCAAATGAGTGCAACACAGAGTGCAACATGTTAACATTGACCAGTGCTATCATTGGCATTAGGCTCCTTGCTGCTGCAGTATCGGCTCAATATCCTGTAATTATAGGTAAATCACTTCATCTTTCTTACCAAAAAACGATTGTACTCTTGTGTAATGTAATTTGTGCACATGTAAAGTGCTCTAATATGTTCAGGTCGAGTTTACGCTTTCTATAACAAAACAAGAACCGGCCCAGTCACAAGGAATTGGACAGCCGATTGGTGCTAAAATTATGTGTTTGTGCACGTTGCACTCCCACAAATAAAGCAAAACCATCTGAAATAATGTGGAGTAACCATGTAAATTTCAGCTTGCCTGATGACTTCAGCATCTCCACTTTCTAAAGTCACGAGCAGCCACTGGTTTCACGTCTTTTAAAGCCCAATCAACTTTTTCTAAACCATTAGAGAATAGATTCCAGCCAGTCAGATAGGACTCTATAGCTACCAGTTTACCACCACACTAGAAGGGTACTCCAGTCTCATCTGTTTACATCTGAAATTGCAAATCAGTGAAAGCGGGCAAGGAGAGGGTTAAAGGTCTAATGGGTCGAATTCAATCCTTTAAAGACATTTTAGGTATCGTTCAGACATCTATTTCATCATGGTCAGAACTTAATTTGAGAAGGATTAAGGCTGCTGGATAATCCTAGTCAATGGTAATGAGAATGTGTTTGTGAAAGCCTGTCATGATCAATTCTGTTTTGCAAGTGGGTTGAAAGCTTTATTGGTGGTCATGAAAGATATTATGAGTTTCCAAAAATGTGTACAACAGCTGGTTCACACCCCTAATTTGCATAGGCGGTGAATGTTTGAACCCTGAAACTGCCCGAGACTTTAGTTCAGTAGCAAGTGTGAGTTTTCAGGGATGCTTATAACATGAACATGACTGATGAAAGCTTTGATCAAGGAGGAGATTTAATAAATCAGTGTTGCTTGTGAACTCTAGTCCAGCAACTATGCTGGATTCCATTGTATGGCATTACGTTTTTTTTTGTGTGCTATTTATTTTACTTGAGCAAGGCTCAATGCTTTGGCAATGTAGTTAGTGTGATTTTTGGAATGTGGTGTGGGGACAGAGGATTGGAAGAAACTCACCTGTCTATCCAGCAGTCCACTCTACATAAACAGATATAAACAAGCCTACATGACTCATTTAATAGACAGAGTGTAAAGGCAATCCTCAGTGAAAGTACATATAGGTGCAGTGAACAACAAAAAACAAAAACAATACAGTAGTATAGTGTAGCCATTCTAGTTATAGCTCCATGCACATTATTTTAACATACTAGGCCTGCCGCTGTGCACTTTAACCTAGATACATTTTATTTGGCTTCGCTTTATTATTGTTACAGTAGACACTTATGGTCTTGTTTTATATTTCTCTCTATCTAGCTGTTTTTGCCTAGGCCAGCACTGTGTTCTCAAACAAGACATTCTTGCTCACTCTGTGCTTCTTCCAAGGATGCAGTAAGATAGGTTGCCGATGAACGTGGTTTAAGTTTTGTCTTTGACATTCATAGAAAACCCACATCCTTACGTAGGGGCATTTTCTCAGAACATCATTATAAAAAAAAACCTCCTGCCCCTTACACGTTAGAGGGAGATTCCAGCCAGAGAACCACAACTGTATGCTGATTGCTTCGCTACAGCTGCTTCTGCAGACTTCAGGCCTTTGCTCAGGTATGGGGGATGATGTCTTCCAGGGGAACCTGAAGGGCAGAATTAGAGCTTAACACGCTGTGCTCTAGTATAGCCTAGGGAGGAATTAGTCTATTGACTCTAGTGACAATATGGTAGCGTTATTTCTATGCTTTACTGTCCTTGTCACAATTTTAATCTTGTCATGCTGTATCGTCCTGGTTATTGCAGTCCATGCTTTGCTATCTAAGATGCAGTCGCTTTATTAAAGCATTGTTGAAACCTATACTGCCTCTGTTTGTCATTGTGTATGTGAGACTAATTTAACTGAGAGAAACGGATGAGACCTGAGTGACCAGGGCTCCCCTGGGAAACCAGTTATGTCATGCGCTCGGCTGCTCAATCATCCCTGCCTTTGGATAGAGATGAAGCACTGCTAGTTAGACGGAGCAAAACCCGGATTGGAGTAACAGGTGTCATCTCTAGTGGGTCAGACTCAGTCTCTCATACCGCAGGAGATTCTGTCACTTAAAATCCAGTAGTCTCATTAGAATAACGCCAACAGCGCAACATAAACGCCTACAAGGCGTTCAAGCAAACTATTAAAAGAAATGTTAAACAAAGTTTACAAAGTTAAGAGAAATAAAGACCAATTACAATCAACTACATTCCAAAAATAATGAAAATATCACATTTGAAAATAAATTGATAAACGAGTTTTGTTTAAAACTAATTGGAAAAAACTAACCTATTAAAATAGTGAAGCTACAACTCGCTTTGAACCTTAGAAACTATAATAAGGCAACAAATGTCCAAAGGGATAAACCCTATAGCCTATATCCAATAAGGGCTCCTTGAGTCAGACACATCTAGCAGGAGCCCTCAGTCAATCACAAGTTGCAGTCAGAAATTTACCCCTATTGGTTTATAACCTATGCAGAAACTGCATATTCAAAAGCTGCCTTTTTCAGCATGAAAACTAGTACTATCGTAGTTCTACTTGTGTACTACAAAATACTATTCACAAACATACGAGTGGAAATCGACACCAATAACACCTCACACAAACAAATGCTAAATAAGTTAAATATGATTGATCCATTCAGTAAGAGAGAATATATACAAGCAGGGGCCAAGAAAAATGGGGGGGGTTCAAAGAAGTGTTTCATCCATTTTAATTCCCACAGGGATTTTAGACATGATTACAGCCCTAACCGCTGAACAGTATTACATCAAATTTGTCCGGAAGATAGCTCTTGGTCTAGAAAGACTGCTTTTTGTTATTTGGTGTAACTCCATTCAGTAGCTTTTCAGATAATAAAAGAAAAAGAAAAATAGATATCTAGAGGCATGAAGGATTCGTGAATAATAACGAGTTTGTGCAAGGAAATGCAGAACTCTGATTTGCTGCCAATACTTCAAGCATGAAGTGTTGGCAGCCATATTGCGACTCTGCTTCAGCCTAGTCCTAGAAAAAAATGATTAAAACAAAGACAGGCCAGGGTAGGGACACCCTGACCCCTTAGCTCTGGTGCGGGGGTCCAATAGGGACCCCTCTTGGAGCAAAAAAACATTTTATTTTTGAATTTTAGCTGAGAGTCACGGTGTATCTGGTGAAAAAAAAAAAAAAAAACTAGGGCGCAGGGGGTACCGCTCCGTGCCCTGGAGACTGCCACCTCCCAAAGGCTCATATTACAATGAAGCCACGGGCTGCACTCCCTGTGAACCACCGTCTCCACAGGGTAAAATGCTACAGTGCCCCCGGTACCACCACCTCCCTGGGGCCATCTTTGAATAACATATGCAGCTCTGTGGACTTCCTCCTCCCCCGGGCTAAATACATTTTTATTGTGGGGGCCCACCTGCCCCCCTGGGGACTGCCACCTCCCTGGGGCCAAACATAGAAACAACTGTGGTGGGGGGGCCCAGCCCTCCAACAGCCCTGGGCATCACAATTTCCCTGGAACCAAACAAAGAAGATTGCCCCAGGTAGAGGGGGCCGTGCAGCCCCACTCCCCCAAAAAAAAAATGTTTAGGTTGAACCCCGGGCGATGGGGTCCCTGGGGCAGAGATTGGCCCAGGGAGTGGGGGCCACAAAGAAAAATACATATGAGCACTGGACTAGGGGATGGGGTTACTGGGGCCGAAAATGGCCAGGGGAGAGGGACCACATCGCCCTACTC
Source organism: Pleurodeles waltl (assembly GCF_031143425.1). Lineage (NCBI taxonomy): Eukaryota > Metazoa > Chordata > Amphibia > Caudata > Salamandridae > Pleurodeles > Pleurodeles waltl. Next base: position 828,295,676 of record NC_090437.1, on the reverse strand, counting down.
CTCCCAAAAAAAGAAAAAAAAAAAAAAAAGAATAGAAGGCTGGGCTCCAGAGAGTCGGGTCCCCAGGGCCAAGGAGGGGGGCCACACAGCCCCCACTCCTACATAAAAAAAAAAAAAAAAAAGGAAACCAATTTATATTTATATAAACGCTGGGCCTCAGGGAATAGGGTCCCTGGGCTGAAATCAGACCCTCCCGCCTCATTTAAAAAAAAAGATATATATATTTATTTTTTGAAGAAGGCCCTACCCCGGGGGATGGAGTCGGAGGGTGTTGCGAGCCACTCACCTGAACTCCGGGTGGTTCTGATGGGCTGACGATAATCCTTGAATCCCGATGAGAACTGGCAGGGCAGCAGCAAAGGACACACTGCATCCCCAGGAGTTTCCAAGGAGAAGGCAGGTTGAGGTGAGAAAGAGAGAACTACCAGGACTTCTGCATATTTGGATTTCTCTACTCTGGGTATAAGGATGTCTGGATTCTGGCTCTGGATTCAAGATACTGGCAATAAGGATTATTCAGATACAAGAGACTGGACTCGGATTTCCGTGTAATAAGACCACATTCTCAAACAGGAAAAACTAAACATATCTTTGGCTTTAACTGTCATCAAATCAACATACCAATGATTCACACTAGAAACATTCCTCGGTGTGACACAAAAATAATCCAAGCGTTATCATGAACTGAAATTATAATGTACAAGGATTTCCACTGAAAGAAAATAACTGGGTTATTCACAACAAAACTACTTCAAATTCTTCAGTAGTTTAAGAGTCTCAAGAGTTCAAGGTTCATAAGCAAAGATGCAATGGCAATCAGATATTAGTTCTCGATTGTCCTGAAAGTCTTTAGAACACTAACATCAGATTCTGATCGAGAAAAAGCATACTGAAAACGAATTATGAGCACACGATCCAGGAAGGTGCATCTATTACAAGAAATACAACATTTCTCAAATGTATTTTGAGTAATGAGATTGATCTGAATATTATTGCTGGCTTTAGATAAGTTTGATTAATCAGCGCTGAACAAGATCTCAAATTAAACAGAAAAACTTGTTACCTTATTTCGGATGACTCATGTCTTTTTGTCAGGGCAAGAAAGCGCAATGCAAGAGATGAATTGCAAGCTGGCCGCCTTTTACAGGTGCTGTGGTAACTGCAGAGAATATAAAAAATAATAGGTCAGAACTCAGGAAGAGCATCGCTTCGAGGAAAAGCCTGTCGCTGTGAAGGTATGGATGCCACTGCAAAGAGAGGACTGCCACTGCAAAGGGATGGCTCCAGAAGACTGGAGACAGGTAAGTGTTGCTTCCAAGTTAAACAAGGTTAAGCAGGATTTAGTCTGAAATGCCGGCTTTTGTAGCCGGCCCAAACCAGGTGCAAGGAAACACATTGGGAAAACAGAGGAACTGGTTAGTCATTGTAATTGCACATGATTCTCAACTGTCCTTTTTCAATTAGGAGGATCAATTAAACAACCAGCAGTTGTCATGTGCCTTCTGGAATACCTGGGTGACGCCCAAGTGTTCAGAAGTTATCTTGACAAAAAGCATTGGTCTCGATCTGCTTTAAACTTTGCCATTATGTTAATAACGAAGTTGCCAAGTTACATAAGGTTTCAAAGGCATAACAGGATTCAAACTGGTATTGTGATGCAAAGAAAATAACATCTCCGATATCACTTATAAGGGGGGGAATAAGGCACGACTAAGACATGACTAGCCCTGCTCACAGCGGAGGTCATGACAGCTGCCCATCCCAAAGGCCGACCAACAGGCTAAGGTTTATTGAAGTTCAGAGCATAGAAATGTTAGATCAGACAAGGGGCATAGACAAGGGAGGCTGGTTCCCAAGAGCGTTCAGAAGGGGTGGGGGGTGACCCTTCCAATCTAGGACACATTGTACTTCATATTCTTTATTATCTCCTACTACCACTGGGGAAGAGTTACACCCTTTCATGTGTGTGGATAACTTGGTTTGATAGGAGAAACATGAAGTACAGGATGTATAGCATATTCATCTGGTAAGTGTAAACTTACTATGACAGGTGTCAGAATATCAATAATGGGAAAAGGACCTATCGTGGTTGAACTTTCCTTGGGCCCTCAAGTTTGAGGTTGTGAGTGGATAACCACACCATGGCCCTCATTATGAGTTTTGCAGTCTATTGGCACCACCGGCATGGGTTGCAGGTGTCAAAAGACTGCCAGTGTTGGCAATATCCCACCTGTTGAATTGAGTCCACAATGAAGACTGCCAAAATACAGCCACAAATCCGAAACCTCCAGGATGACCGAGGGCAGGATAAAGGTGGTCCCACCACCAGCACCGCCACGCCAAACACATTCCGCCCCCCAGATTACAACCCACAAATCAGCATAGCGATCACTACAAGGCAGAAAACCATTGGAGGATGAAAACCGCTGCAGTCAAAAACTCACCTCCACCAAAACACAGCACCACATTAGACAGTATGAATTCCCCACACCTGAGACACATACACACACCTGCTCACTTCACTATACAACACACCTTCACACCTCCTTACAATCCTTTGCAACCACAACTACCAACACAGGCAGCAAGGAGCACACCAATGAAGGAGACTGCACGTTGATACCCTAGGCACCATCACACTTCACGTGCATCACAGAACCGCACCAGCAAGAAAATAGACACATTGCCACTGCACACAATCACCAGAAGATACCACCAGCACACACAACCAACCACCCACACCCCACCAACCACCCTACAATGCACCCTTTCACATATCACACTACCACCCACAACACAACCACCATGTCACGTCAAAAGCACCCTCGCTTCACAGGTAATGAGCTGGGGGTCATGGTGGAGGAAATCATCAGGGTAGAGCCACAATTGTTTGGAGAACAGGTCCAGCAAACATCCATAGCCAGGAAAACGGAGTTATGGCAGAGAATTGTTGACAGGGTGAACTCAGTGAGCAACCATCCACGTACAAGGGATGACATCCAGAAGAGGTGGACCGACCTGGGGGGGGGGGGGGGGGGAGGTACATTCCATGGCATCACAACACCAAATTGCTGTACAGAAGACTGGCGGTGGGCACCCACCACCGACACCACCCCCCCCTGAGTTTGTGTTGTGGGAAGAGAAGGTCTTTGACATCCTGAGGGCCTGACTGGAATACCCAGAGGACTGGAGTCTGGTAAGTGACTAACACTCCCCTGGCACCAAGTACAACTCCCCAGCATGCTTCCTCACCAACCTATCACTCCAAGTCACCCTACCTACCTCCCTACCACTCCTCCTCCCAGCCCTCCTCTGCATGCCAGACCAACACCCAGCCATTATGCCTACACAGTCTCTACCAAGTGCACGGATAGCACTGCAAACAATACTTCAAATCCCACAATGCACCAGCCAATCTACAAATAAACCTGCTATTTCCACTGCATAGTGCAACTCCTGCATGTATAACTATTGCACCTGTCACACCAATTGGATGAATCAACTGAGTACCAACACATGGCAATGACAGAAATTCAATCCTCATTCCTCAACCCCCAATGGAACAAGGGACCTACCCACCACAATCCGCAGTGCTGCATCTGTCATTGCCATAGCTAGGAATCAAGTCAAGCCACTGCTTGTATCAGACAATGAGAAAACCAATCACACCTCCACCAGGTAACACTCTTCCACTCCATCCACAGGTACCCCTGCCACCATGGAGACTGTGGCAGAGAATGCCAGCCCTCCCCAAGATGAATGGCCCAGTGATGACTATGCCTCAGGATGTCTGGACATTGACGACTAACTTGGCCCATCGGAGGCACCTGGTCAGTCCACCACTCCCAGCCTTACCCTGCACACATCCAACCCCCCCCCCACCCTGTGGCAATAACAGCACAGCCAAGCCCTCGTCCTTAAACCTCTGTCAGAAGGACTGGTCAATCAGTAGTGTGCCCCACAGTACAGAGACCAGATTTGACCCCTCACACTCAAGACAATGAGGGACCTGGTGACACTGGAAGTGGGCACATTGTGCCAGTGGCACAGGCACTGGGGCAGGGGGCATGGGAGGGCACCTGTCAGCCAGAGGATGGGGCAGCCAAGATAGCCAACTGAGCAGGACTCCATCTCCCAAGTCCTGGGAGCATACCAGCAATTCCAGGATAAGATGGGCCAAATACTCACCATCTTGGGGGGGGAAATCAAAGACTGCAGAGGGAATACCACCTGGAGGCCATGCAGCAGTGGCAGGCACTCAGCGCCTCCATGGCCACCATTTCAGGGGTGCTCAGGGACCTCGCCAACATCCTGCGTCCCACCTCAACCCACCAGCAGGCCCCTTCCACTGGCAACCCCTTATCTGAGCCATCTCCATCAGCAGCAGCTAGTGGATTGGAGGCCCTGCCAGGGGAGCCATAGCCCACTGACACCCCTACCTCTGTAGCTGGGGAGACCCCCCTCTGGCTGGAGCAGATGACAAGACCAAACCTACTGCCAGGAAGTGACCCTCTCCTGAACATCCTCACTTGTGTGCTAATGACACACCCTGTTGACTGTTCAATGTCATTTCTCCATGTTACCTATGGTCCTTGGATACTGGACCTGTACTACCTACAGCTATGCCATCCACTCCAATGATTTTATCCACCATAACCCCACGCATCAACTATTGGACAAAATATACACAATAAACACGTAGATCACAGCAAATGCATTTGTGTCAATATTGTGTGATGTTCAAATGTGTGTTCAGCTAAATGTCATGTGTAGTAATACCCCTAAGCCAACAGCCAGTGCAAATTACAGTAGAGGAAGGCATCCTGCGCAGGGGACCTAGTACATCAAGATGTTGCAATAATCAGTTGAAAGAGGCAGTAGTCCAGCCACACAGCAGAGTAGATCCAGCATCAAATCTGAAAAAATCACAACATAGGGACACAAATCAGGATGTGAGGCATGATCGCACTCTAAGCACATAAGCAGTCCATCATTGTGGTGGCCATTGTGGATTGGCAAGGCAACAGGGCACCACTGATTACACTTCTACATCAACAAACACAATAAGTACGTGACTAAATAGCTATAGTTGACAGCTGTAATGGGCTCAACTCAACTTCAACTGTTAGCAAAGAGAACGTGACATGAATGGCTCAGACAACAGCTAGAAGAAAGGATACAGTGTACACAGTCCATAGTTGGACTCACATCTGGACACGAGATCTCCTCAGAAGATGTATACCTAGCATCCTGCAAAGGGGACATATGGCTAAGTTGAGACCAATTACAAAGCTCCTGGCATACAATCAGTCATCTATCACAACCCACACATAGGAATGGGTAAATAGTACATCTGCACTTATGTAAATGGCCAGGAGGGACATTGTCATTAATGCAGATGCAAGTACATCACCTGCTACAACATAACTGTATGTAACTGGAAGTACTGATTGATCAGCTCCATCCTAGTGTGTGCTGCACCATCCTTATCACTTTCCATGTCACCATCACCACCCACTGGTCCAGCGGCCAGCTCCTCATCTGCCAGTAATGGGATGTGACGTCGTAGGGCCAGATTGTGGAGCATGCAGCAGGCAACTATGATCTGGCATACCTTTTGGGGACTGTAGACGAAGGCACCTCCAGACATGTGGAGACATGGGAATCGTGCCTTAAGTAGGCCAAAGTCCTTTCAATCACACACCTCGTCCGTGGGCCTCATTGTAACATGTCTTGGCATCCGTGGCAGGGAACCTCACTGGTGTTAACAGCCAGGGCAGGTTAGGATGGCCTGAGTCACATATACAAATAGAGGCAGGACATGTTACAAACCAGGAACAGCCTTTGAGAAGAATGTGTTGACAGGTGCTACAACAGAGACACACATCCATGTTGATACCTACCAATCAAGCAAGCCCTCTCTCTCTCTGTGTAGATGTGTCATCATGTGAGGGACATTGCTGTTCCTCTTTAAATAGGCATCTTGCACAGATACCCGAAACTTGACAGTCACTTGGAAGATGTACTGGTCCGCCAAATACACCACCTTCACGTTAATAGAGTGAAAGGTTTTCCAGTTCCTATACATTTGTTTGTTTACCGGGGGAGGAACCAAAGCAATATTGGTGCCATCAATTGCTCCTGTGATGTGAGGAATGTGTCCAAGGTCATAGAAGTCTTCCTTTACAGTAGCCAAATTCGCAGTTTGGGGGAACCTGATGTAGCTGTCCATGTGTTTTAGGAAAGCAGACAGTACATCCTTCAAAATAGGATGTCACAGCCCATGTTCAGTTTTGTCAGGGCCCAATTTCTCAGGATCTGTGCGTTGCTGATTAGAGGCCCACCTCCAGGCAGCACCAACTCAGTGGTTTTAAATAAAACTGATAGTTGGAGAGGCCAGGCAGGGGGAAGGGGGAGTAGGGTAGGAACAGCTTGGAGGGAGATCTGAAAAGAAAAAGGTTAGAGACAGGAGAAACATCAAGAACATTAAATCATTAATTAAGCACGTCATGATATTGTATATTGCATTCTTTCCTTCTAATAAACATTCTCAAAGTGCCGCAAAAATTCACAAGATTGGCACTCCAGACCAAAACGATATATGAGAGCATATGCCAGTTGCTCCAATTATAACTCAATGAGAATCAACCCTTTGATATTCAAATGTTTGCCAAAAATGAGCGTATCCCAGGAGCTCAAGATGTGATTCAATGAGAATACGCTTTCATAATAAAATGTTCACCAAAAACGAGCATATGCCATGAGCTCAAGATATGACTCCATGAGAATTCACTTTCATAATTGAATGTTCACCAATAAACATAGCATGTCGCATGCGATTTTTCCATCATTAAAACATCAATGCTCTGTGCGTGACTTTCTCAGCAAGATTGTCAAAATATTACACAGTATCAAAAGAATTCTTCGTAACACGCTACTGTTTGTTAAATACACAAACAGCCGCGCGACTCAGCTGGTCTGTTCAAAGAATCAAAGTAACAGTTGTATTGTTATAGGAATCGCTAGGGAATAAACTTTCGGAACTTAGAAGTGAACAAACGTTCGATTTCTACTGAATCTAAGTATGAAACACTGTAGCCAAAGTTGTTGCTTAAATAAGCACCGGCGGGGAAAAGCCCCGTCGGAACGAGCTTACCAGGAGCGAATTTGACCACTCGCTTTTTTCCAGATCTCAAGGGCTGGAAGACTCCAGGGACAAACCTCTCGAAGACCGTATTCCAAAATAGTGAGCACTGGAACTTGGGTGTGGCTGGCTTTTATAGAGAAGCCACACCCTAAAGATGGCTGCTCCTGAAGGTTGCTGGGAAATGAAGTCCCAGTGATACAATGTGTGTTGAATGAGGGCAATGAAGCCACCATCTGGCACTGCCTCCAGGCAAATGAATCTTGCCGCAAAGAATACGGTTAGAAAGCGGATTGAGACCGCACCGACCGCGCCAAGGCTTAACAGGATGGGGTTTCCTCCAAATTCCGACACATCCCTACAGCCAAGCCCACTGTCACCTGAAAGGACCCTGTGGCAAGGAAGTGTAGTACCATCAAGACTTGTACTGTGTGAGGGATTGCATAGGGATTGTGGATGGAAGGCAGCAGTTCTGGCTCCAACTAGGTACAGAGCTCCATGATGGTGACACGATGCAGACGATAGGTCTGGACGATGTATCTCGCTTCCAAGGTAGCGAGGTCGACTAGCGAACAGTACACTGGTGCATTTCTCATTCCCGTCACTACATGGTATCTAGGATAGAGAGGAAAGAATGTAAAATGTGATTAGCACTCCACACACGTTAGCTGTTTAAAATGTTCTGCCACACTCCAAACTATGCATACATGCCTGCACAGGTGACACACACTACATTGTGTGTGCAGGAGGGCCATTTCTACCATCCGTGGGGCCATTGTTGGCCCTGTATATTGTTTGTGCCACACAACACGATTGATGTCCCATGTCGTGTGCACATTTAGGTCCTGCATAGGCCATGTATGTAGATGTTACTGTGATCTAGGGTGCAACACCACCTATGAGGCAGCTAGCAGGTGAACATGCAGTTCCTGTGACCTATGCCCATATTACAGCACTGTGCATTGATTGTGACATGTATGTGCCAATATATGATGGTACAACTTGGGCCTGCACAGCATTCTGGACATATAAATACCATGATGCACTTAGGTTTTCTACAACAAGCCACATAATATACATATGACGACAGGTGCCTGTCCTGCAGCACAGGACAGATGGGAGTAATGCAAGACTGCCAGCATATGCCATCATGGAGGTAGGCGGTCGCAACCGCCGTGCAACTTCTCATTGGTTACCATTGCTGCCTATGGGGGTGCTGGGGCCGATGATGATCACCACCGGAGGTGATGGTCATGAACGAGGCAGCCGTGAGCGCCATTATCTACTGCTTTCCTCACTTGACTCCTGACACTCATGCAAGCAAAACCTCCACTACGTGAGCTGCTGTGTACTACCTCTGGGAGCCTTCTTGCCACATCCTGCAGGTGATAGGGCCCCGGCCTTCACCCAAGAAGAACTGGAGAAGCTGGACGAAGGAATCCTAGAGGACAAGGTGAGCCCCATGCCATTGTGTGTGGTAGGGGGTCAGTGTCATTGTGAATGGCACAGGCATACCGGCGACATAGTACATGCATGCTGGGGGCATGAATTTTAGGAGTGGGACCCGTTACAATGGATGTGGATGGTGATGTGGTGTGTCTGATGTGTGTAGACCATTGATGTCTACTTTGTGCCAGTTCTAATCACATTCTCCTCCTGTCTGTGTCACCCATCCAGGTCAGCGCCCATCAGAAGAAAGGGATTTGGCGTGCCATTGGCAAGCAAATGCAGACCCTGGAGGTCCATAGCCAGCGGAGCACCCACTGTCGGAAGAGGTGGAAGGACCTGAGACGCTGGGTCCAGAAAACCGGAGGCCCAGAAAACCGGAGGCCCAGCTGGGGATGTCCTCCCTACTGGCCCACATTTTGGCAGTGGCCTACCCTGAGGTGGATGGTTCTTGAGGGCAGCACAGCAGACACAAGGGGGTGAGTACTGACTGTTACCTCACCCTTGTCAGGCCCTGAGTGGGACTGGGTAGGCTACTACTGGAATACTGTGATTGTAGACAATGGTAGACGCACAATAACAATGGGTATCAGTGACCCAGCCAGGGTGAATATGATTCGTGTGTCAAGACAATGCTGTCACTGGATTGAAATGTCACATTTCCTATGGTTGTTTTTTTTTTTGCCAACCTAAGCATTGTGTCTGACCAGCTCCAACCATCGGCATCAGTGTATCAGAGGTGTAAGTGCAATCCCATCTGTGTTAGTCTCCTACATGAATTGAGAGTGGCTTGGTGTTGTACAGATGTTGCCATGGACTGATTGTGGGTCTGGCTTCACAGTTCCACCACAAGAAGGGCCTCAATGGGACAGGAGTGTTGCCATGTTAGGTGACTATGCAAACATGTGTCACCTTCAGAGTTTAGGGAAACAATGGGATACTGCTACATGAGATTACATGAGGGCAGATTCTACAGCACTTGCTGCTATTGTAGATATCGTTGTGTGGACTTTGCCTTACAACTATGGGATGGTACTTTGTGTGGCAAGTTCCTTCGGGAGGTACCTGAAGTACCAACCTTGTATATTCATGTCATATTTTAGATGTCCCTGCCAATTCCTCTGCTTCAATGGTGAGTCACTGCCTGCATGTCCATATCTGTACTTGTGTGCACATCTGATGTTCACTGGCCATTGTACCTTTCCGTGGGCAATAGGTACTACCAGACTTGGAGTGCAATTGCAATGGCATGTCCAGCCATGAGATGTTACGTGAGATATGCACATGTTCATATGTGTTTATGGAAGTTAGTGTGGAAAATGGTAAACCCCTATCTTCTCTCTCCCCCTCCCTAACTCCCTCCCTCCCTCCTAACCTCTCTCTTTCTCTCCCTTTCTGTGCATCAGTATCATCTGGTAAAGGAGAAGGGGCACAGGCGAGTGGGGAAGCAGCAGCCCACAGGACCCAGGAGGCTGATTCCAGCAAGGCCGAGGGACCCAGTAAGACGAGGGCGAGGGACCCAGTGGGACAGAGGGTGAGGGAAGTGCCACAGGGGAGACCGGATCATCTATATCATCCTCTGAATCCTCCTCCTGTTGACACTCTCTAGCAGTGGGACCACCCCAGTACCATCATTGTCTGCCACCCTCCTTACTAGCACAGCCCTCCCTGTAGCTCCCCACCCAGTTGCCTGTGCCCACTCACCCAGGAGGGTGGGTGTCTCCTTAGCCACAGGCACCTCTTCCCCACCCCAAGTCAGCCCTGCTGCCCTCAGAGAGGAGGCTACTGACCACCTGAGTTCCATCGCTGTGGGTCAGACCACCATCATGAAGGCCATCCAGGGACTGGCAGCTCAAGTACAAAAGAGAAATGTGTTCCTGGAAGGCATTCACAGTGCCATGCTGCTCTGCAGAGATCCTTTCAGGCTCTGGTCTCCTTCCAGATGGCAGCCAGTGTTCCTTTGTCTACTGTCCCCCCTCCAGCTACCTCTTCCCAATCCCAACTCCCCACACCCATCCAGAGCACACCTTCACACATGTATGCATCCACTACAACAGACACAGTTCCACATGACAAACACAAGCACCACAAGACCCACCACAGGCATGCACACAGACAACACCCACCTGCAGACAACATCTACTGCAGGCACAGACACTCCCCAACTCCCCCCATCACAGACACTTCACCAATCACACCTGCGGTCATGAGCTCAACACTCCCTGACCCAGCCACAACTCCCATATTACCCACAGTCACCACATTATCTGAAAAGCAGACATCCACCATGTCACCATATCTGCACTCACCACAAACACCAACACCCCGACATGTCGCACATCCACCATTCCTGCAGCCACAACCGTAACACAGTCACCCATCTAGCATGGCAATTCCCAGTACCTCCTCCCAAGATACCCAAATTCCCTCACTCACTCATGCAACAGACACCCAGCATACACACACAAGCATTCCACTCACATCCCTGACCTGCACCCAGGACACACATGCAAATACACATCGGACAACCACTCCCACTACTCCCAAATGCTTTTCCCATGACCACCCTTGTGCACCCAAGAAATGTTTCCTTTATTAGTTTACCCAGCTCCCTGACCCTCTTCCACCCAGTCAGTCCCTGAAGCACCTTGTGTCCCTGCTGCCCAAGTCTAGCCGTTCCGCCTCCGCCTCCTCCCATGCCAAGAGGGGTCCACACCCCGAACCCAAAGTCCCCCCAAACCCAAACCTGAAGACCCTTCACCAAAAACCAAACCCAAGCCCTCAACCCAAGCTCAAACCCAAACACCCCCCTCTCAAGCCCAAACCCCCCCGACCACCACTCCCTCACCCCTGAGGTGCCTGCCCCCTTGATGCCCCAAACAGGTGTAGGTAATTTTGCAGTCAGGTGTCAAGTTGGGGCACTGAGACGTGCCATTTATGTCATGACACTGAGACACAGGGACTTGCCAATAGACTTTTGCCTGTATATAGTTTTTATTTATATTTCAAATTGAATTTATCAGGGTCAGCCTGCAGCTGGTGTTGATGACTTTCACTCAACATGTCTTATTTGTGTGTGTGTTCTTTGGTTTGTGGGTGTGCAAGTTGTGTGTGTTGGTAGTGCTAGCTGTTGTGCCTGGAATGCATGTGTATGTGGGCCTGCCATTGGTCCAGTTGCTACTGATTTTTTTTGTTTGCAATAGGATTGTGTGGTTCCATGCATGTGTGTAGCCGAGTTGATCATTGTACATGGTGTGATGGTGTTGTATGCCATTGTGTGGTTGTTGTGTGTGCACGTTGTGTGTGGTGATGGCTAGGTCATTAGCATTGTGTGTGTGTGTGGTGTGACATTTGGTACGTTGTGTGGGTGTGTGTTGTTGATTGGTTGTGTGTTGTTGTCTGTATGTGTTGTCATGTGTAGGTGTGCAGTCCAATGTGTTGGCAAGCGTTTGTGTAGTTGCAATTATGATGTTGTGCAACTTGCTGGTGGTGTGTGTGTGTGTTGGCCTGTGGCGGTGATGTGTGTGCGTGGGGAGGTGTGTGTATGGCACATGTGTAGTGCGTTGTGTGTATTGTGTGTGGGTGTGTGCGGTTGTGTGCGTGTCCGTCGCTAGCCATCCACGATGTAAGTGTTATGTGTGCATGGGTTCTAATACCTTTCTCTCCAATGTGTGCTAGGTGTGTGTAATTACAGTTGTTGTCCGCTTCGTCGTCACTGGTTCTGAAGACACAGGGCAAGCAGGAGGCATTGAGAAGACTTCAAGTTCTGCTTCCATGGCGGCTCCAGACGTGTCTGTGTTCCTGAAGGTGAATGTCTCCTTCAATATGGTTAGTTTGTGCCATGGTTTTGGTGGCAGTGCGACCATGGTGGAAATCCTGGCGGTGTGCAACCTCTGTAATATGCTTGGCAGGAACATGGTCCCCGCCAGACTGGAGATGTCTACCACCCTCCACCATGGTCCATCTGCCCTGGCTGTACCGGTGGTAGATTGACTGTGTTCCGTTCAGAAGACTGCCATGATCATAATATGGTGGTCTTCTCCACCGGCCCGGCGGTGGTGCAGCCACCATCGGCACCATTGCAGTCTTCGCACTGCCAAACACATAATGAGGGCCCATGTCTCCTTTCTTATTTTTAGGTTCAGGAGTTCTACATTTAGACTATTAAGAGTGGATGTTAAACACCTAAGTATCTGTTAGAAAGATTGGTTGACTCGGTTTGACCATCTGTTTGGGGGATGATAGGATGCCAAAAGAGTCAACTTAATTCCTTATATAGTGCATAGGACTTTCCTGAATTTTGATGTGAATTGTGAATCACAATCTGAAATACTCTTAGTTGGTAATCCATGCAACCTAACAATTTGTTGTAAGAATATATCACTAAACTCAACGGCTGAGGGTATCTTTCTGAGGGAAATTAAGTGGGCCATTTTGGATAACATAGCTACTACTACCAGAATGGTGGTACATTTGTTAGGTTCTGGTAAATCAGTGACAATATCCAAACTGATCATATCCCCAGGAATGGATGGGATAGGTAGGGGCTGTAGAAGACCCAAGTATGCTGTGTTGAACCTTATTACGAGCACATACAGGGCAAGAATTTATGTACGTCTGAACCTCTTTTTGAATAATTTCCCACCAGAAATTTCTTGACATTTTCTCTAGGGTCCTCTCGATAACCAGGTGCCCAGCTAAGGCTGAGTCATGGTGCCATTCTATGATTTGGTGTCTCAAATCTCCTTGTGGCATGAACATCTTTTGGTCATGAAAAAGGTAACAATCTTTTATGCTGTGTTTGGGGTTAAGTAATTCATTCTGGGGCGAAACTGTTTGTAGTGCCTTATTAACTTCAGTCAAGAAAGCATTGGCTATTGTCACTGCCATAATCTTTTCAGAGGGTATAATACTAAAGAGGGTGCAGAATTCTCCTTGTCTTCTAATTTGCCCTACCCTAGACAAAATGACCGATTGTAATTGCTTTGATCCAGGACAATAAGTGATAAGAAAATCAGAAACACTAAAAAAGGGTAGCCAACACATTTGGCAAGGTATGAGAGCTTTTAATGAAGTAAAGAACTGTACTTTCTTATGATCTGTGAAAATTGTAATGGGTTGTTTTGCCCCCAACAGGTGATGACACCATTCTACAAAAAACACCTTGATGGCCAATAAATCAGTCTCTGCCATTGTGAAGTTTTGTTCAGCAAGAAGTAGCTTTTGAGAATAATATGCTAACTGGTGCAGGTGGTGAGTCTTGAGATTTCTCTGAGATAACACCCCACTAACGACTTTGTCAGCCTCAACAAAGAATGGCTGTTCAGGATCTGGATGTGAGAAAATGGGAGCTCTTATGAATTTCTGCTTTGAGGTTTGAAAGGGCTTTTCAGCCTCTTCTGACCACAAGAATGTGTGTTTTTTTCTTTAATAAGTGAGTAATTGGTACCCCAATATCTGAAAAACATGCAATAAATCTACGATAAAAGTTGGCAAAACCAAGAACTCTCTGGATCTCTTAAACAGAAGTAGGTGATGTCCAATAAAGAATGGCTTCTACCTTTTTTAGCGCCATTGCTCTACCTTCACGAGACAGATGGTAACTCGAAAATTCCACTGACCTGGAGTAAAATGTACATTTATTTAATTTAGCATACAGAGAATGCTCCCCCAAATGCTGAAAATCAAAATATTGTATAGGTAGACAATTACACAAATGTCCAAAAAGTTATAGAGAACTTCATTGATAAAATACTGAAATGCGGCTGGGCCATTACAGTATACTCAAAATAGCCAAATTTCATTCTGAAAGCCATTTTCCACTCATCTACAGCTTTAACACATATGAGATAGTAAGCACTGCGGATATATAACTTTATCAGAATAGTGGAGCCATGTACTTGATCTAATAGCATGGGAATGAGTGGTAATAGGCAACGATTTTTAATTTTGGCCATGTTAACTGCGTGGAAGTCGATACAGGCATGTAATTCCCCATTCTGTTTTAAAATTTAAAGAAGGGCGAGGAAACTGGTGAGATAGAATGTCTTATGAATCCTAGTTCTAGCATTTTGTCCAAATATTTACGTAAATGTTGGGTTTCTAGCTCAGTAAGAGCATACATTCTAATGCATGGGAATACTAACCCAGGAATGAGATCAATCCTACAATCATAAACCCTGTGAGATGGTAACTGGGTAGCTTTGATAGGATCAAAGATGTCTGAAAAGTCATTCCTGTGGTCATGTTTTAGGGTGAGAATGATGTGCAACTGCACAGTGAATTGGTGTGACTGGTTCCTTAGCTTCTTGATTACACGGTGCCCTACAAAAGGAGGGATCGAAGGCAGTAGTTCTCAGGACCCAATCTATCTTTGGGTTGTGATGCTCTAACCAGGCGATGCCTAGAATCGCACCAAAAGTTTGTTTAAATAAGATCAAAGATTACATGTTGTGCGTGACTTTTATTCCCAACCAAGGTCAGTGGTGTAGTATTACAGTCCAGAGGAAAGAGCTGAACCATCAACTTCACTCACAGGTTCTGGTTTTGTCACTCAGGAGATAAGCAATTTGTCACCCAGGGATAGAGCAAGGAAATTTCCAGTGGCCACGAAGTCAATGAGAACAGGAAGTTTATGTATTTTTTGTGGTGATCGAATAAAAGTCATTCTAATGGTTGTGTGTCTTGGGACCTGATTAATAACATTACTCACATACTGTGAGATTTGAGGAACTATAACTCTCGAAGAGCCGACCTCATCATACTTCAGGAGTGTTAGTTTTTCCGGCACAGTCTCATCTGTATCTATACAAGCTATGGTCTTTTTCTTTTTGGGCTTGGCAGTACAATCTCGGGCAAAATTAGCAGGATTGGCACAATTAAGAACATTAGCCTTATGTCATCTGCCTTTCTCTTCTGATGATACGGTCCCCTTGATACCTCCAATTTACATGGTTCTAATTTAGATGACTTATTGTCTTGTCTTTCTGTTTTCAGGACTAGTACACTTGTGTCATTTTGTGGCAGCTCACTTCTAGGTTCACCTAGTATATGATCCAGTTTGACAACCAGATCAATAAATTCTGCGCAGTTCTCAGGTAATTCTATCTACAATGTGTGCAAGTGAGTTTTTTAAATCGTCCTTAAGACTTCTATAATACAAGATGTACATTTTTCTTCAGGCCAATGTGTTTCAGAAATAAGGCAATTAAGTTGAATAATGTAGTTTAGAAGATCTGGACTGAATGAAAATATGTTGCGTAAAGAGGCTATTCATCGCTGCCTCAAAGGCTGTGAAACTGTCTAGGATAGGGTCATTAGATTCTATCAATGGAATGGCCCAATTAGCGGCCACACCGCCCAGATAAAAAATAATGAGGGCAACTTTGGCTGCTTCAAAGTTAAAAATGTGGGGCTTACACATGAAATGTAGTTGGCACTAAGTCATAAATACTGCAAATCATGCGCTACCTCCATTCAATCTTTCTGGGTTAGCCAGAGGAACGGGACTAGGAGTCATGACTAACATGTAAGTTTTGGTTCGGAAGAGATGAGGGAGGGGGGTACCACAGAGGGTTTGTAAGTAATACCAAATATAGGTGGGCTTAATCCTGGGAAATTCCCTTTCTGTGAAATATCACTCCACTGTGTGAATTCAGTTTTGCTTCTGGTTAATTCCTCCCTTAAACTCATGGGGCTGTTGCGCTTCTATCTGAAATGTGCACAATATATCAGTTATCTGGGTAGTCTCAGAAGGGATCTCTGCTAAGGCTTGGAGTAGGGTGCCCATGCTGAGATCGTCACCTAAAGGAAACACTATTTTTTGGGGCTTAGCCTTCTGTTGCAAGTCACTCACCTGAACTCCAGGTGGTTCCGATGGGGTGACAATAATTCCCGAATCCCAGTGAGAACTGACAAGGCAGCACTGAAAGACACACTGCAACCCTATGAGTTTCCAAGAGGAAGGGAGGTTGGCATGAGAGAAAAAGAGAAATACCAGGACATTTGCATATTCTGATTTCTCTACTCTGGGCACTGCTGGGCTCAAGAATATCTGGATTCTGGTTCTGGATTCAGGATACCAGCAATCAGTATTATTCAAATACAATGGTCTGGACTCAGATTTCCCTATAATGAAACTACACTTTAAAACAGGAAAAACTAAACAGATATTTGGCATTAACTAACATCAAATCAATATACCAATAATTCACACTAGAAATGTTCCCAGTGTGATTTAAGAATTATCCAGGAATTATCATGAACTGGAATTATCATGTACATGGATAGCCACTGAGAGAAAATAAATGGGTTAATCACAACAAAACCACTTCAGATTCTTCCGTAGTTCAAGAGTTCAAGGTTCATATTCAAATGTGCAATGGCAATCAGATTATAGGGCCAGATGTATGAAAAATGCCTTTTGCGAATCGGAAATAGCGATTTTTAAGAAATTGCTATTTCTGATTTGCAAAATGCAATGTATCATATTTGTGATTCGTTAATAGCGATTTCTTAAAAATCGCAAATGCTATTACCGAATCACAAATTGCGATACAGCTCCCATTCGCATCTATGGGCCTCTCTGCCCATATTTGCAAATATTTTGCATATCCCAAATTGCGAATTCCTATCTGGAATTCGCAAATTTGGGAAATGCAAAGTCCAGGGTGCTGGGGGCCTAAGGCCCCTTGTAGCCGGGTATCCCGGCTACATACAATGACGATCCGCAGACCGATGAGTGCCCCGGGGGTCCCGCAGAGAGTGACAATGAGGAAGTCGGAAACCCGGATATCCGGGTTTCCGAGATCCTGAAAAGCAACGAAGGACAACGGGCGTGCAGCGCGCTGAGAGAGAAAAACAAGGAGGAGACAGACGCTGAGGGACACGGGGAGAACGCGAAGGAAGAGAACAGGACAACAAACAATCCGGACGTCGAGGAAGGAAACTCAGGTGACCGAGGGCTACCGACCTCCAGAGACGGCCCCACGGAGAGGCAAGGAGGCCCCAGAAGGCAGCAGCTCTGCCACGTCCCTGGAGGGGCGTGGCTACACCAGGTACGGTCCTGTCTAAAGGACAGAATAAGGGCCATTGTGGGAAGGGAGGAGGGTGGAGAGAGGGAGTAGAGGGAGGTTGGGAGGGGATATTATGATCCTTATTTGGGGAAAGAAAAGCACCAAACGAGGGGGAGCACTAACCACCAAATGCAGAGCACAGGAGATTTTAGATTTGAGGAGGAAGTTTTGCGCACCACAGAGGTGACGGAACAGGGCCCTATAAACTAAACCCTTCTTTTTCTTTTCCTTATTCTCCTTGTTTTTGACTTAAGTATTACCCAAACCACCACCACTCACCCCATCTTTATATCTCTCTCTCTACTACTACTACTACTACACCCCCTCCCCCACACTAAATCATACAAATAAATCACCCAGACATACAACTTACCGACCTTTCGTTCCTCTTTTCCGGTCCACCTGAGGCCACCACCGCTGAGGAACATCATCAAATACCGGGAACACTGCGAAAGAAGAGAACAAAGGAGATCATCAACACCTAAGGAGAAAAGACAGTGACTGTTATAAGGACACCTGTACTCTACAATAAACCCACTTCTATTCAATCACCTATCTGAGTCTTTCATTAATCCCTATCATTATACCCACTGCCACACCCCCTCTGCTGCACCCCAAAACATTTAACAACATGTAAGGTGCACACGTGCCGAAAGGGCATGTGTGCTTTACATGTCAATTTTAAATACATTTTTAAAATTTGCACATGGTTACCACCAAGTTCAACTTGGTGGGAATAACGATTCCTTAATGCCCAATTCGCATTAAGGAATTGCTTCATATATGTGCTTTAGAAATCGCAAATAAGGATTCCTTATTTGCGATTTCTTATTTAGAGAGTCGTAATTTGCGACTCTCTAAACAGGGTCGCAATTTTAAGGAATCGCTATTTTAGCGATTCCTTAAAATTGCATTCAGAATGCCTTTGATACATTCTGAAAGGGCTTTTTGAATTCGCAAACAGGCATACGCACCGTTTGAGAATGCAAAAAGTTTGGATACATCTGGCCCATAGTTCTCAATTGTCCCAAAAGTCTGTGAAAACACCAACATCAGATTCTGATTGAGAAAACACGGATTGAAGGCACAAGATCCAGGAAGGCACAGCTATTACAAGAAATAAGACTTCTTAAATGTCTTTTCAGTCACAAGATTGATCCGAATATTATTGCTGGCTTTAGTTAAGTTTGATTAATAAGCACTGATAAAGATCCCAAATTAAATAGAAAAACTTAGCTACCTTATTTGAGATGACTTGTGTCTTTTTGCCCGAGCAAGAAAGCACGATGTGAGAAATACTGTAAGCTGCCCACCTTTTACAGGTACTGTGATAACTGCAGAGAAGATTGGAAAGGGTAGGTCAGAACTCAAGAAGTGTGATTCTGTGAGAAGCCTGTTGCTGTGAAGGTATGGATGCCGCTGAGAAGAGAGGACTGCCACTACGAAGGGAGGCTGCTGTAGACTGGAGACAAGTAAGCGTTGCTTCCAAGTTAAACAAGGCTAAGCAGGATTTAGACTAAAATGCCACCTTTTATAGCCGGCCAGAACCAGATGCAAAGAAATACATGTGGAAAACAGAGGAACTCTTTAGTCATTATTGTAATTGACCATGATCCATTACGAGGATCAATTAAAGAACTGGCAGTTGTCATGTGCTTCCTGGAATACCTGGGTGAGGCCCAATAATTCAGAAGTTATCTTGACAACAAGCATTGGTCTAGACCTGCTTTAAACATTACTGTTATGTTAATAACAGAGTTGCCAAGTTACACAAGGTTTCAAAGGCATAACACGATTCAAACTGGTACTGTGATGCAAAGAAAATAACATCTCTGATGTCAATCTTAAGGGTGGTGGAATAAGGCATGACTAGTTCTGCTCATACCTGGGACCACGGCACGAGGCCCAAAATCAGCCAGGGGGGGGCCACATGGACCTATGGCAAACTCCAGCTGTGCATGGCTAAAGGCAGTGAGAAGTGCAAGGCTGAGTGGGTATAGGGGATTGGTGGCAGGGCCTGGGCACAGGCCAGGCCCTACAGCCAACCGTCACTGTGCACAGCTAAAGGCCATGCATGGCGGTGGTTGGGTTAGTGTATAGTAATGAAAACTACGTTAAAAAAAAAAAAAACACAATAGAAATTCACTGGGAAAAAAAAAAAAAAAAAATGTTACAGGGACATTATAGTTAGGCTCACATTTTAAACATACAAAACCATATAAATTCACCTGTCACAGTTATCTCAAGTAACTATAACTTGCGCGCTCGCCATGCACTGCTAATTACCCCACAAATTATGGCAAATTATGGCACTCATGGCATCTTTGATGACATCATTGATAATATCAACGTACTATTTGCAGTAAAATTTTGACGAAAAAAAAACCTGCATGGAGGGGGTACGTGGGTCCCATGCTCACTCCGTCACGGAAGCGAAGGTGTACAGGCCTGGTGAGCTGATACGCAGGGTGAAACTGATCATGGGTTTCTGGTCTTTCCCTTTAGGAAGGTCCTGGCTATGCAGATCTGACTAAACTGTAGCCATTAGGATCAGGCTTAAGATTGATTTGTATATGGCTATGGCAAAACAGAGGTGACATTCTGAGCAGCTTAACAATGGCTTAGATTGCTAACTCAACCTATTTATCAGTGGCGTAACATATTGCAAAAAGCCTTCCAACTTCTTTTGGGTGTTTTCATTGATTCATCAAAGCATACATTTCTAATACATTTAATTCCTACATGAACAAGACTTCCTAAAAATGTTTTCTTCATTTTTTCTGTGATTGAACAAATGTCAAAGATATGTTTACTATTGAACAGTTTATGAAAAGTTACAATGTTACTGTTTCATTTCAGTTCTTAAAGTACTATTCCTTTTCTATCCGTACCAACATATTGAAACTTAGCTTCACTTACCTTATCCTTTACTCTTCTTTTGTATGTACTAATACCTACACCTGTAACTGAAAAAGTTACGATAACAACCATCTCTCTATTAAAGTGAAATGGAAAATGGTTCTGAGCAGAACATGTTTTGTTATGTTAGTTTTGTACTTTTGTTTTCAAACTTTAGGTCAATAGACCAACTAGGAAGCTATGAAAAAATGCACCCAAAAGGGCACAATAAATCATACTTAAAATAAAAAATATAAAAAAGAATTGGGTTTTTGGAGAGGCCAACAGTGAGCTATTACAAGCTCTTGGTGGATGTTAAGTTCACTCTTCCTAGCAATTGTAACTGTTTGGCAAGCTAAACAGTAGGTTGCTGTCCCCGCATAAGGCTTCAGAGTTTTGCTGCTGCATCAAGAGGTTCACATTCACTGCAGAACCAGGTGGTGGAATGATAGGTGGTGTAGAAGTTGCCACCGGTGGCATATATTTGTGTGGCCACACCTGAAGTAGACAGTCCAGCTGTTGCAATATCCCTGAGCTCCCACAGATGCACTCTCTCCTCAAGCTGTGCCAACTCCAGCTCACTTGCCCTTTATGCTCCTGTGTATCTGGTGGAATGCATGGTGCAAAGTTGTTTCCTCATTCCTGTCCTCCTGGAGACTTCCACAGGCTATGACCTTGTGACACTAAGAACATGTCACATACAGGGCATTGACGTTTTTCTCAGATGCTAGGAGAGCAATAATTTCCACAGCACGGACTCCTTAAGAAGCTTTTGCTGCCATAGTTCTTCCTCCTCAACAGCAATGGCCTCCTCTTCCTCCTGTATTGCAGCAGCAGGCACAGCAGTTGGTTGTCCGCCTTCTGCCATGGGCAACAGTTTGACCCAAACAACCCAAAAGTAGCAGTAGAACTGCTGCACTTCTGAACAGGTCAAAAGCACACCAAGAATGGTTAGAAATATAAGGAGCCCATCAGAAGTTCTTTAGCATCACGAGGTACTGTGGTACCACGGAGATAGTAAAGCGGTGCTAGCGAACAGCAGAAAAAAAAACAAGTGTTGTGTAGCCATTATAGCTATAGCTCCATGCACGTTATTTTAGCACACAAGGCCTGCCACTGTACACTTTAATCTAGATGTATTTCATTCAGCTTCATTTATTATTTTAACAATAGCCACATTAGCGGTCTGGTTTTATTTCTCTCCATCTAGCTGTTCTTTGCTTAGGCCAGCACTCTGTTCTTAAACAAGCACTCTGTGCTTCTCTCTACAGTAAGATATGTTGCCGGTAGACGTGGTAAATGTTTTGTCTCCGGTATTCATAGAAAAACACACATCCTTATGTAGGGAAATTTTCTCAGAACATCATCCGTTTTCATATAAAAACATGTTTCTGTCCAATACACATTAGAGGGAGATTCCTGCCAGATGACCATGACTGCATGCGGATTGCTTCGCTACAGCTGCTTCTGCAGACTTCAGGCCTTTGCTCAGGTATGGGGGATGATGTCTTCCCAGGGGAACATGAAGGGTAGAATTAGAGCTTAACATGCTGTGATCTATTATAGCTTAGGTAGGAATTAGTCTTTTGACTCTAGTGACAATATGGTAGCATTATTTCTATGCTTCATTCTCCTTGTCACCATTTTAATCCGGTTAAGCTTTATCGTCCTGGTTATTGCAATACATCCTTTATTGTCTAGGATTCAGTCGCTTCATTAAAACCTTATTGAAACATATACTGCATCTGCTTGTCCTTGTACATGTGAGACTAATGTAACTGAGAGAAACGGATGCGATCTGAGTGACCACGATTTCCCTGAGGAGTCAATTATGTCATGCGCTCTGCTGCCCAATCATCCCAGCCCTTGGGTAGAGATGAGGCACTGCTACTTGGCCGGAAAAAAATCCGGATTGGGGCGACAGGCGTCACCTGTAGTGGGTTAAGACTCAGTCTCCCACACCACAGGCGATTCTGCCGCTCAAATCCAGTAGTCTCCTTAGAATAATGAGAGCCCATGTGACACAAGTATGTAACTAACAGTACTTAAAATTTAGCAAAAACTTATAGGTACAATACATTAGGCAACACTAGTGTACCACTATTCTACCGAACCCCCCAAAAAAATGTCAACTAGTAGCGCATATATATATATATATATATACACACACACACACATACACACACACACTTTTTACTGACAGTAATAACATAGGAACACATACAATTATAACTACTGAAAACCCGAAATATATACAAAAAACAAAGGTTACAACTAAGTTATAGTTAGGGGTTTGCCTATGTTACAGGATGAGTCAGAGTGTTATCTAAAATGTAAATATCCCTCATACACTCAAGCAACTATAACTCTCTAATTGTGTATACATTAAATAGGATATTAAAATCACATTTGAAAAAATGTTTACATTTGTGATTTGTGTGCGATATGATATAATCTTAAAATTTTGTTACTTATCTGATATAAATATGGTGAGTTATAGTTATTTGAGTGTATGAGAGATGTATACATTTTAGATAATCCTGTGGGTCGTATTATAACTTAGGCATAAAATGTGTTAATGACGGAGGAAAACAAGTGACTATAACAGTGGTATTTCTAATGTTTGTGTAGCTTAAATGCGTGGGGTATTATAATAACTCCTAACTATAACTGGTAGTTGTAACCTTCTCTCTCTCTCTAATATATATATATATATATACACATACACCCCCTCACACACTAACAAAACCTAAGGTTACAGGGACATTATATCTAGGTTCAGATTTTACAAGCACAAAAGTAAGCATAGTAATTTATTTAGTATAGTTAGAGTGATTTCACTACTTGTACCTTGAGGCAACTGTAACTTGCACCCATGCAGTTTTCCCATCAATAATTTTACTGCAAAGCTTACATTGATATTATCAATATGTCATTGAGGATGTCATGAGTGATGTATTAGCTGGGGAAATTAGCAGTGCATGGTGAGGGTGCAAGTTATAGTTACCTTAGGGCACAAGTTATAGTTACTTTAAGTAACTAACTATAACAGCTGAATTTCTATGGTTTGGTGCGTGTAAAATCTGAACTCATATATAATGTCCCTGTAACATTTGTTCTTCTAGTGAGTTTCCAAGGTTTTAAAAAATATATATCTTTCCTAACTAAAACAACTGTGTAACCTTTGTTTTTTCAAAGAATTTCTAGGTTTTTTTAAACAATAAGCAAGATGCCCATCGCAATGCACAGTGTTGAGAGGTGTGGAACAGATTGCTGCTCCTGTCCCCCTCCTCCTTGCCATCCATTGTCCAAGTCTATGCCTCCTCTCCTTCATTACATCCCTGTGTGACTGTTCTCCCACTTCCCTTCCCTTCCCTTCCCTTCCCTTCCCATCCCATCTGCCCTGAACACTTGTTGCCCCATCCACCTCCTCCCTACCCTCTGTTGTCTCAGTCCATGCACCAGTACCCTCTCTCCTGCCCTGCATGGTCTGATGTGCTGCCACTGCCCTCTATTTAGCTTAAAGTCTGTGTCTTCTGATATCTGTGTGCATGCCCCTGCTCCCTTCTTTTTGCCCACCATGTTCAATGGAGCTGCTACTGCCCCTCCTATCTACTCAGTGTTCTGTTGAGCTGCCACTTATCCTCCCACCTGCCCAGCATGGTCAGATGGCTTCCACCTGTCCCGGCCACCTCCACCCTGCCTGTCTGAGTTTCATGCCCCTATCCCCTCCCTCCTATCCTACGTGGTCCATTTTGCCGACAGTCCCTTCTACCCTCCATGCTGTGTTGTACTCTAACTGCTCCTCCTGCCTGCCCTGTGTGGTGTTGAGAAGCTCCTTCCCCCCTCTTGCCTGTGTCCAGACCCTGTCCCTCCTTTCTGTCCTCCATGGTCCTTTGTGCAGTCCCCTTCCCCCATCCCTATTGCCCACCATGGCTATTGTGCTCCCACTAGCCCTCCCACTTGCCATGAATGGTCTTTTCTACATCCAGGGCCCCGCCCACCTACCTTGTGTGTTCAGCTTGCTGCCCCTGACGCCCTCCCACCTTCCCTCTGTTGTCTGTGTGCATGCCATTATAATCTCACTGTTGCCCTTCATGGTGTATTTTGTTTCCAGTGCCCTTCCCGCCTGCCCTCCATGGTCCATTTGCTGCTACTGTCCTGCCCCCTGCCCTCCATTTTCCATGTGCAGGCCCCTATCCCCTCCCTCCTGCCTTGTCTGGTCCATTTATTTTCCCCTGCCGCCTCCCTCCTGCCCTTCATAGTCTGTTATGCTGCAAATGTCCCTGTTGCCCTTGCCTCTTTCCTCTCTGCTCTCTGTTGTCCATGTGCATGGCCCTGTCCCCTTTCTATTGCTTTCAATAGTCTTTTGTGCTGTACTGCTGTCCCGCTTTCCCTGTGTGGTGTATCATGCTGCTGCAACCCCTGAAGCCTGCCCTTTAAAGTCAATTTGTTGCCCCTGTCCACCTCCCTCCTACCCTCTGTTATCAGAGTCCATGTCCCTACCCCATTCCTCATGACCTCCATGATCCAATCTACTATACTTGTCAATATTTTGAACTAGGTAAGAGGGAGAATTTGAAAAACAAACTGGGGTATTGTTTTTCCCCCATTAGCTTACATTAAAAAAAAGATGAGATTTTAGGCAGGAGACGGATAAAATAAAATCCTTTTGGGCTTAAAATATGGAGTCTTCTGCCTGAATCAGGTCTGTTGGCATATGTGGTTGTACTGCCACTACCTCTTCCTTCTGTCCTCAGTGGTCAGTTATATTGCCACAGCCTCTCTTACCTGTCCTTTATGGTTGGTTTCTTGTCCCTGCCCACCTTGCCCCTGCCCTCCCTGGTCTGTTGTACTGCCCCTCCTGCCTGCCCAGCATGGTCAACTTGCTGCCTCTGCACCCTCCTCCCGGTCCTCAATTATCTGAGTTTGTGCCCCTGACTTCTGCCTCCCCACAGTATTCTAACGAACAACTAGATTGTTAACATTCTATATTTATTACAAAAGTGTGGAACCTCTGACATCATCTTGATGTAATCAAAACTCTAATACCTTAAGGATTTCCTTTAGAAATTATTAAAATGAGGGTCTTATTTCCATACAAGTTATTAGTGCTCTAGAAAACTAAAACGAGGAAATATTTTCTGAGCTCTCAAATTATGACAAAGCACTTTTAAATCATTAGCTTTCTTTTTTTTTTTTTCTCCAGTTGATTACTTGATTATTCATTAGTTAGAGGAGATCCCACCAAGGATGCCAAGTCTAACTTTCTGCCTCTGTTCCCCAGGTTGTTGATGTGTGATGGATTCTGTTGTTGCTGTTTTTATTACTCTGGGCACCTTACCACTGCTAGCCAGTGCTGAAGTGCTAGTGCTCCTATGTAAGATATAGGTATAATTGACTTTCCATGATTGGCATATTTGATTTACTACTGAGACCCTAGTACAGTGTACTAGAGGTGCCTAGGGCCTGTAAATCAAATGATACTAGTGGGCCTGCAGCACTGGTTGTGCCACCCACAATAGTAGCTCTGTAAACATGGCTCAGACCTGCCACTGCAGTGTCTGTGTGTGCAGTTTTAACCTGCCATTTCGACTTGGCAAGTGTACCCACTTGCCAGGCCTAAATTTCCCTTTTCATACATGGAAAGGCACCCTTAAGGTAGGCCCTAGGTAGCCCCAAGAGCAGGGTGCAATGCATGTTAAAGGTGGGACATCTACTTATGTGTTTTACATGACGTAACAGTGAAATACTGCCCAATTCGGTTTTCACTGCTGCAAGGTCTCGCTCACTCATAGGTTAAAATTGGGGCTGCCTTTAAATATTATTAAAGTGCAGATTCCCTTAGGGAGCAGATAGAAATATGGAGCTTAGGGTCTCTGAGCTCACAATTTAAAAATACATGTTTTAGTGAAGTTGGTTTTGAGATTGTGTTTGAGCTGGGGTGTAGCCTGCATATCCTGATGAGCCATCTGTTCTAGGAGGGAGGGGAGGAGTCGTCACTTACCCCTGAAAGGGCTGTGCCTGCCCTCACACAATGCAGTCTCTGGCCCCATGGGGTGTGTCTGGGGCCTGGCCTGGGCAAAGCAGGATTTGTCAAACAAGAAAGACTTTCCTTTGAAGTAGGCCTACTTCAAAGGCAGAAAGGGGTATAAGAAGAGCCCCCAAAGCCCCTGAAAAGGAGATCACTTCTTGAATCAAGAGGAACCTCTGCCAAGGAGAAGAGCGGAGGTGAAATGCTGCCCTGCCTGTGACTGTGCTTTGTGGAGCTATCCTGTAGTAGAAAGGGGACAAAAACTGGACTTTGTGGTATATTCCTGCTTTAGAAGAATCTTCAAGGGCTTGGACTGAGCTTGCCCCCTGTTCTGAAGTCTCAGGGCCATGAAAGACTTCCCCTGCCAGCACTTGGCCTGACCAAGTGGTGCCCTATCCAGTCCCTGGGCCCTTGAAAGGAGAAGCTGGTGAGAATCCAAGAAAACCAGCTTCAGACAACTCTGGACCAACGCCGCTGCCGAATCCCGTGACGCTGCCTGCAACTGACTCCGTGGTCCTCGCTGGAGTGTGACGACCTTCGCAGGCTCGACAAAGCTGCAGCCTCGCCGAAGTCCGCGACTCCGTGGAAGTC
The DNA here is from genome assembly GCF_031143425.1 of Pleurodeles waltl. Taxonomy (NCBI): domain Eukaryota; kingdom Metazoa; phylum Chordata; class Amphibia; order Caudata; family Salamandridae; genus Pleurodeles; species Pleurodeles waltl. Next base: position 828,268,489 of record NC_090437.1, on the reverse strand, counting down.
GCCGCACCACGTCATGACAGACAATGCCTGAAGTGCACAGATTCAATGCTACGCACTGATGCCGCTTCACCTCCACCAGTCCGCAGCAAGGACCCAACACCTCTTTGTGATGCTTCAGCTCCTGCTCCCCGCAGCACCAAAGCGACACCTCCTCGGATCCAGCGACACCGCCTTGGATCCAGCGACCCCGCAATCCCTGACTTCACACTCTGGCTTGTTTTCACACTTTACTAAGGTACTGTACCTGGGGGTCTGCATGACTACGTGCCCGGTGCTGTTGGCATTGGATTGTTGGGAATGACTGCGTGTCATTACCTCATCGAAGCATTTTGTGTTTGAGCGCTATTTTTTAGTTTAATCTTTAAAAAGTCATAACTTGTCTTGTGAATGCCAGATTTTGGTCGTTTTGGTCTTGTTTTGTTTAGATAAATATTGGCTATTTGTCTAAACCTGTGTTGAGTCATTTTGTAGTGTTTTTACTATAGTACTGTGTGTGTTGGTACAAATACTTTACACCTGGTCTCTGAGGTTCAGCCTGCCTGATTGTGCCAAGCTATCAAGGGGGGATCAGCGGGGGTTAAGCGAGTGGGATTCTCCTTTACCCCGATTAGAGTGAGGGTCCTTGCTTGGACAGGGGGTAACCTGACTGCCAACCAAATACCCCATTTCTAACAGTTACATTTAGGGGAGAGGATTTGGCTTTACGTCCAGAGCTGCAGACTTTGCAACTGGCAATCATGTATGAATTTTGTCATCAGCTTGACATCCTGTGATTCTGGGCAAATCACTTAATCTCCCCATGCCTAAACCCAAAATGAATGTGTATTTGTGTAATGTAACTGGTGTTCATGTAAAGCACTACAATACCTTTAGGTCAAGTTTGCGCTATATAAAACTGCAAAAAAACACAACAGTCAATTGTTTAGCACACGTCTGTCACTGAGCTATAATTGGGCTCCATTTGGGTGATATTTGTACTACATTTGGTTTCTTATTTTCTCTGGTGCAACTTGGGAGACATTTTTGTTATGAAGCTCCCTAATTTCCTCGTTACTGCAATTTCCTCAGTAGAAAATGCTTTCACTTTTCTACTTCGATTCCATTAAGATGGAGTTCAGATGTGCCACACTTTTGACATATATTCAGAAAGTTAGCACTCTAGTTGCTCGTTAGAACACTGTAGTAAAGTTACTGATAACCAAGGAGTTAACTGGCAGTCTTCTGCTGGTGTTGAAAGTGCGTGTTTCACTCTGCATGTCAGAATGATTTAATGAAATAGAAGAGGAATATATTTGAAAACTCACTTCAAATGTGTCCTAATTTTTCTTTCTACAGCACTAACCCTAATTTCTATGACAAAATGAACCCCTTTTTATTCCTCTCTCAATTAAATGTTTTGCCAGTTTGATTCAATCAAGATGACGTCAGGTGTGCCACAGTTTTGTCTTGAGTAAGACTGTAAGGACTCTAGTTATTCTTTAGAGCACTCTGGGAGGTTTCAGTAGAACACAGGGAAATCATCTGACAGGCTGCTCCTGTTGGAAATATGTTTTACTGAGAATGTCAGACTTTATTCTCACATGTCTGAGAAGGATAGTGTGAATTTACAGGAAATATGCTCTAATTTTAGATTCTAGAGGACCTTCCATAACCTATATGGGAAAATTGTTTTCTCTCAGACATTATTCATGGCACCGTGATGGAAGACTTAAAGCTTACCCCGCAGTGCCAGCTCATAGACCACACTGAGCTTTGTAGGTAGTTTTGAAAAAATAATAATACTTTTTTTTTTAATCCAACACAAATATCTCATTCTAAATATATCAAATATTAAAGCCCCAAAAAAAAAAAAAAATAACAAAAAAAAATAATAATAACTTCCTCACTTTATTTCCCCCCTCTTTCAATCGATTTCTCCCACTCACACCCACTCACTCATGCAGCCACTCGCAGACCCACTAAAACCCTCATGCACCCACTCACAGACCCGTGCACACACCGATGTACCCACTAAAACACTGATGTACACACTCACACCCAGACAGCTAATCTGCCAGCCACTCTCACCCCCCAGATAACCCTCTCACACCTTTTCTCACACAGAGACGCCACAGCCAACTCCTGCCGTAAACGGCCAAAGGGCCGTGCACAGAGTGGATTTGGGTGGTTAGGGGGTGTTGGCCTCAGGGTCTGGCTGGAAGCCTTCCCCTGTGCATGGGTGAAGGCTGAGCACGGTGCAAGGTTGGGTGATTATAGGAAGTTGGCTAAAGGTCGTGAGCAGCAGTGGTTGGATTAACTTATAGTAATTACAATTATTATACATAAAAAGAAAAAAAAAAAAATCACACAAAAACCCCAACATTTTTATAGTTAGGCTCACATTTTAAACGTACAAAACCATTGAAATTCACAAGTTATAGAGTTACCCATTGTAACTGTAACTTGCACCCTCGCCATGCACTGCTAATTACCCCACAAATTACGTCACTCATGCCATTCTTCATAACATCATTGATAATATCAATGTAATATTTCCAGTAAAATGTTTGATAAAAAGAAATAAACTGTGCATAGCAGAGGCACAAGTCATAGTTATCTTACGCCATGAGTTATAGTTACTTGAGGTAACTATAACTGGTGAATTTCTATGGCTTTGTTTGTTTAAAATGTGATCTTAACTAGAACGTCCCTGTAAATTGTTTTTTAAGTGAATATATATATATATGTATATATATTTTATTTATTTTTTTAACTTGTCTACATCTTTGGTGCCATTTGACAAAACTTCATAAATTTTTCCAAAAAGTGTGCCATCGAATCTGGATGAGAATGGGAAGTTTCAAAGTGATCCGTCAAATGGGGACCGAGAAAAATAGGTGTTAAAAAAAATAAAAAAAATAAAAACCTTTTCTCATTTCAATTCCCATAGGGATTTTAGACATGACTACAGCCCGCTCTGCTGGACAGAATTACACCAAATTTGGCAGAAAGGTAGCTCCTTGGTCCAGGAAGAGTCCTTTTTGTTATTTGGTGTAAATCCATTCAGCAGTTTTCGAAATAATCAAACTAATTAAAGAAAACCAAATGTGTATTCCTGGAGGTGCAAAGGTTTCGCAAATAATCCAGAGATCCGATTGGCTGCCAACAGTTCAACCAGGAAGTGTTGGCAGCCATTTTCGGACTTGGCTTCAGTCGAGTCTCAAAAAAAACAAAAGAAAAGAGGGCAGGATACTTTTAATCTACCCCCTTAGCCTTGGTGCAAGGGTCCCCCAGGGAACCCACACAGACTTAAATGTATATATATATATTTTTAAATCAGTGACAATCATGGCAAATCTGTGAATTTTACCATGATTTAAAAAATAAATTAAAAAAACTAACATTTTAGAATCACACAAGCGCGGATTCCCGCACAATTATTTTTTTGGGCCCTAGGTGGGCCAGGTCCTGGGGGCATTGAAAAAAATAAGGGGTGGGGGAGCATGAGGCCCCCCCTACCTAGGACTTATGAAAGCCCTGGGGACTGCCACCTCCTTGGAGCACTACTTTTTACTTATGCAGGGGGGCCCATGTGGCACTCCAGGGCCCAGGGGACTGCGACCTCCCAGGGGCACTGAGAAATATGTATGTGGGTGGGCCCACTGGGCCTGCTCGCACCCAGAGGACCATCACTTTCCCAGGACAAAACATCATAAATCAGGGGTCTTCAAACTGGGGGCGGCCCCCCCTAGGGGGGCCTCAAGTGATCTTGGGGGGTGCCAGGCTCTGGCTAAAAAAAAGCATTATACAGATAACAGTGTTTTGTTTTTATCAGAAACAGGTTATTGCATTTTTAAAAAGGTAACAGTATTTAACTGCAGTGTTTAAATATGTCAAGACATATTTAAACATTGCCATCTTTATAAAATATTTGTGAAAAATTCTCAGGGGGGCCCAATGATTTTTATTTTTCAACTGAGGGGTGCACCATTAAAAAGTTCGGAGACCACTGTCTTAAATTAATGCAGGGGGGCTGCATCACCCCCCAGCAGGCCCAGGGATGTTATCTTCCTGGGGCTGAAATAACTTAATATAGGGGGTCCATCGCAGACCCCCGACCTGGAGACCACCACCTCACCAGGGATAAATTAAATGATGGAGGTGGGCCTTGAGGCTCCTCTTTTGGAGCCAGATATGGCCCTGGGGACGACCACCACCCCACCAGGGCCGGCTCCTGCTACCTTCTGAGGTGTCCACCCTTGGGAGGTAGCCATTTGCTTTTGCTTGATGGGAGTTGACAGTTTCTATCAAGCAAAATCAAACTTAACTCCGCTTTCTGCAAGCGGAAGATGTCAAAAAGCTCCTCCTTGCAGAAAGTGAAGCAAATATGCGTGCAGGGAAATAGATAAAAACATTGCTCCCGCAAGCAGGAGCTGCTACTTAAATGAGCTCCCTACTTGCAGCAGCAATGTTGGCTCCTACAGGATGCGGGGAGCTGGCTAGAACTACGGAGGCCCTCGGGCTCCCCTGTCACTCTCTCTTACATCCCAGGATGGGAAGGAGAGAAAGACAAAGACAGAGACAGAGAGACAAAGAGAGAGTTAATGTAAGGGTCTCTCTAAAGTATCATACTAGTAAGATGTTTGCTTCAAAAGTTATACTTGCGTTTTAAGACAAAAAAAAAAAAAAAAATCAGTCGCTTCTGGCCTACTGGTAAAGCTACTGGATTGTCACTAGGTGGGTTGAATGCCCTATGTATGTCTGAAAACTGGATAGCGAAGAATCATCTATGGCTTAGAGGTTAAGGTCTCAGGCCCTCACCCTGAAGGTTTAGGGTTCCAAACTAGTGCCCTCATTATGAGGCTGGCAGTCATCAGACAAAAACCCTGGTGGAACTGTACCTGGCGACAGGAATCCCCATTCATGATGCCACAACACGCACCCCCACATGTCCACACACATGCACTCACTAATGTCCACACTCTTACAAACATGCATCCTACTCTCACACACTCGCTACATACACCCCCTTTCACTCAGAGACACACATTCAAACATGCACACTGAAACACGCATCCACACACACACACAAGCAAACGAACAGCCCCATTCACTCGAACACACGCACACAAACATTCAATCACATACACACACGCATTCACGACCCCCTTCCCCATACTCTCACTCATACTACACTCCCTCCTCCATATCCTCACACTCATATACTCACCCATAAACACCCCAACCGTACACATCCATTTACACACCCACACACACACACGCACCCCCCCTCATCCGCACACTTGCACACAGACACCCCCATTCACTCGCTCACAAACATGCACTCATACACCCCATTCACACACATACACCACCATTCGCACACACCACACACATGCACCCAACACTGCCCATCCCCCCTTTCGGACGATCACCTTACCTTTTCTGGCGAGCTGGTCGTCTGGGAGGGGACTGGTCCTGGCAGTTTTGCACCGCCAGCACCACCACGCCAGCAAGACTCCACCAAGCTGTATTATGGCTCGTAATACAGTGGGCGGAGTCCTGCTGCTGTGGCAATGCTGATGCTGCACCCAGCTCTTAAACTCGTCAGACTTCCGCCCATAAATGGGCAGAAGTCCTCCAACAACTTGAAATATGGTTGTCAGCAGACCGCCAGCACTGGCGGTCAGCTGGCTGCAGCGGCTTCAGAAGTCGTAATGAAGGCCTAGGTGTGTCAGTAGTCACATTCCTACTTTAATTACTTTTCAAATTCAAATATTTAAGGTATATACCGAAATGTAATTGTACTCTTTACTTGACAAATACATTTTTCTTTTCAATTTATCCTAAAATATCTCATTCTTAGTATATCATTCATCAAAGTGTACAAAAACTCTGGGTGATTATAAGGGTTGGCGTAAAGCCTGACCACAGGTCAGGCCCTGCAGCCAACCCCCCACAGCATACGGCCAAAGGCCGCGCATGGGGTTGGGTACCTATAGGGGGTTGACATCAGGCCCTGCTGACAGCTCTGAGGGCCGTGAGTGGCGGAGGTTGAGCTAACGTGTAGTATTTAAAATTACTTTAGATTTTGAAAAATAACATAGAAATTCACTGAAAAAACAACAAATGTTACAGAGACATTATAGTTAGAAAACTGAATTTTTTTAAAGCCATAGAAATTCACTTAAAAGACCAAAGGTTACAGTGACGTTATAGTTAGGTTCTAAATTTGCTTGTGCAAAACCATGAAAATTCAGCAGTTATAGTTAGAGTTATTTCAAGTAACTATAACTCACTCTCAAAGGTAACTATATCTTGCACCCTCTTGCAATAACATCATGAAAAATATAAATGAAACATTAGCAGTCAAATTATTGAAGAAAAAAAAACTGTGTGTGGCGGGAGGGTGAGTTATAGTTACCTTTGGGCGTGACTTAGTTAATTGAAATAATTAACTATAACGTTCCTGTAATCTTTGTTTTACAAATTAATTATATATATATATATATATATATATATATATATATATATATATATATATATATATATATAATGAAATCCTGCAACAACTGACTACAACCGCCAAGGGGGCCGGTGCCAGGCTCCGGATGCAGGCTCCGTAATTATATCCAATTTTTCTTTCAGTCTATACTCTTGAAAGAGAACGCCGGCACTCTGTACTGCTGCATAATAATTAATTTATTCCACACCGAAAACACGATAACATCAATCCAAAGGTTCTGGGCTAACGCGTTTCAACCAAGACGGTCTTTGTCAAAGCCCACCTTACTCCAACTAAACATATATACAAACTGCACCGCCCCTCCCCCCCCTCCTTATATCCTGTTCCTCATTAGACATAAAATAAAATTATAGGATTTTTTCTAACAATCCTCAACACCAAAAATTCTAAACACCCCACTATAATTCCTAAAGCAATTTCTCCATTATTCATACATTATCTCAATCTCATAATTATTTTTAATTTCACAATAACGTCACTTTTATATCATTTCTACTAAATATAGAAAATATATATATATACAAATATCCTTCTTCCTACCATCCTCTTAATATTTTTAATATTTAAACCCTATTTTGACTTTTTATTTCTAATAATATCAACAAACTTTTTTACTTTCAAAAACTATTTTTTACTCACTGTGATATCTACTACCCCATTAGCATCAAAAATTATTATGTATAATGTATATTAGTCATAACAAAACAAACCTTTCAATTTATTTCATAAACGAGGGTATTGGTGCCAGCTTACATATACAGCGCCTGGTTCTCATATACTATCCATTAACCCACATGTACATACAGTTCTTCATCCTGGTTCAGCCCCCACGGGGCTCTGCTATGGAGTCTGATAATGTATTCCGATTCCATTTTCCTCAAAATCCGTTCCCTGTCTGCTCCTCGCGGGGATAGCACAGCCCTGTCAATCCCAAAAAATTACATATCATCAACTTTCCTCTCATGAAATTGTTTACAATGTCGAGCTATGGGATAATTGGAGTCATTATTTTTAATTGCCCGCCAATGTTCCAATATCCGTTTCTTCACAGGAAAAATTGTGCTGCCCACATAACACAGGTTACATGGACATTTGATAACATACACTGTATAGTCCGAATTGCAGTTTATAAATCTATTAATTTCCTTCTCCTCCCCTGTGGGCAGCATATATGTCTTGCAATTTTTACTGTACTTACATGCCTTACACCTCATGCATTTATAAAAACCTTTATCTTTCAAAAATCCCATACTTTCACTCTTACTTTTATTTTCATAACTGTGTACTAATATATCCCGTAGAGATTTACTCTTCCTGTACGTTATCCTCGGATAGGGACCCACTAACGAACCTATCACCCTGTCCGTCCTAATCAAATGCCAATACTGCTTTAAAATATTCACCATTACTTTGGAGCCGGCATTATAAGTGGTAATACATCTAATCACCTTCTCAACACTTTCTCGTTTCTTTGGAAATAGGATACTCTCCCGATTGATGCTTGCTACCTTCCTGCAAGCATCCTTAATAACCCTATCAGGATAGCTCCTGGATCTAAACCTAGCAACCATATTACTCTGTTCTTTCTCAAATCTAGTCTTCGTACTACAATTCCTCCTTGCTCTCAACAGTTCCCCATAGGGTATACTCCACTTAAGTTTAGCGGGATGGGCACTCCTAGCATGTAAAATACTATTTCCTGCTGTACTCTTCCTATATAACCTTGTTTGGACCTCGTCCCCCTCTATTTCGACTAAAACGTCCAAAAACTCCATCATTTGCCTATCCATTGCATATGTGAATTTCAGATTAAGAGCGTTCCTCTGTAAGCCCTCCATAAACTCCAGTAGGATATCCTCCGGTCCATCCCATATCATGAAAATATCATCAATAAATTTTGTCCAAAAAAATCACATGCTTTATCCATCTATCATTTTCTTCTGTCATTACATATCGGGTCTCCCACCAACCCATAAAAAGGCATGCAAAACTCGGAGCGAAACAGCTCCCCATCGCGGTCCCTGTAATCTGCCTGAACCACTTGTCTTCGTATAGAAAAAAGTTATTTTCCAAACAAAATTTCAACATTTTTAATAACATTTTTGTGTGTTCATACATCTTCAGGGGCTTATCCCTAAAAAAATGATCACATGCCTTAATCCCTAAATCATGATTAATGCTGGTATAAAGGGATACCACATCTATGGTCACCATAATATAGCTCTGCTTCCAAGGGATGTCCTTTATCTTAGTAAAGGAATCCATACTATCCCTGCAATACGAGGTCAAACTAAGAACATATGGACATAAAAAATGATCTAGATAAATAGACGTATTTTCTAAAAGACTGCCTCTTGCTGACACTATCGGTCTCCCTGGTGGATTCTCCCTATCTTTATGAATCTTAGGCAGCATGTAAAAACAGGGCGCTATTGGTTTTTTTACCACTAAAAATTCATATTCATCTCTGCTTAATAAGCCTCGATCATGCCAATCTAAAAGCATAGAATAATACATTTTAATTGAGGCCTTATATGCCACACCCGTTGATGCCTCATAACATCTCGAAAATTCCAACTGCTTCTTCGCCTCCTGTTTGTATTTGTTTACATCCCACAATACAACATTTCCCCCTTTATCTGCAGGCTTAATGACAAAAGATGTCGCCTTCCTCAAAGTTTCAAGTGCTCGTTTCTGCCCCATTGTCAAATTATTTGCCCAACATTTCACACTATTCTTCCATAGTTGTAATAAATCAAATCCTACTGCCTCATGGAAGGCATCAATATTATCATGTGGAGTAATTAGATTACATTTTGACTTAGGTTTAAAACCACTTCCACTTGAACTATCACACTCCAATCCTAATTCTTGCAACAAATCTTTCTCAGTCTCCCACATTCTTTCTCCTACTTCCAACTCCCTCAAGGCCGCTAAACCCTCCAGGTCTCCTATACAAAGTTCCTCTGATATCAAGAACTCCCCCCCATTTTCCTTCTGTGGCACCTGCTCTCTCACCTTCTCTTTTTGTTGCGTAAATATTTTTAACAATTTCAACTTCCTCACAAATTGAAAAATATCCACTCGTGCTTTAACATAATCAAATTCCCCCATAGGACAAAATGAAAGACCCAATTCCAATACAGAACGCTCATCCTCAGTCAAAACATGGGAAGAAATGTTCACCACTGTGAGCTTGTTCTCACTTACTACTTCTTCCTCCGGGTCTGTCGCAGAAATCGTCCCTGTTGTCCAAATTCTCCTTCCAGATGACCTCCCTCCCCTCCTCCTTTTCCGTAGCTGTTTCCTCTTTCTCCTGGAGGTTTTCTCCGGGGTCGCTGGTTCAATTGTAAAAAACGATATTCCTCCGCTGTTGTTAACGGTGCACCTAAATTTCCACTCAGACCTGACTGTTCATCCACATATTAAATATTTTCCGAGCTAGATCCCCCCCCGAGACCAGCTCTTGCTGTTGTAACGACTCAGTACGTCGAAATTCCTGCCTTGCCAAGTCAAATCTTCTTCCAAAAGTGAGAACCCTTCCCATGGTGTAATCCATCTTGTCCCTCAAAATTTTTCGCTTTTTCCTTAATTTAATTTCATCCTCATATTTACTCAGTCTCACTTCCATTTCTTTCATAAAGCCATTCACTTCCTCCTTTTCTGGACTATTTTCCAGGCTCACTCTCAATTTTACAATCTCCTCGCTGGTTTCCTTTAATTCCATTGCTGCATATTTAGACAATAATTCCAACATGCCCTTGCCAGTTGATGCCATTAACAACGACCACTCTTCTAGCAGTTTCGGATGAGGGTTTGCATATGTCGGAGTTATTAGGATACGTAAACCACGAGGGATTCTGCCCACCTCTATGTAATTATTCAAAGAAATGACCTCCCAACTCCTGTTTATCTCTTTTTTACAAAGACGCTCAAGTTGCCATAATTGCTGCTTAATATTCATCCTACCATATATACCAGCATTCCTTTTTCGATCATCAAATGGTGAACCTGATTCACTTTCATCAAATAGGCTACATGCCGATTCCAATCTTATTTTTATGGCTTCTTCCATCTCCATTCCGTTATTGTTCCTACCTTTTAATTAACCCTATCCACCGTATATATATATATATATATATATATATATATATATATACACACAAACACACACACCCACATACATAATTATGTCGCATTACAAAAATTCCTTAGAAATTCACTAAAAGAAAAAAAGGTTCAAGGGACGTTATAGTTAGGTAAAAATAGCAGGTAAAACATACCTTTTTAAAATAACAAAACCACTGAAATTTACCAGTTTAAATTATCTCAAGTAACTATAACTTGTGCCCTAAATAACGAACTTGAGCTCCCGCCATGCACAGTGCTGCCATCAATTATGTTGCAGTGATGTTATGTTATCATAGAACATGTCATGAGTGATGTAATATGGGATATATTTAGCAGTGCACTTCAAGAAGTGCAGACTCTGTAGAATGCTGCAGTTTAAAACCTGACTGAAAAGAAAGCAACAGCTTGAACCTCTCCAGATATTCCAAAAGTTGTGTATTCACTAACTTCTCCAACATTTTGGCTGGAGCAGGAAGCAATGAAATAGGTCTAAGTTAGTAAGGTTTGGGGATCTGCTGTGGGCTTTTGCAGCAGAGTTTGACTATTGCAAACTTCCATCTTTCGAGCACTAGGGCAAGTGTTATTTACAAATTTAAGATGGAATTAAAAATTGGATTGATATTGTCCTTCGCATTTATGAGAAATGCTGGAGGACAAGGGTCCATAGGAGAGCCAGATTTCCATTCTAGTTTAGTAATGAAGTAATTCTTTTTAGCTTCCTTAATTGAATTATGGTAGCTCTTGGTGGCTAGTTTAACTGTCTTTATCTTCTGGAACATAGCAAGATTTCCATCTTGTTTCAAGGGTTTTAGAGGCTAGTCTCTCTCTAGCCAAAGTGGGGCTGATGAGACCTGCTGTGTACAACTGCAAAATCTCAGCGGTGCTAGCTCATCTTCAGCATCAGAGAGACATTTATTTATCTATCAGGATCTCCAATTTGACAGTCAAAGTTGGGGTGGTACTATCCAGAAGATTTTTAAAACTAGTATCTAATACTTTACTCCAATGATTGACCTCAGGCCTAGTTCTGACTTTAACAGAGGCTGTAGACAACATAAAAGGAATAAACATATGGTTTGACCAGCCCTATAGTTCAGGTTGGTAAGTTTAAAATTAATGATGATTGCTAAATCTTAGGTTTCAGGCTTGACCAGCGGAGTGCATAGGGCCCGTGACAAAGTGGGAGAGATTCAAGAAGGATAAATTGCCAGTTAATGTCTTGGTGGCAAGATTATTTTCTGCATCAACATGACAACGGATTGCCCCACTACTGTAAAATTGGTGCATTGTAGCCAATGAAGGGCGAGAGTTTCTCCTACTGAATCAAGGAATTTTAAGATCTGTCCAGGGGAATGATAAATTAATAGATAAGTGAAAGAACTTTCATAAGACATTCTAAGACCGAAACCAAAACTCTCAGCTCCATGCAGATTATCTAAACTAAAAAACGGTCATTGCAACGTGATGCAAATAATGACAAGACCACCCTTCCCCTAGAGTCTTTCCTCTCAAGATGATGGATAGAATATCGAGCTGAGAAGTTAAGCCAAGTCTCAATGATAAACAAATCTAAATCCTTTTTAGTTGAAAAATTATAAATTTCAACAGCATGCTTAAAGGGGGACTGCACATTCATAGCTGTAAGAGCGCATAGAATTAAGTTCACCTCTTCTCCCTTCTTGGAGTATGATGATCTCTCTTTCAAATTTAGGATGTTTGCATTTCAGAGACTATAATGGGCCCACAACATTCCCAACATCCTGATCCACCTCACACCAGGGAAACTCACCTAATTCTTTGAGCTGCTTGCGGAAGTATCTTCAGGAGGTACATGAGATAGCTTAAAAAACAGAGGCATGGCTGGTGCAGGCCATGGAACCGGCGAAAACAGGTTTGATTTTGGCTCACTCCTTGTGTGACCATGCCACAGTACTACTTCTGAGCATGCTCCTCCCTTGCATTCCACAGATTACCCCAAAACATTTCTGGAAGGAGCGGAGGTGGATGACCCTTTTTTTGGAAAGTTTTGTGAAGAGCTGTCAAACTGTGCCAAAGTTATCATCAAAACCAAATAATACTTTTCTTATGGAAATGTGGTCCTAACTTTAACCAGTGGCGACTGCCTGACACTTGATGTAACAATACAGCAGTGGCATATATGGGTATGACAGCGGTATGTATTCGACAACAAAAACTTCCCTTCTATCCAAGAAAAGTCACATGCACTTTAATGCTTCAGTAGCATTAATGTTTTATTGTGCAGCAACACACCCCATGGGTTTTGGCTATAACTCACCATGATTATCAGATGTAATAAAATATACACACACTAATATATATATATATATGTATATATATATATATATATATATATATATATATATATATATATATATATATATATATATATATATATATATCCATCTGCAACAACCTCCATCGACGGGGGCCCCCAACCCTGCAGGGCGGCTTCATGACGGGGACAGAGAATCAAGGTAATAAATCCAAAACAAAGCAAAAATTAAGCCCAATTCCAAATAACTTCGTGTTTATTTCTTTCATAATAAGATGGCAACAGAATGCAGTAGTCCTTCCTGACGCGTTTCGGCAAGATTGCCTTGTTCACAGGAGAGCAGTGGCAGTCACAGGTGCTTATAATCTACATGTGTCACGTGACTTAGTGTCTCTATACTTCAGTTCCCATAATGCACCAATATTATCATTTTGTTCGTTCTGTGGTTTAATTTCAAATACTGCATAAAGGTCTTCAATTCACCACATTAGAATTCACTGTCCATATAGTATTAAGGTGCATAGAATCTGGAATAAAATGATCACGTGCCAAAATTAAAAGTAATTTCAAAGTCTAGCAACCCTCACTTCATCACTGCTGCTGCCATCAGAGTATATCAAATGTTGTAAGCACTTGGAAATCCGGAAAAGTGAAGGAGAAAATCCCTCTCTCCCTTTCTCACCTTCGTGTCCATAAGTAATAGGTTAAATCCTTTATCTGGTACGGAGGCAAGCGGGTCATGCCCCCCATAAATATCCATCTGCAACAACCTCCATCGACGGGGCCCCCAACCCTGCAGGGCGGCTTCATGATGGGGACAGAGAATCCCGGTAATAAATCCAAAACAAAGCAAAAATGAAGCCTAATTCCAAATAACTTCGTGTTTATTTCTTTCATAATAAGATGGCAACAGAATGCAGTAGTCCTTCCGGACGCGTTTCGGCAAGATTGCCTTGTTCACAGGAGAGCTTCATTTTTGCTTTGTTTTGGATTTATTACCGGGATTCTCTGTCCCCGTCATGAAGCCGCCCTGCAGGGTATATATATATATACACACACACACACAGAACATCTCCAAACTTCAAACAGGTGGGGAACCTGTAAAAAACAAAACAAAAAGTCCTCCCTGTCACAGAAGGGGTGATTAGCAAGAAAGGTGTTGTTGATGGTGTTAGAGGTTGCTGAAAGACCTATAATGATCAGCGACTAATTCTTCTCCAATTTACTTTCACCTTACACCTGACATAACACAAACAGATGCCCAGACTGATCTGACTCACATCTACACTGAATCAAGAATAATGTATTCAAAGAAACTTCTGGAGTCATTGAACCACTGATTTCACCAATAAACGGGCTGAATAAGCAATATTATACATTAGTCTATAATCAGCTTGTTCATATAAAATTATGTTCGAATGTTCCAGTAACGAACCTATAGGATGCCCTGAGGCAAACGTTTATTGCACCTAATGTCACAAGGGTATTCAGGTTAGCCAATAAACCACATGGTATTAGAATGTGAGTAGCAATCGATCAGGTGATCCAGAGGTTTTGTTTCTAATGCCAGAATAGTTGGTCGCATACAAAAGAGTACATTGAATTATGAGGAGTCTCAAGAGAAATGGAAGCACATAAATGGATTGAGTCCCTGAAATGACTCCTACAAGAGCACGAGAGCCTGCAGGTAATTTTTGCAGCTATTTTGTAGAAGACAGTATATATGGCTAACAGTAAGAACTATGATGAAGGTTTCATTAAATGTGATTATGTTATCGAATGCTTCTTTCGCCTGCCAACCATTAAAAGCTTCCATATCTATGACTGGTTCGTTGATACTATAAATTCCTTGGTGAATGCATTAAAAACAGGCACCAAAAGGTTCGAGGGTCATAGTCCAGATTCGTTGAGTAAGACAAAAAAAAAAAAAAAAAAAAATCACCAATGGCCCAGTTGTTAGAATCGTCTTTGTGTGTTTTCATTCCATGCTTTCCATTGAGGCTCTAGGTTGTGAGAAGCTCTTTGCATACAGTGGGTAAGGTATGTAAGGTCATGGGTAGGCAATCTTGCAAGTTCTTTGAGATTATATTTCAGGTATGATGAATCCCATCACTTAATTATTATCCAAAATGTTCCCCGATCTAAGGGATCATAAAGTAAATTACGAAAAAGAGGGATTACTTCAAGTAACATCAGGAGGAACCGGCAGGGTTACATAACCACATATGTAATCAGACATTCAAGCAATCTACAAACTTGATGTAATGCGTCCTACACCCTAAAAACCACATTTGAGACATAAGGTAAATTGCTATCAACTTTGCCTACAACAGACCTTTGACTGCAGATGTCCAACCAACCCCAAATTTGTAATGAGCAGATATGAATGGAAAGGTGCACAGTGACTAGCGGATGACATAACCAGAGTAAAGCTTACCTGGCTATGTAGGCTAATTTGAACTGAACTGTTGAAAAGTACTGAACTGAGCAGAAATTGGTGGTCAGTCTTCTAGCAAGTCATAACATCAAAGCATCAATTTGTTTGCTCATCCAGTTTTATAGGACCTACAACAACAAACATGAAGCATCTTACCTGACCAAGATATAAGCCTATGTAGAGGGAGAGAGAAAGAAGAGGGCTTAGAGGGACAAATTATCAAAATTCTCTTAGATACTAGCTCGCACAATTCTTAGACTTATCTGGGAGAGTACAGAGAAATGTTTCTCTCATGTGTGTTTGTGGTGGGGGGGGGGGGGGTGGCTCAACCTCATTTCAATTCTGTTTTGCATTGTTCCTCCATGAATTTTCAAACAATCACCAGATTTAATTAAATCCTTGTTGGTGGTTTTGATTTTGCTTACCTTTAGTGTGTCCCCATAGTCCCCAAGTCGGAGTCTGCTGTGGCTTCCAATTCACCTTCTGTTTCCCTGTGCACTTTTAGGATGGGGGTTGTCAGGGCAAATATTAAAAATTTAAATATGCACACTCTGGCACCAACCTCCTATTATGAGGAACAGTGGTGCAGGACTCTCTACCAAAAACCGAGGGGTACGTTTTTCTGTTCTCCTATGGAGAAAAAAAACCCACAAATGTTGGGGTTATGGGCGTCAAATTTAGATTTGTGGCAAAGACTTTGACATCCCAGGTCGCAAAATCCTAGGAGGTCTGATTAATAAACTGTTCCAAGAAAGGCAGCTCTCAAAGTGCCCCATTGAACCAAGGGCACATAGCACACAGTCATGTTGATGTGCTTTGACCAGCACCAAAACTGCCTCGATTTCATCCAATTATTTCACCTATAACCTTCCATCAGAACCCATATGCTCTAGCATAAAAGAGTAAAGGATGTTCCAAGGATCGCCTGTGTTGTACGGTCCCCTCTCTTGCTCCAACCAGGAAACACGGGCTGAGAGTCATAGAATCCACCACTTACGGCAATTCAAAGAATAAGGTGCTCGGACAGAACGAGGGCCACGTCAAAGTGCAATAAATAAATAAACAACGCAGCGGCCGGGGGACACGCCATACTGACCTGGAACAGGGATCGTCAGTCAAATTTGAGCGTTCTACCTAGGTTCTCGTATGAATGTACGAGGTTTTACTTTATTTTTATGCATATACACTAGCAGGCCTTGATGTTATTTTCTATCCGCTGAGGATATGGAAAGAAATGGTGTTATTTGTTACACGTTTTATTTCATAGAGATGAATTTTTTTTTTTTTTTTAATATATCCTATCTCATTATTTTTGCATTCTCAAAGGCGTTTAAATCCGGGTTAATCTTAACTTCCTCTCATCGGATAACTTTCAAATCTTTAATTATAGGTAAAAGGTTTTATAGCAAGCGCTCATTTCCAATGACAGTGCAGGAGTCAGCCTATGTTCTGTCATAATTCATCAGGTGCCTCCACCCAACTGGCATGTTTGCAACAATGTGGTCTTTGTTTTAGTTATTTAAACAGTTTTACAGTTACTTGCACAATTATCTGAGTTTACATTTATTTTAAAAGGTCGCGTATTACGTTTTTGTGCATATTTCTTTTACAGGAATATAAAAGATGTGGCTGAAACCGCCAAGCTGAAATACGTTATGAATGACAGCATAATTACCACCTGTTCATAAGATCAAGTTGTAAAATTGTTGAATTGTGGATGCATAAAAATGAAACAGCGAAAAGGTATTACAGAAAGTAAACATAATATGTTATTGTCTGCATACTGAATTTACAAGCTGAAAGAGTTATGTATTGAGTTTCTATTTCCATACACTAGATGTACAATTGCTTAATCTCACTAGGTTGGAGCACTGGCAAGGTACAATTATGCACTTGTGCACTCCCCCGAGTTAAATACTGGGCAGCAAGAGTTCGGACAGATTTTCATTTGAAGTCAAGCATCTTGGTTGGGTGGGCAGATATTATTAAAGACATCAAAGTAATAAAAGGCGCGGTGCTTTATTAAAAATCGTTATCACAATGTGTTCAAGTAATCTGATCTAATTAAAGATTAGTTTAAGAACCAGTCAACATAGATATTATTTAAGCATATTGCATGAAATACATAACCACTTCAGCATTTTTTGTTTTTCCACATTTCTCTTACCTGCTCTAATAACCATAACATGTGTTTGCGTAGCTAAACCGTAAGTAGTGTCTGAAATAAGCATGTGGAACGTAAAGAACTTAGGCCCTGATGTAGAAAGAATTTTTGAAACTGTTCTGATTTTACAAAGCAACCTAAATACTGAAAGAAATTAGTGCTGCTTTAAAGAAAAAGATTTCCCAATTTGAGAACACATGAGATCATTGCCTTTTCCCCGATATCACCTGACCATTCCCAAAAAGCAAGCTGCCCAATAAAACGTGTTACTCTCTTCTTTGAGGAGTTGGTAACTTTGTTGGTAACGACCACATTTGCTGCCACAAACAATCTGTCATTCTGATTCATAATTAGGTGTGGAAGACCCACTTATGCCCCTCTCTAATTAGGAGTCAGGATGATTCTGTAAAGTCATTTTACAATTCAAAAGGCTCTACCTAATCACAAAATGAGCTCAGTAGCTAGCAAACCCATTATGCTGTGATTTTACAAATTGCAGCGTCTGCCACCGCAAAATGGCTTTGACATGTGGCTCTACAGACTAAAAAAACTCTACTGAGTAAGCCAATCAATACTCACATACATAGTACATGTGGCTAATACTGTTCTAAAACAGGACAAGTACAGGTTCAAACGAAAACAACACCCGACACAAACACTGCTTTTGATGAATCTCAAAGTGTGAACTGAGGTAGGAGCCCCTCTGTCCACATAGATCTCAGGCCATGTTCATGGAACTTTGCATATTGTGTCTGCTCCTATTCGTAGGCTGTTAATAGGAGAAGGGGTGTGATCTTTTGGAACCTATTAGTTCTACCATATGTAGAACTGTAAGCAGAGGGTCTGGAAGCACATCAATGTTCTTTGACATGTAAACAATTAAGTCCGCTGTGTGTTTCCCTGTGATCTCTGCGTTTGCAGATCCTCATGCTGCAAACCAGTGTGACCACATATCTACGAGATCAGCCGCCCACTCCCACCATGTGGACCAATCACGGATTTACTCGTCGGTCTGTCAATAAACCTTTAAACAATATGCCAATCTCTACTCACTAGAAGAAAAGAAATATCAGCCCAACCAGCAATAGATAAAACAATACGAAATGATCATACAGAAGGAATTGAAACAATATGCATACGTTTAAGATCTCCATATCTTTAGAGGGTTATTTATTTCCCTTGTGTACCTTGCGATGCACACTAACACTGAGAAGTCGTGAAGCGTGGTGGGGCAGGCTGCTTTATCTTCGGGCGGCAGATGCAACCCTGCATCTTGCTATTGATTTTGAAAAAGAGAACGCCTGAGTGTGAGGTCGTGGTGACTTCAGGGAATCTTGGGAAATGTAGTGTTGAAGTCCATGTGCCATGATGTTCATGGTTCCTTCTTTGGATACATCTTCTTGAAAGTACACGACTACAGAATGTTGCAGATTGCTTGTTTTTTTTTTTTTTAAATCGAGTGGGCACTAATCATTCCAAGAATTGGCACCTAAACAGGGCGTGCTTTCTGCTACATAAACTGGTGTATTTGGTATGCTATTTTGTAGCCATTTTCTCTTGAGGCTCATGGTGCAAATGACCCTTGTATTTGTAGTTGGATGTTTTTCAATGAAAGCTGATGCTATTTTCGGACAGTTCATTCAGGCCCAACTCTGCTGTGCATAGCTTCTTTATCCTGTATGCTTCTTGTCAGAGTAATACTGCCTTGCCATAGCCTTTAACTGTTCTATGTGCCTCATTACCATCCACTTTAAAGTGGAGACTGCGTATTGTTGTTCCATGAAGTGTTTTACCAAAGGGGCAATCATGTTTTTACATCTCATTCGTGACTTAAGCTGGCCAATATGCTTATACACCTTTTGTTTAGTCTTTCGCATGTAGGTCTTGTTGCATGGGCACAGGATGCAATATACCATGCTTTTGGTGTCGCAGTTGGTGCATTCAGAGTGTCTTATTATTTGGTTGTTGTATGCAAGTTCTTCACCTTCTATAGTACTACCAGACACTGTACAATTTCCACATTTGTGGTGGCCTTTAGGGATGGGCAAAACTTGCGTAATTCATTGTAGCATAGTCACATGGAGTTACCAGAGAATCCTGCGAGGTTACGCTTAATCATGCAAGAAGAGTAATTCTACATATAGTGCTGTTTCTTAACACAAAATGCCACTTCGCATCCAAAATGGGTGTTAGAATGCATTTTTCACTAATGAAACAGAATACGAATAGTGATCACAAGCAGCTGCTCACGCTGGCTAATTGTGCTCTTGGGGAAAGATTTTCCCCCAAAAAAACTTACTCCCAGCATTTAACACTGCTCACTTATGTCTAACAATGGATACAGGGATGCATTTTGTGGTAAGAAATACAGCTAAATGCAGTAGAACACAAACGGCAAGCAGCTCCTCATCCTCGCTAAATGAGGTCTTGCAGTAGGGATTTTTCCCCAAAATTACTCATAATTACATGAGCAGGAGTAATCTCATAATTATCTGTAATTCATCATCAAAGAATAACACAGGATTACCAAAATCACTCCGATTACCCTGGCCTAACTGAAATTCTGCCCGGGCCTAGTGGCCTCTTACAAGTTGGAGGATCAACATGCTTTACAGATTGGATGGAGAACATTGTTTTTCAGTATTAGAACATACCAGGACATCCCTTATGTTTTTATTTATTTTAAAAGCAACGAAGGGTACATATTTTTTTATTGATCCAAGCAGAAACTTAAGTGGCCACACTTTCTAATGGCATTTTTCAACTGGATGGTGTTGTTGTTACACGTTGTAGCACAGATCATTCTTTCCCGTTCCTTACTTTGTTTAGTTTCCATAAGACACTCCCCTGGTGTGTACAAGGGCCTCTTTATGGCTGTTTTTGAAATCTCCTGTGTTCTTGAAGTAATCCTCCTTTTTCAAGCAATTTCTCCATTTGCACATACATTGACTGTGTGGGAAGTCATCGTTTAGGTGTATGTGTAACGCAGAACATTTCCCTTAAGAACCTAGTATAAAGGCCACACAATTTATTGGCTTTAAGCACATTCAGTAAAGCAAAACGTCTACCTCTGGGACCCCCATTGTCTTCAGAACTAACCACAGAAAAGTACTTCAAGATTCATGTTTTTATTTTTTTTAGATTTACTCTTACAGGACAGAGTTTCCCCGATTGTACGTATGTGATGTATGTATATCTTGAAGGTCAGTTAAATAATAGCTTTTTGAGTTCTATCAATTGTATTTGTTGTTTGGTATGTATTTCAATATGTTCACATTCCAACTTGCTTTGTTATGCTTTTCAAATATGTTTAAGCTCAATGTTTGAGTGGAGTGCTTATAACCAATTAGTCCTTAAACAATACTGAAAGAAATACACATAGAACTGAACGAAATACACAGAATACTGAATGAAATACACAGAATACTGAATGAAATACACATTGACTCAATTCCTCGTGCATGCTAATTATTTGTTTACTCTATGGCTAGTGGGGGTACTGTTCCTTTTATACTTGACACCCCCCCCCCCCAGAGCCTGAACAGGATCAAACCTGTCTAACGTTAAAAAAAATATATATATATATATCTGCTCACTAGGCTGGATCATTGTCCCAGATGCTGGCATAACAAAGTCTCAGAGAAGAGCAGCCTATCCCAGCACTCTTGACCAATAAGGGACCTCCCTCTTAGTCCCTCTTCAGGAATTTTCACAAGCATCTCATTGCAGGGCGTGCGTATGCAAGGGTGGTCACATAGAAGAGAATCTATAGCTTGGGACTTTTCAGTAATAGAATGAGAACCATTTTGTACACTGTTAAACCAGACATTTCATTGGTCACAGATTCAGATCTTTATCTTTTGAAATTTTGTAATATTCTATGGGAGATTCACAAAATTGCACTTTTGAGTGAAACCCGGTTTGCTGGTATTTTGTGTCACTTATTTTAACCAAGCACTGACCGCATGTTAAAAAAGTCTTGAAAGATAGCAACCGTAGACTGGTTTGAGCAGAAAATCTCCTGCTGGGTTCTTGCAAAAAAATGTTATGCATGGTGTGCACTCGGGTAAAGAAAGTTACCTGAAATTCCATAACTGCATTTTAATGAATTTTACAAATTTCACAGAATGTGCAATGTGGGAATTTTGCAAATTTCACTGCCTATTTCACAGAGGCCTAGTAGTTAGGCACTTCTTCACCATTTATGATAGAACTGTGAATTTTAAATTTGAAACAAATTATATTGTTGTTTTGTTGGCATGGATTGCTTTTCAAATCAACAGGTTAGACATTTTCTGGAAGGTTTTACATATTTTCTTGGTTTTATCCAATACTTTTTCAATGCGTTTGATACAGTAAGCCTTTTTGGCACCCTTGATCGCTTTATGAGCTCCTCACCTAAGTCTGCTTTGTGCTGAGACGTACGGCATTGTCATTATAGGTTTTTGTATGCTTCATTGCAGTTCGACACAATACTTAGTGAACCTCTTGATGGATTTGACACCACTTTTTTCTGGGTTTGGGGAAGCAAGAGTGTCTAGAGCAGATCCTCCATGGAAGTTGTCGAGTAGTGTACTGGGCCTCTTATTTGTTTGACTGATTTTAGTCAGAAGATATGATGCCTCAAATGCCCCAGTGCTTATATTTCTAAAATTTCTGAATGAGAATTGGCGGCACCTTTTCTGATTCAAGAAATTGGTTTGTATGTATGATTTTAGAGTTTGATGGAAATGAATGATTGGTCAAACTATCCTTCTGGTTGCACTGCCAGATTCGAGGATTTTAGGATGCATGTGGAGAGGATGTCCATTCTATAACCTGCTGAAAGCGTTGAACTACCTTTGAAGTCAAGGGCCTACATCCTTTTTAGGTGGTTTGTAGCAGGTTTGGATTCTGGGCTCCCAACTCATGTTAAAGTCTCCAATGACCACAATTTATTTGCTTGTTTTTGTAGAATAATAAATTCAAGAGAGATTAAAAGAATACCAGCTGTATCATGTGGAAATGATACAGTTGTTGAGATGTATGATACATCAGGTCTTTATGTACTCAAATGCTGGAAGTTACAAAGTAAGTACTTGCACTTAGGCAAATGCCAACCCTCTTCTCATTTTGACTCTTTCAATAAAAAAAGTGCTTGGGGTGGAAAGATTGTCAAGAACGATAAATACTTTGTCACCAAGCCATGTTTCTGTAAATCCAATTACGGCACTGTAATTTCAGGGAAGAGGTCCTGAGTGTCATCTAACTGCTTCATGGCTGATGGAGCGTTAATTAGACCAAGATTTAGGTTGTATACACCGTTTGTGTCAGAATATGGTCCAGAGTAGCATTAAGGTTAGGAAGGGTCAGAGATTGGGCAGGTCATGCTGATCCGTGGCATAAAGGCTAGCCTATAGTTTCGGTCTGGCTTGTACCTTAGTATTTGGTGGAGGTTAGTGGAGTTCGAAAGCTGCATGTGCGACAAATATCTATAGTAGTGGAGCATGGCAATGAGACTCTGAGGTGTAGAGGGCTGTAGGGTGTTGAGAGGCAGTTAAAGTAATGCATTAGCAGAAATGAGTGTTGAAGAGTGGTGGTGATGGTAAATAGGTAATATGGCGAACGGCAATTGTGAGGCATTTTATCGGCGGTTGGAAGACAGAGGTGTAATAGATTCAGCCGTGCTAAACGATGTTTGTTTGAGGCTTTAGAACATCTCACGGAAGGCTTGGATAAGGACTACTTTGTTGGAATAGATGTTAAGTGTGAGTTTTCTGAGGTCTCTATGAGCCATGTTTGAAATGAGTCTGTAGCAACTCTGAATTTTTGAAAGCTATCTCGGGTGGGCTTAGACTGGAATGTGTCAATTCACGATTCAGGGAGGTCACTGGAGCTCAGTCTTGGCAATTTTAGTCTTAAGCTTTTGCAGAAGTCAACAATGATGGTTTCTGGTTTTTCATTGTTTCAGTCAGAGGAACAACATTCAAATTCAAGTTCCCATGCTTCAAAAATTAAAAACAATAGAAACATTGTAGGTTAAATGTTTTTGTGGGCACGTGCTTTTATTTGAATGTTAGGATATGTTTACAAAAGGATCGAGTTGGTCTCTTTCATATTCTCTTTATTTTGATTTTCTATTTTTTCCTGTTTTGTTTGCTGCTAGTTTTTAGGAGTATACCACATTATACAAACACTTTTTCTCACTTTTACAGAACTCTATCATACTTTGTTAAGCTCCACATAAAAAAAACAAGTGTGTGATGGAAGTCTGATAGTAAAGTAAGAATGGCATCGTAAATGCACAGCGTTACCTTCATCTGATTTCTACACGGAAATATTTTCAGGTGAGTCACCAATGCTTTCAGACTTCTGAGGAAATTATTTTCTATAATCCGCAAGTCAAGGATGCAAAACCAACACGACATGATTAAGAAATACCTGTGACCGAAACATAATTTCAAGCCTCCTCTTAAGGTTATCAGGAAGGGGGATAATGTGTGTGCAATGATATTAAACCTTAATATGAAAAAGTAGTACATGCCCTTCCTGCAATAAATAACTACAGCTTCGTGGTATGCTTGTTAGATTATCACAATTTTCATTCTGGGGTCAATCTCATAGCAGTGTGTGGTATCCTAGTAATGCGCAAGTACGTGTCTTCGGTGCGCGAGAGATGAGAGAATGTTGAAGTCATGATGGAATGCGGTGAGGCTGATGGAATGGGGAGAGTGAGAGCGACGGTTGACGGGAAGCGGAGAGGACGGTGGCTGGTGTAGGGATTTATACGAGACTACTATCTTAATAAACCATCTTATCAGCACTTTGGTTATTGGTGTTCTTCCGGCGCCTGTAAATACCCTGCCGACAATCCTACATTGGCGACGAGCGAGAAAAAAACAGATGGTAAAAAGGATCTCTGAGGCGGAACGTGAGGAGAGTGTGCGAAACGGTACGCTGGACTGTACACTACAGAGGGAAAAAAAAAAAAACGCTGGTGAGAAGAAAACAGATGGTGACTGATCCCTAACAACACGACTAGGAGGCTTCTCCGTCACGGCCGAAGCATTTTATTAAGGTACAGAAGTGTTTATTTTGGCGCGTCTCCAACTGCGTGTGTTCTTCGTGAAAAGCTCGTGTTCTATTGACACGTCAAGAAACGCGCCTCCTACTGCGTGCCTGCTTCGCGAACAGCTCGTGTACACTCGTGTAACTAACGCATCTCCTACTGAAGTTCAAATTTATGGTGAAATGTTACCTACGGAGATCCTTGCATTGTGAAAATTGTGCCTGGTGTCATACTAAGAATTTAACCGAATTTGTTTGACAGAGAGGGGATCAATCTACATCAACAATCACAGTATTCTCTTTTGTTGCTTATAATGCAGAATGTACCAGCTGCACCTTTTTTCTTAACTGTTCCCGGTGACCCACCTATTCAATGGCAAAAGTGGAAGAAAGTTTTTAACAATTATGCTAGGGTGTGTGGTACTTCATTGAGCACAGAAAGGAAAACATCACTTTTAATGCATTGTTTAGGCACAGAGGGCCAAGAAGTTTTTGAAAATCTACCTGATCTATCAGACTCTAATGGCCTCAATGAATTTGAAATTTGTATAAAAAAATTGGATCTGCATTACTTACCGAAAGTAAGTACAGTTCTTGAAAGGTACCAGTTTGGAAAGAGACTACAACGCCAAGGAGAGACAACAGAACAATATATAACGGAGCTTAGAAGACTTGCTTCCACGTGTGCATTTGGGAATTCTTATGAGGAACGTTTAAGGGATCAATTCATGCTCGGCTGCTCCTTGGACAAGGAAAAGGAAAGCATGTGGCAAAAAGATAACCCATCTCTAGATGAGGTACTAGTTTTAGCCAGAACCTGTGAACATTCCAGGAAATGCGTTGAAGTACTTAGAAAAGACTCCGTCGTTCCTGACATCAAAACGGAAGAAGGAACCTCCGTGAAAGCTATACGGTGCAACAATATTGACAATAGAGGTGTTGGGGAGTCTGTAAAAACAAAGAAAACTTTTGCTGGGAAGTGTTTTAGGTGTGGGGGCATCGGTCACATGGCCAATAACAAAGATTGTCCTGCCTGGAAAATATTTTGTAGAAACTGTGGTAGAGTTGGACATCTTGCAAAATGCTGCAGGGTGAAGAATAGCACTAAAAAAATAAGAGAAGTGTGGTGTGATGGTAATGCTAATGATACTGATGTTAATGATGCTGAAGCTGTGAATGTTGTTCAGATCTTACAAACAAGTGTTGGGTCTTTTGATGGCCCTGTGGAGTCAATCTTAGTTAATGGTAAGCCTCTCAGAATTCTATTTGATTCTGGGGCAAAGATCACATTAATACCAAAAACGTTCTATGATCAGTGTCTGAAGGGGATTGTTGACTTATTGAAACCGGATGTGTTACCCAAGGGATATGGGGTTGAACCAATCAAGTTGCTGGGTTACTTCTGGGGAAGTATAGAATTTAGAGGTCGACTCATTCCAGCAAAAGTGTATGTTTCTGTAAAAGGGGACTCTTTGATTAGTTGGTTTCATCAACGTGATCTTCGTATTCTGCTTGATCCTAACGAAGATCCTCCTGTCAGACATAAGGATAACCACACGGTTCAATCCGTCTCAGAAGAGGTGTGTGCATGGGTGAAAGAGTTTCCAGATGTGTTCAGCAAGAGATTAGGATGTCTTAAGAACTACGTACATCTGATTAGGCTTAAGCCTGGAGCACTGCCGAAGGCAGCAAAAGTGAGGAATGTTCCCTTGTTGGTAAAGGATAAAATGAAGGCCGAGATTGAAAAACTCATCATGAATGGTATCATTCAAGAGGTTGAGGCTTCAGAATGGGTGGCACCAGTAGTTATGGCTAGGAAGGCCAACGGCGAGGCCAGACTCTGTGTTGATCTCAGAGATTTGAACAAGTCAGTCATCATAGACCACTATCCACTCCCGAATATTACGGAGTTATTGTGTTCACTGAGTGGGGCAAAGCACTTCTCAACTCTAGATTTGACTTCCGCTTACCATCAAATCAATTTACATGCGTCTTCTCAGGAACTCACCACTTTTATAACACCTTTTGGAACATTCAAGTTCCTTAGAATGCCGTTTGGGTTAATTTCTGCGGCGTCGGTGTTTCGGAGGGCCATGGAAAGAATTCTGAAGGGCATGGAAGGGGTGAAAGTGTATCAGGACGATCTTTTAATCACAGGTACCAATCTTGTTGAGCACGATGAGAGGCTGAGGTTGGTCTTAGAGAGGTTACGAGACAATGGTCTTACGCTCAAAGCTGAGAAATGTAAGATAAATATTTCCACGATAGAGTACTTAGGTCATGAGATTTCGGCAAAAGGGATTCGTCCCAAGGCGAGTCTAGTGGATACTATCATAAATTTACCCAGTCCACAAAATAAAGAGGACCTTGTAAAATTTCTAGGAATGGCGGAGTTTTACAATAAGTTTGTCCCACGTTTTGCGGAAAGATCTTATAGTATGAGACTATTGTTAAAAAAAAGGGCAGAGTTTAACTGGAACCATGCTTGTGAAAAAGAGTACCAAGATATCAAAATCGGGCTTGATAAGGCAGCAGATTTAGGGAGTTTTGACGCACATGATGAAATTATTTTGATGACTGATGCTAGCTCAAAAGGTCTTGGGGCGGTCTTAATGCAGAAGAAAGACGGTCAAACAAGGACAATTCTTTTTGCATCTAGATGTTTGAAGGGAGCAGAACTCAATTATTCAGTTGTTGAAAAAGAGGCGCTCAGTGTCTTTTGGGCGGTGAGAAAGCTGAGGAAGTTTTTGTGGGGACATAAATTTCAGATAGTAAATATCTCTATGAGAGGCTTGTGGTCGGTGACTAAGAAAGGAATAGAGATGATCTCACATAGAATCAGGAAGTGGGTTGTAGCATTGCAAGAATTTGTATTTGTGATTTCTTACATGCCTGGGGCATTAAATGTTCAGGCTGATTGCCTTTCGAGACTTTGTCAAGATACAGGAAAAGATGAAGAGATTATTGAAGGAGGGTGTTTTGCTGACATCGCAGCTGATGAGGAGATGAAGGTCTGTTTTGTTACTGAGGGAGCGATTTCAGAACCAGTGTGGGTGGATGAATTGTTAAAAGATGCTACTTTGCAGAAAGTACTAAATAATATAGTAAATGGTTGGGGTGTCGGAAAGAATCAATCTGAAGAGATGTCAGGGTACTGGCAAGTTAGAAATGAATTGTCTGCGGTGGATGGGCTGTTGATGAGAGGCAGCAAATTGGTTCCCCCAGCTAGCGTGAGAAAAGATCTCATAAGTCGTGCCCACTCAAGCCACATGGGTATCTCCAAAACAAAGGAGAGATTAAGGAACGCCTACTGGTGGCCCGCCATAGACATGATGGTAGAAAGAGAAGTGAGAAATTGCCATGAGTGCGCACGTTCGGATAAGGTATTGAAATGTAGAACTCAGCCCATGGTCACGCGTGAAGAGTCCTCCGGACCCTGGGTTGACATAGCTTTAGATATTTTAGGTCCAATCAGACTGAAATCTGTTGACCAATATGTTTTAGTATGCATTGATATGTACTCACGTTGGCCAGAAATCAAATTTGTGAGCTCAGTTGAGTCAAGAGATATAATCAATTTTCTTGATGAGTTGTTTGAGAGAGAGGGTTTTCCCTCTACTTTGCTGACTGACAATGGGGTGCAGTTTGTCTCGGAAGCAACAAACTCCTTCTTAAGAGAAAGGGATGTGGTACATAAAAGAATAGCTCTTCATCACCCAGAATCTAATGGTGTCGTGGAACGCTTTATAAAGGTGCTGAAAGAATGCATGCAATTAGCGTTTGTTAATGGCATTGAGTGGGAGAGTGAAGTGAGAAGAAAAGTACGAGAATATCGATTGACACCACATTCAACCACAGGGGTGACTCCTTTCCAGTTGTTCAAAGGTAGGGCACCATACAGTGAAATCGAGCCTAGGTGGGTAATAAAAATAAGGAAAGAGGTTAATGATCAGGTGGATAACATTGAGGGTTGGAGAGAGAGAGAAAGGGAAGTGAAAGGAAAAGGAAAAAGGAAGCTGAGATATGATGAGCGTAAAGCTGTAAAAAGAACGGTATTGTGTGAAGGTGATTATGTGAAAATAAGGTCTCCAAGGAAAGAGGGAAAGCCATCTAAATTCAAAGGTCCATTTAAGGTCATAAAACTGTTTAGGAATGCTGTG
This sequence comes from Pleurodeles waltl, assembly GCF_031143425.1. NCBI lineage: Eukaryota > Metazoa > Chordata > Amphibia > Caudata > Salamandridae > Pleurodeles > Pleurodeles waltl. The sequence continues at coordinate 828,239,752 of NC_090437.1, read as the reverse complement.
AAAACAGAAGACCACAAGATATGGAATTTGAATAGAGTGTCTAAGTGTTTAGGACACAATGGAGGTGCTCATGTCTCTCTAGACACTTCACCGGAAGTTACTGCTCAAGATGCTCAAATAAATCCAGGCGTCACTGTGATGCGAAACCCATCTAAGACTCGGCCAAAAAGAAAAGTATCAAAGCCGTCATGGTTCAAGGACTATGTTAAGTGAACTTTGTGTTATGTTCTCTCTTCATGGGCTTTGTGTTGATATGTTCAATTTATTTTGTCTCAGCTTGTAGACAACACAATCTGTTCAGGGCCTAAGTGTTTGATATTTAATGGTGTTATAATAGCTTGTTTGTAATCTGATATGGGGAAGGTGGTGTGGTATCCTAGTAATGCGCAAGTACGTGTCTTCGGTGCGCGAGAGATGAGAGAATGTTGAAGTCATGATGGAATGCGGTGAGGCTGATGGAATGGGGAGAGTGAGAGCGACGGTTGACGGGAAGCGGAGAGTACGGTGGCTGGTGTAGGGATTTATACGAGACTACTATCTTAATAAACCATCTTATCAGCACTTTGGTTATTGGTGTTCTTCCGGCGCCTGTAAATACCCTGCCGACAATCCTACACAGTGTTTTGTCTATGTTAGGGTTTTCTTGATGTGGGGAATAGAAATATCACATCTAAAAAGTTTCTATTGATGCTGATAAAGGAATTAATTACCGGAACTTTACAAATAGAGGAAAGGAAGGCCAAGCTGTTTATAAGTTTTTTCATCTCGAAGAAAAGAACTAAACTCCTGCATTGATTTTTTTCAATAGTAAAAATGTGTATTAACATTAGAGTATGCCTTTTGTGGTATACTACAAGCAGTTCTGTCAGTCCATGCTACATTCTTGTAAACTTCAACTTTACGATGCTACAAGGTCTACAAACATTGCCTCTAGTCACAAAGCTTATGTAAGGTACATTACGAGAATATGAAAAGATATGTATAAGAGTTTAACAGCTTGATTTACATTATTCAGATTGTATTGTAATAGATAAACAATTTCCTGTCGAGGAATATCTAACAACTGATACAGTGCACGTACTTTCAGTCAACGCGATGGTGGAAATCACTCGAAATATGCTGAAACGTTTGGGCGTTCTCACTCCTTTTGTACTGTGCTCACTCAGTGAGGGCCAGTTGTAAACTAGGCTTCTATTCTCAAACAGTAGGAAGATTTGCAGTTCTTGGTATAATTGTGCCATCATTACCTTCCTGACAATCCCTCCTTATTAAGCTCTGCTTCACATATGTCTTGCTGATACATTAATTTAAGAGAACAAATGTCTTGGATAAATGAGTGTCGAGAGGTTTGTATTGACCCCCCACCCAAAAAAAAAAAATAATAATAATCTAGGGTACACTCAGATAGATTTCCTTAACCCCAAGGGGGATTTGCTTATTGTCACCCTTTTGCAGAAAAGGAAAATAGGCAGGTGTGCCTCATCTTTCTCTATAACAAGTTGTGGTTCTCTTGATTTTCAGCGTTGAGAGTCAGACAACCATGTCTGAGATACTCTCAGCTACAGGGGTAATTTATAGTTGTGCAGACCCATATCACGATCCCTGAAAGTAGTAGACACACACACCAATTGATGTTTATAATGATTAGGCATTAATGATGTAAAAAGAAGAAAAACAAAATAACAAACCTGTGTGTAATATTGGTAAGAACTATTATTATTTCAATAGTCATATAAAAAAACTATTAGAAAAACCCATAGCATTTTATGCTGCACATTCATACTATCTTAACCATACCCGTCTTTATACCTATATTAGTGTCAGCCTCCCAACTATAGTTTTTGGTGAATTGTTAGCACCGTCTTTTTCTACATTACACCAAGCCATGTATTATTATCCCCACATACCCCAGAGAAACCTTGATCTCAGATCTCTGATGTTCAGTGTGCTCCCAAGCAACCAGTCTTTCGAGTCTGCCCCTAGTAATTCATAGGTATACCTTCTTCAGTGATTCCCTATGGAGAGGGAGGAGAGTTATTTGTCCAGCATCTTGATTGCTGCATGAACAAGTCTTCAGTTAGAGACACTTGCTAAAGGCAGACTTTTTTCACAACATGCTTCCTACCACATTAGCTCTACACGCAGCCTGATGACCTTGCAACATTGTTTAGTGTGTGTAGCTTTCTGAAGAGCAGAATGGAAGATTTTCTCTTTTCTGCATTTTCATAATTGTTTGCTGGCTACTATCACAGTTCCAAATATTAGTTTCCTGAGCCCTAAGCATTGCACATACACGCTCTAAAGCATTAATGTAGACATTTTAACATATAGTAGGCCTCATTTTTATGTAACACGCACAGGTTGTCAGAAAAAGTCCTGCCACTTACGTCAAGTTGACAAATCAATTATTTCAGTTAACTATATCCATTAGCAAGTATGTTTTCTGCTGTCCATGAACATGTGTACTAGATTAGTATTTGACCAATTGAATCTTCAGCAGTCACCTATTTTCAACAAGGCCAAATCAGAACAAATTTGTGACCAATAAAACATAATTACAATTCTCTGTTAGATTTAAATTACATAAATGTTTGTTTTCTGAACTTTTGGCAAGGATATGTGAAACAGCTAAACGAATGGTATAATAAAAAAAATTAAAACTTTCACAGTCGAGGCTGTCTTTCTCCAGTAGTTGAGGAAATTAATTTGTTATAATTTTAGAACTAATGGAAGCTTTGTAAGGGATGTGTATTCACTCAGTAAGTCTCTAATCACGTTTAACCACCAGGTAGATTACATCCTCACAGGCCTCGGATGGATCCACCACTTGTGCCAATAAATCCATCAGCTCGTCCTTTAATCCTCAGTAAAATAAGAACTTCTACTTTGGTTCTAGACACTCTGATTCTGCAATCCAGTGGTTAAACAAAGTTGTACAGGTTAACAAATCCTTGTTGCCTTTTTTCAGATTCAGGAGCTCCGAATCTACAGGCTGCATGAAAGTATGCCCATCAAAAATGTTTCGATTTCAGTTCTAAAAGCCTGGTAGTCATACAGAAGATCATTGTATTCCACTAACAGAATAGACAGAGAGGCCACCATGTCCCTAAATATGATAACACGAAGGCTACCCTTGATTATTCATCAAGAAAGAAGGCTGGCCTACATGGGGAATGCAACTGGCATGAATTTAAGAGATGAGAGACTCAGAGGAAATCGACTAGGTAGTTTGCAGGGTGAATACTTTTGACGAATTTGTGACTATAGGGTCTGCCCTCCCAAGAGGCTTTATGGAGCCTAAATTGACTTCTTGATAGTTCAAACATAGGAAAATCATAGAAGTTTGGTTTGTACTTGAAAACAGGTTTTTGTGTGCGACACTGTCGCACCATTAGAGAAGATAAGTGATAAATATATCACAGCAAAGTAGGAATGAGACTTATGAAACATGTTGACTCAATCTTGATGTTTGGGCCATTAAATCCAGTGTCAATATTTTATCACTGTTTTTAACCTTGCCGAAGTTACGCATATGAAAGACAAATACAGAGGAACCTGCAGGCAACTGTAACTAGTACAAACCCTATTTAGGAAGTGCTCCGCTTACAAAGTTCATCAAACCCAACCACTCACACTAAGTGCGGTGGTTGAGGATCCGATGAGGACGCATGCCACGAGTGTTACCTGTGGGTGAGGATCCTAATAAAAAAAATATAAGATTTCTAGATCTCAATTTACCACCTCTAGTACCCAGGGCACAAACAGGATGGGGTGATCCCCTAATGTTTGATATGTATTTAGGAGTAACACAAATTTAGAGGGGTCTCCAGTGAACCACTCTGGAGGGGCTAGCAGCACTGCAGGAGGAGGAGTTACTTGTATCACTGTCTGTTAGGCAGTATCCTTTGATAGACTTGGGACTGGGAACGGAAAACCAAAGGTTGGTAGCTTCATTACTGGTCTAGTTCTGAAGTCATTCAGTGTCAATCCCAAGGGCCCTTTGTTCTCTGCCAGGATTTGGTCCTGGAGTTGATCTACCCTCTGAGCTAAACAATGAGTTTCCCTTTGTAGATTACCCATCATGTTGGCCAGATCAGCCAGTGTTATATCTCGGGATTCCATCTTGCCCAGGCAGGATGTTTGGCGTGGGCTTGCTATTCTGTCAAGCACAACACTGATAAACTGAGGGGGTGAGACGTGGGTCTAACATACGGAGTCCTAACTCCACCTCTGAACTAAGACCTTGGCTGCAAAGTCACACAGCCAAATCTCAAATCCAAAAGGGGAAAGGGATGGCAGGAGTGAGGGCTCTGTAGAGGTCACCTCCGTGGTGTGCGGCAGATCAGTTTTCCAGTGTATTCCTGGGGATTCACTAGCTGGTCTTTCTGTAATAGGATTAGAGTAATTAGCTCTTCTTTCCTACCCAACCATTCCCAACCTACCTGTGCTACTCTAGTATGTACCTTCTTCTTCACTCTTTCCTGCTTTTGATGCTCCATCTCTTGTGGTGGTTTGGGGTGTGGATGTATAACCTTGTAGGATGCAAGAGTTATTGGTCACATGTTCAAAATTCTCTCCCACACATATGAATTAAATATTACTTTTGCTTCAAATTATATCAGAGTCTTCTGACTCCTTATCACTATAGCAATGGTAGTTCCAAAAAAAACAGTTGTAGAAGTACTTTATTAAAAAAATGCATTAGAAAACGGCACCACAAATATAAGAATCAACCTTGTATTAGACAAATGTAGATCTGTAGCTTTTACCCATAGGTTAATGAGGAAGCTGTCAATAACACTCACTCAAAACCAGATGAGAGCGATTTTGATTGCAAATAAACTGATATGCAGGCACTCACACATATTTGTACAATATTAAACAGAGTATTGTGCACATCAACAACATCATGCCACTTCTGACTGAGTGTAAATCTCATTTCTGCTTTTAGAGGTTTGTGCTGACTGTTGTCATCACTAATGCAGTAAATAGTGGGTTCCCTTGTTGACTATCTACACTACTGTGTTACTGCCTTATATTTTGGAGAGCTGCCGATTGCTTTCTAGTTTCTGCAGATACTGAAGAAAGCCACTGGAGATTCCCGGGTGCACCGGAGCAGCACAGTTTGAAGAAAACGGGTGCAGCAGAGCAGCAATAGACTATGGACTCATCCAGGTAGTTTTGATAATAGCAAGCACCATCTTTAAGTGGGCATGGCTTTAAATAGTGGCAGTGCCTTACATAGCTACCCACTCTCTGAGATTTCCAAATCTTCCAGGACTTCGGATGGATTTGAACACAGGAGTTTTCCCCACGTTTGAAAGTGGGTCCTATTCCCCTCTGGCTCCAACAAGCAGGTCTCCCAAGGTTATGGTGGGGGAGACAATGAGCCCTTGACAGTGTCCCGGAAAAGAGCAGATCCAGCACCTAAACCCTAAACAATCTTTACTACCCCTTAGCGCTACCCATCCATGAACCCAAGAACCCCTTTACAATCAGGTAAAGCTACCCTTCTTTGAAGCCTAAAAACCCTTACTACATCTTAGCACTGCCTTCCCTTGAAACCTAAACACTCCTTACTAACCCTTAACACTACTCATGCCTGAGCACTAACAACCCTTCCTACCCTTTATTGCCATCCGTCCTTAAACCCTAAAACTTTTTTTGCTCCTTAACATGACCTATTCCTGAACCCTAGGGACCACTTACTCCCCCTTGATGTCACTCTTCCCTGAATTTTAAAACCATACTACCTCTTCGCACTGCCTTTCCATTAACCCTAAAAGACCCTTACTACCCCTTGATGCTACCCATCCCAGAGTTCTAAAAAAACATTACTACACCTTAACACAACCCTAAACCCTAAACAAACGTACTCCTACCAAAGAACGCCACCCTGCGTTAAAACCCTTTACATCTACTTAACACTACCCTTCCCTGAACCCTAACAAACCCTGACTAAACTTTCACACTACCTTTCCTCAACCCTAAAATGTTCTTACAACCCCTTAATGCTACCCCATGAATCCTAACTAAACATTACTATTCCTTAAACACTAAAAACATTTTACAGCCCTTTTATGTTATCCTTCTCTGAACTCTACAAACTCCTTAATACTCCTTAACACTCACTCAGAGGCTCTCCCCGCTGAAATCAGGTGGAACCTAAGAATAAAATACAGGGAAAAATTGAGGAACTAATCATTGATTTGCTAATAGTTCCTCATTGAAAAGCCCTCGCCCCCACAAACTTGTAATACCTGTAACTTCTATCACCACCTTCCTCCCCACAGTTATCAATACCCCCAATATCAGTAATTCTGGAGAGGAGTTATTAGTGAGACCAGGTATGTTATCATCAGACCCTTAATTAAATCAAACAACAAAAAAAGCTTACCTTTTTCAAGAGTTAGAACAAAAAAAATTATAGGCAGCAGTGGAAGCTCTTTCAGGGCTTGGATGGAATACATTCTATTGTTTATATACAGTGGAGGCAAGCATTGTTTCGGTTAGTTTGCGCGCCAATGTTGGTGTAAAGTTTGCATCAGCATTTTGCTTGTGCTCTGGTACTAATATGCACAGAATATAGAACTTTTCTTTAAATTAAAAAAATAGTGTAATGTGCACTGAGAAACACTTTCCACACATTTCACTGTAATTATAGCTTCCCTCCTACTCTAAACGACCCTCCCCAAGTAGTGTCTCCGTGACTGACAAAATACAACAAATATTAGTCCATGATTATTCTATCCTTTTTTGTTATAATGGCCTTATCTGTGGAAGGTAAACTTCCCTTTTAAGTCTGACTTGACAACGCAGCTGACTGGAAGACATAATATTACCACTTTAACAAAAATTCATGTAGTGAGCTTTGTTTTGACTAACCAAAAGTACATTACTTTATCACCTTGTGCTACCAGCTAGCGGTGCCTTTTTTAGAATGATTGAGGAGCTATTCTAAATCTGAAAAATAAACTCATCTGTGCTGTTTGTTGCATTCAGTTTTTTTCTCCTGCTATGTGTTTTCTACACAGAAAGAAATATAGTCTGCTACTTTTGGGAGCACTGCCTTAGGCAGTAGGGTTAGATGTAATGCAATACATAATATTTGTGTATGCATTACATGCAAACAGTTTTGTGAATGCCAACGTTAACATATGTTGTATTAAAGCCAGCCCGTTGGCTTCACCAATGCTGATTAAGGCAGGAATGTGCTTTCCATGATAAATCCAATCTAACCTGAATGTGCAGTTCCAATAGAAACTGCTTTCAGCTGTATAATATGTGTGTATGGTCACTTGGTTGAATTAAGAATAACAGTTGTGGTAGGTTTAATAAAAGAGTTTCTTCAGAGGGAGTGTATTACAGTTGGTGATGCCTTGTAGAAAGGTGTGGCACTGGATCTCGAGACACAACAAATTATATCAGTCTTAGTGTCTATTGGCTGTCCCACCTAGGCTGTTTGGGCTCGGTATTCTTCGGGAATGATTATGAAGTATCTCCACACATAAGGGGCTAGACTACCAGCTGCATTGTCCTTATTTTAGAATGATTATAGCAGGACTCATTTATGCATGTATCTGTTGCTTCCAATCGCTTTCGAAATGTTTCAAAAGAACATTACTTGAATCTAAAATAACCCTGAGAGCCCGGGCAATGTTTGATTCAGGTGGAATGATTAACTTCTTGAGGTAATATAAACAATTACCGAATTAGGCCAATGGATAAACCTCTAAAATGAAGAAGAAAAAAAAATTTGGAGGTAATCCACCCAATCTCAAAGAACAAAAAACAACAACGTGAAAGATCCTAATGAAGTCAACAATAGTTCACAAATAAAACAATTGTCAAGTAGACATGTCATGTTGTGAAATGACGCTGTGCTCTTGTGAAATAAGGTGCAAAAAAATGTAACAAAACAAAATACAAAGGAGAAACAATTTACTGTTTCGTAGAATTAAGTTACAAATGTCATATGAAACACATTTGTGGGTACTGTTCAGCTTTAGTTTGAAAAGGGGACAGTCTATATTGTTTAGGATGTCTACGTTTCATCCCCTGCAGTTGACTTGATCAGGGCCATCATCATGTTTTCATAGAAAAGTTTTTTTTACTGGCCTAGGTCTTTGGCACAGTTTCACGCATTTACATAGAATTTGAGGGTGATCCATCAAGCGGGGGGCAAGAAAAAGTAGGGGGGTGGAAGAGTAAAAAAAAAAAAAAAAAAAATTGAGTTTCCCATGTTAGTTCCTATAGGACCTTTAGGCATAACTAGAGCCCGAACCGCTGGATGGAATTACACCAAATTTGACACAAAGGTATCTTTCGGTACGCAGATTACACTTTTGCTTATTTGGTGTAAATCTGCCTGTTAGTTTTGGAAATTTTAAAAGGGAAAACAAATTTGTATATCCAAGTTTGCGACTCGCTCACCATGCACTGCTAATGACCCCACAAATTATGGCACTCATGACATCTTTAATAACATCATTGATAATATCAATGTAATATTTGCAGTAAAATTTGATGAAAAAACTGTGCATGGTGGCGGTGCAAGTTATAGTTACCTCAGGGCACGAGTTAGAATTACTTGAGATAACTGTAACAGGTTAATTTCTACCTTTGATTTTTAAAGTAAATATATATATATATATACATACATATATACATACATACACACACATACACACACACACACACACACACACACACACACTTACACTTAAAAACACAAAGGTTACAGGGACATTGTAGTTAGGCTCACATTTTAAACGTACCAAACCATAGAAATTCCCTACTTATAGTTCGAGTTACCTCACGTAACTATAACTCATGCCCTCGCCATGCACTGAAAATTTTATGGCAAGACCGGAGGCTCCTATTATGCGTTTCTTTTCTTACTTTAATAAACAGCAGCAGTCAAGAAACACTACAATTCCCAGAAGGCCAGGGAACACTAGCCAATGGGAATAAAAATGTAGTTCAAACAGTATCAGCCAATCATATCACATACATATGCATTATGACATCACTTGACTGCGAACAGCCCTCTTTTCTTGCTGCTCGCAGTCAAGTTAAGTACCCTTTTCACTTGTCTTACGCATATTTACATTATTAGACGTTATATTTTTCTATTTAAGTGTTTATTCAGGTTAATTTTGACTTCCAATGATGTTTTATTCACGACGCTCGTGTTGTTAACTGTTTTTTATTGTAGCCGGCAAGTTGCCGCATGTGTAACGCGCGGCGCCTCGCGCGCTCCGTTTTCCAACCGTTTGAAGTCTTGACGGTTGGTCCGGAGCGCTCAAGGCCTCGTAGAAAGAGCTGCGCGTCTTCTCCTTAGCGCGCTCTTACCGCTTTGGTTTATTTAACTTTTCCGACGCATTATCGGAATTCCTGTCCCTCAGAGCTCGTCCTCCAGCCGTCTGCGCTGTTTGTCGAGCCTGCAACTTCCTGCTCTCCTTTTTGGGCGACGCCCAAAGGCGGGGCCAGCTGCTTACCTGAAGCCTTTCTCCTTTTAACCCCATAACTGCCAGTTTTCTCCAGTATAATGAATCCTGATAAATCCCAAAGTTTGCAAGAAGTGGATGACATTAGGCAGGAGCTCTCTGCCTTTATAAAATCTTCTGTGCAACAGGCTGTAAATTCATCCATCCAAAAAATTTGGAATTTTCCTTTTCTGACATGTTTTCTCGTTCTATGTCAGCCCAGGCTGCGGGGGAATGCAGTCAGCGCCTCCCTTCTCCAAAAAATCCCCAAAAAACACAGAAAACGGCGCAAAAGATAAGTGAGTCTACCTCACATGTGGCAGAGGACGCAGTTCATCAAAAGGCTCCCTCCAAGGAGTATAAAAATTTGGACATTGGGAAATCAAATGTAAAACATAATCAAAGGGGCAATAATATTTTTTTATTTGGATTTATTTCGTCTTTTCCTGACTCAGACGACGATGGGTCGGATCTGGACTCTGTCTTCAGTGTTTCAGACGATGGGGACGACGCTGCTGTCTCCCCCCTCCTCCTAAGAAATCTAAATTGACCCTGTCTTCCCATAAAAACCCGATTCCCCTCCTTGATCCTGAAGGTTTCCCAATGTTTGACCCTTCAAACATCCTCCATCCCAATTCCACCGAATGGGTCCCCGCTGACCACGTTGCACAATATGTTTCGGCAAAAATCTTCTGTCCTTTAGACAAACAATCCAGAGCCAAATTGAAATCTGAGTGTCCCCGTCCCTCCTTATCCCACCAACTCTCGGTCACCCCTTCCATTCACCAACCCCTCCTGACATTTTTTACAAAATGGGCAAAGATCCATGCAAGGGAGTGGATAAGGCGTGGGCCTCCTGCCAAGATAAATTACTAGATATTTTGGGGCCCCTAACACGGATTTTCGACATCGCAGAAGCAGCCAGAATTGACGGCTCATTTATTGACCCTGAGGAACTTTCTCTATGGGTTCAACGTTCCTTCTGCCTCCTGGGTAATGTAAATTCGGCTATCACCCAAGAGAGAAGGAAAGGTCTACTTCTGAAACTCGATCCCAAGTTAGTCCACCTAGCATCTGTACAACCCAATATCAACACTGATGGTGCATTATTTGGAGACTCTTTCATAAAGGACTTAAGCAAATATGTGGCTACTTTCACATCTTTGGACAAAGCTCAGCAATCTCTGAAAAATATGTTTTCTCAGCGGGTTTTTGCAAGGGCCGGCAGAGGAAGGAACCGCTTTGCCGGCCGCTCCTACCCCAACCAAGGTTCCAGAGGATATCATTACACCTCCTATCAGGAGTATCGCCCACAGTTCTATCCTCAACGAGGCAGAGGTTTCCGCTCCAGAGGCGGCAGGAACCCCAGGTCGTCCACCCAACCAAGTAAGTCCTTCACCTCCTTCTATTCCATTAGGTGGGCGTCTCCGTTTTTTCCTAACAAAGTGGGAGGAAATCACGGCAGACCCCTGGGTTCTCAACACTATTCAAGGTTACTCTATAGAGCTATATATAACCCCAGTTCATTCCTCCTCCCCTCCTCTTCCTTGTTTTTCCTCAGACATGACCCTACTGATTTCTGCCGAAGTCCAGTCTCTATTGCAAAAACAAGCTCTCTCTCCCACCCTTCCCGACCCATCAGGTTTCACCAGCTCTATTTTTCTGGTTCAGAAAAAGAACAAAAAGATGCGTCCTGTCATAAACCTCAAGGGTTTCAATCATTTCGTAGTATATCATCATTTCAAAATGGAAACCATCCTCCACCTAAGAGACACCCTGCTCCAACAGGACTGGATGGTCCGATTGGATCTTCTGGATGCATATCTAGTTGTTCCAATCCATCCCCATTTCAGAAAGTTTCTCCAATTCCAGTGGGCAAACCAGTATTTTCATTTTACCTCTCTTCCCTTCGGGCTATCATCGGCTCCATGGTGCTTCACCAAGCTCATGAAACCGGTAGTAGCCTTTCTCAGAGCGCAGGGGATCAGACTTATCATCTACCTCGACAACATCTTATTAATGAGCCAATCCCCTCAGTCTCTCTCAACTCACCTATCCATGACGTGCTCCCTCCTATCAGAGCACAGGATTCATCATAAACAGGGAAAAATCCATACTCATACCTTCTCAAACTATAGAATTCTTAGGCTTTCAGATCAACTCAATTTCAGCCACTCTCAGGCTTCCCTCCGCAAAGATAAAAACCAGAAAGTCAGAGATTCTTCAAATTCTACGCAGTTCCCAAATATCTCTCAGAACGTTGGCACGAATTGTCGGTCTCCTATCTTCAACTATTCAGGCCATTTTTCCTGGACCCCTTCATTACAGAGCTCTTCAGAGATTGAAGATTCGGCATTTATGAAGAGGCCTCTCTTATTCAGACGTCATTCCTTTCGATACAGATGCACGCACAGAACTCCAATGGTGGATAGACCATTTAGATGCTTGGAACGGAAGAACTATCTTCGCATCAGCCCCAGATCTAGTATTAGAATTAGATGCAAGCCGAACCGGTTGGGGGGGCCCGGTGTGGACCAGTCTCGACTGGAGGCACATGGTCGTCAGAGGAGTCCAAAATGCATATCAATTGTTTAGAGATGCTTGCCGGCTCCTTTGCGATCAGAAGCCTCGCAAAAAACAAAGTCCGTTGTGCCATTCTTCTCAGAATGGACAACATTTCAGCGGTTCGATATATCAATCATCTCGGAGGCACAAAATCCAAACCATTGGCGGAACTGGCCAAGGCCTTCTGGGAATACTACCTTTTAAACCACATTTCGGTTCATGCAGAGTATCTCCCGGGATCTCTCAATACACTGGCAGATTGGCAGTCTCGACATCTTCGGGATTCAAGCGATTGGAAACTTCACCCTTCCATTTTTCAGAACCTTCAGAAGTTCTGGAGTCCTCTAATAATTGATCATTTCGCGTCCAGTCTCAACTCTCAGCTTCCCCAATTTTACAGTTGGAGCCCAGACCCTCTAGCGTTAGCTTCAGATGCCTTTTTACAGAACTGGTATTTTTCCCTCAATTACGCCTTTCCTCCTTTCCTCATGATCAGCAGAGTATTGGCCCAAGTCAGGCGCCAACATGCTTCTCTGGTGCTCATAGCCCCCTTCTGGCAATCTCAAGCTTGGTTCCCAACCCTCTTAGAACTGTCAATAGATTTCCCTATTTTGATTCCGTCCTTCCCGTCTCTTCTTCTAGACCCTTTAGAACGTCCTCACCCTCTCGTTCTAGACAATGCGTTGACACTCTCCGCATGGAAAGACTCGGGCAATCCCGTTTTTTTCCTGGCATTTCAACAGAAGCTTCACGATATATCTCTCAGTCCTGGGCCCCAGGTACAAAGAAAGCTTATCAATCAGCCTGGTCTGTTTGGCACAGCTGGTGTCTGGGAAAACACATCAATCCCATTTCAGCAGATGTGATTTTTATAGTACATTTTTTAGCGGCAGAGGCAAGCAAAGGTAAGGCTTTCCGTACTATCAACTTGTACAGGTCAGTCATTTCCTCCAACCACTCTTTTGTTAATGGGAAACCAGTGAGAGAACACCCTCTCATATGCCGTCTTTTAAAGGGAGTAAAGTTTTCCAATCCTCCTCTTCCAAAATATAGCCAGTTATGGGATGTTAATATTGTCTTGAAATTTCTGTTGTCATGGCCTGATAATCTCATGCTCTCTCTAAAAATGTTATCTGCAAAGTTAACCATGTTACTGTGCCTTGTTTCTATTAAACGCCTCTTAGACGTTAAAGTGTTAGATATTTCCAACCGTCAATTTACTCCATCTGGAGTTTTGTTCACTGTGGTTCGACGAACCAAGACCAATTTATCTTCTGTGTTTTACCCATATTTTCCTGATCATCCCAAACTAGGTGTTGGTCAATGTTTAAAAGTGTATGAACAAAAGACTGCAGATTTGAGAATTTCTTCTCATTCCCAACTTGTAATTTCCTTTAGGAAACCTCACAAACCTGTTTCGGCCGCTACTTTAGCCCGATGGGTCAAATGGCTTATGTCCTTGGGGGGTATAGATACCTCTATGTTTGGAGCTCATTCCTCCATGGGTGCTATGGCTTCCAAAGCTTTTTGGGCGGGGTCCCGTTTAGAGGACATTCTCAAGTCTGCAGATTGGTCTAATGACAATACATTTAAAGTTTTTTACTTTAAAACTGTCAATAATGTTTCATTAGATGTCATTAATATGTTTTAAACTCGCATAATCGGAGCCTCCGGTCTTGCCATAAAATGTAGATTTTCCTATTCCCATGACGGAAAGTCTTAATTTTATTAAAGACTCGGAGACGAGTATTATCCCTCCACTTATCTTAACTTTGTTCATTTTTTCCCACCCTTCTCTAGCTCCATTGGCCATCACTCAACCTTCTACATTGAACTTCCAATGGTTCTTCAGCCTCTGCTTGCCAAGATTTCAAGACAACAGTTACTGCTTCAGTTGCTACGGATCAAACTTACCAGAATTCTTATTGGTTATCTCGGACTTTGAACTTTTGTTCTGATGGCTTAGCGTTCCTTATGGCAATTCTTATTTTGTTCACTATATTTCCTTTGTTTAATAATTGACTCTCTCGCAAGAAAAGAGGGCTGTTCGCAGTCAAGTGATGTCATAATGCATATGTATGTGATATGATCGGCTGATAATGTTTGAACTACGTTTTTATTCCTATTGGCTAGTGTTCCCTGGCCTTCTGGGAATTGTAGGGTTTCTTGATTGCTGCTGTTTATTAAAGTAAGAAAAGAAACGCCTAATACTCGCCTCCGAGTCTTTAATAAAATTAAGACTTTCCGTCATGGGAATAGGAAAATCTACATTACCCCACAAATTACAGCAATCATGCCATTTTTCATAACATCATTGATAATATCAATGTAATATTTGCAGTAAAGGTTTTGACAAAAAACCTGTGCATGGCGAGGGCATGAGTAATATTTACCTTAGGGCACAAGGGCACTTGGCCCCCCTAAATTAATTACAAGATCACCCAGGGAGGTGGCAATCCCCGGGCCATCAGGAGGGAGCAAGGAGGCCCCGTGCTTTTTTTTTTTTTTTTTTAAAGCCCCTGGGACCTGGCCCACCTAGAGGCATTATGCTAATGAAGCGCAGGAGACCGGGCTTCTTTTTTAAATTTTATTTTATTAGCTGAGTCATGGATCCACTGCATCTCTGCTCGTAAAATCAAAAGCTAAGGGGTCAAGGGGCTTGTACACTGGCCCCTTTATTTTTTTATTTTTTTTTCATTTGTTTACTGACTTTTTTTTTTTTTTTTTTTAAGGACTCAGCCGAGTCCCAAGATGGCTGCCAACACTCCAACAGATATACAAATGCGTTTTGCCCTAGTTTTTCAGAAATTAAGGAACAGAATTACACCAAAACAAAGCACTCCTTCTGGACAAGGACCTACTTTCCTGCCAAATTTGGTTTAATTCCATCCGTAGCGCTATAGCTGTTCAAACTCCCTATTGAAAAATGAATGGGGGAAATGTGTTTTGGCATCCCCCTTTTTTCTTGGCCTCCCCTGGATGGATCACTCCGAAACCTTAGGCAAGTAAAAAAATGTTTTTTATATAGAAACTAGGTCCTAACTATAATGCCCAGTGGTGACAGCCACTAGGTAATATATATATTATATTACCTACGCACAGTAGCCAGTTATAGTTAGGACCTAATTTCCATAGGCAAAGTGGTTTTTGTTTTGCCAATAACTTTGGCACAGTTTGCTGAATCCTCACAAACTTTCCAAAACTAGTTTGCCAATCAATTTTGCTGCAGTCTTGAAAGTTTTGGGGTGATTCGTCAAGTAGGGGCTGAGAAAAAGGGGGTACCAAAACTCTTTTTCCCCATGCAGTTTTCATAGTGATTTTTAGACATGACTACAGCCCAAACCACTGGACCAATAACACCTAATTTAGCAGAAAGGTCGCTTTTGTTCCAGAGAGTGCCCTTTTTTGATTTGATGTAAATCCATTCAGTACTTTGAGATATTAAATGAAAAATAAATGTGTATATATGGGAGGAGTCTAGGCACAGATCTATTTGGGATATTGGATTGGCTGCCAGCATTTCAATCGGGAAGTGCTAGCAGCCATCTTGGGACCAAAATAGATGATAGCATCTTGTAAATGATCTAAAGAGCTGAAAATGAGAACTCGAATTTAAATGTAGGGCAAATGCACTTTATGATATTGATATATATATATTTTTTCTTCTGTGACATGGACCCCATTGAGATGCATAGCAGTGAATGGCAGGTTTTGAGCCTCACAAAAAGGAGAATGTATGGAGGGTGATAGCAGATTTTAGTTACAACATAAATCATTTGTTGATGGTAACATACTAACTTTAGGAATTATGGTGTGTTCTAGTGTGATTTTACCCTGTGAAAAAGCCTTCTGCTGGGATTTTATGAATCATGTTTGAGAGAAACTGTTTTCTCACGATTTTCCCATAGAGGTTATAGAAGGTGCTCCAGAAGCTAAAATGGAAGCATATTTTTGATAAATTTACACTATCTTTCTCAGCGATATGAAAATGAAGTCTGACATTCTCAGCGATATGAAAACGGAGTCTGACGCTCAGTAAAATGTGTACTTCCAACAGAAGTAGCCCGTCACTTGATTCCATTGTGTTCTCCTACAGCATCCCAGAGTGTGCTAATAAACAACTAGAGTGCAAACAGTCTTCCTTTAGCCGAAAGTGTGGCACACCTGAAGCCATCTTGATTGAATCAAACTGGTAAAACTTAAAACATTTAGTTGAGAAAGGAACAAAAAGGGGGTTCATTTTGTCATGGAAATTATGGTTAGTGTTGTAGAAAGAAAAAAATTAGGTCATATTGTAAGTGATTTTTCAAATATCTTCCTCTCCTATTTCATTAAAACATTCTGGACATGCAAACTTAAACATGCACTTTCAACACCAGCAGCAGACTGCAAGTTAACTCCCTGGTATTCAGAAGCTTTACTACAGTGTTTTAATGAGCAACTAGAATGCTAACATTCTGAATTTATGCGAAAGGTGTGGCACATCTGAACGCGATCTTGATGGAATCGAAGTTGAAAACTGAACGCATTTTCTACTTTGGATCCTGCAGTAAATGAGGAGATTACAGAGCTTCATAACAAATAAGTTTCCTAAAATGGCCACTGGAGGGGAAAAAGAAAAACAGAGCCGAAATATCCCTTAAATGTAGCTCAAGTGTAGGCCAATGGCAGAAGTGAGCAAAACACTTATTTAGTTGGAGTTTAATGCAGGGACAATGTATTGGAGTGCTTTACATGACCATCAGTTTCATTACACAAGCACACAATCATTACGTTTTAGGCACGGGAAATTAAGTGATTTGCCCAGAATCACAGGATGTCACTCTGATTCCGTAGCTCAAAGCTGGTTCTCAGTTGCAAAATCTGCAGCTCTGGCCATAATGCCACATCCTCTCTCCCTAAGTGCAACATATAATCAAGTGAACAACTGAATAAAAAATAAGAATAGCATTTAATTTAGAAGTGCATCATCGCTATTTGAGAGCTCAGTTCTCATTTTAGTTTTTTGGAATGCTAACCATAATTTCTATGGGAATAAGACCCTCTTATTTTTATAATTTCTAATGGGAATGCTTAGATATTACAGTTTTGATCACATCAAGATGATGTCAGACATGCCACACTTTTGTCATAAATATAGAATGTTAAGAATGTAGTTGTTATTTAGAATGCTGTGGGGAGGCAGAGGTCAGGTGCACTGACTTGGATGCTTTAGGGCAGGGAGGAGGGTGCAGAGGTATCAAACGGACCATGCTGGGCAGGCTGGAGGGGCAGTGGCAGCACAACAGACTATGGAGAACAGGAAAAAAGGGGGCAGCAAACCAACCATGCAAGACAGGCAAGAGAGGCTGTGGCAATATAACACACCATTGAGGGCAGAAGGAAGAGGCAGAGGTGGACCAACCATACATGCCAGCATACCAGAATCATGCAGAAGACTCTGGATGCTTTTAAGCCCCAACTGGTTTTATTTTACATGTCTCATGCCTAAAATCTCATCTTTTTCAATATAAATAAATGGGGGAAATCAATTCTCCAGTCTTTTTTTCAAAATCTCCTTCTTACCAAGTTCAGAATGTTGGCACGTATGGTACATTGGATCAATGAAGGCAGAAGGTATAGGGTAAGGACGTGGACTCGGATAACAGAGGGTAGGAGGGAGATGGGCAGCATCACCAAACTGACCGTGCAGGGCCGGTGTCAGAGGTTGCTGCAGCACAATACACCACACAGGAAAAGTGGGACAGCAATGCAGCACAACAAACCATGGAAAGCAATAGGAAGGAACACGGCCATGCACATGGACAACAGAAAGTAGAGGGGAAAGGACAGCAAGCGGACCATACCGGACAGATAGGAGGGACAGCTGCTGCATATTGGACTATGAAGGGCAGTAGGGCGGTGGAAGGGGCACAACAACGGACTAGACAAGTCAGGAGGAAGGGGATAGGGGCCGGCACACAAAGGGCAGAGAGCAGGAGCAGGAAGCTAACCAAGGAGGGCAGGTGGAATGAGCACTAGAAACAACACAACATGGAGGGCAACAGTGAGACTATAGTAGAATACACACAGACAACGGGAGGGAAGGTGGGAGGGGGTCAGGGGCAGCAAGCTGACAACACAGGGCAGCTAAGAGGGGCTATAGCAGCACAGAAGACCATGCATGGCAAGCTGTAGGATTAGTGGCAGCACAACAGCCATGGTGGGGGGCAATGGGGAGGATGCAGTGGCATGCACAAAGGACCATGGAGGACAGGAGGGAGGGGTAGGGGCTGGACACAGACAAGAGAGGGCAGGGGAAGGGGACGCAATGCAGACAGGAGGAGCAGTTGCTGCACAACATAGCATGGAGAGCAGAATAGAGTGTCAGGAAAATGGACCATGGAGGAACGGAGGGAGAGATAGGATACTGAACTCAGACAGGCAGGGTAAAGGTGCAAGGGACAGACCGCAGCCATCTGACCATGCTATCAGGTGGGAAGGGCAGTGGCAGTTGAACAGAAATCTCAGAGTAGATAGGAGGGGCAGTGACAAGTTCAAAGAACATGGGAGGGGGCTGGAGCATGGACTCAGACAACAGAGGGTAGGGAGTTGGTGGACTGGACACCAAGCTAAATGTTCAGGGCAGGAGGGAAGGGTAGTGGCAGGACTGTAATGAAGGAGCAAGGGCACGGACTTGGACAACGAATGGCACTGGGGAGGAGGGCAGGAGTAGCAAGCTTGGGGGGGGGGGGGGGGCAGCACATTGCCTGGCCAGGCCCTGCATCCAACCCCCACAACCATGCATTGTGATGGCCATTTTACTTAACGTACAAAAAAAAAATAAAGAAAAAAAAAAAAAAACACACATAGGTTACAGGATGTTATAATTAGGAAATAGTATAAAAGCCCCTTAGAAATTCACTAAAAAAAGCAAAGGTTACAGGGAGGTTATAGTCTGATTTTACAGGCACTAAACCATAGATTTTCACCTGTTGCAGTTATTTCAAGTAACTGTAACTCGTGCTCTACGGTAACTATAACTCGCACCCTCACCATGCACTGCTAATTACCCCAGATATTACATCACTCATGACATTTTCTATGACATCATTGATAATATCACTAACATTTGAACTAAAATTATTGATGAGAAAACCGTGCATGGTGAAGGCACAAGTTATAGTTACTTGAAATAACTAACTATAATGGATAAACTATGGTTTTGTGCATGTAAAATCTAAACCTAACTATAACACCCCTGTAACCTTTGCTTTTCTTACTATCTATATAAAGAGATATATATATATACATACATACACACACACACACACATTTCCTTTGTAGGTGGCCCTAGCACTTATATCTGGTCTGTTGTCCCTTAAAATTCACTTCTGAAGGCTCCACTGTGTCTTTCCATTCTTATGATGCTGAAAGATGGCATGTTACAGAACACATTACATAAGCCAATAAATGAAAATAAAAATTCACATCAGTTTAAAATCAGAATTATCTTACCTGTGAGGGAGCTCGATGTTTGCATGCCACCCTCTGTAACTGTGATTTTGGTGAGTAAGGTTAGATCCTGTGTAATAGTAAATGAAAGCACTCATGTGCATGGTCCTATTGATACGAAAGAATGCCACTTAAAGCAGGTGCATGTTCACTTTTATTGACGTGCACAGGGATGAAGCTATTGCTTGAGGTTGACTGTATGTGGGTCACTCTATGCATGTCACAATTTTAGCACTCCATCGTGGTACATTTTGGGAAGTGCCACTAAGGGTTCCAAGAACATGCAGGGTACTCTACGCTCCTCTCCCCCACTTGTGGACCCCTGCTCTCTACCATTGTGGAGCTGAGGGTGCCCATCCACAGACACAAAGTGCAGAGGAGGCTCGCGAGCCCAGGAGGGCACAAGATCCTGTCCATAAAGGTTCTCTGTTCTGGGGACAAAGTGGGAGCCGTGGGTGAACTACTGCCCCTATATTTGTGTGCTATGCTCGTCTCTGGGGACACTCATGATTACCTTTAGCACATGTCCGCAGCACCGCTTTTTTGCTAACGCAGTTGCCTAGCCTTGATCTGCAACTGTGCACAAACTTTTTTTGCAAACAGGCGCAAATTGGGCCGGTGTTCTCTTCAGTAACATCGGTCATGTTCTTTAATTGTAAAACTATCAGTCGCAATCAGTTCTCTTTACTTGCTATCTGACTGAAACACCGATCAGAGAAGGGCTGAAGTGACTGATCCTTGGGTAAGCAAAATCTTTCCAACAAATGCAGTTTCGTTTTAAGGAAGTCTTGCAAATTCCACGGTGCTGGTGACATTGCCACAGTGCTGGTGACATTGCCAGTTTCCGTTTTCAAGGGCAACGAACAGCATGTTGGTGTTGGGAGGATGCTTTCAGGTGTGCCTTTCGGCGGGCAAGAAATCAGAGGAAGGCCCCGAATGCTCCTTCATATATAAGGGATGTGCCAGTATGATGAACTGGGAAGTGAGGAATTGGGATGATACATGTGTACAGAGAAAATTTTGAGAAAAGTCGAAATAGCTGCCTATGGAACAAACGACTCACGGAACAGAAATGCCATTGAAGGTGTTTGAGAAACAGCAGGAAACATCTTGCTTGTCTGGTGCTGCAGGTCCTTTCATTAATGAAGTCCCTTCCTTCGCGAGCAGACTGGCTGGTCTCAGGGCACTCACTTCCAGCCACGGCTTAGTGGAATGGCGGATTGGGTTTCAGCCGACCCATTTGAACTGGCCGTCTGCTGGTTCACTGAGGGGTTTACAGCCACCGTGAGTGGCCGGGATGCCAGGGTGCTGGACTCAGGTCAGCCTGGGAAGTGCTGCTAGGGAGTGTGGGGGCTCAGACTTTTTAAAAGGAAACATCTGTATGAGAACCAGTCACAGGAATAGGATAGCGGCCATTAAACTCTAGTCAGAAACGCTCAGTTTGCATTCTGAATTCTTATATTTTTAAAGGCCCAGAATCTGATTAACTCGATTAATTGCAATTTGTTACCACACATCAGAAATATGATTTGAGTGAGAACCATTGCATTCATGCAGCAGTTCCGGGGTTAAATGTCGACAGTGGTAACGTGCTCAAGTTTACTGGGGTAAAATTTCCAGTAAGTAAGGGGACAAGCAGATTTTGGTGTAATAAGCACCAAATCCATATCCTATGCCGCATATTTCAGGCAAATTTGGAACTGGCTGCTATTTATTGCATGCAATAAATTCCTGAAGCGTTGGAAGAAATTAGGTACAATATATATATTATGCCCTTTTTCAGTCCAAAATAATCAAGGCCAAAGTTTTGATTTAAGCCGGTCTCGGTTACAGTTTTGGACTGGCTGGTGCCGTAACTGTGAAAGAGCAAGACTAGCGCTTTTTACCACCTTAGGCAGTGTGATAGGGTCGTTGTCACGGGAACTTAAAAACTATATGCCGCTTTTAGGTGGAAATGTAGCATCATTTGCTGGAATATAGAAAGTAAACAATGGTATATACAAAGCAGCAAAATAACACAGTAACAACAAGACTGCCAAACAGAACAACATTCACAGTACAATACCCTCAAATTGCAATAATGCAGCACAAAAAGGGACAGGAGGCTTCACCATCACAAGATATGCACAAACATTCTTGGCACACATTATCACCTCCAGAAACTTACCTTCGTAATACAGTGGTAAAGGGAGTTTGCACCAAGCCTTACCTTCTCACCAAGAACAGGAAGCCGGGTCAGTCAAAAGTATTTTCTGACCCCTAGCTAGCTATGTGTACACTTACAGAGAGACCATACAGTGCCAAGAAGTGGAATAAATGGCCAAAAGTACGTTGCCGTGTTTGAAACCTATTAAAATGTGAAAACAGAAGCGCAGATAGAAAATCCATGCGTGCACATCTTATGCTCATCTGTGTAAGCAGATGCTGCAACCACCAAAACTGTTTTTTTCTACCTTGATCACTTTTTTGTTAGTCTCCTTTCCGGGTCATTATATTTCTACAATATCGTGAACACCGCAGAGTCAGGAAAAGGAATGATGGTATGAGACTGAAGGAAAAAAAAAAAAAAAAAAAAAAATCAACCAACTTGAAAGACAGAATGAGGGAGTAAGGTCTTCATCAAGAACAAACATCTCACAAGCCCTGGGGGTGCTCCATAGGTAATTATAAAATTATAACGTGTGTGTCTGCCTTTTCCCCAGATCCCTTTGGCATGGGGCACTGAAATAGTAGAAGCCTTGCTCCTTGTAACCCTTCAGTAAACTGACGTCAAGAGAGGAGCCATGCACGAGGTTATGTGCATGCAGAACAAACTACATGCGACATCAGACGTTTCTGCACCAAAACCACAGAAAAGCCCTCTTTGCCCCCACATTTCGGCAGCGGCTCTTTTTGGGCTGTGTGGTGTTTCTATAGGACAGAGTAAAGACTGCCGTCACGGGCACTGAAAGATTATTAACCGTTTTTATCCCACCCATTAAAGTCGAACTCGAACAGACATATTGTCTTCAACCTGATGCTGAAGCGAATGCGAGTTTCCACATTGTACGTGGTTTGTACGTTCCAGTCGAGTCTAGCTTCAGAAACTCGGAACGAATCATTCCATGATACAGGCAAGTGCGCTTTGCAGGTCACGTGACTGGCCACGAGCCCACGGGACAGATGCTGAGTACATGCCTTCACATATACGCACGTTTACAGAAAAGTAAAATTATATATACTATGTTTTGTCACGAAGAGATCCTGTCCATATGTGGTGCATAGATATTTTGCCCCTAAAAACTCAAGAACATTGTCTCAATATATACTTTGTAAATGTGACAACTGATACTTTGTTGTGCAGGACTTCTACAGTGATATTCACAACTGTAAAAATGTGAACTGCAAAGTTTTGTCCAAAGTCCACACATTATTGACGTTTTGACTGCAAAAAACATATCCCATGGATAGGCCTTCTAGTTAACATGAGAAATCGTGAGGAGTGGTGAGACAAAAAATGGCTCTAGCATACTAACCCTCTGAAGCAATATAAGGAAAGACCCCAGGGGCAGACGGGTAAAGGCCACCCCAAGTCTACGGCCCTTACATTTCTGCAGAAAATTATTTTTTCTTAATTTTCCACAGATTTTGTAAACACCTTGCAGCTTTTGGACATTTTGAAAAATTGGAATTGTGCACTTGAGATATCTGCCTGCCTTTCCGGTCAGAGGGAAAGACTATCAGGATAAGAAACGATGTATGAATGGCTGGGGGGACAGCGGGGAGCAACATCAGCTATGACTAAACCTAGGATGGCATTGGAAACGCTGCAATCTATGATAACGGATGGCTCAGAGACACGGGAATCGAAGCATGGAGAGACGCTCAAGTGATCAGGAGTCTCTGTGTGATTGGGGGCAGAGGGTCAATCGTACTGGAAGAGGTGGAAGAGACTGGCTCCAAAGGCTTCCTGAAGGCAAGACTGTTCTGGTGTAGGGGCTGCACTATGATTGATGTCAACGAAGTTTAAAGTGCAGAGTAAGGCGATAGAAGGTGTGTGCGTTGAATATCGTAGCAGAGCACAGTGCGAAGCGTCTCTCTGATTCCAGATACTATTGACAGGTTGGAGAAAATCTGAGGACTGGTCGCGAAGCTAGACAATCCCATTCCGATTGTCATTAATATTGTTGCACCATGTTTAATAATTCTGCATGTTATATTGTATTTAATTTGCTAACTCAAAGAAAATATAACTTATTCTGGCAATTGTTAACTGCAGTTTGCCACTAAAATCTGATTTGCAAAAAAAAGAGAAGTTGACTAGTGATGTGTGAGGGGACAAAGGCCGCATATCAAAGGTGCTGAATGAGTGGGCCAGTGCATCTATGTATTTCCACTAAATCACTTTCTAAACATTAGAACATTTGCAGTTTGACTATATTTTCCACTTTTGCTTCAGCAGACTTATGAAGTTCTCACCACGTATTTTACTGCCATCACCCCCCCCACCCCACACACACACACACATACCACGCCCGTAAAATTCTAAGTATTTGGGCTAACTCTACATTTGAAAAACACTACACTAGTAAATAAACTGGGTTCTGCTAAACCCACTAACTAACTACAAATAAACTGATGTGGAGAAAAGCCTACTGGCGTCAGTTGCATTATACATTTTGTTATATGATGCAGAGGTTCCTGTGGGCTACTATTTAAAGTATAGAAACTTGGGGTCTTGGACAACAAACAAAAACCGGTTCAGTAACTGGATGCAGCAGTCAACAACGTGTTAAGTGGAACTTCAGTGCTTTAAATGGGCAGGTACTGTCCAGTACTGAGTAAGGGCACTTCTTTAATTTTAAAGGGAGAGTACCTGCAGTTCTCAGCATTGCTGCAATGCATGTAATAGGAAAGTATCGCAGTTCTCAGGAGCAAACAGGCACGGTAAAGAGTGAGTGCCTGCACTTCCACGTTTCCATTTAAAGCACTGGGAACTTCCACTACTGTTTTCCGGAAACGAGGGTACACGAGTGGCCTCTTTTGATAATCAGACTAAATCTGAGCAAGTTTACATGTTGACAAGCCAATATACCCACGTACAAGAGAAACACACATAGGACCCCCATCCCCCCCCGTTTTAGGTGTGCCTATTAACTGCGCTGGACTTTGAAAGTGCGACGTTGTCGCTTATGTAGATACTGTAGCGAGTGCATTCGGGAACAGAACTAAAATGCCTTTTAAACGCCCCTCACGCGGCCGCCGTTGAGTTTGTAAACACTGTTCTCCGGCATGAAAAGAAGTTGTTTTGACGCACGCACCGTGTGAACGTGTGCAGCTCCTGCTGTGGCAGCCATGCATACACGATCCCCGCGCACTCCGCCTCATGGCTCCTGGGGCCGCCCTGCTCCCTAACGAGGACGTTAGAGTAATGGTCCCAGCTGACAGCGTTTATCCAATTCCCCCAATACCGGATTGGCTGTAGCCTTAATGGCAGCAGTGTGCCCGTTGCTACTGTTTCCACATAGTTTTGTCCATGGGGGTGAAATAGAGAAACTCTGCTTTGGAGGGTAAGTAGAAGCACGAACGTGCATCATCATTATTATTAAACGTGGGCTAGGTGCATATGAAGCTGCTCTAAACCACCTGTGTGTAAGGACGCTGGAGTCACGTAGACAACAGAACGTCGCTTCTACATATAAACAGTTTTGAAGACGAGTCTAATACACCAATTGAATTGCCACAGAGGGACGAGGAAAGGTTTTCCCTAGCAGCGTGCAGACACCTGAACTACCGTTACACGGCTATTAATTTGATGGTGGCTAATTGGGTAATCAGCAGATGAACACAATACGAAGGGGTAGACTAACAGCCTGTCGGCAATGGTGCCTTTGGTGATTTCTTGAATATTGTGAAATTCTCTATGGTCCCTGGGGTCACGGAACACCGCTGAAGAAAGAAAGGGCTTAAGGGAGGAAGGCGTTGCGTTGGCAGTCCAAAGGACTGTGAAGCACTGGTAGTGACGTCATTGCCCGGAGAACATTTTTGGCCTTCGCAATAATACATTCCTTTGTGTAACTCACCCCAATAACATTAAAGAAAATCACCGCAGGGATCTTATGCATACTCTTTCACGGAACTCCCCAAAATAGAGGCAGGCTGTAGTTTGTCGAATACAATTCTCTTCACAAACAGGGGCGCTCAAAGACATTTGTGGCCCCACATGCGGCACAGAAAGGCAACACAGCCTCCGGTAGGCGATGAACAACCAACGACCAATTATTATTTCACCTACAGAGTTCATCGTAATGTTTACCCCTCCCCCGTAGGCGCCACAGCTATATTTAAAATCTGAGGAAATGTTGAAAATAGCGCCGGGAATTCCATAATGACGCCCCTGGAGGAGAACGGCGACGCCTAGAGCTCAGGAGCCGGGGGCAGCGCGCTCATCACTTGGAAGCGTGGCGAGTCTTTTTACTTTCGAAATGTTTGCACGCAGTGCTTTAGCAGAACACGGTGCTACCTGAAATTTCATGCCCGAAAAAGAATGTGATTTTAGATTACTTTTGTTTTACCTACACTTGTTTGAAATATGAACATTGAGGTACTGTATGGCTGCAATCATTAGTGCATCGTTGATTTTGTTCTCTTTTCCAACAACTTTGAGGTGAAAAGATACTTTACTGTAACATGTTTCCAGGGAACCTTGAATGGGTACCCAATGATTGTAGCAGTAATGTTGCCTCTTTTGTTGAAACCAATGTGTTAGACCCGGTATCTTGGGTACCAGGGCACTCAGGGGTACCCCACCCCGATGGCATCAACTGGAGTGCCCCCCACTGATGTCCTGGGGCCTCAGTACTAGTGGTCCCAAAACTGGATAACCAAGTACTCCTCTCCAGCACTTGACTCTCTCAGGTTAGTGAGGCAGAGCAGTCCAAGGATTACTCAAGGAGGTGAGGTGGGTTTAGACATTCAGAATACAGGGTCCACTGTACTACCAGCTAATACGATCATTGTCCAGTCAGTGCTTTACTTTAAAAAAGGAAAAGTACTTTAATACATATTAGAGAAATATATTACACATAAAACTCGCATAAGCAGTAAAAATCAGACATCTCTTCAACCCTCTGGGCCAGAGTTCTGACCCCAAACGGTAATATAGCGCCTAGACACTAAGCACTATACAAACACAATTAGCGTTGCATATTACTGACCATGTTGCACAGGGTTGCTCTCATGTGCTGGAGCCAGGATACCAATCCTTTTATGGCAATTGTGTAGTTTCAGCATATGATCTGAAGTCAAACTTTCCAGATCAGCTCCAGAACCCACCACCGAAAGAACAGAAGTGCCCTTCAGTCCTTAGCAAGGACACCTCTTTGGGGGCGTCGGGAATGTGATCACAGGTGCCTGATGTCTGGGTACAGTTTTCTGGAGTCCGACTAGAGCAGTAGCCACTGGCTATCTGTAGGAGGGTATGATCTAGCCCGAGTGCCAGTACACCCTGGTACCCCCATGTGTCACAAAGAGAAAGGTAGGGGGCCTCTACCACAGAAGACTCTTCCCCAGCTACAGATTCTAACTGTTCATATCCCAGACTGCAACAGCACAGGGAGGGGTCTTGGCAAACGTGATCTCACCTTCAAAGGCTTGGTGGAATCAAGCTTCCCCATCTCTGTTGATGTGCTGCAAGCTTCCTTATCTTGAGTACCTGTTTGCAATTTCCTTGTCTTCCAGGCTGATGCTGCAAGCCCCACAAACACCTGGTCCTCTGCAGCATCATTCAGGTGGCTGATTGATAATTTTGCTCTTTCACAGCTAGCAAATCCCTTCACAGCAGAATCCATCCATCACAGAGAAAACTCTTAAGCTTCCTTGCCTTTACACCGCAGGCCCACAGCTGGCATCCGGAGATTGATAGGCTGATCCAATCAGAGGGTCTGCTACTTTTGAATCCTGGGTGCCCCTCCAGTCATGAGGCCTATCTGTGTGTCATGCTCACTGCATGTATAAGACATGTATAGGATGAGCTACTGGGCTTCAGGGCACGCTCTTGATATCAGCCCAGGTTATTTTCCAGAGAGGAATTTTAATTAACTCCAGACCAGGAGGCACTGACCATCATCCCTCCTAGCGGAGTTAGGGCAGCTTAACACAGATAAGAGCAAGTGTCTATCCCAGCCCACCAAGCTTCTCCAAGAAATAGGGAGTGGAACCGGGGACCCAGAATGTCAAGCAGAACAGCTCAGCTCACATTAAACACAATGGCTCACCTCACGATTCTCCCCTAGGGAACCTATTGGCTCTCAAACACACATCCCAGTTAGACAAAGGCATCATGACCACAGGCAAGGAAGACTGCACAGACTTGATCAGGAGGGTGGCTAGTAGTCCACCCCCACCAAGGGTACAAGGATACAGGTATCCCTGACTATAAATTTATTGTTGCCACCACTGTCAGTCTGCCACTGCCTTGGTGGAGAGGGCAGTAGCGACTCTCTGTGAAATAGGGGTGCACTATGCATGCCCTCCTCAACCTCAGAGATAAACTCTAGGATCTCAGTCCATGTAAACAGGGAGATCCTCAGTGGACATACATGTTTGTCATGTTCACTAAGGTAGGGTTCCAAAAACCATACAGTAACTTTTATGTGACTTGCCTGTAGATCACCAAAAGGAGGGGGAAGCACGATCTCCAGAGACATGGAGAAGACTTACAGGCAAAACACAATGGCCCTCATTCTGACCTTGGCGGGCGGCGGAGGCCGCCCGCCAAAGTCCCGCCGTCAGGTTACCGTTCCGCGGTCGAAAGACCGCGGCGGTAATTCTGACTTTCCCGCTGGGCTGGCGGGCGGTCGCCTTCAGACCGCCAGCCAGCCCAGCGGGAAAGAGGCTTCCACGATGAAGCCGGCTCGGAATCGAGCCGGCGGAGTGGAAGCTGTGCGACGGGTGCAGTTGCACCCGTCGCGTATTTCACTGTCTGCGCAGCAGACAGTGAAATACATGTAGGGGCCCTCTTACGGGGGCCCCTGCAATGCCCATGCCAGTGGCATGGGCACTGCAGGGGCCCCCAGGGGCCCCGCGACCCCCCCTACCGCCATCCGGATCTCGGCGGTCCGACCGCCGGGATCTGGATGGCGGTAGGGGGGGTCGGAATCCCCGCGGCGGTGCAGCAAGCTGCGCCGCCGCGGAGGATTCAATGGGGCCGCGGTACACTGGCGGGACCCCGCCAGTGGTGCCGGTCCGACCGCGGCTTTACCGCCGCGGTCGGAATCCCCATTGGAGCACCGCCGGCCTGTCGGCGGTGCTCCCGCGGTCCTCCGCCCTGGCGGTCAAAGCCCGCCAGGGTCAGAATGACCACCAATGTATCCATAAAATTGTAACAGTTGAGTTTATTTACCAAGCGTGTATTTTGATTGCATGTTTTTCCCTCAGATTAATTTTTTCTTTTTCAAAGGTGGTTGTATCTTATTTTATTTTATTCTGTTTTTATTGGGGCACTCTTGCATTAGGAATAATGGATGGATTTGCAATTTAAGTACTTCATTATTTTTTTCTGTTTTCCATTCAGTAGCGATATATTGGATATGTTGGTGATTGGTTTCCCTGCCTCTGGGGTACACGCTCTAGTTTGTCTCCTCCACCCGACAAGAGCGCAGGAAGTTAGGTTAGGGCTCCAAGCCTCTCTTGGGAACCCCCATCTCCATCAGGTTTATTTCAACATTTTGAATGGCGAGTGACTTGTCTTTCTGGAGCGGTGAGTCTACAAATTGGTGGCACATTGGGATTATACTGCTATTAAGCATCCCTTCTGGTCTTTGCACATGTAGCGAAGACCAGCATAATCGTGCACCATATATCTCTGCCATTGTGCATTGAATTACATTGTGGTTCACCTGGAGACTCATATTCCATCCTCCAAGCGGCTAGCTCCAAGTGCCATTCACACCTTCTATATGTTTCTTGTCAGGTCGTAATCAATCAAAGCATTTGTAAAGCGCACTACTCACCCGTGAGGGTCTCAAGGCACTGAACTGGGGCAGAGGTGCTGCTACTGCTCAAACAGCCATGTCTTGAGGTGTCTCCTGAAGGTTAGTAGGTCCTGTGTCTGTCGCAGGTGGATAGGAAGAGTGTTCCGCGTCTTGGTGGTGAGTGGGAGAACGATCTGCCACCGGTGGTCGTTCTGTGGATGCATGGGACGGTGGGGAGGGCAAGGTCAGCGGAGCGAAGCTGTCGGGTCGGGGTGTAGAAGGAGCGCCCTCTGTTGAGAAATTCTGGTCTGGTGTTGTGCAGTGCTTTGTGAGCTTGGGTGAGGAGTTTGAACATGATTCTCTTGTTGACTGGGAGCAAGTGCAGGTCTCTCAGGTGGGCTGTGATGTGGCTGTGGTGGGGGATGTCCAGGATAAGGTATGCAGAGGTGTTCTGTATGCGTTGTAGTCTTTTCTGGAGCTTGGCCATGGTTCCTGCATAGAGGGTGTTGCCGTAGTCTAGTCTTCTGCGTACGAGGGCTTGGGTGACCGTCCTTCTGGTTCCGGTGGGGATCCATTTGTAGATCTTCCAAAGCATGCAGAGGGTGTTGAAGCAGGAGGAAGAGATGGCGTTGACTTGCTGGGTCATTGATAGCGATGAGTCCAGGATAAACCCCTGGTTGCGTGCGTGGTCGGTGGGTGTCGGTGCGGTTCCCAGTGTGGCAGGTCACTGGTTAACACCCTCTTCTTGCTATCTAGGTGTAGCGTGTATCAGAATCCATACCAAGTTATCCAATTGTATGTCAACTGACTGCCATCTCTGGTTCTTTTTTTACAAAGGGGATAAGCTGCTCTCCCTGCTCATCTATTATGGTAATTTGTTCTTTAATGTGGACTCGTAAGAATTTAACTGTGGATTGTCTTCATGTACTTTCTTTGTTTTTTGACCAGATACAGTGCAAGGTCTGTTTGTAAGTACATTTTACCTTTTTTAGGCACCTTGGTATGTGCACTTGGTGTTGGTTTGCAGTTTTTCATAAGTAGGTGTGCACCTTACTCTTTTTTAGTATTCACCTCTTTTTGCTCTCTTATAGATTTGATTTTAAACAATTCTGTTTTCTTCTAGGTGTCCCCTTAACAGTTCTGTCCTGATGAGATCCCATATTGGTTGAAGGGTTGAAACCTAGTTGACTAGACCTTAACAAAACCTAGAAAATTGCCTTTATTAATCATGGCATATGAATAGACATTACTTATCTTCGGTCGTTAATGGCTTCTTGTTGGAAACCTTATTTGATTTGTACATCAATTACATATATGTGTGTCCTAATACATGTTGCAGGTTCCTTTTCTTTGGGGCATTGTACAATTTTTTATGTTTAATTTGCGCAAGTAGATGTGTTTCTGTGTGTTGTATGCCTTATTATATGTACCCTGAGCAGGGCATCTGATTATTCTTCTCATATGAGTTGTACCTTCCTGTCTGTGCGTCGAGAATTCAGGAGTATTATAGATAAGAACCACTGTTTAAAATATATCAAATAGAGAATGGGCCAGAAATCTGAAGGATAATTCACAAAGAATTAATAATAATGTGGGAAATGTGGAAATATTGTAATAAGTTGTTCATAAACAGTTTATTGTTTACTTATCCTATTGACAAATCATTACCCTCAATCTTAATCCTCCTCCTCTTAGTCCTGACCACATTGAGGTCTGCCTCCCATACAGAACGTTAACATGTATATAGAGCTATGAAAATATCTCACAGTCCTCTTTCTATGACTATATCGTGGTTCTGACATTAAACCTCCAACTTCCCTTCCCATCCGCTAAGTATTGCGAAGTAACGGTATGTGAATGACTTCAGAAAGCAGCTATAATGTCATTTGTAATATAATTCTTGCTGGATTAATGTAAACGTGAACAGAATACTTCTTAGAGATTTAAGAATTTTAAGAATTTTACAATTTTAATGTTTTAATTTTCACTCGTTACATTTTTTAATGAGCAACGAATGGGGAATGGTATAATAGGGAATTTGAGCATGAAGTTCTTGTAATATCAAAAGGTGGTCTTAATATTTTAATGTGTTGATTGTAATTGATGGGAACGACAACATGGAAGTAAGGGATACATTGGATAGAGCTGTTAGTGCTCTAGCCTCCCACCCGTGTTTTTTTAACCTCAGCCTGCCTATTTAATGGAGGCTGTGGCGCGGACATGCAGCGGTCGCGCGCAGAGGGGGTGCCTAAGGCAAGCCCGTCTGCACCCGTCCATGCCCGAATGAGCCCACGGGCCAGGTAGGCTGCACCTTTACCATCAGGTTCTTGTACCTACTTCTTTACTGCTTTGGAGTTATGTCCTCCATTACAGAAGGAGTGTAATCACACAAAAGGAACCATGGAGGGGTGAGGAGTTGCAGCCACTGCCATTTTTACCTTTCTTACATGGAGTTGCCTCCCTCCTCCCAAATTACGGTAAATGGGGGCACAGGATGGAAAATTCCCCGAACACTGCCATCAGGAGAAAGAGTCCCCTAAAAGGACTGCCTGGTAGAACCTTTACGTTATTTAGTTAAAATTGTCAATCCCTGGGAAAACACCAGCAAGATCTATTTGATTTCTTAATAGATCACAACCCCGATACCATGTTTCTTAAGGAGTCTTGGCTGAATGAAGCCTCTGGCCTGGACATTGTTGCAGCTCTGCTGCCTGGATATTGTATATCACATCTAGACCAGAAGTTCAAAAAAGGAGATGGGATTGCAGTTTTAATTAGGGATACGTTTCATTGCATAATTGAGAAGCTGGATGTCTCAGACTGCAAAGCTCTGTGATTTTCCATATAATTGACAAAAAAGTTCATCATGTCTGGCGCCCTTATTTATCGCTCCCCCGTTAGAAGTTGCGTCTCTGAATTATTAGAGGAATTGTCCTCTGTTATACTTAACTGCGCCAATTTTACAGTCCTAGGTGACCTAAACCTCAATTTGGAGGATAAAACAGACTAAGCCGGCCAATCCCTAATGGAAGGATTTTTAGCCCTAGAGTTAGATCTGATTAATCATCTTCCAAAGTATACAGCAGGACATTTATTAGATCATATTTTTTCAAATCTGGATACCATTCAAGCGGAGATGCCTTTACCTTTAGCATGGTCTGTTCACTTAGCTATCTCTTTCTCCTCCTTTACCTAGGCCCAATCATTCGATAAGAATAAACGGCCCACATCTCAAAGGAGATGTTGGGACAAATTGGATGCTTCGAGATGGAACGTGATGCTAGAAGAATCAATGCCTGTGTTAGATAACTCAGTAGAGAGAACAGCGCAACAAATAGACAACTGTTTTAGAGCCTCAGCAGGTATGCTGTTACCTATAAACCGTAAGAAATCTGCTAGATCCCCACTCCGGTGCCATGGTCTACACATTCCTTATATAAGGAGAAGAAAGTTTGTAAGCAGTTCAAGACAAGGTGGCATAAAACAGATCTACAAGATAAGGTAATTTATAAAAACGCCTCAAGAACATATCAGAAAAACTGCAGTCTAGCCAAGGCTGCTCACTTTACTGAGAAAATTACTGAATCTAAATATTGTCCCAAGACTCTCTATAAGGTAGCGAAGTCGCTTGCAGATTCATCCAACGGATCCCCAATATTTCTCTCTCCCAACTGCAATGTGACGAGATAACTGACTTTTTCATCAATAAAGTTGAGGCCATTAGGAAGATTTCCTTTCCTCAAATAAGGCCCCCAAAGTTACGGACACTCGTACAAGAACCCTAATCACCCACTTTGAACCTATGGATTTATCTTTTGCACAGCTCGCATTATCAATCTTAAAATCTAGTTCTCTTTTAGGTTTGTGTCCCACTGATATTCTAGGAAAGCTCTCTCAATAAAACTTAGAGCTAGTTGTCCATCTTCTAAAGCTATCTGCACTTAATGGAGTGGTCCTTAGTTGCTGAAAAATGGCCTTAGTTACCCCTTTGTTGAAAAAACCTAATGCTGATCCACAATTATGGTCCAATTATAGGCCCATATCTATTATCCATATTTTCGAAGCTGCTAGAAACGCATGAAAATAGGCAACTAACACAACTTATAGAACAGAGTTACCTGCTTCATCCTTCTCAGTTGGGCTTTCATTCAGGTTATAGCACTGAATCTGCGCTGCTCGGGGTCACCGAATTCCTCAGACACAAATTGGATGAAGGAGGAGCAGCTGCAGTCCTGGTTTTAGACCTTAGAGCAGCCTTTGATACTGCCAATCATAAAATACTACTTTAAAGACTGGATGGACTGGGTATACGAGGCAAAGCACTCGCTTGGATAGAATCCTTTTCAGCAGGTCGCTTCTTTCAGGTTCACTCAGATCAATGCAGAGCTCAGCCATGTGCACTTTTGTCTGGAGTGCCTCAGGGCTCTATTTTGAGCCCATTATTATTGAATCCCTATGTGAGACCAGTAGGGAATACTGTTGAGAGTTTTGGCCTCACTCTTTTTTTCTTATGCGGACGACACCCAAATCATGGTCTCGTTGTCCTATTTTCTGTGAAAAATGAAACCTGGAAATTATTTTTGGTACAAACTTTAAGTCATATTATAAGATCAGCCTGTCAAGAAAGAAGTAAGATAAATTACAATAAAATAAGTCAGTTCTCCCAGTCTCCTTGCTGAGGTGATTGCTATGAAGGAAGCTACCTTTCTTGCTAACCTAGGAAATTTAGCCATCTCCAACAGTTCAAAGGGAGGTTCTTTGAGCCCCTTCAAAACAATGGAAAGGTCCAGGTTTGGATCTGGATTAGGGACTACTGATTTTCAAAAGTCTGAAACTTTTGAGGAGATGACTAGCCAAAGAAACGTTCAACATACTGTCAGATGAACCTCCAAAAGGTTGGATTGCAACACACCATCATATGAACCTCTAAAAGCTTGGATTACAACCCACTGAGATGCTGAATTGGTCAGGGCTAGTACTTTAAGAAAACCAACCCCCGGAAGACCGAAGCAGGAGAATATCTGATTGAAATGGAGCTGCGAAGTGTAAAATGCCACAAAGGATGTAAGATTGCGACTTAAGCAACTGATGTAGCACAAATGTTATTACTACCCCTAATGTTACATTGATTATCTCTATGTGACAGTTTTTACATTTTGTTAATCAAACTAATGGATTTGTTCTAAAGTGGTGCACTGAAAGCCGATATTAATGTGTATTCACTGTAGAATAGAGGACTAAAGCATGGTGGTATAGCCTTTAAATTTCATTTTTTTACCAATAGTTGACACTAAAATGTCAAAATACTTCAAGAGAGTATACTTAATGCAATGTATTACCAGTTATGTTGTTAAAATCTACTGTAATGTGAACACTAACAAAGCTTATTAATGATGAATTAATAATTTGAGTGTTATATGTGTTTTATTTTGCATAAATTCATGTGCCATTTTAATTCATTATGTGTAGCCTAAGTGAGGCCTGCAGGCCCTGTTTCCTGACTGTGCAGAAAATGTTAAGTCATTCTTGATAATGTGAACTTTTCTTCTAGACTGCGTGCCCATGAAATGCTAGCTTGGTAATGGACGCCCTATTGTTTTACACATAATGAGCATGAGAAAAGTAACCTTGAGCACAGTACATTCAGTGCTGGAAATGGCCTCTCTGCAGGGTCACCCCCAAACGTTTTGCCTTTCTACTCTTCTTTTTTCTGACCTCATTTTTGCTGGCTTTAGGACTCTGGTCACTTTACCACTGCTAACCAGCGCTAATGTGCATGTGCTCGCCTCCTAGAAACATGGTAACATTGGCTCATACCCAATTGGCATATTCAATTTAGTTGTGAGTCCCTAGTGATGTGCACTAAATGTGCCCAGGGCCTGTAAACTGAATGCTACTAGTGGGCCTGCAGCACTAATTGTGCCACCCACATAAGCAGCACCTTAACCATGTCTCAGGCCTGCCATTGCAAGGCCTGTGTGTGCAGTTTCACTGCCACTTTCACTTGGCATTAAATAGTACTTGTCAAGCCTTAAACTCCCCTTTTTCTACATATAAGTCACCCCTAAGGTAGGCCCTAGGTAGCCGATAGGGCAGGTGCTATGTCGGGTAAAGGCAGGGCATGTACTTGTACATGTGTGTTTTATGTGTCCTGGTAGTGGAAAACTCCTAAATTCATTTTCCACTACTGTGAGGTCTGTTCCTTTCAAAGGATAGCATTAGGGCTACTCTCATATACTGTCTGAGTGGTAGATTATGATCAGAAAGGATTTCTGATCAGAATCTGGTAGATTCTGATAATGTTTAGTATGGCCACAATGGTGATAGAAAATCCTGCTTATTGGTGAGGTTGGATTTTATATTACTATTTCAGAAATGCCACTGTTAGAAAGTGAGCATTTCTCTGCACCTAAAATCCATCTGTGCCGTACAGCATGTCTCCAATCAATGTCTGGGCTAGGCTGGTTGACAGCTTCCTTGTGCATTTCACCTAGACAACCACAAAGACAGGATACTCAGTCACACCTGCACTCATGAGCATACTGAATAGGTCTTCCTGGGCTGGAAGGGTGGCAAGGGTGACTCTTACATTTTAAAGGCTAGTGGCCTACCCTCACACAATGGACAGCCGAACCCCCTACTAGGACCATGGCATACAGACCTGTAGTGAACGGGGAACTTGTGCACGTCAGAACCACTCTCTGAAGTCTCCCCCACTTCAAAGGCATTTTTGGGTATATAAACTGGGTCCCTGACCCCACCAAATCAGACATTTTCTGGACCAAATCCTGCAACCTGTCAAGAGGAACTGCCTGGCTACCCAAAGGACTCACCTGGACTGCTTTGCTGTGAAGGACTGCTGCCTTGCTGTTGCCCTGCTGACTTGCTGGCCTCTGACTTTTCTGAGAGGTGCTCTCCAAGGGCTTGGATTGAGCTGTGTTGTGACCATAAATTTGATGCACAGCCCTACTGGATCGATGCACAGCCGAGCCAGAACAACAGACCCCGACTTCCTGAGTAAAGAATCGATGCAGCTCCTGCCGTGCAACAGAAAATTCGACCCATTGCCTACCAGATCGACGCAACGCCTTTGCCTTCTTCCCGCATGCCCATGATTTTTCCCCACTTCACCCCTGGACATCTAAAGAACCCTGCATCTCAGTGAGGATCTAAGACTGTGCGCCTAAAAATTGACTCAAAGCCCCTTGCAGCATGGAAAGAAATGATGCATCGCCTGTGCCACATCAGAAAATCCAATGCACACCTCATTTTTCCACGCATCTCCTACCCTGCAGTATCCATGCATGGCAATTTTGATGCAAACCAGATACTTTGAGCAAACAAGAGACTACTGTTGCTTTTTAAGATCTAAGACTCTTTTTAAACTTGCAAAAGTGATACCTCAACTTGAGCTTTTTGAATCTTGATTGTTTTGACCTTAATTTAACCAGATAAATATCTTATATTTTTCTAAACCTGTGTGGTGTATTTTTTGTGGTGTTTTTACTGTGTTCTTGCATGATTTATTGCACAAATACTTTACACATTGCCTTCTAAGTTAAGCATGACTTCTCAGTGCCAAGCTACCAGAGGGTGGGCACAGGATAATTTGGATTGTATATGACTTAACCTGACTAGGATTGTGGTCCCTATTTGGACAAAGGTGAATACCTCTGCCAACTAGAGACACCATTTCTAACATGCAGGAACTGTGAAACCAGACAATTATTTCAACCGGCACAGATGAGCAAAGATGGATGCTTTCTACATGTTGGTAATGGGAATCATCAGGGATGTTGCAGTTCCATGTCGCATGTTCGAATATGATTGGCAATTACACCTTCTACGCCTTGTGGAGTGATGGATGAGAGATTCATCTTGCACTATGAACTTTAATATACCGTTCCCCAGTTGGACTTTGGTCAGTCTTCAGCACTCTTCTCCTCTGGATGGATAACTTTGGACTATGAGAGATACAGTTATCTCTACCCTTACACTTTGTTCAGATGCTTTGCTGAGATTTTGATTTTTTTTCCCCTGTCCATCAAAAAGAAGACACCTGACCAAAGTTCATCAGGTTTAGTCCTTTTGATGCTAATTCATTTGAATCTTTTGGTCACCTTGGTCAACCAATGGTGATTCTGTATCTTTATAACTTTGATTTGAGAATTGTCTACATGACTTCAAGTCTGAGTTTGTATTAAAACCCCTTAACTTTATTTCAGACTGGAGTTTTCCTTGTGAGGCTAAATGGATCATACTGTCGTTCCTTAAATGACTTGTTGAGATTTTGATGTCTTATATCTCCACACGCTTATACTGGGTGAAAATATTTATTGAGCTTGTTTAAAGCATATTCCTGAGTAGGAAAATGCTTCAAAAAGGCTTAAAAAAATCTGTTAGCAGAGTAATGGTTTCTCCCACAAGGGGGGAAACATAGTCAGACATAGGTCCTCATTACCACCCTGGCGGTCTAATGACCACCAGGGTGGCGGTCGGACCACCGCCAATGCGGTGGTCCGAGTGCCATATTACGACTGCGCGGTAGCACTGCAGTTGAACTGTCAGCACTGCCAGATTACAACTTCACATTGGTCTGGAGGTGCTGGCGGTCCTAATCCGCCAGTGCAGCGCTACGAGCAGCGCTGCCCTGGGGATTACGACCCCCTTCTCTGCCAGCATCGTTGGAAAGTGTAGCTCCCTATTGCTTTGAAGTGTTTGGATACCCAATCTTGTAGTGAGCAGATAGGTTGTTGGTTATTGGCTTGCAATATTTTGCATCAGGTTTGTGTGAAAAGTGATTGTGTGAGAGACAGTTGCAAAGGAGGGTGAGCTGCTGCGAGGAGTGACATTGACGTCATTGTGTGTCGCGGTGGTATAGGTCAGTTGGTATGAAGCCAGGCTGGTATTGGTGGACTACATCACAAAGTGTGGCACTGTTATTGGTTGTTAACATCGAGAAAAGAGAATTGTGGGAATATCGATACTTCCTGATTAGGACAAAATGTAAATTGTGACTTATTGAATTTGATTGAAATTCAACTTCTTTAAAGCATTAAAGAGTATATTGAAAGAAGATGTATTTATTCCGGTTAGCGAGGGAATGGAGACCCCACCCAAAGGTACTCCAGTTCATTATGTGTTGTCCAAAAAATGTCTTCATGCATGTTTGTGGCTTGAACAATCACATAAGGTTACTGAGAAAAAAGGTGTGTTAGCATTTCCTTGGTATGGGAGATTTAATTTGAGAATTATTGAGAACCTGAGGTGAGTACTTTATGAGATGAAACCGCCTCCAACACATGCACAGTTTGAGGTGCTTATTACTTGGGAACACATTGCTCATCAGGAACAGAGTGATAAGTACAAGAGTAGGATGACGATAGCAGTAGGAACAACTGCAGAGGCAAGATGGGGATAGTCAGCAAAAAGCTTGGAGGGTAGATATTATTGAGGTAGCTAAGCTGTATCCAGCCATTACTGGTGAGACCGGGAGAAAGCACCAGACCAAAGACTTGGAAAAAGACAGATAATGCAGAACAGATAAGAAAGCTGAAACTTATCAGAGTGATTTAGATGATGAATTTATAAACCAGCCATTGTTAAATTGTCCACCTCTATGCAGTTCTGAGCAGATAGGAGTGATAGGTAAGACACCAAGTACTGTGAGTTTTGATGTGCCTTCTGCACCAGTTGAACAGACCCCAAATCAGACAGTGTTGGTTTCAAATGTGAGTTCAGTAGGACAGATGTCTAATGTAAATTAACAAGTTCAGAGCTTTACCACCAATCAGGCAGTACAGAGCTGTAAAACAAATTAGCCAGCATAGAGTTTTAATTTGAATTAGTCTGTGCAGAGGTTTAATACACATCACCCTGTGCAAAATTTCAGTCAAAATCAGCTTGTAAAGAATTTTATCCCAAATCAACCAGGCCAATGATCAAATGTTACTTTGATAGGACAGAGTGTAGGAATGGCAGTTCCATAGACTCCAGTTATTTACATGAACCCAGATGCATTGACAGTTCCAGTGACAATAGGTCCAGTTGTTCTTTTGTATGCTCCAGGCATGGCTGGGAATAATCCCCACACATTAAATGTTCTGAATGCTCCAGTTGCATCAAATAGTGCATGTCAGGAATAAGGCTGTGTGCGGTTCAGGACCCACCCTGACCTCTGCTTTGCATCTTTGCGGCGCTTCATGTGCGCTGCTTGTCATCCCTGCTTGCTCCAGAAGTGGTCATCAGCGTTGCCTGCCCTGTGGTAAAGCTCATGTAGCTGCAGGGTCAGGACATTGGTGGACAAGATGCACTTATCAATGCCATTCTATGAATGGACTCAGCTCCCAAGTTTTTAGAGGCAACGTCCATCTTGGGGTGTGGCAGCCTTATAAAGCCCAGCCACACCCAAGCACATTCCTCACTATTTCGAAGACTTCAGTGCAGTCGGACCTCGTGGGCAGTTCCTCTGAAGAAAGCGGATTTCCTGCATGGCAGAGTGGCAGCATGGCAGAGTATCCTTGTTTCCATGGTGAATTTAAAAACGAGTAGGTCGTACTCGTATCGGTAAGGTCTTGATGAGTCAAATCTTGAAAGGGGTTGTTTACTCCCAAAATTAAAGCTCCCCTTAGCAAAACGAGCAAAACGCTTTAGACCAAAAGTAAAGCGCTCCTGGCACGATGATCAAAGCGCTTCAGGCCACACGTGTAAAGCGCCCCTTAGCACGACGAACAAAGCGCTTCAGCTAAACGAGTAAAGCACCCTTGGCACGACAATCAAAGCGCTTCAGGCTAAACGAGTAAAGCTCCCTTAGCACGATAATCAAAACGCTTCAGGCCACACGAGGAAAGTGCCCTTGGCACGACAATCAAAGCGCTTCAGGTCACACGAGGAAAGCGCCCTTGGTACGACAAAGTGCTTCGTGCCACAAGAGTAAAGCGCCCGTGGCACGACAATCAAAGCGCTTCAGGCAAAACAAGTAGAAGCACCTCTGGCATAATGAGTAAAGCACTTCATGCATGACGATCAAAGCGCTTCAAGTTCAGTTAGTAAAACGTTTCAGGCCTCAGTTGCAAATGTGAAAGCACTTGAGAAAAGCAGGCTGTAGTTTCATTGTTTTTTGGGAAGTACAATATGTGAGATACATATTTAAATCTTTGTGCATTTCTAGGCTGAGAGCAAACTTTTATGTTATGAAAGCATAATTGTTACATGGTTAATATTCAGAGTATGACCATAGTCCAAAGCTCTTGCCATCTTTAGGTACAGAGATTGCAGTTCGTTCTTGTTCCATGATTCAAAGAAGGGGCTACGCCCAGTTCACAAAGGGTCTCAATCTGATATCTCAGAGACACCTTTGTTCCAGAGTCTATTGGTGAGTTTATACTGATATGAAAGAGTATATGCATTTTTGTCCTAACCATTTTCTTTTCAGATCTCTCTCCCTGCAGTTCCCTACCCTAAT
The DNA here is from genome assembly GCF_031143425.1 of Pleurodeles waltl. NCBI lineage: Eukaryota > Metazoa > Chordata > Amphibia > Caudata > Salamandridae > Pleurodeles > Pleurodeles waltl. Next base: position 828,198,788 of record NC_090437.1, on the reverse strand, counting down.
TCCCTTCCCCCGCCTGGCTTCATCAATACTCTGCGCTCTGATAGCTTTCTGAGTTGGTGATGCCGGGAGGTGGGCCTTTTGGTCAGCAGCGTGTAGATCCTGAGGAAAGGGCACTGTGATAGTGCACAGGGATTTGTAAGCCTGAGTGGTTCACAGGTGAAGAGAATGAATTATCTCACAAGATCATTGACCCCCCCCTACCCGGATTTCAGATCCAACTTCAATGACAAGTCAGATAGGATTTACCTCTGATGCAAGGTTTCCTCAGAGACCCTCACCATATTTCGCTCCCAGATCAGAACCTCCTAAGCAAATCAACTATAGTGCCCTGAATGGAAGGATACACTTTAACACTCCAGATGACATGTCTTTTGCAAGTACTGTGAATTAATCAATTGCAGGTCCTTCAAGAGCAGAGGTGTTTCAGTATATTCCCATAAGCTTGCAAGGCTTTCCTGCCCATCAATTAAATACATGGCTGAATAATTTGAGTCCTGAAAGTGCAACAGGAAGAACGAGTTGTAGTACAAGAGCAGAAAGCACCCCAGAAAGACAGGCCATTTGATATACCCAGATTAAAGTTAGAATTGAATGAGATGACATTGGGAAATGGAGACCATGTTCATTTAGCGATTTAGAGATTTACAGTAAAGATGAATTGTGATCTCTGTGCAAAGACATTACAAAATGTGCATGTCAAGCTTATGACAGACTAGCTGAATTAGTCCGGAGATATGATTTTGATTTGGAAAAATCAAAACCCTGGAAGAGAAATTACAGAGTAAACTTTACTCACAAGGGTATATTGAACATGAGACCTCCTGGAATGAGATTGCAGATTAGAGAATTGATTGCCTACATTCAGAAACAGAGATCTTTAAACAAGTAGAGATGAAAATGTGCAAAGAAAAGAGATCAGAAGAAAGCAAAAGCAGATTTGCCTCTGGTAGGAGCAAATCAAACTGAGGGAACTGTAAAAATGCTTCCCATGAGAGAAATTCCTGGTGATGGATATGTTCATGTGCATTGAATGACTCAGGAATCCAAGCATCCATTCGTTCATTTCATCCCGCTACCCACCCATTGATAAACACCATTTCACCTTTATGTTATGTCATCCATTTAGTTGTTCATCCAGTATTCAGTCTGTCACCATTCCGTCCATCAATCCACCAACCTATCCATCTATCTTCAAACCTATCCATCAAACATCCATCCTTTCTCTGTCATCCATCCTTTCACTTATCCATCCCTCTTTCTTCCATTCATCCATCATTTTAGTCATTCTTCTATCCATCCTTTCACTCATCCATCCATACACTCTCATTCAGCATCCATCCTTTCACTCATCTATCCACCCTTCGACCTGTCCATTCATTTACCCTTTAGCTCATCCATCCATCTTTTCACTGACTCATCCATCCATCCACCCCTCTCACTCATTCGTCCATCCAATCACCCTTTCACTCATCAATCTGTCTACCCTTTAATCCAGCTATTCATCTTCCCTCCCTGTCACTCATCCATCCATTCTTTAATTCATCCATCCTTACATTCATCCTTTACTTGATCCATCCATCTATTCACTCAGTCCATCCATACATTTATCGACCATACATTTTCCCTTTCTTTCAATGATCTATCCTTTCACTAACTCATCCATCCTTTCTCTCATTGTCGATCCATGCATCCATCCTCCCTTTTAGTCTTTCCTCCCTTACATCTGTTCTTTTCACTCATTTAGCAATGCATCTCTCCATTTACCTTTTCACACACCCATACATCCACCATTTCACTCACACATCAGTCATCCATCCTTCCTCTCCTTCATCAACCCATTAACTGTTTCACTCATCCATCCACCATTTTATCCAGCCGTCTATCATTTTTCTCATTCATCAATCCATTCACTGTTTCACTCATCCATCCACCATTTAATACAGCCATCCATCTATCCGACATTTCACTCATTGATCCATTCTTTCACTAATCCTTCCTTACATCCATCCTTTCACTCATTCATCCCCACTTTCATCCCAGCCATCTATCAGGCATTTTACTCCGTCCATCTATTCACCCATCATCCATTTACCCTTTATCTCATTGGTTAAACTGCCATTTTGACCTGGCAAAATAAACCTTTTGCCAGGCGTAAACCTTCCTTTTTTATACATCCAAGTCACCCCTAAGGTAGGCCCTAAAGGCTAATTTTCTACCTCTTTCGAACATGCATCCACTCCTCCTTCCTCCCTTTCATTCATCCATCCTTACAGCCAATCTTTCGCTCACTCAACCAGGCATCTGTCCATTCACCTATCCACCATTTCACTCACCCACACATCCATCAATCAATCCTTTCAATCATTGATCTTCCCACCCTTTCACATTAATTATGACCCTTTGCTGAGTTGCAGACAAAATAGGCCCATCAGAAACCTTACCCCCAGCTGTAGCAGCTAAAGCTGGGGGGGGGGTTGATGATGCCCCTGGTTATACACATATTGAGCCTGAGAAAGTTACCTTGAGTACAGTACATTCAGAAACTATGGAACCTGATTGAGTATACAGTTGTTTCAACCCACATGCATGAGCAAGGATGGATGCCCTCTGCATGTTAGTAGTGGGAATCTTCACTGATATTGCAGTTTAATGTCGCATAATTGATTGATTGATTATGATTGGACAATTACACCTTCTGCGTCTTGTGGAGTGACTGATGAGGGAATCATCTTGCACAATTAACTTTATTACACCGTCCCCCAGTTAGACATTTTTCAGTCTTCTCTTCTGGTTGGATCCCCTTGGACTCTGAGTGGTACAGTCCTCTCTACACTTACCCTTTGTTCAAATGCTTTGCTGAGGCTTAGAATTTTTTCCCCCTGGCACCCAAGAAAAATACAACTGACCAAGCTTCTGAAATGCTGACGCCTTCCCTTTTGACCGACTTTTTGCCAATGTTGATTAGCCACCTTTTGCCCCGGTGTCATTTTTCCAAATTCTTTTTTCCTTTTTTTCTTTTTTACTTTTTCCCACGTGTGTTTAGCCCAGCACGTGTTAACTCTTGACTTGCAAGTCTGTAGGGTTTTCTTTTGCTCTAAATAACTAAGCTTCATTGATTTCTAAATTGCCTTAATGCTTAAAAGAACTGAACAGTGCTTGCTTTCTATTTAGCAGGTTACTTTGTTGCTGTTTTGTATCTTCATTGTTGAATATTTAGTCCTTTTGATGATAGTTTGCTTGAATCTTTTTCATCGCCTTGGTAAACCAGTGGTGATTCTGTATCTTTCTAACTTTGTTTTGAGAATTGTCTACATGACTTTAAGTTTGAGTTTGTAATAAAACCCTTTTACTGGAGTTTTCCTTTTGTAGCCAAATGGATCATAGTGTCCTTCTAATTGATTTGTTGGGATTTTTATGCATTATGTCACCACACCCTTATGCTGGGCGAAAAGATTTATTGATCTCATTTAAAACATAATCATGAGTAGGAAAATGCTTCAGCACAATTCACTTGAAAATTTTGCTTCCTCTGAATATAAAACACTCTCAAAGCAGCCAAATAGAGCTCCAGCCAAAAAAATACCTTTTCTACTAATTCATTGAGCTGCCAGCTCCTTGTTCTCTCCTTCATTGGTGAGGTAACACTTTGCCTTTTGGATGCCTGTTCTTACTACAAGGTTCACACCTTCCAGCCATAGGTGGAATGCTTGTAACATACCACAGCTATCTCTCTCCAGTTGGATGCCTGATACTTCTCCTTTTCGGACCTTTGGCCCATCACTTCCCAATCCCGAAAAACTGCTTCAGACCCCCTCATATTTGCATCTGTTGTTATTAATAGTGGAGTGGGAAGATAGAATGGAAGCCTTTTAGCAAATTTTCCTCTGACTAGCCACCATTGAAGGTCTAGAGATATTTGTGTAGTCAGTCACTGGTACCAAGGAACTGAAATATTGAGATGCCTGATATAAGTGACTAAGAAGGGGATTCAGAAGAGGTTTCAAGGTGAAAAAATACTGCAGTTGTTGCCCCTGTGAATCCCTGGACTCGTAACCAAGTCCAGTCTGGAAAGTTGTTTTTGTGTGAGCGATTGAGCAAGATTTGCTTGTAGAGACGACAGCCCGTTTGTGCAAGAGGGACTCGGCCTACTTGTGTGCCGAAGATGTCCTCTTTGAACATCACTTCTTGTGGTGGCAGAAACTTTGACTTTTTGTGATTACCATTCAGACCCAAATGTTGAAGAGAGGTGCAAATGCTATCAATATCTTGCTGCACATTCGAAATGGAAGAAGAAATTAACAGGCAGTCACCAAGGTAGGGAAATGTAGATATCTCTCTTAATTGAAATGCTGTGACCACTGGCGCCAATACCTTTGTGAGCTCTCACAGTGACTTGGAAAGGGTGAAAGGGAATGACTGAAGTTGATAGTAAAGTCCTTAAGGAGGTCTTAGATTTGGTAATCTTATTGGAAGAAAGAACAAAAGCTTCACTCCAAGTCTCTTATGATATTGACGTAAACAATTTTGAAATTTTATTCTTTACCTTAGTGCAGATGCATAATAAACAATACAATTTCCACAGTTGCCAGTACGTATTTCAGGGAACACTCCCCTTTCTCAAAGCTGCTGTGCTCTTTTCATAACACATGGTACAATTGCCATCTACTTGATTGGTACATTTCATTTGATTTATTTGTTAATCCTTAGTAGATGGTACTACATAAACCCTAGGCCTGTAAATTATATGCTACTAGTGGGCCTGTGGCACTCGTTGTGCTGCTAATCAAAGTAGCCTTTTAAACATGTCTCAGACCTGCCACTGCAGCCTGTAATGCAGTTTAAAAATGCCATTTTGACCTGGCAAAATAAACTTTTTGCCAGACGTAAAGCTTTCTTTTTTATACACGTCACCCCTAAGGTAGGCCCTAAAGGCTCATATTTATTTAAAAAGTAGGCCATGTGTACTTATGTTTTACATGTCCTGGCAGTGAGAAAATCCTAATGTCATTTTCTACTGTTGTAAGGCCCAAATCTCCCATTGACCAACACTGGGTTACCTTATTACATTTAATAAGTGATACTTTAGTTTGGGAGCAGATAGAGATATGTAGTGTACACTCAAATGAATTGCAATTTAAAACCCTCTTTAATTGTAAAGTCAGATTGTAAGTCACAATTCTGAAAATGCCACTGGTTGGAGCTTTCTTGTCCTAAACATATGTCCTGGTTCACTTGAGTGTGAACTACTCTGCCATTGGAGTTTGTGCATTCATTCCCTACAGTAACATGAGAGGTGTTTAGGTGTGGACAAGATGAGCCATCCTGTCAGGATGACTGGGGGTGGCTGTACCTAGCCCCACTTGCCCTTCTAAGGAAATGCCTCATTTTCCATGATCACCTTCAAAGTTTTGGACTGATGCTGCAGGTGTTTCAACACTGAGAGTGTACTGAGGCCTGCTAACCAGAACTCAGTACCAGTGTTCTAACCCCTTACAAAGTGTATATTAAATTGACTACTCCCAATTGGCATACGCTGACTAACTTATAAGTCCTTAGTATGTTGTACCAATGGTACACAGGACATGTGAGACAGTGTCCTTCCAGGGTTCTAGCACTGGTTGTGCCACCCTGTACCATACTGCCACTGCAGCTTGGAAGAGCAGTTTTAAACTGCTAGTTCGACTTTACCATTTAAACCCACAGCAAAGCCCCCACTTCTCTTAACAACATACATAAGTCTCCCTTATGGAAGGCCAATTGGCCCTCAGACAGGGAGCTATATGTTATTAAGTAGGACATATGTTTTTTGATCTGTCCTGGCAGCAACCGTTCTAAATTGTCATGTTGTTGTGGTTAAGTTGGTAACGCCATTGACCAACAGAGAGCTAAAGGCTGAAGCTTCCCCCCACGCACTCACTCCTGAAGGGTTGCCCCTTTGTTCAGGTGGGCAGGCTGGCAGTAGGAACAGAAAAGGGAGACCAATGACCAAATTGTTTTTTCTGTGGGTGTGTAGCCCACAGTTAGCCACACTTCTGAGGTAAACTACCAAGCTCCTAACATCCAAGGAAGGATTCAGTCATCTTGGGAGTGGACAGAATGGTGCACTGTGGGAATGCTGGACATCACCCCCTGGTACTTTCTGGGCATAAATATGGCACCTCTGGCACCCTGAACTTCGTATCACTACAGACATGGAGAAAGGCCCGAAGAAGGACTTCCCTGATGACACTTCTAACTGGATGAGTGAGGTTGCACCTGCAGCATTTTGACCTAGCAAAGAGAGGACTGTGCATGTTGCTCCTGGCTTGAGGAAAAGTTTCTCCTACGCCCAATATCAAATAAATGACTCAAAGGGACAATCTGCTGACCTCTGGGACCAGCACCAGTGCCATCAAAGCTGAAGTACCCCAACTCGGCAAGTCAATAGCCACTTCTGGAAAAACACTGCTGACCACCACTGAGTACCCCAAGAGACTCATCTTCAGTGACCAAAAGTTGCACCTGAATATGCCAGACCCAGGATTGTCATCTGAGTCTAGATTGGTCACCCAAGAGGATGCCTAGCCTCCACCAAATGATACTATTGGTCCCTCCATGACTGGAGACTTTCTGCTGAGGAACCCAAACCTCTGTGACCAAAGATTGCCCAACCTGACCCAATGAACAAGGAGTAACCGCAAGGACACCCCTATTGACCGTACAGCACCTGGGTTGAGCTAAAAGTTTTGCAAATGAGCCTGACTGGCTCCAATCAGTTTTTGCATGTGTGTTACATGATAAGATCTCACAACCATATCATAATCTACACCCAAACCCTATCTAAAGTACTCTTCCTCACCTACACACACACAGAGCAATCTGACACTAGTTCTCTGTCACCCCATATGGGGGTAATATAGGCAATCCCCCGACTAAAAAGTCTGGCACCACTCATAAATATCGAACCTCCAGAGCCACTCATTAGGACACTTCTGGACCTCTGTACATTACAGAGAAAGGAATGCCCTGACACCAGAGGACTGCCTTGCTGCTACCAGAGGATTGCCCTGCTGCTTGACGACTGCTTAGTGGTCTGGAAAGGAAGTCTAGAAGGCTATCCTGAGTGACTCCAGTAGTCAGTTGGCAGACCTCCTGTCTGAAGTTCAGGGACACAACAAGCTCTAGAGGCACCCATGCAACTGCTCAGCTAACCTGTTGCATTGGACCTTCTTGGGCCTGCAACTGGACCTGCCTGTACTTTGCTGGAGTGAGTTACAGAACCCCAAGTGCCTCCTCATGTTATGGACCCTTTGTTGGCATCAGTTGAGCTCCTCCTAATAGGAAAGGTGAAATCCTAATGTTTTGGGCTCTCCGCGACTGCGAACATGCCCGTTTGCTCTAAAACTCTGCCGCCTGCAATGACCATCAAAGTGAAGCTCCGGTGAACCTGACTTTTCGTGCTGAAGCGTCCACCAGTTATGAATGCCAACCAAAGATCTTCACTTTGCTCTACCACAAGCAATGACTATCCGCGACGCCTGACCAGATCTTCACGCTATAATGATGGTCATCTGTGACACTCTCTCTGCTCCGTAGGGCCCTCCTCCACTGCAAATGGAACTCTTCACACCAGACTTTGAGAAGGCAACTTTTTCAGCAGGACTAACCTGGTCGCTGTATCCGACCTGCACTCTATCACAGTTGCCCTGAACTTGTGACTTTCTTCTGGTCTAGCATGACCAGATGACCACAAATGGCGCTTTGTGCTTTTGTGCACTATATGTACCTAAAACGTTTAAAATACATATCTCTGGATCTATTGATTGGATATTTGCTTTGCTTCATCGCATTTATTAAATTTTACTCTTTGTCTAAATTGGTTTCAGATTTTTCTTGTGTTGTATTTTTACTCTGTTACTGTTTTGGGTGCTGTATAAATACTTTACACGTTGCCTCTAAGTTAAGCCTCACTGCTTGAAGCCAACCTACCAGAGTGGTGAGCATAGGTTAATTTAGTGACTTTTGTGATTTACCTGGACAAGGACTGTGGTTGCTACCTGAGTGAGGCTTTCACCCCGCTCAATCAAAAACCCAATTTCTTACATCAATCAAGTATCTTTTATTCAAAAAGCAAGAGATTCCAGATTTATCCATGTCTTTCCATTCTTTGATTCCTTGAAAATTGTATTTTCATGACATTCATTTGCAGACCACCCACAGGTACTGCATTATATTGGTCATAAAACTCACTCTCTTGAGTAGCTTGTTGAAACCCAAAATGTCTCTAATTTGTGCCAGGATCTTCCAAAGATTAAGACCCTGAATCAATCAATCAGAGATTTTTAAAGCATAGCAAATCACGAATAAGGGTCACAAGGCACTGAGGTTGCTGCTAGCTGTGTGGTGATCCATTAATTCGAACAGCCAAGTCTTGAGCCCGTTCCTGAATTGCTGGGGTGCAGGGGAAGGTCATTTCAAGCTCTGGCCACCAAGGGTGAGAAGGAGTGCCCTCCACTAGTGCTTCAGCAGATCCGAGGTTGTCTGCAAGGAAGAGGGAGGCAGATCGTAGGTGTCTGGTTGGTTGGTTGAAAGTTTAGTATTTGATGAAGTAAGCTGGTCCTTCATTGTGCAGGGCTCTGAACATACTTCCATTGTGGCCGAGAGCCCTGCTCATTATCTGGGTCTGCTTTATATCTTTTGTCTTCAGATTAATTCTGTGCAGACTTCACTGCCTGTTTAATAAAGGATTCCAGGTCTCTCCTGGAAATCTGGATGTCCTCCTCTGGAAGAACCACATAAGCCTGCTGGCCAGTTGTTTTGCATACCTCCATATTTCAGGAAGAATAACACTGCACTAGAGCAGCAGTTCGACCTGTTTAAATATTGTTGTTTGGAGATCAAATCTCGCTATGCAAGATTTTGGTCTCCAAGCAAATTGTGGTGCCTTTCCCCTTTGTGTGGGCCATCGAAGATGGCACCCGATCCAAGGCAGGAGTCAAGACACAGCACAATCTTCACTGACCCACTCTCAGGCTGATATTCTGTTCCTCTTTCCCCTAGTCCAGTATTTGAGCGAGGAGCTCACTGTTGAATTGTGCTTATACTGCACCACTTGCCCACCAAAAATAGCACATTTAACACAGTGAGTAAATACACTACCCCTAAAATAAAATAATAATTTCAAAGGAATTGCATACCTGGCAGAAAGAAAACAAATGGAAAAATAGGAAAGGAAGTGGGAGGTTGTATGCCACTATCGGGATATGGGCATAGAGAGGGGACTGTAAGATATTTTAATAGCTCTCTTTATGTGGTAAAATTCTGTGTGGGAGGTGGGTCCCCTTAATGTGGTCAGGACTGGGATGAGAAGGATGGATGATGGCTTGTGATCAGTTTTGCACTGCATGTCTTCGGCCACTCACTTGATAACTTTCCTAGATAATGTTCTATTACTTACCGGTAATCTTCATTACTCCTGGTCCTGTTGTCCTCATCCCATTCATCACTAATTAGAGATAACAATCTCCACAACAGAAAAAAAGAGGATGAGGGATGCTGGGATATCGCCTCCCCACCCCCTACCTTTGATAGTACATAAGCTGTACTTACCCAGCATTCCGCCTGCACTATCAAGCCCCAACAGAAGGCCAGAGGCACGGGAGGGTGAGAGGGGTGTGATGAATGGGACGAGGACAACAGGACCAGGAGTAATGAAGATTACCGGTAAGTAATAGAACTTTACACCCAGGTCCCTCTAGTCTTCGTCCCATTCATCACTAATTGGAGAATACCAAAGCAGGCAAATGTCGGCCCTCTGAGAACCGTATAGAACCAACAAAGGACATAAGAAGGGATAAAAACAAACAACCCAGCACCCCAAACAAGGAAAGATGGAGACAAAAACACAAACAGATCCAACCGCGAAGACCCAGATGAATCCGAGGTAGAGCGCAACCCAGAAAGGAAGCAAACAGCGCCAGACGGCAGGAGCAGAGGAAGCCCCGCAAGCCCAAGAAGGGGAACAGACAACACAAATCCCAGAAGAAAAAACAACAAAAGTCAGGAACAGACAACGTGTGATACCAGCCCAAAAAAAGGAACACCCAAGAAGGAAAACCCCTCCAGGACAAGGGCCAACCACAACCGCAAAAGACACAGGCACAGCCCAGAAAGAAGAGGCCGACCAAGACCGCCAGAACATGAGAACCCACAGCAAGGAAACAGTGCCGGACCCCCAAAGGAACTCAAAAAGAAACCACAGGAACAAGGAAGAGCAGAAAAACCAAAACCATGCCCAGGCCGAAAAAGACAAGAAGGGCACCACAGCCCAACAACCGTGCAGGACCCCGAGATGCCCAACCAAAAAAGAGAGCCAACCAAGGGAGCACCACAAAGGAGAAAAGTGACCAAGTAGCCACTGCCAGAGACACACACGACCCAAAACACTGCACATCCATCGCCAGAAACTGGGGAAGCCCCCTACAGCGCATACCATGCCGGATACAAACCAGACAGAGAGCTGTCACAGAACCAGAGAGGAGAGGAAAGGGAAGGATCCCAGGCCACACCACAGGAAACCCTTAGGGAACGCGAAACCCTTACCACAGGAGGGAATCAGGAACAAGCAAACCCCAACCGGAGCCCTACCAGAAGGCAAAGCAGAAACAGGGCCACAATACCACTGGAGGCAAGAAGCCCCAAGGACACCAGGGCCAGGGGACCAACAGGGCCCCCACCATCCAGGAACCCCCTTGGACAACAGGCACAAGAGGGGAAGCAGACCATGGAGACAGAAAACAACAGCAACTCCAGCCTCCGCCTCCACAAAGAGATGAAAGAACTGGAGAGATACCAGGACCCGAAGGACCAAGAAAAACACCTACACCCGGGAGTCTGAACTCACCACCAAGGCCGCACCACCGTAGGGAGCGCACCAGAGTAGGACAAAACCAGCCCGAAAGCACAAGTAGGGGCAGCAATGGCATCCAAGAGAAGGCCCAACTGACAGGACCAGCAGGGGGACCGACAAAAACCCAGAAGAAGACCAGACAGGCCAAGGAAGAGGCAACCGCAGGGGGACAAAGAGGGGTCAGATGCCAACCCCCTGCAAGAGACCCAAAGAGGCACCCCCAATGACATGATGCTAGCACACACATGTCCATGTCTCCTTCACACATGCATCGTGTCCAATGTGTACTCACCTGTTGGTCTGGAGGTCCATACAGCAGTCTGTACTGGGGTAGGACCCCTTCCACCAATCGCTCCAACTCCTCCGCAGTGAAGACAGGGGCCCTTTCCCCAGTCACACAGGCCATGGTAGGTTCCAGACACAGGTCACAGAGGCATGCGCAGTGTAGGTGTTCTCCTGTTGAAGGTCAGGAAACAAGTGAGGAATCTGATGGAAAATGGCAGTCACGTCCACGGCGGTGTACACCGTCACCGCTGGCGCTGATCCCCATTGGCCACTGTACTCCATAGAGCCCCATATTATCCAATGAGGAATTGCACGGCGGTGAAAGACCGTCCGTCACTTCGCCCAACGTCGGTGGAGTTACCTCACTTCCACCTGTCCCTAAATACAGGACAAGCGTCGCCATTTCATGGTGGTGGACAATGATCATATCAACCTTAACTGCGTCACAGCCTAGATTAGCACATACCTCGCTATTGCCACTGTTCCATCACATAAATGCACTATGTACACTGAGGTTGTGGTTCCATTATTCAAATTGTGACTGCCTACTCACTCTTGTGTCCCTTAGATACCTGCAGCAGCAAATGAATAGTAGGAGGAGACAAACACCAGTGTACAGACCCCTTGTTAACTTGGCTACACTGGAGGACAGGCACAATATAGTCACCTATAAACTGGACAGGGCCACAATCACAGAGCTGTGTGCCCAATTGGAGCCTGACCTGATATCTGTTATCCGTCATCCGACTGGGATCCCCACTCATGTGCAAGTGCTATCAGTGCTCCATTTCATGGCAACTGGTTATTTCCAAGTGACAGTGGGCTTGACAGCAGGAATGTCACAGCCAATGTTTTCAATCGTGCTGGCAAGAGCTTTGTCTGCCCTGGTGAAACACATGTGCAGCTACACAGTCTTCCCCCATGTGGAAGATTTGGCACTATGAAGGCCGGATTTTATGCAATGGGACATATCCCCAATATTGTTGGAGCGATTGACAGGACACACATTACGTTAGTCCCCCCCGCCAGAATGAACAGGTGTTCAGGAATCTGAAGAGTTTTCACTCACTGAATGTGCAAATGGTGTGCCTGGCGGACCAGTACATCTCTCACGTCACTGCTAAGTATCCAGGGTCAGTGCATGCCGCCTTTGTGCTGAGGAATAGCAGCATCCCAAATGTGATGGCCCAACTACAGAGGCACAGGGTGTGGCTAATAGGTGAGCCATGGTCCCCACCCACTGTATGTTAGTGTATGCCTTCAGGTGTCATCCCCATTGCATTGTGTGAGGCTACATGTTGCAGGCCTCAATGCAGGTGACTCTGGCTTCCCAAACCTATCGTGGCTGCTGACCCCTGTGAGAAATGCCAGGACAGGGGCTAAGGAACATTATAATGAGGCACATGGGTGAACCAGAAGGATCATCGAGAGGACCTTCTGGCTCCTGAAGGCCAGGTTCAGGTGCCTCCATCTGACAGGTGAATCCCTGTGCTACTCACCCAGGAAGGTCTGCCAGATAGTATTGGCATGCTGCATGTTGCACAACCTGGCCCTCAGATGGCATGTACCTTTTCTGCAAGAGGAGGAGAATGGAGATGCCCTGTGGCAGCAGTGGACCCTGAGGACAGTGAGCATGAGGAGGCAGAGAATGAGGATAAGGACAACCGAACATCAGTTATACGCCAGTACTTCCAATGACACACAGGTGAGACAGTGCCACTGACCCTTCCTCTGACTATTGATGTTTTCTGTGTGGCTGTAGCATGATAGCATTAACTTCCATTGCATCTCAACTTACTGTCACCTATGGCTTGTTGGTGAGCTAACAACTGTGTACTGATGTGATGACTACAGACAGCTATAGGTCCTTATTTCTATGCTCTCACAGTGTTCAGATCATTTGCACTAGATATGACTGTTTCCATAAATGCACATTTTCAACACATAAAATACTAGTAGTCAAGTTGTGTTCAAGTGTGTTTATTGTAGTGCTATGAAATTGAGGGAAAAGTGCAATGGAATGGGGTAATGATGGAGGAAAGTCCAGGGTATTGTTTCAGTCTGTTTGTAGCACAGGCCCAGTGTCCATGGGGCCATAGGAAGGGGAGCAAAGGCAGTTAAAAGTGGACAAGCTGACAGTGTAGAACACAAGGGGGAACAATCAGGCAAGAGTCTCTGGCTTCTGTCTGGGTTGCAGGGAACGTTTGCGGGGTGGTTCACCTTCTGCACGGGGAGGGGTGCTGGTGGCCTGTGGGTCCTGTGGAGGGGCCTTCTGCCCACTAGCTGCAGCAGAAGTGGAGGGCTGGTCAGTGGACTGGCTAGGGGTAGGGGCTCGCTGCTGTGCTGTTGCTTCCTTCATGATGTTGGCCATGTCTAACAGCACCCCTGCTATGGAGATCAAAGTGGTGTTGATGTCCTGCAAGTCCTCCCAGTCCTCCCTGATACTGTTCCTCCTGCAGCCGTCTGTTCTCCTGTATGTTGTCAAGGATCTGGCCCATTGTGTCCTGGGAATGTTGGTAGGCTCCCAGGATCTCGGTGAGTGTCTCCTGGAGAGTCGGTTCCCGGGGCCTGTCCTCCCCCTGTTGCACTGCGGTCCTCTCAGTGTCCCTGTTGCCCAGTGCCTCTGTCCCCTGAACAGTGTGCCCACTACCACTGTCCCCAGGTCCCTGATTGTCTTGGGGGCAAGGAGTGGACTTGGGGCCCTGTACAGGTGGGCATACTGCTGATTGATGTGTCCTGGGGACAGAGGTGTGGGTATGCTGGGTGGGTGTTGTGGGGTTGGATACAGATGGGGGAAGCTCTGTGGTGGACTGTGAGTGGGCTGGGGTGACCGACTGTCCAGTGGTCCCTGATGGGCCAGGTTGTTGGTCCAAATCCTGAAGTCCAGAGTTGCTGTCATCAATGGGGGCATCTTCTGTTGGGCGACTGGATAGTGGTGGCACCTCCTCTCCACTGGAATTGGCCGGGGCACCTGTGGGGATGTAAGTGATGTATTATGTGTCATGTCTGTGAAATATTGTATTTCTCTGGCTTCCCCTCTATCATTGCTGTTTCCCTACCACCTTTGTTTGTGTATGGTGATGCATTATGGGATTGTTAGTTTCCCTATGCTGTGCATGCTTTAGTGATTGTTGTCCATGCAGGGCTGGGAGGGCTGTCCATGCATTGGTATGGCATGCAGGATTTGGCATTGAGGTTAGTCATATGTGTAGGTGCAGTGTGTGGGATGGAGTGGAGTGATGGGTGTGAGGGTGAGGGGGTGTGATGGCATGCAGTTATGGGGGTGATAAGTAGTAAATATTGACTTACCAGTATCCAGTCCTCCGGCTACTCCAGTGAGTCCCTTAGGATGCAGTAATGCCAAGACTTGCTCCTCCCATTCTGTGAGCTGTGGGGGAGGAGGTGGGGGTCTACCGTCAGTCCTCTGTATGGCGAGCTGATGCCTTGCTGCCACTGAACGTACCTTTCCCCGTAGGTCGTTCCACCTCTTCCTGATGTCATCCCTTGTTCTTAGATGCTGTCCCAGTCATTTACCCTGTCCACGATTCTCCATCATACCTCCATCTTCCTGGCAATGGATATTTGCTGTACCTGTGCTCCAAATAGCTGTGGCTCTACCCTGACAATTTCCTCAACCATGACCCTTAACTCCTTATCAGTGAAACGGGGGTGCCTTAGTGGGGATATGGGTGTTGTGTTGGTGAGAGTGTGTTGAGCAATGTGGTGGGGTGTGTGATGTGGGGTGTGTGAGGGATGTATGGGTGTATGTGGTGCGTGTGTCTAGTTGTCTCTGTGCTGTTCGTGTCAATCTCCTGGCAGTAATTGTTGTTCATAAAGGGTTGTGGGTAATGTGGATGTGTGTTTTATGGTGCTGTGGGTGGGTGGGTGTGGTGTGTGTATGAGTGTCAGGTGTGTATTTTTAGTATTGGCCAATGTAGTGTTGTTTTGTATGTGGGTGTCCATTCTGGGCGCGACGATATGTACCACCAATGGTTTACCGCCATTGAATGTTGGCTGTGGTGATTAGTGGGTCATGATGTGGTGGGCGTTGTTCTGTTGGTGTAACGTTATGGGTGTTGGTACCGCCACTTTAGCACTGACCTTTAGGCTGGCCGTTTTGTGGATATGGCTGTATTCTGTCGGATTGGTGGGTTATATGGGGAATGGATATTTACCACCACCGTGGTACGTTGGCAGCCGTCACTGTGGCAGTAAGCGGAATTTACCAGCAATGTCATAATGAGGGCCAAAGTGCATTATATTAAAAAGATGGACATGTGTTTTATTAACTTTACATGTCTTGCCAGTAAAAACCCTGCATTTCTGTTTTTACTGTGGAAAGGCCAGTAACCCCATTGGTGAGTATTGAGTTGCACGCTGACCACTCAGCAGTGCTAACTTCCAAATGGGACTACTAAATATGGTACTTCAAGGTATCGCACAAATCATTACATTAAACCTGACATGTTGCTCAATTTGAATTTAATGTAACATTTGCACAAATTACAACTTTAGATTGTTGTCAGTTTGTTGCCCCAAAGGTGTCAGTAGCCATTTACAGTTTAACACAAGTTGGTGTTCTTAAGACAGCCTTCTGCTCTGAAGAGGTGTGAACAATTCTCAGGAAGGGGAAAGAAGGATCCGCTAAGGGAAGAGGTGTGACCTCATCTTGGCAGGATGGCCAGAGTGAGTGTGAGCCCAGAAGGTGAGCTTTCTAGAGGAGTCTGCCTTTGAAGTCCAAATGGTAGTCACATGTGGAAGGGGCTGGTCAATTTCAGTTGTATCAGACAGGCTGGCATCTTGGGGATAGATGGAAAAGATGTTGTCAAACCAATTTTTCAAGGGCCATGGATCCCCACGTAGCCACATCTCTGAGGTGGACTAGGGAGTGCCACACACCAAGAGAAAGGTAAGGTTCTGCCTTGTTCTTAGTGGGCAGAATAGTGCATTCCAAGCTAGCTAGATGTCAAAGAAAATTGTCATCAGGTGGAAGAGAACCTAGTAGCTCATTGGTTGGGTAGTCACCATATTCCGATAGGCTCGTAATAGGCATAAAATTGAAACTTGGCACCCAGTTCTCAGGTCACATCTGGATTGGAGAGAGGACTGAAGAAGGACTGTCCTGCTGTTCCCTAGACCCAGCAAAGAGCAGCTGCACCAAAGGCTGGAATGCACTTGCTGCATCTTGGGCTAGCAAAGAAAGAACCATGCCTGTGTGTTCTACTTCTGGAAAAGTCATCCCTGAGCCCCTAGAAAGTGAAGGGGACTCCAAACGTTAGTTGGATGACTCCCTGTTACAGCCACAGGGCCCCAAAAGCTAAGAAGCCTACCCCCTTGAGAACCCATCACCAAGAAGCTTGACTGTCATTGGATGCCGAGGTGCAGCCTGGGAGACATAATTCCATACCTCAAAAGTTGCACCCAAGTCGACTTGACCCAGGAGATTCATCAGTACAGTTGGTTGCCCACCCTAAAGTTACTACAAGTTATAGGGGAGCACTGGCTTTGCTGTAACTAGAAACCAGTAGACCACTGGCATCTGGGGTTCTGCTGGACTTCACCCAGACTTCATGAAACCTGAACCTCTAAAGCCAAAGTTGCCCCCATGCTCGTTGACCAAAGGGTGGCAACAGGAAGACTCCCGATACCGGCTCAGCATCCTTGTGCATGTTCAGTATCTTACATACCCTGGATCAGGACCATTCTATTAACTTCTAATGCCGTTCAGCCATAGACAAAAAGAACAGATGATTGACCGAATGCTGATCAATGCAAACATTCATCCCCAGTCACAGATCTGGGTTTAATCCATCATTTGTAACTCACCACACCATCCCAGTTTGGACCCAGCCAAATGCAACTCTGTCTTGACCCTGCTCCCTTTGGTAACAGTCCAGCCTGAGCTGCCACGGTAGGTCCACCCTGAACCTGAAACAAGCATTGTGGTACAGGTTTTGGGGTATCACTCTTTATCAGCCAGGCTAGCTTGAATCTAGTGGTACAGTAAGCAAGGGACCCACATCTGGGCATACCCTTCCCACTTAGGGTAACCAAATCAAAAACAACAGATGATAGATGGAATGCTGACCAATGCAAAAATTCACTTCTTGTCCCAGATCTGGGTTTAATTTATCATTTTTAAGCTCCACATGCCACACCAGTTTGGACCCAGCCATATGCAAATCAGTCTTCAACCTGCTCCCCTTGGGAACAGTCCAGCCCAAACTGCCAGGCCAGGTCCCCCCTGGATCAGAAGCAAGCATCCTGGGACCGGTTTTGGGGTATCACCCCTCATCAGCCAGCTGAATATGGCAACCTGAACATGACACTCTGACTCCCCAGGAACATTGTGGAAACAGATTGTACCCTTTCGTTGTGTTACTCATGCATGCCAAGGTGAACACACAAAAGATATGCAAACTGATATTTCAATATATTTATTAAAACAAGTGTAATCTTGCATAAAGCAAATGAGCTGTGATAATTAGGCTTATGAAACAAAGCAAAGTAACCAGCATAATAAAAATGGTGAAAACAATGAATAATCCAAACATGGTAAATGTGCCCTGGAAATGCTAGAGGTTCTCACAGTTCCTACCTAACACTACAACTATGTTGTGCACATAGCGGTTGTACCCTTCTGCCTGGCGCGTTCTAAGGGATTAGCCCCAAGCCCATACTTGAAGACAGACAATTTCATTTTCTGCCTTCCCCAACCTGAGAGGAAACAATGTTGGTGTTGCTCAATGCTTGAGGAGGTTTTTCCTTTGTGGTAGTCAGAGGGGATAAGGAACTACCCAGGAGTCCTCGAGGTCTATTTTGTAGGATCAGCCACATGATGCAATTTGACTTGATCAATGGAGACAAAATATTTTTCTTTACAACCAGCGAGCAGTGGCAAAATCACAGTTCTGGTACCTTGAAATCCAAGGACTTGCACCAGTGTTTGATATGATGGGCCACGTTCTTTCTTCGTTGCACGCTTTTCTCAAACTACATCCCCACCTTTTGGAATCCATCCAGCAGGTGCTGGTTGGTCCCCCACTCCTACAGTGGTAGCATACAAAGTGGAACACCCACCTTGGAAGTTTTAGAGTTCCTGTAAGACAGTGAGACCATCACTTGTGTAAGGACCATCAAGATCTAGGACACATATTTGAATGCCAAATAGAACTTTATATGGATTACTGCCACCCAAAGATCTTATTTAATGCTCTCTGGATGCCATAAAGATGGTGGATCCAACTGGGACATAAGCCTAATACTCTAGCTAGCTGTTATGGGTTGCTTCATGTTATGGTTCTTCCTCCCTCCTCCCCACTATTGAATTTCCCCCTGGGATGATGGGGAGAAGAATAATGCACAGCCACACCCAGGGTTCACTTGATATCACTGTGTGCTTTAGATGTAAAAGCAGAGCCCTGGTCCAAGTGGAATGCAGCTACTGCATATGTCCCAATGAAAACTTTAAAATATTTGTTAACAGTGTGAGCATCAGCCAATTGCTGTGGCCACACCCTGAGAAATCTGGAGCAGGAATCTACAGCAAGTAAAATGTATTTAAATGCACCATCCGAATTCGGGGTTGCCGCAAAGGGATAGATATACACACTGCAGATGTTTGCTTGAAACTAAGAGGGGTGTCTGCAGTGGACATTTAATGGTTGAACCTTTAATTTATTGGCAAATGTCACAGTTAAGGATTTACTGCTTGATTTAGATCTTGACAGCGTTACTGCCAATCCTTGCCACTGAGAGCCCGAAAAGACTGTCAAGTCAACAGTGTTCCACCCACCATATTCAGATGTATTGCGGCTGAGCCACAGACTACCACAACAGAGTGCTCTTCTTAGCCATCATGCAAGCGGGTTCCCGCCTGCAGTATTTAGATGTTACAGTTGTACAGGCGGTTTCCTGCCGGCGGTTTGCTGATGGAGCGAGGATTTCGCTGGACTCAATGGATATCGGGCAGTGGCCATGGAATACATGTAAGTCTCTCACACACGCACTCTAGCCTTCACATATGTGTACCCCTGCATCACACATGACACACCACGCCACATACACACCAATATCCATTGCCATTGCACCACAACACAACACAACATGTAGAAGTCACAAACACACAATGGTCTGCATCCATCACACAACATACACACACTTTTGACGCTGCACCTACAAACGACATAACCACAACTAAATACTCATCTACAGAAAGACATGCACACACAGCAGAACTACACACATCACTATGACTGCCACAAAACAACACTCACCTGAATGTTGCATTCAGCACCACAGCACGACACAGCATACACAACAACGTCCTTGCCATATGCAAGTGGCACACATATTGACACAACCACATCACCTAGTACGTCTCCCTCCATCTCACCCAGCCAATTGCATATCACACACATGCAAGTACTGACTCACACACACAGCTCAATGCACAGCATGACAGGTGCAGGTCCCATTGCAATGTGGATACAGTTGACAAGTGTGATTCTACTGTCATTGTAGAGCCAGTTTATACAGACCATGCCACCAATAGCATTTTTGTAGCAAAGAAACTGCACCCGCCACATAAACATGGGCAAATGCTGCCTCCCTTGTGTGCTGCTGTAATTAATTCCAGTCTGCGGTCCTTGTTTGGGATCACCCACCCCTAAAATGGTTACATAAGCAATTTTTTGGGCACTTAAGTGGTAGAATATTTTGGTGGATATGCTTAAAGGAAATAGGTTCCATTAGCCAAAGCCTTCACAGCAGCCACCCGTGTATGGGAAGGAGTAATCACAACTACAGTAGCAGCAATGACTGTAAATATTCTTGCCTCATCAGCCACTGAATTCCCTACAACATGTATTTCAACACCTTGGTGACTCAATGTATGTATTACATTAACCCACGGCAGACGCCCTTTAAGTTCTGCCAACTTTTCCCAAAGCACTTTATGCTTGATACTATTTCCTTTAGAGTCTTTAAATCCATTGAGGTGCCAATGATGTGTTTGCCTTAAAATACGAGACACAGTAGTGAAATCACACACTATCATAGGTCCTACACATAATAAAGGCCACACAATCAATTTGATCTTCAGTAATATAATGAATCTTAAGGTCTCTCCTCCTATCCCCCTAACTTGGACAGACCACTTTCTAATCGAATTTAGTCTTCCCATTCAGCAAGTGGGTAAATCTGCTCCGACTCCAGCCCAACCTTATAGACGTTGGCATTCGCTTAATGTGACGGAATGGCTCAATATTTTAACTAAAACTAAACCCACTGTGAATGAGAATCTGAGTAATACCATTGATTCCATACACACCTGGATCACTAATAGTTTAGACAACCTCATACCTTTCACAGTGAGGTGGGGGTCATCGACTAGAAAGAAGAGGGAACCCTGGTTTTCCCCTCAGAAGCAAGCCCTTAATAGGGACTGCAAAAGGCTGGAAAGGAGATGGAGAAAATCATATAATGCTTCCGATAAACAAGAGTATAGGAGAGGCATTAGACATTTCCATGGGGAAATTAAAACAGCCCAAAGAATTTATTATTCTGAAGTTATTGAACAGAATGCTAACTCTCCCAAAGCAATCTTTCAGGTGTTAAAAGACATTGCTTATCACAGCTTTCGCCAGAAGGGGTAGAAGCCTCCCTCAAGCATAGCAATGACTTAGCCTCCTTTTTCCAGGATAAAATCACGGATATTTATGCAGCCTTTCAGGCTATCCATATGAGTCAGCCACACTTGGAGCCTCCATCCTGTAATAGGTCGGCCAGGCTCTCAGACTTCCTTCCAATAACATGCGATTGTGTTATTAGAGCTATGGGCACCCTTAAATCAGGCTCTCCGCTTGACCCTGCCCCTCCGAAGGTCCTAGCCCTAGGATCATCAATAATTGCTCCCATCCTTACCGAAGTCTTTAATCTGTCATTGGAGAGGGGCATTTTTCCTGCTCAATGGAAACATGCGATTGTGAAACCCCTTCTCAAAAAACAAATCTAGATCCCTCAATTTTACAAAACTATAGACCCATCTCTTTGCTGCCAGCATTTGCTAAAACATTAGAAAAGCATGTAAATATCCAGTTGTCCAACTATCTTGAGGACAATAACATCTAAAACCCTTCACAAATGGGCTGTAGACCATCCCACAGCACCGAATCGGCTCTGATTGCTGTGATGGAAGGGGCGACATGGCGCCTTGATGATGGACAAGCATCAGCAATAGTGCTACTGGACCTGAGCGCCAACTTTGATACAGTGGATCATAGTATTCTTCTCTGTTGGCTAGAAGAGATAGGTGTTACAGGCGCGGTATTAGGCTGGTTTAGTGAGTTCATAAATGTACGATCAGGCCAGGTACTGGATAGATCCTTCTACTCACAAAGTTTCAATAGTAGATGGGGTGTACCTCAGGGCTTCTCCCTTTGCCCTGCATTATTCAATGTATATATGCGGCCTCTTGCTAAGGTTGAGGAGCCATTCGGTCTCTCTCTTATAACCTACGCCGATGACACATAATTGGTGTTTTCTTTGACCTCTAACCAAAATTCTTTAGATACTTCATTGGGTCCTGGCCTGTGTGCTATTTCCCACTGGATGTCAAAACGTAAACTGAAACTTAATACAGACAAAACGGAGGTCATGTTTTTGGGCCCTCAAGTTTTACTATCGCCATCCTCTTCTGCTCTGCCTTATTTGAGAGAGCTCCCAGTTCCAAAGGAATATATTAAGAGCCTTGGGATTTGGCTTGACCCATGGCTAGCCATGGACCAACAGGAAAAGAAAACCTCAGCGGTGTGCTTTGGCATATTCAGACTTTTGAGGAAGGTGTTGAAAATTCTTCCCTTCATGGCCAAGAGACTAATTATTCAGGCACTGATCAGTTCCTGATTGGACTATGGGAATGCCCTTTTTTTAGGGTCCCCAAAGTATGTTAAGAGGAAGCTTCAAGTGGTACAGAATACGGCCGCTAGATTGATTTTCAATATCCCCAAACATGAATCTGATCAACCAGCTCTTCATACCTTGCATTGGCTCCCAGTTGAGCAGCATATCAAATTCAAGGCCTTATGTCATATACATAGGTCCTTACATTATAATGGCCCCCCACAATTTCGATCTCTGGCCACGTTTTACAAACCCTCGAGAAACCTCAGGTCCTCATCAGCAGCCTTAGCAGCAGTCCGCCTATAAAAAAGGCCAGATGGGGTAGAGCGGAGTGGAGGATGTGCGACGGGTGCAGTGGCACCCGTCGCGTATTTCAGTGTCTGCAAAGCAGACACTGAAATACAAAGTGGGGCCCTCTTACGGGGGCCCTGCAGTGGCATGGGCACTGCAGGGGCCCCCAGGGGCCCCACGACACCCCATACCGCCAGGAACAGGATGGCGGTATGGGATGTCAGCCGCCGCCGCCATGGAGGATTCTGCAGGACAGCGGAAAACCGGCGGGAGACCGCCGGTTTTCCTGTTCTGACCGCGGCCATACCGCCGCGGTCAGAATGTCCTGCGGAGCACCGCCAGCCTGTTGGCGGTGCTCCCGCCGACCCTGGCCCCGGCGGTCCGTGACCGCCGGGGTCAGAATGACCCCCATAATCTGCATGAGTGTCAGTCAAGGAAGTGGCCCATTGTACCAATCTAGGATGTAAGGCTTTTGCATTTGGGACGCTAGCCTTTGAGACAACCTCCAAGGCAGGAACGGGAGTAACCACAATGATGCATTTTCCCTGAGCCAGTGGTCTTTACTTAATGACAGCCATCTGCACTGCAGTCAGTGTTTTGCATTTCTGTATTGGAATATAATTGTGATTTATATGCAATCCGCACTGTTTTACCTTCATTGAATGAGCTATGGGCAAAGCCATTGGCACCCGGTATAATCTGGATTACCAGGTTTGCTTTGTATACACGTGTAAGTGTTTTGCTTCAAGCATGTCATTTTGTAATGATCTTGAGTATTTGTGTGTTTTCTGGTGTCCAATGTTTGCTGGAAAAAACTGGGCATATTGAATCCTACAGTGGTTTTATGCATTGTGCATAATCTGGTATATAAATTTGGCCAAAATTGAAAAATCCGAACAATGACTGTAGTTTTTTGATTGATTATGGTGGTTGTAACTGAGCACACTCCTCAAGGAAGTATGGTGCCAGGTTCTTCCCTTCATTTGATAACTCACATCCTAGGAACAGGATACTGAGAAAAGCAATTGTTTTTTCTTAAAGTTGAAGTTGTAGCCATGTTCTGCACATCCCAGAACAATGCGATATAATGTGGCTAAATTAGTGTTTAAGTTATCAGATATATGTCATTGACAATGGACAATCCTTCTGGATCAATATTATGTAATATTGATGTTACATTGGCAGAGAACAAGCCTAGACTGTTCTAATACCCCTGTGAAAGCTGGCAAAAATGGAGCTGGGAGTCAATTGCAGGACAAAGTGGTTAGATCCCTACTTTCAGGTGCTATATTTTGGCATAAAAACCTGTTGGAAAAATCCAGGGTTGTATTTTTTACAGACAATATTGTCTATTAATGCTGTACTATGTTAGTTTTGTATTGGAATGTAAGCCTGTGGCTATTTACATATCTGTAATCTCAGACTATTTTTTAGGAAGGTTGCGGCTTAGCTACTAGTAACAACAGATTGTTCATAGGAGATGCACAGAAGTCAGTTATTCCATGGTACTTGAGTTGTGAGAGAATGTATCTCCCTGGAGCTTTTGCTTCTTGTTTTATCCGGTATTGGGGTTGCACTTGTAGGCTGGACCTTATGGGTCTTATATGATAAGGCAAATCTTTATCCCAGCGCACATGATTGAGGTATAGTACAGGGGCTTGTGCAGAGCCCAGTCTGAAGCATATGCTTATTTTACTTACTTTGGAATGAGAATAGAGAAAGAGGGTAAAATAACATTTTCCCCTTGTGGGAAGGTTCGAATAAACTCCCGTTGGCAAACTTTTTCAGCCAAGAGAATGTCATAACTAAGTGTTAGTTTTTCCCAAAAAATTACTTTAATTGTGTGCATTATGTTCCCTTCAAGTAGTATTTTTAATTTGTATACTCTGTCTAGAGGGGCAACTCTCCTGTCTGGGGTTTCAACTTCTATGTAGTTGTTAGTTGCTCTCGCATCGAGAAACTCTTGAAGATTATAGCAAACTATTATGACCTCTGCCATGCTGTCTAGTAGAGTCACTGCCCACATCCTGTTCCGCAGTAATGTTCTCTGTAGGTGTGGCATATTTTGTCGAAATTCATGCAAACTTATTTTTTTCATTTAGGGGTTTTGTTGAATACGTTTCTCTTCCTTTTTTAAGATGTCAGATGAGTGTTGTGAGTCCTTTTTCGGTTTCACATACTCTTCTTGTTTGCACTCTGACCACCTTGCTGTCTCACACCCTTTGTAGAGATGAATCCTGAAAGGAACGAGAAGGGCGTGTATCAGAATGCTGATACCTGTCAGGCTGTTTCAAATTATCATAGATACATCAAAATGTTTCAGAGATCCCCACCAGCGGAGATTCTCCCTGTGATTTTTATTTTGTCTTCATTTGATCTTTGTCCCAGCGATTTTAGAAGACTTTTGTGCTTGCTAGGTATTATCATTTACAGGATTACCTTTAAGATATGGCTTATTTGGTCTAGCCCCTAAATTATCAAAACCTGTCAATTCCTAGATTTCTGCAATATTTTTTGGTAACTCAAGCTCCTCATCTATTAAAAGATCTTGTGTAAGATGATGGCAAATGGCCAATGCTGCTGCTTCCCCTTTTATGTTTCCTAAGATAATTGAGGATATGTGGCAAAACTGCCAAGTAATCTCATCCCCAAGACCAGGGCCAGCCCCATATTAATTTTGTATCTGTTTCAACGCCTCTGGTAAAACAGCATGAGATGGTGTACTATCTGCTATGGTATATATTGGTGCAAAGACTGCACCCCATGTTGCGCAGTCATCAAGAAAGGGTACCATTCCAAGTGGCAAGCACATTGTGAGAATTTTATGTTAATCTTGTGGTCCTGTATGGGGAAACACTGCTTCAAGCTGGTTTGTTTTGTGAGATATCCAGAATGGAATTTCCTCCCATCTGGTGGGTACCTTGCTCAAAATAGAGTTAATAGGTACTGGCTTAATCCAAAGTGTAGCTAATTGTGGTTGGAAAACTGATCAGCCATTGCTGGGGCAGTATTTAAGGTGGACAGAACAAATTGTTTCAGGTGTCTATATAAACTAACTAGATTATTGTATAACAGACTTAGATCGGCTGCTGCTAAATTTTGTATGTTTGGATATGGTGTATAGGCAGCAAGAACTGGCCATGTGGCCCCGTTCAACAACATGTGGTAGGATGTCTTGGAACCACTTTTGATGTTCCTGATATGTTAAAGGTATTTCTAAGTATTGATAGGCTCTGTATTGGCCTAGTGGGTTGGCCATTGTATATGTATGAAATTTATTTCTGTTGGCACCGACTACAGGCAAGGTAGCCCATGAGTAAAATACTTCAGTTCTATAAGCATTGTGAGACTCTACCACGAATGTAACATCTCCACCCTCATTAACTAGCCCATTTTTGAGTAAATGCTGTGTAACAGTGTGTCTACAATTGACAAGAATGTTAACTGGATTCACCATTTTTGTGGATGGAATTCAGAGAAGGAAATATGAAATACTAAGTGGGGTATTCTTTTAAAGGTTCAAGCTTGAACAATCTATAGACAAATATAGGTTCTTGCTGAAGAGGATTTGATCCCTATCACTATTGATTTCTCCATATTGGGTGAATAAAGGGCACCTTGGGAACACAAGTAAAACTATTCATGAGACCTGTTAAATACGTACCTGACATTAATACATTGGCGGTGCCATGCTATATGGTTCCTACTAATATAATAGGATTGTGTATTTAGGGTGTCAGAACTTCAGACTATGGAAGACCAAGGGCCTGATATAGATCCTAATGGTGTTACTGCCAATCCGTGTCGGCTGCCGGCCCAAAAAGACTGTTGAGTCATTGGTTTCCACCCACCATATTCAGATGTATTGCGGCTGAGCCACAGACTGCACAACAGAGTTCTCTTTTTAGCCATCATGCAAGTGGGTTCCCGCCTGCAGTATTTAAATGTTACAGTTGTACAGGCAGTGTCCTGCGGCGGTTTGCTGATGGAGTGAAGACTTCGCTGGACTCAATGGACATCAGACACTGGCAGTGGCCATGAAATGCATGTAAGTCTCACACACACACTCTATCCTTCAAATACGTGTCCCTCTGTATCACACATGACACAACACACCACATACACACCAATATCCATAGCCATTCCACCACAACACAACATGTAGAAGTCACAAACACACAATGTGCATCCATCACACAATGTACACACACTATTGACACTACACCTACACATGACACAATCATAACTACATCTCATCTACAGAAAGACATGCACACACAAGCATAACTACACCCAACACTATGACTTCCACAAAACAACACTCACCTGAATGTTGCACGCAGCACCACAACACACAACACAACATACACAACAATGTCCTTGCTATATGCAAGTGACACACATACTGACACAACCACATCACTGAGTTTGTCTCCCTCCATCTCACCCAGCCAATTGCATCACAGATACATACAAGTACTGACTCACACACAGCTCAATGCACAGCATGACAGGCGCAGGTCCCCTTGCAATGTGCACACATGGATCCAGTTGACTAATGTGATTATTCTGTCGTAGGGCCAGTGACAGTGGGTTCTGTCAAGTCATGTCCAGCTGAAAACAGAAGTTAAATTGGTAGAAAAGTTAAGTTTTCACACCTGCCCCAAACATCCCGGTCAGAAGTGGAGATCGGACTGCCACTTTTTGCTTGGCGGTATGGTGCATCCAAATGTGCTTGGCGGGAAGTGTGGCTGGTGTCCGGCCATCAGCTGCACTTTCCTTTGGCACCGTTGACACAGATGAGAATCCTTTGCAAAGTTGGTGGGACTCGGGCAGGTTACAGTCTTTGGGACCACCAACATCTAAACCTAGCAGGCAGACCGCCATGATGGCAAATGGGTTTACAGCCGGAAAACCAATGGCCGGCCATTACCACCAACATCTAAATCAAGCCCTAATTCTGTCTGCACCATCAGAAGCTGTGAGCTGAATTCCTGACTAGCTTACCTGAACCTACTGTGTGAAAGGTGATTATGGCAACCTGAACATGACACTCTGATTCCCAAGGGAAGTTGTGGAAACAGATCACAAACTTTCATTGTACTACTCATTCATGCCCAGGTGAGTTTTTAATATACTTATTTAAACAGGCATAATCTTTCATGAAGCAAATAAACTGCGATAATTAGGCAGACCTTGGTAAATGTGTTCTAGAAGTGCTAGAGGTGTTAGAGGTTCCTACCTAACCCTAAAACTATACTGAGAGCAAAATCGATGAAAAAAGGTTAAATTGACATTACAGTTGGGTGAAAATGTCAGTTAAAATGTAACATTTTAAACTCATTTTAAAATTATTTTTGCTTCATTGCCTGTCCCATATACTAGAAGCATATTTAAAAAAAGGAGAATCTGTATGTTATAAAAGCATGAATATAAACTGGTTTCTTCAACATCAACATTGTTGTGACAGTTAAAAATTGTTTTGTGTTCCAAATTGTCACTTCTCCATGAAGCTCAAAGGCATTTTTAACGCATGCTATCACAATCAAAGCTGATTGATTTGAGAGACACCTGGTCGCCTGACTTTATGGAGACCTCCGAGTCCATGCCTAGGTGTTTCTACGGGCTGTGGGAGGACCAATTGAACTTAGTATTTAATGATAACAACTGGCAAAAGGTCCTCATTCCTAATCCTGCATAATGCATGCTTTCATTTCATTCAGACATGTATACTCCAAAGAGCCTACCTCACCCCACAAAGGCTGAAGGCTATATTTCCTGGGGCATCACTGAATTGTCCTAGGTGCCAGTCGAACCAAGCACACCTGATGTACATGTTATGGGGCTGTACACAGCTCAACTCTTTCTGGGCAGTTCTCTTGGTACTTACATGGCTCACAGATAGGCCTCTTGAACACTACCCTCAAGTGGTACTTCTTAGGAGTTACTCTTGGCTTCAAATGGCCAAACTTAGAACCCAATTCCTGGATCTTGCTCTACTACTTGTATATAAACGGTGTTCATGAATTTTTGCATGTATCATTTTTTATTCCTTTACATGTCCACTGTTGTTCTTCATTTATAGTGCTTATTATTTTACTAGTTAAGCAACCATCTTTAAGATCATCACAATGTTAGTCTTATTGTATATTTAACTCTTTGTCCTGATTTAATTCTCTGGGATGCTCTGTTTCTGAGGAGATGATATATTCTCAGTGTAACCTGTGAAGCATTATAACCTTATCTCTTCCCTGTGGATTTCTTGCAACATAGCCGAATCCAATAAAATTGACCTACTTTGCATTGTTCCATGCTCAAAAAAGAAATGCCCAAAAAGAAATGCCTGGCTACTAGATAGGTAAAATCTTTATTTGCAATGTCTCATATGAATATTCCCTTTTCTCTGTATGATGTTTTTCAATTGATGTGATCAGTGCTGTATTCAGTTATAAGCCACATAGGTGGTGTTAATTGTTTTTTTCTTTTTCTTTTAGATCTAAAATCTGGTATCTTTCCCTACTCTCTGTTTGCTATAGCATCTTTCAGAATAGGAACAGAATATCCTCTTCCTTTCAGTTGTTGGTACCAGGACTATTTTTCTTTTTCATAATCTGACTGTAAACTACAGTTTTCTTTGTCCTGCCTCTCCATAGGGGATGTTTTATTTTAATTCCTTGGGGTATGCAGTCTTAGCCTTTATTTCCTTGCTTCCTCCTGTTGCCTTACAATAAACCAGTGTAGGTAGGGTTCTGGCAATATCTACCACATTCAAGTCCAGAAAATGTATAGTATGTGTATTAATGTTTCCTGTGAATGTGAGGTTCAGTTCTGCATTATTGCATCTGTGTATAAATTCCATATTTTCTTTTTTAATACCAGACCAGATTATAAATACATCATCAATATAGCAATTCCAAGTCACCTCATGTCTCATTTGATTTTCCCATTAATCAATAGCAATGATCTTTTTTCCCACCATCTCATGTGAAGATTTGCGTAACTTAGAGCTATGTTGGTGCCCACTTCTTTCCCCCAGGCCACTCTGTACATCTTGGAAAACTAAAATGTTGTACCTTAGACAACTTTCTGACATTTCAATGATCATTCTGTTATGATGTGGAACGTGTATTGGTCTCTTTAAATATTGATTACATTCCTATTTTCCAACTTGGTGTCATAGATGTGTCCATGGTGACCGTCTAATGGTCATCATGCCATGGGTTGTTCTTTATGTTTAACTTAAAGTGTATGCTCTCTTGGATGAATGAGGAAAGAGATGTGACATGGAAGCCGAACAAATGGTAAACAAATTAAATTTGCTTCCAAATTATGACGGATATATAGACTGGTTACGACTTTCTACCAGATTCTTATAGATCTTTGGTAAGAAGTATGTATTTGGAATTATGGGTTCTTCACATCTAAGAAACTGATATTCATCTGTCTCCTGTAGGCCTTGCTCCCACCGGTCAAGTAAATTAGATTGTTGCTGTCTGACTGATAATTTGCATTTAGAATGATTGTATTTTTCATAGCATTTGATGTTGCTTAGCTGTCTTAAACCTTCCATAATGTACATTCTTTTGTCCTTTAAAACAATGTTGCTACCTTGGTTCACAGGTTTTATTTAAAAAAGAAACCCTTTTGCCAAGTCAGAAACATTCTTTCTGAGTCACTCCAAAGGCAGGGTGATGAATATTAAAAAGAGTACATGTCCCTTTTATGCTTTACCTGTCCTACTAGTGAAAACAAGAAATAATTGTTTTCATTGTAACAATACTGGTAGTCCCATGGGATAACATGTAGGTGCATTAGTACACATGGTAGGGGTTAACTTCCCTTTGGAACCACCAAATATAGTACTGAGAAGTACCAAATTAATTGTTCCATTAAACTTGTCTCATTGTGCAGTCAGATTTAAAGTAATTTTTTATTTAGAGAGACACCTCTTTCTTGTTGCAAAGGTGTAGTGGCAGTTTCTCATTAACTGCAGTGGTTGTCACCTGAGACAACCTGCCGCCCTCCTGCTATGAGGTGTGAGGTACTTCCAGAAACACGGAACACAAGGACTATTGGTGGGAGGAGATGTGACCTCCACCAGGATGGCCAAAGGGCTATGGCCACAGATAGCCCAGTTTTAAAGGAGCTACCGCCTCTGAGAGACAATTGCAAGCCACACCTTCGTTTTCTCTCTTCTTCGTGTAGGTAGACAGGCTGGGTCACCTCCAGATGGGGACAGACAATTACAGAATCAGATTTCCAAGAGGTGGCTAATTATGCTAGCCATATTGCCGTGGTCTGCCCATACCTCTATCACAGGGAAGAAGGATTCAGACATTTTGGTTTTGGGCAAAGAGATGCACTGTGGGATTGTTAATTTCAAATCTCACAGGAAATAATGTAAGAGGGATAGGGTTGCCCTGTGGGAATTCAAGCCTCATTGGCTAGGGGGTCCTCCTCACCCACAAACTCAAAATTGGCTTGAAAGTGGCGCCGATGGCTTCCAGCCTCAAAGCACTCCTGGACTCAGAAAAGACTGCACCTGCTGAACGTCTGGACCTCAGAAAGAAAGGCTGCACCAAGAAAGACTACACCTGCTGAACCAAGACAGGACTTCAGAAAGAGAAAGGCTGCTCCTACTACCAACTTCATAGTGAGATACCCCAGGGGCTCATGTCAAGGACTAGTGAGTGGACTCCAAGGGTTAGTTGGCTAGCCATACTCATAAATAAGTATTCTACTACCCACAGTACTGGGCCACAGTCTGATGAACTCAAGCCCTCTGACGAATAAACCTTAAGTAGTTTTTTAGGGACCCTCACCCACTCTACTGGTTTGATGCTTCATCACTGTGTTTCATTCTCGTCCCTATAAACCAGAATGGGTTCAACGATGTTTCAGGGAGCACTTTGTATATTGTTTTCTCCTACAGTGTCTAACAATATGGGGAAGACCTTGGGGGTCATTACAAGTTTGACCGACTAAAGACCGCCATGTTGGCAGTGGCGGTTGGACAGCTAACATGCTGGGGAAGAAGACGGTCAAATTATAACCATGGCAGTATTCCCAACAGAATACAGCCAAACCACAGCCGGCATCGCGAGTGCAGTCAAGCCACCACAGTTGACGGTAGCCAGCTGCAGGCCGGCGGACACCATGTTTCTGTCAGACATATTACAAGGCTTTCAACCTCGGTCGCACCACCACAGAAACCCTGGCAGGAACCAACTGTATAAAAGGAGACATTCACCTCCAGGATGCCATACACATCCAGAACTGCCATGGAACCAGAACTACACATCTTCCCACTGCTTCGCCTCGCCCGACAACTTTGGAACCAGCGACAACGACAGCAACCACAAGTACACATGCTTACCTGTCACTGTTGTATTAAGTCAAAGTACATACGTGCACACAACATACCAATAGGGAACGGGTGGTGGGGGCGACACAAACACGTAACCTCACACCGACACGCACACTCACACTCACACACAGCTACATACCTGCACGCACATACTCACAATACGGCCAACACACACACACACACACAGCTGAAACACACACCAACCCCCAAATAAACAGCACCGACACACACATCAACACACAACACCACCAACAGACACAACTACACCACAACCACAACACTACCAAAGTATTGATAAGCACCCACAATACATACCACCACTTGACAAATCATACATACAATACAACATACCAACACCAGAGAAACCACACACACAATCACACATCCAAACAACAAGGTATACGTCATAGCCCACAAACACACATGACAACGGATCTGACATACCATTCTCCACATACATACACTCATGTACACAGTACAACCACACAAAGGCATGCAACACTACAAATAACACATATCTACACAAAACAAACACCACACAATATCAACACAACAACATGTCTAAACAAACACATACCCATCACACAATACACATCTATCACTTGGGGACAAATGCACTGCACACAACCACACATGCTGCCCAGACACAACTGGTAGCACAAACACCACTCTCACAAATCTTACTCACATACGAACAAAATCAGTCAATACCAAAACTGCCCTAAGAAAATAATAGCAGGACAAAGATGTAACCTTTGAACCAACAATAGTTTGGCCGTGATAGATATCAATAGTAAAAAAGATATATATATATATATATATATATATATATATACATCATAATATACAAAGATAAAGGCCATGAGTCAGTCCAAATCTTACAAGTGCAAGTTGCACATATGTCACTTGTATCTGCCCTTAACTCCTGACTGCCATTTAACCTCCACAGGTAGAGGCATCAAGGGGGTGGCAGGCACCCTAGGGATTGGGGGGGTGGAAGGGAGGGTTTGGACTTAGAGTTAGAAGGGGGAATTTTGGGCTTGGGTTTGGGAGGGGCTTAGGTTCAGGCTTAGGGGAAAGTTGGGAACCCTTGGCAGGTGCAGACTTATTGGCAGGGGGAAGGGCATGGGTGCTTGCAGGGGAGGTGGTGGAGGTGGAAGGTCTGGACTTGGGGAGGGACACAAAGCATTTTGGGGTCACATGGGGTAAGAGAGGAGTAGGGAAAAGTTTTAACTCTGACACACGGGGGTGGTCATGGCAAAAGGGTTTGGGTGTGGAGCGAGACGGAGTAGTTGTCTCAGGTGTTTTGTTGGATATCTTGGGTGCAGGTGGGAGTGTGGGCATTTATGTTTCTTGAGATAAGGGGGTTGGAGGTGCTGGGAGTTGCAGTGGTGAATGGGTGAGTGTCTGTCGGGGTGATGACTGCAGGCATGGTGGATGTGCTGCCTGTAGGTGTGTCTGTGGTAGTGGTGTCTGTGGATGTGGTGACTGGGGTGGATGCCTGAGGGTAGGCTATTGTGCATATTGTGAGTAGGATAGGTGGTGTGGCTGTATCGGTGAATGTTGGTGTGGTGACTGCAGGTGTGTCAGGTGTTGAGTATGTGATGCTAGAGTGGTGGGTGTCAGGGCAGGTAGTGACTGTTGATGTGTCTGCAAGTATATGTTGCTTGTGTTCATCTCTATGGAGGGTTTTGTGGTGCTTGTGTTTGTCAGTGCTACCATTGGATATTGAGGTGGATGCATGCCTGTCTGTTTGTATGCTGTGGCTGGGTCATGGAAAAGGGGTTTGGGATTGGGAAGAGGAAGGTGGAGGGGGGACAGAAGACAAAGGGTGACTGGCTGCCATCAATGTGGAGGCCAGAGCCTGAAATGATATCTGTAGGCCAGTCAGTGCACTGTGAATGCCCACCAGGAATGCATTACTCTGTTGTGTCTGAGTTGCCAGTCCCTGGATGGCATTCACAATGGTCAACTGACCCACAGAGATTGACCTTAGGAGGTCAATAGCCTCCTCACTGAGGGCAGCAGGGCTTGCAGGGCAGGGGCAGAGGTGCCTGTGGCACAGAGACACCCACCCTAGTGGGTGTGCGGGCATGGACAACTGGGTGGGAAGCAACAGATAGGGTGGTGGTAGAAAGTGGTGTGACAGATGGTGCTGGGGTGGTCCCAGATGGGTCTGCTACTGCCAGGGAGTGTCCACTGGAAGAGTATTCTGATGATGTGCTGGATCCAGTCTCCCACGCGACACTCCCCTCACTCTCCGGGTCACTGGGGCCCTCGCTGTCAGTGGTGTCAGCACTCCAGGTCCCGTTGCCGGCAGCATCCCCACTTGTCTGTACCCCGTCTCCTTCATCTGCTGATGCTTATGCACAGAGAGAGAGGGAGGGAGAGATGGAGAGGGTGAGAGAGTCCTCAGATTCTTCACATACACACATTACAACATGCACAACTGTAAGTATGCATTTCCTGGCAAGGTAATTCCATGTTGAAACCCGCAGATTCTACATCATGTCAAAACATGTTATTTCTATCTACCCCATTT
Source organism: Pleurodeles waltl (assembly GCF_031143425.1). NCBI lineage: Eukaryota > Metazoa > Chordata > Amphibia > Caudata > Salamandridae > Pleurodeles > Pleurodeles waltl. The sequence continues at coordinate 828,164,513 of NC_090437.1, read as the reverse complement.
GACATCTCTCTCACCGATATCATAAACTATGTAAGGTAGCACAACTGGAGCATCAAATCACCTGTAAATCTATATCAGCGTGCTCATCATGACCTGGTTAAAGCTGGTATATCGTCCTAATCCAGGTCGTAATTCTTCATTTTCTTATCACCTTTAGGAAATGCAATTGGATGATATCACCATGTCATGCATATTCCATACACCTAACCAGTTCATGATATAAGTCATGTTTCATGCAAGTAAAGACAACTCTCTTCACAAATGACACAGCACCTGCCATTCCAATCACATGCCCAGCTGAGACCTCTGTACACATATGATACAGTGGCAACAATCTCTGAGGAAGACACAACATATTGCAGTCCCATACAGTTGCCATCACATTTTTACATTCCATGTCTGGAGAACAGCTATATCAATACATGTACCAAATCGTAGAGGAATAGCTGCAGTCACTATTTATAGATATTCCATATCACACCAGAAATGCATGTACAGCTACATTGGCCTACCTAGCACACATGAGACATCCACTAACAATCACATAGAGCATAGTTACAACAACTAAACAAAGGACAGCCTACTAATTCCTAATAGGGCACATTACATTTTCCCTGACATGCAGATACAGAGCTAAGATATTACAATATGACAATATAACAACACTCACACCATTCCTGACATGTGAATTCCAGCAGCTAAGTCCAGACAACGCACTTATCCCACTGAAAAGACATGTATACATGATGTGCACATGGACCTACATGACTGCCATTGCACTGACAACATATCCCACTACAACAACACCTGTATGAAAAATAGTAGAACAGCTAAACCATGACATCTTGAAACATGAGGTGAGCCAACACCAATTCCTTTCCAATCTGCCCACATCAGCTAGGCTAAGGGTAGCAATGATTGTCCCACTGTACAAGATCTGCCTCCAAGTAACTATTGAAACATGATGTAGGCAGCTAATACCATATGTTGCACTCTTATTGGTAGGGCATTGGCAAAACTAGCATGGACATTGCACATTGTCAAAGGGGTAGGGCAGCCTACCCCCTTACCTCCTCCAAAACAAAGGCATTGGGATAAAAGTGATTTGCCCACATTTAAATGGCATGGAAATGCGTGGTAAGGGCAAATTGACAAAATCAGACACCCATAGTTGGAGTTACTTCCGTTACTACCTTCAAATACCCCATAGTATGATTACGAAGGGACAATGGGGACACCATCACAAACACATATGAACAGTCCAACACTGACCATACCTATTGACTGAATGAGTTGCCAGCCTCACATGGAGTCAGTACATGTACCAGGACACAAGGTCAATAGGCCTTGTACCAAATTTGCCAGGCACTATGCAGCACACACAGCTGATCTTAACAGATGGGAGTGGTCTGACACCTTAGAGCTACATATTCATAGAATTAGATGAATGGACCTGAAAATACTAGATGGGTAGGATTATACAGCAGTTTACATACATATATATGGCTGGGTAGAGCCACACATGTGGAAGTTGCATATAGTTGCCATCACATTTTTAAATTGCATGTGTGGTGAACAGCTATGTCACTGCATGTACCAAATCTTAGAGGATTAACTGCAGTCACTAGTTACAGACATTTCATATCACACCAGAAATGCATGTACAGCTACAGTGGCCTACCTAGCACACATGAGACATCCACTGACAATCACATAGAGCACAGTTACAACAACTAAACAAAGGACAGCCTACTAATCCCTAATAGGGCACATTACATTCCACCTGACTGCACTTTCAATTGTGCATTTCCACATGCAATCATAGATATTCCTTGACACGTGTGAGCTAAACATCGACATGTGCAACCCTAAGCCAGATCTCCATCTTTTAGTCAGGCAACTTGAGTACTATGTATTCCCAGTAGTCAACAGATATGTAGCACCTACTACAGTGTCACAGCTGCTAAAGTGTGACAGCAAACACCTAACTACCACAGAAAAGTATATGGAGTCAGTCAGTACTACCCCCCTTGTGGCTGCTGTCTGCCCTCAAACACCCATCCATCTCAGGGTACGCCACCACCAAAATGTGGGCTATTAGTGGGGTCAGGGTCCGACAGGCACCCCTCCCTCATTGGGAGGACATCCCCAGCTGGGCCTCAGCGGGCTTCTGGGCCCAGCGTCTCCGGTCCTCCCACCACTTTGTGCAATGGGTGCTCTGCCAGCTGTGGACCCCTAGGATCCACACTTACTTGGCAATGGCACACCAAATCCTCTTTTTCTGATGGGCGTTGACCTGCATGGATGACACAGACAAAAGGAGACGGTCATGTACACATGCGCCATACCAATCGGAGTGGTCAGTACACATCAGTCACAGCAAGTAGGCACATATACCAATCGTCTCTACACACACACCTCCACAGTATGCCATCTGCCAGCAACACCCTCACAAGTTCACATGCCCATTGCAATGTCACACAGAACACTTTTCACATATAGATAGGACATTGGATTCACTTGCTCCTCTGGTGCCCCATATAGCTGTTCATACAAGGGTAGGACCTTCTACACTAGCCTCTCCAGCTCTTCCGGGGTGAAGGCCAGGGCCCTATCACCTGCAGGGTGTGGCATGATGGCTTCAGAGGCAGTACACAGCAGCTCATGTTGTGGAGGTCTTGCTGGCAACAGTGTCAGGAGTCCAGTGAGCAATAGTGCAGAAGATGGTGGTCATGGCCACCAAGTACATGACTGTCACCACCTGCGTGCATTGCCATCAAGCCAAGTAAACCAAAGGCAGCAATGTTTTTCAATGTCAAGTTACAAGGCGGTTACGACGACCTACCGCAATGACGATTTACACCTGTCCAATAGGTCAGGCCATTTTTGGCACATTTCATAAATGGAAGTGTATTCTAATCGGCGTCATTCACTTCATCCTCTAAAGTGCTATATATCTATATGTAGTGCCATCATGTTTGTGTAACATAATGTGAAGTAAAAGGTTTGTTGAGTGAGTAAATATGTACAGCTATTCAAGATGTGCTTAGTCAATGGAAAGATATTGATCTTTAACAAAACATTTGTGTGATTAGTGCAGGACAGGTAAGTCTTACATATGCTCTAACAGCAGGATCATATGTCCAATCCCATTGTTATAGTTGTCAATGTGCACCAAGAAGGGTGAAATCGGTGCATATCTATGGGCTGTACTGTACATGTCAGATGTGCTAGGCGTCCTATACAGCTGCTAGGTGTGAGGTCATAAAAAAAGTGTACATGATGTGTACATACTGCATAAATCAGAGGATATTCACTTCTCTCAACATAGTTATCCTGTCATGAGGAGAGTGAGACAACAACCAGTATACTGTCTAGTAGTAGACCTGGACCCCATGGAGGGAAGGCATGTCATCCAGACATATCATCTTAATCGTCATACGATCATGGATCTATGTACTTAGTTAGAGCAAGATCTGATGCCTGCCATTCGCAGTCCCTATGGCATTCGCCCATCATTCAGGTCTTGTCAGTGCTACACTTCCTGGCCACAGACTCCTTTCAGAATACAATGGCTTTAACAGCAGGGATGCCTTAGCCAATGTTCAATCTGGTTTCGAAGGATATACTGTGTGCATTGTTGAGACACCTGGACAGCTACATCAGGTGTCCCCACCGAGCAGATTTGGCCAATGTGAAGGCAGACTTTTATGAGATGGGACACATTTCTCATGTGGTAGGAGCCACTGATGGCACCCATGTAGCATTGGTCCCTCCCAGTGCAAATGAACAGGTTTATAGGAACAGGAAGAACTACCACTCAATCAAAGTTCAGGTGGTGTGTGTGGCAGACCAGTGCATCTCAAGTCACAGCCAAGTATCCAGGATCTGTGGATGATTCCTACATCATGCATAACTGCAATGTCCCACAGCTAATGGTATGACTCCACACAGAGAGGACCTGGCTTGTTGCTAAGTTTCCATTGCAGTGTATGTAAGTGAGTTATGTCTCCTGTCATCGTAAAATAGCCAGTCACACATACAGTTTTTGAGTGACTAAGGCTATCCAAACCGTTCTTGGCTTTTGACACCAGTGAGGTACCCAACCAGGCCAGGGGAACTCCGTTACAGTAAGGCCCACTGGAGGACAAGGCGTGTAATAGAGCATACATTTGGGCTCCTGAAGGTAAGATTTAGGTGGCTGGACCTATCTAGAGGACCCCTCCTCTACTGGCCCCACAAGGTATGCCAAATAATTGTTGCCTGCTGCATGCTCCACAATCAAGCCCGGAGACGTCAGATACCATTGATAGCAGATGAGGGGGAGGCAGCTGGACCAGTGGCTGGAAATTATGATATGGCAAGTGATGAAGATCCAGAGGAAAAAGGGGCAAGTGAATCTAGGGCAGATCTCATCAATCAGTACTTCAACTGACATGCAGGTATTTGAAATGGACCATTTGTTGTAATGAATGTGCATAACATGTAGTAGATGGCTGCCATTGAACCTCCTTTCTTGCTCCAGCAGTGGGGGTGTAATGAGCTCCAACGCCTATGTGTGAGTTGTGGATGCAGACTGATAAATTGAAATGTGTACAGGACAGAATGGTCTGCTTTTTCATGTATTGTACCAGCAGATGCTAACGTACACTCCTAGTAAACACTTCTCAGATTTGAGCTATGTGTCATGCAATCTCCTATCCTCTTTTCCTTCTACTCACTGATTTAGCTATATCCTGTTTGGCTCTGCAACCTAGGCTTGAGGTATTCAGTGTCAGTAGCCAATGGTTTTCACTGATAAACATGGTAAAACGAGATTAGTTTCAGTGGGGTGGTACCTTGATAGTTTATCCTTTATACAAGTGGGTTGATAAATGCTTAGTCCTTTTCTTTTACCTGTGGGGTTGAAGAGGATATAAAATGGTATATAATGTGTCGGGTGAAGTTAGTGGCACGTGTGAAGGTTTGATCATGGTCTCTCGCTTCACAATGGATGGAGTACTTTGTGATGGCCATGGGACCTAGGTGTCTTTGTGTTCTAACTTTGCTGTCCAAGGTGCATGTAACTGTATATTTACATTGGTGAGTGACAATCCTACAGGTATGGGGCCCATGTTAGTGTATGTTTTGGGTACTGGGTTCCTCTGTCATGTTCTTTGTGTGTTCCATGGGATATGTGAGATTGTAGCTATGATATGGGTATGTGAAGAGCCTATCTCTGGTGAAATAGAGGACCTATCTGTGTGCCCCTGCTTTGTAGGTAGATTAACATGGGCCTGTCTTTTTATAACCTGTGTATGTGCATTGTACAACATCATGGCCTACATTCCTGATGGTACTCTCTGTCATACTCTATTTGCAAACTGGAATACTGACTATACAATTGTGTTGACCTGGATTTCAACCTCTCTGACATCTGTCCTGTGACATTTCTGTTGTAATGTGTCTCCTGCTGAGGGAGCCTCCGTCTAATCACCATTACACTGGCTGTTCAATACATTTGTACATGTATTATAAAGGACACATACACAGTAACTGTGTTTAATTGTGATTTATTGTGCATCTCAAAATAACTTCAGTTACGATTAAAGTGCACAAATGAAAATAAAAGTGATGAGTGAAGTCATGGTTGATGTAGTCATCAGGGCAACTGCTACACTAGTTGGTTACACAAGTCCAGTTTCCTTGTACAATGGGAAAATTGAGTTACATTTCTGAACAGTCCACAGGATGCTTGTGAGGCACACAAGGGTGACAAATCAGGAAAGGTTCACAGTGGGTTTGGTCTTGGCATCTGCTCCAGCTGGATGTCTGGGTGGACATCCATGTTTGTGGGGGTGGGGGGTGATGTAGAGGGTTCTTCAGCTACAGAGGGTGGGGTGTCTGAGACATGTCCTTCCCCTGGCAGGGCCTCCATTCCACTTGCTGCCACAGATGTAGAAGAGGCAGATGTAACATGGCTAGTGGAATGTGCAAGATGTTGTGTGGAGAAACTAATCAGGGTGGTATTGATGTCCCTCAGCACCCCTGCAATGGTAGCCATGTGGGCATTTTGTGCCTGCCACTGTTGCATGACTTCCTGGTGGTGTTCCCTCTGCAGCCTTCGATTTTCCCCCAACCTGGTGATGTTTGGCCCATCCTTTCTTGGGAATTTTGGTAAGCTCCCAAGACTTGGGAGATGGTTTCCTGGTCAGTTGTGTCTCTTTGAGCCCCCATCCTCTGTCTCACAGCATCCCTCCCACACACCCTACTCCAACATGCCTGTGCCCCTGGCACAGTGTGCCCACTCACAGTGGTTGGGTGTCCATCATTGTCAGGGGTGTCAAGGTTAGACTCAGGTACCTGTACTGTGGGGCACACAATAGATTGAGCAGTCCTTGGGGCACAGGTTTAGGGGCAAATGGTTGCCTGTGATGTGGTACAGTGTTAGTAGGAGTTGATGGGGGCAGGGTAAGGCTGAGAGTCGTTGACTCACCAGGTGTCCCAGATAGGCCAGGTTGTTTATCAGTGACCTTGCATCCAAGCATGTTGCCCTCACTGCGCAATGCACCCTGGTGTCCTAGTGGGAACTCAGTATGTGAGTATGCAGGGGAAATTGTCCTGTAACTAGATGTTGTGCATGTGCATCAACTCTGCCATCTTACTTTCCAACCCAGGTCTGTCTAGTTCTGGTCTGGGATATTTAATCTGTAGCCATTGGGGATGGTCACTCAGCTGAGTGTGCCATTACATTGCAGACATTGCCATGTACAGGTCCTCACTAGAACATTCTAGATGGTGTAGCTAGTACTTTAGTTGTACATGCATAACGTGATGTAACGTGCACAATCCAGGTTTTCACAATGATGTGTTAGTGCATTCTGGGAGTCGTAGTGATCTGATCAGCCTGTAGTTAACTTGCCATTTCGAAGGGCTGTGAGGGCAGTTGGGCTGAGTGCAGAGGTGGCATTCCAGAGAGGGGATCTAGATGATTAGGTGAGAGGTGTAGTAGCTAAAATAGTTAAATAGGGAGGATTTGGGTGGTGAGGAAGCATGCAGGACTAGTCAATTGTGTGACATGAATGTTGTGAGTACTTACCAGACTCAAGTCCCCCAGGTATTCCTGTAAGGTCCAAGACCTTCTCCTCCCATTATGTGAACTGTGGGGGAGGAGGTTGGGGCCCACTGCCAGTCTTCTGCATAATTATCTGGTGTCTGGGTGGCATGGAATGGACCTTCCCCTGTAGGTAATTCCACCTCTTCCTGATGTCGTCCCTTGTGCGTGGATGACTGCCTACAGAATTGACCCTGTTGAATATCCTTTGTCACAACTCAATTTTCCTGACAATAGATGTTTGTTGGACCTGTGCTCCAAACAGGTGTGGCTCTTCCCTGACAATTTCATCCACCATGACCCTCAACTCCTCATCAGTGAAATGTGGATGTTTTTGTGGGGACATGGTAGCGGCTGTATAGACGGTGTGAGGGGGTGTTGTCAGTGTAAGGGTGCAGTGTTAGTTAAGTGGTGAGATGTGGATGCTGTAATGTGAGTTGGACACTGTAGGTGCAGATTTTGGGTGCCAGTGATGTGCATATTGTGATTGTTGTGCTGATGTGGGGTGTCTGCTGAGTGAGATGTGTATGTGTGCCTGTAGTGTCATCTATATTTTTGGCTTCTCAGAGCATTTGAATGGCGTCTGCTTGCAAAGGATGAGTTGTGTTGGAGTGTGTTATATAGTGCTGTGAGTAGGTGTGTTGGGTGTGTGGATGTGTGTCAGGTGTGGGGTATTCAAACTATCCGAGGTGTTCTGACTGTAGTGAGTTGTAACCACTGCAGTTCACACCGCAAATGGTTTTCTGACATGGAAGAACCGCTGTGGTGATTTATGGCTCGAAATGTGGTGGGTGTATTTTTGTTGGGCTGGCGGTGCTAGAGGTGGGACCGCCTCTTTTCCTTCCTCCTGTGTCCTGGCAATTTTGGATATTTGGCTGTTTTTTGACGGTCTTCACAGTGTGAGTCATAATACGGCTGTCAATTACCACCAACATGGTGGTCTTTTTGTGGCCACCACCGCCAGACTCATAATGAGGCCCCTTTATGTTTAAAAAAAAAACCTCGAAATTCACTAAAATAGGTTAAACTGACATTATAGTTAGGTTTTGAACTAAGGTAAAAGCTTGTGTTATAAAATCAAAAAAACGTAGTTTAATGAGCTCACTATAACTTGCACACTTTTCATGCACTGCCCATGACCTCACATACTACATCACTCATGACATGTTAAATAACATCATTGACTACATCCCTGATGATATCTCAAAGTGACATCACTGATAAGAACATATACAGCATAGATTTCCTGTGTGTACATGGATGGCTTGGTCACTTTGAAATTACATAAGCCATGGAAACAAGTGTAATTGTGTATTTTAAACGTTATATGGTGCACCACTTAACTAAAGTTTGAGGTGGAAGAAATGCTCCATGTTAAACAAGGTAAGGTCTTAGTGCAACTGATGTTGGTTGCAGAGATATGTTTGAAAGTAGATTAGGGCTTCAAGCCAAAGCTCTGTGGGAAAGGCCAACGCTGCTGTCGCAAACAGATTAGTGTCACAGCCAAATCGCATATGTAGTGCATGTTTAATTCCAGAACTTCAGTGATGATTTGGAGGTTTTGCTGATTACTGAATAATGTGGAATGTAAGGCTTCACACTTAGAGGTGGTTTATCTCATACTGGCATTGTAAGCATTGCTCCTAGGTTGTATGCCATTATGCCCATCTCAGGAATGTGTGTAGTGTCTTTTACTAAGCTATGGAATGTTGCCCACAGGACCTGACAAAAAGGTGTCTTAAAAAATAAAGTTCAAATTATGTCTACACAAAACATATACTTATATTTAAAAAGTTAATCAGCAGTGCTTTCAAAATAAATTTTGAACTGACACATTTATGTCTTAATAAGTGAGGTGAAATAAATAATCGTAATGAATATTAAACAAGCAATTTATCACAGAGCTCAGGTGAACTACTAGATGAATATAACTAAATTCTCACTACCCCATTAATCAAGTATAATTATAGCCCAAGTGAACCAATGATCCAAATAGGTTTCCATGGACCTTATTGAGAAAATGCTGGCATTGCTGTAGGTAATAAGAAGGTCTGCAGTACATGTCATCGCCATATTTTTGGCAAATTACAACTTCAGATTCTGAAACATCTTCCCCCAACCTTACAGTGTTACCAATGAAGCATGTTCAATCAATTACACTAACAACATTTGGAAAGCACCGTCCCACAAAATATATTGTTCTCTTTGGAACAATCATTTTGCATATTTGGGAGAAATGTATTTTTGCACTTGCAGCATGACAGTGAGCATATATTGTAGTATAATACAAAAATCTGCCTAGGAAACTTTAGCTGTTCCACTACCAGTAGTTAAAAGGAGACTAATGCACACAAAGGTAACACAATCACGTAGATCATTAGTAGAAACACTTCTTTAAGAATTAAGCAATATTATCAAGTAGGAAAGCACTCTCAGGTAGTTATTGACCAGAATGGAGTCCGAGAGTCTAAGGCTGTACTCCACCCTGGTCTATAACTATATGGGAGTGACCCCTCCACCCAAGATAATATTGCTATTATAAATCAGACCTTTTAGATTTGGTGTGAAATTCACCAAATGGTTTCTTAGATGGTGTGTTTTTCTTGGTCCTGTTTAGGTAAGGGGTCACAAGTGGTATACCTGTTGAATTTATTTTATTGTAATAAGGCTCTGTCACTTTTGTCTTATTAAAATACATTTTATTGAGTGTGTGGGTTTGAGTGCACGAAAAGGAGCATATTAAAAATGATAGGGGATGGTAGTCACAATATAAATCATTGATTTGAGGAATTGTGGTGAGTTCTAAATTAATTTTAACCTCTGAAAAAATGCTAATAATCTGTTGTGATTTGATGAACCATGGTTGAGAGAAAAATGTTTTCTCTCATGATTTTGTCATAGAAATTATGGAAGGTGTTCCACTTGCTAAAATGAGATCAGACTAAATAAATTCACAAATATCTTCCTCGGTCATGTGAGTAAAAAATCATGTGTACTTAGTTAGTCCTTTCACTACATCACTATTTATACATGTACTCACTTTGGGATCTGAACCCCCTTCACCCATGAGAAACACCAAGTGTGGCTGAAACGCATGGGGAGAGGCTGGGAATAAATGGCATTTGTGCACATCAGGAGTGTCTGAGCTGTTCTTTCATCAGGAGAACATTGTGTGTAAAGTATATCGGGTCTGCCAGAGCCCTGTTCAGACCACTGCACTTCAGCCTCAGGGCACAAACCGGCAACGTGTGTGATATATATTCCTGCAAATCACAAAGGTTAAAGATAACTGGGAAAACTCTCTTTATGTTTACTATACAAACCCAACTTAAACAACACAAACATTAGACATGAAATTCCATAGTTATGTCTTTTATTTATCATTCAAGCACCACTATCAAAGTGATTGACGTTATACATATAACTCACATTAATATTTCTGTACCACCTTAAAATTCAAATAACTACTGCACCTCTGTACACAGTCTTCTCACCTCACTCATCACAATACATGAACTATAGATCACTACTGTACCATACAGTGTTTTCAGGCAAATCATGTAATTTGAGATGTCATAAGTGTTATTATTAATGTAGAGATTTCACAAGCTCTAACTTCTGTCATAAATAAGGGTATAGGTAGCGCATGGAGAACAGACAAGTTCTAGCTAATGTAGTGTGGTACATTTTTGCAAACTTCTTCCACTGGTTTAATTGTGGAAGGAGAAAAGGTTTTGGGGGTCGTCTGAAGGGTGTATAAAGGAAAAAAGGGTGCCACAAAACATTCAGAAACGGTGTGCTTGTTTATTTGTGTAGTACAGGTAAGTTATGTAAATATTTTATTAGTTTCAATGTATTGAAAATTAGTAGTATTTATTATTGCAATATTTTTGCAAAATGTGGCAGCATTTTGCAGGAGTCCCATGGTACATAGTTATGACAAGTCATTAACTGATTAGATAATCATTGGCTTTAGGTACACTTTCCCCATGTTGCGCATTATGCCTTCCAATGTAGGTAAGTATTAGGGTTGGTATTTTTGCCCTAACTATTACCATTTTAGTAAAGTGGTAATAGGAAGAGCAAAATAGTAATAACTTTCTATGTATTTTTTTTTTAAACTACAAAGTAGCATGAGAGTGTTGCTGTATCCCACATTTTTTTCCGAGGTTTACATTTTTGTTAATACATATTTCAACATTTTCATACCACGGTATGGTTAAATGTAATTTTTTAAGTAGCATAGTAATTTTTTGTAATTACTACGCTACTCTGTATACTTTTATGTGCAAAGTTAAATGTGAAAAAATTGAAAATACACTTCAGCACATTATATTATTAAAATATGATGTTGAACACTGTATTTCCAATTTTTGTTTATTTTGTTTTGGAACCGCAGTACTCCAGAGGTACTCCAGATTATTCTTCCTTAAATATATATAAAGTTATAAATATTTTCCATACCTATTACCAATTTACTAAAGTGGTAATATGCATGGGAAAAATACAAAACCTAATACTTACCTACAATGAATGGGCTTCATGCAGAACACATAGAAACTCTAGCTGAAAACAAGGTGGCTGCCTTTCACTTTTGCAAAGGCAGTCATTAGCCAATCAGCTAATGACTTGTAGTTGCTATGCACCTCAGGAGTACAGCAGTAGTACTGTGGCAACAGATATAGCTAAATAAAACACACTTAAAACTTATGAAATACTGACCCTATTCATGTGCAGTACCTCAAAGACAAATCTGTGCACCATAATATATAATCCTTACAAATTCCACCAAAATACGACTGATGGTTTTCACAGTACATGAAGTACAAAAATCTACGTAAAATGCATGGATTTTGTGCTCCTGGTTTTTTCTTTGCACCCCTTTCCCCTTGATGAAACACCACAAAACATTCAGGACTCCAAGAATGAAATGGGGGCAGCAGGTCTGCAAAGTTTCGCGGACATTCGTCAAATGGGTGATGTTAAAAATTAGGTATTTGGTTGGCAGTCAGGTTTCCCCCTGTCCAAGCAAGGACCCTCACTCTAGTCAGGGTAAAAGAGAATCACCCTCAGCTCCCCCCCTGCTTACTTCCTTGGCAGCTTGGCACAAGCAAGAGACTTAACTTCAGAGTGCTGGTGTAAAGTATTTGTACCAACACACACAGTAACTTAATGAAAACACTACAAAATGACACAACGCAGGTTTAGAAAAATAGAAAATATTTATCTAAACAAAACAAAACCAAAACAACAAAAATCCACATTACACAAGTCAAGTTATCACTAAAAATGCAAAAAGGGCGTGGCCAAGATGGCGGCGTGAGTGGACGCGTCTTCGCGAGCTCCGCCACCCGGGCCCCATCAAAAGCTTTGCGACCCCGGATCGCTGCACCCCGGACCCTCCCAGTTCAGAGAAGGGTGACAGGAAGCTGCGGGCGCCCCGAGGAGGGACCCGGGGATGGCCCACAAGCACGGAGAGCCGCGGCAGTGGGCCTTCCGGCCTTGGCCCGCGCTTGCTAATTGCGGGTGCGGAACGTGGTGGTGTCGGCCGCGTGGTGCGGCCCGGAGGTCGGCGGCACTTTGGGCAGCCCGGCGGGGCTGTGGAGGAGCCGAGTGGGGCTCAGGCGGCGGCGGAGGCAGGTGGCGGAGCCTCGTGCCTGAAGGCCGTGTCCTGGGATGTGCCCGGTGAGTTGGGCCTCCAGCGGCTGGGACGGCCATTTTTTGTTTTAGTCCCGGTGGCGGTGGAGGGACCTTGGCGAGAGGTGGGGGCAGCGGTGAGGTGTCACCGGTCTGCTTCCGGTCCCCGGTAGTGGAGCCCAGTGTGGCACGGAGAAGCGGGGGCCCCAGGTCAGAAGTGCAGTCGGCCCACTGTGGTTTTTGCCCGGGACAGGATGGGGCACGTGAGGCTGGTTCCGGGGAGAGTCAGAGTGTGGCAAAGGCCCGTGGCTCCGGCTGGAGTGCGAGGGAGTGAGGAGACATCATTCTGCCGTCCTGGCCAGTGGCGGATAGCTAGAGGAGGCCACTGGTGAGTGGGACGCGCTCACAAAACGAAGGGACCTACGGTGAGGTGGGTGAGGTCTGCGACTGGGCCTAACATCAAGCTGGTGCAGGAGTGGGCCTCTCATGGCATCCTCTAATCCCAAATGGGACCAGTCAGTGAGGGAAATGTTGACCAGATCCCACCCTGTGCAGGGTAGGTCGGCGGAAGGGTCGACTGTGACGAGGCCTCCTGAGGATCGTGGGGAGGTGGAAGATGATGAACAGGCCCCAGTCACAAAGGGTTTTCTTGCCTCCTTGTTTGATTCGCTTCAGAGAGATCTGCAAGAACTTCGGAGGGACATTTCCCAAGAGATGAAGGAGCTGCGTGTGGAGGTCAAGTCCCTGGGGGAGTGAGTGGCGAATGTAGAGGATGGCGAGATCTCTCGGGGGAGGAGGTGGAAAACATGCAGCAGGAGATCATACGTCTTCGGGAGCAGCAGGATCTCCTACAGATTGCGGTTGAGGACTTGGAGAACGGGTTGCGACGGCATAACATACAAATCAGGAGAGCCCCGACCGGAGCAGAGAAGGAGGACATTGGAGAGTTTGTCACAGCGCTGTTTCGCTCTGTCCTTGGCCCAGATGATGTACGAGAGATTACGCTGGAACAGGTTCACTGGGTGGGCCGCTCTGGCGGGACCAGGTAACGTCCACCTGACATTCTAGCGTGTGTCCATAACTATGGAATTAAAGAAAACATCCTGCAGAGAACCTGCAACCTCTCTCAGGCACAGTTCCGTGGGCACGCGCTTCAGCTGTTTCAAGACCTCTCTCTCCAAACTTTGCAGAGGTGGCGAGAATTCAAGCCCATTACAGAGCACTTACGGGCGCATTCCACGTCTTACTCCTGGGGTTACCCCTTCTGCCTTATGTTCCGGTGGTAGGATCAGTTGAGCCAGGTGAAATCGGTGCCAGAGGCGCAGAGGATCTTGCGCTTGGAGGAGACTGAACGGGATGTTGGCACTCGTGCAGAGGCGACTGCTGGGGACCGCCCGCGCTGGGGGCGGAAGGCGATGAAGAGGAAACAGCAGCGGCCTACCACGACGGAACAAGCGTTGGAAAGGCAATCAGTACTGAGTAGTTTGGCTGCTGGGACCAATGCCTAAGCAATGGGCACCCGGGTGCTGCTACACTGATCTGGGGTCGCACCAGTTTAGGTCTTGAGACCATTTGGGAGGGGCCTGGGTGGTGGAGTCCCTGGATTCGAAACAACAAACTTGGGTGGTTCTGCTACCCCTGTTGGGACTTTGCCTCTTTGGAGATGTGTGTCAGAGGATTTCTATGTTGTAATCACCTGTTGTGCATTTTGGTTGTGTGCTGGTGTGCTTCCCCTGGAATTCACATGGGAGTTGACTTTGCTTGCTGGCCCTGTATGTGGGAGCTGCTCCAGTGCTGTCTCGGGCTCCGGCCCCCCCGGAGGGGTCGCCGCCCCCAGAGTGTAATCTGTTTGGTTCCACATGTCTCTTAAGTGTCTTAGCTTGAATGTCCGGGGGCACAACAGTCCGGCTAAGAGGTTGTCGATCCTGTCTGGTCTTGAGAGGTCTGGGAGCCATATCTGCCTTTTGCCGGATACGCACTTATTGTCCAAGGACACATATCGTATGCGATCAAGGTGGTTCCCAAGGCAGTTTTGGACCTCTATCTCCACAAAACCTGCTGGGGTGGCGATCCTTTTGTTGAGGGCCTTCCCTGGGGAGGTGGTAGCCACGATACATGAGGTGCAGGGTAGGTTCCTGGCTCTTAGGATACGGGTTGTGGCCTTCTTCTTTACCATTGCTACATTGTATGCTCCTAATGTAAGGCAAGAAACCTTTATGAGGCAGGCCATCTCCCCAATGCTCAATACACCGGATAGAGACATTCTGGTGGGGGGGGACTTCAACCTGGTAATGGACAATGAGTTGGATCGGTCTGGGCATCGATTTGGGCAGACTGGGGTGCTGACGGTGGCAGGGCGACAGTGGTTGGCTGACTATGGACTGGAGGATGTTTGGAGGAGGGCGCATCCAACGCTTAGGGATTACTCCTTTTACTCTGCGGCCACCAAGACCTACACACGTATAGATTTTTTTCCTGGCCTCCCGGGAGTTCACCTCTCGGATTAGTGAGACCACAATTGAGCCTCGGGCCCTAACGGACCACGCACCTATCACTCTGGAGGCCAGTCTGGACGTAGGGTGCGTGGGGAGTCCAAGTTGGCGCTTTAGGGATACCATGCTGCAGAGCAGGGCGGTTGAGGAGATGCTGCTGCGCTTGATTGCGGACTATCTTAGTTTTAATGACGATGGGAACACTAGTTTGGAGACTTTGTGGGAGACTCTGAAAGTAGTATTCCGAGGGGAAGTAATGTTGCTATCGGCTAACGATAATAAAGCAAGGAGGGAGCACAGGGCGGTGTTAGAGCAAAAGGTGGTGGTGCTGGAATGCTCCCACAAGTATACCGGTGCACCTAGAGTGTGGAGGGAGCTGGAGAAGGCGCGTCAGCAGTTGAAGCGACTGGACTGGGACAGGGCGGAATATGCAATAGTGCGGATTAAGCACAAATATTACATGGGGAGCAATAGGTGTGGGAAGCTTCTAGCGCACCGGTTGAGAGCACAGCGCTCGGCTATGGCGATAAAAATGGTACGTTCCCCCTCTATAGGTGAGGTCCGAATGGATGATCAAATGGGGGAGGTGTTTGCTGAGTATTATGGGGAGTTATATGCTGTGGATACACAGTGCAACGCGGACCCTGCTGCCTTTCTCGCGGGAAGTGCAATTACCCCGCTTGGTGAGCGTGATGCCTCCTCCTTAGATCAGCCTATTAAGGTGGAGGAGGTTATTTCTGCGATACCACGTCTAAAGGTTGGGAAATCCCCCAGCCCAGATGGCTTTACGGCACTTTTTTATAAAACCTTTTGCCCGGAGCTGGTGCCGCTTTTGGCAGGGCTATTTAACTCCTTCTGAGTGTCTGGGGCCCTCACGCCTAGCATGCTGGAGGCTACCATTACGGTTATTCATAAGCCTGGGAAGGACCCAGAAGAGTGTGCTTCTTACAGGCCCATCTCACTCCTGAATATAGATGGCAAGTTGTTTACTGGTATACTGTCTCATCGCCTTAATCCCTATATGCCTGGTCTTATAGATCCAGATCAGGCGGGCTTTATACCTCATCGACAGTGCAGCGATAATATGAAGTGACTTCTGCATTTAATAGATAAAACTAGCAGATCTCGACGCGGAGAAGGCGTTCGATAGAGTTCACTGGCCTTATCTTTTTCAGGTGTTTGAGCGCTATGGGCTGGGTCCAGGGTTCAGGACCTGGATCCAATGCATTTATCGTTCACCTAAGTCTGCTGTCCGGGTTAATGGAACTTTGTCTTTGCCATTTCAGATTGGGCGGGGAACACGACAGGGGTGCCCGCTCTCCCCTTTACTGTTTGCGCTGTATATGGGGCCTTTTTCTCAGCACCTCCACGACAACCCCCTTGTTTCTTTCATCAAGTTTGGGGGAGATCACCACCTCATTAGTCTATATGCGGATGATGTGATTCTTACCCATGCGGAGCCCATGGTCTCACTGCCTGCCCTTATGGTGTCCCTTAGTGAGTTCAGCCAGGTTTCTGGGTTTCGGGTGAATATGCAGGAGTCGCAGGTCCTCAGTTTGTCTACCTCTCCGGAACATGAAGAAAGTTTGAGGGCTCAATATCCTTTTATTTGGTCGACGTCGTAGGTATCCTATCTGGGTATTGAACTGGCGACCTCAGCTGCGAAGACGGCGAGCTTGAATTATGCTACGTTAGTTGGCAAAGTGTTGCGGGACCTGGGGAACTGGGGGAAGCATAAACTCTCCTGGTTGGGTAGGGTCTTGGCGGTGAAGATGACTGTGTTGCCGCGTATACTCGATGTGTTCCAGGCGCTTCCTCTGACTCCTCTGTCTCGGACGATGGCGACCCTCCAGTTTGCTGTCCTGAAATTCATCTGGGACGGACGACAGGCCCGGCTCCCGAGGAATGTTCTGTATCGCCCCAGGGGGTGGGGGTACTGGCTGTTCCCTGTCTTCTGCGGTATTTCCAAGCCGCCCAGCTGCACTTTCTTTTGGAGTGGAGTCGGCCGCTCACTGAGAAACATTGGTGCTTCACGGATCAGGCGGTGGCTGGGTCCCACATTTGGAAGGCGCCTTGGCTCCGATGCCGGCATAGGGCGCAGGGGCTCTATTCCTCACCGATCACAGGAGCGTATGGGATGTGGTGGCGCGCCGGTTGGGGTTGACGACGTTTCCGTCTCCTATGGCACCGATTGGTGCGAACCCTGACTTTGCGCCGGGTCTTCAGGTAGAGAATTTTTGCCGTTGGTATGATGAGGGCTGCAAGAGGGTGGGGAGTCTCTTTGATGAGAATGGGGTGATTCCTTTTGATCAGATACGGGAGACGTATGGCTTGACTGAGGCGGAAAGACTGTTGTCTTATCAAGTATGGCACTGGGCCCTCATGCCGGCGAATAGGTCTTTGATAGATAGGCCGCTTACCCCGTTTGAGAAATGGATATTGACAAAGAAGGATGATAAGTGGGGGATATCAGAGCTTTATAGATTTCTGCAGGGTGTGGAGCAACCGCCTAAGTCTAAAGGACAGCAGAGATGGGAGAAGGAGTTGGGTAGGGAGTTTACGGAGGAGGACTGGGACAACATATATTATAGAACACGTCATTCGGCATATAATGCTGCGGGGACAGAGACTGCATACAAGGTGGCTTCCTATCGGTATTATACCCCAGCAAGGATGCATGCGTGGGATCCTGCTAAGTCCGGCCTTTGTTGGAGGGGGTGCGGTAACACGGGCACACTGGTACATCTTCTCTGGCACTGCCCCAATTTACAGAGATCTTGGACGAGTATTTTAGATGTCATTGATAAGGTGTTTCAGACGGAGATTCCTAGATTTCCATCGTATGTATTGTTAGGTTTACCAAATCACCTCACCTTTCCCCTTCGATCGTTGAGGGGCCACCAGATGGCCTTAGCTCTCAATGCTGCGCTGCAGACAATTCTCGCCTTATGGGGCTCGGACAGGTTACCGACGTATGTGTCTTGGCTTCAGAAGCTGTGGTTCATTTTAGCGATGGAGAAGCTTACTCTGGCTTCTAAACAGAGAGTGGGTGACATATGTACACTGTGGAGGCCGATTCTCCAGATCTTGTCGACAGAATTTACTGAACTGACGTCCCCAGCATATCTAAGGGTCCTCAGGCTGACATGGGAGGCGTAGAGGAATGATTGGCCTTGTGGGGCCCGGAGAGGGGCCAGGACAATATTGTGAAGGAGGTTGAGAGTGTGTGGGGGGTGGGAGAGAGGCGAAGCATTCTGGAGGGAAGTGCAGTTATTTGTCATGTTATTTTTGTATTATGTGGTTAGCTCTGAGAGATCCAGACTGTTGTGCTTTGACTACATCGATTTTCACATGAGCGGGGGTGGACAAGGGGAGGTAGTTATTCCCAGCGGCAGAACAGTGATCTTGTGAAATAGCCCTTAAAAATGAATGATTTGGGACTTTTTATATATCGATAGTCGAAATATTTGGAGGTTTTGATACAGAGCTTTGTATTGTTTTTGTATGTTAAATACAAATTTGATCCATAAAAATGCAAAAAGAGCCTTCATGTAATTTTAAATACACACATTAACACTGTTAGTGTGAATATGTACCTTGGGTGCATTAAAAAAAAAACACACGGGCGAGTGTGTGTCAAAAAGGGCTTGCGATGAGGCAATTTCACTCACGAGCAAGACCTTGCGTTGTTTCTCCTCTAGGCGGGCCGGCATGCGTTGTTTCTTCTCTCAGCAGGAGAGCGATGCGTTGATCCGGTCAGCACTCTCGGTTCCGGGCAGGCCTTGCGGTCTTTTTACACCCCGAGCAGTACTTGCGTCGGAAATCCAGCCGCACGATGATCCGAAAACCACGCAGAGCAGGTTGCGATCTCACCAGCCTCCGTCAGCGATGCTGTGCGTAGTTTCTCAAGCCCCGGGAGTCGATCTTGGGGTCGGGTTGCAGGCGAGCGTTGATTTTCAGCTGCGAAGCCGGCGGCACACCGATTTTTCAGCCGCAGATCGGACTTGCGGCAATCTTTTCCCCACACAGCGGTCAGTGCATGGATTTCTTCCTCTTAGGCTGCCATCTTCTCCTTTCAGGGTCCCAGGAATTGGATGGGCAACACTTGGCAGAGTAGGAGTCTCTCCAGAGACTCCAGGTGCTGGCAGAGAGAAGTCTTTGCTGTCCCTGAGACTTCAAACAACAGGAGGCAAGCTCTAAATCAAGCCCTTGGAGATCTTCACAGGAAGGAAGGCACCACAAAGTCCAGTATTTGTCCTCTTAGCACAGGCTGAAGCAGCAACTGCAGGATAGCTCCACAAAGCACAGTCACAGGCAGGGCAGCTCTTCTTCCTCAGCTCTTCTCCAGGCAGAGGTTCCTCTTGGTTTCCAGAAGTGTTCTAAAGTCTGTGGTTTTGGGTGCCCTTCTTACACCCAATTTCTCCTTTGAAGTAGGCCTACTTCAAAGCAAGGTCTCTCTTGATTGTGAAATCCTGCCTTGCCCACGCCAGGCCCCAGACACTTACCAGGGGGTTGGAGACTGCATTATATGAAGGTAGGCACAGCCCTTTCAGGTGTGATTGACCACTTCTCCCCTCCCTCCTAGCACAGATGGCTCATCAGGAAATGCAGACTACACCCCAGCTCCCTTTGTGTCACTGTCTAGTGTGAGGTGCGACCAGCCCAACTGTCAAACTGACCCAGACAGAGAATCCACAAAGAGGCAGAGTCACAGAAATGGTCTAAGCAAGAAAATGCTCACTTTCTAAAAGTGGTATTTTCAAACACACAATCTTAAAATCAACTTTAATAAAAGATGTATTTTTAAATTGTGAGCTCAGAGACCCCAAACTCCACATGTCTATCCGCTCCAAAAGGGAATCTACACTTTAATCAGATTTAAAGGTAGCCCCCATGTTAACCTATGAGAGGACAGGCCTTGCAACAGTGACAAACGAATTTAGCAGTATTTCACTGTCGGGACATATAAAACACATTACTAAGGGGGTCATTCTGACCTCGACGGTAAAAGGCTCTTACCGCCGGTCAGAAGACCGCCATTCTACCGCCGCGGTAACCCGCCACGGTCATTCTGACCCACAACTGCCAAGCTGCCAAAAACCCGACATCCACGGAAGGCCGCCTCATCAGCGGGCAGTGATAAACTGGAGATGACCAAACCTCCACCGCCACGCCAACACAAACACGCCCATGCCATTACGACCCACGAATCCACGCGGCGGTCATTCAACCGCGGTATTCCATTGGTGGTACACACCGCTGCGGTCAAAATACACACCCAGCTCCAAAACCCAGCCACATTGGACAATTTGAAATACACACACCTGATACACATACAAACACCACCCCCACGCATCCAAGCAACTATAAAACACACACCCACATCACCCACAAACCCCCACTAGTTGGAAATTGGAGAGAAGGCGATAGAGAGAGAGCGAGCGAGCACAGCAATCGAAAACCCCTACACACACACAGGAACCCAACATCATCAACCACACCACATCTACGCACACATCACCACACACCACCACTCACATCACCACAAACACCACCCCCCACCTCATCCACACCACCCTATGGCACCCCAAAGACACCCCAGGTTTTCGGACCAAGAACTCCGGGTCATGGTGGAGGAAATCATAAGGGTAGAGCCCCAGCTCTTCGGCACACAGGTGCAACACACCACAATAGCCAGGAAGGCGGAGCTATGGCAGAGGATTGTCGACAGGGTCAACGCTGTGGGACAGCATCCCAGAAACCGGGAAGATATCAGAAAGCGCTGGAACGACCTACGGGGGAAGGTACGGTCAATGGTCTCCAGACACAACATCGCTGTGCAGAGGACTGGCGGCGGACCACCACCCACCCCTCCCGAATTCACAGCATGGGAGCAAGAGGTCCTTAACATCCTGCATCCTGCGGGCCTCGCTGGAGTAGGCGGAGGAATGGACTCTGGTAAGTCTAGTCTCAACTACTCCCCCACCCCCAACCACCAGCATGCCAACCCACACCCCCACCCTCACCCCTAACCCCCCAGCACACATCCTCCCTGCCAATGTCATACCAGCACAACCCACCCAACCCAAAACCAAACCCTGAATGCCAACACAAACCATGGACACCCATCACCTATGCATGACCACTGCACATACCCATCCCCCCCACAAACCACCCTCACAACACCTGCCACAAGGGAATGCCAGCACTGGGGGACAAGGGCACCCACAAATCGCACACCATGGAACACACAGAAGCAATAACCATACTCTTTCACCCTGCAGGGCCCGAACGCCAACACACCAGCCAGGAGGGTCCAGATATGTCCATCCCACCCCAGAACAGGCCCGCAGTGAGGACAGCAGCTCTGTCGACCTGGAACCTGATGACCAGCCCGGACCAGCACAGACACAGGCCACAGCAGACCTAACCCCCTCTGGGAATATCAGCACAGCTCCTTCCCAGCGGGCCCATGCCTCTGTCTCCAGGACAGGTCAATCAGCGGTGTGTCCGCCACTACAGGGCACCCAGGCTGACCCAACAACAACAGGGACCTAGGGGCAGTGGTAGTGGGCACACCGTCCAGGGGACAGAGGCCCGGGGAAACAGGGCAACTGGGAGGGCTGCAGTGCGACAGGGGGGGGGAGGACAGGCCCAGGGAACCGACTCTCCAAGAGGCCCTCACCACCATCATGGGAGCATACCACCGCTCCCAGGAGACGATGGCGACGGTAATGGCCAGGTTCCAGGAGATCCAGGCACAGCAGGAGGAACGGTACATGGGGTACAGAGAGGAGCTCAGGAACATCGTCCAGGCCCTGAACCTAATAGTCACCACATTGCGGGACCATGTGGCACCCCAAAGGGCCCCTGTCACCAGCCCAGACCAGGAACAGCCTACCACCTCCGCCGGTGCTAGTGGACAGGAGGCCCCCACACAACGACGGGCCACCAGAACCCCACCTCCTGCTGAAGATCAACCACCCCGCAAGAGGAGCCTGAGATCACAAAGGAAGACAGAGTAGGATGCCAAGACCCCCGCCAGCCTAAGATCCCCCCGGATGTCATTCCACTGTCCCACATCGTCACCCTGTCCAACCTTGAACTGCCCCTGCTCCATCCTTCCACAGGCATATGGACAATGCACCTGTGCGACCGAGAACTGGACTCTGCCATGGACATCACTCCACCCCCACCCATCACCATTTTACTATCATGGACCTATATGTAGCACTTTAAATAAATCACTAATTGCACTTAAAACACTCAGGAGTCTGCTTGTATTCTTAACAAATGTATTACACATAACGGTTCAAAAATGTTCAGTTACATTGTGATGACAACATACCAATGTCAATGTGCTTTACTCCATGGCCGAACAAACCAGAAGTCACGCAGTGGGTCATACAGCTCTGAAAAGCCAAGGGAAAGTCACAATTCAGTTGAAAGGAACTGGGGGGAAACACAGAAAGTAGAGATGCAGGAGGCCAGAAGTAAAAGTAAAATGCCGTGGGGGATTCTTACCTGGGTGCTACTGAAAATACTGTTGTATGACCGTGTCCCTGTTGTCCGTGTCGTCTTCCTCCTCTTCACTCTCCACAGGCTCCACAGCTGCTACAACACCACCATCTGGACCATCCTCCTGCAGAAAAGGCACCTGGCGTCGCAATGCAAGATTGTGAAGCATACAGAAGGCCACGATGATCTGGCACACCTTCTTGGGTGAGTACATTAGGGATCCCCCTGTCATATGCAGGCACCTAAACCTGGCCTTCAGGAGGCCGAAGGTCCTTTCTATGATCCTCCTAGTTCGCCCATGGGCCTCATTGTACCGTTCCTCTGCCCTGGTCCGGGGATTCCTCACTGGGGTCAGTAGCCAAGACAGGTTGGGGTAACCAGAGTCACATAACATAAGGGATGCTGCTATTTTGCATAACATACACGTCATGCACTGACCCAGGGAACATGGTATTTACATGGGAGATGTACTGGTCAGCCAAACAGACCACCTGGACATTCATCGAATGGTAACTTTTCCTGTTTCTGTACACCTGCTCATCGTCTTTTGGGGGTACTAAGGCCACATGGGTCCCATCAATGGCACCAATGATGTTGGGGATATGTCCAAGGGCATAGAAGTCAGCCTTCACAGTGGCCAAATCACCCTCCTCAGGGAAAATAATGTAGCTCTGCATGTATTTCGTCAGGGCAGACAACACTCTGGACAAAATCTTAGAAAACATAGGCTGAGACATCCCTGATGACATGGCCACTGTTGTCTGAAAAGACCCACTTGCCAAAAAATGGAGGACTGACAGAACCTGCACCAGAGGGGGAATTGCTGTGGGTTGGCGGATGGGGGACATCAGTGCTAGCTCCAGCTGGGCACACAGTTCATGTATAGTGGCTCGGTCAAGTCGGTAGCGAAGTATTATATGACCTTCCTCCATTGTCGACAGGTCCACCAGCGGTCGGTACACGGGAGGATTCATCCTTCTCCTCGCAAGTCCCAGCGGACGGTGCCTAGGAAGGACAACATGGAGCACAGAGTCAAGCAACCCACAGGTACGTAACTACAGCTTGCACAGTACACGATTCTCAATGCATTGAATGGCTTGTATGAGTGGCAATGCAAGGCCTAGGCCTGTGTGACGCAGTAGTAATTAAGCCCTGTGGTCCCTTGTAATGGCGGCTGCCTGACCTGAGAAGTGTGACAGTGGGATGTGAGGTCAATGCACTGGCGTGACACACCGTGGCGGTAGGCGGTCGAAGACCGCAGCGCAAAGCCGCATTGGTTGACATCAAACCCTATGGGTTTCACGAGCCAATGACTAGCTGCGCCGGCGGTCGCGGAACGCACCGCGGCGGTACGCGCCGCCGCGGCCGTGACCGCCATATTCTATCTGGTTAATCACTCGAGACCTGATCATCCACAGGAGAGGACCTATACTGCAAGTGCTGCTGTGACCTCGGTCTGGGAGATACAATGGCTGCTGCGACTGGGGAAAGGGCCCCTGCCTTCACTACAGAAGAGTTGGAGAAACTTGTGGATGGGGTCCTGCCCCAGTATGCACGACTCTACGGTCCTCCAGACCAACAGGTAAGTACACTGTGTGCACATTGAATGGGCTATGCCTGGGTTGTGTATGGTGGATGTAAGATGGTGGGGTGGGGGGACAATGACGAGTGCAAGGCACAACAGATGAGAGCATGTGCCACATGCCAAGGTTGGGGAGGGGGGGCCAATCGCATCTATCATGCGGAAAATTGATGATATTCCAATTTCCACCCTGTACATGTCAAATAGGTCAGCGCCCATCAGAAGATCGACATTTGGCGTGCCATCGCCAAGGAAGTCCGGACCCTGGGAGTCCACAACAGACGGGGCACCCACTGCCGCAAGAGGTGAGAGTACATCCGCCGCGGGACCAGGAAGACCGCTGAGTCACTGCTGGGGATGGCCTCCCAACCTAGGAGGGGTGCCAGTCGTACCCTGACCCCACTGATGTCCCGGATCCTGGCGGTGGCCTGCCCCGATTTGGATGGGCGCGTGACGACATCACAGCAGACACAAGGGGGTGAGTACCAGCACATTCAGCTATCTTTACGCGCAGTGGAGGTGCCTGGGTGGGGGAGGAGGGCTGTGGGTGACATTAGGCCAGGGCGCTTTCTGTATTGTATTCCTCTCCTTTAGCCATGTCCCTGTGCCCCCGCCCCCCACCTCTGTACGGTGACAGGTACAGCTATCCATGGTCCTGCATCACCCATGTGCGCGTTTGTTGTCCCTAGACCTGTTAGCCCAGTCACAAGTACTAAGTAGTGTACCCCGATTGCGCGGCTTAGTGCATGAGGCTCCTGTGTCTGTCCTCTCCGCCAACGGTGTTGACAATGCATGTACTCAACCTTTTTTTATGTCTCCCCCCACCCTTTTTCTTTATCTTCTTGTGCATGTGTGCATCAGCATCATCAGGCGGAGGAGAATTGGCACCGGAGCACGAGAGAGCTGCGACTCACAAGGCCCCGGTGGGCCATGGCACAGACACCGAGGCCACCAGTGATACGGAGGGCAAGGGGCGCTTCACAACGGGGACCCGTGGTGAAACCAGCGACACCGACACGTCCTCGGATGGGAGCTCCCTAGGGGTGGCGGCAACATCCGTGCCCCCCGCCTCTACAGGTACAGCCGCCACCCAGCGCACCAGCTCCGCCCTCCCAGCAGCCCCTCAGCCTACGCTCCGTGTCCGCTCGCCCAAGAAGGCGGGCATCTCCTTCGCCCCAGGCACCTCAGCCCCTGCCCCTGTTACCCCTGCTGCCCTCAGTGAGGAGGTCATTGACCTCCTGAGGACCATCATTGTTGGGCAGACTACCCTTTTGAATGCCATCCAGGGGGTAGAGAGGGAGGTGCATCGTAGCAATGCATACCTGGAGGGCATTCATTCGGGTCAGTCTGCCCATCAACGATCGTTCAATTCTCTGGCCTCAGCACTGACGGCAGCCATTGTCCCTGTTTCCAGCCTCCCTCTTCTAACTGCTTATACCCTGTCTCTGTCTCCTGTTCCTCTGCCTATCCCATCCACACCATCAGACCAGCCTGCACACACCTCAACACCCAAGGGCAGCTCATCCAGACATAAGCACCACAGATCACACAAACATTCACCCAAGCAACACCCAGATGCAGACATGCCAACAGCCACTACCACCTCTGTGTCCCCCACCTCCTCGTCTCCCTCCTCCCTCCCTGTGACGTCTACACTCACACCTGCATGCACACCACCAACAGCCAGTACTTCCATCACCAGCACACCCTCCAGTACAGTCTGCACACGTGCAGTCACCACCCCCACTGCCATTTACACGTCCCCTGTGTCCTCTCCCACTGTGTCTGTCACCCCCTCTTCCAAGACACACAAACGCAGGCAGCCACCCACCCAACAGCCAACCACCTCACGACAGCCTGCAGCCCATGCACCTTCACCCAAGGACAGCACACCTGACTCTCCTACAACTACCTCCTCTTCCTCCACTCCCATAACCACTGCAACTACCGTTTACCTTGGTCCTAAAAAGTTTTACCTCTCCAATCTTGACCTCTTTTCCTCACCTGACCCACCCCCTCCATCTGCTAAGAGTCCCAAGAGCACCTCAGCCACCACCAGCCCGGGTTCACGTGTCAGCGTAGTCCATGGATTTTGGAGTCCCCCCCCCTTTGCCAGCAGTGAGACATCGGTCAGCAGCAAGGGGACAGCCAGCCCCCCCCCCTGGAAAGAGGACCCGGAAAGTGAGGGGCCGCCGCAAGAGGAGTGCCACGGCTGCCCCCAAGGACCAAAGTTCGGCCACTTCACCTGCCACAACATCCAGGGGAGGCAAGGCCCAGAGAGCCACAGCGAAGGAGGGCAAGGGCAGCAGAGCGGAGAAGTCAAGCAGCAGGAGCGCGGACCAGGAGGGCCCCACAAGCCCCATCCCGGGTGTGAGGGAGGACACTCAAGGGCCCAGGACACCGTCACCGAAGGGTCCAGCAACTGCACGGTCGGAGGGCGACTGAGCAGGGAGTCCTGCCCAGGTAGGACTCCCTGGAATTACAGGACAAGCACCGCTGAAGAGGGCCCGCCGTGCAGGAAGGCACCGCTGAAGAGGGCCCCGCCGTGCAGGAAGGCACCGCTGAAGAGGGCCCCGCCGTCCAGGAAGGCACCGCTGAGGAGGGCCCCGCCGTCCAGGAAGGCACCGCTGAGGAGGGCCCCGCCGTGCAGGAAGGCACCGCTGAAGAGGGCCCCGCCGTGCAGGAAGGCACCGCTGAAGAGGGCCCCGCCGTGCAGGAAGGCACCGCTGAAGAGGGCCCCGCCGTGCAGGAAGGCACCGCTGAAGAGGGCCCCGCCGTGCAGGAAGGCACCGCTGAAGAGGGCCCCGCCGTGCAGGAAGGCACCGCTGAAGAGGGCCCCGCCGTGCAGGAAGGCACCGCTGAAGAGGGCCCCGCCGTGCAGGAAGGCACCGCTGAAGAGGGCCCGCCGTGCAGGAAGGCACTGCTGAAGAGGGCCCCGCCAAGACAGGCCCCGCTCCGCTGGGCCCTTCCTGTCAAGCACCGCTCCGCCGGTCACCGCCGTCTCAAGCACCGCTCCGCTGGGCCCCGCCGTCTCAAGCACCGCTCCGCTGGGCCCCGCCGTCTCAAGCACCGCTCCGCTGGGCCCCGCCGTCTCAAGCACCGCTCCGCTGGGCCCCGCCGTCTCAAGCACCGCTCCGCTGGGCCCTTCCTGTCAAGCACCGCTCCGCTGGGCCCCGCCGTCTCAAGCACCGCTCCGCTGGGCCCCGCCGTCTCAAGCACCGCTCCGCTGGGCCCCGCCGTCTCAAGCACCGCTCCGCTGGGCCCTTCCAGTCAAGCACCGCTCCGCTGGGCCCTTCCAGTCAAGCACCGCTCCGCTGGGCCCCGCCGTCTCAAGCACCGCTCCGCTGGGCCCCGCCGTCTCAAGCACCGCTCCGCTGGGCCCTTCCTGTCAAGCACCGCTCCGCTGGGCCCCGCCGTCTCAAGCACCGCTCCGCTGGGCCCCGCCGTCTCAAGCACCGCTCCGCTGGGCCCCGCCATCTCAAGCACCGCTGGCCCAATGACAGTGCCGGTTCTGTGTCGTGCTAATGTTCATGCTGCACTCGGGCCACCCTGCCTCCTCCATTGCCTGTGGAGACTGTTATCCACTTGATGGACTGTGACTTTGCACTCCCCTGGATATGACAGTGGGCAAGCCACCCACTGTAGAGACTTGAGAGACTGTGGCTTTGCACTCCCCAGGATATGACAGTGGGCAAGCCACCCACTGTAGAGACTTGAGAGACTGTGGCTTTGCACTCCCCAGGATTGAACAGTGGGCATGGTGGCCCCTTCTTGGATCTGGCGTCGTGGACTCATGTGGCTGTGGTGCCCCCCCTTCCCTTCCCCCTGAGGTGCCTGTAGTTTTGTCATCTGATGCCCCTACAGTGTTCTCTCCAACGGACTCAGGTCTCCTGTGTGGGCTTTGCCCATGTGTTGCTACACTTTGGCCCACGGACATTTGCAATTTCTGTGACTGTGCGGGACTTTCTGCCTCTATTTCTCGGTTACGCAATGTTTACATTTGGAATTTTTTGCATCATTTTCCTATTTTACCATGTCTTCAATGAACCTATTTTTTACATAAATGTTGTTTCTCACTTTAATCATATCTTTTCGTTATTCCGGGAGGTTTGGGTGGTGTCACTTTGACTTGGTGCTCTGCATTGGTGTGTAGATAGTTGGGGGGTGGGTGTAATGCGTATGTGTGTGCCCGTAACCCTTCCTCCTCCCCCCCTCCCCTGTGTCGTAGGTGCGGTACTCACCGTTGTCGTCTGCGCCGGAGTTCGTACTCGTGGTAGATGAGCAGGTAGACGAGAGCAGGTAGGATGTTCAATTCGGGCTCCATGCTGTCCTCCGTCCTCGTGGAGTGTATAGAGGTGAGCGTTTTCCCGTTCGTAGTCTGTTTCCGCCGTGTTTTTATCGGCGGGGCTCCCGCCCCGGAAAAGGTGGCGGATTGGTGAGTTGTGATAGGGTGGGCGGTACATTGTCTGCCGCCTGCCTGTTGGCGGTGACCGCCGCGCTGTTTGTGTGTCCCGCCGTGGCGGTCGGAGTGTTAAAGTGGCGGGCTCTGTTGGCGGTTCCCGCCAGGGTCAGAATTCCATTTTTTGGACCGCCAGCCTGTTGGCGGGTTGGCCGCCGCTTTATCACCGACTGCCAGGGTCAGAATGACCCCCTAAATGTCCTACCTTAACCATACACTGCACCCTGCCCTTGGGGCCACCTAAGGCCTACCTTAGGGCTGTCTTACATGTAAGAAAAGGGAAGGTTTTGGCCTGGCAAGTGGATACACTTGCCAAGTCGAATTTACAGTAAAAACTGCACACACAGACACTGCAGTGGCAGGTCTGAGTCATGATTACAGAGGTACTTATGTGGGTGGCGCAACCAGTGCTGCAGGCCCACTAATAGCATTTGGTTTACAGGCCCTGGGCACCTCTAGTGCACTTTACTAGGGACTTACTAGTAAATCAAATATGCCAATCATGGATAAACCAATTACATGCACATTTTGTATAGGAGCACTTGCACTTTAGCACTGGTCAGCAGTGGTAAAGTGCCCAGAGTAACAAAAACAGCAACAACAGAGTCCAGCACACATCAACAACCTGGGAAACAGAGGCAAAAAGTTAAGGGACACTACGCCAAGGATGAAAAGTCTAACAGGTACAAAGTTGTTTAGGGACAAATATTAAAAAAAAATCTCTATTTTTGGTCGCCCTAACTATAATTACAGAGTGGCCACCACTACTTTGTATTAAAATCTATCTATCTACTATACATATATATATATATATATGTATATCGTAGGTGGATGGTGAACTTCTCTCTGCTTGCAGAGTTTGCAGAGTTTTTCCCACTCCACATAAAGCGCGGAGATCTGAAAAACTCTGCGGAGTTTCCCTGTTCACGCTCGCAACCTCCCTGGGGCAATGAATATTAAGATTGCGGAGGGCTGTGTGGACCCCCACCCCAGAGACCGCCACTTCCAGGGGCAATAACTATAAATATATGCCCCCCCACACACAGCAGGTACCACCACTTTCCCAGGGCAATGACTGTAAATGTATGTGGGGGGATTGCATGGGCTCCCCAGGGACTTCCACCTCCCCAGGGCCATGCATATAATGTATGCAGCAGGGCAACATGCCTCCATGCCCCGAGGATGACCACCTCCCCGGGGCAAATGCAATATTAGAAAAGGAGCTGCGTGCCCCCCTCCTGGAGTTATTATGGCCCTAGGAACTGCCAAACCCCCTCCCCCCCTGGGCTGGCTCTAGCTACGTCTCAAGGTGCCCACCCTCTGGAGGTAGCTGTTTGCTTTTTACAACCAAAAGCAAGCATAACTCTGCTTTCAGCAAGCGGGAGCTGTTTGACAGCTCCCACCTGCTGAAAGCAATGTTTTCATCTCTTTCCCTGGATGTTAAATCATGTGCATGGAATGAGATGAAAACATTGCTCCAGCAAGCAGGGATTTGCTATTTAAAGCAGCTCCCTGCTTACCGCAGGAGACGGGAGCCTGCTGGGACCACAGGGTCCTTGAGGGCCCTCCAGCAGTTCCTGAGAATGAAAAAAACAGATCTGCAGTTCCATGTCAAAAAGCTATGTGACATAGAAGGTCGATGAAAAATAAAATTGGCAAAGTTCCAGAAACACAGGGTCACTGGAGACATTACCACGGGTCTTTTAAGCAGCAGTAGTGTTGGAGATGTACTACATGTACACAAGGAGGTAACACTTACTAATTATCCAGTAGAAAGTACTTCAGTTGGGTAGACATTCTGCACAAAACCGTGGCCTCTTCTTGGATAAATATGCAGAGATGGATTCAGTCTGGCATGATGCTCATTTGACAGAACCTCAGCAGGAGGCACTTACAGAAATAAACAAAGCAGGTGCCCAAGTTCAAGGTACATTTCTGTCAGGTACTAATCATCATAAATTCTTGAGCATGGTCAAGGCAACACAAGTGTTTTTTCTCTGCTTTTCCACCTTGAAATGTTATCTAAGTGTAGGAATGTTATAATTGAGAAATAGAATTAAAAAGAACATAGAAATTCATTTGAAAAAACCAATGGTTACAGGGACGTTATAGTTAGGCTCACATTTTAAAGGTACAAAACCATAGAAATTAATCCATACTGCTAATTACCCCAGATATCAAAGCACTCATGACATCTTTTATAATATCATTGATAATATCACTGTAATATTTGTTGTGAAATTATTCATTCAAAACTGTGCTTGATGGGGGGAGTTATAGTTACCTTAGGGAACGAGTTATAGTTACTTGAAATAACTCTATAACAGGTTAATTTCTATGGTTTTGTACATTACCAATGTAAGTGTAACTATAACGGTCCTGTAACCTTTGGTTTTTTTAAGTGTATATATATATATATATATATATATATATATATATTTCTCCAAAGGGCCCCCTCTAGGCACGCTTCAATGTCGGTGCTCGTGTCAGGGAAGGACCAATCCCTGTATTAAATTCTCCACAAGTTGACAAACAGTCATACATGGTACTCACAGGAATTTTTTATTTTCTGGTTTATTCGGTGATCGATCATGTATGACTGTTTGTCAACTTGTGGAGAATATATATATATATATATTTATTTATTTTTTTTCACAAAAAAAAACAAATGTTACAGGGATGTTATAGTTAGGTTCTGAATTTACTCGTACAAAACCACTGAAAATCAGCAGTTCTAATTAGAGTTCTTTCATGTAACTAACTGTAACTATAGATATATATATTTATGTAACTAACTAACTATATATAGATAGATAGATAGATAGATAGATAGATAGATAGATAGTTAGGACCACCTTTTACCTTAGAGGAAGCATTTTTTCTTGTGATAATAACTTTGGCTCCGTTTGATGAATCTTCACAAAATTTTCTAAACTCGTACATTAATTAGATTAGCTGCTATCTGGAAAGCTTTGGGTGATTTGTCAAACAGGGGCAGAGAAAAGGGGGGGAGTCCTAACTCTCTTTGTACCTATGTTATGTCAATGGGGATTTTGCACTTTTTTAACACTACAGCCCAAACCTCTAAATGGATTTACACCAAATTTGACTGAAAGTTAGATCTTCGTCCAGAGAGATCTCGTTTTGTTATTTGGTGCAATTCTGTTCAGTAGTTTGAGTTAATAAAGGAAAAGATAACTGTATATCTAGGGATGAAGATCCTCCTCGGATCCATGGGTACCTGTGGGGGATCAGCGGGTACCTGCAGATCCGAAGCACAATTGGGAAAAAAAACTCACACACCATGCCTCTGCCTGGCAAAGCCATAGGCCATGCACAGCTTGGGGTTGGGAGCATGTGGGGGGCTAGGCAGCAGGCCCTGCATCCAGCCCTCGATGCGCACGGTTGGAGGCAGTGTGTGACAGTGGTTGTAGTAACATACGGTATAGGTATTTATACATTACTTTACATTAACAAAAAACATAGACACTCACTGAACGACCAAAGGTTACAGGGACATTATAGTGAGGTTCACGTTTTACCCACACAAAACCACAGAAATTCACAATGTATAGTTATATTTATCTGAAGAAACTATAACTTGTGGTGGAAAGTAAATGTAGGCTACAAGTTATAGTTCTTGAGAAAAGTATAACTATAAGCATGGTTTTGTGTGGGTAAAACATGAACCTAGCTATAACGTCCCTGTAATCTTTAGTTTTTTCAGTGACTATTTACACACACACACACACACACACACACACACACACACAAGCACACACGTGGTCACCACTGTGTAGTTATATTTACTACTTAGGGCCTGATTATGATGACAGCAGGATGTGTCCACCATTGCGTTTTTGGCTGTCCTCTCACCCCCCTCCTTGGCAGTCTGACTGCCCAATCACGAAGTGTGTGGGAACACAGCCACAAGGCTGCTGTCTCCACCGATACTTCACCTCCCACAGAGGGAGAGGAAGAGACGGCCCATGGACGGGTTCTCGCCAAGCTTCCAACCAGGCTAATCATGACCTGCCTTTCCTCCAATCTTTTCCTGGTGAGGACACCACCATGCACAAGTCAATGGAAAGGCAGAAAATGAGCCTAAATATTGAGCCGAGTGTGATTGTGTCACTGGTGCACATCTGAAGTGCTCCAATGCCTTCCGGTCGGGTTTGCCCTATGTCACACTTAAAAACATTGAAGAAAAAAATAATTGCGCCCGACTGGATTGTATCATGTTATGGGGTGCCGTGTCCAGGAAGAGGAACAACACACGCTTGCATGGCAGTCGATGACTTAGGGATGTTCACCAGTGGCACAAAATGTACATGTATGGCAGTAGCTGCAGTCTCTAAGCACTGTAGTGTAGGCAGCATTGGTGGCCAGCTCATTTCAAGTGGTGAAAAGCACCAACATCATGACTCCACCGCCATGAAACTGCCAGTCCTGTGGGAAACTCCTAATACAGTGGGTGGGAAGCCAGCAGGGAGGTGGAGTGGACCATGTCGCGTAGGCTCTCATTATCCTAATGAGACTACAGGATTTTTGGGCGGCAAGATCGTTCACAGTGTGGGGGACTAAGTCTGACCCACGGCGAAGGACCCTTGTCACCCCAAATCTGGGTTGTGTTCCGGCTAACTAGCAGTGCCTTATCTCTCCCAAAGGGAAGAGACAATGGGGTAGCCGAGCGTATGACATCTTAGTGCTTCCCAGGGAAGTCGTGGTCACTCAGGTCACAACCAGTTCTCTCATACACAGTGCAGTCTCATATACAAATGACAAAGGCAGTTTGAGTTTTAAAGATTGGTTTAGTAAAACGACTGCATTTTAGTTAACAAGGCGTGAGCCGCAATAACCAGAACAATACAACACAGTAGGATTGAAATAATGAGGAGAGTGAAACATAAGAATAATGCTATCATAGTGCACCTAAATTACGTTCTCTCTCTAAGTTATATTTTGAGCACTGCATGTGAAGCTCTAAGACTGCCTTTCAGGTTCCCCCGGGAGGACATCAACCCTCATACCTGATTAAAAGCCTGTGATCTGGATCAGCATCTCCAACAGGACAGTCAGCATCTAGTTGTGGGTTCCTGGTCGGAATCTCCCTCGAGGTGGAGTACTCGGTCCTGCTGCTGTTGCGGGCTGGTGGTAGAACCGTTGAACTCGTAATCGGGCCCTTAGTTAGTTAACATAAGAAAAGTATTTTTTGGTTTGCTAATAACTTTTGCATCGCTTGACAAATCTTCATGCATGTTCCAAAACAATAGTTCATACACTTCAGGTCCTCCCTGTAAAGATTTGGTGTGATCTTTCAAGTGGGGCCTACAAAAAAGGGATCCCAAAACATAATTTTCCCATGCAATTTTCCACTAGATCTTTGTCCAGAAAATGTGCTTTTTGTGATGGTGTAAATCATTTCCGTATTTTTCTAAAATTAAGGTTCAGAAACTTTGTATTGTTGGACAGTTGGATTTGTGAGAGCCCCATAAGAGTTAATACAGTGATCTGATTGGCCAAGGGGAATTTTTTGCTTTTGGCCACCTCGATCCCATGCGAGTGGGGGCTACCAGGGGAGTTCACACTCTGACTGGTTGGCCACAACATGAAACAAAATGTTGAAGTGGCCAATACTGGACATGGGGCCATATGTACGAAGACATTTTCCTATTGACACAGAATGGGAAAAACCCTTTGATACATCTGGCCCTCAAGAACTTGGTCCCCCTGTCCTGAATTTTCTTTTTAAATGTAAGATATAAGGGACATAGCCTACCCTGCCCCCAAGCCCTTGTGGGGTCCCTCTGGCACCCCCACCCCCTCCTGGTCTAGAGATTAAAAAAAAAAAAATTGACACTATCCCCCAATTATCCCATGGGATCATGGAAACGAAACACCAAAAAGTGGACTTTAATTTTTTTTTTAAATGACCCCTGAGATAGGCCAGGGACCGGGGGTGTTCAAACCACGTTATTTTTAATTATGGGAAGAGAGGCATGCGTGTAACCCCGGTGCCCAGTGTCTTTTTAAAATGGAAAGGGGGCATAGGGTCACCTTCCCTGAGCAGATTTTGGCCCCATGGGACCTACAACCCTCAGAGCTTGGAGCACTTCTAAAAGGGGAGGGGGCATGTGGCTCCTCCTTGTGCCTCTATAGGACCCTGGGGAACTTATCCGGGGCACCAACCCCAGGGCTATGTTTATAATTGAGACGGAGGCATGCAGTCCCCCTTCCCAAGACTAAATTGGCCCCAGGAACTCCATTCCCCCAGACATTGCTGTTTTTTGCCTGGGAGAGTGTAGGCAAACCCTGACTACACTCTTCCAGGCAGAAAATACAATGTTGTTCCCGCCGCAACAGGAGCAGTGAAAATAGCTGCTTCCACCCTGGCGAAAGCAAAGGAGAATGGTGCAGATTCATGCCATCACCACAATGGGTGCCGGCTTGGGCCATGATAGCATTTGGGCCCCCAGTGGCCCTCAGTGATGGAAGTGATGTTGGTGCCTTGGTGGGCACCTGGGCAACCACTTATAAAAATAAAAAAAACTTTCTGGCTCTTGCTGCCACCTGTATAATTGCTGGTGGGGAGGTGGCCAAGGCCGTGGGGTGCACCCCAACATCTCCCAACGATCAAAAAAGATGTGGGTGCCCTGGGTGGGCCCCGGGGGCCCCTAGAAGAAGGTTTTTAAAAAATTGACAAATAAAGGGGAACTGCTCTTTAAAGAAATGAGACCATAATGCCCTGTAATGTATTTTAAATTCTATTTTTGGAGCCTGGTGGTGCCCCTAGAAGAGGCAGGGACACTCCCTGTTTTGTGGGAGCTGCAGAGAGTGTGGCAGCCCCCAGTAACTATAAATCTGTGACCACAGGAAAGCTTCCCATATTTTTTCAAGCATTCTGACCTGCACTTCCCGGGGCTATAATCGACTCAGGGAGTGTAGGGCTGCCTCATGGTGTGTTCTATGCACTTTATGGCCTGAAAAAAGTTAAAAGAAAGACTCAAAGGTGTGTTGAAGTTTTTTAGCTAGGCTTTTTTACAAAAACATTATGACAGTCACTTTTAATAAACACTTCAGTGTATGAATTTATATAATGTACATTTGACTATAATTATTAGTGACTTTTTGACAAATATAATAGGTCTGTTTTATATATGTTAATATGCTGACCCCTTCATTAAGCCAATAGACCTGTGTGTTATATTTTGGTGTTCTGACCCTTTGACAAAGTCAGTAGGTCTGCCTTACTTAAAATGATAGCCTTTATATTCATGTACTAGCTGATGCGCAAAACACGTCTGTCCCAAGACGCACAGCCAGGCAGCATGAGTTAAATTTAACCCCAGTAATCTAAAGTTTTCATTAGCATGTAGTAAGGTTGGTAAGCATGGTTGTTGGAGAGGGCTGTATTTCCATTAGTTGACTTAACTTGCGGTCATGTGATGGGAGATTAGCACCATGACAGGCTTTAAAAAGCATTGTTTTCTCCTGTGCTGAAACACAAAGAGCGTGCTAACTACCAGTAAACTGGGAGAAACTGCAGACAATGGCGTTAAGACGCTAGTTTCCAAATCAGACTTTGATAATATTTTCACGCAGAATGAAAGTGGAGTGCATGATTTAGGTAAGGGTTATTGTTTAGTTTGAGGCTTTGGTTAAGTTTATTCACAAAATGATTTAGCACGGGGAACATTTGTATTTATATTTTTATTCACATTTTTATTTTTCATTGCACTCAGGGTGCATGGAGCACAGAGGATTGGTTCGTTTTTCTCTTTTAGGTATTAAAGTGATTGTGTACTTTCTGATAAAATTATAAATAAGATGTTTTGGTGGCAGTTCACATTCAAATGCAGTTAATGTCACATTTCAAATGCACTAAATGTCATAATATGGTTAACTGTTTACTTTTGTTGCAATGCATAATATTTTGAGCTTTTGCTGATGGGCTTTTCTTAATATCCCAGTTACCATTGATGGAGGGCTTGCTACCAGAGATGCATTGGGTGTATATCACTCTGGTTACCCAGGATGAAATGTGAATTTCAACATGCCGTGAAATAAAGCCTTGATATGCATTTCTCTAGCATTTGAAGACTGGATTCATGTTGCCACTGTATGAACTTTGGAAAGTTTGTAGAAAATGGAGAAACTCTGATCACTTTGGATTACTAGGGTTAAATTTAACTAATGCTGCCTGTCTGTGTGTCTTGGGACTGGCGTGTTTTGCACACCAGCAAGTACATGTATATTAATCGTGCCGTGGGGCAGGGTATGACCAAGTTCTGCATGCAAAATTTATGCCTTTGAGCATTACACAGAAAAATTTAGAGAAACAACGGTGTGCATTTGACCATTATTTATTAGACCTTTATATTCTAACATCACATAGTCAGCTGTACACACCTGTGGGGGATTGGGTGCCAGGCCTATGTCCAACTCTGCCGAGCAATTCAAAAGGCTGTACACAGCGGGGTTTGGGTGACAGCAGGAGGGTGGGAGCAGGGCCTACCACCCCCACCCAACATGTACATGGTGATGGACATCTTACTTTACATTAAACAAAAATAGGAATTCACTGACAAAAAGCAAAGGTTAAATTGTTGTTATAGAGGATGCACCCTCTGTGTGGTTAATGACATGAACCACTGCCCTGAGTGCCCAACTTTACTTTTGTCTGGATCCCTAATACTGATTTTTTTTATCTTAGACAAACATGGATCATGTGTGTGTGCTATGACTTGGGCCTGTCTCACAGATTGTGGTCCTGTTGGACTCGGGGAAGGGGGTCACCCAAAGTGCTACCATCATAGTGTGGAAGGCTACCATCTTCACCAGGAGTTAAGCAGTACAAACATGGTGGTGGCAACATACTGTGTAGTGATCAGTAGTAGTGAATTGGTCCTTTTTACCCTGTGTCACTGGAGTGAGACCTACAGGCTCACTCACAATTTTAAAAGTTCTCCTGCTTTGTGTTTAGCTCACCCTTGGCCTTCCTCGGGTACATGTGCAGTGCTGTGCAGCGCAGGGGTAGTCGCTCTAGGCTGGATGCATGTGTGCTTACAAAGGGTCAAGTAAACGGACAGAGCAGTACTGTGCAGTATATGTGTAGTTAATGCATGCATTGGGTGTATGTATGCCTGTTAGGAATACATTACATGATACAAATGTAGTGCTGTGCAGAGTGTGTACAATGACCACCTTTGTATGTATGCTGTATGTGTGCTTGTCTGAAGTATAATACATGTTAAAGGTGAAGTGTTGTGCAGTGCACACATGGTGAGTGTATGCTGGCAGTGTGTGTGTGTGTGTGTGTAAATAGCACGCCCAAGGTGAGTGTATGCTGGCAGTGTGTCTTGGTAAATACCACATCCTGCACAGCAGAGAAATTGTACAGTAGTGAACAGTGTGCACAGACTGAATGTGTGTGCTGAATGTATGTGTGCCTGTAATGGTACAATGCATGGAGGTAATAGTGATGGATGGTAAGTGTGCTGTGAATGTACAAAAACAGTTAATGTGCCTGCAATGGTATATTACATCCGGGTGTGAACATCGGTGACTCCCATGAATTGGGTTATTAGTCAATGAGCTTTGGAGTCTTTCTTGCTGTGACAAGGGGAAAAAGAAGAAGAGAAGTGTCCACTTCAAAAGGTGCAGAACCCCAACTTAAAACTTGGAAGGTTCAGATTGTCAATTACATTCAAGCAGCCAGGAGGGCTATGTGAAAGGGGAAGCTCTGCAAGACTTGTGCCTGTGACCAGGACTTGGGGCAGAGACCTGCTAGCTTCCCTGCTGGATATGGGGGCATCACTCAGGAAAACCAAGACCACTGGAGTCAGGAGCACCAGGGCCTGCCTGCTTGCCGAGGCCAGAGAGGTCTGTGAAGAAGAGGAGAGCATTGGCAGGAGCGAGGTCAAGTGAGGAGTCCTACTGATAGGACTCCTTGTGTGACGTGTGAGGGAATAGATGTTCACCGATAGGGTGGTTGCTTGTGTTCACTGTTGGTTCTGCAAACTTCTGTATGCCTGGATAGGGCCTCTGCAGGACTTGCCAAACCCATAGCGCTGCACTGTAGTGATCTCATATGCCAGGAAGGGCAATCAGTAAAGTTGCTACTGTGAGAACTCTGAAACTTGTAATTGCCTTGTTGGAGGCATTTGCACCAGAAGAGTCTGTGACTGTACTGTAAATTACCACAGTAACCCCATAAGCGAGAAGGGGTTGCTGGTATCAATGTTGCCCAAAGGTTTTGGGGCTGTCACCCGAGGAAAAGACTGAGGCTGCATTCGGCGAGTCAAGCCCTCACAGTGAGAGAACTGCCCCTGTCCAACCTGAGGATGCCGTGGATGATGACACACCTTCACTGGGCCCCAGTCAGGAGCTGACAAAAGGATTTTCTCACTCCTCTTATCACCCCCTCCCCTACACCTTCTGGCAGAGGAAGGTCAACTTACCACATCTTAGCGAACTGGGAGCTGCTCCGATTACTGGAGAACTCCGGCAGGGGTGCTCAAAAAAAGAGCCTTCGCTGCCAGGTGCTACCACCTGGGCCTCAAGCAGTTTGGTTTCTCCAACCAGGCAGAACTTGCAGATGTTCATGCTGAAGGTATTCACTACAATGCTGAAAGCTTCCATTCTGCAGGAGTGGGTAAGGTTTGAACTGGGCTGGTTGGGCATCAGAGGACTTGCTGCTAATAGTACTGAGGCACCATAGACACCTTTGATTCATTCTCGCAGAGTCAAGAGAGAGAGCTCTTTAGAACGGCCTATTAGTGAGCATTCCCTGGTCACTAGTGAATGGGGGAATAACCCTGAATACATTACAAGGAAGAGGGTGGGACAAGGATTTGCCTGACAACTAGGAGAGACTCAACCTCTAGGGGATTGTGTTATCTCTTCTGAACATCATTATTGCTTTGCATCTGTAGAGTAAGAAATAGAATATGAATTTACTGATGAAAGTAAGTATTTGACTGAACAGTGATGTATTGTTTGTTCTGTGTGCACTTCGAGTTATGAGTCATGTTTACCTACCTGTTTTTACATTTCTTCCCCAAGCGAGCCCTTTACTCCTCATCCACAGCTACCACAGAGAGTCAAGTGCGGAAGGGGTACTTGGCTCAGTTGCTCAGGATCCATAGTAAGTCGGACCCAGAACATCAGGAGTAAAAGGCCCCAACACCCATGTTTGGGCCCAGTTGCCCCTGCGTGCTCCATGGCCCTCTGAAAGGGGTTCTGACACTCAAACACTACTGAAAAGAGTTACACCAAATCACAAAAAGATGTTTTCTGTGCCAAGATCTGGATTTCTGCTAAATTTGGAGTAATTCCTTTCAGCAGTTTTCACACTATCACATTCCAAAAGATGTTTGTGGAAACTAGGTGGTGATATTATGTTTTGGGAACCCCTTGTTTTCTCCACCCTTGCTTGACAGATCACCCTAAACTTTCTAGGAAGGAACTGAGCAAAAAACTAGCACTTTTTTGGAAAGTTTTATGAAGATTTGTTAAATGGCACCAAATGCATTTCCTATAGAAATGCAGACCTAACTAGAACTACCCAGTGGCAACTGCCCCTGGGAAATTATGTATATATATATATGTATATATATATGTGTGTGTGTGTGTGTGTGTGTATATATATATATATTTTATAATATATATATCCTAGTGGCGGTTGTCACTAGGTAGTCATAGTTAGGACCTAGTTTCTGTAGCAAAAGCAGTTTTTGCTTGCCTAGATCTTTGGCGCTGCTTGACGAATCTTCACAAAATTTTCAACAAATATTTGACAGTCTTGTGAGCTGCTGTCTTGAAAGTTTCGGGGTGATCTGTCAAGTGGGGGCCGAGATAAAGAAGGGGTAAATTTAGAGGGTTTCCAATGTTAAATCCCATAGGAAAAAGTGAACAGTGATAGCGCTAAACCCACTGGACGGAATCACACCAAATTTGGCAGAAAGGTAGCTCTTGGTCCAGAAAGAGCCTTTTTTGTAATTTGGTGTAAATTTGTTCAGTCGTTTTTGAGCAATTCAAGGAAATCCAAATTTGTGTATATATAGGGACATGAAGGGTTTGTGACCCCTTCCAATCTCATGCTGAGATCTGGTTGGCTGCCAACACTTCTAACCAGGAAGTGTTGGCAACCGTCTTAGGACTTGGCTTGAGCTGAGTCCCAGAAAAAAAGACTAAAAAATACAAAAGGTGTTAGGGTATAAACACCCTGACCCCTTAACTTTGGAGGTAGGTCCCAAAGGGACCTTCCCCCCCCTCCACCCCCCACCCGGGCTAAAAAGCATTTTTTTTTTAAACAATTGCAGCGGAATTGTGACGGGGTCACGAATCCACAATAAATATTTTTTTAAGACAAGTGTGGGCTCCCGCGCTTGTTTTTTAAAAAGCCCCTGGGTGGGTCAGGTGGTGGGGACACTGTTACTTTTTAATGGGGGTCCTCCTAGCCCCCCTGTTCCCCGGGGACCACCACCTCCTGAGGAAAAAATGCTTTCTATAGGTAGGGGAAGCCCGATGGCCTCCCCACAGTCCCAGGGACCACCACCTGTGCTGGGCTACAGTGAGTTATGAGCGGGGGCCGCACAGCCCCTCCTCCCCGGTGCCCCAGGGATCACCACTTCCCATGGGCAACTACTAAATAATGTTAAAGGGGGTCCGTTTCAGACCTTCATTAGCCCCAGGGACCACCACCTCCCGGGGCTATATGCAGGTTGGAGGGGGACACATGGCCCCCTCAAGGAGCCTCAGAAAGGCCCTGGAGACTGCCACCCCCCCCAGAGTTGGCTCCTAAGTCCCGGGGTGCCCATCCCTGGGACATAGCTGTTTGCTGTGGTTTGGCGGCAAGCCACACCAAACACTCCACTACTCGACAGCGGGACCTGTAAAGCAGGTCCTGCTGTCAAACAGTGGAACTTTCATCTCTGTCCCCTGCACACATGCAGGGAGCAGAGATTAAATGCTTCAGCAAGCACGGAGCTGCTGTTAAAGCAGCTCCGTGCTTGCTGAACCATTGGCATTGAGAGTAAAGCCTTAAGGCTTCCCCCGCAGTGCCAGATAGCCCGTAAAGGGCATTTTGTTAAAATTAAAACCAAAAAAAAAAAAAAAGGAATATATAGGGACTGTAAGGGAGCGCTTGAGGGCTTCCTCGCGGTCCCAGATAGCCCATAAAGAGCTAAAAAAAAAAAAAAAGAAAGCAATAGCTTCAGGGTTAGAGTCCACCTGGACAAGCTTCTCTCTCTTTTTTTTTTTAAGTACCAATTATTTAATTTTTTTAAAGATTACTTTTTTATTTTAAATTGTGCAGAAATATCTCATTCTAAGTAAATCATACATCGAAGACTAAAAAACTCAGTATCTCTCTCCCTCTCACTCTCTCTGTCTCTTTTTAAATCAATTTCTCCCTTTCACACACCCACTCACAGATCCACTCAGGTCCTCATGCGCCCACTCACAACCCCAGTCAGACCCTCATACACCGACTCACAGACCCACTCAGATAGTTATGCACCCACTCACAGACCCACTCAGACTCACACACTTACTCATAGACCCATTGACAGCCTCATGCACCCACTCACAGACCCGCGCACACACTAAAACACTGATGCATGCACTGTCACATCGAGACAGTCACTCTCA
This sequence comes from Pleurodeles waltl, assembly GCF_031143425.1. Classification (NCBI taxonomy): domain Eukaryota; kingdom Metazoa; phylum Chordata; class Amphibia; order Caudata; family Salamandridae; genus Pleurodeles; species Pleurodeles waltl. The sequence continues at coordinate 828,122,079 of NC_090437.1, read as the reverse complement.
CAGCCACTCTCACCCCCAGATACACCCACGCCATGCACTGCTAATTAACCCACAAATTACAGCACTCATGACATCTTTGATAACATAATTGATAATATCAATGTAATATTTTCAGAAAAAAAATATGAAAAACCTGTGCATGGTGGGCGCGAGTTATAGTTACTATAGGGCACGAGTTATAGTTAGTTGCAGCAACTCTAATTATAACATAAACCTGTCTATGGTTTTGTACGTTTAAAATGTGACCCATAACGTCCCTGTAACCTTTGGTTTTTTAAGTTATGATATATATATATATATATATATATATATATATGTATGTATATATATATATATATATATGTGTGTGTGTATGTATACTAGTGTGCACACTTTTGTATAGTTCTGCGCTATATAAAAGGAAACAATATGGTCAAATGCGGTTTTGAAGGCAAGGGTCGCTTTTCCTCCAGTCGATTGAAGATTGAGAAATGCCTTCCTCGGTGTCCTATTGCAAGCCGAAAAACCCGTCTTTCTAGAAGTCAGAAATGTTTTCAGAGATTAGAAAATTACTTCTAATAAATGTAGCAATATAAGTTATAATATTGCCACACCGTTTTCATTATTCTGTCACACTTTATTAACACCTTTCGAATGTTCCTCGATAATGAAAGAGGTTTTCGAGTGACATCATCACAGGTGTCATTAAAGATGGGTGGTGGGTGTGTCATGACGTACCCTTAGCTCTGCCTTCAGTAGCAGGTGACCCTGGACATTTACAAAAAATTACACTGGAGCGTGCATGGTAAATTTTCAGTGTGGAAAGTAGGCAATAATTCACTGGATTGGGCTAGCCCCATTTATCAGTTTCTGCAATATAATAAAACATTTAGCTAAAACCAGCGGCATCCTTAAGATAGATAAATCACCACATTTAAGTGAGTAAAATACATTTCACCTACCAGCAACATTTGCGGGATTCCATTCCCACCATTGTAATTTCTTAAATTTGATACTGTACAGTTAATCCATATGTAACTAAAATGACTGATCAAGGTGCAAAATAGCGAGTGAGAATTGCTTAAATGGCGCCTTCCTGTGCATCATTTACCGAATTTTGAAAAACATTTGGATAGTTTAATGTAATACTATGAAATTGAAAATATCATATAAAGTAAGGTGAGTTAAAAAAACGGCGTGGTGTTTTTTGGTTGGTTTTTTTTTAAAGAGACTCCTCCAGCCCATCCGGTTCTACTTGCATTTTGCCCGCGCCGAAGTCTATCTATATGATAAACTCCGTATGATACAAACTTTGCAAACCTACAGCCATACACTTCTGCCAGCCTAGAAAATTCAGCGATAACAGCATTGGCTAGGAACACGTCTTCGCTCGAGATCTGAAAGTTTAATCAGAAACCTGACTGTACTATTGTTTAAAACGAGAAATGGAAACCATCCGTTGTGAGGAGCTATTGTCTTTGAGGCTCAGGCCGCCACAGGAAACGTATGAAGAATGAGGATCTCTGGAAAGCTTCGTAGTCAGTCCTGGGGAAAAACCCCTCTGCTGGCTGGCATGTAGTTCTTTCTTAGGGCTGGTGGTGTTTTGGGGGAGGGGCGGTAACGGTCTCGTCCTGTTATTCCATGGGACTAGCAGAACTCCATGGGTTTGGGTATGTCTGACCACTCTTGTGTATAAGGACGGGCACTTAGAGTCCACATTCGTATAGCTTACGGTTTACGAATGTGCTGTCCCCGTAACAAAACGTGCGATTGTACACATACTCGGACTGCCTATGTGACACTACGCCACCCACGTGCGCCTAGAATTCGAATTCTCACTCACACAAATAGTAATGACCGCTTTAAAAAAAAAAACAGTGGAAAATCCGAGGTTATCTACGCGTGATGCCTCTCTGTTTCGGCGCCATGACACTATTTATTTTGTTGTTTTGTGTTCAGATCCTGCTTTTTGATTAAGTTCTTCATCTCACGTGTGGTATATTAGTTTAGACATCCAAATCTTGGCCTCAGCAGTGGGATGAGTTGCCGTCCCAGAAAGAAAAGTAAATATATATGCAAAAGGCACAGCATCTTCAACGCCAAGGGCAACAAGGAGTCACTCAAGGATTCCGCTTTTAGCTCAATAATCTGAGAGGAGAAATTACATTAGCGGCGAAGCTTTTCCAGTAACCAGCCCCGCCTGTATGTTTACTTTACGAAGGTTCTGTTCGCGGTATTTCCATTTCAATCACATGTCATTTCAACATTAAGCAGGGCTCGTCTCCCTTGAACGTTTTGTACACACGATAAGAAGTACTTTCCTGTCCACGTTTGTAGTGATGATGTTTAGAGTTTCTTTGGGGGCAGTTTCCAATATGGGCGCCCTCTCTACTCCTGGGTGGACGTGTCCCTGTCTTGCTTTATTTATTTGTCCCAAATTCTGTTTGAAAGCAGATCAGATGGAACAGGCGGGGGATGCGGGGAGAGAATGACCAAGTGACCTGCAACTCTATTATGTGTCATTATCTGGCGACGCGCAGCGTCCAAATTACCTCGAGGACCGCGCTCGCTCAGACCACTTACATTTAGGCGTTTGAAAAGGGGAGGTGGGGAGGCCTTCAACCCTGATGATGGTCGTGCCCCGGCTGCAGCGGGTTCAGCACCACTGCCACCCCTGCAAAATATGTACAGAAAACAGGACCACGACGGGAAACATTCCATGGATGTGACCACCCCGGGTAACCTTGTTGGAGATTTGGCAGGGCCATAGCACAAAGTTGTATTCAAATTTCAGACATACTAAGGTTTCGTTTCGGGTGCGACTCAACTTTGTTCGAGGTTTCATAGGCTATCATGCACCTTTGGACAAAAACAAAGATTTCAGAGTTTCTCTAGGCACGATATCATGGTGTAACGAACAGAACGTCAAAAATAGCGAGGCAGGACGTGTGATGGGAGATTTAGGTTTAAAGCAGAGCGTACCAGTTCAGGGACATGCGCAAATTCATTTCCTCCATGAAGGGCACGCCTCACCTTAGAAAAGTGAATACTAAAAAAAAAATAATGACCAGGTAGAAGAGGGTTTGTGATTTTGTAATAAAACGATAAAATATACATGTTCTGTTCGTTCTCTTGTTTCTGCTGTCCAGAGGGAGTGAACTAGAAATTCCAGAGCATCCACAAAGATGAAGAAGTCTTTGTGACTTTAACAATGTTTGAAAACAAATAGTTGTTGGTCTAGTGATCAGTTTGGTGGCGAGTAGACATCTGCCGAGTCCAGGTCTACGGTACTACAAAAAAAAAAAACACACACACACATACACACTTTACACATGTGAGACGTACTACCACATTGCAAATCCACAAATCCATACTAACGGATCACCTTTTAAACCTCGACTAACATTGCCTACTTTAATCATTCCGATAAATTTACACTACTGATAATATAGACTTTGCACTGATGTGTTACACTTGCACTGCTGGTGACATCAATTGTAGACACAAGTCAGTTCTACTACGAATAGATACATTATGTCAAATTCTTATCACCATGCTGCAGTTCATATGAGCTCCAAGTTTCTTTCATGCACTAATCACACCCTGACCCTGTCCTCTTTCTACCAACTGCGGCTTATTACTTGGCCTAGGCAAAATTTAAATTAAACTGGCGTCATTTGAGTAATTTAAGGAATTTCCGTTACGCTTCATACACTAAATTCCTGAAATTACGGAATTTTAAGTAATTACAAGACATTAACTATAAAAATTTTACCACAAACATACCATTAGCCTGATTGCATGAGAACAACAGAACCCGAGGGGCTGTTGTTCATGGTTGTGTTTTTTCTACTTCAAGTGCAAAATGATATCTTGCATCAACAATTGTCGCTGACACATTTTGTACAAAAATATAGTGCTAAACGACAGAGTTGCATTTTTCATAATTATATGAAATTTTGCAGATTTTTTCAAAAATTTCAGATGATTACACCAAAGCAAATTATGCAAATTTTGCACTTTCATATTTGTTACTAATGTATATATCTTACATACCATCTATTGTATTGCTGTTTTCTATATTAGCTCAGTCACTGCCAACTATAAATGTAACTATCCTTTAAATGTCCTTGGGTTATATTAATGCCAACTACTAATTTATATAATTGAGTCCAACTTTATTTGAATCAGTAATAAAACTGTTTTGCATAGTGTTAGAAATTGGGTATCTAATTGGCAGAGGTATGCACCCTGTCCAAGTAGAGACCACAATCCTAGTCAGGGTAAGTCAGTTACACACCATAAAATAACCTGTTCTCACTCTCAGGCTTAACTTAGGGGGCAATGTGTAAAGCATTTGTTCAACACTTAAAGCAGTAAAACAGTGAAAAACACCACACAAAAATAATCCACACAGAGTTAGAAAAATACATCTTAATTTAATGAACCAAACAAGACCAAAACGACAAAAATTCCAATAAGTAGAAGGCGCGATATGAACTTTTAAAGAATATCTGCAAATGTAATGTTTAAAAATTTAAAGTGCCAACCGGGGCATCTGATTGTGCTAGAACTGGCTAAATCCAAAATTCAGGCTGACTGCGATGGAATATGGGCCAGCGATAGGGACCAACCTTGTCCACTGAAACAGTACCTCTGATGGAGGGCTGCATCAACATCGAGGACACGATGCGAAGGTGATGTGTCATCATCGAGCCATGCAGTAATCAATGAGGTGTCCTCGAGGTGTGGTGTTTAACCCTTTGCGATGAAGGTGATGCGTCATCATTGAGACATGCTGCTGGCGATGCACCGGGCTGATGGAGATGAGTCGATTCTGAGCCGTGCAGTCAGTGATGCAAAGTCCTTATCCTCATCATTAGCGGCGATGCGTCAGCATCAAGGAGTGATACAGCAGTTCCGATCAGCACAACATTGGTGATTTGTAGACTCTGAGGGATGTAGTAGAGAAAAACCCACTTCCAAAGGCTCAGGACTAGATTGGCACTACTTGGCTGGGCATGACTCCCAGGCTGCAGAGTACAGGTGTTGTAGGAGAGATGTAGGAAGTCTTTGATGTTTCTGAGACTGCAGAACAAAAGGCATGCCAGCAAGCCCTTGGAGTCACTTTGGTGCTGGAGATGTAGAGACTCAGGTCCAGTTCTTCTCACTCCCAGGCAAGGAGACACCATGGTAAACACAGCAAAGCAGGAGCCCAGCAAAGTCCAACAGAGTCACAGTCCTTTCAACAGCACAGCAGTCCTTTTTCCTGACAAAATGTCCTCAGGTCCAGAAGTGTACAGATTTGGTGGGGTTTGGGGTCCAGTACTTATACCCAATTGTGCCTTTGAAGTGGGGGAGACTTCAAAGAGAGGCATTTGAAGTTCACAGGGTCCTTGCCCTTTCTTCCCTGGCTCTAGACACTCCGCAATGGATTATGCAGCTCTTTGTGTGGGGGCAGGCACAGCCCAATTTAGGTGCAAGTGTCGGTTCCTGCTTCCAATCCAGCACAGGAACCCCCATTAGTCGAGTGAGAGGCCATCAGGTTGTAAGTGGTATACCTCAGCTCCCTTTGTGTGTGGCTGTCTGGAGGGAGTGCAAAAGAGCCCAGATGTCACCCACCCAGACGTGTGTTCAGAGACAGGCAGAGACACAGAATGGTTAAAGTAAAAAAAAAATGATAACCTTTTAAAAGAGACTTTTTCAGACTTGCAACTTAAAATGCAACTTCATCATAAGTTGTGATTTTAAATTGTGAGTCTAGAGACACAAACATTGAAATATCTACCTGCTCCCAGTTTGAAACTACACTTAAAAAGGCCATAAGACAATCCCAATAGTAACCCAGGGAAGAGATAGGCCTTTCAGTAGTGAAGAACTAATTAAAAAACTTAAAAGTACATGTCCATCTTTTTAAATACGCTACACTCTGTCCTTTGGGCTGTCCAGGACCTACCTTAGGGGTGACATAGGTAGTAAAAAGGAAGATTTGGGCCTGGCAAGAGGGTTAACTTGCCAGGTCGAAATGTCAGTGTAAAACTGCAACTACAGGCTCTGCAATGGCATGCCTGAGTCATGTTTAAAGGGCTACAAAAGTGGGTGACACAGTCAGTGCTACAGACCCATGAGTAGCATTCAATTTACAGGCCCTGGTCACATGTAGTGTACTGTACTAGGGACTTATAAGTACATTAAATATGCCAATTGTGGGTAAGCCAATTGGAACATGTTTTAGGGAAAGAGCACATGCACTTTAGCACTGGTCAGCAGTGGTAAAGTGCCCAGAATCCTACAACCAGCAAAACTAAGGCCCTCATTACAACATTGGTGGTAAATGCAGCCTACCGCCATGGCCGCCAACATACCGTTGCCGAGGCTACCAGCCACCAACCGCATTATGACCGTAGACAGAATACCGCCAGAAGGCTGGCGGTATTCCATCGTCGGTCATGGCGGCGGACGACGATAAGGTGGCGCTGCTGCCAGCAGCAGCGCCACACCAGAAAAACATTGCCTACTGTATCATGAGCCATGATACGGCCTGGCGGTGTTTTTCTGGCGGACGCTGCTGCTGGCAGCAGCGCCGCGTCCCGTCTCCTGCCGGAGGACCCCCTGAAAGCAGGTAAGTCAGGTTCTCCGACAGGAGAGGGTGGTGGGGGTGCTGTGTGCGTATGTGGGGGATGCTGGGGGGTGTGTGTGTCTGTTTTGGTATGCGTGCATGCATGTGTGAATGAATGAATGTGAGTGTACGTGTATGTTGTGTGTTGTGCATGCATGTGTGCTACAATGTATGTTAGTGTGTGTTGCAGGGTGTGGGTATGCATGTGTGCGTGCGTGGGTGGATGTGGGTATGCGTGTGTGTAGGAGTGTGTATGTGTGCGCGTGTAGGTGTGTGAATGTCGGGAGGGGGAGAGGTCAGGTAGGGGAGGACTCTGGTGAGGGGGAGGAGGGAGGGTGAGACCCCTATCAGTGCCAGGGAAGGAATTTCCTGGCACTGCTAGTGCCTACCGCCATGGTTTTCGTGGCGGTAAGATTGCCACAAAAACCATGGCGGTAGGCGGGGTCATAATCCCGAGGGTGGGATTGTGACAGCTGCCTGGCTGGAGACCGATGTCTCCATCCCGGAGGCTGTTACCACCCTGGTGGATGGAGTGGTACATTGGCAGTTTGGCATGAGCCAAACCGTCAATGTCATAATTTGGGAAAAGGTACCGCCAGCCTGTTGGCAGTACCTTTCCCCAAATTACCGCCGTCCGCCAGGGTCGTAATGGGGGCCTAAGTCAGCAAAACAGGAGGTCAGAGGGAAAAAAATCAGGGGAAAAAGCACTAAGAATGCCAGGTCTAACACATAGGAACTACAAGGAAGTCATCATAAAATGTAGGACTAAAATTCCAAATCTGAAATGTACGTAGAAATTAGTTAATACATTAATGAAGTAAAAAAATACACATGCTAAAATAATAACATACATTTAAAGCTTTTAATAGTAATGGCAATTATAAAGGAGAAAGACGACATTTTAAATAAGCAGTTTAATCTACAGCTGTGTTATCAAACGTAAAGCAAACATTGTAGATCTTATTCAAGAAGTTAATTACTGATCCCCTTATTTCATGTGTAGCACCTTTTAAATATAATTGCCTCTCTTGCAGCATAGATATTACAGCCATTCAATATTATTTTAAATTATTTCATCAGTAGGTTTAATAAGACTGGACAGATGCAGATAATATGCTCAAAGGATTGAGAATTTAGACCACAAAGTCTGCAGAGCTATTAATCTCGTTATATATTTACACCAACTCTCCACTATTGCACGGAGTGTGTGTATAAATCATAGGAATTTCTGTGGACTGGAAGGCCTCATAAACTCTGTGAAATAATGCTAAAGGGTAAGAGTGGTATGACTAAATGGTAGATGAGCCTCCCACTGATTTATTTGTAAAGAAAGAATCAGAAGTAGAATGTGTGACTTTTTTTATTTAAACACCTTTTTTATAAGGATTATTCTTAGTTAAATCAGTTCAGATGTCAACCGACTTGTGGCTCTCTAGGAGATTTGCCAGGTAGATTGCAAGTTTACCTGTCTTGTACTACTTATTTCATTCCACAATATGGATTTTACAAACCCCCTTTCAGACACTTTAGCCAATGGGAGACTATGGACATAATTTGAATCTGCTTCATTGATCAAGTGTCCTACTGCAATGTGACTTAATTCTAACCTAATTGCTGCTTGTGGAGTGTCTTTTCCAAAAATCCTCAGGAAGTTTTAATCTCATTTAATTTCCCACTGAATACTGCTGCCCCATATCTCAGAGTAGAAACAAGTTTGCCAAGGATCCCTCTGTAAATAATAAGAAAAGATGGCGCTCTGCATGTTTCATAAAATATATTAGTCCATTGTTCCACATGACTTTTCTATCTAGAGGTTTCATTTATGTGGTTCATGACAATTTGATATTCAAATTATTTAAAAAATAAACAGATTTGGGGACTTTATTTATTTTGTTATCATTTACTGACCTTAGAAAACTATAATTGGCTTTCTGAAAAGTAATTATTTTTCTTGTTTAATTTCACGACTAGATGTTTTTTTCCTGTTATAAATGTCCAAGGTGGACAAAAGGGGCTACATCCACATATTGGCACTGTCATCTAGAACCAAATCACCAAAGTAGTAACATAGAAGCACAAGCAACGCCCGGCCTAGAAGCAAAGGAATCCTTTGCTTTCAAATGAACAAATAAGCTCACAATATATATAAATTAAAGGTAAGGCGTGTAATACATGAACGTGCTGAAGATTTCTTTCTATCAACTCTGCTTCTACTAAGCTCTGCCTACACCCAGGTTTTCTTCTGGAAGCCGTTGATTAACCAGAGTAGACTGGAATCTATTCAATACATCAGAAATTGTGTCCACAGGCATTCCCTGTCGATCTTATCAAAAGTAGTACTATAATGTACAAAAGAGAAATAAATGCATGTTTTTTAAAAAATTTCCAGCGCTCTTGATGCTGACATTGTCAGTGCCATGATGTTGTTTAGTGCTCTTAGCAGATTTAAACCCAGTTCACCCCAAGGTAAATTGTTACTTACAGTTACTCTGTAAGTTAGATGTTGCAGTAGACATTTATAAAAAATGTTGCCCTTGATAACTAGGAGGTCAATTAGATGGTAATTTGCAGGTTGTGATTTTTTTCCTTCTTTAAATATGAGTACCAGCATACATAACCACATAAATGATTGATGATTGTTCCTATATGCAATACTGAATTATAATTCTACAGTAAGGCTCCTTATCAGAATTTGATATTGATCCAGTCTGTTGCAGGAATTACATTTGCTAAGGGTGTCATTGAAGCCTTCTCCCCCTAATTTATTTTTCTAGTATTTCCAGTGTAATCCTCTATTGCCCACAGTGCTACTTGTTTTTTGGGGTAATTTCTCCAAGTCTGCTTTGTACAGATAGTTCTCTATATGTAGTTCCAAATTCTGTTTCTTTAGGTCTGAAATTGCGATCAACTTTTGCCACCAAAGACCAAAACTGTCTAAATTTGAGTCTTTTGAAGACACACAGCAGAACGTACAATTCTTCAAAAAATGTATTCTTTGCAAGTTGGATAACTTTATGATATTTTTTATATCCTCTGGTTCTAGTTGATGCCTGACATTAGGCGGTTCATTATTAAATTGCCTCAGATTTGGCATTAATTGCTGATGGATTAGTTTGGATTGTAGGTAAACCATGACTTATGGCCTCATTACCAGTTTGGCAGTCTCACTGCGGGGACGCCAAACTCGGGGACAGAACACCACCACCATGGCAGTGGCATCCCCCCTGCCCTATTACAAGTTTCCTGCCGATCTGACCAGCGTGAACATTGCAATAGAACATTCCCGCCGGCAAGACCGGCAGGAACAGTGCAACGAGATAGCACTCTACTCTATTAAAAGAGCAGAGTGCTATCTCGCAGCACAGAGGGAGCCTACCAGCACAAAGCAGACATTGTGCATTCCAATGGTGCTGGCCAGGGGGGTCCCCAGCACACCTTTACCACCAGCCTTTCCATGACTGCGAAACCTCCATTGAAAGGCTGGTGGTGAGGGGAGTTGTAATCAGCCAGGCAGCGCCCTGGCTGAGTACAACTCTGACCGTGGTCATGCCATTGGAAACTATGTTCCTGGCGGGGACGGTGGTCCCCCCATGGCTCTGCTTGCCAGGGCTGTTATCCGGGCAGTTGGACCACCCGAAGTGCGGTGGTCTGACCGCCAACATGAGTGTGGCAGTTCTCGGACCGCCACACTCGTTATGAGGCCCTTAGTCATTTGAAGGTCCTCCTGTATCTTAATGCTTAATATGCACTTTCTATGTGGGTCAGTGACAAAATTAACACTGACTGTCCTACAAATTGAATTCCATATTTCAAATTAAAAAAATTGCTGACTCAAATGCTTCTGTTATCTCGTAGGTGAATCACTATTTAGCCAGTGCCCCTAAGTTTCCTTTGACTCATTTTATTAAGTTTTGTTTTCTGACCACTTGGAGCTCAGGAACACTTAGGGCCAGATGTAGCAAACTTTTACGAGTCGCAAATGGCCCGATTTGCAATTTGCGACCCCGCAAAATCAGAAATGGGATGCACAAATCCCATTTCCGACTCGCAAAATGCGATGCGAGCTGTTACCGACTCGCAAAATTTGCGACCCCATTTTGCGACTCGCAAATAGGAAGTCGCAATTTGTGAGTCGCAAACCATATGCAATAGCAACTCGCAAATTGCGACTAGTCGCAAAAAGCCCATTTTGCACATCCAATTTACCACTAACTCAGAGCAGGTGGTAACCATTACCAAAGTATAAAAGGAGACCCAGAAGGCATCTGGGTTACTCAAGATTGCGGAGATATACCTGATAGCAGTGAGGAGGAGAGCCCACGCCGCCCAGCAGAGGAGGAGGAGGAGGAGGAGCCAGAGACAGGAGAAGATTTACAGAACAAGGCAGACACTCTTCCAGCAAACTGAGGAGGAAATTTATGACAAATATAGACTTAGCAGCGCAGCTATACTAGATTTAATAGATTTACTCAACCCACAGCTAGAACACCAGTCTGTGCGCGGCTGCGCCATCCCTACGCATGTGCAAGTGCTATGCTCACTGCACCTCTTGGCCTCGGGTAGCTATCAGGGGGTCATTGCTGTGGCAGGTGGGGTATCCCAAAGTGCACTATCACGGTTCTTTAGGGCATTCTTAGATGCCTTACTCACACACATGTCACGATACATATACCTACCCAGGAATGAGGCAGAAATCAACACCACCAAGTTGGAATTTTACAGGATTGCCAACTTCCCCCATGTCATAGGGTGTGTAGATGGGACACATATACAAATATGCCCTCCTGCAAACTTGGAATATCTGTTCCGCAATAGGAAGTGTACCCACTCACTCAATATTCAGGTGGTATGTGACGCTCATTATATCATCACTGACATGGTTGCCAAATTTCCAGGCAGTACTCATGACTCCTACATTTTTAGGCACAGTGGGATACACCAACGCCTTGAATGTGGGGAGTTTGGAGACGGATACCTCCTAGGTAGAGCTGAATACACCTTGAAGACATGCACACAGGTCAATGTGCAAACCTCCCATGCCTTGCCAACAGTGTACGTTTTGTGCCAAACAGGTGACAGTGCATATGCACTACGACCATGGATACTGACTCCGTACTTAACACCCAGCAATGATTGCGAGAGGCGATACAACAGTGCACATAAGAGGACCAGGAACCTGATAGAACGCACCTTTGGACTGCTGAAAGCAAGGTTCAGATGCCTCCACCGAAGTGGAGGTGCCCTCCAGTATACCCCAATAACGGCTTTCAAAATAGTTGTTGCATGCGCTATCCTGCACAACATTGCCACCCGACGTGGGCTACCTCTCACCCCTGAAGACCCAGATTCTGAGGATGAACAGCAAGAGCAACCACATCGCCATCATGGGGATAGGAGCATCGCAAATCAAGGCAGACTGAGACGGGAACACATTGCAAACCAATACTTTGGAAGGTATGTGCAAACTTCTACCATACTCACCAATATAACAAAGAGTCCATGTGTTAAGTGGAAAGAACAAATGATTTAATAAGTGCAAATAACCAAACTATGTACATGAGAAACAGTTCCGGGGCTTCAATAGTCCACCTGGCATGGGACACATTGACATCATGTGCCCCAAACCCAAGGACAGTGTGGAGCTCACACCCTACGGCGGGGTCGGCCAGCCTGGCTGGTACTAGGGGGGTCAGCAGTGCTCTGCCTTGTGCTTCCACTACGTAGCACCCTGGTGTCACTGGCAGAGACACTGCTGACATTGGAGCCCTCCCCACTGTCCTGTGGGGTGTCGCCTGTGCCCCTGGCCACCTGCCGTGCCTCCATGAGGTCCATTGCATGGCTGAGACGGCCCAGTCCCCGTGCCACATCACCAGCAAAGTGGCCCATGTCCACCTGGAGGCTGACTGTGCGCCTAGACAGCCCTGTTGTGTTGACAGCCAGCCTAACTATAGAGGAGGCCATCCTGTCCAGGCGTTGCAGCAGCTGGCGGTCCCTGCGCCGTGCACTGTCACTCTGTGTTAGCAGTCCTGCCACTAGTTAGCGCATAGACAGTGCAAGGTCACCCGTGTTGTTACCGATGACCTGCAATTCCAAATGCACCTGCTGCATACTGATGGCATGATTTCTTTCAAAGCGCTGCAATACCCCACTAATCCTCCTTAATTGTTGGTTTTGCAGGCGCTGACCCCGTAGCAGTTGGGCCTCTGTTGGTGATGTGGAGGCATGCCCTGACTCTGCCTGCTGCTCTGCTGTTGATCTCCTACGTCGCCTGCGAAGCGGTGGAGGCCCTGTATTGTCTGACGTGGCACTCTGGCTTGTACCTGGTGCAGGCTCGCACACCACTGTTGCAACAGGTGTTTCCAGAGAGGGCATGGTGTTGGTGGTGCAGGGAGCAGTGGTGGCTGGTCCTGTTGTCTCCTGTGTGTGCTGGCTAACCATTGGCCCCTGGCTGCTTGGGCTGGTGGGGGTGTCTTGTGGGAGACCTGTGGGACATAGGGAACGCACTGTCATTGTCTACTATCTGTTATCAACTTCCTAATAAACAATTGCCTATGAACTGCCTACTTGACTGCCTGCCTACTTGACTGCCTACATTGCCCATAATGCATCATTCTGGTGTTTGCTACTCTGAAATGGAGCTATCTTGGTTGTGCATGCCCCTGTGACCAAAGGTGGGTGGGGGTATGGCATTGATGAGGGTACATGCATGTCACATGGTACTCACCAGTTGATGGTCCTGGCTCAGAGGTGTCCAGATCTCCCATCCCACTGACAGCCTCAGGCTCAAGGGTCTCCTCTACCCTTTCCTCCAGGGGTGTGGGTGGTGGTACCGTCGATGGTCCCCCTCCTGTGCCTCTCATCTCCCGGAGCCGCTCTGCCACCCTCTCCTTGGTCCGGGAGCGCAGGTCATACCACCTTTTCTTCAGTTCTTCCACACTCCGGTGGCTGACCCCCAGGTAGTTGACCTTGTCCTGTTTGGCACGGTGAGGGCTGCCCTGCCAAACAGCTCGTCATGGTGCTGACAGCACTCATCTGTCAGCACCTCCAACTCCTTCTCAGCAAACTTTAGCTTCCTTTTCCTAGGATTGTCAGCCATGGTTGCTGGAGCTCTGTCTGTTAGCTGTGCTGCAGTTAAAATGGGTGTGGTCCTCCCTCCTCCCACATGTATTTGTAAACTTCCTGGCTGTGATGTCATCATCATGTGCCAGGAAGTGTTTTCCAGAGTGTTCTGCAGCACCTGCATTAAATTTTCAGCACAGTCGCTATTTGCGACACCCACTCGCAAATTGCGAGTCCGTTTTTTGCGCAAAAAGCGGCCTCTCAAACAGCGGACTCGCTATCTGCGGTGCGACTCCGTGTGCGAGTCGCAAATTGTCCTCGCACTTTCTACCTGCATTGAAGTTAGCGACTCGCAAATTGCGAGTCGCAAATACTCGCAATTTACGAGTCGCTAATTTTTACCTACCTACATCTGGTCCTTAGGCCCTCATTATGACTTTGGTGGTAAATCCCATGCCGACTGCCACCAACATAACGCCACCGCAGCGGATAACCGCCAACCATATTATAATACACACATACCAATCCATCACTATACAATCACACACACAAGTCCGCCAGCCCAAAGGTCAGTGATAAACTGGCAGTAGCAAAACCCATACCGTTACACCAACAGAACAATGGCGATCACATTATGACCCACGAATCACCGCAGCGGACATTCAATGATGGTAAACCATTGGTAGTACAAAATACACACAGACATACAAAACTTCACCACATTGGTCAATTCAAACTACACACACCTGGCACCCATAAACACACCACACCCACACACCCACACCACTATAAAACACACACCCACAGTACCCACAACCCTTTACGACTACAAACCATTGCCACCAGAGAGAGATACAGCAAGAGCACCCACACAACCAGAGCCACATAACACCATCACCTATACACAACCCACGCACCTTACATCACACACCCCAACACATCACCCCACACACCCACACCACTCATACTACACCCATGGCACCACAACGACACCCCAAGTTTTCAGAGGAGGAGCTAAGGGTCATGGTGGAGGAAATCATCTAGATAGAGACACAGATGTTTGGATCACAGGTGCAGCAGACATCCATTGCTAGGAATATGGAGCTATGGCGGACAATCGTGGAAAGGGTCAATGCCGTGGGACAGCACCCCAGAACAAGGGATGACATCAGGAAGAGGTGGAATGACCTACGGTACAGTACAGTGCAGAGGACTCCCCCACAGCTTACAACATGGGAAGAGCAAGTCTTTGCAATTATGCATCCTGCGGGCCTGGCAGGAGTAGGAGGAGGACTGGACTCTGGTAAGTCAAATGTCTATTACTATCACCCCCCCACCTGCATGCCATCACAAACCCCCACCCTTACCCTCACTCCCATCACTCCACCACGTCCAACATACCCCATCATCACAACCCACTCATCCCAATACCAAGCCCTGCATGCAACACCAATGCATGAACACCCCTCACAGACCTGCATAGACACCTATTGCCACTGCATGCACACTGGAGAGAATCAACTAGCCCACCAAATAACAACTCACACAAGGCAAATCTGCCAGGGCAATAACAACCATAGAGGGCAACACACCCATGCACAATATGTCACACGTAGAAACAATAACACTGCAATTACATCCCCACTGGTATCACAGCCAATGTCACCGGAGAAGAGGTTCCAGCAACATCCAGTCCCCCCACAGAAGAGGCCCACAGTGATGACAGCAGCTCTGGTCACCTGGATCTGGATGACCAACCTTGCCCATCAGGGATCTCCGGACAGTTGGTTACCCAGGCACAGTCACACACCACCACAGAGCCTCCCCCCTCAGGAAACACCACCACAGCACCCACCCAGCGAGCCCATACTTCTGTCCCTAGGACACATCAATCAGCAGTGTGTCCACCACCACAGCACAAACACAGGACGATCAGGGACCTGGGGTCAGTGGGCATACGGTTCAGGAGACAGAGGCACAGGACAACAGGAGAAGCTGGGAAGACTGCTGTGTGACAGCCGGAGGACAGGCCCAGGGAACCGACTCTCCAGGAGGCACTCACTGCGATCCTGGGAACATACCAACATTCCCAGGATACGCTGGGCCAGATACTGGACAAGTTGGAGGAGAACATGCAGCTGCAGGAGGGACAGTACCTGGGGATCAGGGAGGACTTGAAGGACATCAACACCACCCTAGTCTCCATTGCAGGGATGCTGGCTGACATGACCAACACTATGAGGGAGGCAGTGGCATATCACCGGGCCCCTGACACTAGCCAAACCGATTAACAGCCCTCTACCTCTGCTGCCACTAGTGGACAAGAGGCCCCGCCACAGGAACAACAGGCCACCAGCACCCCTCCCCCTGCAGAAGAAGAACCACCCCGCAAACGGTCCCTGCGATCTAGGCAGAAGACAGAGAACACTGCCAAGACCCCCGCCAGGAAATAAGACTCTCCTGATTGTCACCCTTGTGTCCCACTCTGTCACCCTGTCCACCTTGACCTGCCATTGCTCCACTTCCTACGCCCCCTTGGACAATGCACCTGTGATACAAATAGACTGGACTCTATCCTAGACTTTCCTCCATCATCACCCCAGCCCATTGCACTTCCCCCTCTACTTCTTATTACTTAAATAAACATCCTTTGAAAAAATACAAGTATGGAGTATGTCAAATGATTTAAGTATGCATTCGTTTATCAAGGTTTAAAGATTGCAATTCAATGGTACAGTAATGTATACATATGAAAGACCTGTAGTTGGCTGCAGTGAACACACCAGGAGCGATAGTGGGGCACCAATATCTGCAAATAGAGATGCCAAAGGGTACAGTGAGTGGCCATAGAAATGGGAAAACAGCCAGCCAGTGACAATCTCAAACACAAAACTGTCAATTAAATGTGAAGTTACACTGTCTTACCTGTGTGTCATTGGAAGTATTGACAAATAACTGCACTTCTGTTGTCCTCATCCTCATCCTCTGCCTCCTCATCTTCACTGTCCACAGGGTCCACTGCTGTCACACGACCATCTCCAGCCTCTTCCTCCTGCAGAAAAGGCACCTGGCGATGCAAGGCAAGGTTGTGCAACATACAGCATGCCACGATGATCTGGCGACCTTCTTGGGTGAGTAGCACAGGGATCCACCTATTAGATGGAGGCAACAAAACCTGGCCTTCAGGAGGCCAAAGGTCCTCTGTATAATTCTTCTTGTTCGCCCATGTGCCTCATTGTAACGTTCCTCTGCCCTTGTCCTGGGATTCCTCACAGGGGTCAGTAGCCATGAGAGGTTGGGGTAACCAGAGTCACCTGCAAATATCGAGGGACAACTATTAGCCACACACTAACCCTTAGGGCCCACACCATACCTATACACCAACACATACTGGGTGGGAACCAGGGCTCACTTATTAGCCACACCCTGTGCCTCTGGAGTTGAGCCATCACATTTGGGATGCTGCTATTCCTCAGGATAAAGGCATCATGCACAGACCCAGGATACTTTGCATTGACGTGGGAGATGTACTGGTCCGCCAAACACACCATCTGCACATTCATGGAGTTAAAGCTCTTTCGATTTCCTCAACACTTGTTCATTTCGCCGGGGGGGGAACAAATGAAATATTTGTTCCATCAATAGCACAATAATGTTGGGGATATGTCCCATTGCATAGAAATTAGCTTTCACTGTGGCCAAATCCTCCACCTGGGGAAAAACGATGTAGCTGCACATGTGTTTAATCAAGGCAGACAACACTCTGGTCAGCACTATTTAGAACATTGGCTGTGACATCCTTGCTGCAAAGCCCACTGTCACTTGGAAGGAGCCAGTTGCCATGAAATGGAGCCCTGATAGCACTTGCGCAAGAGGGGGGATCCCGGTGGGGTGACGGAGAGCAGAGATTAGGTCAGGCTCCAATTGGGCACACAGCTCCGTGATTGTGGCCCTGTCAAGTCTATAGGTGAGGATAATGTGCCTGTCCTTCATTGTTGCCAAGTCCACCAGGTGTCTGTACACGGGGGATGTCTCCATCTCCTATTCATCTGCAGCGGTTGCAAACTAGGTGGTCAAATAGTGAGCAGCTGGTCATTATCTCTTAATTCCAACCACTACAGTACAATGCATGTTGTGATTGTAACAGTATTTAGTTGGAGATGTCCAAATGGTGCATTTGTATACTGTGACGCAGTTAGGATCCATGGCCTGCCCCCCCCCGAAATGGCATCTGCCTGTCCTGTATGGAGGGACAGGTGGAAATGAGGTAATTCCACTTACGTTGTGCGTCATTGCGGGAGGCAGTCGAGAACCGCCGTGCAACTCCTCATTGATTAACACTGGGCCCTATGGCGTACAGTGGCCAATGATGATGTACGCCGCAGTGACGGTACGCACCGCCGCGGATGTGACCGCCATTTTCTAGCTGTACACTCACTTGCTACCTGACCTTCAACAGGAGAGGATCTACACTGCATGTGCTGCTGTGACCTGTGTCTGGAACTGACCACGGCTTGTGTGACTGGGTAAAGGGTCACTGCCTTCACCTCAGTGGAGTTGAAATGACTGGTGGATGGGGTCCTACCCCAGTACCGAATGCTGTATGGGACTCCAGACCAACAGGTGAGTACATCACATCACATGACATGTCACGATGCATGTGGCGTGAATGCATGGAGTGCTGTGTGTGAAGGCCTCATGTAGGGGATGGGTGGTGGATGGTCCCTGGGCAGTGTGCAGCATGTATGGTTGGCCATGTCTGTGCTAATGGGGATGGGAATGGGCATGGTGGGCTATGAGTGTAACAGTCAGGACGGTCGGACTAATACCTTTCCCTGTGTCTATTTCCCTGCAGGTCAGCACCTATCAAAAGAAGGGTATATGGTGTGCCATCGCCAAGGACGTGCAGACCCTGGAGGTCTTTGGCAGGCGGAGCATCCACTGTTGGAAACGGTGGGAGGACCTGAGATGCTGGGCACGGAAGACCGTGGAGGTCCAGCTGAGGATGGCCTCCCAATAAAGAAGGAGTACCTGTCGAACCCTGATTGTCCGCATACTGGTGGTGGCCTATCGGGAGCTAGATGGGCACTTGGGGGCATCACAGCAGCCACAAGGGGGTGAGTACAGTGCCCCAATATACAACTTGTCCCTGGTGGGGTGGTATCCTGGTGGGGGGTGTGGGCCCTGTGGGTACCTCTAGGCCAGGCCTGGCATTCCAAGGTAGGTCCCATGTTGGGAATGGTTCTGATGTGAAAGTACTCCAACCAAGCTAGTAGGCATCCACTACTGGGCAGGGGCCTGTGGGTATCAGGTATGCTGCAATTGGCGTTAGGTGTCCCTATCCATGGCCTGGTAACTAGCATTGTAACTGGTAGTGCATTGCCTAGTGTGTAGGGCTGTTCCCTCTGTGTGAGTGTGTCGTGTATGCCAACGGTGGTGTTGGTGCCGCCATTGATCAAGTGTATCCTTTGTGTCTCCCCCCCCCCCCTTTTTGTTTTGTCACCCTGTCCTTATGTGCATTAGCATCATCTGGCAGAGGAGCAGAGTCACCGGCGACGGAGGGAGATGCATCCCACAGGACCCAGGAGGCCGAATCCACCAAAAGTGAGGGCACCAATGGGACAAAGGGCAAGGGGAGAACCACGGCAGAGACAGGAGGGGACAGTTCGGATACCTCCTCCGATGGGAGCTCCCTGGTGGTGGTGGACACTTCTGTGCCCACCCCAACTACAGGTACAGCCGCCACCCTGTACCAGCACCGCCCTCCCAGCAGCCCCTCAGCGAGTTTCCAGTGCCCACTCACCCAGGAGGATAGGCATCTCCTTCGCCCCAGGCACCTCAGGCCCTGCCCCAGTTAGCCCTGCTGCCCTGAGTGAGGAGGCTATTGACCTCCTGCGATCCATCTCTGTTGGGCAGTCAACCATTGTGAATGCCATCCAGGGGCTGGCAGCCCAAATGCAACAGAAAAATGCATTCCTGGAGGGCATTCACACTGGCTAGGCGTCCCAACATAGATCAATGCAGGCTCTGGCTTCCTCTCTGATGGCAGCCGTTGTCCCTGTTTCCAACCTCCCTCCTCCAACTTCCTCTTCCCAATCCCATTCCACTCAGCCCTAATCTATCCCAAGCACACAGTCAGACCAGCATGCACCCAGGAGAACACACAAGAGTGGACATTGCAAACTCAAGCACCACACTTCATCCCACGGGCACTCACACAAACACCATCCAGAAGCAGACATACCAACATCCACTGCCTTCACTGTGGCCCCCTCCTCCTCGTCCTCCGCCTCCCTCCCAGTTTCGTCTCCACTCGCACCTGCACGCTCTACATCCTCATCCACTACCCCCATCACCAGCACACCTAACAGCAAACGCCCCTCACTGGCAGTCACCACCCCCACTTCCATGCACACGTCCCCTGTGTCCTCTCCCACTGTGTCTGTGCCCCCTCCTGCCAAAGTACACAAACGCAAGCACTCAGACACCCAACAGCCATCCACCTCACAACAGCATCCAGCCTATGCACCTGCACCCAAACACAGCAGACAAACACCTCCTACCACCCCTCCCTCTTCCTCCCCTCCCAAGCCATCTCCCTCTTCCCACCCTAATGTCCCTAAGAAGCTTTTCCTTTCCACCATTGACCTCTTCCCTACCCCTCCAGCCCACGCCCCTCACATCAGGCCAGGGCGGTCAAAACTCAGGCAAGCACCTCAGCCACCCAGTCCACGGGCACAGTAGTGTCCCTAACTACTCCAGGTGGGAAAGGATCCCAGCCACCAGCCAGGCAGACGGATGGGGGGCCAGCCCCAAGTGCGTCAAGGAAGGGCAAGGAGTCAGCCCCAGCTGCAGGACGGAAGGTCAAGGAGGCAGCACCAGCTGCAGCACAGAAGGGCAAGGAGGCAGCACCAGCTGCTGGACAGAAGGGCAAGGAGGCAGCACCAGCTGCAGGAAGGAGGGGAAAGGGGCCTGCAACAGCAAGCAGTAGACACAAGGGGCCTGGAGCAGGGCCTCAGTAGGAGCCCTCACCACCAACCATGGTGGTGCAGCCATCCAAGGCTGCAGGGGAAGGGCTGGAGCCTCCCCCCACCACTGCCAGCACCGCCACCTGCACCGCCATAAGCACCGCCACGAGCACCACTGCCAGCAGCAGCAGCCCCAGTGGGCAGCCGTCCGAGGCTGCAAGGGAAGGGCTGGATCGTCCCCCACCACTGCCAGCACCGCCACCTGCACCTCCACCAGCACCACTGCCAGAAGCCGCAGCCCCAGTGAGCAGCCGTCTGAGGCTGCAGAGGAAGGGCTGGAGCCTCCCCCCACCACTGCCAGCACTGCCACCTGCACCGCCACCAGCACCACTGCCAGCAGCAGCAGCCCGAGTGGGCAGCTGTCCAAGGCTACAGGGAAAGGGCTGGAGCCTCCCCCCATCACTGCCAGTACCGCTACCTGCACTGCCACCTGCACCGCCACCAGCACCACTACCAGCACCACTACCAGCACCACTACCAGCACCACTGCCAGCATCACTGCCAGCAGCCCCAGTGGGCAGTTGTCGGGAGGCTGCAGGGGAAGGGCTGGAGCCTCCCCCATCACTGCCAGCACCGCCACCTGCACTGCCACCAGCACCACTGCCAGCACCACTGACAGTAGCCCCAGTGGGCAGCTGTCCAGAGGCTGCAGGGGAAGGGCTGGAGCCTCCCCCCACCGCTGCCAGCTCCACCAGCAGCACCACCACTACCACCACTGAGCAGCCGTCACCTCCGGTGGACAGTGTGTAGTCCTGCCTCCATGGGCTGTTGTGCGGCCTGGCCCCAGTAAATCCTGTGGGTCTGACACCCAGCTGAGAGACTGTGACCTTGCACTCCCCAAGATCTGCATCACAGGGCACAATGCCCCCTCCAGAACCAGTGGAAGAAGCCATCCGCTCACCCCATCCCCCACAGGATGAAGCTCACTGGGCACAATGCCCCCTCCAGTTCCAGTGGAAGAAGCCATCAACACACCTCATCCTCCACAGGATCAAGCTCACTGGGCACAATGCCCCCTCCAGAACCAGTGGAAGAAGCCATCCACTCACCCCATCCTCCAGTGGGCAACTCACCCACTTGAGAGACTGTGGCCTTGCATTCCCCAGGACCAAGCACAGGGCATGTTGCCCCCTCCAGAGCATGTAGGCAAGTCACCCACTTGAGAGACTGTGGCCTTGCACTCCCCAGGACCAAGCACAGGGCATGTTGCCCCTTCCAGAGCCAGTGGGCAAGTCACCCACTTGATAGACTGTGGCCTTGCACTCCCAAGGAGCAAGCACAGGGTATGTTGCCCCCTCCATAGCCAGTGGGCAAGTCACCCACTTGAGAGACTGTGGACTTGCACTCCCCAGAACCAAGCACAGGGCATGTTGCCCCCTCCATAGCCAGTGGGCAAGTCACCCACTTGAGAGACTGTGGACTTGCATTCCCCAGAACCAAGCACAGGGCATGTTGCCCCCTCCATTGCCAGTGGGCAAGTCACCCACTTGAGAGACTGTGGCCTTGCACTCCCCAGGCGCAAGCAATGGGCATGTTGCCCCCTCCAGGACCAGTGGCTTTGTACCATCTTCCGGCTGAGGTGCCCCCCTTTTCCCGTCCCCCTGAGGTGCCTGGCTATTTTCGACCTGATGCCCCTGCAGTGTTCTCTCTGTGTTGTTGCAGGAGTGAGGTGGGGCCTTGGACTATGTGATGTGGCCCACACAGATTGAGGACTGGGCAGTGTCCCTACATTTGTAAATATGTATGTGCTTGTTGATTTGGATGCATGTATTTATAGTATTTTATCTTATTACACTCACTTTAATCAAATCATTTTGTCCTTGCATTATTCCTGAGGGGCACGGGGTGAATATGTAATGTTAGTGCATCTGATTGTGTGTATGGGGTTGGGGGTGGGGGTGTTGCAAGTTGCGTGTGTGTGTCACTCTCTTTTTCCTCCCCCTTCTCCTGTGTGCTAGGTGGTAGTACTCATCGTGGTTATCTTTACCGGCGTTGGTGTTCCTAGTGGAGCAGAAGGTAGAAGAGCATGGGGAACACATGCAACTTGGGCTCCATGGCAGCGGGGTTCTTCCTTGAGTGTCCAGAGGTGAGTTGTTTCCCTTCTGTGCAGTGTTTCCGCCAGGCTTTTGATGTCGTTGGTACTGCCCCGGAAACGTTTGTGGATTGGTGTGTCATAATACAGTGGGCGGAACATTGTCTTCCGCCTGGCTGTAGGAGGTTACCACCATGGTGCCTGTTGATTTCGCCCTGGCCGTAGGTGTGTTAAAGTGGCTGTCTGTCTGAGCGGTTTCAGCCGTGGTCATAATTTCATATTTATTACCACTGGCCTGTTGACGGTACTACCGCTGCTTTATCACCAACCGCCAGGGTTGTAATGAGGGCCTTAGTATTGTCTGGGTATTCTTTACTTGGAATTTTAACTTTATGAATTGGGCCAAGTGGTCACTACTAAATTGGGATACCATTTCATCATTTTACCCAGTTGTAAAATGGGCCATAAACAAATACATAATCCAGATAAGCATTTCTACCAGTAGCTGCGAGGTGAGTGATTATAGCAGATTTTTCATTTTTACTGTACCTGCTTAATGACTTAAAGTGGGACACGTGGAATTGTTCTACTGGCCATCGATATCTGCCATGATTTTTCACACTGTGTAACAAAAACAAAGGGATATCTCATACCTTGCTGTGCAGTGTGAAGCAGCCATCTTCTGTAGATTAAGAAATTAAAGGAAGTGATGTATCCAATCACTATTATTGGTTCATTTAAGTAAGCTTCCAAGATACATCCTAGAGAACACTCAATCCTATATATGCCAAGACTCTTGTAAACAAATAATGTCAAACTGGTATAAAATGTAGCAATCCTTTCTTCTACTTATAAGGCCCCACTAGTCCAAGACCTTACGAGAATGGTCTTTTGTTGTTTTTTTACACTTCATGACCTTTTATTCCTTAATATGTTGGTTTAGAAAACCCCCCAGATTCATCCAAATTCTTGTTCACTTGAGAAATGTACGTTTTAACTATTTCCCTTGTGGCTTCTCAAATTAATTCAACTCTCTCTTAATGCCCTCCTCTGCCCCACAGTAGTACCCCATATCAGCCTTTGGGCTCCATCTTAATGTAGCTAACCTTTTATACAAAGATGCATTACTTGATTGGGACGGAATGCTTCTTTCTCCACAGCATCAGCAATTCTGTCTCTGGTAAGCAGGCGTTAAAGTGTTATGGTAGCACATTCTGACCCTGTATCTTGTGCCCTTATCCCATCCATCCTGGTCTCACTCAGAGTGGTTGTATGTCGTAAGGGTGATGGATAGGGTGCAGCCTTGACCGGCTCTATTTTTATGTCCATCTGCAGGAACATTCTTGTTGCTAAAGATACTTTTGCTTCAATTACCTGGGAAGAGAATGCTACCCTTGTACACTGTTTCTGCGGGCATTCTTTTGCATTAATAAATTTCACCTGTTTGCTATGAGATGTAGCAAACACAAGTATCAGCAGCAGAGAACTTCATGTTTAAGTAAATTGCTTTTATTCATGAAATCATGGAGACCTTCTGACAACAATAGTGTTGTAAAATGTATCTTTCCGGATACAACCTCAATATCCAATTGGGCTGTTACATTTGTGTTAATCAATGAGCCTGTGTACACAAAGTCTTCTGCAACAGTGCTATGAGGGCTAGATTGGTTATGGTTGGAATATCCTTCTTGTTTACTGATCAAATTAATCTCACCCTTCACCAGACTTACCATCAACTTCTTTATTTGTACCTAAAGACAGATAAGGGTTTTTGATAATTCAAGAATTATAGGTTTGGTGTCTGCCTCTTCGAAGTCTCCACAGTAATACTTTTCTTTGTGCCATAAGTGTCCATAACTAGTACTAACAACAAAAATGGTGTTCCCTCTCTGAGCTAATAATTCAACAACAGCATTGTGAACATTTTTGTGTGCTAGCGCGCCTGGTCTTTAGAAAGTAAACTTACAATGGGACGCGTATAGGTCGATTAAGCTTTTGATTCGCATGGAGTATCCTAGCTACTGTGTAACCAATGTGCATCAATAGTCAATACACAAGGATCAATAACCACTAAGCAATTCATTAATGAACACTTAATAAATCCCACCATGACCTTTAGTCATGAATAACCACAACGCAGTATACGTTTTAGTAATTTTTATTCCCTATTAGTTACAATACTAAGGGCCTGATTACAACTTTGGAGGAGGTGTTAATCCCTCCCAAAAGGGACGGTAAAGTGACGGATATACCACCAGCCGTATTACGAGTCCATTATATCCTATGGAACTCGTAATACGGCTGGTGGTATATCCATCACATTTGGGACGGATTAACACCTCCTCCAAAGTTGTAATCAGGCCCTAAGTCATGAGGTTAATTCAAACTTTACTCAAATCAACTCAATATTAATTCATTAGTGACCACCAATACCATAATCTAATCATAACTTGAGAAAACATGTGTTCTAATGCCTCAACATAAGCCAAATAAGATGAATATGTTAACATGAGTAGCAGAGTTCAGCAAATCAGTCCGTCAATCATTTGTCACCATATATGTCAGCGTCTCAGAATAGGAACCCTACCTAACCCTGATTAGCATTAGCATGTGGCACTTCATGCGAAAACAGTTTGGAACATGAATTTGGAAAAACATCTAGCTGGGAGAAAAACTATAAAACAACGCAGTTGGTACCTAAAAAGAAAAGGCACAAAAAGTCAATCAGTCACATTGTCATAGCTACCTATCCATGATATGGACCAGCAACAAAGTCAGTCTTTGTCTTCAGGTCATCAATCGATCAGCATCGCATCAGGCTCTCAAGAGCTTGATCCCAATGACTGAATCTTGAATCTCTTCTCCCCCAATATTGCATCAATTTCGGAACAAGGTCTCTCTTCCAGCGTGTGCCCCTAACATCTGAACTCTCTTCTTCTGTCACGTCATTATATCAAAGTCACTCAGACTATCCCCCAATTCCTAATTGGTCAATTAGTCCCCAGTTATGGTGCTACCCAATAATTTCAGTTCTGCTAATCTATGAATTCTAGCATTACATGTTCTCAAGGTGTCGATTGGTTCACTGTACGATGTTCTCATCATCCGGCTCGTCAGGTATCAAAAATGTTGCATCTTCTTCTACAGTTAGTGTCTCCATTATTCGAGTCCTGGGAAGGTACAGCTCATCTGCTTTGCACAGTCCTTGTTACATTTATGACTCCATCATCTCCTGTCTGTTGGTTCACGCATAGGATTTTTGCTGAGCAGATTTTATTAAACAATGAGCAGTTCAGGGTCAGTTCAGCACATTAGCTTCCCTACATCACACTAGTAATTCAGCTTCTGCATGAGGCCTGTCAAAACTAGAGCACAACTTTGGCTAAGTCAATTCTACAATATAATGCAAAACATACGTTATATATCTCAATATGACATAGTACTCCATTATTTTAATACATTTTCTATATTTCATACATGTTATTCATTTTATTAGTACATTTGTGAATCTTGATGACCACTCTCCGAGGACACATTTTCAAACGTGCACATTATGCATTTTGAATAATAATAATAAAAAAATGTAGAAAAATAAACACTCATTAATATCTCTAATTAACATATTGGCTTCAACAGTCCCTCCTCTGATGACTAACTATTTCATCATACTACCTTTCCCATTAACATTTCATAGCTCAATTTCTGCGGTATTTTGTCTCCTTCTCAAATATTCCCTACAAATTCTTTCCCTGTTTCGTTCTTCCCTCCTCTGATTATTTGTAGACCTTTTCAATTTCATCTTTTGACACAATTTACATGAACCCCATAATCCCAATATGCAAGCAATCACAATTAATATTCCCTGTATGATTTTTAATAATACCCCATTCCAAATGTTACTAAGCCAATTTCCCACTGAAGCAATTCCCTTTCCAACCTTTTCCCAAACACCTAGTTACTTCAATTCCTTAAAATCCTTACTTGAGTTAGTCAGGTTAGTAAGTCTCTTCATCTCTTTAGTAATGTTTGGAATATACCAGCAGCAATGCCTAGAGTTAATAATTTTACAGACTCCGCTGTCCTTCGCTAGAAGGATATCTAAAGCAAGGCGATTCTGAAGCGTCATAGCTCTATCAGCAGTTAATTCTGTATCTATCAGGAGTATTGCCCCTGTAAAATTTGCAAGCCTGTTATCCACAATAGTAGACAACTTTTGTATTTTGATCAAGTTCAGGATGACTCCCAGTGAACGAATCACCACACCAAATATATCTCCCACAATAGCAGAAGAAGATTCCCTCCTCTGTCACTTATGATGTAATTCAGTCAATTTCGGAAACTTCTTTAAGTGATCTATCTGATAAATCTCTGTGAAAACTATCCCCAAATAACATGTCCCATACCATCCTCTTGGAAGACGATAGTAAGCATTGCGTCCACAAATATAATAGATACCAGGAATCACAGGGTCCTGACCATTCAACATAAAATTCCATTTACTCTGAAACAAAAACACATGCCTACATTCACTCGTTTCCACAAATAAAGTGTCAGTGCATGATTTTGGCCTATATATACAAAGCTTCCCTACATGTAATGCATGTAAAGCTAATTTCCCTTGCGTCTTAATTGCAGTGTAAGCATAATCATTCTTGTAAGTCCTTTTCTCTAAACCTTTTTCTAATTTCTCTTTTAGTGCTTTTCTCCTCTCATCAGTATGCTCTATAAAGCTCTTCTCAAAAGGTGTAAGCAAGCATGTGAGGTTATTCTTATGGGCATAACCAGTTCCAAATGTTAGTGTAGGCTCAAATAATCCTCTAACTAATACTATATCATGATCCTTAGCTACTCTACTCAGATACCTAATAGGGACAAATGAAAACACCACATCATAGTTAGAGTAAAAATACTGTATATACTCTTGATTATAGAACCTTGTTAGTAGCAGACTACAGGTTATTACGTAGGTTAGTGGTAAGGTGTGGTACGTAACCCCTTCCTCTACTGACAAAGGAATTTGCGTACACACAAGACAATCCCTTGCATCCATTGTCTCAACATATTCACTCAACAAGTGAAAGAAGACATTAGAAGAAAGCTCTCCTTGAGCATTAGTATAGTCATGCAAATACTTCTCATCTAACTTAAACCTCTCTAAAGCCGTTAGTGTAGTCGTTTCAGGGACAGAAGTACGATTGGCTCCTTTCATATCAAGAACAGACATTCCCACAATCACTACTATAAATAAAATCCCACACATAATCGCCAATCCAATGCTCATATATCTACAGCGCCTAGCATCCCTAACTTGATAATTTAACTCAGCCATGATCTGTAAAGAATCAGAAAGCAGAAGATACTCTTATATAAGTGCAGTAAAAATCAAAAATAAGGAAAAAACATTCTCTCACAATTCAGTTTAACATCCAGGAACCCTTTTTCTTGCCAAAATCGATTAGCTGCTTGTCACATCCCGTTTTATGTCAAATCAGGTTATCAATGTCTGTTTCGGTTTATTTTTCAACAGTCTCTTTAAGGTATTTTTGATTGGTTCAACAATTCAGCTCCTTGTTCACCTTCAGGTTACATCAAAATACTGACTCGGAACCTCTCTATCAAAGCAAAAGGACATAAACTTGTGTTGCCATTCATTAGTAGTTTCATACTCCCATTCTGGACCTGTGTAACAACGACTTGCTATTCTCTTTCTTTTCAACTTTCAAACCCTTACTTATTTCTCCTTCACTCAATTCTTCTTTTCTTGTGGTATCTACTTCTTCCTCTATTGTTTCATTTATGACCACTTCCTTTCTTTTTTCTACTTGCGGTTCAGGCCAACTGTCTCCTTTTCTCAATCCTTCTGTTAATATTCTTCTCAAGATTGAACTTTTCTCCTTCTCTATGGTGTTTTCTCTTGATGGACCTGCAACAGGCTCAGGAAGAGTCGGATCACCTTGACTTTGCTCCATCTCAACTCCTACCCCTTTTTGATCTGGCACTTGCTCTGTCTGCTTTCCTGCACCGTCTGCTTCTGGGAGAACCCCTGCTGAGCTAGGCTGTCCTGCTGTATCCGTAGAGATGGATTCTTCCGCACCCTCCTGTATATCTTCACTTTTGTCTCTTACAGGGGTCATAGAAACATCTTCCACAAGCTCTCATTCAGTTTTAGACTCTCTTGGTTCTTTTTCTGGCTCAGGTGCGACAACCTGTTTCACTGTTGTTGGTGCTCTCAACAACTCTTCTTCATGATCCAGTGGACATGCCACCTTCTTCGTATGATTCGCGTGAATCCAGTTCGGAAGTCCTGCACACTTCACAGCTGTCGTAGTTGTTAAGACCACCTGATATGGCCCTCTCCAACATGGCTCTAAACACATCTTGCAAACATGTTTGTGAACAACGACCCAGTCACCGGCTCGCGGATTGTGTCCTGGATCGTGGATGGGTGACAGGGTAGTGG
The DNA here is from genome assembly GCF_031143425.1 of Pleurodeles waltl. Classification (NCBI taxonomy): domain Eukaryota; kingdom Metazoa; phylum Chordata; class Amphibia; order Caudata; family Salamandridae; genus Pleurodeles; species Pleurodeles waltl. Next base: position 828,092,902 of record NC_090437.1, on the reverse strand, counting down.
TCTGCACCTGCTGAGAGAAAGAGCGAACCACATCAGCCAGACCCTTGCAGTAGTCCAACACCATATCATTTGTAATGTTTACAAGTGCATTTGCTGGAACTGCTGGTAATCTCATTGATCTGCCCATAAGGATCTCGTGGGGCAACAGCCTTGTCTTCCTGTCAGGTGTATTTCTCATAGACATCAACACCAAAGGCAATGCATCTGGCCATTTCAGATTCATAGCTGCGGATATCTTAGCAATTCTGGATTTCAAAGTACCATTCATCTGTTCCACTAGTCCTGATGCTTGAGGGCGGTAACTACAATGTAGCTTCTGCTCAAAGTTTAGTACTGCATGTAAGAGTTTAATCACCTCATTGTTGAAGTGAGTTCCCCTATCGGATTCTAAAGAGATTGGAAACCCGAAATGTGGTATCAACTCCCTGAGCAACAACTTTGCTACTATGAGACTGTCATTTCTCCTTGTGGGGTATACTTCAATCCAGTGACTACAAATGCACACAATCACCAAAACATACTTCAAACCTCCACACGCAGGCATCTCAATGAAAACCAATTGCATTCTGCTGAATGGACCTCCTGTTCTTCCAATGTGGCTCAAATTCACCACTGTCCCTTTTCCCACATTTAGCTGCTAACAGATTATACAGCGATGGCATACTGCTTCTGCAGCTTGCATAAATTTAGGATTCAACCAGTCAATTTTGAACAACCGAACCATTGCATCCCTCCCAATGTGTGCCTGTCCATGATAATACCTGGCCATTTGTGACAATAAACTATTTGGCAGGACCATCTGACCTTCCTCAGAAACCCATATTTCATCAGGCCTCTGAACACATTTTAGTTTAGACCAAAGTCGTTTCTTCTCTTTGTCAACATTATTTTGCAGTGTTTTCAACTCTTCCAAAGTATCGATCATTTTCAATGCAAAGCTTGTACATTTATTATCTTCTTCTGACATCAGTTCCCACTTCTCCTTGAACGATATAGTTCAATGCTCAAAACCTTGCGACTTGATCCCCATATCCATTTCCTAGTGAGATGTAGTCTTGTGACTTTAGATGGCCACTGCATTTCACCACGGCAATTTCTTCAGGTAACTGTATTGCATGCAGCAGCTCTTTTATTCTGTCGCCATTTCTCACTGGTGTACCAGTAGAGGTTAGGAAACCTCTTTGCGACCACAACTGACCAAAATCATGGACAGTTCCAAATCCATATTGGCTATCTGTATAGATGGTAACTCTCAGTCTTGCAGATACGTGGCATGCTCTAATAAGAGCTACCAATTCTGCTGCTTGTGCAGAATATACACCTCGAAGTTCCGAACTTACCTCTTTCAGGCAGAACAGTTCAGGTTGCAGGGGTAGCGAATGGACAGTTACTCAGCAGGTCACAGGTCAGAGACAAGACAGAAGTCGTGACACACTGCACAAATTCCCATTACATAGTGAGAATGAAATAAACAATGAATGGATGTGTGAGAGTTCGGATGAGGAGCCATGCATGCTTGTAGCATCCCTAGAGGTAGATCAGAGAGGACCTTTTGTTAAAGGGAAAGTGATGGGTCATAGGGTGTCATTTCTGGTGGACACAGGAGCTACGCGCTCTACAGTAAGAAGTACTGCAGGACCAACAGTAATCAGCAGCGATATTGCATCTGGTGCCGCTCTGACACCAGCATTTTGTGGAAGAGCTACTCCCATGCTCTGATTCATTACTGGTGTCACATGTGACTGTGTCCCGGTCATTGGTGTGAACTTCGGCAAACCATGTCGCTGTGTCTGAGGAATAAACATTGGAGTCAGCTCGGTCTAAACTAACACTGGCCTGGGAACCACTTGCTCCGTAGGTACCACTAAGTTCAAAGTTGTCTCGAGTATCGGGTATCGGTATCTCTGGATAAATTCTCTGTATCGTGGTGGGTGCATCTGTGCTGGTCTAGGGAGAGGCTTTGTCTCATACAATGTCACCTCGCTCATCCATTACAATATAAGCCGGAGAATTTTCCGGTGGAGTAGGCTCCCCCACTGTTGACTTAATGTATGTATCACCCTTCATGGCACTCCTGAACGCTTTGAAAAACTTCATCTTTCTCTGTTGTTTTATTCGATTCAATAAGGAAATTACTTTTTCTCCCAGGATTCCCTTCACCCGCCTTCTCAACCAATTGTCTCTCATGGACGGCTGCCAATCTGCTTGTGACTCTTCTTACTAACCAACCAATCCCAGCGCGGCTCCCTCTGACGTCACACTCACACACTGTGGCTGACAAAGTCTTGCGGCTTGTCCTCCTAAAACTCCGATTCACACAAAACTAATGCGATCTTTTTTGCGAGCACTAACTGAAAACAAATAACCAAAACAAATCAGCTGGTTTACTACAGGAAGGTACACAATCGCTTCAGAGACCTTAAGGATTTTCACTGATGGCCCTTTTCGCTCATGCAGCTATGCCTCTTTCTCAGCCATTCGCAAGCAAAATTCGACCTGCAAAGTTTGCTCTCAACTAATCAATGGGTCGGTCCTGGTGCATATAGGACTCGCCAAATCTCAGTCGAAAATTTCTCTTACTCTCTTAACTTACACACCGACTTGTTGATCACGCCCAATAAACCTACTAAACCAGACAGATTTACAACATATAACCAAGTGTCTCCTACACTTGTCAATATACTCTGGAGTCTTAAACCAGGCAGGGTCCATACATCACCAACAATCACGTGGACAATTTTTGAGCACAAAGCACCACACACATATGAAGTTTGATGACTTCCCTACTCTCATGCTGCAGAGTATGCACACTCCTACTAAACCTCAACTGGAGTACGCAGACCCCCTACTTTCCTCACATACATCACAATTCACCTGCGATTTGCATAAGCCTTTGCAAGCGCAATCTACCACTTTCACACAATCATTAAGATGCCGAGAACATACCCAACTCTACTTGCAGGATCCAGGACCCAGAAAAGTCATTTCTGGGCTTAAGGGGGACATCATTCTTGCTACAATTGCCATTTCAGAAAGCAAAATTCAAATCTCATAAAATGAATAACTAACCCCAATTTAAACTACCACCATAACCACCTGTCACCACATAACTAGTTCTCCAAGGAAACTAACCATCAAGCTGCTACCAAAAACTGCTAGCGTGCCTGGTCCTTAGTAAGTAAACTTACAAGGGGACACGTATAGGTCGATGAACCTTTTGATTCACATGGAGTATCCTAGCTACGGTGTAACCAATGTGCATCAATAGTCAATACACAAGGATTAATAACCACTAAGCAATTCATTAATCAACACTTAATAAATCCCACCATGACTTTTAGTCATGAATAACCACAACGCAGTATACGTTTTAGTAATTTTCATTCCCTATTAGTTACAATACTAAGTCATGAAGTTAATTCAAACTTTGAATTAAATGGGAGAGAGAGAGAGAATTATCTGGTGGCTGAATTTCAAAATGTGAAACCTGATATCTTGGAATCAATTCCGGCTTCCTTGCTTGGCCAAATTGTGTGATCCTAGGCAAATGCACCTTGACCATCGACCCTGTTACATAGATAACTGCACGTTTGTCGATGCTCTTGACTACGAGTGAACTTCTTTTCTCTTTGGTGTCTCTCTTTCGCGCTCATGGAGGCTATGGTACTTTGAATGCGCTTGCTTATGTCAACTGTTTTACTTTTAATTTTCAATTTATGTGGCAAGAAAAGTCCAATTAGGAGTTTACAATGCTAATAGCTCTAACACGAGCAAACGCAAGACACATTGCATTGCAAATATTTCTTTCTTTATTATTACCTGACTTCAGAATATTTGCTATTCAAGCACCTCTTTTATTTTATTTAATAGATTGTAATGTTGCTCCATCAATAAAAAGATTCTAAGCCACGTTTATTGTTTATATGACTAGAGACATGCCTCCAAGTTCACTAATGGCATTGTCATTGGGTGACGAGCCATGAATGTGTCTAAAAACTTTAACTAAATATCTGTCTATTCTATGAAATAATCTGATGTACTAAGATGAATGCTTCTGCATATTAAAGAAATACATTTTTTTGAATTTTAAAGAGATTGCATTATATTTTTACATTGTTTGTTACACAATATACCTGGCAAATGTTTCATGGCTCGGCTCATGCACGGACTCTTAGAATGAAGCCAGACCCATGCCTCAGCTCTGGCTCAGCTCACCCAATTAACTTGCCTGTGTGCCCTCTTCTATTTGCGATACAGGTTTAATAGACACAGCTGTTAGTCATTTGATAAAGGCAAGTACTAGAAACATGGAGTCTAGAACACATGCACCATTTTTACAACTCTACCATCAAAGCTTTTTGTGGTAGAGACGGAGAAGAGTATCCTCAGTGAAAATACATTCAAAATAAGTGACCCCAGGCAGTTGTGTTGTATGTGACCATAGCCGTGAGTTCCCAGGTAGAACTACCAGGCCCAGTGGGAATGGACAGGGGAGCAGCTTTAATCAGGGGTGCTCGGGGTGTGACATCCCTCTAATGCATTCTTTGTTTTTTTTGGATCAAAACCTTAAGTGTTTATATAGGGACCAGTTTACCATGAAAATGAGTAAGTCTGCACCTATAGAACTATTCCCTGAATGGCTGGAATTCACAAACATTGTGACTAGTAGGTCTGGAAACCTGCAATATTTTCAAGTTTCCAAATACACTACTGACAAGCAAACTCCTCAAGGGTAATGGGTTGAATGCTTAAAAATAGTCCAATCATCGGCAATGGGATGGGGTAGCATTTCACCCATTGTTTTTTACCCACAGTGCTACTCTAGACAGAGGCCCATCTAATGCAAATCAGTACTGACCCTGTCCCTCAGGGTAACAGTCCATCCAGAAACCTGGTCATGTCACATCTCCATCATGCAGCCCACTGCTTTTTTAGTTATGAAATTTAAGCTACACCCCTGGTTGTATGTAATCCTAATAAGTCATGACTTAATTCAGTAGATTCCTGTTTGAATTGAAAAGGTCCACCGCATGGCTCTGGAGAACATGCACCACTGCCTCGAGTTAACCAAAGAAAGTTTTTGATTATAGCCTCAGCACACACGACTATCATACATGTGAGATGAGAGCTTCCAGTATCATGGATTGTGACCTTTAGTGGGACTCTGTGAACTAGAGGGGCATACCATATGCGCCCTCCAAGTGAATAAATGATGACATTTCTCGAGTGTGAACCCATAAAAGTGTCCTGGGAATAGAAGAAGTAGCAATTTAAAATTTTATCAATTAGCATTAATATAATAGAAGAGTCAAGTTTTGGCCGATGTGAAAGGAAGAGACCAAACCTTGGTTTGCATGATAAGAGAAAGCCCTGCCTCCTAATCTGGTACATGCGGTTCAAGGAAAATAAAGAAGTTGTGCAGTGGATTATTGAAGACTTCATGTGGGAGTGTATGATGTGATTCCTTATAGAATACATATCAGGCTTGATTTATAGACCGTTCTATGACCAATACACAAGGTCTTGAAAAACAGACACTGTTGTACATGGAGCCAGTGCAGATTCCTCAGATGAGAATAAATGTTGGAATGGGAGGATAAGTTTAAGACAACCTTGGTTGCACAGTTTGGAATTAGTTGAACATTACACAAAGGGAGAGTAAATGGGAGCAAGAGGAAAAACACGCCGTACTCAACTCCCACAGAAACACAATACTAAATCACAAATGTGAGTACGGGGTTCTAGTAACGTAAGTAGGTCCGAAGTGTACTAATTGTGACACTAGACCACTCGTATACCTCGACTAGAGGTGAAAAGAGGGTGCGCTGTGAAGTGGTGTCAGGTCTAAGGGGGGGGGAAGGGGAATTTCCTTTACGGACTAGGTGGTCTCACACACTATGTAGTGTCATGCTTCATCATATGACCGCCTAGCCCCACCCAGGTAGGACAGTGCCACCTGGGCGGACTCAACCTCACTGTTAAAGGAACAGGAGGGAGTGCGTAAATTAATTTAATTTCTGGAAAATGGGATCCAGCTATGCTAGGGAAATAAAAACACCTACTCAGATACCCGGGTAAATTTAATGGAGGGTTCTGTGTGGTGTGATTAAAAAGGAATGGGGAACCGATGTGAGAGCAATGACTCACAAGGTCACCTGTCTAAAAGGAGTAGCCAACATGTTTCTGCCCTTATGATTGAGCTATGGAGGGTCTCTGGGCATTCATCAGGGCGTTGGATCCCTGTTGCAATTGCTTCTTAAGCGCTGCAGAATTAATCACATTAAAGAAGGGGAAGGGCCTACCTTAACCAAGGGATTACCTGGGGAGGACCTATAGTAAATGGAATAAAAACAAACCAATAATAGTGAAAAATAAAACACAGCAAACCACTACACACGTGACACAATTCATGCAGGCCGCGGGAGTACTGGTTGCAAATTATAAATCACAGTTGCGTCAATATTCGCTATGCAAATCGCACAAAAGGAAAGGGAAGGCAATTTCTTACCCTAACACTAGAGGCTAGTAGCCTCTGGTATCCTGGAGAGGGAGCGTCCCCTTATAGTCAGACTCTAGGGTTCGAGGGAAAAGGCAAAAGGGAAGAATGATAATGAAAGTAGTGCAGAGGAGGAGGAAGAACGGGTGAACTTAAGTGAACAGAAGGGAACAGGAGGGAAATAAGAGGGAGAAAAGAGGCTAGAGGGAGAAAAAGGTGGGGATCAGGAAGAGAAGGGGAGTAAAGTAACACAGAAATCAGAAATCGGAAAAGGAGATGAAGAAGAGTCAAGATAGTGGGGGAAGGGGTGGGAAAATTGGGAAGGAGGGGAAAAACAAACAAAAAAAGGGGGGGGAAGGGGGAATGAGAAAAGGGAAGAGGAGAAGGAAACAGGAAGAAAAAGGAAGAAGGGGAGGAAGTAGAGAGCGAAATAGAAGAGAGCAGGTCTCTTATCTGTGAATCCAACGTTGGCTGACTCACTGCATCAAAGGTGGGCGCTCTCTGTGCGCCTATACCGACCTCTCCTTCAGGACCGCTTGGATGAAGTGGTCTGTTAGTGAGGGGTAGATATAGTGGACTTAATTGGGAAGCAGCTGTTGAAGATCACTGTCGCGGCATGGTTTCCCGGCAGCACTGTCGACAGCCTGGAGGCGGGTGCCGCTGGGAAACGTAGTTTCCCGGCGGCACAACGGGCTGCCTGAGGGGGAAAGGACGGGGACGGGGAGGAAAATGGAAAAAGGGAGGGAGGGGGTGGGGGGGGGAAAGGGTAAACAGGGCGTGGGGAAAAAGGGGAGAAAGGGGGAGAGGAGGGGAGAAAAGAAAGGAGGACGGGAATAAGGGGGGAGGGTGGGGGATAAACAGGAAGAAGGGAAGGGGAGGAGGGTGGGGAATAAACAGGGGTGGGGAATAAACAGGAAGAAGGGAAGTGAAGGGGGGCATGAGGAGATGAAAGGGGGAAGAAAGGGGAAAAGGAAAAACACAAGGAGGGAGAGAGACAAAGGGAGGGGGGAGGTGGAAGGGAGGGGTGGGTAATGGAGGGACATGGAGTGGGGGAGGAAAGGGAGAGAAATGGTGTATAGAAGGGGTGAGGAGAAGCAGGAAAAGCACAGAGGGGAACAGCACACGAGGAGGAATGGTGCATCAAAGGGGTAAGGAGAAATAGGGAAAGCACAGAGGGGACAAGGAGGAAGGGGGAGGGGGTACAGGGCGTGGGGAAAAAAACAAATAAAGGGGAGAGGAGGGGAAAAAAGAGAAAGAGTGGAAAAAGAGGTGAGGGTGGGGAATTAAACAGGAAGAAGGCAAGAGGGCATAAGGAGATGATAGGGGGGAAAAAAGGGAAATCCACGGGGGGATAAAAAGGGGGGAGGGGGACAGGAAGAGCACACAAGTAGAAATGGTGTATACAAGGGGTGAGGAAAGACAGGGAAAGCACAGAGGGGACAAGATAAATACACAAGGAGATAGACGAGTTAGGAGGCTGGAGAGGGGGGAGAGAGAGATAAAGGGCTGGGAAGACTCAACCAAGGCAGAAAGAGGAGAGGAAGGCAAAGTTGGACAGACAGTGGTACAGAGAGTGGGAGGTAGCAAGAGCATATAGAAAGCGAAGGAAAAGAGAAAGAACGGAAGGGGAAAGGGGGGAGAAAGAAGGGGGGGTTCTAAGGTTGAAGAGAGAACCAAGGTATCTCATCATTTAATCCAACCGTGTCGGTGTGCAACCTCCAAATCCAGCGTTGCTCAGCCCTAAATAGTTTCTCAGACATGTTGGGGGTCGAAGGAGAAAAATGTTCCAGGACCGTCCATAACATGTCATCTGGGGAGTGATTTGTTTGTAGGAAGTGGCTAGTGAGTTTTGTTGCATCTCGTTTGCACCTAATCGTGCTCCTGTGCTCACAGATTCTAATGCTAACTTTTCTCGTGGTCATCCCCACATACTTGAGTAGGCAGGGGCATTTGATTAGATAGACTACGTTTTTGCTGTTACAATTCGTAAGTGATTTCTGTACCCATGGGGTTTTAAGATCAAGGTTGATGGTGGTAGATTTTTGGGTAAAGGGGCAAACACTGCAGTTGCCGCATGGGTGATGACCTGCAAGGGGGGCCATTTGCCAAAGTGTAGTCTGAGCGGGACATCGTTTCTCCTTTGGTCTAGTGTGGACCACCATGTCGCGTATATTGCTTGCTCTCTTGTACGCGTGTAGTGGTGGTTCAAAAGGTAAGCCACCTCAAGTCAGGATTTTCCAGTTATCTCTTATGATCTTTTGGATTTCATTGGATAAGGGATTGAAAGTGGTCACACAAACGATCTTGTCCAAATTTGGTTTCGGTGTACGGGGCTGTAGCAGCTGGTCCCTATTATTGTTGCGTGCTCTTTTTAGTGCCCTGCTGACCAGATGTGAGGGATAATCCTTGGTGTGTAGCTTAGCAGTTAGTTTGTCTGCATGTTTGCGGTAAACGATCACGGAAGAGCAGTTTCGTCTTAACCGTAGGAACTGCCCGACCGGGAGGTTATCTCTTAGAGCTCGAGGGTGGAAGCTCTGATATTGTAACAGATTGTTGCAGTCCGTTGGTTTATAATACACTTCTGTGGCTAACCCACCGTCATGCTCATAGATGAGTAGATCGAGAAAAGGTAACTTGTTGTCACCTATGTTCATTGTGAAAGTTAGAAAAGGGTTAGCTCCGTTGAGATATACAGCGAACGCTTGGGCCTCTTCCTTACTCCCAGTCCATATTAGCAGTACATCGTCGATGTATCGTTTCCAGAGTTTAATCTGGTCACGGTAGGGGTTATCCTCATTCAGGATTGTTTGTCTTTCAAAGTGGTCAACGTATAGACATGCTAGACTTGGGGCAAAAGTGCTACCCATCGATGTACCCTGTGTCTGCAAAAAGAAGCTGTCTTCAAATTTAAAGTAGTTTCTGGTGAGAGCAAGGTGTGCTAAGTCTAGTATAAAACCAGGGGGGGGTTGGGACTCATCCATGTGTGTTTCCAGCAGGTTGCTTAATACTTCCAGGGTGGCCTCTTGCGGGATGTTTGTGTACAGTGATTCCACGTCGAGGGTAATCAGGAGCTCCTTGGTTTTGTCAAAGGCTATAGATTCCAGTAAAAGGAGAACATGGGTGGTGTCCTTGAGATAGGTCGGGATTCTTTTAACTAACGGTTGTAGGAAGAAATCCACGAATTTTGACAAGGGCTCTAGTGCTGAGCCCAAACCGGACACTATGGGTCTTCCGGGGGGAGGAATCTTCTCTTTATGTACTTTTGGTAAAATATAAAAGTACGGGATTCTTGGGTTGGTCTGTATCAGGAAAGAAGCCTCATGATCTGTGATCCAGTTGTTTTCTTTCCCTTTTGATACTAGGAAAGCGATTTCTTCTTGGACATCAGTTGTAGGATCACGTGCCAAACGTTTATAGTGTCTGGTATTCCCTAGTAGTCGCTCACACTCGTCTCTATACATTTTTTGTGGGAGAATCACTATAGCCCCGCCCTTATCGGCTGGTTTGATAATGATGTTGGGGTCGGCTGTGAGGCCCTTCAGTGACTCTATTTCGATTCTGCTCATATTGTGGAATATTTTGTTGGGTGCTTCAGTAAGCTCATTGATCTTAAGGGATACTGATTTCTCGAAAGCCAGTACCTAAGGGGGCGTTTGACCTGCTGGGGGACAGAAGGTGGACTTAGGACGTAGTCCTGTGTTCTGTGTGGGAGTCTCATATTCCTTCCCGAGGAAAAAGGTTTTTAGGCGGATCTTACGGAACAAGCCCGCTAGTTCAGTTCTGGTTCTGAATAAGTCAACCTTTGGGGTGGGCACGAAATTCAGACCTTTATTTAATGCTTGGGTTTCGATTTGGCTAAGACTCCGGTTGCTTAAGTTAATAATGCTGACTGTATTCTCCGGGCCCAGTTTCACTTTGTCTTGCTTGGCCCTGGGACAGCCTTCCTGAGTAGTGGATTTTCCAAAGCATCCTCTTTTGGGCGCCACTGTACCTCTTTTCTCCTCCCTCTGTCCCTCCCATGACCTCTGTCTAAAAAAGGGGGTGGGGGTACGGAGAAGGACCATTGGGCAGGGTGCTGCAGGTAGGGTGCTTGGTATTGTGGAGGGGGGCCATACTGGTTGGGCCAACCCCATTGTTGGTTAAAGTAGGGCGGGTATTGGGGAGGTACAGGTGGATAGTTCCACCCCCCTCGACGTTGCCCACGCCGCCCACGGCGATGTCGTGTATTTCCTGATGAGTTACTGTCACTGTCTGAGCTAATGTTACTCCCAGAGGAAGTGTCAGATGTGTTGGTGGAATTCTTTGCTACATAGTCAGGTTTGGTGTAGGGGTATATCCTTTCTAGGGAAAAACGATTGAGGTCTTTTAGAAATGTGGCTATTTTTTGCTGAGTTAGGTATTCTTTGTATTCATTCATGTTTTTGTTTACTTCCTCCAGTTTCTTTTTGAAGGAGAGAATACTCACACCTGACTTCAGGTTATTCTCACTGGTTTTTATCTGGATCAGTAGGGTTTCAGATAACCTAGTCGCTGTTTTTATAATTAATATCAGCCAATCTCGTGTGCATTTCCATGCTATAAGCGACCAATCTTTGCGAAACTCAAGGTCGTCTAGGAATATGCGAGGTTCATTGGTGACAAGTAGTCCGTTTGGTGCAGAGTTGCTGCGGAGGTATTCTGTGAGAACTGCTCTGTGTAGTATAGTCTTAACTTGGGAGCGTTTCAATTCCACTAGGGTAACCCAGTCCCCAAGCTGGGACAAACTCTTTGACAAAGCCGTGTCCCCATGGAGTGAGGGGGCTGCGAGGATAGCTGATACTTCCTCATCGCTGAAGGAGAGGCCATCTGCCATGGTGTGGCAAGGGGGTAGGGGGAGGGGGGTTTTAAGGGGTCGAGTTGTAGAGAAAAGAGGAGGAACCGAAGCTCTGAGGTGCGCAGGCAAGACAAAGGTGCTTGCTCGGAGGAGGCAAGACCAGACTCTCGCAATCGAGAGGCAAAGACAAAACAACTCTCGCAGCCAAGAGGCTGCTCTACTATCACATTACACAAAGGGAGAGTAAATGGGAGCAAGAGGAAAAACACGCCGTACTCAACTCCCACAGAAACACAATACTAAGTCACACATGTGAGTACGGGGTTCTAGTAACGTAAGTAGGTCCGAAGTGTACTAATTGTGACACTAGACCACTCGTATACCTCGACTAGAGGTGAAAAGAGGGTGCGCTGTGAAGTGGTGTCAGGTCTAAGGGGGGGAAGGGGAATTTCCTTTACGGACTAGATGGTCTCACACACTATGTAGTGTCATGCTTCATCATATGACCGCCTAGCCCCACCCAGGTAGGACAGTGCCACCTGGGCGGACTCAACCTCACTGTTAAAGGAACAGGAGGGAGTGCGTAAATTAATTTAATTTCTGGAAAATGGGATCCAGCTATGCTAGGGAAATAAAAACACCTACTCAGATACCCGGGTAAATTTAATGGAGGGTTCTGTGTGGTGTGATTAAAAAGGAATGGGGAACCGATGTGAGAGCAATGACTCACAAGGTCACCTGTCTAAAAGGAGGAGCCAACATGTTTCTGTCCTTATGATTGAGCTATGGAGGGTCTCTGGGCATTCATCAGGGCGTTGGATCCCTGTTGCAATTGCTTCTTAAGCGCTGCAGAATTAATCACATTAAAGAAGGGGAAGGGCCTACCTTAACCAAGGGATTACCTGGGGAGGACCTATAGTAAATGGAATAAAAACAAACCAATAATAGTGAAAAATAAAACACAGCAAACCACTACACACGTGACACAATTCATGCAGGCCGCGGGAGTACTGGTTGCAAATTATAAATCACAGTTGCGTCAATATTCGCTATGCAAATCGCACAAAAGGAAAGGGAAGGCAATTTCTTACCCTAACACTAGAGGCTAGTAGCCTCTGGTATCCTGGAGAGGGAGCGTCCCCTTATAGTCAGACTCTAGGGTTCGAGGGAAAAGGCAAAAGGGAAGAATGATAATGAAAGTAGTGCAGAGGAGGAGGAAGAACGGGTGAACTTAAGTGAACAGAAGGGAACAGGAGGGAAATAAGAGGGAGAAAAGAGGCTAGAGGGAGAAAAAGGTGGGGATCAGGAAGAGAAGGGGAGTAAAGTAACACGGAAATCAGAAATCGGAAAAGGAGATGAAGAAGAGTCAAGATAGTGGGGGAAGGGGTGGGAAAATTGGGAAGGAGGGGAAAAACAAACAAAAAAAGGGGGGGGAAGGGGGAATGAGAAAAGGGAAGAGGAGAAGGAAACAGGAAGAAAAAGGAAGAAGGGGAGGAAGTAGAGAGCGAAATAGAAGAGAGCAGGTCTCTTATCTGTGAATCCAACGTTGGCTGACTCACTGCATCAAAGGTGGGCGCTCTCTGTGCGCATATACCGACCTCTCCTTCAGGACCGCTTGGATGAAGTGGTCTGTTAGTGAGGGGTAGATATAGTGGACTTAATTGGGAAGCAGCTGTTGAAGATCACTGTCGCGGCATGGTTTCCCGGCAGCACTGTCGACAGCCTGGAGGCGGGTGCCGCAGGGAAACGTAGTTTCCCGGCGGCACAACGGGCTGCCTGAGGGGGAAAGGACGGGGACGGGGAGGAAAATGGAAAAAGGGAGGGAGGGGGCGGGGGGGGGAAAGGGTAAACAGGGCGTGGGGAAAAAGGGGAGAAAGGGGGAGAGGAGGGGAGAAAAGAAAGGAGGACGGGAATAAGGGGGGAGGGTGGGGGATAAACAGGAAGAAGGGAAGGGGAGGAGGGTGGGGAATAAACAGGAAGAAGGGAAGTGAAGGGGGCATCAGGAGATGAAAGGGGGAAGAAAGGGGAAAAGGAAAAACACAAGGAGGGAGAGAGACAAAGGGAGGGGGGAGGTGGAAGGGAGGGGTGGGTAATGGAGGGACATGGAGTGGGGGAGGAAAGGGAGAGAAATGGTGTATAGAAGGGGTGAGGAGAAGCAGGGAAAGCACAGAGGGGAACAGCACACGAGGAGGAATGGTACATCAAAGGGGTAAGGAGAAATAGGGAAAGCACAGAGGGGACAAGGAGGAAGGGGGAGGGGGTACAGGGCGTGGGGAAAAAAACAAATAAAGGGGAGAGGAGGGGAAAAAAGAGAAAGAGTGGAAAAAGAGGTGAGGGTGGGGAATTAAACAGGAAAAAGGCAAGAGGGCATAAGGAGATGATAGGGGGGGGGAAAGGGAAATCCACAGGGGGGATAAAAAGGGGGGAGGGGGACAGGAAGAGCACACAAGTAGAAATGGTGTATACAAGGGGTGAGGAAAGACAGGGAAAGCACAGAGGGGACAAGATAAATACACAAGGAGATAGACGAGTTAGGAGGCTGGAGAGGGGGGAGAGAGAGATAAAGGGCTGGGAAGACTCAACCAAGGCAGAAAGAGGAGAGGAAGGCAAAGTTGGACAGACAGTGGTACAGAGAGTGGGAGGTAGCAAGAGCATATAGAAAGCGAAGGAAAAGAGAAAGAACGGAAGGGGAAAGGGGGGAGAAAGAAGGGGGGGTTCTAAGGTTGAAGAGAGAACCAAGGTATCTCATCATTTAATCCAACCGTGTCGGTGTGCAACCTCCAAATCCAGCGTTGCTCAGCCCTAAATAGTTTCTCAGACATGTTGGGGGTCGAAGGAGAAAAATGTTCCAGGACCGTCCATAACATGTCATCTGGGGAGTGATTTGTTTGTAGGAAGTGGCTAGTGAGTTTTGTTGCATCTCGTTTGCACCTAATCGTGCTCCTGTGCTCACAGATTCTAATGCTAACTTTTCTCGTGGTCATCCCCACATACTTGAGTAGGCAGGGGCATTTGATTAGATAGACTACGTTTTTGCTGTTACAATTCGTAAGTGATTTCTGTACCCATGGGGTTTTAAGATCAAGGTTGATGGTGGTAGATTTTTGGGTAAAGGGGCAAACACTGCAGTTGCCGCATGGGTGATGACCTGCAAGGGGGGCCATTTGCCAAAGTGTAGTCTGAGCGGGACATCGTTTCTCCTTTGGTCTAGTGTGGACCACCATGTCGCGTATATTGCTTGCTCTCTTGTACGCGTGTAGTGGTGGTTCAAAAGGTAAGCCACCTCAAGTCAGGATTTTCCAGTTATCTCTTATGATCTTTTGGATTTCATTGGATAAGGGATTGAAAGTGGTCACACAAACGATCTTGTCCAAATTTGGTTTCGGTGTACGGGGCTGTAGCAGCTGGTCCCTATTATTGTTGCGTGCTCTTTTTAGTGCCCTGCTGACCAGATGTGAGGGATAATCCTTGGTGTGTAGCTTAGCAGTTAGTTTGTCTGCATGTTTGCGGTAAACGATCACGGAAGAGCAGTTTCGTCTTAACCGTAGGAACTGCCCGACCGGGAGGTTATCTCTTAGAGCTCGAGGGTGGAAGCTCTGATATTGTAACAGATTGTTGCAGTCCGTTGGTTTATAATACACTTCTGTGGCTAACCCACCGTCATGCTCATAGATGAGTAGATCGAGAAAAGGTAACTTGTTGTCACCTATGTTCATTGTGAAAGTTAGAAAAGGGTTAGCTCCGTTGAGATATACAGCGAACGCTTGGGCCTCTTCCTTACTCCCAGTCCATATTAGCAGTACATCGTCGATGTATCGTTTCCAGAGTTTAATCTGGTCACGGTAGGGGTTATCCTCATTCAGGATTGTTTGTCTTTCAAAGTGGTCAACGTATAGACATGCTAGACTTGGGGCAAAAGTGCTACCCATCGATGTACCCTGTGTCTGCAAAAAGAAGCTGTCTTCAAATTTAAAGTAGTTTCTGGTGAGAGCAAGGTGTGCTAAGTCTAGTATAAAACCAGGGGGGGGTTGGGACTCATCCATGTGTGTTTCCAGCAGGTTGCTTAATACTTCCAGGGTGGCCTCTTGCGGGATGTTTGTGTACAGTGATTCCACGTCGAGGGTAATCAGGAGCTCCTTGGTTTTGTCAAAGGCTATAGATTCCAGTAAAAGGAGAACATGGGTGGTGTCCTTGAGATAGGTCGGGATTCTTTTAACTAACGGTTGTAGGAAGAAATCCACGAATTTTGACAAGGGCTCTAGTGCTGAGCCCAAACCGGACACTATGGGTCTTCCGGGGGGAGGAATCTTCTCTTTATGTACTTTTGGTAAAATATAAAAGTACGGGATTCTTGGGTTGGTCTGTATCAGGAAAGAAGCCTCATGATCTGTGATCCAGTTGTTTTCTTTCCCTTTTGATACTAGGAAAGCGATTTCTTCTTGGACATCAGTTGTAGGATCACGTGCCAAACGTTTATAGTGTCTGGTATTCCCTAGTAGTCGCTCACACTCGTCTCTATACATTTTTTGTGGGAGAATCACTATAGCCCCGCCCTTATCGGCTGGTTTGATAATGATGTTGGGGTCGGCTGTGAGGCCCTTCAGTGACTCTATTTCGATTCTGCTCATATTGTGGAATATTTTGTTGGGTGCTTCAGTAAGCTCATTGATCTTAAGGGATACTGATTTCTCGAAAGCCAGTACCTAAGGGGGCGTTTGACCTGCTGGGGGACAGAAGGTGGACTTAGGACGTAGTCCTGTGTTCTGTGTGGGAGTCTCATATTCCTTCCCGAGGAAAAAGGTTTTTAGGCGGATCTTACGGAACAAGCCCGCTAGTTCAGTTCTGGTTCTGAATAAGTCAACCTTTGGGGTGGGCACGAAATTCAGACCTTTATTTAATGCTTGGGTTTCGATTTGGCTAAGACTCCGGTTGCTTAAGTTAATAATGCTGACTGTATTCTCCGGGCCCAGTTTCACTTTGTCTTGCTTGGCCCTGGGACAGCCTTCCTGAGTAGTGGATTTTCCAAAGCATCCTCTTTTGGGCGCCACTGTACCTCTTTTCTCCTCCCTCTGTCCCTCCCATGACCTCTGTCTAAAAAAGGGGGTGGGGATACGGAGAAGGACCATTGGGCAGGGTGCTGCAGGTAGGGTGCTTGGTATTGTGGAGGGGGGCCATACTGGTTGGGCCAACCCCATTGTTGGTTAAAGTAGGGCGGGTATTGGGGAGGTACAGGTGGATAGTTCCACCCCCCTCGACGTTGCCCACGCCGCCCACGGCGATGTCGTGTATTTCCTGATGAGTTACTGTCACTGTCTGAGCTAATGTTACTCCCAGAGGAAGTGTCAGATGTGTTGGTGGAATTCTTTGCTACATAGTCAGGTTTGGTGTAGGGGTATATCCTTTCTAGGGAAAAACGATTGAGGTCTTTTAGAAATGTGGCTATTTTTTGCTGAGTTAGGTATTCTTTGTATTCATTCATGTTTTTGTTTACTTCCTCCAGTTTCTTTTTGAAGGAGAGAATACTCACACCTGACTTCAGGTTATTCTCACTGGTTTTTATCTGGATCAGTAGGGTTTCAGATAACCTAGTCGCTGTTTTTATAATTAATATCAGCCAATCTCGTGTGCATTTCCATGCTATAAGCGACCAATCTTTGCGAAACTCAAGGTCGTCTAGGAATATGCGAGGTTCATTGGTGACAAGTAGTCCGTTTGGTGCAGAGTTGCTGCGGAGGTATTCTGTGAGAACTGCTCTGTGTAGTATAGTCTTAACTTGGGAGCGTTTCAATTCCACTAGGGTAACCCAGTCCCCAAGCTGGGACAAACTCTTTGACAAAGCCGTGTCCCCATGGAGTGAGGGGGCTGCGAGGATAGCTGATACTTCCTCATCGCTGAAGGAGAGGCCATCTGCCATGGTGTGGCAAGGGGGTAGGGGGAGGGGGGTTTTAAGGGGTCGAGTTGTAGAGAAAAGAGGAGGAACCGAAGCTCTGAGGTGCGCAGGCAAGACAAAGGTGCTTGCTCGGAGGAGGCAAGACCAGACTCTCGCAATCGAGAGGCAAAGACAAAACAACTCTCGCAGCCAAGAGGCTGCTCTACTATCACATTACACAAAGGGAGAGTAAATGGGAGCAAGAGGAAAAACACGCCGTACTCAACTCCCACAGAAACACAATACTAAGTCACAAATGTGAGTACGGGGTTCTAGTAACGTAAGTAGGTCCGAAGTGTACTAATTGTGACACTAGACCACTCGTATACCTCGACTAGAGGTGAAAAGAGGGTGCGCTGTGAAGTGGTGTCAGGTCTAAGGGGGGGAAGGGGAATTTCCTTTACGGACTAGGTGGTCTCACACACTATGTAGTGTCATGCTTCATCATATGACCGCCTAGCCCCACCCAGGTAGGACAGTGCCACCTGGGCGGACTCAACCTCACTGTTAAAGGAACAGGAGGGAGTGCGTAAATTAATTTAATTTCTGGAAAATGGGATCCAGCTATGCTAGGGAAATAAAAACACCTACTCAGATACCCGGGTAAATTTAATGGAGGGTTCTGTGTGGTGTGATTAAAAAGGAATGGGGAACCGATGTGAGAGCAATGACTCACAAGGTCACCTGTCTAAAAGGAGTAGCCGACATGTTTCTGCCCTTATGATTGAGCTATGGAGGGTCTCTGGGCATTCATCAGGGCATTGGATCCCTGTTGCAATTGCTTCTTAAGCGCTGCAGCAATAATCACATTAAAGAAGGGGAAGGGCCTACCTTAACCAAGGGATTACCTGGGGAGGACCTATAGTAAATGGAATAAAAACAAACCAATAATAGTGAAAAATAAAACACAGCAAACCACTACACACGTGACACAATTCATGCAGGCCGCAGGAGTACTGGTTGCAAATTATAAATCACAGTTGCGTCAATATTCGCTATGCAAATCGCACAATAGGAAAGGGAAGGCAATTTCTTACCCTAACTCTAGAGGCTAGTAGCCTCTGGTATCCTGGAGAGGGAGCGTCCCCTTATAGTCAGACTCTAGGGTTCGAGGGAAAAGGCAAAAGGGTAGAATGATAATGAAAGTAGTGCAGAGGAGGAGGAAGAACGGGTGAACTTAAGTGAGCAGAAGGGAACAGGAGGGAAATAAGAGCCTGGACTGCACCCAGCACCAGAAACCTTTGTCCAGCACCCCCCACAGTTACCCTGCTGCAACCCTCTGTGCCCTCAACCCCAGCTGCCACTCCCTACACTGCAACCTCGACACACCACACAACACTGAGGGAGCATTCTTCTGTGTTCCCTGTAAGATTTCATGCACTTAACCACACCTAAAGCTCACTGCACCTGCACCAAAAGCACCCAAGAACCCACCTGCTCACACTCACAGCCCTGCAACCATCCACACAATACTCCACACTTGCATGCATGCTCCTCAACACCTGCTCATTAATAAAACATGACACAGATTTCGGAATCCTGCTGAACGACAAGACTCTGGACATACTTTTCCTCGTGGAACCCTGGCTGAATGTTCTCTAAGCAAGACAACCTTAAAAAACTCAGAAGTAGAATTGCAATCCTCCACAAGAACGCCATCAGCTGCACCACCTCCATGGAACCATCTTCCTGAAACATGGAGCACCTGTCATTTAAGCTCCACGTCACAGCCAACTTCACCAAGCAGTACTCTCATTGACAGACCACCGGAAATCTGGGTAAGAAACCTGCTGATAGTGCTTTCTGTATCTGACTTGACCAAAGAAGCCAATTTGATATAACACCATCACAGACTTCATCGCACCACTCGCCCTTAAAACTAGCAATTACATGCTCCTTGAAGACCATTCTAATCCCACTCTAAAGCACTCATTGAAAGTCTTAGAAGCTTGGACCTAACCCAATGAGTAAAGGGACCTACTCGCGCTACTAGACACCACCTGGACCCTATTTTCACAACATTCAACAACATATGGGTTGATGAACCCACACCAGTCTCCAAGACAGATCAGGCCTTGTCAAGTTCAGCATCCCCAGCCTAGTCAAATGCACATGCACCAGCCTGCTCAAACTGGAACAACATCACTGATGAGGACTGGGACACTGATCTGAATCTCCACTGACCCGAACACAGCAACAGCCTCCCCAAAGCCATCAAGAATTTCAACAACTAGATCACCTTCTGCACAGACTCCCAGGACCCCCTCAAACACAACAATACAACAAGACCTAGACTAGACCTTGGCAGAACTCGCAGAGGTTTACTCTGTGGAATGCCATGAAGTTACAAAAAACCTCCACAAGATTCTTTGGAATTCCGCACACAGACCGAAAAATGCTTGTCCAACTGTTTGTGCTGCCTTTTAAGGCTAGTAGTGAATTTTGCACTAAACAATCAGTGCGAACAGCACCACACGGTGCACAAGAGTGCAACCTTTTAGTTTTGCCTGCTTCTGTTCCTATCTCCTTACTGGCTGTATTTTTCCTCTATCCAACCCATTCTGCTCTTCCCTAATCCCAGTCTCAACTTTTAGGTACTTATTTTGTTATTGTCTCACTTTCCCTGTGTTTATTTTAGTGTTTATTTTTCATTTTGGTGACTTTTTTGTACTTTGCTTTTTGTTTTCCTTTCCTGGCCTGCCTCTGTCTGTCCTCCCCTTTTCTCTTACTTTCCCTCCCGACTCCAGTACCACTCTTCCCAATGGCAGTAGCAGGCAACACGAGCACCACTCACACCCCATGCAGGCGACACAGACAGGCAGAGATGTCCTTCACCAAATCTTCATTGAGGCGGAGGGGGCCACACTCATTTTCAGGGTGCAGCGCTACCACTTTTGCATGCTGGCAGTAGGTGGCACCCCCGGTAAGGGAGCTTCAGCTGCTCTGGGGGCCAATGCAGCTGTGTGGGCACCTCTGCATTTGGCAGATGGCATTGACCAGGAGCAGTACCTGCTCGACCTGCTGGGCATCAAGGTTGCGTGGCTCAGTGAGTAAATAATATTTTTGTTTTCTAAAAAATTTTTTTTTTTTTCTAAATAGCATGATCATAGGTATGTTTGGTATACATGATGGTGTGTGTTTGTGTGTGTCTAAACAAATTAGAGAGGTACCCCCTATGATCCCAAAGAGATAGGGTTAAAATATGTACACACACAGGAAAATTTCCCTTTGGGAATTATTTGAAACCACTATTTTGCGATGTATTGCTGGTACACAATTGTGGTCAAGTGACACTAGCAACTAATTTCAAGCCGTGTTCAGCCCAAATAAAATTACAATGAAATACCCTGGTTAGACCACAACGTATAATCACTATTTCTTTTATTTTACTCAATAAAAATACAAAATACCTCTGCAATAAATATAACAATCTACTACTATCAATAAAACATGTCATCTGTTATTACATTAAAAACATACAAATCAACACTTAAAAACAACCTTCCACATGTTCACTCTAAAGTGCTATTTCACATATATACTACAAAAGAACTGTCTCTTCCATACTCTAAAAACTGTCGACGCAGCATTTCGGTGATTTTCAGTAGATTCATCCTATCTTCTTCAGGACAAGTTCATGAAACTACAGATTCTCTCTTTTACGTAATTAACTTTTTCGGTATCCTTCTATAAAATGAATCCAATCTCCTTTTTTCACTTTTGCGTTCCCGTATTTCAATTGGGTATGTAATGCCTGATCAATCCTGTGAGAGCTTAAATTCACCCCGACTGGTAGTCTCCCTTCTGTATCATGAATCCAATCCTGCTTCTATTACACATGTAGTCAATCATGCATGGGTCTCACTTTTCCCCGGGCCTGTTCGATGGCGTTTCTCATCTCAAATGAAACCGTGGAGAGATTTGAGATGAGAAATGCCCTTGAACAGACCCGGGGAGAAGTGAGACCCATGCGTGATTTCAGCTGAATTTTGTTTTTAAAATGTTTTTTTTTTTTGCACCGGGTGGTCCCTATGGGACCCCAGCACCAGAGCTAAGGGGGACAGCACCTACCCCGGCCCTTTTTGTTTTTTTTCATCTTTTTTTCTAGGACTCAGCTGAAGTTGAGTCCCAACAAGGCTGACTCTTCCTTGTTGAAGTATTGTCAGCCAATCAGCTCTCAGCACAAGATTGGTAGGGTTCACCAAGCCTTCACATCCTTATAATTAAATATTTGTTTTTGCTTCAATTACTGAAAAAATACTGAACGGATTTACACCTAATAAGGTCACTTTCTGGACCAAGAGCTTCCTTTCTGCCAAATTTGGTGTAATTCCGTCCAGTAGTTCGGGTGCTATCGCTGCTCAAAATCCCTATGGCAAAATGAATGAGGGAAAACTGTTTTGGGACACCCATTTTTCTCGGCCCCAACTTGATGGATCACCCTGAAACTTTTCAGATAGCAGCTCATGTGAGCATCGATTTTTAAAATAAATATTTCATGAAGATTCGTCAACCGGCGCCAAAGATATCGGCAAGTAAAAAAACACTTTTTATATAGAAACTAGGTCCTAACTGTAACTCCCTAGTGGTGACCACCCACAGGTTGTGTGTATATATATACATATATATATATATGTGTATATATATATCATAGACAAGAAGCTGCATGTACATGGCTGATTAGTCTCACAACTGTCATAACATTTAGCCGAGTGCGTCAATCATGTGACATGTCTGTTTCCAGTTACAGGCCCCCAACAACAACCACTTCAATAGAAGAGTTTGACATTCCTTCTTCTGGTTGTTGAGGTTGTCCTGCCCTGTGTCTGACTCCAAGTTCCAACTCTGTCTGACTCCTGAGTCCTCCTGACCCAAATGAGATTGAGAGAAATAGACCTATAGTGTACTGTTGTGGATGAACAAGAAGCGCAAAAGAATTTGTTCATTTTCCATAGATCAGTAAACTGACTGGTCTGGTCTCAGAATAACCCCAAAAAAAGTAAAGCAAGGAGTGGACCATGCAAGTAAATCTAGCTAAGTGTGAAAGGGCCAATCACTTTCAGGCAGAATGACCCATCAGCAAATCATTGAAATCAAGTTTACAAATATTAGTTGAACAACACCCTCACTGTCTGCCACCAGATAAATCATCACTCGCACTCATTGGTACAACAGTAACCTGTTCCAATCCAAGCATGGTGGTACAGATTTCTCTTATGTATTTTCTCTTTTTCTATGTAAGCAACACAATGACAGTGTTGTAAAATAATGATCTTTACTGAGGCAGCCCAGCTCATGAATGAAGAAAAGAAGGATAGGGATGGGACAGAGGCAGGCATTGTCTTCATGTCATTTAACAGAATGGGGAGGCTTCCTCTGTGCACACTAGTCCAACTCCAGTCCGGTCATACATGTGGAAAAATGGTGGAGCTACATACATCTGACACCAAATATATAAATGTTTCTCTAGCTAAATCCATTTTTATTTTTTGCATAGCAGTTCGGTAATGTGAGAGTTCTATTGTGGCCTACTCATTGAAGTAGAGTTTGTCCTCAACTGAAGGGTTTCACCCATAAGTTAGTCAAGCAAAGCCCTTGAGTTTGACAAACCAGTTTAATCTTCCTCCTGTGCTGTTTCAGGAACAGTGTAATCTTGTGGTATGAAGTGTTGGTTCATTATAATCCTGGCCAATCTCTCCATGTTTAGAGGCAAGAGGCTAGTCCTTCTGACTGTGACAACTGTGACAGCTGCACTGCACACACATTCAGCAGACACACTGGCTAGTGGTCGAGCCAGGTACTTTATTGCCAGCCTGCTGAGCTCTGGCCATTGGCGAATCTTCCCACTCCAATAGATCAATGGGTTTGTCATGGATTCCTTTTAGAGCCTAGTTTGGGCACCCATATGTTAGCTCTTAGGCCAATAACTTGTGACTTTCAGACATGTACACATTTTGTTTTGTTTAGCACAGCTCACTTTTAGCTTGTTGTTTTTATGCTTCATCAGCTGCCTTTTGAATAAAACATATTTCTTTATGTTTTTACATTTATCTGTCCCTTGCACACATTTCACTCTCTGCTTTGTGCAAGCCTGTCATATTTGTACACAGTAGTTTACCTAGTATTGCTGCTCCAAGACTTACGGAGTCAGCCTTCTAACCATAGACTATCACGCCAGGCCTGTCCCCAGAACACATGTTTTGTTATATACATACGACATAGGCCTAAGAAGGGTAGAGGGCATTCCCGCCAGCTCTTTTGTATGCTGTGTGCCACTTAATCAACAGCTTCACCGATCATGATCATGACAGGAGGACTGCCAGGAGAAAAACAGGCAGACCAATGCCTTCTCTCAGGTATGGGGTCGGGCCTCTTCCACAAACCGGGATGGGCAGAGGAGCTAACACTGCTATGCTCTCACATTAGACAGTAGGGTGTAGGTAGGAATTATTATGATGTCAGGATGTTGGGACTGTTTATACGCTTCACTCTAATGGCCACAATCATCACTGTATTATGTTTCATTCTCCTAATAATTGTGGCTCATGCTTTTTATCATAGAATGCAGTCACTTAAATACACTGAAACTATCCTGCATCTCCTTGTCTGCATGCACATGTATGTGACTATGTGTAACTGATAAAAAAGGGGTATAATCTGTCAGCCACAACTTTCCTGAGGAGTTAGAGTGTCATGTTTCTAGACTGCCATAAATCACCTTTACTTTCTATGTTTGGGTGAGGTGTTGCTAGCTAGCCAACGCAGTCTGGCCGAGAGTTTCCATCCTGTGTGGGACTGACTCGGTAATTCACACGAGGTGGTCCTTCCACCTTAAAATCAGCAGTCTTACCCCAATGGTAAGAGTCCTATGAAATATTTTGATCCTGGTAGGCCCTTTTGGGTCATCCAGCTAGTCTTGGATGACCATCCTCTAAACAGTAATTCGTGCTGCCACTGGTTTAACCTTTGTTGCCTTCACCTATGCACCTGACTTACGCCCTGCTGTTTGAAACCTAGCATAGGTTGGGTCTGACTCTTTTGTTGCTGGTGCTGTTGCCAGTGTTGATGTTGCTGATGTTGTTACTGGTGTTGCTGTTGTTGGTTTCTGTGAGACAGACAGCACTGCTCTCTCTGGATGTTGAAAGCTGCACACCAAAACGTCCCCGGGATTCCAGCCGTTCTTCTTCCAGGTCTTGCTCAACGATCCACGCCTTGTAGTGTGAAACATCCCTTCTGAAAAAGAAATTAAAGTGGCCAGTATTTTTTTGTACTGTGGATCAAGTATTGTAGCACAGGTGTACTCTTTAGAGGGCACGATCTCTCTTTGCAGCCTTGGATTAACAGCCAAATAAAGTATTTATCTCTGAACCAACTCATATTTTTCTTCATTTATACTGGTGAACGTCTGCAACATCTTTTTTAACTGGTTCTGTAGCAGGTGCAACAACAAGATTGCTTGCTGACTTTCTATGTTAAAACATCAAAATGAAGTAGCTTTTGTGTCAGACATTTGATTAGGCCCTATTTATCCATGTCCATGGTCATCATATTCCCAGTTGCATTCCCTCCTCTTTGAAGGATCTGTCTGAACTGCTAAAAACAGATGTTGCAACATGTAGTAGGCTGAGTTTCAACATTTTGGAACCTCCTGTATGAGGGCTTAAACCTGTATTCTTTGAGCACCCTGATTGATCCTCAACCTCTTCTGAGCTTTAAAAGAATGACTGAAATGAGTGCAGATTCTTCTGCAGGTGGCCGGTATGTTGCTATCTGTGGGCCATATTTAGATATAGGCGAGTGGGTTACTCCATTGCAACAGTGACAGGTGTCCCTTCTGCCGAAATCTAAATCCCAATAAATTCTATAAGATTTAGATTTTGACGGACAGGATATCCATCACGTGGTGAAGAAGTAACCTGTCCGCCAATATCTAAATCAGACCCTATATCTGTTTTTTTAGAAAGTCCTGTACAATCAGGCTGATGCAATGGTCCAAACACAGGACCCTGAAATATGTACCTTCTGCCATGGCCTTTGCTATATTTGTGCTGTTGTCCATAGCAACAAATACAATTCTGAGACCTCTGGGCTGCAGCCATTCAAACACATTGCTGTTAAAGTCTTCCAAGATGTTTGCAGCTGTATGGGATTTCTCAAAGGGATTTCTCATGGTGAGCTACTGTTGCATGCCGCCGAATGCCCTTAAAAGTTTCTTCAGCACTAATACCTGCAAATAGCTGTTGCCTAATCCCCAGAAAGGGAATCCAGTGTGCAGCGATATACATGTAATCAATTGCTTGACAACTGGTCTGTCTCTCGTCAGGTAGATAGTGTGAACAGCAACTTTGTCAAAAACCTTCCATTTCAGGCAGATAGCTGCCACAAATTCTAAAAATCCTATTCCCAAAAAAGGGAGAAGGTCCAGCACTAACATTTTAGCCAGATTCCCATTGTACAACCATGCCATTGAGTGATTGCATTTATAGGGCCTTGCTGCCTAAACATGCCCATAATGGTAGCTTGAATTGTTTTCTTTTATGGTGCCACTGATGCTTCTGACTTCCATAGAAAACTAGGAGGTGGTAGACTCAATGTGTGATTTGGGGGAACCATCACTGTATGCAATGTTGTTTGAGTTCTGTGCCATTTGGAGGTTGCGGGTGATGCTGGCACACTGCTGGTGCCACAGCTGCTTTGTATGAAGCTGTCATCCCCTTCTTCCTCATCACCTCTATCACTGTGATTGAAGTTGATTCCTATCTCTCATCAGCAACAGCTATTTTTATAAGGTGCTCCTGAAGTACATTTCAACCAGGAGGTTGGAGGCTCCCATCATGCCCCACAACTAGGTTGGATCTAGAGCTCTGGAGGGTGTCCCAAGATGACAGGCGGAGTGGCTTGCTGAGCACTGCGGTCATGTCTCTGAGAGGGAGGTCAATCGCGATCAAGCCAAGCCAAGCAGCACTGTCAGGTGACAGGTGAAAGTGCAGAGAGGAGTACCGGTAGAAAAAGCAGCGATTGGGCAGTGCGATGAGCAGAATCACGCCCGACCTACATGTCGCAACTCACTTCGGAACCCTGAGTGAGGCGGTGGGAATATATTGGAAGACAAAGCAGGATCACAAAACAACCAGCAGAACATGTAGGTGCAAGTCAGGAGCAGACTAAGGGGGTCATTCTGACCTCGGCGGTAAAAGGCGCTTACCGCCGGTCAGAAGGCCGCCATAACGCGGCCGCGGGAAACCGCCAAGGTCATTCTGACCCGCAACAGGCAAACCGCCAAAAACCCGACATCCACAAAAGTCCGCCACACCAACGGCCAGCGAAAAACTGGCAATGACCAAACCTCCACCGTCATGCCAACAGAAATACGCCCATTCCATTCCGACCCACGAATCCACGCGGCGGTCTTTCAACCGTGGTATTCCATTGGCGGTACACACCGCTGCGGTCAAAATACACACACAGCTCCAAAACACTGCCACATTGGACATTTTGAAATACACACACCTGATACACATACAAACACCACTCCCACACTCCCAACACAATATAAAACACACACCCACATCACCCACAAACCCCTACGACCACCATTTATTGACTAAGGCCAGAGAGAGATACCACCAGCTAGTACAGAGCATTCACAGGCACATTACACCATCACTCACACAACATCCACGCACAAAACACCACACACCACCACACTCAATACTCTCATCACCACAAACACCACCCCACACCTCATCCACACCACCCCATGGCACCCCAAAGACACCCCAGGTTTTCAGACGCTGAACTCAGGGTCATGGTGGAGGAAATAGTTCGGGTAGAGCCCCAGCTCTTCGGCACACAGGTGCAGCACACCACCATTGCCAGGAAGATGGAGCTATGGCAAAGAATAGTGGACAGGGTCAACGCTGTGGGTCAGCATCCACGAAATCGGGACGACATCAGGAAGCGGTGGAACGACCTACGGGGGAAGGTGCGTTCCATGGAATCCAGACACAACATCGCGGTGCAGAAGGCTGGCGGCGGACCCCCACCTCACCCCCCTGAATTTACAACATGGGAGGAACAGGTCTTGGCGATCCTGCATCCTTAGGGCCTCGCAGAAGTAGGCAGAGGAATGGACTCTGGTAAGTCTAATCTCAACTACTTCATCCCCCCCACCCACCGACATGCCAAATCATACCCCCACCCCATCACACATCCTCCTTGCTAATGTCTCACCATCACAACCCACCCATCCCAACACCAAGCCCTGCATGCGACCACACACCATGGACACCCATCACCTAAGCATGCCCACTGCACATACCCATCCCCCCCAAACCACCGTCACAACAGCCCCCCCAAGGGAATGCCAGCACTGGGGTACACGGGCAGCCACCCATTGCATGCTATGGCACACACAGAAGCAATAACCATACTCTTATACCCCTGCAGGACCTGAACGCCACGACACCGCCCAGGAGGGTCCAGAAATGTCCATTCCACCCCCAGAAGAGGCCCACAGTGATGACAGCAGCTCTGTCTCCCTGGACCCAGATGACCAGGCCGGCCCATCGGGGACCTCGGGACAGTCGGTTCCCCTCAGACAGCCACAGGCCACAGCAGACCTACCCCCCTCTGGGAACACCAGCACAGCACCCACCCAGCGGGCCCATGCCTCTGTCTCCAGGACACGTCAATCAGCGGTGTGTCCACCACTACAGGGCACCCAGGTTAACCCACCACCCCAACAACAGGGACCTGGGGGCAGTGGTAGTGGGCACACGGTCCATGGGACAGAGGCCCAGGGAAACAGGGGAACTGTGAGGCCTACTGTGCGACAGGGGGGGGACAGGCCCAGGGAACCCACTCTCCACGAGGCCCTATCCTCCATCATGGGAGCATACCACCACTCCCAAGAGACAATGGCGGCGGTCCTGGCCAGGTTCCAGGAGATCCAGGTACTGCAGGAGGAACAGTTTATGGGGTTCAGGGAAGAACTCAGAAACATCAGTTCCGCAATGAGCACCATCGTTGTGGCTCTCAATCAGATTGTCAGCACATTGCGGGACCATGTGGCACCACAAAGGGCCCCTGTCACTAGCATGGACCAAGAACAGGATACCACCTCCGCCGGCGCTAGTGGACAGGAGGCCCTGGCACAAGAACAACAGGCCACCAGAACCCCACCCCCTGCAGAAGGAGAACCACCCCGCAAGCGGGCCTGAGATCTAGGAAGAAGACAGAGTAGGATGTCAAGACCCCCGCCAGGAAAGGATACCCCCTGATTGTCATCCAACTGTCCCACATTGTCACCCTGTCCAACCTTAAACTGCCCCTGCTCCACCTTCCACAGGCATATGGACAATGCACCTGTGAGACTGAAAATCTGGACTCTGCCATGGACATTCCTCCACCATCACCCATCACCGAATTGCAACCATTACCCAAAATTGAGCACTTTAATAAACACACTTATTGCACAAAAATAATCTGGAGTCTGCCTGTATTTTTGAACAAATGTATTACACATAACCGTGCCCAAATGTCCAGTTACATTGTGATGACAACATACCACTGTCACACAGCTGTAGTCCATGGGGAAACAAAGCAGAGGTCACGGAGTAGGGCCCACATCTCTGAAATTGGAAGGGAAAGTCACAACTCAGTTAACATACACTGGGGGGAAACTCAGACAGTAGAGAGACAGGAGACTTTAAGTAAATGTAAAATGCCGGTGTTGATTCTTACCTGTATGTCATTGAAAATACTGCTGTATTACTGTGTCCCTGTTGTCTGTGTCGTCCTCTTCGTCTTCCTCCTCTTCACTCTCCGCAGGCTCCACAGCTGCCACAACACCACCATTTGGACCATCCTCCTGCAGGAAAGGCACCTGGCGTCGCAAAGCCAGGTTGTGAAGCATACAGCAGGCCACGATGATATGACACACCTTCTTTGGTGAGTACATTAGGGATCCACCTGTCATATGGAGGCACCGAAACCTGGCCTTCAGGTGGCCGAAGGTCTGCTCGATCACCCTCCTAGTACGCCCATGGGCCTCATTGTACCGTTCCTCTGCCCTTGTCCTGGGATTCCTCACTGGGGTCAGTAGCCATGACAGGTTGGGGTAACCAGAGTCACCAATTAGCCACACACGGTGTCTCTGAAGTAGTTCCATCACGTAAGGGATGCTGCTATTTCGCATGATGTACGCGTCATGCACTGACCCAGGGAACTTGGCATTTACATGGGAGATGTACTGGTCAGCCAAACAGACCACCTGGACATTCATGGAATGATAACTTTTTCTGTTCCTGTACACCTGTTCACTCGTGCTGGGGGGGACCAAAGTAACATGTGTCCCATCCATTGCACCAATGATGTTGGGAATATGTCCAAGCGCATAGAAATCACCCTTCACTGTAGCCAAATCGCCCACCTCAGGGAAAACAATGTAGCTCCGCATGTATTTCAGCAGGGCAGACAACACTCTGGACAACACCTTGGAAAACATAGGCTGAGACATCCCTGATGAAATGGCCACTGTTGTTTGAAATGACCCACTTGCCAAAAAATGGAGTACTGACAGAACCTGCACTAGAGGGGGGATACCTGTGGGTTGGCGGATGGGTGACATCAGGTCTGGCTCCAGCTGGGCACACAGTTCCTGTATAGTGGCTCTGTCAAGCCTGTATGTCAGTATGACATGTCTTTCTTCCATTGTCGACAGGTCCACCAGCGGTCTGTACACTGGAAGATTCCTCCATCTCCTCGGAAGTCCCAGCGGACGGTGCCTAGGAAAGACAACATGGAGCACAGAGTCAATCAACCCACAGGTACGTTCCCACAGCTTGCACAGTACACGATTCTCAATGCATTGAATGGCTTCTATGAGTGTTGATGCAAGGCCTAGGTATGTGTGACGCAGTAGAAATTAAGATATGGGGGCCCTTGAAATGGCGGCTGCCTGACCTGTGAAGTGCGACAGTGGGATGTGAGGTCAATGCGCTGGCGTGGCACACCGTGGCGGTAGGCGGTCGAAGACCGCGGCGCAAAGCCGCATTGGTTAACATTGAACCCTATGGGTTTCAGGAGCCAATGACGATGTGCGCCGGCGGTCGTGGTACGCACCGCCGCGGTACACACCGCCGCGGGCGTGACCGCCATTTTCTATCTGCTTAATCACTTGATACCTGATCATCCACAGGAGAGGACCTATACTGCAAGTGCTGCTGTGACCTCGGTCTGGAAGAGACAATGGCTGCTGCGACTAGGGAAAGGGCCCCTGCCTTCACTTCTGAAGAATTGGAGAAACTCGTGGATGGGGTCCTCCCCCAGTATGCGCTACTCTACGGTCCTCCAGACCAACAGGTAAGTACACTGGGACCATGCTTTGTGGCCAATGCCTGGGTTAAGTGGGGTGAATGAAAGATGGTGGGGAGGGAAGCGAATGAGGCATGCATCAAACGACAGATGAGAGCATGTGCCACATGGCAAAGGTGGGGATGGGGGGCCACTCACATCGAGCATGCAGAAGGTGATGTTTTTATTTTTTTCTCCCCCTGTACATGTCACATAGGTCAGCGCCCATCAGAAAATCGACATTTGGCGTGCCATCGCCAAGGACGTCTGGACCCTGGGGGTCCACAACAGACGGGGCACCCACTGCCGGAAGAGGTGGGAGGACATCCGCCGTGGGAGCAGGAAGACCGCGGAGGCTCTGCTGGGGATGGCCTCCCAACGTAGGAGGGGTGCCAGTCGTACTTTGACCCCCCTGATGTCCCGGATCCTGGCGGTGGCCTACCCCGATTTGGATGGGCACGTGAGGACATCACAGCAGACACAAGGGGGTGAGTACAAGCACATTCTGCTGATTTAGCGCACATTGGAGGTGTCTGGGTGGGGGAGGAGGGCTGTGGGTATCCCTAGGCCAGGGTGATTTCTGTAGGCTAGGCCCCTCCATTAGGCATGGCCCTGTGCCCCCGCCCCCCACCTCTGTAGGTTGCCTAGTACAGCTATTCATGGCTCTGTGTCACCTATGTGTGGAGTTGTCGTCCATAGGCTTGTAGGCCATGTCCCACGGATTGAGTAGTGTACCCCAAGTGCGCGGCGTAGTGCAGGGGGCTTCTGTGTCTGTCCTCTCCGCCAACGGTGTCGCCAATGCATGCACTCAACATGTCTTTGTTTCTCCACCCCCCCCCTTTTTTGTTGGTCTTCCTGTTCATGTGTGCATTAGCATCATCAGGCGGAGGAGAAGTGGCATCGGAGCACGAGGGAGCTGCATCTCACATGGCCATGGAGGGCCATGCAACTGACTCGAATTTCACCAGTGAGACGGAGGGCGAGGGGAGCTCCACAGCGGGGACACATGGTGACACCAGCGACACAGACACGTCCTCGGAAGGGAGCTCCCTTGTGGTGGAGGCAACATCAGTGCCCACCGCAACAACAGGTACAGCCGCCACCCAGCGCACCAGCCCCGCCCTCCCAGCAGCCCCTCAGCCTTCGCCCCGTGCCCGCTCACCCAGGAAGGTGGGCATCTCCTTCGCCCCAGGCACCTCAGGCCCTGCCCCAGTTACCCCTGCTGCCCTCAGTGAGGAGGTCATTGACCTCCTGAGGACGCTCATTGTTGGGCAGTCTACCCTTTTGAATGCCATCCAGGGTGTAGAAAGGGAGGTGCACCGGAGTAATGAATACCTGGAGGGCATTCATTCGAGTCAGGCTGCCCATCAGCGATTGTTCAACGCTCTGGCCTCAGCACTGACGGCAGCCATTGTCCCTGTCTCCTGCCTCCCTCCTCCAACTTCCTCAACCCAGTCCCACTCCCCTGTACCTCTGCCTATCCCAGACACACCTACAGACCAGCCTGCACACACCTCAACACCCAAGGGAAGCTCATCCAGACATAAGCACCACACATCACACAAGCATTCACCCAAGCAACATCCACATGCAGACATGCCAACAGCCACTGCCTCCTCTGTGTCCCCCTCCTCCTCATCTCCCTCCTCCCTCCCTGTGACGTCTCCACTCACACTTGCATGCACCACATCTTCAGCTACTACGTCCATCACCAGCACACCCACCAGAACACCCCGCACATGTGCAGTCACCACCCCCACTACCATTTACACGTCCCCTGTGTCCTCTCCCAGTGTGTCTGTCACCCCCTCTTCCAAACCACACAAACGCAGGCAGCCACCCACCCAACAGCCATCCACCTCACAACAGCCTCCAGCACAAGCACCTGCACCCAAAGACACCAGACTTCACTCTCCTACAACCACATCCTCTTCCTCCACTCCCATACCCACTACAACTACCCGTTCCTGTCTTTCTAAATTGATTTTCCTTTATAACCTTGACCTCTTTCCAACAACTGACCCACCCCCTCCATCTCATAAGACTCCAATCAGCACCTCAGCCACCACAAAACCTGGACCTACAAAGACAATAGTCCAAGGATTTTGGAGTCCACCACCTTCAAGGCCAGCTACTTCGGCTAGGAGTAAAGAGACGGCCCGCCCCACCCCCTGAAAAAAAAGCCAAGAAAGCCAGTGCCCGGCGCGACAGGCCAAAGACAGCAGGCTCCAAAAGCAATACCGTCAGGGAGTGGGGTGCCACCTGGCATACCGCCAAAGGGAGGAAAGGGCCACAGACGAGCAGGGAAGGGTGGCAAGGGCAGCACGCCCGACCAGTCCGGCAGCAGGCGAGCTGCCCAGGAGGGCCCCACCAGCCCCATTCCAGGTGTGCAGGAGGACACCCACGGGCCCGGGACGGCAGCACAGGAGGGCCCCGCAAGCGAGAAGACAGATGTGCACGAAGGGCCCGGCAGCCACATGTCTGGTGGCGAGTGAAATCCATTTAATGGCCGGATCTGGTGACCTGGACACACATGTCAAGCACCGCTGAACAGGGCCCTTCAAGTCAAGCACCACTGAACAGGGCCCTTCAAGTCAAGCACCGCTGAACAGGGCCCTTCAAGTCAAGCACCGCTGAATAGGGCACCGCCGTCTCAAGAACCGCTGAACAGGGCCCTTCAAGTCAAGCACCGCTGAACAGGGCACCGCCGTCTCAAGAACCGCTGAACAGGGCCCTTCAAGTCAAGCACCGCTGAACAGGGCACCGCCGTCTCAAGAACCGCTGAACAGGGCCCTTCAAGTCAAGCACCGCTCCGCTGGGCCCTTCATCTCAAGCACCGCTCCGCTGGGTACCGCCGTCTCTGCACCGCTCCGCTGGGCCCTTCATCTCAAGCACCGCTCCGCTGGGCCCTTCATCTCAAGCACCGCTCCGCTGGGCACCGCCGTCCCTGCACCGCTCCGCTGGGCCCTTCATCTCAAGCACCGCTCCGCTCGGCCCTTCATCTCAAGCACCGCTCCGCTGGGCCCTTCAACTCAAGCACCGCTCCGCTGGGCACCGCCGTCCCTGCACCGCTCCGCTGGGCCCTTCATCTCAAGCACCGCTCCGCTGGGCCCTTCATCTCAAGCACCGCTCCGCTGGGCCCTTCAACTCAAGCACCGCTCCGCTGGGCACCGCCGTCTCTGCACCGCTCCGCTGGGCACCGCCGTCTCTGCACCGCTCCGCTGGGCCCTTCATCTCAAGCACCGCTCTGCTGGGCCCTTCATCTCAAGCACCGCTCCGCTGGGCCCTTCATCTCAAGCACCGCTCCGCTGGGCCTTTCATCTCAAGCACCGCTCCGCTGGGCACCGCCGTCTCTGCACCGCTCCGCTGGGCCCTTCATCTCAAGCACCGCTCCGCTGGGCCCTTCAACTCAAGCACCGCTCCGCTGGGCACCGCCGTCCCTGCACCGCTCCGCTGGGCCCTTCATCTCAAGCACCGCTCCGCTGGGCCCTTCAACTCAAGCACCGCTCCGCTGGGCACCGCCGTCTCTGCACCGCTCCGCTGGGCCCTTCATCTCAAGCACCGCTCCGCTGGGCCCTTCATCTCAAGCACCGCTCCGCTGGGCCCTTCATCTCAAGCACCACTCCGCTGGGCACCGCCGTCTCAAGCACCGCTGCACTGGGCCCTTCATCTCAAGCACCGCTCCGCTGGGCCCTTCATCTCAAGCACCGCTCCGCTGGGCACCGCCGTCTCTGCACCGCTCCGCTGGGCCCTTCATCTCAAGCACCGCTCCACTGGGCCCTTCATCTCAAGCACCGCTCCGCTGGGCCCTTCATCTCAAGCACCGCTCCGCTGGGCACCGCCGTCTCTGCACCGCTCCGCTGGGCACCGCCGTCTCCAGCACCGCTGGCCCATTGACAGAAGGGGCAGGCCCGCATCTGTGTCGGGCAGGGCTGCACAAAGCACTCTGGGCACCATGCCTCCTCCAGAACCAGTGGAGTCTGTAATCCACTTGTGAGATTGTGGCTTTGCACTCCCCAGGATGGCACAGTGGGCAATCCACCCACTGTAGAGACTTGTGAGACTGTGGCTTTGCACTCCCCAGGATGGCACAGTGGCCATGGAGGTCCCTCGTGGATCTGGCGTCGTGGACTCATCTGGCTGAGGTGTCCCCCCTTCCCTTCCCCCTGAGGTGCCTGTAGTTTTGCTATCTGATGCCCCTGCAGTGTTCTCTCCATTGGGGTCGGGTATCCTGTGTGGGCTTTGCCCATGTGTTTAGGCCCATTGGCCCACGAACAATGGCTGATACCCAATTTGGACAGGACAATTTACATATGTATATATAGTTATAGATGTTTGATATTTTTTTTTACTTAGCCGTACAATATACTTCAAATTTCATGATCATTTTATTTTGTCTTTGCATTCTTCCGGGGGGTTTGGGGGTGTCGCTCTGAGTTGTTGCTCTGCATTGATGTGTATGTAGTTGTGGGTGAGGGTGGGTGTGTCGCGTATGTGTGTCCCCGTAATTTTTTCCCTCCCCCCTCCCCTGTGTCGTAGGTGCAGTACTCACCGTTGTCTTCTGCGCCGGCGTTCGTGCTCCTGGTAGAGGAGCAGGAAGACAATAGCTGGTAGGATGTGTAGTTCGGGTTCCATGCTGCACAGATTGCTCGTGGAGTGTGTAGAGGTGAGCGTTTTCCGTTCGTAATGGCTGTTTCCGCCGTGTTTTTATCAGCTGGGCTACCGCCCCGGAAAAGGTGGCGGATTGGTAGGTTGTGATAGGGTGGGCGGTACATTGTCTCCCGCCTGTCTGTTAGCGGTGACCGCCGCGCTGTTTGTTTGTCCCGCCATGGCGGTCGGAGTGTTAAAGTGGCGGTCTCTGTTGGCGGTTTCCGCCAGGGTCAGAATTCAATTTTTTTTACCGCCTGCCTGTTGGTGGGTTGGCCGCCGCTTTAACACCGACCGCCGGGGTTGGAATGACCCCCTCAGTCTGTGCGTTAAGGCATGAGGTGTGCGGCTCGCCTGCTTCATAATAACAGATACTGCGCAACCCCCCTCTCTTTTGTTTGTCATACCTAATGCCTACATCACACCAACTACCTGATAAGCATTGGAAGAGAGTATCAGGAGGCCCAGTAGCAGAGAACTGTGATTGCTGGGGCTTTATTGGGGCCCTAGTAACTGTATGGCAAACTGCTTTGACTGTTTTGACTGGTTTGAATGCAATGATAGCCTTTACAGGTCATGTGAGGTATGAGAAGCAGTAACTCCTTTTCTGAAAATGGGGGGGCTCTTTATGGGGGGGGGTTTCAAAGCACCAGATATAAAATACCATAGAGACTGTAGAGACTTTCTGAAACATTCGAACTACATCAGCGGAAGGCAGGAAGGCGGTAAGGGGGCGAATGGATGAAGAGGCTCTCACGAGATATTTCAATGCCTGCTCGTGGTATTGGTGAAGCCTCCAGGCCTTCCAAACTCCGGGGCAACAACTGCGTTAAGGACATGAAAAACCTCAAGACTAACATTCAACACAAGCATATAGATAAACCAGACTTTCCAGCAAACCCAGACATTACCCTTGGCTTTGGGAAGGATACGTCCCCTGCCACAGAGAACACTCATCCCAGAGAAATGTATTTGCCAACAGGGGGCTCAGGCAGTAGGTATTCCCCATTGGTGAAGTTGAACAATCCTAGGGTGGGATATCTGTTGGAGACTATGTGATACGTGATGACCTCGGCCATAAGCCCCTATCAGATAGTCCTGCAACGGACTGCAGTTTGTCAGGCAAGGAGGGGATGTCTAAGACAGTCCCTACCTATTCGATATTTAATGTGAACAGCTCCAGCTTGAAGGATATATGAGCACAACAGGCTCGAACCACTCTTTTAATAGAGGGTGAAAGTCAAGAACACATACAGAGAAACAGCAATATTATCTCCCCAGCTCAGAAAACCTGTGGAGAGACGTCTTTGCCCCAAAAGGATCCCCCTTCTTCGCCCCCTCCACATAAGATCATAGAACACAATTGGCCGCACTCACTATCTGACTCAGCTTCTACACCTGCCAATACATCTTCAGTTCTAGTTCTAGTACAACAAATAGTGGGTGAAATGTGGGAAATTAAGTTGACCCGGGAAGACGCCAGCAAAAGCACTAATGAACAACTCAGTCTACTCAACACCAACCTGCAGTCTCTGAATAAAAGAGTAACTCCGGTTGAGCAGAGGGTGTCAGACCTAGAAGACTTTAAATCTAAGACTGACTCTGATGTTTCTAAATTACAGACGGAACTTGTTGACCTCCAGCTCAAACTTGATGATCTTGAGAATAGATCATGCCGGAGTAACTTACATTTCGTTGGGGTCCCAGAAGGGCGTGAAACCGGGACTACGGTTATGGCATCAGTGGCTGATCTTATCAACAAATATGTTCGACCCTCAATCGTCACCAAAGACCCAGATTTCACTATAATAAGAGGAAACCGAGTTCCATTACAGCAAAATCCTAGCTTTTCGCACCCACTAACCATCCTAGTGAACTTTAGCAACTACAGAATCATAGAGCAGTTACTATCTAGCTTCATTAATGATAAAGTATATCGTACAGCTGATGATTTTTCTTTCAGAATATATTCCGGCATAGCTATCACTGCAGCAAAACGGTGGAAAGAGATGAAAAACCTGATCAAAGACTTTAAAACCTGTGGGGCCCCGGCGGGAGGTGTACAACAGTCAAAACTGAAAGTACTATACTTGGGCATGCGCATATTCAACAGACTATGGAACAGGCAAAAACCATATTGAAGCATATTCAACAGGAATTAGGGACTATGGGGGTGATTCTAACTCCGCCGCCCGCCAGAGTTCCCCCCTCCAGAATACCGCACCGCGGTCAGAAGACCGCTGCGGTTATTCTGGCTTTCCCACTGGGCTGGCGGGCGACCGCCAAAAGGCCGCCCGCCAGCCCAGTGGGAAACACCCTTCCCACGAGGAAGCCGGCTCCGAATGGAGCCGGCGGAGTGGGAAGGTGCGACGGGTGCAGTTGCACCCGTAGCGAATTTCAGTGTCTGCAAAGCAGACACTGACATTCTTTGTGGGGCCCTCTTACGGGGGCCCCTGCAGTGCCCATGCCTTTGGGCATGCCTTTGGCATGGGCACTGCAGGGGCCCCCAGGGGCCCCACGACACCCCATACCGCCATCCTGTTCCTGGCAGGCGAACCGCCAGGAACAGGATGGTGGTATGGGGTGTCTGAATCCCCATGGCGGCGCAGTAAGCTGCGCCGCCATGGAGGATTCATCTGGGCAGCAGAAAACCGGTGGGAGACCGCCGGTTTTCCTCTTCTGACCGCGGCTAAACCGCCGCGGTCAGAATGCCCTGCGGGGCACTGCCAGCGTGTTGGCGGTGCTCCCGCCGACCCTGGCCCCGGCGGTCAAGGACCGCCGGGGTCAGAATCACCCCCTATATCTTAAAGGCCCATTTCTCTCTTTTTTCTCCTTTCCAATAGTGGGACGCCCTCCAATTATTTATGAGCTCCTACGGATCCAGCCACAGGTGCCTTACCAATGTGCCGCAATGCAAGGTGGAATGGTGGGGTGAAGTGGGTGGAGATTGAGGGAGGGAGTGGATGGGAAGCAGGGAACTGGACACAGGAGACAGAAGGAGAACACTTGGAACAGGAGTTGGGTAAAGGGGCGGGCCCTCAAAATGGACCCTAGACGGGAAGAATCAATGACTTCGGGAGTGAGGGAGGGCTCAAGGTGGGTGGGGTGAGGCATGAGGGGAATAGCACGCAATAAAAAAATGGACGCGATGGCCAGAACAAAAATAGCAAAAATAGCAGCGATATCTCTAGGCAATCACATAAAAGCTATTTAGTATGAGCAAAGTTAATCTCAGGAAGCAGCAATTTAGAATCGTCACATGTAATGTCAATGGCATCAACAAATTCAACTAAGCGTAGATCCGTCTTGGCTTGGCTTAGATCTACTGGGGCACAAGTTATCTTCCAGGAGACACACCTTTAGATATTAGCCAAACCACCTACCTTACCCAAATATATAACACAGGCCTTCTTTGCTTCCTCCAATGGAGCCATTGGGGGGGGGGAGTCACTATATTATTTACGAGGAAGTTCACAGGCGAAATGATTTGGGTGGTTCGGGATCATAAAGCTCGATGGATTTTGGTTTCAGCTAGAATCAATAATGTACCTTGCCATTTGGTTAGCCTTTACGGGCCTATTCAAGATAGATTACCTTTTACTCCCTTTCTCTGGATTCATTATTCTAGGTGGATATTTTAAACTTCTTCAAGACACTATTCTAGACTGTTCACGCTAGAATAAAACACAGACTGAACAGTAGTGCATAGCGGTCAAAATGGTTGGTCAATCAGCAGTAACACAAACTTTCTAATACAGGCAATAGATTATTTGTCGAGTAACAAGGTTAAAGCTGCAATAATGATGATGAATGCAGAAAAAGCATTCAACCATGTTCAGTAGGAAACTATGTTTTTAATTTTTTCATGTCTAGATTTCCCTCTGAACTAATAAGGGTGCTGGAGAACCTTTATCTTTGAGCCAAAGCGGAAATCATGATCCATCTGCAAAACATAGGACGTATTCCCATACGGAGGGGGAAATGCCACGGCTGTCCAATGGCACCCGTTTTGTTTTCATTGTTTATTGAACCTTTGGCATTTGGCAATCAGACCGGATATGGGTATTACTCCACCAGTTGCCTGCACCCTCAAACTAAAACTGTTCGCAGATGATATCATTCTCAATTTGGAAGGTACTCACTATAATATTTCTAGAGTCTTGAAAAGAATCCAAACTTTTTCTGATGCAGGGGGCTATTAAAATAATCAATCTAAAACTGAAACCTTATTATTTCACTGTACATCGGACATATTGCCCCAGGAAATCAAGCTACATAGTCTGATACTCAGCCAAGTAGGTATCTTGGTATATTTGTATCACATAACTTTTTTTATCGTTTTGAGCTCAGATATTCACCCACTTTGAGGAAAACAAGAACTATTTTGGCCAACTGTCAGCGCTTGCCATTATCAATCATTGGGCAAATCTCAGTTATTAAAATGTTCACCCTACCTCTATTTACATTCTTGTTTTCTAATGTTATGATTATGGCAAAACAAGCTTTTTTGTTGAATTAGATCAAATAATACAGAAATTTATCTGGCCAGTTAGGAAACCTCATACAAAACTGACTACTCTTCAACTGTCAATAGAAGACGTTGGGTGTGCACTTCCTCATATACATAAATACTATCAAGCCACCTACTCAGATTGCTTTAACAGGATGACCATGCAAGAAGACAAATCAAACTGCTTCTACTTACAACTCATGCTTTCAGAGATAGTGATTCAAATGCCAGTATTTCTCAAAATACCCAAGCAACCTAAGAAATCAAGATACAAAGTTTCCAATGTTGTGGTTAGAAATTTTGCGCTAATACAAGAGCAATATAATTTTCCTCTAACCCATCCTCAAATCTCCTTGAAAGATGCCAACATAGTTGGATCAAATCTATCCCCAAATAATATTAGGAAATGGGCTAGTTTGGGGTATTACAAGCTGGAAAACTTTCTTCTTGCAGGACGGATTAAAACATGGCAACAGATAAGCATGGCATAGACAGGGGTCCCTGAAGGACTCACGTTTTTGTATCTACAGATTTTGCAACATCTTCTTAGATATGAGGCTACAGCCAGCTGAATCTCTGACCCTATTAGTAAAGCCCATCTTGCTAAGAATCTTATAGGATTGGGAAACCAGTATCGACAACTATATCAATATATGCACAACACCACTGCATGCATGGCATTTGACTCTATCTCTCGGTACATTGAAGGAAAGCTTGATATAGCGGGCTGGAGGAGATTTAACCGCATGTCATATAAAGCTCTTTGAGGAGCCAATTTTAAGAGTATGACATTTTTCGCAAAATGGGATCTATACTATACTCCACAAGGTATACAGCTGATGTATCCAACAGCATCAGCAAGATGCCAGAGATGTAACCATCCCCATGGGGACTGGACCCATGTGGGTTTTCTTTGCCCCAAATTGTTCAGCTTCTGGGAGACAATCTATTGCTTTCTGAGCAACAAAATTCAGGTAGAGTTTAAACCAAATATGTGCTGGGCTCTGATCAGAATTCCCCCAGCAAAATGCCAAATGGATCTATGTGAACAACAGTTTTTTAATCCTCTCACTGGTAACTAAAGCATTAATGCTACAAAAATGGAAATCCCTGGTTGCCCCTACATATGAGACCTGGATTAGTCGGATGTGACAGGTTCAAACATTAGAAGAGGTATATGAACAAAGGGTGGGGACAAAGGGAAAGTAGAAAGTATCTGGCAACAAATGGGAGAGGGTACATCATCTGATTGTGTAATACAAATTAGTAAATTGTATTTTGGGGTGAAATTATTGTTGGGATTACTCTTGCCTATGGTCGATTTAAAGATGTAAATATTTATTTTCTCTTGAGATAACAGAGACCTATTGTGGATTATGATGTTGTTAACCTGATTATCGAATAAAAATAAAATTAAAAAAAGGTGCTCCTCCCACAGGATTGCGTGATGTTTTTTCATATGGGTCATTTGGCCTCTAGTTCCATAGTGTGAAACAGGCTTACCTCACTGAACACGAGTGTGGCAAATGGATCATATTGCAATGTTATCCTCCTGCTTCCTAATCATAAAGAAGTTTGAAACTGGGGAGAACTTTTTTAGTATGCCACTGCCAATAGCTGAATAATTGGTGGTAGGTGTGTGTCGATTGTCTCTCTACAATGAGCACTTCAGCTGAGGTAATGGTGGATGCAGGTCTCTGCAGGGGCCTTACAAATATGGAAGATGACAGTGGTGGAACCAGTGCCACATCTGAGCTGATTGGAACCAGTGCCACATCTGAGCAGGTTAAATAGGTGGGTAATCTTGGTGTCCTCTAAGCCAGCTTCCATTCTGACAATCACTGGCTCTTCCTCATCACTATCCTTTTCCATAATTCTAAGGCTTTCAGGAACTTTCCTTTCCCTTGTCTCTCGTGGTGGGTCT
Organism: Pleurodeles waltl; assembly: GCF_031143425.1. Taxonomy (NCBI): domain Eukaryota; kingdom Metazoa; phylum Chordata; class Amphibia; order Caudata; family Salamandridae; genus Pleurodeles; species Pleurodeles waltl. The sequence continues at coordinate 828,051,227 of NC_090437.1, read as the reverse complement.
CGGGTTTAGCGGGGGCCTAGTCCATGTCCAGAACATCAGACAGGGGGCTTGGCGAAGATGGTGGAGTGCACTTTTCTTTTCTTTCTGGTGATTGGGAAGCCAATGGTTAAAGAGCTACATCTTGCTCACCAGGAAGCTCAACCTCCTGTTCTGATCCTACTTCAGGAAGAACTGTTGCTGGCTGCAGCTCCTATTGTCCACTTAGCTCGGTTTCCCGTGACTATTGGGTACTTTGCAGCTGACACAAATTAAATTCAGTCTCACTGCTCCTCACCATGATTGCAGTGGGTGTCTTGCTGAGTGATATAGTCTTGGGCTTAGGTTGGGGTGATGCTGTTGATGCTGGAGTGCTGCTCCCAGCTTGCCACTGAGAGGATGGTGCGGCAGCAATACCATGTTTCCTGAAAAGGGTGGAGGGTGGCACACCAGTGGTAGAAATCTGTTTTTTCATCTCTTCGCCACTCACCACTTTCTTGGCAGGAACACCTTCTTGGCAGGAACACCTTCTTTGGGGTCATATTCAAAATCTGTCAGTTGGCACTTAGCTGCACAAATGGAAGCAGATAGAGGAGGACTCAGGTGGCGTGGTGTCACTTTGTACTGGCCTTCTGTGTGGCAGTACTGTAAGTGATTTCTCAAGTGCACCTAAGCAAACGAACAAGAAAAACATTCTGTGAAATGTGGCATTTTTGCAGTTTAAAATATTCGTACAGAGAATAGTGGGGTTATCCCAAGTAATTAGCAACAATAGTGAATCCATTCCAATCCAAACCATATAATACATTTTTCAGTTAGTATAACAACAACATACAGATTTAAAAGTTTGCTGTATGTGCTCTAGGATGAGGCAGGCAGGTGCAGGCAGGTGGGTGAAGGGAAAAATGGGAAAAATGCAATAATCCTTTAAAAAGTGAATGCTGGTGTGCTCCAGTGCCCTAAGAGACCTACGGTGTAAGAGGGTGCAGGAACACATAGAATAATCCTTACAAAAGTGAATGCTGGTGTGCACCTATGGCCTAAGAGACCCATAGCAAGCAGAGGAAGCGGGGAAAAATTAAATAATCCTTAAGAAGGCGAATGCTGGTGTGTGCCTATGGCCTATGGCTGTTGGTCTAGAAGTTTTGGTTACCTGTGAGATGCCTGAACTACTCTAAAATACTTAATATCTCACTGGTCTTTCTTCAAGCAGTTATTTTCTATCAGCGGCAAGCTTTTATGTGATTTTAACCATTTGTTTGTTTTAATTGCCATTTCTGATAAATATTTCTCTTTACTTTATCTTGCACTATTTGCATTCTCCATCTGCTGGGGGCATAACGCTGAAACTGTTAAAGATCACAAGTCACCTTGTTGAAGACAGGGAATTGTACAATTCCCCCCCCCCCCCCGCTGGCAATTTTAGCGAGGCCACGGTGAGTGACAGGTCAGCAGTATAGTGCTGATGCTACCAGTGTGCTCAACTCCCCATAACAATCAGGCCAATGCGTGGATGCCTCGACTGTCAGGCCAGAAGTTTCTGATACCAGTATGACGCCTGAATTACTCCAAAGAACTGTATATCTCACTAGTCTTTCTCCAAGATGTTATTTTCTCTCGAGGCAAGATTTTATGTAATTGAAACTATTTTTCTGTCTTAATTGCCATTGCTGCTAAATACTGCACTTTATTTTATCTTGTACTGTTTCCATCCTCCATTTGCTGGGGGCATAATGTTGAGCCTATTAGAGCTTGTAAGTCACCTTCCTATAGTTTTCCAGTGACAGACATTTTTGTGAGGCCGCGATGAGAAGCAGGTCTGTGGTATAGTGTTGATGCTGCCAATGTGCTCAACTCCCCATTAATATTGGGCCGATAAACGCATGCCTTGGCTGTCGAGCTAGACATTTCTATTACTTGTATGATGCCTGAGCTACTCTAAAGTACTATATATCTCACTAGTCTTTTTCCAAGCTGGTATTTTCTGTTAGGGGCAAGCTTACATGTTATTTTAACTATTTGTTTCTTTTAACTGTCATTGCTGCAAAATAATGCACTTTATTTTATCTCCATTTGGTGGGGGCATAACGCTAAGCCTGTTAGAACTCGCAAGTCACCTCAGTGGAGGTAGGGGATTGTACAATTTTCCTCCCTGACTGTGATTTTTGTGAGGCCGCAGTGAGAGGCAGTTCAGTAGTATAGTGATGATGCTGCCAATGTGCTCAACTTCCCATAACAATCAGGCCAATTGCAGACGTGCAGCGGACTCACGCAGTGGGCATGCCACTGGCACGCTGGAGGCAAGCCCATTTGTGCCTGTCCACCCCTGGACTGAGCCTTCCAACAGAACCCCTGGCCAATTGTTCCCCTAAAAGTATACTAGGGACCAGCTCTTTTTGCTAAACAACTTAGGTAGGAACTCCTCATGCAACATTTTTAATTTTTGTAAAAGAATGGAATGTTATTTATGTGAAAATTGCGATCTGTTATGTAGGCCAAAACCTCTATCCAAAGGCTGTTTATGAGCAAGCTGCCTTTTTTGTTTTTACTCCTGAACGTGCTACTCAATTGAGCTGTGTCCTGATCACTACTCGTTCTTTAATTAAGCATACATATGAATTTATTGAATATCTTGACACATAATCACCAGAGCTAGCCTTTCTTATGGAAACATGAGTAGTAGAGACTTCCAGTGCAGATTTTGCAGCAGCAGTCTCCATGGGCTACGCTATCTTCAGATCAGATCACGCCTTGAAGCATGGTGGAGGTCTGGATGTAGTTTACCGTAAAGATTTGGAGATTTTGTGTGAGCCTTTAACACAATTACATTTTGAATCCCTTATTTTTAAATACAGACTTACTAATAATCATGTTTTGATGGACTGTTAATTTATAGGCCGCCTGGTCCTCGAGTTAGCTGTCGAAAAAACAGTTAATGATTTCCTTAAATCCTGCACTCTTTTTTTTCTAATTTCACCATTTTGGGTGATTTTAATTTCCACCTACAGGAATTCTCTAATAAAGAAACTGAACAACTCACTGACATTCTGAGCTGCTTTAGTTTCAAACAAATAGCAAATACCACCACACACTTAGCAGGCCACATCCTGGATGGTATTTTTGCTAGTAAACCGGACCTAAAGTTTGGTGCTGTGCTCCCACTAAAAAGGTCTGACCATAATGCCATCAGGTTCTCCCTTAATCTCCTGACCTCAAATGATCTTGGAAACATAATTGCTCCACTCAAAAGAACTAAAACCTGCAACAGAATGAACAAAACAGAACTCATATGTATCCTGGAAGTATCAAAACCCTTCAATCCAGGCGACCCAGACCTAGATACAGATATTTTTTCTGATTAGATTAATTCACTCCGGCTCTGGGAGAAACTTTATATTATAGGATGTATAGAGTTAGATCTAGTCCTTTCATTCCCAGGCAAGAAGCAGCAGGCCAACACAGTAAAGCAAACAGCAAAGTGGCAGTCCCTCCTATGAATGCAGATGTATCTCCTGTCACACTCAGCCGTTCCTGTTTGTGGCTGTCTGGGGAGAATGCATAAATGTAGCTGTCAACTAAACCCATACATGTATTCAGAGACCGTCTTAGGCACAGAATAGTTAAAGAAAGAAAATACCATCTTTCTAAAAGTGACATTTTCAGACCTGCAATTTAAAAACCTTTACCAAAAAGATGTATTTTTAAATTGTGAGTCCAGAGACACCAAACTCAATTTTTCTATCTTTTCCCAATTGTAAATTACACTTAAAGGATGTTTCAAGGTAACCCCAACTTTAGCCTATGGCAGAGATAGTCCTTTCAGTATTGACAAAATAAATGTAAGGGTTTTTCATTATTTAGACATGTTAAATTCAAAAGTACATGTCCAACATTTTAAATGCACTGCACCCTGCCCTTGGGGATAACCAGGGTCTGTCTTAGGGGTGACTTTCATGTAATAAAAAGGAAGATTTGGGCCTGGCAAGTAGGTACACTTGCCATGTCGAAATGGCAGTTTAAACTGCACACAGGCTGTTCAATGGCAGGCCTAATAAATGTTTTAAAGGCTGCTGTAGTTGGTGGCACAACCAGTGCTGCAGGCTCACTAGTAGAATTTGACTTACAGGCCCGGGGCACAAATAGTGCACTTTTCTATGGATCATATGCACATTTGCACTGAAAATGTGTGCAGGGTCCTAAAGCCAACAAAAACAGTGTCAAAAAAAGGAGGAGAAAGACTAAAAGTCTGGGATGGCTCTGCAGAAAAGTGCCATTTCCAACACACATCTTAATTCTGAATTGTCAGTTTTTTATAGACAAAAATGATGTATCGGACAGCATAAAATATGGGTTCACGAGAAACTATAGCACTGAGTCAACACTTGTAATTGCTACTGAAGAGGTCAAATCCATCGTAGACAATGAAGGGAAGGCTGTGGTGATCCTGTTGGATCTATTCACAGCCTTTGACACAGTAAGTCACACAGTGCTAGCAGGATGTCATGACGCCAGGAGTATTGTAGGTTCACTCCTCAAGCTGTTGTGCTCACTCTTCAAGCTGTTGTGCTCATTCCTCTCACAAAGAGAACAATCTACCTCTCAGTGAATTTACATTGGAACCTTTCTCACTGCAGTCCAGTTTTCATCAGGGCTCTTCCTTGAGTCCCACTCTTTTAATAGTTAGGTTGCTCCCTTGGCCAGGCTGATTTGCTCTTTCAGTTTCTCTGCAATCTCGTATGCAGACAACACACAAATTGTGGTGTCAATTTCAACTGATGTAGATGACACTACTAAATGTTTTATTAACTGTGTGACCAAGGTAGTTAGCTGGATGAGAGATACTGCCTTAAATTAAATTTAGAGAAAACAAGGTCCCTCTGTTTGGGAAAGACACTTCAATTTGGGAACTGTCCTGGAGGCCCTGACATCTGGGCCCCACCCCGCACCGTTTCACAAAGTCAGGATTCTGGGAATAATCTTCAATGAAAAACTTACCTTCTCAGGGCAGGTAAATAGGAGGATTCTCCCTAGGAGGATTCTCCCTTTTATGCCATTTGATTTACAGAAATCGTTATTCATTGCCCTCTTGCTTTCCAGGTTAGATTACTGTAATGACCTTTACATGGGCATACATCAACAATCTCTGAATAAACTGCAAATTTTTCAAAATACAGAAGCCGGTTTATTGGTGAAAATTCCAAAGTTCAAAACAGTCTCACATGTACTGTTGGAATTACACTGGCTTCCTATTAGGAAAGGAGGAGCATTCAAGGCTCTATGCATGGCTCACAAAGCCCTGCACAACATAGCCCTTGAGTACCGTAAGAAGAAATTTAAAGGGTACAAACAGAGGAGATCTCTTCAATCAGCCACCTCAAAAACAGTAGAAACGCGTAAAATAATTAAAGCACTAGGGGTGGCAGAAGCTTAATTTTCTCAACGTGCAAACTTTGTATTAGATTGCCTCTGCATCTCCGAGCTCAGTCCAATTACATTTATTTCAGAAAACAGCTTAAAACCTGGCTTTTTCGATCTACATTGCTCATTTAGGGTCTACACAATGTTACATCTAGCCGGACACCAGCGCCAATACACCCTTAAGAGACCTAAGGCAGGTGGTATTGGGAAAAATGGGATAAACCTTTAAACAAGTGAATGCTGATATGCAGCTATGGCCCAAGAGACTTATGACAGGCAGGCGTGCAGGGAAACATGGAATAATGCTTATAAAAATTAATGCTAGTGTGCACCTATTTCCTAAGACTCAGACCTATGGCAGGCTGGGGGTGCAGAGAACAATTGAAATAATTCTTAAAATAGGTACTGCTGGTGTGCACCTATGGCCTAAGAGACCTATGGCAGGCTGGGGATGCAGGGAAAATGGAATAATCCTTAAAAAGCTGAATGCTGGTGTGGATCTATGGCCCAAGACTCAGACTATGGCAGGCTGGGGATGCAAGGGAAAATAGAATAATACTTAAAAAAGTGAATGCTAATGTGTGCCTATGGCCTAAGAGACCTATGGCAGGCAGGGGGTGCAGAGAAAAATCTAATAATATAAAAAATGAATTGTTGATGTCTCAGAAGGGACTGTGAGGAACCATTTGGGAGGCAAGGCAGTGCAGGGGAAAATGAAACAAAATGCATATGTTATTATTAGAACACTGTACATTCATAGTACAATGAAGCACATTGAAATGATATCAGGGAAAAAGTAAAAAATGAACACAAAAACAAAAAGTCATATCCCTCTTCTATTAATGTCCCTAGAAAATGGCTTTGAACACTAGAAAAACAGGATTTAACACTCAGGTTAGCTACACAAAATGGCCAGTGACCACATGTTCAAACACCAACAAGCAAGGAGGCATGGACAACAAAGAACACATGAAGGCCTATGGGAAAAGCACACTGGCTGACTACTTGAAATGACCTCAAGCCACATGGTCACACAACAACAAGCAAGGGGCATGGATCACAAAGAACGCATGCAGGCCTATGGCAAAAGTACACTGGCTGACTTTACAAAATGGCACCAAACACAGAGTCGCACAACAACAAGCAAGGAGGCATGGACTACACAAAAACACATGCAGACCTATGGCAAAAGCACACTGACTGACTACACAAAATAACCCGCCAGCCACATGATCACACAACAACAAGCAAGGAGGCATGGACAACAAAGAACACAGTCAGGACTATGGCAAAATCACACTGACTGACTATACAAAACGGCTGCTGCCGACATGGTCAAAAAACAACAAGCAAGGAGACCTGTATGACAAAGAACACATACAGGCCTGTTGCAAAAGCACACTAGCTGATTATACAAAATGGTACCCAGCCACATGGTCAAACAACAACAAGCAATGAGGCATGAACAACAAAGAACCTATGGACACTGACTACACAAAATGGACGCCAGCCACATGGCATGGAGAACAAAGACAAAATGGTGGCCTATGGCAAGCACACACACACTGGTCAGACAAAGGAGGCATGGCAAACAATGAGAAAGATGCTACCATTAATTCAGCAATGCCAAAAATGAAAATTAAGTCACCTATAAAGGTTTTACAACAACACACACCCTCACAAGACATCAAGATATATTACCCACCCAAAATAATACACCTTTTGCAGATACAAATGTGAAATACAAATAAAACCACTTTGAATTTAAATAAGTGCTATCCCTGGCCGAAATCATAGCTGTCATAGAACAACAGATACCACAGAAACTATTATGTGGTTCTTACTTTGGTAGTAGGACTGCATGTTTAGGACAGTAGAGTGGCAAGGTGTGGGAGACTGAACCTATCCACACAGATAGTAACTCCAGGGTAGCTCACAGTACCTCACCAAACCTCCAAACCCACCAGGGTAAAAGGTGATTATGTAAAACTAAACATGACACTCCGACTCCCAAGGGAAGTCATGGAAACAGATCATATCCCTTTTGTAATATTACTCATGCATGCCAAGGCGAGACAAAAAGATGTGCGATAAGTTTTCAATACATTTATTAAAACAAACGCAACCCAGGATATAATGAGTGAGATGTGATAAATAGGTAGTAGAAACAAAGCAAGGTAATCAACATTAGAAACATGGTGAAGAAGATGAATAATCTGACCATGATGTTTGTGGTCCTAGATGTACTAGAGGTTCATACCTACCCTATGTCTGTTCTGAGAGCATAGTGGTTGTAACCCTCAGCCTTAGCCCAGTCCCATACCTGGAAACAGTGTTAGGAATTAACCTGTAGTGTAGATGGCAGTCCTCTCAGGAAGTTGGCAGATCAGTGCCAGCCAAGCTGCATGTGACACAGCATGCGTACCAGGATTGTCGTAGCCGGAATGCTCTCTGCTCTCCTTAGGTCAGTGCACCATTTATATAAAAAAACAAACCACATTAGAAATGTAGTTCCAAAGTAATGCTGTGTCTGAACGGGCAACACAAGCTAGCATATTGTGTACTGTGTTCTGTAGCCTTGGACAAAAAGTACTGATTATATGTCATGCAAAGGCTAACTAAATGAGCAGCATGTTCCTTGGTTTCCTAGAATCAAAGAGAATCAATAAAGTTTGTAAAAGTCATCGCTGAAATGCAGCTTTACATGAACTGTAAAATTAAGTTAAAACAGGGGTCTTATAGGTACTCACGACAGAACAGTTGCTTCATTTACCCAGTGACTGGTACTGGCTTGATGGCCAATGGGCAGACTAGCCCACATGGTAATAAAAATGAATAGTGTAACTTTAACAAACATGGAGAAAATGTATTTAGCTGTACAAAATAGTTTCCCTTATAAAAACAATAAAAATGAATGCAATAAAATACTATGACCCAACTGTGACTCCAAGCCACCCACCACAACCATGATGAAAATTAAACTCAGACTGAGGACACACCACTGCAAACAACTGGAGCACAAAAAGAGAATTACCCAAGACAATCTAGACAGGAGCATGTTCACATCCGCCCTGAAATGCTACCACCAAATGACTCTGACCACAAAATGTGCCACTCTGGCAGAGTGCATCAATGCCAGAAGCAAGAGAAGTAAACAATCTTTGCCATTGTGAAGGATTTCATCTGAATAGCAGCCACCTCCTACTCAATGCCTCAAGGATCTTTGCAGCAAATTCTCTCAATTTTTCAGCAACAAAATCACTACTATTTGCAGCAACTTCAACCCACAGTCGGACCCGTCAGATCTTGCTAAATATCTCCTGATTTTGTCCAAAGAACCAATGCCAGTGCATGCCCTCTATCCAACAACACCCTTATCTAAACGTTTTTAACTTATTTGTGATGGTACAAAAACAAAGTCCTTAAAATTCAATAGTATGTATGCAGCAGAAATTGCAGACAAAGAGAGTGATCCTTTCACCTCAAAACACAAATGAAAAGTGACCAGGAGATGGACCAAGCACTAGGAGGAGCCTTCTGGGCAGGAAGACAAAGTTGGAGTCTCTGACACTTCTTTCATGTTGAACAAAAGTAAAATTAAAAAAGTGATTTTCGCACTAAAAAACAACCTGAACCATATGTTTGAGTAGAATATTCACTCAAAAAGGTATTTGTCGTTTATTTTGCTGCTTCTCGAGCAGCTGCAGTCATTGGTGATTGCCAGTGGAACATTCTATAGCAACCGGAAACCGTGCTAGCAGTCAGCAAATCTCATTTGCGCTCGCAAGCACTTGTTACTGAGCTTCACATTATTCCCATGAACATCACAAGTCTCGAACGGCAGAATCATTCTGCCATGAGCCGATTGGCGAAATTTGGCAGGAACTTCACGTTACATGTGTAACACTGAGTTACCAAACTCTACCAACTCCACAAGCAGAATTATATTTCTGCCCAAGCCTAATCTAGACCGCAGGCCAGTTGGTACATGGAGGAACTCAGACTGAGGAAACACCACTGCAAAACAACTGGAGCGCAAAAAGAGAATGAGCCAAGACAATCCAGACAGGAGCATGTTCAAATCTGCCCTAGGATGCTACCACCAAGTGACCCTGACTCCCAAGTGTGCCACTTTGGCAGAGTGCATCAATGCCAGCACCAAGAGAAGTAAAAAAAAAACTTTGCCATTGTGAAGGATTTCATCTCACCATCATGCCACCTCTGACTCATTTCCCCCCCCCAGGACCTTTGCAGCAATCTCTCTCAATTCTTCAGCAACAAAATAACCACCATTTGTTGCAACTTAAACCCGCAGTTGGACCCATCAGACCTTGTTAAATATCTCCCGATCTTAACCAAAGAACTAATGCTAACAACATGGCCCATCATTACCCCAGAAGAAACATCCGCTTAGGGGACACATTGAATCCCTGCCCCCACCAACCCTACTCTACAGGACTGCAACCCATCGGTGCCATCTTTGCACCCATTCTGAATGCCCCCACCTCTGATGCAACCTTCCAAGATACTTGGAAGCACAAAACTATCCTACAATTGCTGAAGAAACTCTCCATGGACCCTTCAACGCTCACCTACAGACCAATCTCTCTGTTACCATTCCCAGCAAAAGTCTTAGATAAAATAATCAACAGATGTCTCACCAAATACCTCAATGGGCACCAACTCCTCAACACCATTCAGTCTGGTTTCAGACCAAATTAGAGCATGGAAACTGCCCCTTCGCCGGCATGGATGACATCCATGTGACTCTGGAAAGCGGAAACATTGTGGCTCTCATCCTCCATGACCTCTCTGGAGCGTTTGACACGGTCTGCTGCTCTATCCTCATCCTACGCCTTCACAGCATTCCAATCCATGTAAATGCTTCCTGACTGGAAGGACCCAGGCAATAAGACTGGCACAATACACCACAGATGCCCATGACCTTATTTGTGGGTTTCTGCAAGGATCCCGCCTCAGCCTGACCCTCTTCAAATGATCCCTCTAGCCAGCATCATTCGCTCTCTTGACATCAGCATCCCCTCCTACACTGATGACACACACTCACTCTCTCCCTCATGAACAAGACGCCCAGTACTCAGATCCAGTTCAATTCCTGCATGACTGAAGTTGCACACTGGATGAAGACCAACAGTTTGCAGCTCAACACTGACAATACTGAAATCACGATCAACAGAAAAAGGAATTCACCGTGGGACTCCACCTAGGGGTTAGCAGAGCTAGGACCGACAACCACCCCCACCACCTACTCCAATAACCTCTGGATCATCATCAACAGCAAACTTGACATCACCTCCCAAGTTCATGCTATCACTGCCTCATGATTCCAAACCTCTCTCAAGATGCTTAGGAAGATTTTCAGATGACTTTCAATCCGCACCCGCAAAACTGCCATACATGCCCTCATCACAAGCAAGCTAGACTCTTGGAGCAGCCTCTACGCCTGGATAAACAAAAAAACTCACCAGAAGGATGCTGGTGCTTGAGCCTTCTCCTACATCACTCCTAAAATGTGGAATGATCTGCTGCTACACATAAGAGCCTCCTCCTAACTTTTTGAATTCCACAAGTAGCTGAAGACCTGTTTTTCTAGCAGTATCACTAGGCCCTAGGTTTGGCTAAACTTACACCTGCTCAGTGCCACAATACCCTCCCAGGTGATAGTGTTTCTACAAATCTGCATAACATACCTAGCATACCGAACTGTAACGTCACTTTGGTCTTTGTTTTTTTCAATGGACTTCTAGTTGGGTTTTTTCAACACCCTGCTGCACTGCAGGCAGTCCCTGCACCCAAGCCCCCAGTGGTGGCCATACTTGGACACCCACAGCTTTTCGACACAGGTCCAACCACTCGTATGTGACCAATCCATCACAGACATCCACATCCATTTGTTTTAATGGTTTTCCTATCTGGCAGTACTCTTGTGGGAGTAAAGGGGGGTCACGTTGGCTCCTTCAAGAGTCCCAAGGGATGGTAGCAATCCAAATTTTTTAACAACATGTGGCTCCAGGGAGGTCCACCCACAAGGTCCAGGGTGTCAAAGTACCCCTAATCCACCAACTTGTACCTTATATTATTTTCAGTTTCAGGTCACTGGGACTGAGTCCCTGTATCTTGTAATGGTGGCTGTAACATGAAAGGAAAGCCAATCAGAGAGCAGGCTTCCATGGGTCTTGCAAAGGTCAGGCAGCCGATGAGAATAAAAAAACCCTTGGCCAATCTGATCGGTCTATCTGATTGCTCTATTATTTGACGATGCGTGCCCGAAGGACACCCCCAAGAGTCCCACAAACCCAACATACACTTATACATAAACTCTGAACCTTAATTTCTGAGAAACTACCATCTCTCTCCATATATATATATATATATATATATATATATATATATATACACACACACACAAGCACACACACACACACACACAAATGAAAATTATGGAAAGAATAAACTGTGAAACTCCATATGTGATCTATGTATTGGAATGTGCCTGTGGTAAACAATATGTGGGCAGTACAGTAAATAAGTTAAAACTACGGATACTGCAACATATTAGAGCGATCAATAATCAAGACCTAACATACTCAATGGCAAAACATATATGGGAGTATCATCAAGGTGATCAAAAGGGCCTAAAATATTATGGTATCCAACACATTAAACAACATGATAGAGGAGGAGAGTCTATGGAGAATGGAATCAAGATGGATTATTTTGATTGGAAGTGAAATGCCATGGGGTTTAAATATGGGTGCAGAATTGCATTGACATTTATAAAGATAAAAAATTAAGATCAAGGTAACACTACCATTGAAGAACAATGGGCCCTGAAAGGCATAAGAGCCAAATCGGACACTATTCTCTGAGACGGCAATATGAATAGGCTATATACAAAAAGAAAAACATCATTGTACATGATTCTAAAAAATAAACCCCCAAAATGGGTCTAAAAGTAAAAAGGGGAAAAGAAAATCTGGAAATAGAAACATCATATATATCTTAGAAATGGTCCATAGGATGTTAGACCAATGAGGAACACTTAAACCCTTAAAATGTGTATGAAGTAACCACTGGATCTGTTTCAAATGAAGAATCAAAGGGGTAATTTTTCTTGAATAGCCTTAACCCCAAAGATCATTTGTTCCCCATAAAAGGTACTTTACCGAGATTGGAACCCAACAATGATCATTTTTTCAATAGAAATGTAAAAACTGCAGATAAAATAGTCAAAATTGCAACGGGACACTGTTGAAAATTATAACTTAGTTACTTTTGCTTAAGATTAGAAATTTTATCAGGAGGTACTTTACCATGCAAATGTTACATTTGAGTATTGACTATAAAATAAAACATTTTTGTTTAGGAACACAGAAAAAGAATAGTCATATATAAATAAGTAATAGTATTGTATGAAGGAGGAGTTCCTATTCAAATTCAGCACTACACATTAATTGATCAATTATAGGTATCACATGAACAATGACATCATAAGCGATGGGTAGTGGTTTTTATTTGTTAGAGGTGGGTGATCACATGATTTAAATGCACTGTTGTCACACACAATTTTATGGGCAGTCGAAGGCTCAGGCCGAAACGCGTTGCCATTTTTGTCTGGATTAGCACTCTCTCCACTTTGAACTTCACATTTAAATAAAAGAAAATACCTTTCAAATTGTTGACGGTGCCGGCGTCGTTCTTGCGGTGAGAACCTGAGGATCTGGGGTCCTGTTGCTTTGGAGTGATTTTCTGTGAATATATATATATATATATATAAAGGTATTGCTGTACACTGCAGAATTATGGATTCTAGTTCACATCTTTGACTGCCCAGCTTTGCTGCTCTGATTGTAAAGAACTGAAAGAGTTTACTTAGTACTCAGTTACAGTTCCAATAGTAAGGTGGACCCAAGTAAAATACCCCAGTTGTCACAATTGAAGTTGAGTAATAGTGGATTTCCCTTGAACCCCTGTCAGTTCACAATCATAGTTTCCTTCTTTATATATCTTTGCAATTTTGTTTAGAAGCACTGTAAAATGACTTAAAGATGACAAGTGGCACTATTGAATGCTCCACAAATAAAAACATTAAGAGCAAAATTAAAGCTGAACAAACACTAATGTGCTAGATTGATCAATCTATCAAAGCCAGTTTTTGAATATTGAGCAAACTTCTGTTAGAAGAGGGACAGATAAGTGGTGAGGGACCACACAACGAAAGGAGCAGAGACGAATACTTTTGTAGCCAGGGATTACATCTCAGACTGCATTTTATTACAACAAAGATTTCACACTACAATTCTTTACATTGAAACAAAACAGTGTGTGCAATATTCACTGTGCAAACTAGACAGTAACATTCCTAGAATCGCAACTATTCATCCTGAGATTTATTAGGGTACTCATAGTTGGCCCTCTCAAATATGACTTCCCTGCACCGCATAAGGCAGCCCCTTGCTGGGCCCTGCTCATATTAGGTAGAATAACTTAGCTCCCATACTGAGGAGTAAGGCCAGCTCAGATGTGGAACTTTAACCATGTCAGAAGCAAACCAGTTGAGACACCAACACCCTTCAGTGAAACGTGCATTGGCAACTTGGCCATAACTTTGTTTCCTGATGCAAGCTCATGTCTCCCCTCTCCTTGGGCCATAGGATGGAGTACCCAGCAGAAGGGACTGGAGACAGCAGATTAAGCACCCCTTACCCCCTTTGCATCAATATAGTTTCAAAGGCCACATTTGAGGAAAAGATGACAAGTTTTTATGGAATTTGTTATGCAAAATGCTAAGGCATCTCTCTGATATCAATGCCAACTATGAGCCCACCCCTCCAAAGGCTGACCATGGTTCACCTATCATTTTGGTCTCTCCAACACAAGAGCTCATTACTGTGGTGCAAATAAAAAAGGGTCCCGGAGTAACTGTTTGCCCAATTACAAAAAAGTATTGGCATGTATATGTTGAGATGCTTCATTACATTATTGAGGCCCTTCACAAAAGACTCTACCTTCCAGACTTTCTTGGAAATAATGTGGGACCAAGTGATCACTGTCTCAGGACGTTTGTGTGCCAACCATGAAATGTCAACAAGCAAGAATTAAATAAGGCCCCTTCTTCCATGAAGAGCTAAGTTGTTTCTCTAAATATGCAAGATCACAAATTCAGGTTGCGTAAACCTCCTGTCCAAAGTTTATTGAGCAAGCTGTTTAATTTTTTCCTCGTAAAGACCAAGAATGCTGAATCACCTCATTTTGAGGCCTGCCACCAGCACTTGACACTTAAGTTTCCAGAAAGTATGGATTACCACATCCCACCCGACATATGAATGACCAATAATCGAGATGTCGCCTGGAGCTTTTGCACCTAATGCAAAGATATGCGAGAGAAACAACACCATTGGTACCACAGCACTGAATGCCACCCCTATCTGACCTATAATCAAGCAGATGCTCTTAGATTAAGTTTGTCAAACATGCAGTTTGTGACAGACAGACTCCTTCTCTCTATCCTCTAAACCTGACCTGGCTTAAAACCCAACTCTGCTGCTGACGTGGCATTTCCTCATATAAAGGGGTGTGAGCTGAGCTTGGAGGGGTCTATGCCCACTCCCTTCAGTGCCTTCACCAGCACCTTGCCAAACTGGAACTTAGACAGGGGAACCCCTCTAGAGCATTTCAACAATTAACCCATTAGCCTCGCAAGCCCGGTGAACCCTGAAGTTTTCCCCAAGTGCTGCCACTGGGCAGCATGAGTGGCCTGCCACTCTACCCAATACTATGTGATCACCTCTCACTAGTTGGTCAGTTTTACAGAAAGAAACAAGGACAGATACCATGGAACAGTTGTACTAAGCTTTTTGACTATGTGATCACCTTTCCCTAGATGGTCAGTTTTAGAGAAGGAAACAGAGACAGCTACCATGGGCCAGTTGTGCTAAGAATTTTTGTATTCTTAAGAATGCATTTTGGTTTGTATGAAACCCAAACTGTGATTCAGTAACACTTTATCGAAATGCAAATGTAGGTTTGCAATCAGGTACTGATTCGATATTGGAAGGTTTGTGTTTAGGGCTTCCCTTCCAAATACCAAATGAAAATGGCATGTATTAATGATTTGCTAATGGATTCCAGTCCCAAAACATAAATACTTTACTGACTACAAATATGTAGTTGTAACCCATTTGCAAGAACCCTTTCTCCTTTGTGAATGTAAAAAAGGTTTTATAGAAGCAATGGTCCATGAGACCACTGTGTATTCTTAAACAAAAATCAAAACAAGGAAACCTTTCTTTTTAAACGCAGTTCCATTTACTTTAAAAGAAACAGGTTGCATTTAAAAAAAAAGAAATGACTGGTTTTTTAAAAAGCAATCACAGACATGGTGGTCTGTTGAACCCAGCAGGTTAACATCCCTGTGATGACTGTGATTCCTAATGGTAGGAAACAACAGATCCAGCTGTGACATACAAAGGAGAGTTTGATTGGAGACCTTCTATGGTGGGCTCCATCTGCCCAATTAGCAAGGAGAACCCTGTTGGGTTTCCAGTAGCAGGGCTGGTTAATGACAGCAAAGGAAATTTCTGTCCCTGCTGTGTTTGTGATTGTCTTTGTGCATTTGAGTGTGGTTTCCACCCTAGCTAGGAGATGACTGTGCATATGGTAATGAAAGACCTGGTGGGTCCCAACTAGCGATACATACCGGTTTGCCCAGGTAGATGAAAGCCCAAAGCTGTTGGATATTTTTTATGTGCGTCTACGTCCTTGTGTGTTGCTCTGAAGAAGCCGTAAGGAGGCCGAAATTCATTGACTACTGACATCACGAGGAGTTCCTCAATACTTAATGACAATAAAAAAAAAGGATTAAATTCATCAGGAACCACTAGGACCAAACTTTGGTACTAGAGCTCCGATCCGGTATACTCCTTTTAGATTGACTGAACTATCATAAGGTGGATTAATTGCTGTAATGATAGGAGACACCGCCAATTTACGTTCTGTGACAAGGACTTCTTGAATTCTGGCATTGATTGTTTAGATTTGGTTTGATTTGGTTTGATTAGATTTTGGTTTTATGTAGCGCTGGATTGTCCAGAGGCATCTTGGCGCTGACACTGAATTGATCCGAAAGAGGGGATTGATGGAGCATACCAAACCTACTCAGTAAAGAACCAAGTCTTAAGTGATTTCCTAAACTTCATCAAATCTGAGCAGTTCTTGAGATTCAAGGGAAGGGCATTCCATAGTTGTGCTGTTCTGAAACAAAAGCTCCAGGAAGAATGTTTGACCCTGGGCAGCAATATGTTCTTGGCTTGTGTTGATTTGATCTGAGTTTTCAGGACAGTCTGTAGCAGACACATCTATCCTGAATATATTTGAGGGCAATCTTATGTAGAGCTTTAAAGGTTATACAAAGAGCTTTAAATTCTATCCTCTTTACTATGGGAAGCCAGTGAAGCTTTTCAATGGCTTTGGAAGCAGATTGATATTTTGGAATATTTATCAGGAGTCAAGCTGATGCCTTCTGAAGCACCTGAAGTTTGAGAAGAAGATTTTTCTTTATGCTCAGCAATAGTGCATTGCCGTAATCCAGTTTGAATAATACAAGGGTGATGACCACTGTCCTTTGTAGATCAGGGGGAATAAATGAACACATTTTCTGATTATCTTGAAGGCATAGAATGTTGATGATACTAACATATTGCTCTGGTGTTCACAGTTACATTTTTTGTTGTCAAAAGGCATCCCCAAGTTCTTTAGTTTCTGCACTGGTGAGGGAGGTGATCCCATTTCCTGGGGCCACCACTTTGGATTCCAGTAAGAGATCTTGTTCCCTAGAGGAGGACCTCTGTTTTACTAGAGTTCAGTTTTAAGCAGTTACTATTCATCCAGCTACTTATATGAGTCATGCAGGAACTGAATTTGGAAGTCTCATCATCAGGGTTGCTGGAAATTGATACCACTGTTTGCGTATCATCAGCGTATTAGATCATCGAAAAGCCAAAAGATTTAATAAGTCTGGCCAAAAGTGTGACATAAAGGTTGAACAAAGTAGGAACCATCGAGGATTCCTGCAGCACACCACAAGGTAGGCAAAAGTGGTTTGAAACAAAACCCTTCAAGGCAACATGATGCACTATGTCAGTAAGGAATGATTTTATTAAACTGAGTGCAAGGCCACCAATCCCCAAGTCTGCGAGGCAGTCAATCAAGATCACATAGTTGATGTTGTTGAAAGCCGCTGTCTAATAATGTTTCTGTATGTCTGTGTTCCTGTATAACTGTATTCATTGATTATGTGCACAATACTGAAATTGATGTAATACCCAACGAGCTAAATAAAAGCAAATTAAGTTGCAACCATAAATTACTGTATTTCCAATAATGTGCAGTGCTACTGTTGTTGAGCCTATGATAAGGTACACTTGATCGATCCCTACAGAGAACCATTTTTGTTTTTGTGTTATTCATAATGAGTCACAATTTGCGACCTACCACATTAACATTCACAAGGTAAGTCAAATTGAGACCGACTATAAATCAGCAATTTGGGAATTGACCTATTAGTACATAGGTCGATTGGCAAATTACTACACTGGTCACAAGTGCTCCAAAATTGTGACTAGTGTTTGGCCACTAGTTGTATGTACATCTGGCCCCATATCACTGAAAGACTATGGGGGTCATTATGACCCCAGCGGTGAGAGGAAATGTGGCGGTAGTACCGCCAACAGGCTGGCAGAACATACTGCCACATTATGAGAATGGCGGGTTGGCTGCAGCCAATCCGCCACTTCTCCACTCATACCACCATGGTGGTATCAGCCGCCAGGCTGGAGATGTCAATCTCCAGCAAGGCGGCCGGCATAGTACCACCGGCAGCATTATAAGCCTGCCTACCACCATGGTTTTCGTGGCGTTAGCAATGCCGCAAAAACCATGGCAGTAGGCCTTACCGGTGACAGGGAATTCCTTCCCTGTCACCGCTATGCGGCTCCTCCACCCCCAACACACACCTGACATCCCCACCCTCCCTCCCTCCTTCCATCCAAACTCCCCCACCCCCTCCGATCCTCACTCCCCCACCCCCCTCCGATCCTCACACTCTCCCCGCCCCATACATGTACACACCCGCTGACACGCACCATGCATACACCTAATCACTCACACTGTCATACACGCATTCAGACATGCCTACTTCCAGACATGCTCGCACACATTCTTACACACAATCACACTGACATGCAGACACACACTTACTTCACCATTCTTACATGCATTCACTCAAACGCATACAACCACGCAAACAACACACACAGGCGCATTCATGCACACACTCAGACACACACACCCAACACCCCACTCCCCCCTCCCCTGTCAGAAGCCTGACTAACCTTTGTCGAGGAGGTCTTCTGTCAGGGAAGGGGCGCTGCTATCGCCACCCACACCCCGCCAGCAGAACACCGCCAGGCCGTATCACAGGTCATGATACGGCTGGTGGTGTTCAACTGGAGTGGCAGTGCTGGTGGTAGCAGCAGCAGCCTACCACTGTCCTTCAGTATAATCGCTGGCGGATTTCCGCCCTTATTGTGGCGGGAGTCCAGCAGTGATCATAATATGGCGGACGGATGGTAGCCGATGTGATGGTATGTTGGCGCCCGTCACCCCAGCGGTAGGCAATTTTTACCGCCATTGTTATAATGAGGGCCTATGTGATCACCTCTACCTATTTGGTCAGTCTTAGCAAAAGAGACAGATTGTGGGGCATATTTAAGATCCTCTAGCGTCTCTTTGCACCACATTTGTGTCATTTTTTTAATGCAAATGTGGCCAAATGAGACCAAAAATGTTGCACCATTTTTGCAAAGTGGTGCAATGCATGCATTGCTCCACTT
Source organism: Pleurodeles waltl (assembly GCF_031143425.1). Taxonomy (NCBI): domain Eukaryota; kingdom Metazoa; phylum Chordata; class Amphibia; order Caudata; family Salamandridae; genus Pleurodeles; species Pleurodeles waltl. The sequence goes on along the minus strand of NC_090437.1, from coordinate 828,031,920 downwards.
TGTAACCCTTTGCACCACATTATGTCAGTGCCAGGCATAATGTATGCAAAGGGGGCGTTCCCCCATTAACAAATAGCATAATGATATCTAAGAGATGTCCTCGCACCATTTTTTTTCGGCACTTTTAACGCCTACTTAGAGCAGGCGTTAAAAGAAGGATTCCATTGCTTTCAATGGGCCTCAGGGTCCTTTTCAGGATTAGCGTCAGGTTTTTTTACGCTAATCCTGCATCAAAAACGCTCATGCTGGTCCCCTAACTACCACCATGGTGTGCCATATTTTAAATATGGCGCACATGATGCAGTTGGGGGGTGCTAAGGGGTGCAAGAAAAGTGGCAGTGCACTGTGTGCAGTGCCATTTTTCTTAAATATGCCCCTAAGTCCCTGAGTCACCTCAAGCTGGTCAGGAGCGACCTACTGTACCGGTATGATGTGTAGTTTGCTACCAGCTCACTAATTATGCGTGCACCATAAAAAAGACAGACAAAAAGCTATCTGGACAAGCACAGCCTTGTATTTGGAGTTGACACACACCTAAACGGACACATGCACAGGCAAATTCAAACACAGCTAGCACAATTTTACTCCATGTCTTCATAAGCCATATCAGGGGGACAAGTCTAACACCATACATGCCCACATTGGACAACAGAAAAAGAAATACTTATCATAACAAACAATACACAGTGCCATTATACCACTGTTGCACTTACACACAACACATACCCTTCTCTTAGGAGGCACCAGCACTGCCACAAACTCACATACTAGTAATAACAGCACATGGAGCAGAAAGCAGGCTCAAACTGCAGGCACACAATCAAAGTCACTCAGGAATAACATACATTTAGAAAAGGAATTGCAGGGCTATGGTGTACCCAAAAAAAGAACTGTTTAGGTTTATTGTTATGAAATGTTTGAAAGTCCAAGGCCATTGGTCAGTCCAATAGGTCCATTACAGGTACATTGCTGTGCTCAGACTTGACCCCTTAACTGTGGAGCTGGTGGTGGATGCCTGCGGGTATGCTGGGGTGGTGTCTGTGGGTTTGATGGGAGTAGTGAGTGTGCCTGTGACTGTTGGTGTTGTGCCTGTGGGTGTGCTTGATGTTGTGGCTGTGTGCTGGGTAGTGGGAGTCCCCAGGGAAGTAGTCAGTGTTGTTGTGTCTGTAAATGGCTGTTTGTGTGTGTGTGTCAGTGTGTTTTGTGGTGCTTGTGTGAGCTACTCTTGGGTGTTGATGTGAATATCTGTGGCTCTGTCTGTGTGCTTTGAGTAGGTAAGGGGAGAGGGGAGTTGGATTGGAAAGAGGGAGCTGGAGGGGGGATGGAAGCTGGGGGGTGACTGGCTGCCATCGGTGAGGAGGCCAGAGCCTCATAAGATCTCCAGAGACCAGCCATTGCACCATGAATGCCTTCCAGGAATTTGTCTGTTGTAGCTGGCTTGCCAATTCCTGCTGACAATAGCTAACTGACCCACAGAGACACTTCTCAGGAGGTCAATAGTCTCTTCGCTGAGGGCGGCAGGGGCAACAGGGGCTGGGGCGGAGGTGCCTGTGGCGTAAGAGATGCTTAATCGCTTAGGTGAGCGGGCACGGACAACTGGGTGGGGAGCAACAGGGAGAGCGGTGCTAGAACAGGGGTGGCAGACAAAGATGGTACAGGGGGATGCCCAAATGGGTTCGCCACCAATATGGAGTGGCCACTGGAGGAGGAATCCAATGAGGATGTTCCAGTTTCCCCCCGTGGCACTCCCCTCACCCTCCAGGCCTCTGAGTCCCTCTGTGTTGGTAGTGTCATGACCTGAGGTCCCGTAGCCAGATGCTTCCCTACTTGGTTCTGCCCTATCTCCTCCACTGGCTGGTGCTGACTTTGCAAGGAAAAAGAGGAATAGGGTCATCACATGTCCATAACACTTGAACCACAGCTCTGATTCACAAACGTTACCACTATGTCAAGTAGGACACAGATGTAACTTGCACCTAAGTGGCACATACATGTGCCATAACATGTATGTATGCCATTTCGACTTACTAAAGTTGCCCACTGGAAAATCAGGATCTCAGACAACTACAATAGCATGGCTGAAGCCTTGGAACCACAAAAACCATATAAGAAATAGGAGACCTCTTCATCCTCAAAGCTATCCCACATGCTGCAGACCTCAGTTAACTAATGGCAAATTATATTATCTCATTGTAAAGTCCATACCACATATCTCACACAAGGTCACCCACACATCTATTTGGCACATACATACTGAATCAACAATGAGAAATGATGCCCTGAAATCCTGCTCTGTTGCTTACAAAAGTACGATATCCTGGAGTAGGTGACATGGAAATACCCATGTCACATTGAATAGATCAGCTGTGTACATTTCACCAAGTGATATCTGTCCCAATTGAGTCAAGGAGGTAGTATCATTCCTACTCAGATAGGGATCACATTTGACATTGAAAGGAACACCATTGACGTCAGGTTCAATATGTCAGGGAGAGATGTCCCCAGAATACACAAAACAATAAATCAGCAAAACCTAGGATAGTCTCCACTAATCTCTGACACCCAATACAATCACATACTCTGATTGTTTCTGTAGAAGCCATCTGTCCATTGCATATTGGTGAGACACAAGACTTGCAAGGACTCATAGAAGGCCCTAAACATGTTGCCCAATGAGATGCAACATCACTATCCACATCTTGGACATGCCAACACTGGCGATGGTTTGTGGACGAATTCCTGTACCCAAACACATGTCATGTCAACATCACTGCAAGTCACTCCATCATGCATGCCAACAGTAAAGGCACAATCCTCAACCATTACACATGTGCAGTGCAGTTTACCACATGATTCAACAAGGTGGTTCCACACTCTGGGCCTCATTGCTACTGCAGCTCTACATGCCAAATGTCATACTATGATGCATGAAGGTATCAGCCAGACAATATACAATGGTGACACACTCCTGTCTGTGGCACAACATGAAATGTTACCCCCATCGATAAAGTACAATTCCACATACTGTTTGCCATGCACATATGTAGGAAGTTGGCTCTGTATGCACTATTTCAAAGTAAGGAATAGTATGCACAGAGTCCAAGGGTTCCCCTTAGAGGTAAGATAGTGGCAAAAAGAGATAATACTAATGCTCTATTTTGTGGTAGTGTGGTCGAGCAGTAGGCTTATCAAAGGAGTAGTGTTAAGCATTTGTTGTACATACACACAGGCAATAAATGAGGAACACACACTCAGAAACAATTCCAGGCCAATAGGTTTTTGTTATAGAAAAATATCTTTTCTTAGTTTATTTTAAGAACCACAGGTTCAGATTCTACATGTAATATCTCATTTGAAAGGTATTGCAGGTAAGTACTTTAGGAACTTTGAATAATCACAATAGCATATATACTTTTTACATAAAACACATTTAGCTGTTTTAAAAGTGGACACAGTGCAATTTTCACAGTTCCTGGGGGAGGTAAAGTATTGTTAGGTTTTGCAGGTAAGTAAACCACCTACGGGGTTAAGATTGGGGTCCAAGGTAGCCCATCGTTGGGGGTTCAGGGCAACCCCAAAGTTATCACACCAGCAGCTCAGGGCCGGTTAGGTGCAGAGTTCAAAGCGGTGCCCAAAACGCATAGGCTTCAATGGAGAGAAGGGGGTTCCCCGGTTCCAGCCTGCCAGCAGGTAAGTACCCGCGTCTTCGGAGGGCAGACCAGGGGGGTTTTGTAGGGCACCGGGGGGGGGACACAAGTTCACACAAAAAGTACACCCTCAGCGGCACTGGGGCGGCCGGGTGCAGTGTAGAAACAAGCGTCGGGTTTCCAATGTAAATCAATGGGAGACCAAGGGGTCTCTTCAGCGATGCAGGCAGGCAAGGGGGGGGCTCCTCGGGGTAGCCACCACCTGGACAAGGGAGAGGGCCTCCTGGGGGTCTCTCCTGCACTGAAGTTCCGATCCTTCAGGTGCTGGAGGCTGCGGGTGCAGGGTCTTTTCCAGCTGTCGGGATTTTAGAGTCAGGCAGTCGCGGTCAGGGGGAGCCTGGGGATTCCCTCTGCAGGCGTCGCTGTGGGGGCTCAGGGGTGACAACTTTGGTTACTCACAGTCTCGGAGTCGCCGGAGGGTCCTCCCTGAGGTGTTGGTTCTCCACCAGTCGAGTCGGGGTCGCCGGGTGCAGTGTTGCAAGTCTCACGCTTCTTGCGGGGATTGCAGGGGTCTTTAAATCTGCTCCTCTGAAACAAAGTTGCAGTCTTTGTTGAACAGGGCCGCTGTTCTCGGGAGTTTCTTGGTCTCTTGGAGGCAGGGCAGTCCTCTGAGGATTCAGAGGTCGCTGTCCTGGAGAAAGCGTCGCTGGAGCAGGTTTCTTTAGAAGGCAGGAGACAGGCCGGTAGGACTGGGGCCAAAGCAGTTGGTGTCTTCTTTCTTCTTCTGCAGGGGTTTTCAGCTCAGCAGTCTTCTTCTTCGGTAAGTTGCAGGAATCTAAATTCTTAGGTTCAGGGGAGCCCTTAAATACTAAATTTAAGGGCGTGTTTAGGTCTGGGGGGTTAGTAGCCAATGGCTACTAGCCCTGAGGGTGGGTACACCCTCTTTGTGCCTCCTCCCAAGGGGAGGGGGTCACATTCCTATCCCTATTGGGGGAATCCTCGATCTGCAAGATGGAGGATTTCTAAAAGTTAGAGTCACTTCAGCTCAGGACACCTTAGGGGCTGTCCTGACTGGCCAGTGACTCCTCCTTGTTATTCTCATTATCTCCTCCAGCCTTGCCGCCAAAAGTGGGGCCGTGGCCGGAGGGGGCGGGCAACTCCACTAGCTGGAGTGCCCTGCGGTGCTGGAACAAAGGGGGTAAGCCTTTGAGGCTCACCGCCAGGTGTTACAGCTCCTGCCTGGGGGAGGTGATAGCATCTCCACCCAGTGTAGGCTTTGTTACAGGCCACAGAGTGACAAAGGCACTCTCCCCATGTGGCCAGCAACATGTCTCGAGTGTGGCAGGCTGCTAGAACCAGTCAGCCTACACAGGTAGTTGGTTAAGGTTTCAGGGGGCACCTCTAAGGTGCCCTCTGGGGTGTATTTTGCAATAAAATGTACACTGGCATCAGTGTGCATTTATTGTGCTGAGAAGTTTGATACCAAACTTCCCAGTTTTCAGTGTAGCCATTATGGTGCTGTGGAGTTCGTGTTTGACAGACTCCCAGACCATATACTCTTATGGCTACCCTGCACTTACAATGTCTAAGGTTTTGCTTAGACACTGTAGGGGCACAGTGCTCATGCACTGGTGCCCTCACCTATGGTATAGTGCACCCTGCCTTAGGGCTGTAAGGCCTGCTAGAGGGGTGACTTATCTATACTGCATAGGCAGTGTGAGGTTGGCATGGCACCCTGAGGGGAGTGCCATGTCGACTTACTCGTTTTGTTCTCACCAGCACACACAAGCTGGCAAGCAGTGTGTCTGTGCTGAATGAGGGGTCCCCAGGGTGGCATAAGCTATGCTGCAGCCCTTAGAGACCTTCCTGGCATCAGGGCCATTGGTACCAGGGGTACCAGTTACAAGGGACTTACCTGGATGCCAGGGTGTGCCAATTGTGTAAAACAAAAGTACAGGTTAGGGAAAGAACACTGGTGCTGGGGCCTGGTTAGCAGGCCTCAGCACACTTTCAATTCAGAACATAGCATCAGCAAAGGCAAAAAGTCAGGGGGTAACCATGCCAAGGAGGCATTTCCTTACAACATATATTTGAGGAAATACAGACATCATCCCATCAACATAGGTAGAACATGCATGAAACTGCAGCTTTCTAATCTTTCCTAAATAGAAAGGAACACTTGCTGACAAGTAAACACATGGAATGTTGGCAACAGTGAAAACACATCATTCATGTCAATAGACATTCCCCACTTACCAAGGGAAAGTAGTTTGCTACATCTGCAAACATTCAGCCATGGTAGCTATGTCACATGTATGATGGACACCTACACATCACAGATTGCAGTGAGGCACCAGCACCCATCATACACCACAGAAAACTAGCTTCTGGATCTCAGATGTCTACATAAACAGATATCCAGACACATGCAGAGTACAGTGATCCATAACCTACTTACCTTTGGCCTGTAACATTTAGGAGTAGTGATCTTTTGGACAGATATTATACTCACTACTACAACAACAAACAGTATATGAATGATCACTGTACCCAGCCATTTGTCGTCTCTGCAGAGCAAGTGGTTTAAGGATTCCTGCCAGTTTTGTCCTAGGTCCCAGGTCCAAAAGGCAAGGCATACCACTTTGATACACATGACATGTCAACAGAGGCAATCTCTTACCCACTGTGTGACACATGGCTCATCCCTCATTGTCAGGGGTCGGGGAGCAGTAAGCACCTCACTCAATCACCTGGCAACGGGCCAGGCAGGAATTTGTTATGTTCTCACCCCCTTGTAGCTGCTGTGCTGCCCTCAAATGCCTCTCAAGCTCTGGGTAGGCCACCACCAGAATGCGGGCAGTTAGGGGGGAGTCATGATCCAACAGGCACCACGCCCACATTGGCAGGACAGCCCCAGCTGGGCCTCTACGATCTTCCAGACCCAGCGTCTCAGTTTCTCCCATCTCTTGCAACAATGGGTGCTCTGCCAGCTATGGACCCTCGGGGTCCGTACCATCTTGGCGATGGCTCTCCAAACCCCTTTCTTCTGATGGGCATAGACCTGTATGAATGCAATAGACAAGACAAGAAATCATGTTCATAAGTCTCATCCAAAATGGCTGAGTCACATACATGTCAGTATACCAAGCTAAGAACATGCTGTTTTGCCCATACTGTCTATGTGTGGCACATACTAGCCATTGAGTACAGTGACATGACTACAACACTTCCCAATCTGCAGACCAACCCAGCACAGGCCCTGCAGTGGCTAGGTAGCTCAAAAGACATCTTGTGAGACACGAGCTAGCAATCTGACTGAGATCTGAGAAACTATGAGGCACATTACACCTCTGTGCCTTCTGAAATGTAGACTCCTTAGGCATGAATGCATCAAAACACTCACACTCTTTGAGAATGATCCTCTGCATATAGTCCCTACGTGCTACTGCTAGGGGACAAACTCTAACATTAAACATGGGTAACAATGAAGGGACTGGCGTGGTGGGTACAGAAAGACTCTAGGCTGTCCATGTGTGGACATGTGCAAATAAAAATGCAGACTCATGCCACTTCAGAGGGTGGGGTTCTGTGTGTTTTATGATCAACACAGAGCACACCTTTGGACATATGTGTCCATATCACATAGCTTGCAATCAGAACTACAGAGGCATGCATTGTCAATTTACTGCAATGTGAGACTACTGAGTCACATATCATGGGTTCCCAGGAAACAACACACTGTTTTCACCTTTGAAATGTCAGGGATGCAGTGAGCCTGTAAAAGACATATGTGACCTGTATGAAGGTGACAACAGGGCTGTGGAATTAAAGGACCTGTCAGGGGTCAGAAACACACATTGACAATGATTCCAAGTGCACATTTGTCACAGAACTTTAACTCTCCCCTAAAAACAATTACATTGTTATCAGAGGAAAGAGCCTCAATAAGCTGAATATAAGCACAGAGGCAAGATTTGGCCTCATAAAGAGATCAGCTGGGATACAGAGAGTGGGCACAATGCCACAGTTGCATACCAAAAGTGATCCTACACCAGCCTAGACTTGGACCCTTATTGTGACATACATTTGGCAGGCGCTAATATCTGCAGGCTGAGCAAACAGAAGCTACATTAAACTCCATTCCCATCACTTCCATGCATGACAGCACATCAGGTAGCCAACAGCAATTTGGCATGTGATGTGTGTTTGATGATCTGAAGGGCAGAGTGAGTCAAGATATGCCTTCCAAACAACAGTTTTGCAAGGGTAGATGTGGTTTGAAATCTCTGTGGCAACATACACATGCCTCACTTTACACACAACTGACACATACAACAGACATAAATAGCTTATGTTGTCAAGCAAATACATGTGGTCTCACATTGACAACATCCATGAGGTAAGAGATGTCTGGGGATGGCAGTAATGTCACCTCACCTAGTTATGTGCATCCAACACAAGATGGATCAGGGAACACTCAATATACACACACCACAATGTTTTAGAACACTACATCTAGCACTGAACACAAATAGCTGCAGATTGACACATGGGCACACTCTATCCTTTGTGGAGGGAATATATGGTGAAGTACAGAGAATATATGTACACATGAGGTACTGATCTGCTCCTCTGGCACACCCCAGAGCTGTCCATACAGGGGTAGGACCTCAGACACCAGCTTCTCCAACTCCTCTGGAGAGAAGTCAGGGGCCCTATCACCTGCTGGATGTCACACGATTGCTCCCAGAGGCGGTACACAGCAGCTCAGGTAGTGGAGATCTTGCTGGCACCAGTGCCAGGAGTCAAGTGAGGGATTTTGCAGAACGTGGTGGTCACGTCCACCACGTACGTGGCCATCACCACTGGCAGACACAGCCGTTGGCCTGCGACTGGGAACAATGCCAGTCTATGGCTGTGTCCACCGCGGTTGCAACCGCCTACCACCATGACAACTTCCGCTTGCAGTTTTGGGCGGTCTGTAATGTCCAGTGGAGTAGGTCAGGCATCTGCCATGTTAGAGGCCTGAAATGCGTTATATGGCTCCAAAAAATGCACCACACCTCCAAAAATGTTGTTTTTTTTGCTGCAAAAAGTGCATGTCTTGTACTGTCATGGAGGTCCCACTACTCAAACATCATTGTAGGACATTCCTAGGCACATATGATAATTTACATTGGGGCACACACCCCTATCCCCCCAACAAAGGTCATCTTAAAACTTGGGGCATCAAGTCACAGCCCGAGTCACATTTATAATGCACACATTTGAGATGACCAGATACATGATGTGTACATGTGTGGAAAAGCAAGGGGGTAACATGTGACTTCTATGTGATTATCAGTTGTGATGTGTACTGTGTATCATGGACACTCCTTAAGACATGCCTTGTCACATTGTAACATCGACATGCATCCTGTATGTTGCAAGGGACACACTTTTTTTCATACCTAGGTACCCAGGGAGGAGGAGGATCAGACAAGCTCCTGTCTATCGTCCACTGCCAGACCTTCAGACCATGGAAGAATGCCATATCATCCAGATCTACCTTCTGAATCAGCAAACATTTGTGGACCTATGTCATCAGTTTGAGCGAGATCTGATGCCTGCTTTTCGTCAACCAATTAGCATACCACCCATTGCACAATTTATGGCAGTTTTGCACTTCCTGGCCACAGGGTCCTTCCAAAATAAAGTGGCCCTATCTGCTGGGATGTCTCAGCCTATGTTCAGTCTAATCTTGTATGTGCTCCCAGCAATGTTGGAACACCAGGACAGCTATATCCGGTTTCCTCAATGTGAGGATTTTGCCCATGTGAAAACTGACTTCTATGGTTTGGCACACATCCCACATGTGTTGGGAGCCACTGATGACACACCTGTTGCCGTGGACCTCCCCCACATGGCAATGAACAAGTGTACCACAATAGAAAGGGCTTCCATTCCATCAATGTTCAAGTTGTTTGTTTGGGGTAACTCTACATTTCACAGGTCTGTGCACGTTTTCCGGGTTCACTCCATGATGCCTTCATTATGCAGAACAGTGCAGTCCCCCAGCTTATGTCACGATTGTACCCAGAGAGGGTCTGGCTGGTTGGTAAGTCACATATGTCCTGTTTGTGACTGTGTCTGCTGCAACAGTTTGGATGAGAGGGACTCCTAGTTGCACAAATGTCCCATTCCATAACAGGGGACTCTGCATATCCAAACCATCCATGGTTGTTGATGCAGGTGACGAATCCAACTACGCCAGGAGAAGTCCGCTTTAATGATGCCCATGGAGGAACACAGCATGTCGTGGAATGAGCTTTTGGGCTCCTGAAGGCCGGATATAGATGCCTGGACAAGACAGGAGGAGCCCTCCTCTACTGATGTAAACAAAGAGTGTAATATCATTGTGAACTGAAGCATGTTCAGCAACGTAGCCCAGTGGAGGAATATCCCACACATCCCAGATGAGGGGGAGCTAGCAGTGCCACTGGGTGAAAATCCTGAAATGCCAAGTGAGGATGACACTGATAAAGAGGAAGGTGAAGCCTTGTGGGCAGAGCTCATCAATCACCACTTTCCCTGAGTGTAAGTATGTAATGTGATGTAATTACTGTGACTGTATGAGGAACTGTAGTTGTCAGAATTTATGGAGTAGGTTCTTTTTCCAAGGGATAGGGGATCTCATGCTTTGCAGTATCCAGCCAAAAGTTGCTTGCTAAGTCAGACTTGAACATTTCACTATCTTGATTATCTGCTGGGTTTGTGTTAGTCTCATTGCAATGTAAGTGTATCTACTGATGTTTAATATGCGGTTTCGATCATAGGTATACACTTTCCAACCTAAAGTCCTTGTATTGTTTTTATCCAGGTACCTTCACCATGACATCCTCATGTGGGCATTTCAGGGTTGTGACATTGGCAGGTATCTGACACTGTTCTGACATGAGAAGTGGGCATGGATTGATCCAGCTAATGTTGGTTACAGATTTAGGGTGTATGAGTCCTGTGCCAAAGCAGCTTGGACAGTGAGTAGGTGGAAGTCTGAAGTGCACAATACACTGGTTTAATGTGGTGTGTTGGGCCAATTGTCTCAAGTGTGTGATCAAATGTCTTTGAGATACGTTGTCATCAATTGCAACCATGCATTTTCCCTTGTGTCGACAATGATCTTGTATGACCTGCTTGTAGCTGTAGTTGTGTTTGCTCTTTGCAGGCCACAGTGCCTGTGCCACAACACTGACATAGATTTGTGCCATACCACAGGATGCTTGGTAATTGTTATAGAATGGACCCATGATCAGAGACTATTGTACTGCCATCTGTCTGTGCCAGGGTTTATGTTATGTTGGCAGACCTGGCTTTAGTATGTGACACGGCTCAAGCTGGTGACAACATCCACTTATCTGTATGCCTATTCTACAGGATAAGGTCTGAAAAATCCCTTACTTCTGTGGTCTGGGGGACTGTATCTTATTATATCTACACTGACTCATCATGGTGCAACTATTCTTGGCTATGATAGTTCAGACATTTTGACAGCCTGTGTGCTGCTCAGTGCAATTAAAATGTTTGGTGTGACCAGACACTTTATCAGTGTGTTGCTACTTGTGACATATCCCTCCTTCCATTACCATCTTGTGTCTTCCTTATGTGCATCACATGGGCTTACATCTCAACATTTCAAAATGTGGAACAGAAGCAAGCAGGCAATGATTTTCAGATTAGTGAGTTTATTGACATAAGTGCAGAAAATAATATTGAGATGCAACATAAAAGTGGTGGATATTATCATTGTAGTAGAAGCTGCAACATTTGAAGTCCAAAGTCCAGTGTTCTACTACTATAGAAAATGGAAGATGGTTGAAGAACAGTCAACAGAGCGAATATGTGGCACACAAAGGAGCTCCTTCAGGAAGGGGTCACTTGCTGGCAGTGGTTGTTGTCCTGCCATCCAATGCTCCTGTATTCTTGGGTGGATGTCCATGCTTGTAGGGGGGTTCTGCTGCTACAGAGGCAGGGGTGTCTGGCGCGGATCCTTCCCCTCACAGGGCCTCCTTTCCAATGGTTGCCACAGATGTAGAAGGGCCTGATGTTATTTGGCTAAAGGTAGAGTTGTGGTGTGGCTCACGGTCCATGACCAGGTTACTGCTTATCTCCCTGAACACCATTCACAAGAAGGCCAGGATGGTGTTGGTGGCCTCCCACTTCTCTAGTGACAATGGAAGTCCCTCTGCAGCTGCTTGATTTCCCTGAGTTCAAGTACCTGGCCCATCACGCCTTGGGATTTTTGATAGGCTGCCAAGACTTGGCTGATGGTGTACTGGCCTGGGCCATCACCAGAGGCCTCATGCTGTTGGCCCACAACATTCAACATTCCTCCTATGCACCCTAGCCCCACGTGCCTGTGCCCTTGCTACAGATTGCCCCCTACTACTGGTTCCATGACCCTCATCATTGGAGGTGTGTTGCTGTGACTCAGGATCCTGGACTGAGGGGCATGAGATGGTTGTCACTGTCTTAGGGACACAGGTTGGGGGGCGAATAGCTGTCTGCGATGCTGATGCAACCTAGCTGGGAGGAATTAATATATTCACAGTGAGGCTCACTAGTGTCGTCTGACCAGGTTGTCCTGGTGGGCCAGACCCATCCTCAATGTCCAGACATCTAAGAGTGTTGTCCTCACTGAGGGCTTTATCCCTGTGGGTAGTGGCAGTCTCTTCACTGGGCTCGGTGTTCCCAGTGGCAGCTCGACCTGTTGATTTGAGAGATACAATGTTACAGGTTCTATTGCGACATATACCTCCAATAGCTAACAATGACATTTAGCAAATTCAGCAATGGTTTCCTCCCAGGTGAGTACATTTCAATGATGATTTGGTACACAGGAGTATTTTGGGGAAGAACACTGTTTTGGTGTTTGGGGTTGGGGGAACAGTGTCTGCTGTGAGTTGCAGTCCTGTCACTCTCACTGCTCCCCCATACCTGACAGATGCCAACTCCCCCAGCGAGTGCACATCATATGACATTCTAAAGTACTGTGGACTTCAGAGTAGAAGATACTGTTCTGGTGTTTGTAGTGACAGTAGCAATGCCTCCTGGCCTTAGCAGTCCAGTCAGTGCCTGTACTACACACACACTATACAGATGTCATCCTCTCAGGTGGGTACACTTGAATAGGGAGTTCAGAGGCAAGGGTCATTTGATCAGCGGAAACAGTGGTGGTTGAGTAGAGTGACAGTAGCAATGCCTCCTCACTTTATCAGTCCTGTCAGTGCCGATACTACACACACACACACTATACATATGTCATCCTCTCGGGTGGGTACACCTCAATGGGGAGTTCAGGGACAAGGGTAATTTGGTCAGAGGGCACTGTAGTGGAGTGACAGTAGCAGTGTATCCTGGCATTAGCAGTCCTGTGAGTGCCTGTACTACACACACACTATACAGATTTCATACTCCCGGGTGGATACACCTCAATGGGGAGTTCAGGGACAAGGGTCATTTGGTCAGAGGACACTGTAGTGGAGTGACAGTAGCAGTGTCTCCTGGCCTTAGCAGTCCTGTGAGTGCCTGTACTATACACACACACTATACAGATGTCATCCTCTCGGGTGAGTACACTTCAATAGGGAGTTGACAAACAGGGTAATTTTGAATCGGATACACAGTTCTGGCTTTTGGAATTGTGGGACAGTGCCTGCTGGGACCTGCAGTGCTGCCAATCCCTGTACTACACACACTATACAGAGATGTTGTTCCCCCAGGTGACTCTACTTTACATATGAGATGCCAGACAGGGATCTATGGACAGGTGGACACTGGGCTGGTGAGTAGGATGACAGAGAAGGTGGCAAAAGGTGAGCAGTGAGCATGCATGACAATACATTTTGTTGAGCTATTTTTTGTGTTGTGGCTTACAAGACCTTCCTCCTGAGGTCATTCCACCTCTTTCTGATGTCTTTCGTGTGCGGGGTGGAGCCTATAGAATTCATTATGGCGACTATCCTTTGCCACATTTCCATTTTCCTCAAAATAGTAGTGTTTTGAACCTGGGCTCCAATCAATTGTGGCTCTACTCTTATGATGTCATCCACCATGACTCTTAACTCTTCATCTGTGAAATGGGGATTTCACGGGTGACATGGAGTTGTTAAATGAAAAGGAGGAAATTAACAGGTGACACAAAGTTTATGGAATTAGGTAGAGCAAATGGACGTGATTGGAAATGAAAGTGTGTTGAGGGTGTGGGATATGTGCTTAGTGAAAGTTTGAGTGGTGCCTATTCTATAGTTTAAAAGTTTTTGGATGCACTCTAGCTTCTGTGTTTGGGATTGAAGGAGCAGAGGATTGTGGTCTGTGAAGGGGTGTGTTTAATAGTGTGCTTTGCAGGTGCATTGAGTGTGGCAATGTGTGTTGTTTTCAAATCCATCCAATGTGGTGTTATGTATTACTTTGGTGACTGTGAACCGCCATGGTTCAGACAACCATTGTCAGACTGCCATGGCTGGCCGCCACTGCGACTTTTGACTTGTAGTAAGTTCAGTGGTTGGTCAGCGGGCGGTTGGTACTGGTGGTCGGACCGCCTATTTCCCACCCTCCATGGAACTGGCGGTCTGGATTTTTTGGCTGGCTTTTGGTGGTCCTGCCTGAGTAACTCATAATACAGTGTTCTGTATGACTGTCAATGTGGAGGTCTGTTGGTGACCACTACTATGGTGGTCTGGGGGTCGGACCGCCAGACTCATAATCAGACCCTAAATGTGCAAGTGCTACCTAATCCCTACAAAAGGTCTGGGTCTTTTCTTTCCAAGCTGACATTCCTTGTGCAATATAGCTCAAGAATGGGTGGTAGTAGGAATGATGCATAAAGCACAATATAACTCCCCTATCAGCCCCTACAGCTGATATAGTATGAATGTACATACTGCTAGAAAAAGCATGATTGCCTCTTTGAAAGCAGCCACACTTTCTAACAGAAAATGGCAGACCCCCTCATAGAGTCAATCTCAATATCCTAATTGTCTTCTCACATGCTAGGGGCAGTACGAAATTTGTCATAGATTGAGTGCCGGTCCCCAACGCTCTGCTCAGAAACCCACAGCACTTCCTTTTAAATGTTGATGTGTCATATGTAGCACATTCTAAGGCTGCCAGTCTTAAACCAACTCACGCCTCTACCCATCCACTATCAAACACTCCTTGCCATTTCTCTAACTCATGTAGGTTTCTGCTTTCTTGTTTCCTATTTTTTCTCTCCCTACTATTTTTCCCTTTGTGTGTTTTCCTTCACGTGCTCAAGGTCAATGTCTGATGACTATAAATAGGTGGCAGTCCCAAAAAATGAGTGATGATGGTCCTCACTGACTCAAATAAGGCACTGGCTAGATGTACCCCTTTTCTTTCCAACAGATCAGTGAAGACCTCCAGTGATTCCTTACAGTGCATGATGTTCAGGGGGCACAGGAATGAGAAATTGTCCAGCTGTTCCATCACCAAGCATGACCCACCCACCTTTCAATCCTCCATTCAAGAAACGTACTAACCGTTTCAAAATACAGAACAACCCATGGACATGCATGTGTCAATGAAAAAGGAACCCATTGGAAGTCCAGGAGATGGAAGTCATTGCAGTAAACTGGAGAGAACAGGAAAACTGATTATATATCTACCTTTGCTAAGAGGGCCATCTACTACCCAGAGATCTAAGCATGGCTAGGGCTTGTTCCAAGGAAGCATGTTTGATTTAACAAAGGGACTGACCAATGACATCAATCATAAAATTTCCCATTGGTGCAAAAATAAAATAGGAATTCATCAGAACTCCACAGTCGCTTTCTTAAGCACAATACTCAATGAAGAGCGAGCAAAGTTATCAAAAGGTTCTGACTGAAAAAGACCTGAAACCGTCCCCAAATTCCTCTTGTTCTTAATTATCCTTCTGGTTATTTCCTTGGTTAACAGAAGAGACACCACCTCGCCTGAAAAAATTCAGATGTGCCACACCAGGAATTAGCAGGAACAAGGGCGGCAAAGTCCTCATGTCTCCCAATGGCTGAGCATCCCTCAACCCCCACTTGCACAAAGGACTGGTGACTCGCAAACTGTTGAGGGGTCCCAGATGTGAGCAACTATTAGTAAGCATCTCATAAGCCAGTAAGTGTGGAACTGTAGCAAGGATGGCTTACTTGTATGGTGCAACCTCTTACACACAGCCACGGCAAGCTGGAAAAGAAAAAAGTGACTGGATCTGTCAGGTATAATGAGGGATGGGCTCATCAAGGACTCTGAGACAGAAACAAAATCCTAAGGGAAGAAAAGAAGACAAACTTAAATATAAAAAGAAATGCAAAGACTAATGGATAATCAGTAGGAAAAGGTGGAGAGCAACAGAAAGATTGAAGTGCCAAAGATGCCAACTAAGAGGAGAAAGTGTATCCTCGTAGGACTAGTGAGAACCCAACACCTGAAGTGACCAGAGCTGAAAAATGAACTGCCGTCTTATTGGCAGAATGGTCCTGAAACAGCACTGTGAAGAAAGTCACAAGAGACAGAGAGAAATAAAAACAGGTATACTGTGAGAAATTTGGTTGTTGGTTGACTGGGTTGTGAACCCTAGTCAAGCAACATCCATAATTCCTTGCAGGGTGAACCACAAAAAGTCACTTAATTACCCTGTGCTTAATCCTGGGTACCTTGGCTCACAAAGTAGTCAGACTTCACTTTGAGGCAATGTGTAAAGTATTTACAGCACACAAACAGTCATAAAATGAAAATACAACACAATACAAATTCCAAACCAATTGAGAATAATAGAGTACATTTTAATAAATTATTTGACACTAAAGTGACAAAAATCCAATCAGTAGAACCCAAGGTATGAATTTTTAAAGTTTAAGGTACAAAATAGCACTTTAAAGCAAAAAGTGCCAACTGTGGAAATTTGGTCATACTAGACCAGGGCAAAGTCAAAATTTAAGGCTGACCGTGAGGAAAGTGGTTCGGATACACAAAGAAGATTGGTTCTGGTCAGCACTTACCTTTGGGCTTAAAAAGGTTTGAAGAAAAAGTCTATGAGAAGATAGAAGCTCAGTGGGGTGAGGCTGGAGGAGCGTCAGAGGAGAGAGTGTCATCATCAGAGAGCCATGAAGCGAAGTTGCAGTGAATATTCTTCCCTTCACACTTAGTCATCAAGACGGAAGTTGAAAATCTCCAACGGAATCAAATAGAAGGCTGCAGCCAAAGACGTTCCATAAGGTCTGCTACTCCTTTTGCGAAGGACCGAAGAAATTAATTTGCTGCAGCAGACAAGAATGTAGTGAGAGAAGCTACAAAGTCAATCCAACCAGTGATACACCTCGGGCAGACAGGCAGGCAGGTTGGTCCCTGTCTCCTCCTGGCTCTCATAGCAAGAATTGGCCAAGTCCTCAGTTTTGGCAGTTGCCCATCTGGGCATCTTTAGCACGACAACCAAGGGTCCGGAAGTGGATGTAAACCTCTTGGGGGTTCAGGCACCTTGAAAATGGGAGACATTTCTAGAAAGGTTCTTTGAATATCCAGGAATTTCCTGGCTCCCCAACCCTGGATCCTAGATAGCTGCACTGAAATACCGGGTCATTAAGCCTAGTGTGTGGTGGCAGGGCACAGTCTTTTCGGGTGCAAATGGAGCTCTGCTCCACACCACGCCCCGCCCCATCCTGTGAACTAATCCCACTATTGTGTGACTGGGGTGAATTCACAAAGTCTCAACTTTCAGTTACACCTAGTCATATAACCTAAGGCAGGCTGCAGGCACAGAGGGCTAAGGGCAGGAAAATACCACCTTTCTAAAAATGGTATTTTCAAACATGTAATGGAAGATTCAAATGTACCATTACAGAGGGTTTATCATTACAAGTTCATGGACACCAAACATGCCACAACTACCTCCTCTCATTTAGGAATTACAGCTCATTAAGTTTATTAAATGTAATTTGGAATCCCAAATGTTATCCTACGGGAGGAGTAGGCCTCACAGTAGTGAAAAACAAATTTGTGAATTTTTCAATGCTAGGGCATGTAAAACTTAAAAGTACATGACTTACCTTTTATTTTTAAGCACCCTGTCCTATGGGCTACCTATGGCTGACCTTAGGGGTGCCTTTATGTAATAAAAGGGCTGTTTAAGACTTGGCAAGGGGTTTTAAATGATAAGTCAATATGGCAATGGGACTCTGCATTCAACTGCAATGGCAAGCCTGGGACATGTTTTGAAGTGTTATTTAAATGAGTGGCACAATACGCGCTGCAGGCCCACTGGTAGCATTTAATTTACAGGCCCTGGGTATGTGATATACCACTCTACAAGGGAATTACAATTAAATTAAATATGCTAATCACGTATATGTCAATCAAACCATGTTCAGGGGAGTGAGCACAAGCACTTTAGCACTGGTCAGCAGTGGTAAAGTACACAGAGTCCTAAGGCCAACAGAAGCAAAAACTCCAGAAAAATGGAGGCAAGCAGGCAAAATGTTTGGGGGAAGACCACACTAAGGCTGACAGGTCTAACAGATACTGATCTGAAGATTGGTGGTGTCCACCTACTCACAGTTGTAGACAAATGTCACACCACAGTTCAGTATGTCATTGGCCAGGGCCGATGGGTGATCATTACAGGGAGAGAGATGGAAACGAAATGGCACAGAACCATACAATTGAATAAAGAAGGGAAAGGGTCTCTTGAAAAATGCATTCTTTTCTGTTTCACTGCGAAAGTCATTATCCCTCATAAAATGTAATAAAAGAAACTTCATCAGCCCTCTCTGACATATCGGATTACTGTTGTGTTGACTCCCACCATAACGGATACAGATAATTTCTAAGGTGCAAATTAAGAAAATCCAAAAGATGGGGGTGATGAAACATTTAGGAGGTGGGTGCATGTGAAGGTGAACCAAGTGGTTGCCTGGTTTTCAACCCATTAATTTAAAGGTATTCACAGGGTCTGCTCTCGACTATCTAGAGCCCAATCCTTACTCCACCCCTGCTTCTGGCAGAAGCCATTTTTCACAGGCTCATATGCCCCAGATGCCAGAATCTATAAAGTTATCTTACAAGAGGACAAACAAATATCAATAATCTCAGCACCAGCTTTTGTACATGTCATTAACGTCCACCTTAAAATGTGGATGACTCAAGTGAACTAGTGCCTCAGGTTCATCATCTCAAAATGGGCACTCTGTGGATTGGCGAAATCATATTGAAATTAGAACACCCAGCTTCTGCATGCCATACTTTTAAAACAGGAGCACATGATGCAATGAATTGACTGATGTATTTCTGCAAATTGTTCCTTTTTCGTTTTAGAAGTCTTAGGACTAACAGTGCTCTCTAATCTGTGTGACTATTGGAAAGGCTATGCTGAATACCACCCTCCTTAAGATCAGGCTGCTGCTGGCACAGAGCTGCATACAACTTAATAGTGAATAGTGCCATACCGGGGAGCTTGCCTAATTAATGCTGACACGCAGGTGAGGAACAGATTATGCTGAACGACATCCTCATACATTCAGGCTGTGCTGGAGCACTGATGAGTTCAGGCTTTGTGTAATAAAACACCCCCAAGTGCAGACTGCTGCTACTGCAATTGTATGGCCATAAGGGTAGGCTGTGCTTAATGCTGCCATTGTTCAGATTAGGGTTGTTTCCAGGCCCAGGTATGAAGGCCAAGCTGTGCTGAAAGGTGATACCATTAGGACCAGGGCAGGTGGTGGCACAGAGGAGAGCCTCAGACTGTGCTGAATTACACCACAATGCTCCTGATGGGGCTCTGCTTGTTGGCACTTTTCCCAGGGTCAGAACTGCTGCCAGCACAGAGGCAAAGGCTGATATGCCTAGAATAAAGCCATTCCCAATATCAGTCTGCTCATGACCAGCACAATAATTAAAATCATGGATGTTGCTGACACACAGGTGAGGTAGCAACATGTGGAATGATGCATTTTGCAATATCAGGCTTCAACTAATACAAATGTGAGGCCTGGCTGCTGATACAATGCCCGCCCTAAGATCAGTCTGCTTGTGGCACAGAGGTAAAAGTGGGCTGTGCTAGAAGGTGTTCTTAGAAACAAAGCTGCTATTGACACACATGTGAGGGTCAGGTGGTGATGAATTACACTAACCAAACCTAGGCTTCTGATGCTGAGCCATTTTAAAGCATGAGCAAAGTGTGTAATTACCCAGAACCCCACTTTAAAGGATCCATATGCAAAGTGATGAACTTGTGCAACAAAATGATTTATTTCTTAATTTGACAGCTGGGCCTGTCAGTCTGCAAAGTTTACCTCTTGTGCTCTCCAGCAGTTGACAGCAATAAAACAAAAAATAATCTTTGCTTCTCTCTTGGTCTCCTTACTTCCCTAAAGAACTTCTCCCTGACCCCCCCCCCCTAACCCCACCATCTTCCTTCTCTCTTCCTATCTCCACATCTCTGTTTACCTACCCTCTCAACTCACTCCCATAAATGCCATGCCTCTCGCTATCAAAACAAACTTCTATAATACACCCCCTACCTATCTCTTCTGTCACCTCCTTCTACCTCCACCATCTTTCTATACCTCAGCTCTCTTTCTCTCTCTACCACACAGTTATCATTATACCTCACTGCTCTGTTTCCATTTCACTTCTCTATATGTTTTCTTCATCTACTTTACCTCTCTCAGACTCGTCTCTCTGTACCTCACCTCTCTACTGCTGCTCGATCTCTCTATAACCCACTTCTCTCAACCCTTTCTCTGTGTTACCACGCCGCAGCTCACCTATTCCTCTATCTCTATATCTATATATTCAAATCTCTCTCTTTCTAACCTATCATTTTAACTCACAATTTATTACTTTGAGTCTCCAACTACTCCCTCTCCTTCTACCTATAGCCTCTACCCCCCTTCCCATACTAGCATATTCCTTTCTTTCTACCTTTATTTCTTTATCTCTATCTATTTTCCTATAACTGCCTTTTCTCTCACTTTTTACTTTGTGCAAGTTTGTCTCTAGTTCCTCTCACCCTCTTTTATTCACCTCTTTCTCCACCTAACTTCTCTGTGTCTACTTCTCTGTTTAGCTCCCACCTCTATCTGCATCATCCTCTCTCTCATGTCTCTCTCCTCCTCTTTTTCTGTTTGAACACACTCTTTGCTTTACTCCTCTCTCCAGCTCTTTCTCCTTATATAGTTCTCAACCTATTCTCTCTATCTCCATCTCTGTCTACCTCACAACTCTTTCTTTGCCTTTGTATAACTTCATCTCTCTTTTGGTAGCTTACCTGTCTTTATTTCATTTGTTTTAACTGTGTACCTCATCTGTCTTTCTACCCTCCGCCCATCTCTCTCTGCCTTTCTCTCTGACTTAATATACTTGACATGTCTTTAAACACCTTTTTCAGTTTTCCCCTCTATCTCTTTTAACCACTGTCTCTACCTTGCTTCTCTCTATATGTTTCTCATTACCTCACCTCCCTTCCCCTTTATCTCTACCTCTCTCTAACACACCTCACCTTTTAACTTATGTTACATTAAAACACAAATGCAAAAATAAAAAGCAACAAAGTAAATGAACAAGGTGTAATTGTCAGTTCGACTGACTAGAGCTCTTGCTCGAAAATGGTCTGTAGGGATATGTGATGTTTATAATATGTGACATTTATAACAGTTTTCTCTCAATACAAGTCTATAAAATGGTTCACTGACAAAATATCAAAACCCTAAATATCGTGATACAAAAATATTGTTACAAATATCGAGCACATAAATATTGTTTTCCTATACATAAAAATGAAATGACAAGACTATCGAAGAAAATATTGTTTTACACTAATATCAGAAAATATATACAAAAATATAATTCTTTTAACATATATGTATAGTTAAAAATAGTAAACATTAAACATATTGATATGTAACAGTAGTATAATGTAAATTAAATATATTTAAATAATATAAAAATATATATAACTATATACTTATTTAAACAAACACACACATATATGTATGTGTATGTGTTTATTTGCTCATGTATAATGAAAAACAATACAAATATAATTTGAATTCATATCATAATTTACTATTTTTAAAAAAATTTAATAGCAGTATTTACAAGTATATATATATATATATATCTCTACACACACACAATAAATTAAAAGCGTAACAAATAAACTAGAACATGTTTTAAAATATACCAATTTAAGAACAAATAAAAAAGTAAACAACATAAAAAATACCTTTTCCTAAAAATATGTTATATATTAGAAACATTACTAATTAAAAATTATGATTTAAAATACAGAGAAACATAATAATAATATAATTTTAAACAATATAAACAAAACTATATATTTCTAGAAATAATACATATATTATTCCCACTCCAGTCTGTGCAACAGTAGAGAAAGTGTTGGACTTAGGAGGGGTAAAATTTACTATTTTCACTCCGGTTGGTGCAACAGTAGAGAAAATGTTGGACTCAGAAGGGGGAAAATTTACTATTCCCACTCCAGTTGGTACAACCATAGGGAAAGAGATGGAGTCAAGAGGGCTAAAAATTACTATTCCCACTCCAGTGTGTACAACAGTAGGGAAAGCAGTGGACTCAGGAGGGGTAAAACTTACTATTCCCCCTCCAGTCAGTGCAACAGTGGGGAAAGCATTGGACTCAGGGGGGTAAAATTTACTATACCCACTCTGGTCTGTGCAACAGTAGAGAGAGTGCTTCAATTCAAATACATACCTTATTTCAATATAAGTATCAATTTAATAATATTATAAAACTATTAACATAAATGTATACATTAAAAAACAATTAAAATAATTATATATTTTTTAAATAATTAATATAAGAAAAGATTATTTCAAAATTATTTCATCAACTTCCCACACTACAGTTACACATTTAGCATATAACTAAATTAAAAAATAATAATAATTACGCAATTTACATATTAATTAACAACTAATTAATAATAAATAAATTATTTACACTTGATCAATTATTATATAATTAACTTCCCACCCTATACCTCCACAAACACATTATCCCACACATAAAATGTAACTTAGAATATTATAATAATTACACTATTTAAATAATTAATTAACAATTATGAAAAAATACATAATTTACATAAAAAATTACCAATTAATTAATAAATAATTTAGCAATAATTAATGAATCAATTATTTTATTAACTTCCTACCCAATTCCCCTACAAACCCTACAACCTGCACCTAACAGATAACTTTAAAAAAATGATTTACACAATTTATATATTTAATAATCAAATAATTAATATTAAATTAAAAATATATAAATTATTTATAGTTAATTTACTTCCCACCCAATACCCCTACAAACCTCACAACCTGCTACAACACTATAAATTACTATTTTACAATTAAATTAAACATATATGTAACTTAAAATTACAAACTGCATTTAAAAAAATGAACAATTTTACAAATATAAAACATATACAATTAAAATATTATTTAACCACACGAAGGAACTTAAAAAACAATATTTCCTACCTTAAAAATCAATATGCTTGTCAACAATATTTTTGCACATGATATTTCTGTAACGATATTAAAAACTTGATATTTCTGCAACTTCATATTTTTTTATCAATATTTTGGCTAAATACCCTATAAAACCTAATCATATGGCAGACTTGTGTTTTTTCAGCAAAAACTTGCTCAATGAGCATAGTGCTGGATCTTCTGGAGGAAGCCTGAGACACCCTTGGGGAAGATATAATTCATGAATACAAGACTGGGTTAATTATTCTCTTAAAATTCTGCTTCTGGTTGCCAACAATGAAAACGAGGTACTACTTTGCAGAACTGTGCAAATGTACTACATAGAATACTGTGTTTTCTGGGTCTACTAGAACTATGAAACTTAGCAAATATAATTGAGGCTGAAGGTCATTTAATCAGTATTTGATCATAAAATATATCAGTACACGAAGTGATATGCAGATTTAATAATGTAAAAAGGACAATAACCTTAAATAACATATGAATATATGCTTATGTTTTCACAATTCCCTCCCCTTTTTCCAGAAGGAAACTTTATCAATTCAATAGAAAAGAGCCTCATCTTTTCCTTCTTTTTATCTTCAGTGCCAATTTCCCCATCATCCTCACAAACAGCAAGCATAAATGTAATGGCACTGTGCTCTTGATTTTGGCATAGGCATATGATGATGCACATCATCAATTTAATTAATATATATATATATATATATAAGACAATTATAATTAAAATGATTGCAATAATCAAATCACATATTTTCACTCCCTAGGGTCCAAAGATTCTCTTGACCCACATTAAGATGCTGTTGTGACTTATATCTGTCCCACTCAGTAGCTCACATCGTTTCTGGGCACTCTCCTTAATGTTATCTATTTTCGCCTCTGTGCTAACGAAGTGTTGAGAAGATGGGTGCAACATTCAATAGCTACAATAATGCAAACCCTTCCTTTGGTCGCTAAAGGTTAATTTAGTGCCATTCTATTTTGAATATGTATGTTGGCATGGGTGTCTGGTTGCTCTGTCACTACTCCTAAAGCTATTGCAGTACAATTAGCAATGTCTTCTAAGATCTCTGGAATTCTATTTTTATATGTAAAGCAACAGTCATCCAGTAAATAGGAATTAAGGCAGAACGAAATCTAGTAGCAGTTGAAATAACCCATGCACCCATTCTGCTTTCTAAAGGATGATCAACAAAGTGTTTCATATCAGGAACAATATATATTGACAATCAAGTCCCAATGCAATCTAAGGGAAGCCAAAAGGTAGGGCTTGTGACCCACAAATGACATATAAATTACCTATTTGCTCATGGCACTTATAAAACAACACTCTAAGAGAAAGACCTTTAGGGTCAGATGTACTAAAATCCAATTTTTCATTTCCTAACTAGAGATTTCAAGGCATCCCATTGAATTTGTGTAAATTTGCCAGGTTTGCATTTCCCAAAGAGTGATTTCCTATTTGGGAAACGCAAAACCAAGGTTGGCAATGGGCAAAGGGTCCCCCTTGGTGCACCCCAAAAATATTGGTGCAGATGTAGAGCACACCTATGCCCAAGGGGCATGTGTGTGCTCTATTGCACTTTAAAAAAACATTTGGGGTGCTTTTGTAAATTGCACATGGATAATTGCATTCCCTAAATGCCCAAAACACATTTAGTAAATGCTTTGTACATCAGAATAGGAATCACAAAAAGGTAATCCCTATTTGTGATTTCCTATTGTGGGGATCTCCAGTTGCAATTTCTATGGGGTAGAAATCACAATTTGTGATTTCCTAAAAGCCTTTGTACATTAGAAAAGGCTGTTTTGCATTTCTTAATGGCCGAAATACCAATTCAGCCCCTTAAGTAAAGAGTTTTTTACATCTGGCTCATAATGAGGCAAATTGAAATGCTGGCCTATTCTTAAAGCTTTGCAATCTAACTGTAATACTGTTGACACAAAATGTGTTGCACATTCATGTCTGATCCAGTACCGTACTATAAAACTGAGGGATAAATCTCTGAGTAACCTCTTAACTACTGGTAACTTTACAACCATAGAGGCACTCTTCCATCCATCCTGAAAACATACACATGATGACCAAAATATATTAGAAGTTAGCATACTTTGGCATCTGGACAAAGTCCATCTGAAGGTACACAAAGGAGCACATGGGAGGGTTAGCAGAGAATGTGGCCTTGAAACCCTTTCCAGCAATGTGTCATGAGCAAATGGTGTAGGACTGGCAATAATGTTGGGCTGAAGAAGAAAGGGAGGTTGGATACCAATTGGTTACTGCAGCACATAGCATGCCGTTCCCTACTGACATGGACTGCTCCATGATACAACCTGATGAGGTTAGAGAACAAACCTTCAGAGTCTTTTTTACATTTCTGCTTGATCAAGGACTGTTTTTCACTTTTGGAGGCACATCCTTTTGCATTGGTACTGGAAATAAGTAGCCTGAGTGAAATGTAAATTACACCAGTGTAATACTCATAATTTCAAGAAATTAGGGGACCGCCATTGAGGTGGTGGTCTCCCCACCGGCCCTATTATGAATTTCCCACTGGGCTGACCAAGGTTCCTGCCCATCATCCCAGTGGGAAAGGTGCAGCAGCAATATCACAGGCTCATCATAGAGACACTCAGGCTGCACAAGCACCCTTGAAATGCACACTGTCTGCACAGCAGACAGTGCACATTTTGAGGGTGCTGGGCAGGTGGGCCCCTGCACTGTTCATGTCATGAGCATGGGCAGTGCAAGGGACCCCCTGCGACCCCTGCACTTGCTCTCCACCAGCCTTTTCATGGTAGTTGAACCATGGCCCCGAATCTAGTGTGGGTACCCGGAAGATGAATGTTTTGGTGGTGGCCCTGTTGTCCTAGGACCACCACAGGCTGAGTAATGGGTAAAAATGTGTTGCAAAAGGAATGCCCTGCAAAGCATTATAGGGAGAGTTTCCTGAGTGCAGTAAATATTGCATTGTAGTATTGAACCTCTGTGTAGTCATGTAACCTTATAGTCAGCAACTAGAGGGCATAACCACATGAAAACAAAATGGCTGAGTGCATTGCAATGTAATCATATATTGAGCCCCTAGCGACCATTGTACAGTACATATTTTCAGGCCTTGAAGGCCTGCTCAAATATTACTACAAACAAGGCCCTTAAAACACAAACTACTACCAGCTGTAAAACATAAGTTCCAGCCATGAGAGAGCTTAAAAAGACATTGAATGGTGGGAGTGGTTATGATTTTGCCCCACCAACCTAGTATGGGTACCAAGGAGATGGGTTGGATAGAAAGAGGATGGTGTGCTGCATTTTTTGGTGGTGGCCCCATTGTCATAGGACCACCACAGGCTGAAATATGGGCAAAACTGTGTTGTAAAAGGAATGCCCCGCAAAGCATTATGGGGCAACTTTCCCAAGTGCAGGGAATATTGTAGTATCAGTTCTCCCACTGTGCCAAGTATTTCCCTTGTGTTTTTTTCTAATTAAAAGGCACCAGTTTGTATGTTTTTCAACTGCTAAACTTTTTTTGGAATGGGTTTGCAAATTTAACCAGTGCTCATGTAAAGTCTTCAATCTTCCGGTCAAGTTCACGCTTTATAAATAAATAAATAAAAATGAATCCCCCTCCAGCTTGCAGCCTTTGACGGGTGCAGACACTGCAAAGAGAGAGTGAGATGCCAAAGGCAGAAACAACATTCCGCCGTGGACATTGAAGCCGGAGGCAAAAAAATGTAATGCACCCACATTAAGGTTTATGGCCAGTCGTGCAATAACCCGATGTTACAGGGTCAGTCTCCAAGGCAGGAACAAAACAGCCTCAAGGCGGGACAAACATAAAGCTTTTACCCAACAAATCAAAGGAAGTTTGAAAGGCAAGCCAAGGAACGAATGAAAGCGATGGACGTGTGATGGGTGTGGTACCCACAAAAGTAGATTATGACATGTCGAGAGACAGCTCATACGCACTGCCTAGGCTCAACCTTAAAGTGACTGCTCCATTTAAAAGCAATCACAGACATGGTTGTTGTAGTGGGTCATAATTTGCGACCTACCACCTTAACATTAATGAGGTGAGTTGAAATGTATACCCCACTACAATTTGGTATTTTGTGAACCAGACTATTAGTAAATAAGTTGGTTCACAAAATACCAATGAATGTGGCAAAAGTTGGTGTGCAAATTGCAACTACAGTGCCAATGATGAGAAAATAATTTTACCGGATTCATTGTATGTACAGCTGGCCAAATATTTTCATATGCTTCAACAAAATTTGTGGCAGGAGCTACACACCTTAAATATTGCGAGAGCCCAGCCACAACTGGGTCCGATTGGCTCCATGATTTTAAAGAAATAGGACTTTTTCTGATCCCTAGTATTCTGTATAAAAACTCCAAGTGCAATTCCATTCCACTCTTGATACTACAAAGTAAATAGTTTAGCATAATCAGTGAGTCTTTACGCAAGTGCAGAAGTCAATGCCTGTTTAGTTTTCACAAATGTATTTTCAGCTTCAGTAGACCACTGCAAGAGTTCAATGGTACCTTTTCTTACATAATATTGCAAAGGTTTTTCCATCTTGGTGTAGCCCATGATCCACTGACTACAATACCTAGTAAGACCCACAAAGGTACATACCTGGGATAGAGTTACAGGGTGAGGCAATTTATGAATGGCTTCTACTTCTTCAGATGATAAGTGGTGCTTGCCAGCAGAGGTTTCATGACGAAAGTATCACTATAAGAAAAGGCACAACTGTGATTTCTCCTCTGAAGCTTTATGTCCTGTGGAAAATAAATGGAAATCACAACAGTGCCCATGATGAGAACATTAACGTAAAATGTGTGTGTGTATGTAGATGATCTCCTAGCCAATGCTCCCATCTTCAATATCAAGAAAATCTATGTATGTCACTTTTCATCCCTGTCGACCCAGGAAGAATGCAAAATAGTAGTTTCTGCTTTTAGACATTTGCTATCCCCACACATTGCTTACCATATATCACTGTACATGGCTGAACTAATAAATATTTTACTTGCTAATGTGTTTTGGGAAGCTGGGACAGTTTCTAATTGCAGGAAGCCTTGCATAAGTGAATCTGCATACCTATTAAGCTGTAACAATTATGGGGAATATTTACAAGCCCCTTAGTCCACCTTGCACCGCCCTAACAACATTTTCTTTACGCTAAGGCAGCCTTTCTCCTGTGCCGTATTTACAAAGTGGCACAATGCTTGCATTGCGCCACTTTGTAAACCCTTGCACCACATTATGTCTGAGTCAGCCGTAATGTATGCAAGGTGGCGTTCCCACGCAGGGAGACCCAAACAAATGGTACAGTGAAATTTACAACATGTCACTTTTATATTTTCATATGCTTCAACAAAATTTGTGGCAGGAGCTACACACCTTAAATATTGCGAGAGCCCAGCAACAACTGGGTCCGACTGGGTCCATAATTTTAAAGAAATAGGACTTTTTCTGATCCCTAGGATTCTGTACCAACACTCCAAGTGCAAATCCATTACACTCTTGATACTACAAAGTAAATGGTTTAGCATACATGTCACTGCAACCTTTTTTTGCATCTTTTTTAATGCCTGCTCAAAGCAGGCGTTAAAATGACGCACCCATTTTAATCAATGAGCCTCCTGTGCTTTGGGGCACTGGTGTCAAAGTTTTCGATGCTAGTGCAACAAAGCACAACAATACCGTCAAAACTTTCAACGCTATTGTCGTAACGACCGCCATGATGCACCTTATTGTAAATATGGTGCAACCTTGGCGTTGTTGGGTGAGGCAGGGGAGACGCAAGAAAAGTGGCGCATCTGGACCAATGCAACACTTTCTTGTAAATATGCCCCTATGTTCGTACAGTCCTGTTACGGGGAACAAGATGGCCTATGGCAACGGAGATTTGTTTATTTATACTGTCTGTGCTTTCAGTCTCAGGACTAGTGTGGTGGCTGATATCTAACTTGATGCATCTAAACAAATTTGTAGTTTGGTATTACCTGAGTAAAGATGTCTTTGTAAATACAAAGACGTAAAGTAATATATTTAAGGTATTATATTCAAAGAACAATGTTTAAAATACTAAGGGGGTCATTCCGACCCTGGCGGTCATAGACCGCCAGGGCCGGGGACCGCGGATGCACCGCCAACAGGCTGGCGGTGCATCCAGGCCAATTCTGACCGCGGCGGTAAAGCCGCGGTCAGAAAAGGGAAACCAGCGGTTTCCCGCCGGTTTTCCCCTAGCCTGAAGAATCCTCCATGGCGGCGCTGCAGGCAGCGCCGCCATGGGGATTCCGACCCCCTTCCCGCCAGCCTGGTTCTGGCGGTTTTGACCGCCAGAACCTGGCTGGCAGGAACGGATGTCGTGGGGCCCCTGGGGGCCCCTGCAGTGCCCACACCAATGGCATGGGCACTGCAGGGGCCCCCTAACAGGGCCCCACAAAGATTTTCAGTGTCTGCATAGCAGACACTGAAAATCGCGACGGGTGCAACTGCACCCGTCGCACCCTTTCCACTCCGCCGGCTCTCATCCTCGTGGAAGGGGGTTTCCCGCTGGGCGGGCGGGCGGCCTTCTGGCGGGCGCCCGCCAGCCCAGCGGGAAACTCAGAATGACCGCTGCGGTCTTTTGACCGCGGTACGGTCTTCTGGCGGTTCCCGCTTGGCGGGCGGCTCCCGCCGCCCGCCAAGATTAGAATGACCCCCTATGTCCTAAGCACTAGGTTCAAATTTTTAGGTTTCATAAAGTGTTAGGTTCATAATGCTATGTTCAAAGCGCTTAGTTCAAAGTGCTAGGTTTAAAGGGCTAGGTTCACAACTTGTGGTTCAAAGCGCTAGGTTCAAAGTGCTAGGTTTAAAGTGCTAGGTACAAAGTATAAAGTTCAAAGCGCTAGGTTCTGCATTCTAAGGATCCTAAGCATGGACGTCATTTAGAGGTCACCAGGGGTTGCAGCTGTGACCCCTGATGTACTCTTTGCTGCCCCTGGCACTGCTTTTGCGACCTCTGGCCTCAGTGGTGGCAAATTCAGTGCCAGGAACGGAGTGGCAGCTTGTCCTTGTAGATGTCAGTTGGGGCTTTTCTGTCAATTCTTTATGACACTAATAGTGAAAAACATTATGTTACTGTTAGTGTAATAAAAATGGACTATCGTTAACTGGAATATGACTTCCATGGCAGCTGAGGTAAGTAAAAATGCTTTAAAATATATTTTGTATGCATGCTAGCGGGTGAGAATGTGTTTATGTGAGAAATTGTGTGTAAGTGTGAAATTGTGTGTGTATGTAAGTATGTGTGTGTGAGTTAAAGTGAAGGTCAAAAGGCGTGTGATGTCACTCTCACTGCCCCTGGCATTTTGGTGAATTGATGTCCATGGTTCTAAGGTACAGTGTATCATGTCTGAATATAGACGATACAAGATGTGTACATCAGATATAGGGTGCTGGATATGAATTCTGAGTTCTGCAATTGTATCAGTCCTGGATCTATTGAGTCATAACCATTCATCAGATCTGAGCACTGACTTCAGATACCCCAAAGTTCTCACAAAGTTGAGTTCCTTAAATGGAAGGGGAGGTCAGTGAAATTGTGACTGAATGAAGAGTATTTGTCTCTATCCTCTATGTTCCAGTATTGTTATTTCTTTTCTTCTTTCTCTTCCAAAATGAAGTGTGTTTATGCCTCAAGACTAGAGTGATACTTCGTGTATTGCTCTTTGGCAAGAAACAATATGTTGTTTGTGCCTCACGTCTAGAGTGATACAATGTGTACTGTTCTTTAGCAAGAAACATCACAGAACAAAGTAAGCACTGCACAGCCCCAGTCATTTTCGTGTCTTTATTGTGAAAGTGTTAGGTATGAATTGAGTTATGGGGGATGCAGTATCAAGGGAAATCCCTCCACCAAAAGAGACCCCAGAACATTATATGTAAGTGCATTATGACCACAGAACATGCAAATATTTGGTTAAATGGCACTGTACACAAAAACAGACCCCTTCAAACGATTTCTGGTAGAAAGAACATTTGGTTTGGATAAAATAGTGCACTTAAGGGAAGTTATGGAAGCAAGGAAAAGTGGGATGCTAGAAGATCAATGGAATGCATATCTTGACTGGTTTGAAGAGATGTCTAAGAGACTCTTAAAGACTCCCACTAAAATTAAAGGAACAAGTGAAGGAATTAAAAGGAATTAAAAGAAAAAGAAAAATGCAACAAAGGCTTGAATGATGACAAGGTGATATAGAGACTGAAAAAGGCTTGATGGTTAGGTCTAGTGCTCCAATGATTCTGCAGCTGAAAAACACTTACTGATAAAGACAATAAGTTACAAATGATCCATGTCTTGCCTCCTGTTTCTGCTCACTCTCTCAGTCATGTGAAGCAAGAAGGGGATCTAGACTCCACAAAGATAATTACCTTGTGATAATGGAGACTTAGAGACAGTCCATGCCCCTTTGACTCCAGATGATTTCAGTAATTTAGTTGAAGAGTTTCCCAATATTTGAGAAGATCGTCAAATGTTCAGAGAGGAACTAACTACCATATTTAACTGTTATGACACTACTTGGGCTGATGTAAATCAATTACTAAACTAAGAGCTATGTCGCCACACCCCCCCCCCCCGCCCCCCACCCCCACCGAGGTGTGCATCAAAGTCTCCTGACTGGTGCCACTTGGCCAGATATGGCGCCAGACACCACAGAAGGCCTACAAGAAGCATACACCAAAGTAGCGGATGCAATAGCTGTGGCGTGTTCTTGCACGGCAGAGTGGGGAAGGATAAATAGTTGCAAATTAAATAGGAATGAATCACCAGAAGGTTATTTAGATCACCGTGGGGACCTTTTTGTGTGACAATCGGATAGTAGACCCTTCTAAGCATGCCAAGCAAGTAGTAGCTGCTGCTTTCGTCCAAGGCTTGCCATGCAAGTTACAGGAACAATGATGTAGCATTTGTGTGGGTTAGCAGATGAAAAATGTAGATGAGCTAGTTGTATTTGCAAGCCACTTTGTGAGTTACCTCAAAAGGAAGAGGGAATGACTGAGGAGAGGTTGATAGCTCTGCAGAAGCAACATTTCCAGCCTATAGGAAAGTTGTGCAGTATATGGCAAGGAAGAGACGTGGAGGAGTAAAAGGCATAGGGGGAGGGGGTCAGCATATGATGATGAGAAGACTTGTAGAGCATTTCGAATGCCCAGAGTCGTCGTTGCTCTATAAGTGAACAAGCCAAAATAGTTAACTGGGACTGATTAATAGCTGAAGAGCAAAGTTTTTTGCATTTTTCTAAATGTTAATAATGAGGTAGCAGATTTCATTTTCATATTATGAAGTATGTTCCACTGAAGAGCTGTACACCTGACAAAGCTTCTACCTCCCCAGGACGATCGCCTAAAATGTGGGACAATCAGGTTGTTAGCAGAGCAAGAGTGAAGCGTTCTTTTGGGAAAGTACCATTTGGACCTTTCCTGCAGATAGGCCGGGCCGAATCCTTGCAGGGTCTTGAATGTAATATATAGAGGCTTAAAGGAAATATGTTGCTTAACAGGCAGCCAGTGTAGTTTATTTAGGGCTAGGGCAGCCGACTGTAATCTGAGAATATCAAACAGCATCCGGGCTGCAGAATTTTTGCAAAATGTGCAATTTATTCAGCAACGTTTTTTGCAAGTTCTGATAAAGGCCATTACATTAATCTCATCTGGCCAAGATCAGTGCCGAGACAACAGTCTTCCATATGTCACATGGAATAAAAGAGACAATCTTCTTTATAACTTTAGGCGCGTGAAAGGAAGAGGAGATAATTGTGTTCACTTGATTTTTAAAGGTTCGATTCTCATCCATTATAACGCTAAGATTTTTTACTTTTTTTGCAGAAGTAGGAACAGCTCCGAGATCTTGCGGCCACCAGGAGGGGGACCAAAAAGCATTATTATTTCCTAATAGAAGAACTTCTGTATTTGAAGAGTTCAACTTCAAATAGTTGGCATTCATCCAATTACTTACTGCAGACATGAAGTTCCGAAAAGCCTCACCTGAGTCCTGATTGTTGTTAGAAAGATAAACAACAATGTGGGTGCCATCGGCATAGGAAACCAAAGAAACCCCCCCAATAAACCATATGTATGGTTGAGCTGACTCTTTTTACAGTGAGAGAATTAGCACTGGAAGAATGAATGCCCTAAAAAAAACCTAAGTCCACAGGACTGAATTATATGGTCCCTCCATTTGTCGCAGTCCAGCACAACTCACAGCTTCCTTCTCTACCTCCAAATAGAACCCAGGAAAAAGTCACCATGGTCCTGGTTGATCAGGATGGTCCCTTTGTCTCCTACACAATGAATGGGAAGTGACTGTCTGCCTAGTAGGCACAGGTGCTACCCGTTCTGCTTTGGAGGTTTACGATTTTCTTACTTTGTCCCTCACTGGCATCTCCATTAATGCATTGGGGATGACCAGCAATGTAGTCTCCCACCCAGTTCCCAGCCTGTCACCATTACCCTTGGCCCTATCTCTGACCAGCACGCCTTTACCCTCAGCCCATCTTTTGTCAACCTACTAGGGAGAGATTTGCTTTGTAAATTAGGGCTCACCATCAATTGTCCCCTGATGGTGCGTTTTTTTGATGTGCCCACCACGAACAAATTTACCTTTAGGGCTCCGGTGTCCCTTTCTTTCTGTCCAGTCCTCATTATGGCTCCTGATTTCAAGTAAGTTCTTTTGCAGGTCCCCCATCACTTTGGTCCACACATGCTAACAATGTAGGTCAGATCTAATCCACTCAGCCGGTGCAGATCCAGTTATATCCAGCAATTCCCCTATTGAAGATACCGCAGTACCACCTTCACCCCTGAAGCCAAGCTGAGTATTCAACCAGTACTAACCTCATTGCTCTTACAAGGTACAGTAGTCCCTACACAGAGCCCATGTAACATCCCACAATTCTACCAGTGAAAAAGCCTTGGAAGGACTGCTACAGGTTCTGTACAGATTCTGGGTGGTAAATGTGGTTGTCATCTCCTACGTTCATGTCGTCCCCAACCGAACAACTATACTTTCATGCATCCCAGCAACAGCAATCTTTCACCATGGTAAATCTAGGCTCTGCATTCTTCTCTATCTCCATACATACATAAAGCCAGCTCCTATTGGCTATCACATTGCAGAATGCCCAATATGTTTTACAGGGCTTCCCCAGAAGTTTACTGAGTCACGATTCCTGTTTCCCAAGATTTTGAAAAATTATTTAGATGAAGTCAGATTTACCAGAGGGTCTGTGCTTATACATTATGTGGCTGACCTCCCCTTGGCCTCATCATCCTTCAAAGCTTGCAATGAGGATTCACTGGTACTGCTTCTGCACTGGCTCTGGAAGGTACAAAACATCTAGAGAGAAGCTGCAACTCTTCCTGCCAAACATAAATAATTTGGGACAAAATATATCTGCAGGACATTGGCATCTGTCTGCCTCTAGGACTGAATCCATTCTGAGGTTCTCTACCCCACCATAGTCTCCCAAATGAGCCCACTCCTTGGGATGCCAGTGGATTCTGGGATATGCCTGACCCATAAAACGCCTTCAAATTCTCACTCACCCTCATGCACCTAAACCATTGCACTGGACGGAAGAGGCAGAACAGGCCTTCACTGAGCTAAACAAGCTCTCATGCATGCTGTAGCTTTGGGTCTCCCTAATTATTTAAAATCATTTGCTCTCTACTGTAATGAGTAAAGTGGTTTTGCCTTAGGGGTACTAAGTCAGATGCAAGTGGACAGGTACCACTCAGTCGCATATTACGGGAAGGCTCTTAACTCCATAGCCCCTGGATTACCATCTTGCCTATGTGTGGTGACCATGACTGCCACCATGTAAGAATTCACTGAGACCATATTCCTCAGTTGAACACTCACTATAGCCACTCCACATGAAGTAGTGTCACTTTTACTGACCTATAAAACCCAACATTTTTCTAATGCATGGCTCACCCAATATTAGATCCTATTGTTATCTGCATGTCACATTACTTCAATTAGGTGTCCAGTACTAAACTTCTTACCTAGCCTTAAGGAAAGGGAGCAGCACGATTGCCTCATCATAATAGCCCACTTGGTGATGCCTCGTAGCGATCTCAATTACATCCCATTCCACAATCTCAACCTGGTCCTTTACAAGGACGGCTCTTGTTTGCACAATGACTGTGGTTTTCTGGTAGCTGGTTATGCAGTATTTGCCCAGCATGAGGTCACAGGGAACAACCACTTGCCCACTGTCCACTCCACTCAGGTGGCTGAACTTCATGGTCTCAACAGAGCTCGTATTTTATAGGCCTCAGTGGAACTTGCATGTTTTACTCCACAGAATTCCACAGAGTTACAGAAACACTCCCTGAGATTCTGTAGTTATGCAAGGGGGTGGAATCGAACACGTTGTGCTGCTCGTGCAGATTTTTAGCACCGGGAGCTTCTTCCGTGCTGTAAAACCAGCATGAATGGCACCACGTAGCCTGCCAGAGGGCACTGCTTCTTTCTGCTACCCGAGTAGATTTTATACTAGAGTGGCAGCTTTCTCAATGTGAACGGTCACAACTTACTGCTACTGCCCCATTGAGAAATCTTTCCAACAGGCATCTAGCGTCTGAAAATCTCACAAGAGGATGAAAATTCTTGCTTGTGCTCTCCAACTTAATGTTGGTGAGCCGCATGTGTTAAAAAAACTCAGCTACACAGCGGTAGCCGAAGTTTTGCTGGAACACCACGCTCCAAGCACAGTGGGCAAAACTCTAAAAAATCCGCTTGCAGAGTGGAATTTTTCACCCACCCCTAGTATTTTAACCAAAGATAAATCAGCCTACAACCACACTGATTCTCATTATGCCTTCGGAGCTGTACATTACTCAGACAGCTGTGGAAGCAATGAAAATTCCTCACTTCCAGCGAGAGGCAAATCAAAAATACCCCTTATGTAGTAGGCCTGGGTGGAATTCCAATTCCAATTACTCCCAAGTAATTTGAGTAATTCTGCATCACTCATTAACACAGAATAACAGATAATTATGCGATTAACCATCCTCATGTATATTAAGAGTAATTTTGGGGAAAAATCCTAACACCAGAGCAAATTTAGCAACTGCAAGCAGATGCTCTTTATTTGTGTTCTACTACATTTAGTGTTGTTTCTTAGTGCTAAATGTAGGTAGAAAATTGAAAGAAAATCCTACCCAAGAGCACCTTTATTGAGCATCCAAACTCTATTTGTGTTCTGTTGCATTTAGCGCAGTTTCTTAGTGCAAACTGTGTCCTCATGTCCAATTTGGAGGGGGCAAATACAGAATTAATTTTCTTGTGTATTTCAAGCATAATCTCTTTGAAATTTTTGGTAATTCGACGTGATAACACTACACTCAGTTACGCGAGTTATGCTCACCCATACTATGTAGCTTACCTATTAGATACTCCTCAACTTCCCAATGAAATTGCTGCCATAAAGTTTACAGCCCACCAGTCTGCCCATGATGAAGTTACTCATGGAAATACTCTGGCTCATTCAGCAGCTAGAGTCTGGCCCTTTCACTTCCCCAGGCTGCTCTAAAGCTTGTTCTCCGCTTCCACTGTGAATCCCCAATGGCAAACTTGCAAGAGGCTACTAAGGTACAAGATAACACATCCACAGGTGGGAAACAGTAGTGGAGGTGGAAGGCATGTAGGTTACACTTGTGGTGTTCCCAAGACAGCCACTTGGTAGTGCCAAGGGTCCACTCCAAAATGTTGCCTGCCTACGTCATGTAATGGTGCATGTCAGGAAGGAGGGAATGATTGCTGCTGTGGAAAAAACATGATTTGCAGTACTGTTTGTTGCCCCTGTGCCATTTATCAACCCCATAATGAAGGGAAAGCAGCCAGAACAACACATGCTGCACATCCACCACCAAGGGACCATTTGTAAATATTCAACCGGATTTCATAAGCATGCCTAAATGTCAAAATTATGAATATGTACTTCTTACTGTGTGCATGTTTTCAGGGTGGACACAAGCCTGTCCTTGTATTAAAGCTAATGCAAAGAAAGTAATATAAATACTGCTTAAAGCCTTAATTCCTCTCTTTGGTTTGTACTATCCATAAACAGTGCTAATAGAACTCATTTCACTGTCCTAATAATGTGTGACATTTGCAAGGCCTACCAAATACATCAGAATTTTCACTGTACCTATCATCTCCCAGTCAGTCGGGTAGGCTGAGTGAAATGAAGGAATGCTTGCAAATAAACTTGCAAAGATCTGTACAGAGACTGACCTCAGATGGTCTGATGCCCTGCCCATTGCTTTTATGAGCATGTGATCTACTACTACAAATCGAAAAACACGCCTTAGCCCTCATGAGGTCCTAGTGGGCAGACTGATGAGAATCCCTGTCTCACCACCAGTACCTTTATCTGCATCACATATACGTTTGGCTGACTACATTGTCTTGGACTATTGTAGAGCTTTAATCAGTTGTGTAAAGGCCTTCCATTCACAGGTATCAAGGGGTTTGCCCAGGGAACCCAGTCACCTTCTCATGAGCTTCAGCCAGATGATTGGGTGTATGTGAAAGTGCATCAGTAAAAAGCAGCTTTCCACTCTCGGTGGAAAGGGCCCTTCTTGATACTACTCACCACCAATACAGCTGTGAAGTGTTCAGGCCTTCATCATGGACGCACACATCCAACTGTAAAATGACTTGTGATCCGGCTAAAAAATGTATAGAAAATCTCAGGTTGAAAGTGCTGGAAACCTTGCCACTACATGCCAAAAAGGGTTTGCCACTACAAAATGAAAATGTTGTGCGGCCCCACCCATACTACCTCCGACTGAGGAAAACAACTGCACGAGGTACGGCCAGCACTGGGCAGAGTAGCATGACCGTTCTTTGCTAGAACAGGAATGACCCTGCTCATAATATGGTGCTACCCTGAACAGCTCCTTCCCAGCCAAGCCCTCAGCCAGTGAGAACTGCATTAGCAAGTGTTATGGACAGCTGAAAACATGACTGAAACAATAGTTAGCCCTAATTTTCACCATCGGAATGTTGGCGATTTTGTATTAAGTATCTTCAACTATGTCCAGAATCCAAATTTGCCTGTGACATGGAATGTTCCTTAATAATAGAAGAATACTGCATTGGAAATAGCTGCCGGAAGAGTAGCTGGGCACCGTATATGTGTGCAAGCAATCATACTTCTGTTAATCCTTCTATAATTGTCTTACATGATAAGTTAGTTTCTCTATAAGTAATGTCGATGTAAGTCAAGATTGAAAGTGGATGTAAAAGATAGGGTAAATGTTGCATTACACTCAATCACAAAATAAACGTCTTGCAGGGATCCCGAGTGGTATAGAACAGAGGCTCCCAGTGTAGGAAGGTAGCCTCTTTCTAGCCTTGTTACCCCCGCTTTTGGCCTGTTTGTGAGTATATGTCAGGATGTTTTCACTGTCTCACTGGGATCCTGTTAACCAGGGCCCAGTGCGCATAGTGAAAACCCTATGTTGTCAGTGTGTTTGTTATGTGTCACTGGGATCCTGCTAGCCAGGACCCCAGTGCTCATAAGGTTGTGGCCTATATGTGTTCCCTGTGTGGTGCCTAACTGTATCACTGAGGCTCTGCTAACCAGAACCTCAGTGTTTATGCTCTCTCTGCTTTCTAAATTTGTCACTGCAGGCTAGTGACTAAATTTACCAATTCTCATTGGCACACTGGTACACCCATATAATTCCCTTGTATTTGGTACTTAGGTACCCAGGGTATTGGGGTTCCAGGAGATCCCTATGGGCTGCAGCATTTCTTTTGCCACCCATAGGGAGCTCTGACAATTCTTAGACAGGCCTGCCACTGCAGCCTGAGTGAAATAACGTCCACGTTATTTCACAACCATTTTTCACTGCACATAAGTAACTTATAAGTCACCTATATGTCTAACCTTCACTTAGTGAAGGTTGGGTGCCAAGTTACTTAGTGTGTGGGCACCCTGGCACTAGCCAAGGTGCCCCCACATCGTTCAGGGCAAATTCCCAGGACTTTGTGAGTGCGGGGACACCATTACACGCGGGTACTGCCAAACTGCCTTTCCGGGGTTTTCACTGCAGCTGCTGCTGCTGCCAACCCCTCAGACAGGTTTCTGCCCTCCTGGGGTCCAGGAAGCCCTGGCCCAGGAAGGCAGAACAAAGGATTTCCTCTGAGAGAGGGTGTTACACCCTCTCCCTTTGGAAATAGGTGTGAAGGGCTGGGGAGGAGTAGCCTCCCCCAGCCTCTGGAAATGCTTTGATGGGCACAGATGGTGCCCATCTCTGCATAAGCCAGTCTACACCAGTTCAGGAATCCCCCAGCCCTGGTCTGGTACAGATCTGGACAAAGGAAAGGGAAGTGACCACTCCCCTGACCAGTACCTCCCAGGGGAGGTGCCCAGAGCTCCTCCAGTGTGTCCCAGACCTCTGCCATCTTGGAAACAGAGGTGTTGGGGGCACACTGGACTGCTCTGAGTGGCCAGTGCCTGCAGGTGACGTCAAAGGCCCCCTCTGATAAGCTCTTACCTTTCTTGGTAGCCAATCCTCCTTTCTTGGTAGCCAAACCTCCTTTTCTGGCTATTTAGGGTCTCTCCTCTGAGGTATTCTTCAGATAACGAATGCAAGAGCTCACCAGAGTTCCCCTGCATCTCCCTCTTCGACTTCTACCAAGGATCGACCGCTGATTGCTCCAGGACGCCTGCAAAACCGCAACAAAGTAGCAAGACGACTACCAGCAACATTGTAGCGCATCATCCTGCCGGCTTTCTCGACTGTTTCCTGGTGGTGCATGCTCTGGGGGTCACCTGCCTTCACCCTGCACTGGAAGCCACAATGAAATCTCCAGTGGGTCGACGGAATCTTCCACCTGCTAACGCAGGCACCAAAAGACTACATCACCGGTCCTCTGGGTCCCCTCTCATCCTGACGAGCGTGGTCCCTGGAACACAGGAACTCTTTCCAAGTGACTCCCACAGTCCAGTGATCCTTCAGTCCAAGTTTGGTGGAGGTAAATCTTTGCCTCCCCACACTAGACTGCAAACCTGTGTTTTGGGGTAGTAGGTGTACTTTACTCCTACTTTTCAGGGTCTTGGGGTGGGGTATCTTGGACACCCTGACTGTTTTCTTACAGTCCCAGCAACCCTCTACAAGCTCCCATAGGTCTGGGGTCCATTCGTGATTTGCATTCTACTTTTGGAGTATATGGTTTGTGTTTCCCCCAGACCTATGTCTGCCTACTGCAACCTATTGTAATTCTACACTGTTTGCATTACTTTTCTGACTCTTACTTACCTGTTTTGGGTTTGTTTACATATAACTTGTGTATATTACTTACCTTCTTACTGAGGGTACTCACTGAGATACTTGTGGCATATTGTCATAAAAATAAAGTACCTTTATTTTTAGTTACTCTGTGTATTGTGTTTCCTATGATATTGTGCATATGATATAAGTGGTATGGTAGGAGCTTTGCATGTTTCATAGTTCAGCCTAAGCTGCTTTGCCATAGCTTCCTTCTATCAGCCTAAGCTGCTAGAAACACCTCTATTCTATTAATAAGGGATAACTGGACCTGGCACATGGTGTAAGTACCACAGGGTACCCACTATAAGCCAGGTCAGCCTCCTATATTGGTGGCGGCAGTGGGATAAGTACTTGCAACTGCTTTACCACTTTGTCATTTTGTACTTTTCATAAGAGAATCATATACCAAACAGTTCAGTGTATGTACACTTAACCCAAAAAGTTTGCTTTTCTATCCTAAAACTTTTTACAAAGTTCTAAAAAGTTTCTTAAAACTTCTAAAAGTTAGAAAAAGTTTTTCTCTGTGCTTCCAAAACTTCTAAAACTTTTTCTCTCTTCTCACTATCCTTAAACCTTTTCTATCATGTCTGTTGTAGATTCCACTCTCAAAACAGCTAATGCAACCTATGAGAGTTTGAACTACAAGAGTTTAAGGGTCTCTGCCTGGATAGAGGTTTATGTATAGGAAAGAACCCTACAAAAGAGTTTCTCTTTGACATGCTTGTTGTGGATGACCAGAACCAGTCTGGACCATCAAATGAGAGACTAGAAAAGGGAGAAGCTTCCCAGTCTGATTCAGAGGAACCCCCTGAAGAAGCTGGGGAAGGTTCTGACAAGGGTCTGCCCCCTAGCAGAGCACCTAGTGATGCTGGTAGTGAGAAAGGTTCCCATCACAGTAGGGCATCCTTTTTCCCTAAAGGCCAGGTTACCAGGGTCCAGACAGTTAGGGACAGGTCCCCCTCTCTAACTTCCCAGATTTTATCTCTGTCAAAGCATTCCCAACCCACCCACCCTGAGGATAACTTGTTAGAAAGGGAACTCAAAACGTTGAGGGTTGAAGAGACCAGACTGAAGCTTAAACAGCAACAGCTGGCCTTAGATAGGGAATCCCTAGACATTGAGAGGGAAATACAGAGGTTGGGGTTAGTTCCCCATGGTGGCAGCAGCAGTATTCCTGATAGCAATCCTGTTAGAGAGCAAGATTCCAGGAATCTGCACAAGATAGTCCCCCCCTTACAAGGAGGGGGATGACATTAAAAAGTGGTTTGCTGCACTTGAGAGGGCCTGTATGGTACAGTTGGTCCCTCAAAGGTAGTGGCCTGCTATTTTGTGGCTATCTTTCACTGGAAAGGGTAGGGATAGGCTCCTTACTGTTAGAGAAAGAGAAGGCAATAACTATAAAGTTTTGAAAGATGCACTCTTGGATGGATTTGGCTTAACAACTGAACAATACAGGATTAAGTTCAGAGACACCAAAAAAGAGCCTTCTCAAGAGTGGACAGATTTTGTGGACTGTTCGGTGAAGGCCTTGCAAGGGTAGTTGCATGGCAGTAAGGTATCTGACTATGAACGCCTGTACAATCTTATTCTGAGAGAGCATATTCTTAACAATTGTGTGTCTGATTTGTTACACCAGTACTTGGTAGACTCAGATCTGACCTCTCCCCAAGAATTGGGAAAGAAGGCAGACAAATGGGTCAGAACAAGAGTGAACAGAAAAGTTCATACAGGAGGTGACAAGGATGGCAAGAAGAAAGATTGTGAGAAATCTCAGGATAAGCATGGGGATAAGGGTAAAACCAAAGATCCTTCTTCAAATCCTAAACACTCTTCAGTGAGTGGGGATAAATCGCATTCTTCCTCTTCTTCACAACACACACACATCAAAAAGCCTTGGTGCTTTGTGTGTAAAAATAAAGGTCAGAGGCCAGGGGATAAGTCCTGTCCAGGTAAACCTCCTGAGCCTACCACCACTAATACATCAAACTCTAGTGCCCCTAGCAGTAGTGGTAATAGTGGTGGGACTGCTGGCAACAGTCAAAATAAGGGTGTAGTTGGGTTCACTTATGGGTCCATCATAGAAACTGGGGTAGTCAGTACCAAGACAGTTTCTGTCACACCTGGTGGCATTGGCCTTGCCCAACTGGCCGTTTGTCCCCTTACAATGGATAAGTACAGGCAGACAGTTTCAATAAATGGTGTTGAGGCTCAGGCCTACAGGGACACAGGTGCCAGTATCACTTTGGTGACTGAAAACCTAGTGTCTCCTGAACAACACATCATTGGACAACAGTATAAGATTATTGATGTCCACAACTCCACTAAGGTTCTTCCCTTAGCTATAGTTCAGCTTAGTTGGGGTGGAGTTACTGACCCTAAGCAGGTGGTAATATCACCTAGCTTACTTGTAGACTGTCTCTTATGTAATGACCTAGAGGCCTCGGGTTGGGCTGAGGCAGAGTTTAATACCCATGCAGCCATGCTGGGTATCCCTGAGGAATTGCTTCCTCTCATTTCAGCTGAAATGAAAAAGCAAAGGAGAGAAAAAGGCCTGAAAACTCAGGATCCTTCTCCAACAACAGGAAAAAGGGCATCACAGTATCCCTTACCCACCCTGCCATTCAGGATACCCTTCCTGTGGTGGGAGAAACCTCTCCTGGGGTGGCACCTGTACCAAGGGAATCATCAGCTGGCACAGCTGTACTCCCTGAGGTGGAAGTACCTCTCCGGGGGATAACTAATATTGGTGAGAAAAAGTGCACCATTTTAGTTAACATGGAGCATCCCTCCAACCCTCCCAGAGAAACTTTAGTGCAGCAATCCTGCACTGCCTCACAACACTTAGGACAGCAGCCCTGCCCTACTGTG
Organism: Pleurodeles waltl; assembly: GCF_031143425.1. Classification (NCBI taxonomy): domain Eukaryota; kingdom Metazoa; phylum Chordata; class Amphibia; order Caudata; family Salamandridae; genus Pleurodeles; species Pleurodeles waltl. The sequence continues at coordinate 827,988,489 of NC_090437.1, read as the reverse complement.
GAGCTCATAGGACAGCATCCCTGCCCTGCTCCAACTCAAGAGAAACAGCAACCCTGTTCTCTCTTACAGCCATATGGACAAAGATTTTGCCCAGCCACGGCTTCACTGAGACAGCATCCCTGTCTGGCATTCTCATCATTTGATATAGGTTCAGTGGACAATTCCCACTGCTCTAAACTTAAACATACTAATAGGAACTCTGAAAATATGACTTCACATTGTTGACTAGCTAAAACACTTCACACAGGGTGGCTTTCATCCCCACAGGGAAGTAACCATATAGTGGATGATAAAGGGAGAAACCAAGCTATTGCAGAGCTACTCTCTACTTATCACAACTTAGACAATAAAGACTCAACTGGCCAAGGTTAGCCTTATTGTCCTTCGTTTGGGGGGGGGTTGTGTAGGAAGGTAGCCTCTTTCTAGCCTTGTTACCCCCACTTTTGGCCTGTTTGTTAGTATATGTCAGGGTGTTTTCACTGTCTCACTGGGATCCTGTTAGCCAGGGCCCAGTGCTCATAGTGAAAACCCTATGTTGTCAGTGTGTTTGTTATGTGTCACTGGGATCCTGCTAGCCAGGACCCCAGTGCTCATAAGGTCGTGGCCTATATGTGCTCCCTGTGTGGTGCCTAACTGTATCACTGAGGCTCTGCTAACCAGAACCTCAGTGTTTATGCTCTCTCTGCTTTCTAAATTTGTCACTGCAGGCTAGTGACTAAATTTACCAATTCTCATTGGCACACTGGTACACCCCTATAATTCCCTTGTATAAGGTACTTAGGTACCCAGGGTATTGGGGTTCCAGGAGATCCCTATGGGCTGCAGCATTTCTTTTGCCACCCCGAGGGAGCTCTGACAATTCTTACACAGGTCTGCCACTGCAGCCTGAGTGAAATAACGTCCACGTTATTTCACAGCCATTTTTCACTGCACATAAGTAACTTATAAGTCACCTATATGTCTAACCTTCACTTAGAGAAGGTTGGGTGCCAAGTTACTTAGTGTGTGGGCACCCTGGCACTAGCCAAGGTGCCCCACATCGTTCAGGGCAAATTCCCCGGACTTTGTGAGTGCGGGGACACCATTACACGCGTGCACTATACATAGGTCACTACCTATGTATAGCATCACAATGGTAACTCCGAACATGGCCATGTAAAATGTCTAAGATCATGGAATTGTCATCCCAATACCATTCTGGTATTGGGGGGACAATTCCATGATCCCCCAGGTCTCTAGCACAGAACCCGGGTACTGCCAAACAGCGTTTCCGGGGTTTCCACTGCAGCTGCTGCTGCCAACCCCTCAGACAGGTTTCTGCCCTCCTGGGGTCCAGGCAGCCCTGGCCCAGGAAGGCAGAACAAAGGATTTCCTCTGAGAGAGGGTGTTACACCCTCTTCCTTTGGAAATAGGTGTGAAGGGCTGGGGAGGAGTAGTCTCCCCCAGCCTCTGGAAATGCTTTGATGGGCACAGATGGTGCCCATCTCTGCATAAGCCAGTCTACACCAGTTCAGGAATCCCCCAGCTCTGGTGTGAAACTGGACAAAGGAAGGGGAGTGACCACTCCTCTGACCAGTACCTCCCAGGGGAGGTGCCCTGAGCTCCTCCAGTGTGTCCCAGACCTCTGCCATCTTGGAAACAGAGGTGTTGGGGGCACACTGGACTGCTCTGCGTGGCCAGTGCCAGCAGGTGACGTCAGAGACCCCCTCTGATAGGCTCTTACCTTTCTTGGTAGGCAATCTTCCTTTCTTGGTAGCCAAACCTCCTTTTCTGGCTATTTAGGGTCTCTCCTCTGGGGTATTCTTCAGATAACGAATGCAAGAGCTCACCAGAGTTCCTCTGCATCTCCTTCTTTGACTTCTACCAAGGATTGACCGCTGATTGCTCCAGGACGCCTGTAAAACAGCAACAAAGTAGCAAGACGACTACCAGCAACATCGTAGCGCCTCATTCTGCCGGCTTTCTCAACTGTTTCCTGGTGGTGCATGCTCTGGGGGTCACTTGCCTTCACCCTGCACTGGAAGCCAAGAAGAAATCTCCTGTGGGTCTTCGGAATCTTCCCCCTGCTAACGCAGGCACCAAAAGACTGCATCACCGGTCCTCTGGGTCCCCTCTCACCCTGACAAGCATGGTCCCTGGAACACAGGAACTCTATCCAAGTGACTCCCACAGTCCAGTGATCCTTCAGTCCAAGTTTGGTGGAGGTAAGTCCTTGCCTCCCCACGCTAGACTGCAAACCTGCGTGATTTGCAGCTGCTCCAGCTTCTGTGCACTCTTCCAGGATTTCCTTCGTGCACAGCCTAGCCTGGGTCCCCAGCACTCCGTCCTGCAGCGCTCAACCCTGTGAGTTGGCTTCCGACGTTGTGGGACCCTCCTTTGTAATTCTGAGTGGACTCCAGTTCACAAATCTTCCAAGTGCCTTTTCGGGTACTTCTGCGGGTGCTGCCTGCTTCTGTGGGATCTCTCTGAGTTGTTGAGCGCCCCCTCTGTCTCCTCCTCCAAGGGGCGACATTCTGGTCCTTCCTGGTCCCCAGCAGCACCCAAAAACCTCAACTGCAACCCTTGCAGCTAGCAAGGCGTGTTTGCAGTATTTCTGCGTGGGAACACTTCTGCAACCTTCATCGCAACGTGGGACATCTTCCATCCAAAGGAGAAGTTCCTAGTCCTCTTCGTTGTTGCAGAACTCCAAGCTTCTTCCACCCAGAGGCAGCTTCCTTGCACCTTCATCTGGGTTTTCTGGGCTTATGCCCCCCCTGGACACTATCGCGACTCTTGGACTTGGTCCCCTTGCTTTGCAGGTCCTCAGGTCCAGGAATCCACCTTCAGTGCCTTGCTGGTGTTTGTTGTTCTTGCAGAATCCCCCTATCACGACTATTGTGCTCTTTTGGGGTAGTAGGTGTACTTTACTCCTACTTTTCAGGGTCTTGGGATGAGGTATCTTGGACACCCTGACTGTTTTCTTACAGTCCCAGCGACCCTCTACAAGCTCCCATAGGTCTGGGGTCCATTCGTGATTCGCATTCCACTTTTGGAGTATATGGTTTGTGTTGGCCCAAGACCTATGTCTGCCTATTGCAACCTATTGTAATTCTACACTGTTTGCATTACTTTTCTGACACTTACTTACCTGTTTTGGGTTTGTGTACATATAATTTGTGTATATTACTTACCTTCTTACTGAGGGTACTCACTGAGATACTTGTGGCATATTGTCATAAAAATAAAGACCTTTATTTTTAGTAACTGTGTATTGTGTTTTCTTATGATATTGTGCATATGATATAAGTGGAATGGTAGGAGCTTTGCATGTCTCCTAGTTCAGCCTAAGCTGCTTTGCCATAGCTACCTTCTATCAGCCTAAGCTGCTAGAAACACCTCTATTCTACTAATAAGGGATAACTGTACCTGGCACAGGGTGTAGGTACCACAAGGTAACCACTATAAGCCAGGCCAGCCTCCTACACCCAGTCATTCAATATCTGATCATGAACTCTTCCACCCTCCAAAATGCCTTTAAACAATTAGGGCCCACCCTTATACTTTTTGACACAAAACTGTGTTTGTGCAGTTTTGCGTCAAAAAGTATAGCGCCGGCTTGCAGCATTCTCATACGCATGCCGGGTGTCATATTTATAGAAGAGTTCAAGCCGGCGGTAAGGTAGGCTAGCATCTGGGAAAATCAAGTTAACAGGGTGGAGGTGGCGGTATGGGGGAAGAGGGGTTTGTACCAAAAAATGCCATTAGGTTGGTTAGAGGCAAAAAAATGCCTTTAACCAGCCTAGCATCATTTTCCGATCCCAAACCATCCATTCCACATGACTCCTGTCTTGTAAAAGACAGGAGTCATGCCCACCACCCCAAAGGCCAGCACAGGGGACAATGGTCCCCTGGGCATGGCCATTGCACCCAATGTCATGTAAAGGGGCCCATTTCAGAGCCCCCAATGGCACTTTAAAATAATTTCTAAAATACTTACTTCTACTTACCCTACTTACCTGGGATGAGGTCCCCCCATCCTCTGGTGTCCCTCTGGTGTGGGTGGGCGTGCTCCTGGGGCTTGGGGTGGGCACCTGTGGGCTCTTTCCATGGTGTTTGACCATGGATATGGATCCACAGGTCTCCTAATGCTTGCCCCGACCCAGGCAATAAATAATGGCGCTAAGCAGGCTTAGCGCCATTATTTAGGCCTGCCTCCCCCGTGCACCTTTATTGCATGGGAGGCACTAGGGGCTTTGAGCCATTTTTGAATGGGAATGCCTACCTTGCATCTCATTGACGCAAGGTGGTTTCACGCCTCCAGAAAATGACTTTAACTCCAATATTTCGTCAAAATATAAATATGGAGTTAGGTTTGCACTGAATTAGCATCAATAAAAATTAAGTTAGTTCAGTGCAAAGCAAGTATAAATATGCCCCTGGGTCTGCTCCATATGTTTGAAGCACCATCCTCCTTACCTAAAGATGATAAGCAAGTGATCAAGCTCCATTTCTCAGAACTAGGCTAGGCACAAAGATTACACATAGATCTAATAAAATCTGTTTTAGAGATTGTATCCGATTATTAGCTTTGGACGAGCGTGTGTTCTACTTAGACTTGGACATGCTGTGAAAGGTCAATTCTGTTCTGTACAATAAGGCAGCATCTGTGTTTCTGGGAAGGCCAGAGGGCCTTTGGTATCATTGCACTAGTCTGTCCATGAGATGCAATGTCCAACCAAAATGACATATTTTATGTTTTTTTTGTAAATTCTTCATAACTTTGTATTTACCTTTTTAAAATCAATTTTAAAGTATTTAAAGTTTCAAAAGCACAGGGACACGCTTCTCTACTTGCAGCTATTAGGCAATCCTGATGTTTGTCTTAGATTGTGCTCCTTCTCTAAAGCAGTAATAAAGTTGAGGGGAACAATGGAAGGGTGATTTCTCTTATGAATAATCTGCTGTACTTAATGTATCTTTTTCTTTCTAAACCAAAATAATTTTAAAGGTAGTCATGGTAAGGCTACGAGATGTGGCATATACATGTATATTTTAGGAAGCTTTTTGTTTCTAATTCATAGAATCACAACGGAGCCTTGGAGGAGTATGAACCGATTGCTGTAATGGTTTTTGAACGTGTATTGTGCACGCTATGGATGGGATTATTGGTTTTGCTATCTGTAATACTTCTGTAGTAATTGGAAGCATTTTATTTTGATAATCCATTATGGTTATGTGATGCATTGCTTGCCTCTTTTATGATTTTATTTAAAATTGAATAAAGATATATGATTGCTCACACTCTCCCAATCTGGAACAGCAAGGAAAAACCATACCTGTCCCTCTGCCAGAGAACCACCCTCCTTTGGCATCATACCCATCTCTAAGCCCCACACAATGTTTTTTCTCAAGAACAAATCAGACGTACACCTAATGGCCTACATTGATATGCAAAGATATATTTCCCATCGTGCCTATCATGCTGCTTTAAGATCCTGGGAAGAAAAGAGACTGGCATTGAACACTATTTGCCACCATTGAGTGCCAAGTAGTGTATTGAGAGATATGGGAGGACTTTTTGGCAGTACAAATTCACTTGTTGAGGCCATTGCAGTGAATGGCGAAGTTAATGGGCACCACTTTGAGGACAGGCTGGCAAAGGGAGAAAATCAGTAGGGGTGGTGGAAGGGAGTTAGCAAGGTATGGCAAGCTGAATCTAAGGTTGCTACATTTGTGCGAAGGGACTAATCAACTGCGTTTACAGTTCACCTTGCAAATATCAGACACCATCACAGGAAGCTTTGGAAGTACATCTAACACAACTATATGCGTCGTAAGCTGTACTTAACCTCCAATACAGCCTTCACTCTTTTGCAAAGGACACTCTGAATTTGAGGGTGAACATGTGCTTTATGACGTGGTCAAAAGTGCACATTATCCAGTAATAAAAAGGTTTCATGGACTTGAGGTAGGCATCAATGGCCAATGGTATTCCTAGAAACTGAAAATAGACGTGGAAGTAATGAAGTAATGATGAGCATCTGAAGTGGTTAATATAGTTTGGTGACTCAGTGTCTGTGAGGTAGCTTCAGCTGCTGTCCCCTCTGCGCTTTGGAAAGGGTACCCGCATGGTCACCTCCACCTGTGCCACAAGTCTGTCATCTATCTATCGCTCCCTAGAGACCAAGGAAGTTGTGGATGTGAAGTTACTCTTGTAGCAAGCTTCATGGATGTAGAAGCCAATGGCAACTTCAATATGAGCATTGGGAAACTGCACATTTTGTGAGAATGTACCTGACAGGACACTACATTTTCAACAGGATACATATGAGGTCCCTGTCTGGAGTCCAAAGTTCCTTATGTACTGGAACAGACTTTTGCCCTTAGACCCCATGTAAATGCTGTGACAGCGTGGCAAATTCCCATAGCCTCCCCCACCCTCCCAGTACAATGACAGTGAAATAATGAATACAAAGAACAAAGTTAGCAAAGAGGTAGAAAGGATGTGAACCAAAATAGGTGTCGATAAGAATGTTATGACCCTTATCAATGACTAATGATTATATTTGTATTATCAGTAAAGATAGCTAAGGAGCTATTTTTAGAGCAGTATAAAGCAGTGTATATTGTAATTGACATAATTCAGAAGGAAAGGCAGTGGGATTCTTTCTTCCTCTGGGGAGGGATTGGAGGATTTGTGTTTGCCAACAATATGTTTGTTCATAATGTTTTTCTTTGTGCTTTAGGTACAAACAGGATATATGTGCCAATTTGGTAAGGTGATAGATGGATTCCTCTTTCCAGTGCTCTAAAGTAACAAATACCAAAAGCAGGTAATCAGTGTATTGAAATAACCTAGAACCCCAGGGGAAACCAAAACATCTAGATCCGTCTTCAGAGCCTGGGAAAAGCTTGAAGAGTGATCCATAAATGCTTGAGGAAGTCAGGCTCGTGGAAGCTGAGATCCTTGGAAAGTGAACGAGAGCAGATATTAAATGTTCTCATGAATGGGGATGGAGAATCAAGCAGAATAAAGGTCAACCACGGTAAACATCGGACATTTGCGGGATTCAAGCAAGGATGGTGTCAGGGGTGGTGACCACAAAGAGCTTGGGAGAACTACATTACTATAATGTCCTGCACGCCTTGTGTAGCTCGAGAGTCAGGGAATTATAGCTACACCAAAAGGTACAACGTTTCTAATGAGAAGGTCACCTGATCTTCTTCTGGAGGAAGTGTGAAACGTTTTTGCGGAGACCATGAATACAATAGTAAGTTAACATTCTCCAAAAATCCTGCATCTAGTTTTCAATGCTGGAAACGAGGTGATGTTTTTCAGCAATGTGCAAACATACTAACCTTAATATAATGGCTTCTAGGACTACTAGAGACATGAAGCTTCGCAAGCACAGTTGAGGCTAAACAACACTTAAGATCAACAAGAAATTACATCCATATTTGATTCTTAAATATATTGGTACACATAGTGATATGCAGATTTATATATAAAAAATAATGCTGAAGTATATTAAAATATATGCTTTTGTTTCACACTTACTTTATCTCTCTCCTCACACCTTAGTAGGCCCTACCACTATCTCTCTCATTATATTTACATTTTATCTCTAGCTTGCTCTACCTTACTCTAAAGCCTTACCTAACTTCCTACATCTTTCTTCACCAATCTTCTCTTTTATCTACCTCTCTTTACTTTTCTTTCTGGGTACCGTTCCTTTTATTCATTACCACTTTCGTATGCCCACTTTCTCGCTGTCGGTTCTCCATCACCACCTTCTTTCTAGTTCACCCCTCACTGTACCTCTGTGACTATCTTTCAATCCTGCTAATATCTGTAGCACCTTCCCAGTTCTCACACTCCGCAGAGTTAGAATTCATTCTCTAACCAAAGAAGTGTACACACAGAAAATGGGCAGGGGGAGGAACAAGGCATGGGAATAGAATTAAGGAGACAATTATCATTCCAGATACCACCTGATGGAATGCTGACAATTCTCAAAGTGATTTGCTTTTTACTGTTGCAGCAAGAATGTCAGTAGGGTGTATTTTTCATTATCAATACCAAGCAATAAAAGCTAAACTTTTAAGCTCTATACTCATTTATATTATCTTAATAGTATGCACTAGTCCACTAAACATCCACCAAGGTACCCTTAATCTGTTTTCCTACAAGTTGAAGAACAGGCTTGGTCAGAGGATGAATTCCACATAGGATACTGTGTGACAAAGTCAAGATTCAAGAGATAAATAGGCAATGAGTCAGAACCCCAAATTTAGGCCATTGGTACAACTTGGGGGGATAGGTTCTAACGTGATTTTTTTGTAAGGTATGGATGCTTAGAGATGGAAAATATGTGATAGCAAGCCATCACTCTTTGTCTTTTGTCAGATATTATTGGATTAGCAACTACAGCAGGAAAAAAATAATGTTTTTCATATTTTTGATAAATAACATACAAATTCATCATAATGTGAAAAAATCAATTGAATTCCACCAGATTGGTTACATTCAATATAATTTGAAAATAATTATGATTATTAATTGTAATAATAGCAATATAGTCCTTAAAATAATAACAATAAAATGTCATTGAATTCCTCAAATATTGATTTAGATTATATGCATACTGTTCACTTATAATTTTAAATAGTAATAGTCACATCTTACATAAACAATGTTTGTCATGAGTGAACATAAACACAATTTTATCATTCACATTTGTTGTCATCATCTTCTTCTGACTAGGTGTCATCATTCTCTGTGTCTGTTTGATTTACACAGGCAGGAGGTCTGCACATGTCAGTGCACTTGAGGTCATTTAGACTAAGTTAGTGAAGACATGAGGCTGAATGTCAAATGGAAGAACAATTTGCTCATTTAAGGTAGCAGCAAGTTTCTGAAGACACAAGACGATATAATATTCTTCGAGTTGTGAGTGTGAAATCTCATGACCAGGTCTATTTAGAGTGTAAATGATTTTAACATTGCCTGTCAGCGTTTTACTGGGTATGGGAGCAACAATTGCTTGGGGGGTTTCTGCTGGCCATTTGTGACTGCATATATAATGTTCTGACTGAATGATTGCATAAGTAAGGCAGCCCTTTTGGACTGCTTTGTGTTTTCTGTATCTCCAGTCAGAAGTTCTAATAGGAACCGTTTAAGGTAATCAGGCACTGTAAATGAATCATTATCAACGCCTGATGGATGATAGGGCCATGGTGTTGATGTCAAGTTTGTTTTAGTAATTGTTCTTTTGTGTGATGATGCTTAATCAATGTTCTTGTTCATGTCTGTGGCCTTAACCTTTAAAACTGATAATTCTCCTTTCAAACTCTGGTTTTCTCTTACAATGTCTTATAGCATGACACTATCAGGTTGGGCCAATAATTTTCCTTGGTTGTCTGGGAATATGTGGAGACTGTCACTGAAATCGGAGTCCAATTATCTTCTAATATGCTTCTTGGTTGATTTGTCTATTCCCTGTATTCTTCTGCATGTCAGGAGGGTTTCAAGCCTTTCAATGAGAGTTGTCACAAGTATTGCCTCTTTGTTAGAAATAATTACAGTTCTCATATATTGAAATAGGTCATCACATGCTTCATCGCTCATTTTTTTGTAGTGATCATCAGTTTGTATGCTAGAGGCATGACTTTTCTGCTTCGCTTTAACCCTTGAATAGTTCCTATAACAAGATGCATGATAATGGGCTTATGCAGCCACTATGTCCCTACTACAAACTGCTAAGATCTATGAATCACAATTAATGGTTGCACACTCTTGAAGCCTTTTGTCAACTCTAAGCTCCTTGGCCTTGATTAATTTCTCATGCGTTGATGTAACCTTGTAGCATTTTATCTTTCCACAAAATATACATTCTTCAGCATACATGTTTGACTTTAATTATGTTCTTCTGTTTAAGCGTTTACACATGCACTCACTCATTCCAGCATCATCAATGACACTTGCTTCAGCTTTTCACTTAATAGTCTGTAAATCTCTCTTCATAAACAGGCTCCTGCACTTCCTGTGGTAAAACACTTGGGGAACCGTGTTTCTTTCCACATTTCTCTTAATGTCTACCAGTGGAATGTGATTCCCTACAAGAATGTGATTCCTTACTCGAGCTGCCTATAACACAGTTTTCCATGATGAGTAGCCCTGTGGGCTTGTCAGCGTAACTCCATATTGTACATTGGACCATAAATGAATTATAGACTGAGAATCAGAGGGACAGGATGTGCTTGTTTCTGTCTTCTTCATGATGCTGAACGGTCATTCGCCACCAGCTCTGGAAAAAGAAACTAAAAAATGTATACATTTTACTTGATGTACTTAACATAATCATAATTACTATTATAATTATTATCAATGTATATAATCACATTCACTGTAATTATAATTTGTAATAATGAAATTCACAATAATACAAATTAGGATAAAATGTCCATTTACATCAAGGTATCTTGGGAGTGAAGTGGTAACTCACAAAAGGCAAAGAGTTTTGAGTTGCTATCACATGGTTTCTATCTCTAGGCGTCAATCAATACCTTGCTAATAAATCATATTAAATCCCATCTACCCCAAGTGGTACCAATAACATGGTTGGCTCAAGACCTAAAAGGAAGTGGCTTCATCAATGCATGTGCAAGCTTTCTTTTGCTACTATTTGACTAATAGGTGCTGGCAGCTTGAGCCTCCAGTTTGCATAGGGTGCTTCTAAAGGTTTAACATATAATTCACTCTTGTTTTGCACCAAGAGAGCCTCAATTGGCTAAAAATGGTTTGTTCTGACCAGGGGGCCCAAAAATATCTCTTGACCAGAGCCCCAAAATTCCTCAAGATGTCACTGTGCTTGCAGCGTTCTTTAGACCCCTGTTAGGATCCAGCCACTGCTGGCACAGCTGCAGGGCCACAGGTATGAAACAGTGCCTTCCCCAAGATCAGGCTGTACAGAGATGACTGCAGGGCTGTGCTTGAATAGGTCCTCCATGAGGTAAGCAAGGCTCCTTCTCACAATAAGTCGAAGGCTTTGCTGCATTATAGTGTGCGCTATCTAGGAATTCTGATGCAGTTGGCACAGGTACTGAAGGCCAAGCTGACCCAAGGGCGCACTCTTAAGACAGAGCTGGTGCGGCACATCTGCGGCATCATTCTTAACTTGATGTCCTTGGGATACCTGGTACACTTTCACATTCCCGCTCTCTAGCGAAGCTGTTTTTACAGTCCAGAAACTCTTCCTGAGCATGTACTATGTGCGCATTGAAAGTGTAATGAATGTGCTGCCTACCAGCAGTGCAAGTAACGTGTACTAAAAGCGCAGGTTTCCAGCAGCGCAAGTAACGTGTACTGAAAGCGTACGCTTCCAACAGAGCAAGTAAAGTGGGTTGGATGCGCAGGCTTCTAGCAGTTCAAGTAAAGTGTATTTGAGATGTATTTGAGGTGTAGGCTTCCAGCAGCGTAAGTGAATTGAATGTGCAGACTTCAGGCAACGCAAGTAGCGTGTATTGATGTGCAGACTTCCAGCAGTTCATGTAAAGTGAACTGAATGATGTGCACAGTCGCGGCTCATGGGTGTAACGGGGCGGTGCGTGGGAGGTGGAGCACAGGGTGTTGGGGGATTAATAAAATATATAAATAAAACTCCTCTGTCGTGCCGCAATGCTCCTCTCCCTCGTCGTCACCGCAGGCACAGGCTCCCAGCCTGCCCTGTGCCAATCCTGACGCTGCTCAGAGCAGCGTCAGGATTGGCTGGGAGTGCCCAGCCAGGACGCTCCCAGGCAGACTGGGAGCCTGTGCCGGTTCTCTCCATCCCAGCAACACAGTTGCTGGGCTGGAGACAGCCTTTTGCGCATGTGTGTTTGGCCAGCCCAAGACGGCTGGATAAACACACATGCGCTCTGAGGGGAGTGCACTGTGCACTCCCCTCACTGCTTGTGACCCCAATGCCCCACCCCTTTCACAAGGAAAGGATAATAAACATGGTTTATTATCCTTTCCTTGGGAAAGGATTTGCAGCGGTGGCTGCTGGCGGGGCAGTGATGCTCCACTGCCGTAGCGGAGGAGCCGCCACTGGATGTGCATACTTTCGCCTGCGCATGCAAAGTTCTTTGAATGTATAGACTCTTGGCAGCACAGATAAGGTGTAATATGATGCGCAGGATTCTTGAGCGCAAGGTAGATGTATTATTGAAGTGCAAGTTTTAGCAGTGCATGCAAATTCTAGTGGGTGTGCAAAATTTGACAGCCCATCTCTTTAGGACAATCATTCAGTACATTGTCACAGCAGCTGATAAACACACACCTACTTCACGGGGTGTGAGCACTAAATGGTGCGAAGAAAGAGGCATGAAATGCACAGCCTCCATACTGTGCTATACAGAGTACAAAGTGGCCCGGTGAGTCTGCCGACCAGTTGCCCAAGAGACACCTCCCTTTGAAGGAGTCTGCTCAAGTGTTTAATGGTATGGGTTCTACTGAGTGCTTTAATTGGGCCAGCACTGTAAGGTACTGAGTACCTGCACTTCTTCGATTTAAAAGGGAGGGGGCCGACATTTCTCAGTACAGGTGCAATATGTTTAATAGTAAACTACTGGTGCGTTAGGTGAAAAGGCATTCTGGGGTAGTGAGGATCTGCCTGCTATATTTCCATTTGCAGGATGGGTTTTAGCTCTTTGGTTTATTATTTTTCCGGTTGCTCGTTTACACTGCGTCAACTCTCAATTACTTGACATCAATACTTGGAATATATGTAACCAGAATGTTTAAAACGATGAAAAGGCAACTTGTTTAACCCCTTCGCTGCCAGGCCTTTTCCCCCTCAGGTGCCAAGCCTTTTTTGGGCTATTTGGGGCAGTTCGCACTTAGGCCCTCATCACTTTTTGTCCACATAAGGTACCCACGCCAAATTGACGTCCTTTTTTTCAAACATCCTAGGGATTCTAGAGGTCCCCAGACTTTGTGGGTTCCCCTGAAGGAGACCAAGAAATTAGCCAAAATACAGCAAAAATGTCGTTTTCTTTTTCAAATAAATTGGAAAAAATGGGTGCAGAAGAAGGCTTGTGTTTTTTTCCCTGAAAATGGCATCAACAAAGGGTTTGTAGTTCTGAAATCATCACCTTCCCAGCTTTCAGGAACAGGCAGACTTGAATCAGAAAGCCAATTTTTTAACACAATATTGGCATTGTACTGGGACATACCCCATTTTTACTATTTTTTGTGCTTTCAGCCTCCTTCCAGTTAGTGACAGAAATGGGTGTGGAACCAATGCTGGATCCCAGACAGCCAAACATTTCTGAAAAGTAGACAAAGTTCTGAATTCATCAAGGGGTAATTTGTGTAGATCCTACAAGGTTTTCCTACAGAAAATAACAGCTGAAATAGAAAAAAAACTGACATTGAGGTGAAAAAAACAGCCGTTTTTCTCAACATTTTACTCTGTAACTTTTTCCTGTGATGTCAGATTTTTTAAAGCAATATACTGTTACATCTGCTGGACTCTTCTGGTTGCTGGGATGTATAGGGCTTGTAGGTTGATCAAGAAACCTAGGTACCCAGAGCCAATAAATGAGCTACACCTTTCAATGGGTTTACATTCTATACCAGGTACACAGCAATTCATTTGCTGAAATATAAAGAGTGAAAAATAGGTATCAAGAAAACCTTTGTATTTCCAAAATGGGCACAAGATAAGGTGTTGAGAAGCAGTGGTTATTTGCACATCTCTGAATTCTGGGATGCCCATAGCAGCATGTGAATTACAGGGCATTTCTCGAATAGACGTCTTTTTTACACACTGTCTTACATTTGGAAGGGAAAATGTAGAGAAAGCCAGGGGCAATACCACTTGTTTTGCTATTCTGTGTTCCAACAAGTCTCCCGATAAAAATGGTACCTCACTTGAATGGGTAGGCCTAATGCTTGCGACAGAAAACACAACATGAACACATCACATTTTTACATTGAAATCTGACGTGTTTTTTGCAAAGTGCCTAGCTGTAGATTTTGGCCTGTAGCTCAGCCGGCACCTAAGGAAACCAACCAAACCTGTGCATTTGTGAAAACTAGACACCCAGGGGAATCCAGGATGGTGTGACTTGTGGGGCTCTCACCAGGTTCTGTTAACCAGAATCCTTTGCAAACCTAAAAATCTGGCCAAAAAAACACTTTTTCCTCACATTTTGGTGACAGAAAGTTCTGGAATCTGAGAAGAGCCACAAATTTCCTTCCACCTACCCTAGCGACCATGACAGGAAATGCAGCAAAAGAAAAAACGTGGACACATCACATTTCCCCAAAGAAAACAGAGTCGTTTTTTACAAAGTGCCTACCTGTGGATTCTGGCCTTTAGCTCTGCCGGCACCTAGGGAAACCTACCAAACCTGCACATTTTTTTAAACTAGACACCTAGGAAGATACAAGATGGTTTGACTTGTGGGTCTCTCACCAGGTTCTGTTACCCAGAATCCTTTGCAAACCTCAAAATCTGGCCAAAAAAACACTTTTTCCTCACATTTCAGTGACAGAAAGTTCTGGAATCTGAGAGGAGCCACAAATGTCCTACCAATCAGCGTTCCCTCAAGTCTCCCGATAAAAATGGTACCTCCCTTGTGTGGGTAGGCCTAGAGTCCGCAAAAGGAAATGCCCCAAAACACTATGCGGACACATCAAAATGATCAAATACTAAACTACCTGTTTTTGCGGGGGAGCTGTGTTTTTGGTCCTGGGCTCAGCAGCCATATAGGGAAACCTAGCAAACCCAAACATTTCTGAAAACTAGACACCTGAGGGAATCCAGGGAGGTGTGACTTGCATGGATCCCCCAATGTATTCTTACCCAGAATCCTCAGCAAACCTCAAATTTAGCTAAAAAATCACATTTTCCCACATTTCTGTGTGGGATCACAGCACCGGGACAAATTTCCTACCACCCAATGCTCCCCTCAGTCTCTCCGTAAAAACTGTACCTAACTTGTGTAGGAGGGCCAAGTGCCTGTGATAGGGAAGAGCCAAAAACATGTTGAAATTGAGGGGGAACCAAAGTGGGTCCAAAAGGGCAGTTTGAAAAAAGACATTTTTAGGCTGACAAGTGGGGCAGAATTTTTATTGGCGTAGATGAGACAATGCTGGGTGGTAGGAATTTTATGGATTCCTGCAGATTCCGGAAGGTTCCTCACAAAAATGTGGAAGAAATGTGTGATATCCCACAAAGTTGGATGTTTGCAGGGCTTTGTGGGTAAGAAAATTGTGTGAGTGCATGTGAAGCACACCACCCTGGACTCACCTAGATGTTTAGTTTTCAGATGTGTCTAGGTCTTGTGGATTTTTCTACATGGCAGCGTCCCAAAGTCCAAAAAGTGCAGCGCTCACCATTCCAAGTGGGACGATTTTGAGAGTTAGCCAAGCTCTCATGGCTCAAATGTAAAACCAAAACCCAAAATAATCAAATGGCCTCTTGCTTGCCGTGGGATAAGATGTTTTAGTGTGCGGGGGAGAGCTGAAAGACTGTTACCCCCTTCAGTTGGGGTGGGGGCATAACCATGCCCCCTACTGGTTGGTAGCCACCGCCAACAATTTTTTTTTTTGTTCCCTGGCATCTAGTAGACTTTCTGCCCCCCCGGGTGTGGATCGGGGGTAATTGACCCATCTGCCCACTGGTGGGCAGAACAATTTTGGCCCCATTTATTTGGGTTGGGGTATGGCCATACCATCATCCTCTTATTTTGAATAAAAAATCTTCCCTGGTCTGTGGTGGGCTTTCTGACCCCCTTGGGGGCAGATGGACCTTCCAAAAATAGGCCGATCTGCCCCCAAAGGGGACAGATATGGGCAACTATAATGTGCCCCCATGGGGAGCGACCCATGACCAAGGGGCTGCCTCCCGAAACAAAACATACACACACACCAATCCCTGGTGCCTAAGTGGTTTCTGTCTCCTCCCCTCCAACCCCCCCTCCCGGGCCAGATCGGCCTAATAGAAATAGGCCGATTGGAGTCAGAAATTGCCTAAAAACAATTTCTCCCCTCCCCTGCAGGGAGCGACCCTTGCCTAAGAAGTCGCTCCCCTTATCAATATAAATGAAGAAAAAATCCCTGGTGTCTAGTGGCTTCTGCTCCCCCTTGGGGCAGATGGGACTAATTAATATAGGCCGATCTGCCCCCGGGGGGGCAGAAAAGGCCTAATAAAAAATTGCTCTCAGGGGAGCGACCCTTGCCTAAGGGGTCGCCCGCCCCCATCAATATAAATTTTCAAAAAAATCCCTGGTGTCTAGTGGCTTCTGCCCCCCATCCCCCGGGGACAGATCAGCCTAATAAATATAGGCTGATCTGCCCCCAGGAGGGGGGGCAGAAAAGGCCTAATAAAACAATTGCCCCCTGGGGAGCGACCCTTGCCTTAGGGGGTCGCCCCCCATTATCAATATAAACACAAAATAAAAATCCCTGGTGTTTAGTGGCTTCTGCCCCTCCCCCCCCCCACCCCAGGGGCAGATCGGCCTAATTAATATAGGCTGATCTGCCCCCAGGGGGGTAAAAAATGCCTAATAAAAAAACTGCCCCCCTGGGGAGCGACCCTTGCCTAAGGGCTCACCCCCCTTATCAATAAAGAAAAGAAAAAACATCCCTGGTGTCTAATGGTTTCTGCCCCCCTCACCCCTCTCCCCCCCCCCACGGGGAAGATCGGCCTAATTCATATAGGCCGATCTGTTCCCAGAGGAGCAGAAATGGCCTTAGATTAAATGCCCCCCTTGGGGAGCGACCCTTGCCCAAGGGGTCGCTCCCCTTTTGTTTACACAAAGTAAACAAAATCCCTGGTGTCTAGTGGGCATTATAGCGATCGTGCTGCAGGAATGCACAGAGAGACATGAAAAGGGAAGGAAAAGCCGTCAACTCCCTTCTCATGCCTCTCTGCCTCCCCTGCTCCCCCTACCAAGGAGAAATTAATTAGCTTCCAGCACGACAGGAGTTGACCTCTGATGAGGTCAGCTCGCATTGGCGCGTTGGCATGCTGATGTCATCAGACATCACTGGGGGAGGGGTGTGAGGGGAAGCGATTCCCCTTACAGCCCTGCCCTGGGGGGGGGGGGGAGGCCCTCAGGGGAGCGCCAGCACTTCCCCCGAGGGCCTATACCAGGACGTAGTGGTTACGTCCATGGCGCCTCAGCGCCGCGCCACAGGACGTAAACACTACCTCCATGGATGGGAAGGGTTAAAAATTGCTTGGCTGGGTACTCGACTTCCCTTGAAGTGTCCAGCCCTGCAGCTGGCAAGAGTGCAGCACTGCCCTGAGCCCACAGTGCAAAGCCAGAGTGCAGCAGTGCACGTGCACCCACAGTGCAGAGTGGAGCAATGCGTGTGAGTGCATAGTGCGTAGACAATGCGGAGGAATGCAGGTGAGCCCGAAGTGCACAGGCGGGGCGCAGGAAAGCAGATGAGCTCATAGTGCACAGGAATGAAAGTGACTTCTTAATGCATAGGCACTAAGCAGGCTTTAGAGCATAGGTAAAGCGTACAAACGGATGTGAGCTCTTATTGCACAGGCATAGTGCAGGAATGTTGCTGAGTCCATAGTGTATTGGTACCGGGCAGGAATGCAAATGAGCATAAGGTGCATATGCACAGCGCATTAAATGCAGGTGAGCTCAAAGTGTGTAAGCAGGGTGAAGGTATGTAAGGGAGCTCATAGTCCTTAGGCACCACACATGAATGGGGCTGAGCTCATGATGCATGGGAACAATGCAGGAATGGAGCTAAGTTCATAGTGCATAGACACTGCGCAAGAATGCAGGCGAGCTCAAGGTGCATAAACACCGTGCAGGTACGCAAGTGAGCTCATAGTGCATAGACACTGCGCAGGAATGCAGGTGAACTCAAGGTGCATGGGCACTGCGCAGGAATGCAAGTGAACTCAAAGGTCATAAGCAGGGTGCAGGTACGCAAGTGAGCTCATAGTGCATAGACTCCGTGCAGGAATGCAGGAGAACTCCGCGCAGGCACTACGCAGGAATGCAACTGAGCTCAAAGGTCAGAAGCAGGGTGCAGGTACGCAAGTGAGCTCATAGTGCATAGGCACTGCGCAGGAATGGAGGTGATCTCAAATGCAGAAATGCAGGTAAGCTCACAGTGCAGAAGACCGGCGCATGAATACAAAGTGAGCACACACTGGACACAGAGTACAGCTGTGCACGTGAGGTCACCCGTCGTTTACATAGTCCAGGCCGCGCTTGTGACCCGGACGGCGTTAACGCCGTCGTCCCTCAGTCACTAAAGACCTGCAGGTGACCATCGTGACCTCTTCTTGTCACGACTGTTCCCCCGGCGCTGGTCGCTCTCTCCTTGTTGCAAAAGATATCTGGCCAGGATGGTGTGTACTGGAACGACTGAACCGTGTCCAGCAGGGAGGGGGGTCCTGGAAAGAGCCGAAGGCGCTGCCAGTGAGGTCAGGCTGACACGCTGTGCGGCCCCACGCAGAATCATGTCAGCAGCGCCTGCGCAGAACCAAGTGCAGCGATCTTTCAGAAGACATTACTTCAAAACTGTGTGCCACGGTGGCAAAGGCAACAACTGAAGCCACCGCCTGCACAACCACAGCAGTGTGACTTCAGAGACGTATTGATGCAAAAGAAAGTACCTAATTGTCACATCATCGACTAGAAAACTAAGTGCACCAGGGAACGGGCCTTTTTTGTTCTCCAACGACATGGCGCTTGAACTCTATGATACAACAAGGTACAATAGGCGCTTTGTAAAAGGATAATTGTGAGTAAAGGCTCCGTCTTCTAAAGAATAAAACAGAGAATACGGTACGTATGCCGCTACAGGATGGAATATATTCGACCTTGGCCACCCTTCAAAGAATAAAATAGAGCAGATCTAGGCAGCCCACTGCAGAATGTACTGCATTACAGCACAGGCCTCGTTTAAAGAATCAAACACAAAGTATACTGGGCACTATTCGGAAGAATAAAACACAGCAAACTCCAGGCACTTTCCGATAGAGTGCAATGCAGTAGAAGATGGGCATGCTACTGGATAACCACAAACAATGTACCCTGGGCACTCTTATAAAGGAACAAACACGTGTACCCTAAGCACACATAAAAAACTAAACACAGTGTACGCCAGGCACTAATAAAGAAACAAACAGGATGTAACCTAGGCACTCTTATAAAGAAACAAACACGTGTTACGTAGGCACCCTTATAAATAAAGAAACACAATGTAACCTAGGCACCCTTATAAATAAACAAACACAGTGTGCCCTAGGCACTCTTATAAAAAACTTAACACGTGTACCCTAGGCACTCTTATAAAAAACTAAACACAGTGTACTCTAGACACTCTTATAAAGAAGCACACAGAGTGTACCCTAGACACCCTCAAAAATAGAGAACACACCTCTATATTTAGAATTCTGTAATCAAAGCTTTTCTAGGGGGGCTCAAGAGTTATACCGCCTAGGGTTACTCCGACCCCTGCTTAGGATCCCAACATTGTGCTCTTGCTGTGCGATTACCCAGGGGTTGGGAATATTACAGACAAAGGACATAAGTGTATGATATATTTGCCCTTCACAGTGCTTGTTACTACATTTCGCAGGATCTACCCTATTACCAGCACATTCCTGTCTGCCCATATGAGATGGGATAAAGCCACTGGTGAGTGAGTGCCCCTGTGCAGGAAAACCTGGACACACAAAACTGCAGTAAACACCTTTGAGAAGCATGTTTCTGTCCAGCCACCAGGTAGATTACTCACTTGAAGAAGTGACACACAACAAACTAGGAGTAATGGGTTGCCATGAAGGAGCTTTATCCTCCAGGACTAGGTCTTCTATAAGATGGTGGGCACTGAAGACCTTCACTTTAAGATATTTTTGAGGATTGATTACCTCAATTGAGCAGCTTCTCTGGACCAGTTTTTAAATAAAATGTGTGCAGAATGTGTGCACCGATATTCAGGAAGTGTTTTTTCAGATTTAAGTGAAAGGGATATTCCTCGAGTACTTCATTTGATAGTTGTAGTTTTCTTTGCTTTAAATTATCATCACTAATAACATGATCTATTAAAAGCAAAGAATCCATCCAAAATATCTACACTTTCTGTTTAACAATATATCTTGTTTGACATCATGTGCATTGAAAGACTGTTTAGCAGGAGTTGTTTGATTAGATGCTTATGGGCCTCTGTTTTATTTCTCCATCACAATAGGTAAATATTATCATAACAATCTTCAAGCACTTCACTATTTAAATATTGAGGAAAATATTTAATTTAAAAAACGAAAGAAACATTGAAGTATAAGCTTTAAATCTCAATATATTATCTTGCTTATACATATATTCCTTTTCTATGTAATTGTGTATCTAAATATTTATTACTTTACTCCTACTGCACAAGAGAAAATAAACACCATCTCCAATGCACTGCTCTGTCTCACTCTATACCTCTCTCAACAATCTATCCTGTATCTCCACTCTCTGAATCATCCCACATCTCTTTCTACTAATATGATCTCCAAAATAACCCTTCCTAGACTCTTCCCTCCTATCCCTCCTGGCTCACCCCAAACCTCAGTTTGCAACTATGATCTCCCAAACATCCCTAGTAAATTCTTCCTTCAATTATCCCTCCTTTAACTCATCCCAAACCTCATTTTACTACTATGATCTCCCTAACCACTTTCCACAGACTCTTCCCTCCTCCATCTCTCCTTTTACTCATTCCCATCTTACTACTATGATCTCCCAGTTAACACTTTCTAGATGCTTCCCTCTTCTATCCCTCCATTATTCTTTTTAATCAAACTAACAGCCTCACACGTTCACCACTCAAATTAACTCATATACTAATCCACCACTAATCCTTTTGGGTTCTGGAGTAGGGTGCTGCTCGCCAAGAAGCGCTTTGATGCCCCATCAGGGGTAGTAAGCACTATATAAATACAATTACATTGACACTGACATATTCTTCCTGATTGCTCTCCTGGCTCCCACACCCACCCACCCCCATCCATGTTATCAGTGGGGTCCATTTCCTGGCTCTTTTTATGCATGCAGTGTTTGGGTCCATTTTACATACATACATACCCATACTCAGCCATTCAGCCTCTATAAGGACTTGACTTAGAAAGCCACTGACTGCAGATTTCACTTCTCCCCAATAAAATTAAGTACAACAGCAATTTGTGACTCTCTTCGCAGAGTTTCCCAGGCTCTGCCATACACCCAAATCATCTCAAGGATTACCTCAATTTTGACTTGACATATGCCACTCAAGATCTTACCAATCTCTACCCAGAACTGCAGGATGCATGGGCATGTCAAAAATGTGTGGGTGTCATCAGCATCTCGCAGCCCACATTTCATGTAGAATACCGCATCTGTCCCTCTCAGTTTAGCAATTCTTCTTGGTGTCAAAAATGTCCTGTGAAGGGAGAAAAGATGGTTCCTTCTAAAAAAGGCAGGTGTTACTGCACTGTAAAGAGTGTGTACAGATGCTTGCCATATGTCTTTTATCAGCGGCCTCAGCAAGTAGTCTCCACACAGCTTAGGTAAATCAAAGTCTCCATCCATGATTTCGAGCATTAGCCAATACCACAATGACACTTCTTTCTTCCACTGGGGGTCTTCCACCAGGCATTCTTCCAACCTATTTATGCAACCTATTTGTGCTGCTATTCTTTACCCCAAAGCCCAGCTGTTCAGTTGATACAACTTGAATTTAGAGGTGGACTCCCCAGTCAATTCCAGAAGTTCTTCCCTAGAACAGATTTCTCCTCCTGTAACAGCTGGCCACACACTAGTATACCCGAATCCTTGAGTGTGGTTGCCATCTTATCTTTCAAACACTCAGGGGTGCCCGGGGAGTCCCATACTGGGGCATATCTGCTGTAGGACAAGAGGTTTGTTGCTCACCTAATCTTTACCCAGAGCAGTGCCATCACTTGTAAAACTTTTAGCCTCACCTTCTTGTAATACTTCCAATTTCTTAATTTATACATGAACACTTGGACCCCTCCCCCACACCTCTTTCAGCATTTATTTTGAACATAGCGCTGACCCCGATTTTCCTGAATATACCAATAAACACCAACTGTTTTTAAGCTGGAAGGCCCAGGCATAAAAGCTGAAAGTCTGGTAGTGCAATACCTCATTTATTATGTTTTCTGCACGATTTGCCCATGAGATTGTTGTACTCTTGGAGACCCATATAAAGGAATTTACTTTCCTATGTAATTTCTCTAGCCAGTCTTTCTTGAAGTGTAGGGGAATGGCATTAAAAAGGAAAGTACATTTTGGCAGGATGGACATTTTTATTAAATTTACTCTTCCAAATATGGTTAGTGGTAGGTGCGACCACCTCATTAATAATTTGTCAGTTTGCACCATTGCCCCATTAAAATTTAGTATGGCTATCTTATCCAGATCCCAGCCAATTCTAATTCCCAGGTATTTCAATTCTGTTTTTATTAGGAAATGTTCTTCTTCCATATTCCATACCATTATTTCTGTCTTTAATGGGTTTGCCTCATACCCTGAGATTTTTCCAAAGTCGGATAGCAATCGCTCCATGCTCGATAACAAGGAGCCTAAATTTACTGTGTACATCATTAGGTCATCAACATATAAGGGTATTTTCTAATCCCAGGATCGAAAGGTAAAATACATTGTAATAACCACTCCAAGTAAATACTGGATCACAACTTTATAGATGCAAATCCAGACTCCTCAAGGCCACCACACAGATTGCGCTTTTCAGGGTTCCTCAACATTCTAAGTCTAACTCCAAAACAATCCGTTGACCAGAGGGTGGAGTGGGGGAGGAGAAAGTGGGTACAATGCACCATTTTTACAGTAATGCAAATTCTCAAACTAAGTAAGAAAACTGACTGAATTATTATAGTAATTATTAATACCACAATACATAACAATGACAGGAATTCTTATTGAAATATAAGGTTATCATTAAGTAATGAAAACACATCTCCCTTCTACAATTTATGAAAAATGTAGTCCGTATGCCTGGGTGGAATTGTCTTATTCCTCGTGGATTGAGGCACCCTTCCCTGCTCATATGTTATTTCCCTCTCTTCTCTGATCTTACAGGCCAGGGGTTCAATAAACAGATTAAGTAAGAGAGGGGATGGGGCAGCCCTGTCTAGTGCCCCTGGTTATGTTGAAACCTGCTGTTAACTTGCCATTTAACAGGATTCTTGCTGAAGGTATTTTATAAATCCCATTTATGGACCCACAAAATGTATCCCCCAGGTTGTAATATTTTAGGGCTGAATTCAAGTATTGCCAATTCACCCTATTAAACACTTTGGATTCATCTAGCGTTATGCCAGCAAGTGGCGCTTTAACCACTAAGGCCAGATCAGTGGCCCCAATCAATTCATAGGTCAATTTATGCAAGTATCTTCCTTTCATAAAGCCTTTTTGGTCATCTTCTATCAACCCCCAAGCCACCTTACTCATTTTCTTAGCTAAAATATTTGCAAAAATCTTATAATCACAATTAAGAAGAGAAATGGGTCAAAAAGATACATAGGAAGTGGGATCTTTACCGGGATTCAGGATCAGAGTGACTATGGCCTTTGGGAGGGGAGCCCCTTCTTCTAGGATCGCCATAAAACGCTGAGTCAAAAAAGGCACAATTGTGCCACCCAAAACCTTATAATATTAATTGGGTAGACCATCCGGGCCACCCACTTTCCCTGTCTTGCCCATGTCTATTGCCTGCCGGACCTCTCTTTGCGCTCTAGACTTTCTTTCTTATCTTCTGAGAGCTTAACTACTGGAAGCCCCTCCAACCACTTGTTGAGCTGCTCTTCCATGGTGCTCAAATCTTCTGTATATAGCACCTGGAAAAACATTAGAAATGCCTTTGCAACCTCCTGGCAGTTTGTTAGAAGTTGTCCAGTCTCTCCACTTCTAATATCTCTTTCCTCATTCCTGACTGAGTCCACCTTGGTTTTCCAAGCTAGGAGTTTCCCAGCAATTTCGCTGTACTGTTAGTGGGTCAGCTTGCTCACTTTCCACCTGGCCCTTGTTCTATCATCCAAGACTGAGGCGATAATGAGTTTTTGATCGTGTATCTCTTTAAATAATGCAGTTCTATGATTCTCCGACTGGTGCAGGTCCCAAAGTTGCCTTTCTAGGAGGACCACCTCTTGTTCTCGCTTCTCAATTGTCTTCTTAAGTTCTCTATTCTTCCGTACAGAAATTCTTATTAGGACACCTCTTATAAAGGCCTTCAAGGTGTCCCAAACTGTATGCATAGGAGCTGAGTTCCTATTTATTTCTAAGAAACTAGCAGCCTCCGGTCTTAGTTTATCTAAAACTTCTTGGTCTGCTGAAAGTGTACAATCTAAGGCCCACCTCTTTATAGTATGCCCTGTCACGATTTTCATTTCTAAGACAATTGCCACATGATCGGGCAGGTGAGCAGCTAACAGCCTTATACTCAAGATGTATTTCCTTATTACGTAAGCCACCAAAAAATAGTCTATTGTAGATGAAGATCTGTATTTTTATTCCCTCCCTTATCCTCTAACTGTTGCACACTCCCATCTGTCTCATCAGACATCTAATATAAGTTTGCATTTTGGAGTATACATTAGACCTATTGTTGACAGACTTATCTAAAGTGTTACCCAAAGCAGTGTTGAAGTCCCCTGTATTTATTATTGGATAGGAAGACTCAGCAAGCACTAAACATAGGTTTTCGAGGGGGTTTCACATCACCTACATTTGGGCCATGGTATCTCATTGGGGTGTAACTGTTATCAACTATTCTCAGGTTTGCATTTACTCATCTGCCCCTATTGTCAGACTTACACTCCTAAATTGGGATCTCTGCTTGCTTTGTTTTTTATCGGGATAGCTGCTCCTTAAGTATAGCAGGTTTGATCTGAGAATACTACCTGCAAAACCCACTTCTGTGTACTATAGACCTCCAAACACTCTACAAAGAAACAAACACGGTGTACCCTAGACACTCTTATAAAGAAACAAACACAGTGTAACTTAGGAACTCTTATAAAGAAACATAGACATTGTAACCTAGGCATTGTTATAAAGAAACAAAGACAGTGTGACATGGGCACTGTTATAAAGAAACAAAGACAGTGTGACCTAGGCACTGTTATAAAGAAACAAAGACAGTGTGACATGGGCACTGTTATAAAGAAACAAAGACAGTGTAACCTGGGCACTGTTATAAAGAAACAAAGACAGTGTAACTTAGGAACTCTTATAAAGAAACATAGACATTGTAACCTAGGCACTGTTATAAAGAAACAAAGACAGTGTAACTTAGGAACTCTTATAAAGAAACATAGACATTGTAACCTAGGCACTGTTATAAAGAAACAAAGACAGTGTAACCTGGGCACTGTTATAAAGAAACAAAGACAGTGTAACCTGGGCACTGTTATAAAGAAACA
This sequence comes from Pleurodeles waltl, assembly GCF_031143425.1. Classification (NCBI taxonomy): domain Eukaryota; kingdom Metazoa; phylum Chordata; class Amphibia; order Caudata; family Salamandridae; genus Pleurodeles; species Pleurodeles waltl. The sequence continues at coordinate 827,963,047 of NC_090437.1, read as the reverse complement.
AAGACAGTGTGACATGGGCACTGTTATAAAGAAACAAAGACAGTGTGACCTAGGCACTGTTATAAAAAAACAAAGACAGTGTGACATGGGCACTGTTATAAAGAAACAAAGACAGTGTAACCTGGGCACTGTTATAAAGAAACAAAGACAGTGTAACCTGTGCACTGTTATAAAGAAACAAAGACAGTGTAACTTAGGAACTCTTATAAAGAAACATAGACATTGTAACCTAGGCACTGTTATAAAGAAACAAAGACAGTGTAACCTGGGCACTGTTATAAAGAAGCAAAGACAGTGTAACCTGGGCACTGTTATAAAGAAACAAAGACAGTGTGACATGGGCACTGTTATAAAGAAACAAAGACAGTGTGACCTAGGCACTGTTATAAAAAAACAAAGACAGTGTGACCTAGGCACTGTTATAAAAAAACAAAGACAGTGTGACATGGGCACTGTTATAAAGAAACAAAGACAGTGTAACCTGTGCACTGTTATAAAGAAACAAAGACAGTGTAACTTAGGAACTCTTATAAAGAAACATAGACATTGTAACCTAGGCACTGTTATAAAGAAACAAAGACAGTGTAACCTGGGCACTGTTATAAAGAAACAAAGACAGTGTAACCTGGGCACTGTTATAAAGAAACAAACGTGTACCCTATGCACTCTTATAAAAAAACAAACACAGTGTGCCCTAGACAATCTTAAAAAAAGAATAGAGATGAATACAAATTGGAAATTCTTCTAAATAATAAAACACAGTGTATCGTAGACACCGTATTAAACAATCAAACAGTACACCAGGCATTGTTATAAAGAATTAAAAAGAATATTACGTATTCATGCAGGCATTATTATAAAGAGTAAAACAGAATATTACTGAGACATGCTTCTAGATAATCAAACAGGGTGTACCCTGGGCTTATAAATAAATAAACACACTGTACCACAGGCACTTTTTAAAATAATGCAACAGAAAGTAATTGGTCAACTTCTCTGGATAATTAAGCCCTGTATACCCTATGACTTCTTAAAAAGAAACAAACACAATGTACCCTAGGAATTGTATAAAGAAACAAGTCCAGTGCACCCTTGGCATTTTTATAGAGAAACAAGCACAGTGAGCTGTAGAAATCCCTATAAAGAATAAAACAGACTATAACGTTGACACTCTTCTAGAAAATCCCACAAGGTGTTTCCTAGGCAGTCTTATAAGGAATAAACAATATAATGGAGGCACTCTTCTGTAGAATCGAAAATAGGAGATCTTGAACAGTCGCCCATAGAATAAAAAGAACGTAGGCACTCTGATGCAGAATAACGCAGCGTAAAGCCCACGCTAGCTCCTTTCTAAGCAATAACATACAATATAGGTTGCGCATACTTCGAACGGAATAAAAGAGAGTAGAACACAGGACCCGTCTTCGGTGTAAACAGAAAGAGAGCTGTAGCGCTCGTCTCCAGAATAGCATGCAGTAGAATGTAGGCGCTCTGCTGCAACATAAGAGGGTAATAAGAGTGCCTCCCCCCCCCCCCCCCCCCCATTCCATTGGAACAGAGAAGCACTCTGGCACTCTTCAACAGAATAACAAGCATATTCAATGCAGTGGGTCTCACGTTTGCTCGAGTTAGAGCTACTGGCATTGTAAAGTCCTAACTGAACCTTTTGTCACTGAAACTGAAAATGAAAAGTAAAACAGTTGACATAAGCGAGCCGATTCAAAGCGCCACAGCCACCAGGAGCCTGAGAACCAAGGAGAGACTCAAAAGGAAAAATAAATTCGCGCGCAACATCGGCAAATGTGCAATTATCCATGAAACAGGGTCCATGACCAAGGCTAACAAAACTGCCCCAAGGAGGGACAAACATAAAGGAGTTACCAACGAAAACAAAGGATTTTTGAAAGGCAAGCCCACGAACGAGTGATAGTGATGGGCGTCCGTGGGCGCGGTTATAAATCCAGATACATACCATCACCTCGGAAAAACAGTGCTTGCCGGCTGCTATGCTCGACCTAAAAGGAGCAGAAGGTAGACACTCTCAAACCCAATAAAACAGTTTTAAAATGTAGTCACCCGAACTACAGAAGAATAAAAGAGTCCTGTGGCACTCTTAGGAAGAAAATGGAGTAAAATATAAGCTCTAAAGCATAAATGAAATGGAACAGTAGACTCAATCAGAGAATAAACTCAAGTACAACTAACTCGGGGACTCTTCGGCAGAATGAAACAGCTTAGAACTTCGGCCCAGTCTCTAGAATACATCAGACGAGAGCGGAGGCACTTTTTAAACAGAATAAGGCAGAGAATTTAAGCAATCCTAGGCAATCCAATCCTGTGGCGAGGCACTCGTGGTAGATAATACCCCAACCACCGTCCTAAACGAGGCGCCGTAAAGTTCTGGAGAGTAAAACAGAATACGATTTCCTTGTTGGCCCAGCAGATTATTCTATATGGTGTCTGTGATGACACACGCCCACATGGAGTACAGCTCGCGCGTACTTGGATCACACGGATTCTTTTACAAAACGTGTACATATCCTCCGACTGCAAAGCCCTTTATAAGAAAATTGTTTAAAGCGGATAAAGCGCTGCCTTCAAGAAACTTCCCTGTGTGGGACCAATATTGATGATTTTATAAGATTGTAGTATCACTTGTAATTGTGTTATATAGCGCTTACCAAAGTCGTCTTCTATTAAATGTAACCTTATGTTATTGAAGAAATTGTAATATTATATAGCTGGCCGCCATATAATAAATATACCCTAGGATGGATGCAGTGTCCTAGAACAGAAGATGCAACTTCACTTCAGATCTCCTTTACAGACACACAAGGCAGTTTATCATCCAGGTTGTCTGCTGCAGAAGGTTATACAGGGTGAACACTGCACTCTGCTGCTGAACTAAACAAACTGGACCTTCAGCCTCGTCTGATATAGAATGCAATGCAAGGTCCACTCAACATGCCCTCCTACCGAGCAATGTACCTTGTGTGAGACCAATATACAGGGTCATCTCAGAATACGCATTGTGGTTTCAGCATTATCGCTTACAAAATAAATATTCAGGGTCCTCTCAGCACTCTCTGCTACCGGCGAAATACCTTGCATGAGACAGCTATACAGGGGTGTCTCAGCAGTCTCTGCTTCTGGCGAAATACCTTGTATGAGACAGATATACAGGGGTGTCTCAGCCCTCTCTGCTGCCGGGCGAAATACCTTGTATGAGACAGATATACAGAGGTGTCTCAACACTCCCTGCTACCGGCGAAATACCTTGCATGAGACAGATATACAGGGGTGTCTCAACACTCCCTGCTACCGGCGAAATACCTTGTATGAGACAGATATACAGAGGCGTCTCAGCACTCTCTGCCTCCGGCGAAATAACTTGTATGAGACAGATATACAGAGGCGTCTCAGCACTCCCTGCTACCGGCGAAATACCTTGTATGAGACAGATATACAGGGCCGTCTCAGCACTCTCTGCTGCCGGGCGAAATACCTTGTCTGAGACAGATATACAGAGGCATCTCAGCACTCCCTGCTACCGGCGAAATACCTTGCATGAGACAGATATACAGAGGCGTCTCGGCACTCTCTGCCTCCGGCGAAATACCTTGTATGAGACAGATATACAGAGGCGTCTCAGCACTCTCTGCCTCCGGCGAAATACCTTGTATGAGACAGATATACAGGGCCGTCTCAGCCCTCTCTGCTGCCGGGCGAAATACCTTGTATGAGACAGATATACAGAGGCGTCTCAACACTCCCTGCTACCGGCGAAATACCTTGTATGAGACAGATATACAGAGGCGTCTCGGCACTCTCTGCCTCCGGCGAAATACCTTGTATGAGACAGATATACAGAGGCGTCTCAGCACTCCCTGCTACCGGCGAAATACCTTGTATGAGACAGATATACAGGGCCGTCTCAGCACTCTCTCCTGCCGGGCGAAATACCTTGCATGAAACAGATATGCAGGGCCGTCTCAGCACTCTGCTACCGGCGAAATACCTTGTATGAATGAGACAGATATACAGGGCCGTCTCAGCACTATCTGCTACTGGGCGAAATACCTTGTATGAGACAGATATACAGAGGCGTCTCAGCACTCCCTGCTACCGGCGAAATACCTTGTATGAGACAGAAATACAGGGCCGTCTCAGCACTCTGCTGCCGGGCGAAATACCTTGCATGAGACAGATATACAGGGGCGTCTCAGCACTCTCTGCTGCCGGGCGAAATACCTTGTCTGAGACAGATATACAGAGGCATCTCAGCACTCCCTGCTACCGGCGAAATACCTTGCATGAGACAGATATACAGAGGCGTCTCGGCACTCTCTGCCTCCGGCGAAATACCTTGTATGAGACAGATATACAGAGGCGTCTCAGCACTCTCTGCCTCCGGCGAAATACCTTGTATGAGACAGATATACAGGGCCGTCTCAGCCCTCTCTGCTGCCGGGCGAAATACCTTGTATGAGACAGATATACAGAGGCGTCTCAACACTCCCTGCTACCGGCGAAATACCTTGTATGAGACAGATATACAGAGGCGTCTCGGCACTCTCTGCCTCCGGCGAAATACCTTGTATGAGACAGATATACAGAGGCGTCTCAGCACTCCCTGCTACCGGCGAAATACCTTGTATGAGACAGATATACAGGGCCGTCTCAGCACTCTCTCCTGCCGGGCGAAATACCTTGCATGAAACAGATATGCAGGGCCGTCTCAGCACTCTGCTACCGGCGAAATACCTTGTATGAATGAGACAGATATACAGGGCCGTCTCAGCACTATCTGCTACTGGGCGAAATACCTTGTATGAGACAGATATACAGAGGCGTCTCAGCACTCCCTGCTACCGGCGAAATACCTTGTATGAGACAGAAATACAGGGCCGTCTCAGCACTCTGCTGCCGGGCGAAATACCTTGCATGAGACAGATATACAGGGGCGTCTCAGCAGTCTCTGCTACAGGCGAAATACCTTGTATGAGACAGATATACAGAGGCGTCTCAGCACTCTCTGCTACCGGCGAAATACCTTGTATGAGACAGATATACAGAGGCGTCTCAGCACTCTCTGCCTCCGGCGAAATACCTTGCATGGCACAGATATACAGGGCCGTCTCAGCACTCTCTGCTACAGGCGAAATACCTTGTAAGAGACAGATATACAGAGGCGTCTCAGCACTCTCTGCTACCGGGCGAAATGCCTTGTATGAGACACATATACAGAGGCGTCTCAGCACTCCCTGCTACCGGCGAAATACCTTGTATGAGACAGATATACAGGGGCGTCTCAGCAGTCTCTGCAACTGGGCGAAATACGTTCTATAAGACAAATATATATGGTCACTTCAGAACCCACAGTGTGACTTCAGCATTATCTGATACAAAATACATTCTCTCAGCTGTCGAGCAATATACCTTGTATGAGACCAATATGCATGGTTATCTCAGAATCTATACTGTGACTTCAGAATTATCTCTTACAAAATAAATATTCAGGGTCATCTCAGCACTCCCTGCTACCGGGCGAAACACAGCGTATGAGACAGATACACAGGAGCGTCTCAGCATCCTCTGCTACCGCACAAAATGGCTTCTATAAGACAAATATATATGGTCACCTCAGAACCTACATTGTGACTTCGGCATTATCTGATACAAAATAAATTCTCTTTGCCACCGAGCAAAATACCTTATATGAGACAGAATTACAAGTTCACCTGGGCACTTTCTGCTACCGAGCAAACAACGTTGTGACTTCAAGATTATCTGATATGAAATAAATGTACAGGAACGCCTCAACGCTTTCTGCTAGGAGCAAAATTCAAAAGTAAAACGCAATTTCAACAGTTCCGAATATATATATATATATATATATATAGAATCGCTTTAGCATTCTGTGCGACCCAACAAAATAAACTGTAAGTTCAACATTTTCTGATGCAATATATACAGTGACCTCAACACTCTGCTACCGACCAAATTACAATGTACCTTCAACATTTTTTTATACAATATATACAGGATCACTTCAGTACTCTGCTACCGAGGAAAATATAACGTAAACAGCATACAAGGTAACTTCAACATTTTCTGATACAATATATACGTCACTTCAACGTTCTTTGCTATCGAATAAAATACATTGTAACTCGACATTATCTGGAACTGAGCATAAAGCCGAACAAAAAATGCGGTCTGTCATCAACACTCTCTGCTCCTTGTTTTGTTTTTATATGTTACCTTGCGTGCATGTGTAGAGCGCTTACCATCACCAATTCAGCTTCCCTTCAGCCACTGCTAGGCAACAAAACACAGCTGACCTCACATTTCTTTGGATAGACTACAGTGTCATCTCATCAGTGTGCTAAGGGACGGCATACACTGTGGCGTCACCATTATCTCACAGAGGGGACGCAGTGTGGTCTCGCTTCTACTTAACATGCAGTGTGACGTCACCATTATCTCACACCGGAGAGAACTCAGGGTCGCTTCACTGCTACTTAACAACACGCAGTGTGACGTCACCATTATCCCTCACTAGAGGGGACAGAGGGAACGCGGAGTCCTTGCACTGGTACTTAACAACACGCAGTGTGACGCCACCATTATCTCACACCTGAGAAGAAGCGATGTGACGTCACCATTATCTCACACCGGAGAGAACTCAGGGTCGCTTCACAGCTACTTAACAACACGCAGTGTGACGTCATCATTATCTCACCCTGGGGAAGCTTCGGGGTCGTTTCACTGGTACTTAACAACACGCAACGTGACCTCATCATTATCTCACATCAGAGAAGACACTATGTGACGTCACCATTATCTCACACCGGAGAAGACTCGGGATCGCTGCTACTTAACAAAAGGCAGTGTGAAGTAGACCTCTGATGTCGCAAAACATAGTGCAGTTTGCTTCGCTCTACTAGTGGTCAAAGGGAGCTCAACTTCGGCACTTTGTTGAAGGACACACTAGGACTCAGTTCGGCATTCTGCAGGGGCGCGGAGTACAGTCTCTGTTGCAGAACAAAACCCAGACAAAACTCGTCACCCTGACACGACAAAATGAAGTGTAATTTCAGCATTCTCTGCTAGAGAATTCAACAGCCCGTTACTTCAACCTTCGCTTCACAACAAAATGTAGTCATAGTCCGGCACCCCGCTGGGAAACAAAAAAGAGTTTCACCTTAACAACTTCCTACAGGGCAAAACACACGAACCCTACAAACGCCTGCTACAGAACAAAACACAGCATCTCTTTAACAAATCACTGCAGGGCAAAATATATGAACGCTACTCCTACAGGGCACAGCACATGGGCACTGCAAACCCCTGCCACAGAACAAAATGCAGCATCACGTTAACAACCTCCTACAGGGCAAAATGCATAGATACTACACAACCCCCTGCTACAGAACACAGATTCACGTTAACAACCTCCTACACGGTAAAATACATGGACACAACGAACCCCTGCCACAAAACAAAATGCAGCAACACTTTAACAACCTCCTACAGGGCAAAATGCATAAATGCTACACAACCCCCTGCTACAGAACAAAACACAGCATCTCTTCAACAAATTACTGCAGGGCAAAATATATGGACACTACTCCTACAGGGCAAAGCACTTGGGCACTGCAAACCCCTCCGACATAACAAAATACTACTACACGGCAAAATACATAGATACTAATCAAACCCGTACTATAGAACAAAACACAGCATCTCTTTAACAACCTCCTACACGGCAAAATACATAGATATTACACAACTCCCTGCTACCGAACAGAACACAGAATCACGTTAGCAACCTCCTACAGGTAAAATACATGAACGGAACAAACCCCTTCTTCAGAACAGGACTGCCTCTCTCTAACAACTTCCTACAGGGCAACCCCTGCTACAGAACAAAACACACTGTTACTCCAAGACTCCCCGGGCTGGTACAAAATACACTGATGCTGCAACACATTGGGACATGACGGTGCAGGGGCGGCTTTCCAGAACAGAATGGACGGCCCTGTCGTCTCCATCTGGGACAGAAAAAAATGCAGTCACTCCACTCTCTGTGGTACACAACCCGACACAACATCACTTCAGCACTTTCCCAGCGAACAAATACAGCCACCTTACCATTCTCAACTAAAAAAAAACCCCAAAAACGGTGTCATTTAAACACTCTTCAACTGAACAAAATAAAGTGAAGCCTAGGCACTCTCTTCTGCAGGACGAACCACCACTCTAGGTACCAGGCAAATATAGAGCCTCTCTACCCTAGCACTCCCTAACCGAACAACAGTGTCCCCTCGGGATGATGCTTCGCTGCGGGCCAGGGTGTGACCGCAGCTCTTCTCTAGCGGTCTCGCGGCTGCATCGCTTTCTAAAGGACACCAGGCAGCGCAGTGTCGGCACTTTGTGGCCGAACCGCCGAGGAAAGTGCAGACACAGCTTCAAACCCACTGCGTAGGGCTTCAAGGAGCTCTGCTGTGTGGCACTTACCTGTAGAAACCTCTGGCTCGTGTGCGGGGGGCTGTGCTACCATATCAAGCCCAGTGACTCACTGGGTAATTGTAATTTTAATTGTGATTGTATTTATATAGCGCCTACTCTCCCTGACGAGGCCGTTACTTAACGTTATAGCGCATAGCTGGAAAGGGTACACACAATGTCGCCTGTCGTTTATTTCGGATGATCAATGTCTTTTGCATGCATGGTGTGAAATGCAATTGCTTATCACGCTTAACCCTTAGAAATGGCCCCTGTCGTAGCTAACTGGCAACAGACAGTGGAATGAACAGTTGCATGAAAGTGCCTGGGTTCTGCCCTCTTAGGTATAAAGAGTGAACTTTGTCACAGTTGCTACAAAATTCGTCCTTTGATAGTCCCGGAGAAAGGAAACAATGTGGGCCTATTTTATTTTTTGAATCCGACAAAATATATCTGTATCAAGGGGTTTAAGTAGAACTCTAGGTAGATGTCCTACAAAGATAAGTGTTTATTCAAATTCGCAAGTTTTTATTCAATTCCTTCCTCAAGTCTACTACGGTACGGATTCTTTATTTCACACAGTAAGTGAGATTCGCGGCGTAATTCAGGCGCAAATCTGGCGAATTTCTCGCTGTCATTTCCGCAACTCCACTGCAAATCTAGCGAAGTTCGGAAAATGTTACTTGCAAATCAACTGCAACTCTAATGAGGTTCGGGATCATTTACTTGCAAATCTGTTGAAGTTCACAGTTCTTTATTCCGCAGATCAACTCTGAAACTAATGAGCTTCGGAATCTTTTACTCGCAAACCAACTGCGAATCTAATAAGGTTCGGAGTCTTTTACTAGCAGATCAACTCTTACAATCAGGTCGCAAACTAAAAGGTCACGTTTTTGAAAGATTTTCACGTTTTTTCGTCCCAAGTGTAATGGTGTAGGCAAGTAAAGTCAGTGCAAACCCAGCGAGGTTTGCAAGTTAATCAGAGCAAGTACGGTGACTTTCGCATATTAATTCAACGGTGAGGATTTAATTCGGGTTACATACATTACGTTTTACAAATTATCAGCGCCTAGTCAAGTGAAGTTCACGGGGTCACATTTTCAGTCCAACACACTTCTGGGGCTCCGTACGCGTACTGGAGGCCAGTGACTGAAACACGAATTTGCCTTTAATATATGTGTGATATACGAAACTGAAGCGGAGCTTTAAGTTTTATATTTGTGTCCAGGGTGAGAAAATTTCCGGTATCTGATCTTTAAATTATCAATCGGCCCTCTTATCTTTATAGCCCATGTCCTTTATCTCGTCGGGGGGGGGGGGGGGGGGGTAAGGGGGCATTGTGCGAGACTCTGCTCTCTGAGCCTGACCGAGCGCCCTCAGCACCCACGGCCAGGAGTCCTGGCTCATAATTTACAGTTCACGGGGCCCTGCTGATACGGCTTTCCACACTGGACAATAAATGCAGTAATGCGTGTTCGATCTGCCTGCACTGGGGTACACACCCGGGGCACGGTATGGGTACACCCCATCACACTGGACAATTAATGCAGAAAAGCGTGTTCGGTCTGCCTTTACGGGGTACGCAGCCGGGGCACGGTGTGGTACACCTCATCACACTGGACAATAAATGACTACAACGCGTGTTCGATCTGCCTTTACTGGAGTACACACCGGGGCACAGTGTGTGGTACACCCCATCACACTGGACAGTAAAGGGCAGGAATGCGTGTTCGATCTGCCTGCCATGGGTACACAACGGGCCCAGTGTGTGGTACACCCCATTGCACTGGACATTACAGGGTAGCAATGCGTACTCGCTCTGCCTGCACTGGGTACACACCCGGGGCACAGTATGGGTACACCACATCACAATGGACAGTAAAGGGCAGCAATGCGTGTTCGATCTGCTTGCACTGGGGACACAGCCGGGGCACGGTGTGGTACACCACATCACACTGGACAATAAAGTGCAACAACGCGGCCTGCGTGTTCGATCTGCCTTCACTGGGGTACGCACCAAGGACACAATGTGTGGTATATATTCTTCCAAATAAGAAGATGCCCATCTAGCGTTCCCAGCCAAGCCCTGAATATCACGTGCGCTTATAAAGGCCGCGGCTTATGCTGCCTTTCCATTGTAATTCAGCTACTGCCCCGTTCCGCGACAATTTGCGAACCATAAATTACTTTTCAGAACAGACGGGGTGTGAGGGCGGGGGTGATGGGACACGCTTTTTTCATTTGTGTATTTTGCCATATTTGTTATCGCTAACAGAAGGTGGTGGTCAGACCATCACACAGAGCTCTGTTTAATGATTACTCCACCGGTAATTGGATTAGTTCATTCAACCACTGCTGCGTTCTGAAAATAGAAATCCTGGCTTCGCCAGAAATTAACACACTGAGTGATCCTGTGCAAATCCCTTGAACCCCTGCCCCAATAGCGTTGCCCGTCTAAACTAGGACCTTTTGAAGCTAAGCTGGCCTCGGGTGATGGAAAAGCGGTCACTTACATGACGCTTAGTAATGGAATCTGTGAGCCTCTGAGATAAAGTAGCTGGAATACGGACGAACCGGGGTGTGTTTTATCCCGCTCAGACGAGATTGGCATATTATTATTATTGCTGTTGTTGTTATTATTGCTATCGTTATTACCTGTAGGGCAGCCCCGTCAGCAGTTTCTAAGCGAGCAGCAGCTCGCGGAGTCTGTGTCCGACGCCCTCCTTCCTCGGAGTCCTATGATCTCGCCTCAGATCTCTTTGCTGAAAGCTAAAAGGCTCGAGCGAGTAGCAGAGATTGACCAGAGCCGGGTCTGTGCAGGGGCCGCCTGGGCCGTGCCCCCTCCCTGGACCTCAGAGTTACAGCCTGCAGAGGCTACCCAGCGGGTGAGCCGTGCCCCTCTGGGGAGAGCGCGCGGCCCGTCTGGCTGTTTTTATTTTATTTTATTTGTAACACACGGGGGGCAGCTCTGACACAGGGGGTGCAGCTCCTGCGCAGGGGGTGCAGCGCTATCACAGGGGGTGCAGCCCTGACACAAGGGGTGCAGCTCCTGCGCAGGGGGTGCAGCCCTGACACAGGGGGTGCAGCTCTTGCACAGGGGGGTGCAGCGCTATCACAGGGGGTGCAGCTCCTGCGCAGGGGGTGCAGCGCTATCACAAGTGGTGCAGCTCTGACACAAGGGGTGCAGCGTCTGCACAGGGTGTGCAGCTCTTACGCAAGGAGGTGCAGCTCTGGTACAAGGGGGTGCAGCACTATCACAAGGGGTGCAGCTCTGACAAAAGAGGTGGAGCTCCTGCACAGGGAGGGCAGCGCTATCACAAGGGGTGCAGCTTCTGCACAGGGTGTGCAGCTCTTACTCAAGGGTTGAGGGACTCTAGCACAAGAGATGCAGCTCCTGCACAGGGATGCAGCTCGATCACAAGGAGTGCAGCTGTGACGCAAGGGGGTGCAGCTGTGGTAAAAGGGGTGCAGCTCCTGCACAAGGGGTACAGCACTGTTGTAAAGGGTGCAGCTCTGACCAAGGGGATGCAGCTCTGCCACACGGGGTAATGCAGCTCTGGTATAAGGGGTGCAGTTCTGATACACAGGGGGTGACGCACTATCAAAAGGGGTGCAGCTCTGGTACAAGGGATGCAGCTTCTGCAGAGGGGGTGCAGCACTATCACAAGGGGTGCAGCTCTGATACAAGGGGTGCAGCTCAGGTACAAGGGGTGTAGATCCTTCACGAGGGGTGCAGCACTATCACAAGGAGTGCAGCTTTGACACAAGGGGGTGCAGCTCTTACACAAAGTGATGCAGTTCTGGTGCAAGGGATGCAGCGCTATCACAGGGGGATGTAGCTCTGGCACATGGTGATCAGCTGTGGTAGACAAGGGTGCAGCCCTTGCACAATGAGTGCAGTACTGTCACAAGAGATGCAGCACTGTCACAGAGGGTGTGGCTCCTGCACAAGGGCTGCAGCTCCTGCACATGGGGTGCAGCAGTATTACAGAGGGTGCAGCTCTGACACAAGGAAGTGCAGCTCTAGCACAAGGGGGTGCAGATCTGACACAATGGACGCAGCGCCATCACTGAGAGGGCAGCTCTGACACGAGGCTGGAGGTCTAGCAGAGATGTGCAGCACTGGCACAAAGGGTACTACACTGGCATAGGGGTTCAGCTCAGACACAAAGAGGTGCGGCAGGGGCGCAGGTGGTGCAGCGCTGTCACACGGGTTCGTCTCTGCCACAGTGGGGCAGCTCTTTCAGTGAGGAGCAACGCTATCCCTGGGGGTGCAGTACTTGCGCGAATAGCTGCACCTCTGACTCGGGCGCCGCTCTGCACATAGGTGCACCTCTGAACCGTTGCTTTATCTCTGGCAAGTAGGTTCTCTGTACCACGTGGGTTCGTGTCTGGCTAAGGGGTGCTGTTCCTGTCGTGGGTGGCAGCACTATCGCAGAAACTACAGCAATTGCACAAATGGGTGCCTCTGTGATACAGGGGGGCACCAGTGGTAGATGGATTCATCTCTGGCACGGGGGTTAATCTCTTATACGGGCCACAGCTATTTTTGATGACTCTCCTGTGTACAGATTTATGATTGCACGTTATACAGACTTTACCCTCGCATTAATCTTTACCATGGAGCACTAATAAGTGCACAGCTCTATATTTCGGAGAGTGTCGTTGTATTCCGTGGGCCGCTCCACAGCCGGCCCGGGAGGGGGGGCACTTGAAGGGCCGATCACTGCCGCCTCCTGGGCCGCGCCCCTCCTAGGCCCTGACTGGCCGGGCCCGGCTCTGACGACATATATTAACCCCTCGGGCCCTGGACATGTGGCTGTACATGGAGGAATGGGCTGGGAAGTCTGGGCCAGTGGTGAGCCTCGACTGGTGCCGCTCGCGGAGCTCCAGAGTCTGTCTAAAAAGAGACAAGGCGACGATAACAACAATAATAATGTGCCTGGCAACTCCGAAGGGACAGCAGCTGCTCCCATGAGCTCCCAGGTGTTCGTTTCGACGGGACAGCGAGGGGTAAAGCCGGCAGGGGCAAGAGGGATGGCGAAGTGACCCCTCCCGAAGGAAGGACGAGACCAGGACCCACTATCCTAGGGACAATGGACGAGGGGTGCTAGGAATAACCCCGAAAACAGAAGGGTCAACAGAGAGTCCTCGAAACCGAGCTAGGCGCTAGACGAGCGGGAAGCGCCTAGTCCCCGCAGGGTGCGTCAGTGGGCGCGCTGGGCTCCCAGGCGCGGCGGTGGTGGTGCCGGGGAGGCCGCAGGACAACATTCACGCCCCCCGGGGAGCAACGGGGGGCGGGGGCCGCGGCCTATGGGGAGCTGGAGACGGCTTTGAGGACAGAGGGGGCCCCGCTCGGCGGCGGGCGGAGGGGCGGCTCCTGGGAGAGCCCGGACATGAGCCTGGTGGGGGGCTTCCCACACCACCACCACCCCGCGGTGCACCACCACCACGAGGGCTACCCCTTCTCGGCCGCCGGGGCCGCCGGCCGCTGCCATGAGGAGGGCCCCTACTTCCACGGCTGGCTCATCGGGCACCCGGAGCTCTCCCCCCCCGACTACGGCCAGGGCGCCCCCTACAGCCCGGAGTACGGGGGCGGCGGCGGGGGTCTGGAGCTGTGCGGGCCCGGGGGCCCGGCCGGGGGCGGCGTGGGGCTGCTGGGCTCCCGGCCGGTGAAGCGCAGGGGCACTGCCAACCGCAAGGAGCGGCGGCGCACGCAGAGCATCAACAGCGCCTTCGCCGAGCTGCGGGAGTGCATCCCCAACGTGCCGGCCGACACCAAGCTCTCCAAGATCAAGACGCTGCGCCTGGCCACCAGCTACATCGCCTACCTCATGGACCTGCTGGCCAAGGACGAGCAGAGCGAGGCCGAGGCCTTCCGCGCCGACCTCAAGCGGGCCGACGGCAAGGAGGACAAGCGCAAGAAGGAGCTGGTGAGTGCGGAGGGGCTGGGTCACTGGGGGGCCGGGACCGTCCGCAACAAGTGGCCAGGAGCAAGAAGGAACTGTCGAGTGCGGGTGGAGGGTACCACTGCACTGTCAGCAACAGGGAGGAAGGATGAGCTGCTAAGTGGGACGTTGGGGGGCACCTGAGGTAGAGGGTCGGGCTCTGTGAGCAAAGAGATCACGAGGAACATTGAGATTGTGAAGGAGATCCTCATGAGAGCCAGCGAAGGTCCAGAGGGAGCGGTGGGATAGTCAGAGGGCACAGAGACCGAGGGCACAGAGAGAGAGACCTGGGGGCAGATACAGGGGGTAGTGGCTATTACTGTGGGAGCTGCAAATTAAGGAAACGGGGACCGAACAGGTACCGGCGGTCTGGGGGTCCGGGAATCCAGGGACTGCAAAGGAGTTGTACTACAAATTGAGAGTTTGGACTGAGGCAGAAGGGGGTGGGGTGGTCTGTGGTAGAATTCAATCCTACTCCCACTGAGATAGGGTAAGGAAGCACCGGTTAGCAGGATTCACCATGTGAAACACAGAAAGCTGACAGTGAGGGCGAGGGCAAAAGTGGCCACTCTGCTGGGGTGCTGGGAACCCAAGAGCCGTTGTCGGGAGATAGCTCTCGCACTTCGAGGGGCATACAGGTTATTTGTGTTTGTTGTGGCCTGACGGATGTTCTTGCCGGAGTCTGGGGGTCCTTCTTACAAACCCCTCCCTTGGACTCCGTATGTGGGGGCAGTAGAGTAGCAGCGTGGCTGGACAAAACATGATCTTCGTCCTCTTGCAAAGGGGCCTCTTCCGTCACTGCAGGTTCAGATGCTCCCCGCACTCACCCTCCTCATGACACACTTCCTGCGTATTTACGTGTCCCCTGCTGTGCAATCCAAAAGGTTTAGATCATAGTGATGTGGGATCACCACTGTGTCTACGGACTTTCTACCGGGCATACGCCGAAAAGCGCTTCGGCGCCTTCTCAGGGGTAGTAAGCACTATATAATTACAATTACATTGCACGCTGTACCTCTGCTCCTCCGGTTATACAGGCCAGACGTGATCGTATTTCAACGGAGCGATATGGCCTTCTGTGCAATTATTGATGGAAAATATAAAACGCATAGTACATAGAGCCCTGCGGTAACTATGTGGGTCTTTACAACACAATTGGTTTCGGTCAAATTGATCATAATCGTATAAATGTAATGTATCTCCACACACACTCAGCACGAGAAGCATTGTTGAGGGAGGGGTATCCTGATCCACTAGATACTTTCGTGAGTGATGACCTCTCCCCACACTTGAAATTGTTAATAAATAAATGATGACGCTCTGCGCGTGAAAATGTATAAAATATTATGTAGATAAGCAAACAAATACACACATATGTAGACACACATATACATGCGTATATATATATATATATATATATTCACACACAAATATACTCACAGATATCTGTGCACGCACACAAACATACTGTAATCCACCGCTAATGCGTGCAGGCAACATGCGTGTATTCATCATTATTTAGTGACCCGGTGAACTGCTTCCCCTGTGCCGAGAGTGCGCTATTCCCACGATCCGCTTCTCATTAATACGGATTTGCCTGCACACAGCTCAGTCACTGTCAACCTTCACAGCCCCCACGCAAGAGAGTGATTCCTTGCGATATTTAGCAGGATTTATTGACCTCACCGTGGAACAGAGTTCATCCAACGAGGAGGTGAAACATGGGCTGGAGTATGCGCCCGTTTTATTCGGACGTCAAGAGGCTCCGTCGCTGCTTGAGAAATACACGCTCGGGTGTACACTAAACCATAATTGTTTAGAAACATATTTTGATTGATAAAAAACTATTTCACGTCAGGATTGCAAATATATTTTTGGTTAAATGCTAGTTCAGATCGCTGACTTACCTTCAATCGACCAGCAGAGATTTGTGTTTTCGTTTTGATAATTTCTTTCGGCAGAATGTGTGCTTTCCTCGGGATGTGAAGTAAGGGCTGCGCTCGTGTACCAGTGTTTGACACGTACTGTGCGTGCACCGTGACTCTGTCTGAGCGCGAGCACAATGACTGTGATTCGACCTCACGCACAGTCCAGGCCGATGCTGTAGCGACTAAATGACGTGCAGTGGAACCCGCATAAATATGCTCTTAAAATGATATGTTGTATGAACATGCATATGGGATCACGTTAAATAAAAGTAATATTAACTATATGTGGCTAATTAATTTAATGCACGCACACGGCATAATGTTCAGTACAATTATCATTACATATACGTGGCATAAAGGTGCACACGGTTAACATTCAGTTGAATTATTCGACCCATAAGTATTACAGAATCACCAATGTCTCATTCCTGGGCATTTTTTAAAACACTTGGGCATTTCGTCTGCGAAGTTCCTGATCACACGAATATCTCACAAGCGATGAATGCACCGCAATAACTTGTGAAACGTGGGTGGGTGCTCGTCGGTGGCGGTTTCTTCCAGGGAGCAGCTTTAGCTGTGATTCACAGGACTGTACTTTGCAGTTTATCAGTCCTAGATATATCTGCAGTGGGGGGAGCTCGTGGAAACCCAGAGCTCCCTTTCCCGTCATTCGTGGCCGAGATGCCTCAAAACACCGAGGCAGCGATCGGTGCCTGCAATTTTACCGAAGACGTGGCTTCTTTTTAGTGGATACAGATGTGGCCTGCAGGCTCTTACGATTACATTATATATTGCATATTTAAATACCTCGTGAACTCAAGCTGCCCTTACGGATACCATCTTTTTCACACACAAAAGGTGTGGTTTGTTCTACTTTCACTTTCACCCTTCATTAAATACCCGCCCGCACCCAGTAGTAAGCCTGTGCACCCCTCTTTCTGCTGCTAAATGACCTCCCAGTACCCCTGCGGAAGGAGCCGGGAGAACTCTGCCGTGTGCCAGCCTGTGGCGTGTGGGTGAATTTAACAGCCGAGTTTTGCATCTAGATGAACAAATCGTTGTGTTTTATCCAGCAGTGTTTGGTTTAAATGCAATAGATTATTTGTGTACCTGTTCACAAATATTAACAGGAACTGTAAATTGTTGTATCGTTATTTGCTTTGCATTTCTCAGTCAGCGCCTACATGCCTCCACGATGTCCTCTAACCGCTGCCTTCTCCCCTCTCTCCCCAGAATGAACTCTTGAAAAGCACAGTCGGCAGCAACGACAAGAAAACCAAGGGCAGGACTGGCTGGCCGCAGCACGTCTGGGCGCTGGAGCTCAAGCAGTGACTGTGGCTCAGGGCGGTGCGGGGTCCGAGGGGCCCTCGGCGCCGAGCAGGGTCCAAGGAACACCGGAGACGGTGAGGAGTCTGAGGAACTTCCAGAGTGCTGCGGGGTCCGAGGAGCCCCACAGGCATCGCGGGGTCTGAGAGGCCCAGGGATTCGGGGTAGGCTCCAGGACCGCCTGGGGATAGCTTAGTGCTGAGGAGTCCCTCAAACGGCTTAGGGTCCGGTGCCCTTCTACCCCCCAATCCCATCCCTCCTGCCCCCATCCGAGAAGCTCTGGGTGAAGGTATAGTGTCCGAGGACCACCCGGGACTGTTCAGGGTGATACTCTTTGCCCCTCAGGCCGGTACCCAGCCCATGTCCGTTATGCCAATACTCTCTTCGTGCTCCTCAGGCGGGTAGTCTATCCACGCGCCCTCTGAACCCATCATGCCAGGTTTGTCCCGACCCCCTCGCCAGTTTGAGTCCATGCCCCCAAGTCCCGGGTGGGTCAGTGCACCTCAGGTCTCTAGATGGCCCACAGAGCCCAGTGGTCATCAGTGTCTCACCTCAATGTTCGGAACCGTCCAGTTTATTTATGTGCAACGTCCGCAGAGCCCCCGGGCACGGACTAGAGGCTTGGTGAGGGCAGGCCGGGCACGCAGCCCGTGGTGAAGGTAGACAGCGGCCTCTAGCCCCGCCGTGAGGGTAGACAGGGCCCCCCAGCCAGTGGTGAGGGTAGACAGCGCCCCCCAGCCCCGTGGTGAGGGTAGACAGCGCCCCCCAGCCCCGTGGTGAGGGTAGACAGCGCCCCCCAGCCCCGTGGTGAGGGTAGACAGGTGCCTCCAGCCCCGTGAACGCTGTCCCGAGCACAGACTGAGGGCCCACCCCGAGGCCAGCGAAGGGCCTCTCTCCCCGGCCTGCACCCTCACGGTCGAGGGGCTCCTGGCTTCGGCAGTGAGTGAAGCGCGTCCTCTGGGACACACGCGGCTCTGGAGAAACACTTACGGATTCTAAGACTAGGCCGCGACGGAGCCTCTGAGCAGTGTTTCCATTGGTATTGGTATTCTCGCCTTGTGTTTTTGTCCTTAGTGTTGTGATGTTCTGGTCTCGAAGGCGATTTATTTGTGTGCACTTCTGTCTTAAAATGTGGAGTTTAATTAATATTTGATGGTGTAAACGTTGTAAATGTTCAATAAACCACTGTGTGTTTTTACAGACGATGTTTTGATTATGTGCTTCCAAAGAGTTTTAGATAAAAGGGAGAGAGCTCTCTGCAGAATAGCGCTTGACAACCTCTCACACACTGCAACGACGGCCCAGATGTTTGGTGTCAAGTAGCGCTTCATTTTACAAGTAATGTTGTCGAAATGCAGCCACCTGGGTTCCGAAAATCCATGTGGTTGCTGTTGGCCTGTAAAGTAGATTATTATAGCGCAAACATTCTTGGCTTTGAGGGCTGTAAAAAAACAGGACACTCCAAGAAAGTGCCTTTATGAATTATAAAGCTGCTCGCGCAGCCTTGAGTGTACATGTGTCTGATGCTATTGTGTGGCTGCATTTTGGGTCATGTAACAAACAGTGCAAACTAGTTTGCGGAAAAGTGACCCCAGGTTTCAAGATTGTCTTGAACTTTGCTTTACCTCTGTAGTTCTTGGACTCCTCACGCCTGCTCGTGTCTAGCATTACCTCAGATGTCCGAGCGGGGCGAAGCGCCATGACCAGCTGTGTATTGTTTTACTAATGAGACATCCACATACGTACATGGGGTCAGGGCTGTAGTCTTTACTGAGGCTCCTTGCAAAAAGGTTTATTAATGCTTCCGTCAGCGGAACCCTAAATCTCTGGGCCCCGCAGCCATACTAAGACCGCAGCTTCGCTTCCCAGGGTATTTCACGGGCAGCAGCAAGATGGTGGCCAGACAGGAAGCCACCGGGCAGACAGATAAGACAGACCCATTGCTAATGCGAAAGGCAGCAGGCAGAGAGGTAGATAAAAGGACAGAAAAGACTACAGACAGTTCTGAGTAGATAGGTGGGGGGCACATGGGTAAATCGAATGCCTTTGCGTGTATACTTTAATATCTGCCCGGTATGTGTACTCACAGGGGGTGTGGGGTTGTGTGCTTTGTGTATGGCGGGCTTGGTGTCTTGTGCACTGTGGTGCACTGTGTGTTTGCGGGCTGGATGTTCACATCCCCTGCTTGGAGTCCTGGGGTAGGTTTATCTGTGTGTTACATTTTCTCTTTCAAATAACTTCCCAACACTGTGGCTTTAGCGTGTGTGAAGTTTACATTGTTTTTGAGCATAGAAAGTTTTGAGCGCATGTGGGTTTGAGGATAGACATTATTTAAGCGCACACTTTTTGATCTAAATTGTTTGAGCGCGCGTTTTTTGAGGGTAGAGACTGTTTTGAGTGTAGAGATTGTTTTGAACGTAGAGATTGCTTTGAACTAGAAGTTGTTTTGAGGTTTGAGGGTAGAAATTATTTTGAGCGTATATTACTTTGAGGGTAGAGATTGTTTTAACGCGCATTTTTTTTAGGGCAGAGGTTGCTTTAAGCTCGCCTTGTTATGGGTGCGCATTGTTAGGAGCGCATTGGTCTCTAGCACACATTCATTTTAGCGCACTTTGTTAGGAGCGCATTGGTCTCTAGCACACATTAATTTTAGCGCACTTTGTTAGGAGCGCATTGGTCTCTAGCGCACATTGTTATGAGCGCGCTTGTCTCTAGCACACATTATTTTTAGCGCACATTGTTAGGAGCACATTGGTCTCTAGCACACATTGTTTTCAGCATTGTTATGAGGCTCATTAGCGCCTATCCGCCGCGGGGTATCACGCGCGTGGTCTGCAGATGCCCGTATAAAGATAAGCGCGGCCTAGTGCAGTACCTGGCCGCCGCACCCCTGGGGTGAAGGGTTAGAACAGCCTGCACAAGTGTCCTGCCCTTTCTCCCGGGGTCAGCGCCTAGGACCCTCGCCGCGCCCGGGTTGTGTTTACAGACACTTGCCTTTGTTTACAACACTCCGGAGACGATACTCGCTGCTATTTTCCTCTAGTGCCCGTCTTCGTTTTGAAGCTGATAGCTGGATGCGGGGACTTCCTCTCTGTGTGTTTCTTTGGCAGGCCCGGGCTGTGTAACTTCCGGCAGTGACAGCTTGTGGCAACAAGCGCACTTAAAATTCACTTTCAAAATATTTCTCACGCTCATAGCAGATGAAAGGCGAAAAAGCAGAATGCGCAGCCTACCCTGGATTTAAAATTGGAAGGGCAGTAGAGTTGTAGTAATTTTAATTTTATTTTCTCCGTGAGATATATATATATATATATATATATATATATATATATATATCGAACATCAAATACAATAATTATCAGAAAGCTTTGCCCCCAGTAAAAGAGTAAGGACTTTGTAACACTAGCAAAGAAAGATTGAAATAAATATAGTATATTCGAATAAATAAATATTTACTTATACCAGTGTAGCAGCAGTGAGTAAATGAACCCACGTGAGTGGAATTTAAAGACGTCAAGAGCACTTCCCAAGTAAAATAAAAGCTTAGAAAATGTCATCGCATATCGGCTCGTAAGATTATGCTTGTGGGGAACTTTCTTGAGAAACTCAGACCACAGATCTGTAGTGCAGAGCCAGAGTTGATCCCTTTACAAAACCTAGTATTTATCAAACCAGGCTCTGTGGTTTTTAAAGGGAAAGGGACCTGCTTTAATTGCTGGCTAATGTGAATGTTGCAATTTCGCACAGGGCAATCACTCTCCGAGCTCCGGCGCAAGAGCTCTAGACAGGCCGGAGCCGGCAAAAATGTAGCGTTTGACGTTAAAAGCTAAAAAGGGCAACGGGGAGGTGGAGGGGGGAGGTGGACGTGGATGTCAGGGCCTGGCCTCCACCGGTCTGCCCGAGTCAGCGCTGTGCTGATAACACGGCCCTCCCCAAAGCCTTGAGTGAGGCTCTGAGGCCTGATTACATCATGTACACTGGCCAGGAACGGGGCAAAAGCTATGCTTTGCCTTTCACTGGTGTTTGCAGGATGCAGCAAACAGACCCTGGCCACTGCATTATCATCGGTAGTTTCTCTGGAAATGCGTCCGGACCTCCATTTCATCAGAGATGCTCACAAGAAGGACCTACGTTTTTTTTCGATCTAAAAATACTTCACACTTAACTGCCAATAGTAAATCTTTATCTCTTGTGAATAGATTCTGTTATCCTCCCCTCGATTATATGAACCCTTGCTACACATAGATTGTTTCACAGCGTGTATCCTTATATAACTTCCACTTGCTCATATGAAAGTACCCTGATCCTCCCCCCCCCCCCCCCCGAGTCTACTGCGAGATATCTAAACTGCAAATACATATATTACATGAAGATGTTACTGTCACAAAGAGCCAGATGAACTTGGTTTTGCTTTCTTTAAATATTACGGGACAGATCACAGGTCTATCAAAGATGGATTTAGGCTGCCAGTACAGTCGGTTTCTTCAGTTTCTTTTTATGATTGCAGGGTACTGCAAACTGAGACACATTTTTATTTTTAACAAGGGTTACTTACGGATTTGTGGTTTTGTGGTTGAAACCCTCATTAGACACGTCCAATACCTTGCAAGAAATATTATTTTCGCATTTTTTCTTTCACAGGTTATCTCACCCATGTTTGTCTTGATGCAAAAAAAATAAAAAAAAAATACACACAGTTAAATAAAACAAAATGGGTTTATGTTGCTTAGTTTCCTGATACATAAGCACCAAAAAAGTTCAAAATACCATTTGCTCGAAATTTGCACTAGTCTTTTTTTTAGCCTTCTTTAGGGCACTTTTAAAGCAACTCTCCGAGCAGTAGGGCGATACAGACCTTATTCTAGGCCCTCTGAGATAGTGCCAAGAACATAATTGTCACTCCAGTAGTTCAGGATAAAATGCCTATTATGCATCATTCTTGACTGGTTTAAGCATCACCAACAAAGCCAGGAACAGTGGTCTGATGTTAGGCATTTCATTGTCAGATGCCGTGCACCAAGAGAAGACCATGAAACCATAAACTGAAAAAAAACTTTTACTACAAAAAACATACACTGCAAAAATATCGAACTTCCATAAACATTTCCGTAAAAAATAATTCTACCTGTACATAAACCTGGGATTAAACCCCAGACCTGCTACGTGCTAAAACTGCAGCTGTAATAATGAACCTACTTCTAAATCACGATGCCACTGTGTTTACATTTATATATATATTTCTGAGACTTTAGCTGTCTGCTGCTTGGCGTATGCGCTTAGAAATGTATGTTTTGAAGGCTATTATGTGTTTTTGACTTTTTTTCTACAGTATGTACATTACCCAAAGAGCTGTTTACAGCAGGGCTGGAAATAATTTTGGTGTTGTGTTTTTGAGGATTGATGTATGTTTGTTTCTGAAACCAGTGCTTTAAATGGGCAGGTACTGCCAGATACTGAGCGTCTACACTTCTTAAATTTTAAAAGAGGAGTACTGCACTACTCATTCGGGGTGCAGTGCTTTTAACGGGAGAGCACTGGCCCTTCTCAGTAGCAAACGGGTAATCTGGGGCCCAAAGGACTTGCTCGTCTATATTTCCATTTCAAACACCGTCCCAAACCACTGGTCTTGCAGCAATAGGTACTCTGCCCCCCACCCTCCCTCGGGCGTTGGATCCTTCCCTCGACCAGTCCACGGGTCTGAGGGGTCGCGTGACACCAGGAAAGGGGGCGGGGCTGGTCAGTGCGTGCACGCGCTCCGGGAAGCGCGCGTTCACGTTAGACGCAGAGTGCGCATGGACTGGCGGTAGCAGAGATGGGCGGTTCTGCCAAAGGCTTCGCAAGGGACGTCTGTCGGGGCATCGGAATTATGAGATCTAAAATCCCGTCTGTAGTAGAATATCTCTCAGTTTCTCATGAATGAGACAATATTGTGTTTGGTCCACAATCCCTCGGGAGCACGCTCCTTCACTTCCTGCACCCCTCCAGGCTTCCCTTACTCATCTCCCCCCTCATTCCCTCTGTTCCTTTTTCGATGACTCCCACCCTTTACTTTATATCTCTTTAAGCCTATCTTTTTTTTAAATATGCCGTTCGTTCTCTCCTTTCCTGTCACATCCATTCCTCTATACTAGAGTGCCACGATGCCACACTGCTGGCAGCTGACTGCTATACAAGCGACACATAATATAACACATGCCGTCCTTCCCTTCTGTGCTATCACTTCCCTCTCTCAAGCTGTTCTCTCTTTCTGTCACTCCCTCTCTCTCCCTGTGACGCCTTTTCCCCATCTATTCCTTTCCCTCTGTCTCAGGCTCTGTTAATCTCCCCTTTCTCTACCTCCCTCCATCCCACCATTTTTACCTCACTGTTGCTTTCCTTTGTTCCCATTGTTGTATACTTCTCCACATATTGTTTCCTTCCGAATCGCCCTCCTTTCTCCTGTTATCCCTTTCTTCTCTGTTATTTTCGTGCACATTCACAGACCCAATGTTTTTGTTAAAAACACACCATTGTAGTCAGCAGTTACAATTAACTGCGTTATTAGTGTTAGTAATTTACATGTGATTTTAGTTCTAATTTTACGAATGCCTTGCTAAATTAAATGTTTCGAAACAAACCACTAGCAGCATGGAATATCAAGCGCATACATTGTATTGTAGAACTTACATACTGCCTTTAACTCACATTTGAGGATAAAAAGACCAGTGTTTTTTTCTGCAGTTATTTACGCAGTGAACACGATTAAAGTGTAATTTATTCGGAAGTTAGGTAAATATCTTGTGCAGTAGGCAAAGGAGAATCCCGCGCATTCTCCACATCGCTAACACTATATGTTCGCCCAATAAAGGCTTCATGGGTGCCAATAATGCCTGTACACAGTACACAGTTTTTTTTAGTTCTTATTTCGCAGGAGCCGATCTATTTGGGTTTCATCTTCACTTTATCGAATGATATTTTTAAGGAACTCAGTGAATGATTATTTTTTTTTTTTTTTAAAAGAATCTTCCATACATGAGAGGTAAAAACATGTCGTTGATACTGGTGTGGGTTCCTCTCCGACCTCCCTGAGGGCTCAGTGTTGCCTCTGCCCCCCTCTTGAACTACGGACGACACTGACAGTGGATCTCTGCCCCCGCCAAGCCTAGGGTGATCTGATGAGCAGCGCTGACGCCATCTTCTTATAAATCATGGCTGTCATTCGGTTTTCTTTTATGAACACTTCAAACGGTGCCATTCGACTGCATGTGTCTCTAGGAAGCAAGCAGGGAACCGGTTTTCCACAAACTCTCCTGCACGCCTACTCGTGACCTCCCGGGACCAGATAATTGGTGTTAATTTGTTATCAGTGTCAAGATGGAGACAAAGATATGTCTAATGAGCCTTGTTCTTCAGACCGGAGAGGTAAATAGTGCAGGACCTGTACACGACCGTCTATTCCTTTCAGTGGCACCGCACTAACACTGGCCCGTTTAGAAACAAAGCATGTCGGAGTCAGTGCATCTAAAGTCTGTGAGAGCATGATTAAGTGAGCGGCTTCTTACTTGCTAGGCGCACTCAGCAAGTATGAACGCGTATACCAATCTACATTAACTGTGGGGTTGGATGAGTGTTAATCACGAGTGTACGTCTGCGTGATCGCGTCATGATTGTGACTATATTCTTGGGTGTAGGATGATATTCCTGTTATCCTGTTTTTTAAGGGGGTGCTGGTGGTTTTGTTTGTGCAGTTTTAATAGGTGTGCCACGGAGAACCAATGCTAACAAGGTATTCCTAGACTTGCCTTAATGTTGAACTGTGGTCAGTCCGACACCACTGCCACGAACGGAAACACAGTGAAAGTAGGACATTAAAATTCAATGTCGGCCCAATATTCCAGGCATGAAACGTGTGTTTTTTTCGCCAAATGCAGCAGCAACATAGGCCTTTAAATAGCTAATGCATATTATACGTTGCTTCTGCCATACAAAGCAACTCCGGAGCTTAATGTAAACAGACACTTACAACTCCGCTCCTGTAAGACAAAATAAACTATTTGATTATATCAGAGAGACTGATATTCGGATCTGAGATCAGACATATACATTTCCTGTGATTTAGTCAAATAGGGTGACTTTCGCATGTTCCACTATTACTGTGTACCATATACGCATTGAGTGCTCCAACAGGAAGAGGATAGTAGCGCTCAGGCATCTGCAATAAGGCACTATGTGCGTGCTAGGGGAGACATCTGCGGGTAATTACAACCCCTCCCCCGTGCGCGGCCTCAGTTCACGCAGACGCGCTCACGTCACGCCAGACGGCCCGGAGCCACGCTGCTCCTAGCAGGGCGCAATCAAGCCTCGGCTGTCCAGGCCGAGCCCTGGCGCGCGCCGGAATGCGGAAGCTGCGGCAGCGGGATCAACACATGGTTCTTCCAGGCAGAGTGCGTGCCTCACCAAGGGTCGAAGCCAGGAGGATCCTGCTTCTCCAACATCAGAACCGGAGGGAAATACATCACCGCATTCCTCTTCGAAAGTAAACACCACAAGAGCAATTTTACGTGCTCTAATCTCGGGGATTACATCCAAGCTAAACATCAGTGATTCTCTCCGCCTTGTGGCTAAGCCAGCAGCAAATTATTAAAACAAAGTGAACTTTAATGTTGACTGTTGTTCTGGGAAATACGTTTCTTATGTCCTTAAACCTCTTGCCTCTACGGAAAAAACAGCAACAGATCCGAAATCGCAGCAGGAAAATTTTAAAATTACAGGTTTCTTAAACAAACGGATGCTGCCCCAGTAGGCAAACCGATTATTCTGCAGCAGTTATTAAAAATCAACAAATTATTGTTTTTGGTTTATGGACTAGTAATGCACATGTTGATATTTTAATGTGAAGCTCAAATATTTGTTTTCTCGTTTTCATATTTTTGAACTGTGCATGTATTGCATCTCCAAATATGTGATATTGTGTCTTAAACTGCAATAAACAATTTATAAAAAGTTCTAAGAAAATAATTATCTACAGGATAGTAAAGTGAAGCTACGACATTGTGCTCTTTAACGTCTTTGATAAATAAAATAAAGAAAACGAGTGTGTGCAAAATATATTAAATTTCCACTAGAACTGTAACAATTGTAAATGCTTCGGCTCCCATAGTTCATTGTTTGAATGTACGATACTTATTCCGCTGAGACATTACACACTCTCCTACTTCAGTCATTTGCATGTCATTATGTGGAAAGGGCAAAGCATCATTATGTTTAATATCACAGTGACTTAAGAGCAGACATTCAACATCCCACCTGTGTTTTTTCACACTTTCAATTTTTACCGAAGTTCAATTTTTTGTCATGTGTGCTATCCTTCCTGTTTGAGAGAGGAGTAGAAAAACAGTAAAACATTCATGCATTCATAAGGAGAATGAAAGCTCACACGTGACGCCACTGGTTTAACTAGGTAGCAAATCCTTGTATGCTAAACTTGCAAATAGTTGAAAAATAATAACGTATTCATAAATGTTAACTATAGCTACTAATTATGTTTTTAACAGAAGGTCATTTGACTTTAATTCCAACAAATAAAGAATGTAATGCAAATGTATATTCGTAGCACGGAAATTAAACCCTGTGGCTCATATTCTAAAAATAAATCTGCATAGTTAGAGCATGGCGAGAATTAAATCTTCACTGCTGTAGTTCCTACAAAAAAGGAAATATTCTCAATTGATGGTGCCTTGTCTCCACGTGTTCAGAGGTATACAAAATCTGGTACACAAAAAGGTAAATCAACTTTTTTTGTAACTCTCAATGACTGTTTAGGTCAGGTTCCATAGCCTTTCATCTCACACAACCAGAGGATTCTTTGAAAGCTGTGAGATGAAAATGCATGCCTACTTACAGAACAACTGAACCTGACTCTCCAATAAGGGATATTCAACAGAAGGTATCCTTGAACCTAACAAATAAAATAACATGGCAGAAGCTTGGCATAATTATGTATTTTTTTATAGACTATCACTGACTCTTCTTAGTGACATGGGGACTCTCCTTAGTGGCATGTTTCATCATGGGGTCTCATACTGGTCCCTATAAACCACAGCTTGATGGAGGAAGCACTTTGAACATTTCTTCTCATGGTATGGATCTAAAGATAAACATACCCAATGGCTACCCCAGTTACCTTTATGTTGGGTGCCACAAGTTTGATTAGAAAATATTAACATGTAGATGCCACTGGATACATTTAGCCATGCTTTCCAAATATTTGTCAGCACATTTCATCCCTTATCTAAGGCCTCTAAGATTTTACAGTTTTCGTCAGCACAAAAGGCAACCCTTATATTTTTTAATACCCTCCAGTAAATATAAAACATGCACGCTTACTTAACCCAGAAAATCTGTTACACCAGATTACATTAAACATATGTGTAATATAATTAGAATACCACTTATTTCATTTATCTCCTTATAACCTGTGTAAGGGAGGTGTGCAACACCGTTGCCTTTGAAGACACACGCACAGAACACTGCAAGCTGTAAAAACAGGGACAAAACACTGCAAGCGAAGAGTGATAACATAATCGTCTCCATGTCGAAGATCTATCTCACCTATTTTCGTATTGTTATATTCCATCAAAAATGATTAGTGCCATGCCTCTGTAGTCATACACTGTTGCATAAATAGAAAGGAAAGGATTCCGAATGCTGTCAGTTTCAAAATGAAGTGCAGTTCATCCCCGTTATATCGTGCCCCATAATCAATGCCATATTAGTTTATCAAGGGTGCCACGTCAATTTACCACCTAGTTAGCGCCATCCCGATTTCTAACTGCTTGTGCCCCAAGTCGCAAGTATTATCGGCTGATGACATGGTGGTGTGTGCACATCTAACATGTATGTGGTCCAGTGCGGATGTGTCATGTCAACGCTTCTGCCTAGCAAGGGATTATGGGTCAAACAATGACAGTGTGGACCATGCTTTCCCTTCATCAGTATTTGCAGTTCAATACACAACTACAATTGAACATATCAATCTGACACCCGGGGGTATTTTACTTCAAAACAATGCACTAGGGATTTAGTAATGTTATTTTAAAAACGGTGAGGAAAATCAGGAAATATTCCTGTTTCCTATTTGTAACTAAACACGCGGAATACACTAAAGGACATTTCTTTCAATCCCGAATCAGATATAATCGGAGCCTAGCTGTTGATATCTTTTATATAAGCATTCTACAGGAGAAATTGAAGAACTCTTACTCTTAGTGTGTGATTACTGGGCCATGCCGTCCTCCATTCCTGCTAAAATATTACAGTACAAAAACAGGGTGAGATACTTCTTTGACATGGAAGCAATCACGATTTTATCACTTTTCGTTCGTTTGCAGTGCTAGGGTCCGGAGGCCCCCAACACTGCCCACACTCCCCCCGCCAGGAATACACAGAGCGACAAAATTCTTATTGTTGGAAGAGGTTATCTTTATTTTCAAAGACATATATTAAAAACATATCATAACTCAACACGTACAACTGTTCATAGCAAGTGTAGCAAAATTAATCATTTCAGCAAACATTTTATTTACATGCTAACGAGAATTTATTGTGACCGTAAATCAACCTGACAGGATCCCTTCCTGTCCTGAACCACCATTGGACCACACAGGTGACCTGTGCCTCACCTGTATCCGTAGGAGGGGCGGTTATCCTGACTACACGGTACCTTGTCCTCCTGCTTAGGGTTCTGCCCCCCCCCCTCCAACCACCAATCAGCCCTGGGGTGCAATGGGAGGAGCTAAGAGCTGAAGCCCTATGTTCCCCCCAGCGATCTGAGGTCTCTTACCCCCTGATCTGGTGTATCCATCCGCTGGTTGGCTCAGAACTTCAGGATCCCATCCCAGATGTCCTCCCAGGGGCCCCCACCTTGGGGACCCCC
This sequence comes from Pleurodeles waltl, assembly GCF_031143425.1. Lineage (NCBI taxonomy): Eukaryota > Metazoa > Chordata > Amphibia > Caudata > Salamandridae > Pleurodeles > Pleurodeles waltl. The sequence goes on along the minus strand of NC_090437.1, from coordinate 827,933,420 downwards.
TCCTATTGTTTCTAGTCACATTTATATCTCAATTTCCAAACCTTACTTCCAAAACTGTGTATATATAGGAGAGGGTGGGTGGGACAATCGCGGGTCGCCGCGCAGGTCCCGGCCGTCGCACGCAGGTAAAGAAGGACTAGCCTTCTTTGGGGGGCTCTTAAATAGCCCCCCACCGGTATGCGGCGGCCGGAACCGGCCCCAGCGACCAAGGTCAGCCCCACGGCGTGCCCCCCCTGCCTACTTCCGCCCTCAACACCTCACGAGGTGCCAGGGCGGAAACGTGGCCGATTCCGCGTACCCCTGGCGAGAGGGGTCGACCAGACAAAAGGGGGGGAGTGCCCCAGGGCCTTGGAGGCCCCGACCCCTAACGGGCCGCACCCCCCCACTTCGGGGCGGGCGCTTTTCCCTAGGGTCCGGAGGCCCCAACACGGCCCACACTCCCCCCACCAGGAATACACAGAGCGACAAAATTCTTATTGTTGGAAGAGGTTATCTTTATTTTCAAAGACATATATTAAAAACATATCATAACTCAACACGTACAACTGTTCATAGCAAGTGTAGCAAAATTAATCATTTCAGCAAACATTTTATTTACATGCTAACGAGAATTTATTGGGACCGTAAATCAACCTGACAGGATCCCTTCCTGTCCTGAACCACCATTGGACCACACAGGTGACCTGTGCCTCACCTGTATCCGTAGGAGGGGCGGTTACCCTGACTACACCGTACCTTGTCCTCCTGCTTAGGGTTCTGCCCTCCCCTCCAACCACCAATCAGCCCTGGGGTGCAATGGGAGGAGCTAAGAGCTGAAGCCCTATGTTCCCCCCAGCGATCTGAGGTCTCTTACCCCCTGATCTGGTGTATCCATCCGCTGGTTAGCTCAGAACTTCAGGATCCCATCCCAGATGTCCTCCCAGGGGCCCCCACCTTGGGGACCCCCTCCTATTGTTTCTAGTCACATTTATATCTCAATTTCCAAACCTTACTTCCAAAACTGCTAATATATAGGAGAGGGTGGGTGGGACAATGGCGGGTCGCCGCGCAGGTCCCGGCCATCGCATGCAGGTAAAGAAGGACTAGCCTTCTTTGGGGGGCTCTTAAATAGCCTCCAACCGGTATGCGGCGGCCGGAACCGGCCCCAGCGACCAACGTCAGCCCCACGACGTGCCCCCCCTGCCTACTTCCGCCCTCAACACTTCGCGAGGTGTCAGGGCGGAAACGTGGCCGATTCCGCGTACCCCTGGCGAGAGGGGCCGACCAGACAAAAGGCGGGGAGTGCCCCAGGGCCTTGGAGGCCCCGACCCCTAACGGGCCGCGCCCCCCCACTTCGGGGCAGGCGCTTTTCCCTAGGTTTCGGAGGCCCCAACACGGCCCACGCTCCCCGCCAGGAATATACAGAGCGACAAAATTCTTATAGTTGGAAGAAGTTATCTTTATTTTCAAAGACATATATTAAAAACATATCATAACTCAACAAGTACAACTGTTCATAGCAAGTGTAGCAAAATTAATCATTTCAGCAAACATTTTATTTACATGCTAATGAGAATTTATTGTGACCGTAAATCAACCTGACAGGATCCCTTCCTGTCCTGAACCACCATTGGACCACACAGGTGACCTGTGCCTCACCTGTATCCGTAGGAGGGGCGGTTACCCTGACTACACCATACCTTGTCCTCCTGCTTAGGGTTCCGCCCCCCCTCCAACCACCAATCAGCCCTGGGGTGTAATGGGAGGAGCTAAGAGCTGAAGCCCTATGTTTCCCCCAGCGATCTGAGGTCTCTTACCCCCCTGATCTGGTGTATCCATCCGCTGGTTGGCTCAGAACTTCAGGATCCCATCCCAGATGTCCTCCCAGGGGCCCCCACCTTGGGGACCCCCTCCTATTGTTTCTAGTCACATTTATATCTCAATTTCCGCCACAAGGGCGACCAGGGCCCAAAAGGTCCTTCGTCCCCCCCTCCCCAAAAAGAGGCTGCAGGCAAAACCCCATATGTCACGGATAAATTGATCAGTTCCCTGATCAGACAGATGCACCTGGTCCTTATGAAACATGTGGGCACCCTTCAACAGTTTGTGGGGGATGTTCCATAGGCGCCCTGGTCCTGGGCACAGTTTTGCCATCTCGGCATTAAGCCGGCGTACTCACACATTGATGGTCCTAGATCTTATCCCCGTTCCCCATTTACGACGAGGTACCATGTGGGACCAGGCAAATGCTGCCCCTGGGAATTGCTTTGCCACCCTGGTGATTTCCAGGAATACCGTCTCCCCCAGGGCCTTCCGACCTAAACGGACCAAATCGTTGCCCCCCCAAGTGAATGATGATTAGATCCGGAGACTGCAGTCCCCCACATCCTCTCGCCATATCGACCAGATGCTGTAATTGCGTGATGCCTCCTCCACCAACGCCGCACCAGCGAAATGCTATGCTCTGCATGTCTGCCGGCTTCGACCCACGGAGCTGTTGCAACCGGTACGCCGCCTGACGAATAAATGAATGCCCCAAAACCCAGACCACGCGTTGAGACATTGAACTGAAAGAAAAAGATAGGAGCGTGAGACATCACCAACGAGCATCTGAATTACCATTACACCAATTCTGGCCTGATGTATCGCTTGTAACACTCCGAAGACCAACGACCTATGCTTTTTACTGCAGTCGCTGGAAGGCCCGCTGCCGCCGCTACCGTGACTGCCCCTATTCTAAATGAATGTGACAAGTACCCTTTTGGGTCCACCCCACTAGCTTTCAGGGCTAACTTAAAAACTTCCGAGAATTGGTAGCGTTAAAGGCATTCCCCCCCGGGGTGGACGAACAAGGCCGGAGAGCCTGCTATAGGACGGACTGCCAGATAACTGTTTGTAAGTGTCACAGGGCAGACGGAGGAGCCAGGCGCCGCATATAGCGTGATGCGCGTCCCTTTCCTGAGATGGTCCGTCTTTGATTTGCGCAGTGTTATGGATAATGACCCGGCGCATACCAGCATGTCGCTCTGCTGAAAACCCCCAAGATGGTCCCCCTTGGAAGAACCCACCAACTCGCTAACGCGAAAAGCCCCGTAGAAAGCCAAAGCAAATGCCGCGGAGAAGAGCGCCGCCTCTGCCTGGGAAGAGCAGATTACTTGGAGTGCCTTTACGAGTTTTTCCAACAGAGGGGTGGTAACGGGGCGCCTAGCATCTGTGCTACCTGGGGAATTCCTGGCCCAACCAACCAGGGCCTGTCTTAAAGAGAACGTATTCAGTGGCCCTCCCACATTGCGGATTTTTGCAAAGAAACGTATCGCCGCCAAGTGGGCCTTCGCGCAAGACACCGGGCGCCCTGTATTTCGTAAGTGTTGCAGAAATACCCCCACTGCTGTCTCAGAAAATGTATCCGCAATACGCTGAGAGTGCAAAATTCGCCTGTAAAGGAAAAAAATGTTCTCATAAGCTGTTTTTGTGCGTGGCGCCAGGGACGACGCTACTAGGTCGGGGAGGGTGGGGCACCAATCTTCCACAGAGATTCTGGGAACTCCGTCATCTTCTCCCTCGCCTGAGGGTGATACCGCTTAAAATCCTTCATTAACGAGCGAGACAGTGCATCAGCTGCATTGTTATGGACCCCAGGCACATGTTTCGCCTTGAACGTAATATTATGCTGAAGGCAAGCTAGAATCAGGTGTTTCAACAGGCACAATACCAAAGGGCAGGATGCCCCTTGGCGGTTAATAACCTCTACCACCGCCATGTTGTCAGACCAAAAGACTACAACCCTGTTTCTTAACTCTTCCGCCCAGATGTTGACAGCAACCACTATTGGAAATAATTCCAGAAAGGCTATATTCTTGGTCCACCCCCACCCAGCCCATTCTTCAGGCCAATCAGCTCTGCACCATAATGCGCCCAGAATGGCGCCGAAACCAATGCTCCAGTGCGGAGTCAGTGTAAAGGCCCAGCGTGGGGCTGGGAATCGCTTTATGAGGCCAAATGACAGATCCATTGAAAGTCCTGAGAAACCGGTCCCATAATCTTAAGTCGTCCCTAACTTCTCTAGACAATCGAGTGTGGTGATGTTTTTCCTTCAGTCCCGCCATTGAGCGAGCTATTGACCTGGAAAAGGGGCAGCCCATTGGTATGATTCTCAGAGCAAAATTCAGCTGGCCCACTAAAACCTGTAACTGGTGCAGGGTCACCTTCTCTTGGGACAACATGGCCCGGATGGACTCTTTAAAAGCCAGCAACTAATCCCTGGCAAGCGACACTCCCCTGCCATTGAGTCGATTTCAATTCCCAGAAAAGTGATGCATGTAGAAGGGCTGACCGTTTTTTCCGGTGCCAAACGTACCCCAAATTCTTTGAACAAAGTAATCAATGCCTGCAGGGCCCAACTGCACCTGTCAGAGCTCGGGGGACCCAGAACCAGGAAGTCATCCAAGTAATGGATGATCTCGCAGTGACCAGTACGCATAGAGAAAACCCACTGAAGAAAGGAGCTGAATTGCTCAAAATAGCTGCATGATACTCTACAACCCATAGGCATGCATTGGTCATAAAAATATTCACCCCGGAATTGCAAACCCAATAGGTGGTAGTCGGCGGGGTGGACGGGAAGCAGGCGGAAGGCCGATTCAATGTTTGTTTTTGCTAACAAAGCCCCCCGGCCCAATGCCCTCACTTTATCTATGGCGTTGTCCACCGATTCATAGCGTACCGAGCAAAGCTGGGGATCAATGGCATCGTTGACCGACGACCCCCGAGGGGTCGACAAATTGTGAATCAGACTGAATTGTCCTGGCTCTTTTTTAGGCACTACTCCCAATGGGGAACACACGAAACCCGCTAGCGGTGGGCGCTTGAAAGGACCGGCAAGCCTGCCCAGGGCCCTCTCCTTCTCTAATTTTTTGGCCACCACTACAATGTTCTGGGCAGCAGATATTAAGTTCCTACAGTGATTACGGGGGAAACGTTAGGGGCGGGAATCCGGAAACCGGAGGAAAACCCGTGAAGAAGTACCAGTGCCGAATCCAATGAAGGGTAAGCCTGCAACCATGGGCGTAACGCCTCTAATCTAACCGGGGAGGGCAGGGGGTGTTCAATTTGATGATTTGACAGAGTCTTTCCCCCGCTCTTTTGATTTCTTGATACACTTTGATTCAGGGTCGGAGGGGTGACCGCAAAAGGAACAATTATGTCTGGATTTGCAGGCTCCGATGGGACGTGTACACATCTTCCTGTTGAAAGCCCAGCATGACCCTTTCTTCTCACCTGACAACTGAGGCCAAAACGGCAGCTTCCCTGATCCTTTGTTGTTAACGCATTCAAGCCAGACATTCACCTCAGTCTGATCCCACCCGATGGATGGGTCCTCAACCTTAGCCCAAAGAAAATCTCTATCGTATTCTAACCAGGCCGTCCCCCCATATGTATGTTGAGCTTTCATAATTTTATTAGCGTAATAAATCAAGGAGGTGCCCAACTCTGTTTTTTTAAGCTGCAATTACAATGTTCTGCAATACGCGATGGCCCCCACCTTTACCTCACTCAACAAGAGTTCAAACCCGTGCTCCCCCGCTCCGAAAACAGCGCAGACTAAAGTAGGGGGCCGCTATACTACTTACAAAGCTGCAATTACAGTGTTCTGCAATACGCGACGGCCCCCACCTTTATCGCACTCAATAACGCGCGCTCCGCAGTAAAACAGCGCGCCACAACTAATTACGAGCTGAAATCCCGGCGCTTGCAAGTCTATGTACTCACCACGCCAGACGCCGCTTTCCGCTCCCTGCGCGAATAACCAAACAGCCCGATCAGATGAAGAGGACCCCAGGCGAAGAACGAATAGACTTCCAATTCCGGAGAAAAGCGCCACCTCCAGTTACAATCGCGAGTCGCCGCGCAGGTCCCGGCCATCGCACGCAGGTAAAGAAGGACTAGCCTTCTTTGGGGGGCTCTTAAATAGCCCCCCACCGGTATGCGGCGGCCAGAACCGGCCCCAGCGACCAACGTCGGCCCCAGGACGTGCCCCCCCTGCCTACTTCCACCCTCAACACCTCGCGAGGTGCCAGGGCGGAAACGCGGCCGATTCCGCGTACCCCTGGCGAGAGGGGCCGACCAGACAAAAGGGGGGGGGTGCCCCAGGGCCTTGGAGGCCCCGACCCCTAACGGGCCGCGCCCCCACACTTCGGAGCGGGCGCTTTTCCCATTGTGTTCCAATGTTATATTCCATGCAGTCTACTGTGTTTGTGTTTTATGTCTTCAATGACTACATTGTTTCACACGTCCTCTTACACAGGGCAGAAAGAGATAGATGAAATGAGTGCCATTATGATATAAAACATATATTTTATGTTGTTGGCACTCATTATCAGGTGCAACAAGTCTTCCGGGGTAAATACATCAGCATTTTTTATATTAACTTCCAGAAATAAACCAGACTGGTAGGGATAGGACTGTATTTAAGACGAACAATAGGGGCTACCTTTTGTCCTGATGAAAGCAGTGGACCTTTAGGTGTTAGAAAATGGTTAAAACGTGTCAACAAATATTAAAAGTCTATGGGCAATTGTGTCCAGAGGCATCCACATCTTAATATTTTTTAATCATACCTGGACTTATTGTAGTTGTAAGGTATTTTTGCCTAAACATAACTAAGGTTGAGTCCATCCTGGTTCATAGGGACCAGGATGAGACCCGATGATGAAGCATACCACTAACGGAATGGCTTTAGGGCTATAAAACAAAGAGAAATAATTTATGATAGGGTTCCATTGTTGTGTAGCCATTTTAGTTATAGCTTCATATACATTATTTTAACACACTAGACCTGCCGCTGTGCACTTTAACCTAGATATATTTTATTTGGCTTTGTTTTATTATTGTTACAGTAGACAATTTTATGATCTTGTTTTATTTTCTCTATCTAGCTGTTTTTGCCTAGGCCAGCACTCTGTTCTCAAACAAGACATTCTTGCTCACTCTGTGCTTCTTCCAAGGCTGCAGTAAGATAAGTTGCCAATGAACGTGGTATAAAGTTTTGTCTCTGACATTCATGGAAAACACACATCCTTACGTAGGGACATTTTCTCAGAACATCTGCTGTTTTATTATTAAAACACTTCCCTGTCTCTTACACGTTAGAGGGAGATTCCAGCCAGAGAACCACGATTGTATCCTAAATGCTGAATGCTTTGCTACAGCTGCTTATGCGGACTTCAGGCCTTTGCTCAGGTATGTGGGATGATGTCTTCCCAAGGGAACCTGAAGGGCAGAATTAGAGCTTAACACGCTGTGCTATATCGTAGCCTAGGTAGGAATTAGTCTGTTGACTGTAGTGACAATATGGTAGCGTTATTTCTATGCTTCACTCTCCTGGTCACTATTTTAATCTTGTCATGCTGTATCGTCCTGGTTATTGCAGCCCATGATTTTCTATCTAAGATGCAGTTCCTTCATTAAAAATTATTATTGAAACATATACTGCCTCTGTTTGTCATTGTATATATGAGACCAATGTAACTGAAAGAAATGGATGAGACCTGAGTGATCACGGCTTCCCTGAGAAACCAGTTATGTCATACGCTCGGCTGCCCAATCATCCCTGCCCTTGGGTAGAGTTCAGGCACTGTTAATTAGCCAGAGCAAAACCTGGATTGGAGCGACAGGTGTCACCTGTAGTGGGTCAGACTCAGTCTCCCACACTGCAGGCAATTCTGCTGCTCAAAATCCAGTAGCCTCATTAGAATATTGAGAGCTTACGCGACGCCATCATTCCATTTTCCTTTTTAGATTCAAGGCTACCTTGAGTTGAATATAAGTGATGATCATGGGTGGGGTATCCTTGACCTGGACAAATATCTTCTTGTACCCTTACACTTTGAATTTTCTCCATTTCAGGTCAAGGGCATGAGATAGGGGCAGGGTCCGCCTAAAATTGACACAAAACGTACAAATTGTAAAGATTTGTTTTTAATTAAGTTAGATCTTAAGCCGTAGCTTCTGAATGGGCATTCAAGGAAATCTCGACCTTCCCCAGGGCTGCATAGCAGAACGCTTTCCAAGAAAACATGGAAAATCTGTGACAAAAGGATGTCTCTTTTTAGCTTACCTTACTTATAAACTGGCCAAAAGTCAAAAGTATTGCTGGTAGTTGAAAAGTAACAGGCGTATGGCACTTCATATAATCTATACTTCTTCTCTTCTGTGTTCCACTTCTTTTTATTTTTCCATGCTCTCTTTATCCCTGAAAAGAGCTGTGGAAGGGTCAGTGTGGTTGAATTTAAACTGAAAACAAAACCACAAAATAGTAACTAGGAAATGGGAAAACTTTTATGTCAGGACCTTTTGTCTAAGAAGGGTTTTTTGAAAAAATACCTATCAGATCTGACCTCTCATATTACCAGCCAATAGGATCATTACAAGAATTGGAATAGACACTTCACCTACTTAATAGTGGCATGCTTTATCATCGGTTGTTTATCCACACCCCAGTAAGCTGATAATTCCAGATACTAGATGATCAAATCTTTAAAATACCTGTTGGAATACCCCAAGAATATTTCTTTCAATACAGGGTTCCAAAGGCATGAATAAAAGTAATACTCCAAGTCTCCTGTGGGTCTTTTATGTTTCCAGGAAACCCTATCTTCACACCAACATGTTTCGGCCCTCTCATAGAGCCCAACCGGTTCTTGAGGCCTTCGTCAGGGCAACTGTAAAATTGTCCTGCTTACTACCACAAATGTCATACACACATGTGAGGCCTATTGCACTCACCTGATTTTTGAGGCTGACTTCATTTTTTGAAGTACCTAGAGTAAACCAATATGTAAAAACATTAGCTCATCTGAGAGGCTAATTTCATAATAGTTCCGCTTACCATAATAAGAAATCCCAACCTTTTTAGGACAGGAAACACAAGGTCTCCCTGTCAATGTAAATCCTTTTAACCGTATGCCAGGATAATTCTAATGTTGGTCCCCTTTTGTTTTCAAATGTTTGTTTGAATTGTTATCACCTAACATTTTGCACTCCATCCTGGATCTCTTTACATCCCTTCACATCACCCACATGGTTTGATTATACATCACTGATATCCAAAGTAGTCACCTGTACCTTAATTTCTCTAAGCATCCTTACATTTACCAGGTGTGTCTGTTTAAGCTAAATTGGCTGTGTCCCTCCTCCTTCTGATGATTCCGAACATAACCCTTCATCTAAATCATAGGAAGAGAAACCAGAGAAAACATGCTGCAGCCAGTGTCCAAACTACCCTCTAAACACTTCACCCGGGCTCGAACCACATTCAATACTCCTACCTTATTTTTGGGTTATCCACTCCTAATGCATGTCTGGCAGGGGTTGCGGTCCTGAAATCACACACTTAGGGTGGAAAAACCCGTCATGTCAGGTTATGGGGAACCTTCTTTTTTGCCTCATTTTCTCTATATAGCACTTATCAAATCCTTATCACCATATTGTCATTAACCTCACATGTCTATATTGAATATGTTATTAAAAGGTCACTTGACTAATATTTGCTACAGAGTTACACACTCCCGTTTATGTGAAAAGAAAATTGCCTGTGGTGTCATCATGGACGGGAGATGTGTATTATCAGATTTTTTAATCAGCTTGTGCCAGTAAAAGTATGAGTCTCAATGGGTTCCAGTGTTCCACAATCCCGTTTATGTGAGAGAAAACTGCCTGTAGCATCATCATGGATAGAAGATGTGTGTCAGAATGTTTATAGGCTTCTTCCAGTAAAAATATTTGTCTAAAATGGTTACAATACCAATGGAGCAACATTTTATTTACGGGTGTATATCGGCAGTAAGGCCCCGGGGTAACTGCCTCTGTGAAGGAATATGTTGTTATTTAGTACAGGTGACAGCTCCCAACAAGCATCTCGTTATTCCACACTGCTAATAAGAAAATTGTTTGAAGTGAGGCTCCCGGGTCCCTTCCATTAAAAGATCCCATGAGTTGATGGCAAATGTCAGCGCCCACCAAGCTCCCCATTTTTATAGAGGTAGTAAAGGGTAAAATAGTAAGACCCCCTTAATATCCGCTATTTGGGAAAAACCTACTTATTTCGTCAAGCATTCGGAACTGCCATCCAACCTAGTCCGTTCGTCCAAGACCGCCAAAGATAGCATACATGCCGCAATGCTGCTGCCTGAGGTTGATGTCAGACGTCATTGACATGCGCCACGCCTAGGTGATTATGGGAGGTGTAGTGCTTCACAAATATGCCTAACAAATGCCCAATACCGGCAGTTCATACATTACATGAAATTTTGGGCTCACTTACTAGCAAGAAAGGGGGGGCACTGGACGATCTCTTTTAAACCAGAAGGGTTGGAGTGCAAGCCCCAAATCCTACAAAAGTGTGGTTATCTAATACGATTGGTAATATATATTTTCACTGGGATTTTTTATTATTATTACCCAGCGAGCAGCATCTGCCCCTGATGGCGTAAGCCTCCCCACAACTTAGGTGGAAGTCACCATATGTATCTACCACATGTTTCTGAGGGGCCAGTTCAGCTGAGAGTTTCCATTAATAAGGGATTTCCCTATCAAGAAATGGTATTTGATTCTGAAAAAATACCTAGCATGGCCGAGGGCCTAGCTTTTGATGTGGAGGTTCTTACCTCACTTTTTGCAGCACCATCCCTGATACAACCCTTTTTATCTGTAGCATTGGCACCAATGATTGGGATTCTTTGACCCAAGTAAAAAGAACACAGGTGAAAACTCTTCTACATGGTGCCATTATGACTGAGTATTTGAGAAGTAACATTGCTCCTAAGGGTCTGATTGTTACAAACACCGCACGTATCTTCCTGCAAGACAGAGGTTTAGGAAAATCTTGTCTCTGATTAAATGTAAATTTACCAGAGATTGGCTAGTTCTCATCATCCAAACGGCAAAATGATTGTCAGATGCCCTATTGATCCAAATAAAACTATGGAAAATGGGCTGATGTTGGCTGTCTACAAAAATAAATTAGAGGAGAATAATAAGACAATAAATGAGTACAAAGAATTACTAATGCAAAGTAGGATTGAGAAATTCCAGAAGGATCTAAAACAATTTTCCTTCGAAGAAACTTTTCCATATTTGAAACAGGATTACCAACCGCTGAGATCAGAAAATTCAATCTTTTCTGACTCTGATAGCTCTGGGTTTGGTAATTCAGAGAGGGATGAATTTAATAATAACCAAGGTCGATATCAGACTAGGAGAGGAGGGCAACACCCTCTATGGGAAAGAGGTTTTTTTTTCAACCTTTTCAACCATTGCCATTCCCATATATGTGAAATACACAACCCCAATACCCATACCATCCCTCACAATACGGTGCTCTTTGGCAGCAGAACCCTCCTTTTTTAGGACGAGGCCAGAATTATGGAAGAGGAAGAAGGAGAGGACAAAAATTACAGTGGGTGGAACAATCTCAGAGGGAACAAGACCAGGACCCCAAACCAGGCCCAAGCAAAATAAATCGGGAGTCATTAAGTTGAGTGACCAGGTCTTCACAGACACTCAAAGGTAAGTCCTTGAGAAATGCCTTGCATTCTGTCAACAATAAAACTCACAGCTCATGCGCTAAGATCATGGACCCTAGAAATAATGAATATAAATGCCCTGTATGCCACTGGTCTCCACAAGACTCTGTAGACTCAAACCCGATTCAGGAAAGTTCTAAGCACCCCATCTTCCTTATCAACTGCCGCTCCTTAGGAGCTCATAAAACTGATATTAACATTCTTTTGGAACAAACTAAACCAATGGCGGTGTTTCTAACTGAAACATGGCTAGATGAAAGTTCTACTCCAGACATTATCTTGGCACTACCAGTAGGCTACAAAATTAGTAGGATGGACAGGCAGACTAGGGGTGGCAGCATTGCAGTTGTCTACATGCTCGGTTACAAGGACTCACTCCATTACGGATTGACGGCTGCGAAAGCATGTCCTTCTCTAGGGCCTAATCAGTGATTTTCTGTCTTCTCTAGTAGAGAATATATCACAATTAGCCTATACTAAACCCATCTTTACACTGCGAGGGGACTTTAATATACATGCAGAGGACACCGATAATGCATCAACAAATCGGTTGCTGGCAGATATGTTGGCATGTGATTTAACACAGTTAATTCATGAACCCACTCATAACAAAGGTCACACAATTGACCTCGTATTTCCAAATGACCCAGGACCTATTTATGTGACATCTCCCCCTTTGGTATGGTCTGATCATTTCTTGATGGAAATAGAATTGACCATCCCTAAGCACAGGGTTACTAACCCTAGGGCTCCAATACGTAAAAGAAGGTGGCATAAATTAAAATCCTCCGATTTTATTAATTCTTTGCAAAATAATAGACCAGAAAATAATAATAAAAATAATATAACAGATCTGACATATTCTTTTAATAAATGGATCAACGACAGCCTGGATGATCTTATACCCTTTTCAGACTCAAAGTACAGGCCGCAGAGGAGGACCTCCCCGTGGTTCACTTTGAGCCTACTAGAAAAAAAAGAGAATGTAGAGGGCGAGAAAGGAAATGGAGGTATATGCAAGATGATTTATTGAAAGAGGAATACAGAAACTCGATTTGTTCCTATCATGGCGAAATTAAAGACGCACAGGGTAAATACTATTCCTTAAGAATAGAAGCAGCAGCTAACTCTCCAAAAGAGATATTTAAGGCTCTTAAAGATCTCATTCACCCTCCTGAGAATCCTGAACCTGTGGATACTCCGCAGGTGCATGTTGATAACCTGGCGACTTTCTTTCATCAAAAAATTCAGGACATTTATGTATCCTTTCCTAATATTCCTATTGATCCTATTGATATTAGGCAGGAGTTAAGGGAGGGGATAACTTTGCCGAACTGCACTCCTATACACACAGAAACAGTAATAAGATTGCTGGGATCTATTAATTCAGGCTCCCCCCTGGACCCAGCAACTCCTCAGATTCTTCTTATGGGAGTGCCAGTATTGGGTCCTGTAATTGCAAGCCTTGTTAATACCTCACTCTCCACTGGCACAGTACCGGATTCATGGAAACAGGCTATTGTTAAGCCTTTTTTAAAAATTAAAATTTAGACTCGAAAGTCATGAGTAACTACCGTCCAATCTCATTGCTACCAATAATGGCCAAAATAGCAGAAAAGCATGTACAGGCCCAGCTCTCTGTCCTTTTGGAAGAGAGAAAGAAATTTCACCACACTCAGATGGGCTTTAGACCACTACATGGAACAGAGACCGCGCTGATTGCTATCACGGAGGAAGCAAAAAAGAGGCTTGATAAACGGATTGAAATAGCCATTATCCTCCTGGATCTCAGTGCGGCATTCGACACAGTAGATCCGAATATTCTAAAAAAGAGGATGCAAGAGATTGGTTTCTCCGGAACTGCTCTAAAATGGATCTTCTCATTCATTCATGGAAGATCCTTTCAAGTATTAGACAGATCTTGCATATCCAAAAGCATTATGAGTAGCTGTGGAGTTCCACAGAGCTCTTCTCTAAGTCCACTATTGTTTAATATATACATGCTGCCACTGGCAGGGATCATCCAGTCATTTGGTGTAAAATTGGTATCATATGCATATGATACCCAACTAATTGTTTCCTTCTCCAACATGCAACCGGATCTTGGGACTGCACTGGGGCCTTGTCTACAAGCAGTTGCTGCTTGGATGTCAGAAAGCAAATTGAAGCTTAATGACGGAAAAACAGAAGTGATGTTCTTTGGACATCCAAAAAATCCCATGGTTAATCCAGCCGTAATAGAAGGAGTGGGCACACTCCCACCCCCTAAAAACTGTATTAAAAGTCTGGGAGTATGGCTGGACCCCCAACTGTCAATGTCGCGACATGCTAATAGAGTAGCTGGCATTTCTTTTGCTCTTCTCAGGACTCTGAGAAAGGTCCTGGCGATTTTGCCTTTCTCCGCCAGAAGATTGATTATTCAGGCCTTGCTAGGATCCCTCATTGACTATGGCAATGCTTTGTTCATAGGATCACCGAGATATGTCATGGAAAGGTTACAGAGGGTGCAAAATGCAGATGCACAATTGCTTTTAAAAGTTCCAAAGCGACAATCTATCCGTGAAGGAATCTCCTCTCTACATTGGCTCCCAGTAGCCAAAAGGATCCAATTTAAGGCATTATGCCACATACATAGAGCACTACACAATCAAGGCCCCGATATGCTGAGAACACTAGCTTCTTTTTATGCACCTAGCAGACTACTTAGATCCTCCTCAGCTATGTTAGTGAAAGTTCCTAAGGTGGAAAAGGCTAGATGGGGAGGAAGGTCGTTGACCTATATAGGAGCTAAGCTTTGGAACAGTTTGCCACTTAATATCAGATCAAGTTCTCAGGAAATCTCTTTTTGGAAAGCCTTAAAGACCTGGCTATTCAGAGCTTGAATTAGGGACTGTTGTGTACTATTGCACTTCTGCGTTGCACTCCGAACACTACGAGGCCTTTGGGCAGTTTTACGCACTATATAAGCTATTATAACATAACATAACATAAGAGAAAGCTTTAGGATTTGTTCCAACCCCAAAACCAAATACTTTAGGACTACGACAAGAACTGGCATAATTTCTTCGTAAGATTAGGCTTTCAGTATTTTTCAAAGAACAATCGGCAGAGATTGGTTAAGACACTAATAATACTGGTTTAAAGAGGAAGTCACACTTTCTTCCTCCAACACACACTATGCCCCCTGAAGTGTTAACATTTGTGAAGGCAGTAATACAGGAAGTGGAGAATTTTAAATCTAACATGTGTCATACCTTTCAAAATGTGTTCCTTATTTGTAATCCAGCAATTTCTTCCATTGATTTTACCATGAATTCAATATCTTCACAGATGTCCTTGGTTGAATCATGGTGCAAAATTCTATAATTACGGGGGTCTTGAAGGAGCTGCAGGAATTCCTGTCTATACATCTCCTTAGGAAATTCAACTGTTGTACCCCCTTATCTTCTGGCTTAATAAATCACAGAGTCCATCTCATGAATTTCTTTTAGAGCCAATGTTTCTGCCTTAGACAAGTTTTGAAATGTATGACACTTATTAGATGTGAAATTCTCCACTTCCTGTATTACTGTGTTCTCAAAAGTTTTCCCAAATAACAGATGTTAAGGGGGTCTTATTAGTTTACACTTTACTTCCTCTAAAAAATGGGGAGCTTGGTGGGAGCTGACATTTGCCATTAAATCACAGGATCTTTTTAGGGAAGGGACCAGGGAGCCTCATTTCGAACAATTTTCTTTTTACTATTGTGGCATAACTGGATGCTTGGCATAAGCTGTCACCGGTACTAAAAAACGGTCACACAAGTTTCCCTTGGACTGTGTAAATATTTGCAGACTGCAGAGGTGGTTCACCCCCTCCGCCTGGCTTTTGCCCCTCACATAATACAAAATCTATAATAATTTCCCAGTTGGATTAAGAAATAAAGATGACACGGGAAAGGATGCTGCATTGGTATTGTTAGACCTGTTATACATTTCCTACTCAGGCAATAGTACTGCATATTTAGGATGGCGGGACTTCAGTATGTGGGAGACTGAGGGCCTCATTATGAACCTGGCGGTCATGACCGCCAGATTCACGGATGGTGGATGGACCACCACCAATGTGGTGGTCTGCGTGCCAAATTATGACCTTGTGCTGCGGTCGGACCACCATCACCACCAGGATCGGAGATCCCAGCAGTCTGGTGGTTGTGGTAGTCCTAATCTCTGCAAGCAGCGCTGCCCTGGGGATTATACTTTGTTCTCTGCCAGAGATTTCATGGTGGTAAGACTGCCATGAAAAGGCTGGTGGAGAACGGGTGAGGGGGACCCCCCTGGCCAGCACCCTCGCTATGTTTACTGTCTGCTTTGCTGACAGTGAACATTGCGAGAGTGCACCCTGCATCCCACACTATTGCCACCAGCTTAATTATGAGCCGGAAACAATGCTGTAGGCTGTAGACAGCAGAACAACGAGGTGCGTGGTCCACATAAGCGGAACTACCCTTTCTTGAACAACAACCCTGTTTTCCTCTGCCTTAACCACGCATGTCCGGAACAACAAACATGCGTTATTAAGGCAGAGAAAACAGACTCAGCATCGGAGAGGATGCAGTCAGGTAAGTGGGGCTGGGGTAGGGTTGGGGGTAGTTTTAGGGACGGGTGGAGGTAGTTTTAATTTTTAAGGGTGGGGTGGGGGTTCAGGGTAGTTTTAGTCTTTTAGGGGTGGGGGTTGGGGTAGTTTTCGGTTGTAGGGGTGGGGATGGGGGTGAGGGTAGTTTTAGGTTGTACGGCTGGGGTGGGGGGTCGTGGTAGTTTTAGGGAGGGGGTTGGGGTAGTTTACGGTTTTAGGGGCGGGGTGGAGGGTTGGGGTAGTTTTAGGTTTTAGGGGCAGGGGTGGGGGTTGGGGTACTTTTAGGCTTTAGGGGCGGGGTAGATGGTCGGGTTAGTTTTCGGTTTTATGGGCAGTGGTGGGGGGTCATGGTAGTTTTAGGGGCTGGGGTTGGGGTAGTTTTAGGTTTTAGGGATGGGGTTGGGGGTCGGGGTAGTTTTAGGGGTGAGAGTGTGGGGTCAGTCTAGTTTTAGATTTTAGGGGTGGGATGGGGGTATGGGGTGTTGGGGTCATTTTATGTTTTATGGGTAGAGTCGGGAGCCAGGGTAGTTTTAGGGGCGGGGCTCGCTGTAGTTTTAGGGCAGGGGTGGGTGTCCGGGGGGGTCGCATGCTAGAACCACGCATCTCTTTCCACGCATGCCTTTACCAGGCACGACTTTATGCCGAAAAATCATTGTTGAGGTATTCGTGGTAAAGGCATTAGTGGTAACAACGCGGTCATTGTTCCAACCACGTTGTTCAGGCGTGGTTCCAGCATGCATTTTTCCAACATATATTCCCCACTATAAACGTTAAGGACGTCTCTTGACGGTTATTGAGTTATTGTTATTTTGGATTGTAGCAGACAGTTTACAATGAGACATGGACACGTGAAAAGAAATTGAAGACATGACAACTTTCATTATGATCATTTCCATTTGGAATTTTAATACACTTTGGGTGTTTGAGCATGACCAATCCTCTTGGGGGTATGAGGTTCTTGTCTGACCCCTTACTAACGAGAGTAAGGGGATTGTCCTTCTCTTTACAAACATATGATTGGCACATATGTAGTTTGATACACAAATGGCATACCTATGTCTCTGGTGATGGGATCTGCTTTCAAACTGATTGACTCCTCCACCAACTGATGTATGATTTTGGATTTATTATAGCCCTGAAGAAGTCAGCTACAACTCATGTAGCGTTGGCAAAACACATGTTGGGAATGTATGGGCAATGATGACTGGCATAAGAAGAGAAGAAAGCTACACTAACCTACTGTTGACCCTAATGTGATTTTATTGAAGTGTGCTTGGAGCTGTGAAATATTAAAGTGGAACTTTCCAATTACTGAATGAAGGTGGTTCTTCCTTTCTCTTTGAGCACCTGGAATTTCAGATGTGAGTTTAGACTGTGTTACCACTATCACAATAGAACAGTGAGTGCACCACTATTCCCAACCACCAGGCATGTGTTAGAGTCTACTACAGAGATTTTGCAGAAATCTGTTGAATTTATGGTTCATGCATCATCCATAAAAAAGTTTATTTCAGATCAAAACAACCTCGCGTGAGAAATGGGTATCAGAGAGATTATTTGAAGTAATATTAGTGAGCTCCTCTTGTGTTACAATACAGAAAACACATGTCACTATCCCCGAATATTAGATGTAAATACACTTAGAATTTGGAGGAGTCTGTCTGTGCATTGTCAGTGACCTGGGCACAGAAGGCATGAAAGAACTGAAACTGGATCAAAAATTCAAAGCTGTTCCGAGCAGGGGCCTCCAAAATTCATTTGGTCCAGGGCCACCAAAATTCTTAAGATGTCCCTGAATTACCATATATTCCGTCCGATCTTCACTATATTGCAGCTGAGATAATACTTATTCACAGCCTTTCCTGTAAGCTTTACAAGTCTGAAAAGTTAAATGCAAGGTAAAGGCGCTTCCTTTAATTTCTTAAAAACATTGCCTTGCCAATACCGCAACCCATAAAACATCACAAGACCCGAAGATTTTCGAGTCATGTCATAGCTGTAGAAAGTCCTGCTCACATGACCAGATGCAGCTTGCACCTCCCCAGAACACATACCACATTAAGTAATTAGATACTTACCTGCCCAACAAAGAGAGGAAAACCACATTGGCACGACAAAAAAACAACATGTCTTAGCCGATTTTATATTAAATTCTGAACAAACTACTTCTAAGGGTATAGCTTGATGTAGGCACGAGGCACAATGCTGTAAAGGTTCTTCAACAGAATCTTGTTTATTGTTTACATGGGTGAACCAGGTAGCAGCTCAAGAGAATCACTTTTTACCTTCATATGTCCTTTTTAACTTGACTTCGAAAAAGCTATCAAAAGCAATATGTTATTTTGATATGCTGGCCTCTGGGCATTGGCAGCATAATTGTTATAGTTTGTTATTGGAACTGGAACAAACCCATCCTATACCAAGCATTGGCAAAGCAAGTAGATCTCGTCTATGGGCAAGACATTGGCTTTGGTAATATGGTGGGGGTTGGTAATGGGTGAGGGCAGGTGGGGGTGAGTAATGGAGGGGCGGGCAGGGGTGGATAACAGGATGATTTTTAAAAAAGCACTATGAGGTGACCAGTGCTGACAGCTTCATAGTTCTTTTCTCCTTCTGTCGGGAGACCAGGTGGGTGAGAAGTGGAAAAGCACGATGTTAGAGAACAGGCAGAGAAGAAACAGGTACAGGAGAGCATATGGCAGGGAAAAAGAAACAAGGACGGGGAGGTGAGGTGAGGTGAGGTGAGGTGAGGTGAGGTGAGGAGAGAAGGTAAAAAAAGCACTATGATGCTGCCAGCGTGGACAGTGTCCTAGCTCTTCTTTTCAGAAGAAATAGTACCTGATTCACAGCACGAGCGGCTGATGGCCAGCAAAGGGACACTAATCAAGCACAATTATTCTGTGCTTGGTCCATGCACCACGGAAAGTAAGGGGAATGCTGCATTGCAAATGCTGCCCAATTAGAAGTCAGCAAAGAAGAGCAACTATGATTCCAAGCAATGAGCAGCTTCCAAGCCCATTACTAAACACAAGTCGTGCAAGCGAGAGCGCAAGTGCTAGCGCATGCGCTAGTGCATGCTCATGTAGGTGAGATCTTGAAAGGTGTGGCACGTGGATTGAATGTAGATCTACATTCGATCTACCTCACAGGGGAATGAGGGTTAAGAGAAGGTTCGGAGGGTGGCGGTTGGGCAGATGACGGTCCTGAGGAGGAGTTGCTGACATCGGCTCCTGTAATGAACTAATGTGTTTTTAAAAACAAAATAAAGAAGTGCTCCAACCTGATTGATGTGCGTCTCCACAATGGCGACGAGACGGGCAGGAATGGTGTCCGTGTAAGCACGGTTAGTGCCGCATATTCCGGAATCGTGTTGCTGTACTTGTGGATGCATTTGGTGCTGCGTACTCCAGATCCGTGTTTGTGTCGGCACTCTGCGTTGATGTTATGCAGCCGGTTTGGCCCTGTGTGCTTCACTTTTGCCGCAACGAGTTTAAGGTATTTCGTGCTATCAGATGCATTTGGATGAGCAATGAATTCCGTGTAGGAGTGTGCCCAAATTCCTTTTGAAAGCACGTACGCAGCGTGTGGCGGCCATCTTTGAAGGTTGGGAAGATTTCCATTTTCTCCATTGGTTATATGGTGATAGGCACACCTTTGTGCCTGTTGGATGCAAGTTAACTACGGTGATAGGCACACCATCGGGTCTGTCGATTCATATATACTGGAACAACTGGTGATAGGCACACCATTGTGCCTGTTGAACTCACATAATATTTTTGTGCATATTTACTGGAACACTATATCATACATTTTTCTATGCACTCTTACGGTGATAGGCACACCATTGTGCCTGTCGAATGCAAATAATATTTCTATGTGCTTTTACTGGAACATCGGTGATAGGCACACCATTGTGCCTGTTGAATCCACATAATATTCTTAAGCACATTTCCTGGAACACTAAAGTACAGTTATTCACTTGGACATTTAAGAGACAATTCATTTTTTTAACAATATTGGCACATTCTGTGCAGCTAGTTTTGGGTTAATTTTATTATTAATTGTGGATTTGTTTTTTTTGGTGGTGGTTCTTACAAATGTATACATACAGGACTGTTGTGTAATGTTTAGTATCCAACCTCTAGCATTTTTCTTAAATGAACCAGGAGATCCTCCTGTTAAATGGGAATTGTGGTTGGACTTATTTGAGGCGTACATGGATGTATTGGAAGAAGGTGAATGTTCACCCGAAAGACATTTGTCATTGCTTAAACATCGGTTGGGGGCTGTTGGTTTGAGGGAATTTTAAAATTTGCTACCGGTAGAGAATGTGAATGGAGAAGATGTGTACAAGTGTGGGTTAAAACAGTTACAGGAAAGGTATGGTATGGTAGTAAGATTAATGTAGTTATGGAAAGATATAAGTTTTATTCCAGGGAAATGAAAGTGGACGAGTCGATTGACCATGTATGGCAGTCCTAAGAGTTCTTGCAGTTACCAAGTTTAACAAGATCAATTATTAATGAAGACCAAATCTAAGAAAATATAAGAGAAACTATGGTCTTCAGGAGAAATATCTTTGAAAACAACTATTCAAGTGGCAAGAAGTATTGAGGTTACAGAGAGTTGCATACAAATTATGAGGAAAGAAGTCAATGATAATGGCACCATATGTACTGTGAGTAGTGATAGGAATGGTAAGGAAAAAAAGAAAAGGTTTGCTACACGTTTTGTTGGTGGGGGTAACAAAACTGGGACGAACAACAATGTAAAAGAGTGTTTCAGATGTGGTGCCAGCTTGCATTTTGCAAATTTTAATGGATGTCCAGCTGTTGGCAACATTTGCAGTACTTGCAAGAAAAAAGAAAATTTTGCTTGAGTGTGTAAAAGTTTTGGGAGGACAGTGAGTTGTATTGTGGAGAGCGTGGATTATGACGAAATTGAGGAAGGTATGCAGAATATGGTGTTAAGTATTTAAAGTAGTAATGTTAGGGGAAGAGACCATCAGTTTCCCAAGTGTTGCTTAAGTATTGATGGTGTGCAGGTGGAAGTCATGGAGGACTTGTGTGCATGGTACACTATAATGGGAAAACCCTAATCAGTTATGGCCTGGAATAGAATTACAAAATACTAGAATAAGCCCCTGTAATTATTCAAGACATAAAATTGCGATTGTGGGAAAAATGCAGGCAGAAATTGAGTTCACGGGGAAGAAGTGTTCAGGAGAGGTTCTTAAGCTGAAAGTAGAACGATGATTTTAGGTTGGCCGCATATATGTGAACTAGGGTTGAAAGTGGACCTAGTGCCAGTCCGCCAGTGTATACGGTGAGTGTGGATTGGTTGCAGAATGATTTGTACTCTGACTTAAAGAAGATGTTCCCAACAGTTTTTAGCAGTCAATTGGGAAGTATGAACAATTTCTAACATACAATTGTATTAAAACAGAATGCCGTTCCAGTGAGACAAAAGTTGAGGAATGTTCCCTTTAATTATAGAGGGAAATTAAAGGAATGGTTCCGGGATTTGTGTAACAAGGATATTATTGGACCCATTGAGTGCTCTGATTGGTTTTCTCCGATTGTAATTTCAGTAAAGTAAAGTTAGGCTGTGTGTTGACCTGTGGGCACTCAATGATGCGATTTGGGTAGACGCATTTCCATTGCCAAATTTGCAGGAATTGATGTCCTCTATTGGAGATGCTACAGTATTTTCAAGTATTGACTTGGCTAGTGCTTATCATCAAATACATTTGAATCCTGAGTCTAAACATTGTGCAGCATTTATTACACCAGAAGGAATGTTCCAGTAAAAAAGGATGCCATTTGGATTAGCAAGTGCATCTGCAGTTTTCCAAAGGGAGTTATCCAAAATACTTTCAGAAGTAAAGGGTGCAAAGGTGTTCCAAGATGGCATATTAGTATATGGAAAGGATAAAATTTTGCATGACAGTAACTTAAAGTCAGTTTTACAGGCACTAAGAGACTTTGGATTAACGGTTAAAGATCAAAAGTGCAAATATGATGAGAGACTGGTGGAATATTTAGACCAATATTATTTCTAAGGATGGTATTTGGCCTAAAATTAGTCAGGTGAAGGCTATTCGTGAAGCTCCGGACTCCTAAGTGCAAGGAACAACTTCTGTCATTTATAGGATTGACTGAATGTTATTCTCACTTTGTGGATGATTTTGCATCCAAAGTGGAGAATCTTCGGGCTTTGCTCAGGAAAAATACAACGTTTTGCTGGAAGCAAATACATGCCAAGGAGTTTGCAACTATAAAAGAAGAGATTGTGACTGCATCTTGTCTAAGATCGTTTGATGAGACTGCTGATTGTACTGTATCAGTGGATGCTTGTGGATTTGGTATTGGAGCAGTATTGTCTCAACAAAAGAAAGGGAACTCATGGTTAGTTGCATATGCATCTCGTACTTTATCACATGCAGAAAGGAACTATTCTGTGATTAAAAAGGAGCTGTTGGCTACTACTTGGGCTGTGCAACGATTAAGAATGTATATATGTGGGGGGCGCAGATTTAAAATCTGTACAGATCACAAGCCTCTGGTTAACATATTGAATTCGGGAGGTGGAAGGAACCTTAGTGAGGTTGGCTTCAAAACTACAAATGTATCATTTTTAGATTTTGCATTTGCCAGGGAAGAGTAATTGTTTGGCAGATGGGTTATCTCATTTACCATTGTCTCCTGGAAGTGTTGAGGAGGTTGAAGATGGCGAGTGTGAGGTTGCGTTTACTCATGAGGATGTGATGTTCCTGCAAAATGGAGAGATGGATGGTGAGATATCTGAATGTGTGTAGATGAAGGAAATGCAGATGGATGAAATTTCGTTGACAGTAAGGGATTTTATTTTGAAGAGGTGGCCATCAGAATGGAGTTTGCAAGGTGAGTGTAGTACGTACTGGAAGGTTAAAGAAGAGTTGTCTGTGTCGAATGACATTATATTGAGAGGTGATAAAATTGTACCACCCTATGGTATGCGTGATACTATTGTCAAGGTGGGGCATGAAGGACATGGTGGCATAGCAAGCACTAGGAGGAAGATCTAGGTAATCTTTTGGTGGCCGGGTCTGGATGGCATGGTGAGAATGTTATAAATGTATGTTGAGTGATAAATCAGTGAAACCATTAGTGATGCCATTACAAATGGTTGAACTGCCTGATGGTCCGTGGCATAAAGCTGCGATAGATTTTATGGGCCCTTTTTTTTACCTTACCAACTAAGGAAGCATATGCTATTGTCCGGACTGATTATTTTCCCAAATGGCAGGACATTTGAATGGTGGGCAATATAACTACTGGAACAGGTATTGAATTTTTAAAAGATGTGTTTGCAAAGGAAGGCGTTTTTCGGAACTATTGTTTCAGACAATAGGATGCAACTCACTTCTGAAAAAATGCAGTCCTTTTTGAAGAGCTGTGATGTAAATTATGGTGGGTATCATAGTATCATCCACAGGGAAATGGTCAGGTAGAAAGATTTAACAAAGTGATCAAGGAAGCTATACAATTAGCTTGGGCATCTAAATTATCTTGGAAAGAGGCCTTTCATAGTATGTTATTATCTTACAGGATTACACCACATTCAGTCACTGGCAAAACACCTTTTGAGCTATTGAGGGGTTGGAAACCATCTTCTAGATTGATTCCTTGGTGGTTAAAGAACAGAAAGCAAAGAGATTTGGATGGAAATGATTTTAGTTCTGTGAGAACAAGTGCAAGAGTATCAAGATAAAGTACTGAGGAGAGTTAACAATGGAAAAACAATGCCGAGGCTGGTGGCTGGACAGTATGTACGCGTAAAGAATCATGGATTGATACATAAAGGGGATGCTCG
This sequence comes from Pleurodeles waltl, assembly GCF_031143425.1. NCBI lineage: Eukaryota > Metazoa > Chordata > Amphibia > Caudata > Salamandridae > Pleurodeles > Pleurodeles waltl. Next base: position 827,909,391 of record NC_090437.1, on the reverse strand, counting down.
ATGGTCATGTCCTGTGAAGTCTGTGAAGGTTTTGGATGGAGCTGTTTAACTTGAAGATGGGACAATACGTAATTTGCAGCATCTCAGTTTGTTCAAAGCATGTAGTACTCCTGAAGGGGAAGGGTGTGAGGATCCGAATGAAGCTAATGGATACTTATGGGAAGATAATTCCATATTGCAATCAAATGAAGTGCGTTCTGGTGGTGTTGATGAGAGTGAGTCTAGGTATCGTAGGAATAGTACGATACTTATTTAGAAAAGTCAGAGAGAACGGAAGTTACCTGGGCATTTCAATGAGTTTGTGATGGGAAATAAATAAGTGGTTATTATGGTATTTCTTGTTTAGGAAAATGTGTATATGTATATTTTGTTATGTGTGTTTCTGTTTAGTATAGGCAAAAAAATAAAATAATAATAAGATAATTAGTTTTTTTGTTTTGAGGGGAAAGATGTGTGGAGCGTGGATCAAATGTAGATCTACATTCGATCTACCTCATAGGGGGATGCAGGGAAGGAGAAGGTTTGGAGGGTGGCAGTTGGGCGGACAATGACCTGAGAAGGAGTTGCTGACATCGACTCCTGTAATGAACCAATGTGTTTTTTTTTTCAAAAATAAATAAGTGCTCCAACCTGATTGGTGTGCTTCTCCACAAAAGGCACCAGCAAAGCCAATGAGTCTAGCTTTTATTAGTAAAAGTGTTTGATAATTGATGGCTGAGCTTGTGACTGCTTTGTGTAGGGGTAATGTGAATGGATAAGCCACCTAATGGCAGGTTTATGTGTCAGGAATCCCCAAGGTGCCTCCTGCGTTATCTTTCAGCATCCCAAGGGATTAGGGTTAAATTATATCTCTGTTCTTGGTTAAACCTTTCATGTTTCTAAGTAAACATAAGTGCTGTGTTACACAATTGGTTTTATCAATCGTTGTTTTACCAATGCTTGTTTGCTAATGTGAGCAGGTGTAGACATGTGCTTCTAATTGGGTGTGGTGACTCATCCACATGTGGAAACTCAACTGCTTTCCTGATTGGCTATAAATAGCAGAGTGAGGCATGCCTCCCTGCTTGACTTTGTTTTGCTTCCTGATCTCAGCACCTGACTTGGCAGTCCAGCCCCTGCTGTCATCCTCGTATTCAGGACTTTTCAGGCAATTCTTTTCTTCGTTCCTGCACCAGCTGATACCAGGCACTCCTCCAGCACTCTGGAAAAGACTGCAGCTAAGTGACTAGTATTCTCCAGGGATTTTGTTCTTTGAGCGCCGCGCTTTCCTAGAACAGCTGGTGTATTTCAGACCTCGTATTTTGGCAGAGTGCTTACCTTAAAGAGACAAATGCATTTCTGAACATTCTACATTATTATTGTAGTTACTTGCCTAAATGTGCTTCAGGAAATCTGCTTGAGCTCAAGTACTACAAAAAGTGACAGTGCAATTTTAAAAGAGCATTTACGTGACTTTTCTTTCTCTAATAGCATCATTCTTGGATTTAAATTGTGTCATTCATGCCTGTGTTTCAGGTTTGAGGAATTTGTGTTTTGAAGGGTTTTTCACACACACAGTGAAACCAAACCAAACTGTGCCACCCTAACTGTTTGAACCAAGAGTGGACATTTGTATTTCTTGGATTGTTTTTGTTCCTTAAAGTTTAACCCTACACATGCAGGAAAGTTATATGTGATATAATTAATGCCCTTGTTTGTCTTTCTTGTTCATGATAAGTGCAACCACAGTTCTAATTGTAGTGTGCAACAGTGAATCTCCGTGAAGCCAGCCCTAGTGTCGCAGTACTTATTGTTATGATACTCAGTTTGGGTTTCTGGGTAATGCAGTGTTAGTAATTGTGCCAACAGTTATTATTATCCAAGAAAAGTGCTGGAGCATCCCGGTGTTCTTCTACCGCTCCCGTGCCCATATCAGAAAGAGAGATTCAGTTTCAAGGAAGTTGAGTGCACTAACTCTGCTATCACTCTGTCAACAATGACCTTCACCCCGAAGATACAGGGTGCCTGGCTGGACCGGCAAGACGTGGCAGTGTTTTGTCTGTTTCTCTTCCACTCCCCCTTTCCTTTTGGGACACCTGCCGGGGTTTCTGTGTCCACCAGGAAGTGCCGAGAGGTGTTCCAGGAGTTCGGGGGCATGCCATCGCCCCTGCAGACATCCTGCTTTTCAGGTGAGTGGCCCCACCTCGACAATGTGAATGGGTGAATATCGGTGATTTTGGATGGGTGAATTCTTGAACAACTGGCACATGGATGGATGATTGTGGAAATGCATGGGTGAGTGCGACCCAGGAAGACGTAAATATTAGCTTCTTGACCCAAACATCAGTGGAGCCTTCCTTGTGGTCAATCATGTTCTTATCCAGTCATCAATTTATGTGCTCACTTATTTGCCACACTTTCAACCATACCCACACTCACCAAATTGTCCATCTGTGTGTTTTTTCATTCACCCAGCTAGCCAATCAAGCACTTGTGCACTCCACGCAAAGGATCCACCTTATTCTCTATACAGACAGGATCAACAAGGTAATATTGGAGATGCATGTACCATTCAGAAACATACAACATAGCCCTCAGTGGGTTCCGAGGGAATTAGGAGACCCTGTTTATTCAGAGCAATGGGTTTGATAACTAAATATTAAGAGCAAACAGTACATTGGTGTTATTAAGTGTAAAGGTCAGCAGGGTTCTTCAAATGTATGGAAGAAGTGATTGTTGTGAAGCATACTGGGTTGGAAAGACCTTTTGCGATATTATACAGATCACTTAAAAAGGTTCCTCTTACAAATAACATACAACAAATCCAGCACAAAGGCTCTACCAAGAAAGAAAGGGTCTTTATTATTAACAGAGAAAATCCTTCCATAATGTACCCCAACAGACACTGTAGGTATGCAACCAGAGAGAGCCAATCACACACAAACATGATCCCAACTGTATCCAATGTCATCCGTTACAAAAAAGCTCATCATAGGATTTATAACATTCTGACAAACAATATTATTCCCTGCCACCACATAGAAGACTCTTATTCATCCACAGTATATACAACATGACAACAAACAACATTCTTCTCTGTCACCACAGAAGAGATTCGTTTTTGAACCACCCAAATCTCTAAACACAGTGGTTCATACACATAACTGCACACTGTATAGGTGACCCCACCACCTGTCACTCAGTCACTCAAACAACCACACACAGTACCACATCTGTACCACAAATCATGGTACCTTTAAGTCTAAGGTGTGAATGCCACATTCCAATTTGGTACACTTGCAAGTAAGTATCCACTCACTAAAGAAAAAACACAAGCACTACTAAAAAGGCTATAGGTATGGAAGTATCACCTGTCTGGCTATGGATTTCTGTGTTAGACTGCTAGGAACCTCATACTATGTCCCCATAGGTTATTAATTTCCATCTTTGTGACCATGACAATCAAGTGTGTTCAGAGATGACATTCTATATAGTGAACTGAGAACAGCATGGCTCTGAAACCAAAAGTATCACCAGAAGTGCACTCCTCCTTTAAAAAGCAGTGTTGACAGGTAATTTTAGGAGGGAAGGGGCGGGCAGCACACTCACACACACAATCATTCATTCACACATGAAAATCCTTTTACAACACTCATCAACTTTCAAACATACACACATGCATCAAACATTCATTTAAAAAACACACACACACTTAACTTGAGCCTCGGAGGTCCCATGAGGGTTGGGACTGCTGCCTTCCCTCACTGGCTGTCTCAACTTCATCACAGAGTGGGATGAGGTCAGTGAGACTTCTGACCCCTCCCCACTCTGGGCGCTTCAGGGCTTAAACCTGAAGCGCCCAGGTCAAAGTCAATGGGTGACACTTCCCCTCGTTACTGAGGGGAAGGGCCTCGAGGCACCTTTGCTGAGCTGAGGAGATCACACCCACATGAGCTGTGACCTCTTCAGCCCAGCAAAGTTCAGCTCAGACAGCCAGGAGTCTGCGCAAATTGCTCGTGTCTCACTCCTGGCTGCCTGATCTGAACATGAAGAGTGTCTGTCAGGGTGACCTTTGCTCAGCCTGAGAGGCAATCTTCATGAGGGGCAAAAGGTGGGGGTGTGTGGCCCCTCCACCCTAAAGGACGGGCTGCACCTGTTAAAAAGTGACTACCTTTTGTGTGGGTAGCTGCAAATGGAAGGCATAGGAGAGACTACCCATGTCCCTTTGTTTGACACGCAGGCAGGTCTGGAAGTTTCCTAAACCTGTCACTCAAGATGTTTTCTGTAGCTGGGATGTTGGTAGTGAATACTGGATGATACCTTCCCATTCCCACAGCAATCTCATTGTAGTGAAGGGTCTGCACTGCAGCCAGACGGGAATGCATTTCTATTCTCTTTGTAGCTTAGCCTCCTGTTCCATTTTGAGGCACTCTCAGGCCCATGTCCATTTCCTGCTGCAATTGTATGCCATAATATGTGGCTGGACCAGTCTTGAGCTATTAAAAAAGTCATGAATAAGCCCACAACAGCGCCAAAGATGGGTTTCTGGAAATCACAGCCACATCTGGAAGATCTGTTTGAAGGAGCTCCCTAAAATTGGAACATAGCAGCAAAGTGATGGTCAAGCCAAGAATAAATATTGGACTGCTCTGGGCACCAAAGATTCTTATTGATAAGTGTCAGCCCTGGCCCCACACTGCAGTGCAGGTGAAACTATTTCTGTGTGCCAGGGCTGGGAACTTTGATTGTAAGCCTTCTTATTAGGTTACTAAACTCTAGGCAAGAGACTGCAAAGGAAGCCCGCCTTGTGGAGTGATCAGACAACTGCCTAGCGATTAGGGAACTGTGCATGTTGCTTGGGTGCTGGCTCTCCTAGAACTGCTGCCTTGAAGATCCCTGAATGAAGGAGCCTACTTGCTGACCAGAAGTGGCTCTAAAACTACCTTTCAGAAGAGTGCTGCCTTAGAGAGGGAATTCACAGCTCATTAACCTCGGGTAGAAGAGCTGTGCACGAAGGTCTACACATCTCCAACATCAAACTTTGTGTGTGGGCATTTGGAAGGATCAGGACAACTGCCTTATTTGTGCTAAGCCTCCTTTGTCTGAAGGCTGGTTTATCGTGTAAAGTCTGTATAACATTACTTATTTTTTCTCCATGTTAATTTATGTTTTCATGTGTAGTATTTAGATGTGTGTGGAATAAATTAAGTTTTCTTTTTAAATTAAATGCACTGGCTGGATCTATAGCGTTACTGAGTGCTAATACTGTCTCTGGTGATTTCTGAGTTGCAAGCCCATACCCCCTCTTTGAGTAAGCCTCTGACCAATCTGCATCACTACCTTGAAGGGCAAGTGCTAACTGGGAGAACTTGGGGCCAGATGTAGCAAAAAGCAAAATTGCGACTTGCAATTTGCGAGTCCATCCGACTCGCAAATTGCAAGTCGCAATTTGCTATGCAGTACGGTGTCTCAGACACCGACTGCGACTCGCAATGGGGTCGCAATGACCCACCTCATGAATATTCATGAGGTGGGTCGCAAATTGCGGCCCCATTGCGAGTATAGTCACTCGCTAACATGGAGGCCTGCTGACGTCAGCAGACCTCCATGTTCGCGACCTGCTTTTAAATAAAGCAGTTTTTTTTTTTTTAAGTGTAGCCCGTTTTCCTGACAGGAAAACGAGCTGCACTGCAAAAAAAACCGAAACCTTTTGTTTCGGTATTTTTTCAGGGCAGGGAGTGGTCCCTTGGACCACTCCCTGCCCTGAAAAAATATTTTGGGGTCCAGTCACAAACTGGAAGGGGTCCCATTGGGACCCCTTCCAATTTGCGAGTGGGTTACCATCCACTTGAAGTGGATGGTAACTGCGATGCCATTTGCGACCACGTACGTGGTTGCAAATGGTATTGCATCCCACAGTGACTCGCAAATAGGAAGGGAACACCCCTTCATATTTGCGAGTCGGAAATGCATATTGCGAGTCGGTAACGACTCGCAATATGCATTTCTGCATGCCAAACCCACGTTTGCGACTCGCAAACGGCGAATTTCGCCGTTTGCAACTCGCAAACGGGTTGCTACATCTGGCCCTTGGTGCCCAGTTTTGGGTCCAAAACCAAGGTAGCATCAGAACATCGGAGGTAGATTGTTCCAACTGTTGTAGGAGTTTTTTCTAAATTTGTAATTTGGTTGTTTAATAAATTGTGTGAATTAATATATTTTATGATACACAGTCGTAACCAACGAACTAATGATGTTGCACTTAAAGCAACATAAGTATATTGCCTTGAAGTGTGATTAATAACGTGGTATAGCTAAGCCATAGTTTCATGTGAGACACCATTTTATTAAATAAATGCAATTTTCAGATGTTTTGCTCATTCTGCTCCTGTTTATTTGTTCTCAGTCGGTGTCCCGCTTCAAATATTCGCTCCCCTTAGTTTCCAAGGAGTACAGTGTGTTGCCATTGATAGTAACTTTCCTTACAGAGCGTGTATTGTAAATTAAGCTTTCCATCACGTTCTCTATGCATCATGTTGAAGGACTTCCATAGGAATAATACTGATTTGTGAGCCTTTGTTTGAGAATGTTTCATATTGTATTTTACATCTATGGACTGCAGTTGCCAAGATAGCGAATGGAAGAATTATTTTATCTCACGAAATGGGTTAGTACTAAGGGATATAATAATGATGATTTTGCTTTTGGTATGCCCAATGTTATCTAACCACAACCATATCATGCTGAATCTGCAGTTTTCCTGATTGTTATGCATAAAATGTGCATAAGAACCCCTGGTTTTGGGGCGGGCTTGGTGGTGGTGGCGGCTTTTCATTTTGCTCCCAACACTCTGTCCTATTTACTTAAGACTTTCTGCTCTCTTTTAGAATGCCACCAGTACTTTATGTGAGTTTGACACTTAGCATCTGGAGAGATTCAACTGCTTAAATATGGATTATTGTATTTATGAAATCTGATTTTATATTCTGTATCAAAGCCTGCATGACATTTATTGCATTTTTCTGTATTGTCTATATTTTTAAGACTGTTTTATTGAATTTTACCTGAGATCACAACATAGAAACAAGACAATGGAATCACCCTCCTCACCCTCCCTCCCTCTGTAGCCATTAGTTGTAGATCTATACAACTTGTCACAAATGTAGCCCCAGTTCCGTATATGTCAGGAATGATACCTCTGTAGTCCACCCACACACCCCATATTTTCACCTACGTCTGAGGACAACCCCTGTCCTAAATTGACTACTCCCTGACCATGCACCAGTCCATGCCTCTTTTCCTCTCTGCAACCAAAGGTGAGGCCCCTGCCTTCCAGTGATGCACAATGTCCCTTTTGGCCACTGAGAGGCCCACGCAGCGTAGTACTGATCTGTACTGGTTCATATTAATACCATTGTGATATGAAAAAAGATAAGCATTGGGTCCCACCATGTTGGCTGTTCCAGAGCATGCTTCAAGTAGGTCAGAACACCCTCCCAGAATATGCAGTCATGCAGTCCCCCAAGTGGTATGTAGGAATACCCCCCTCATGTGTCCCGCACCTTAGGCATTGAGATGAGGCAATCACTCCCGTACAATGCAGTTTGTGTCATGTAAGATAAGTCCTATGTGATAAAATGAAACTGGATGAGGCGCAAATGGGTGGCTACTGCTGCACACCCCAGAGACACCCTAGCGTCTGCCCAGTCCTCATCAGACAGGGTGCCCAGGTCCAGATCTCAGGGGGTGCACAGAACCGCTAATGTGTCTGGCATGTCCCGGATCAGGGAGAGATAAACCTGGGACATTTTATCATCACTCAGGTCAATCAACAGCAATTTGGCCTCTACAGGGTTTAATTCAGGGAGATCATCTAAATTTACAATATAAGGTCTGAAGGCATGCCTAAGCAGTAGGTAGGGTAAAATTTGACTATGATGGAAGGCATATTCACCTTGTAAAGTTTGGTATGATTTTAGCATTGCACCATCCATCAAATTTCCCAATGTAGGGATCCCAAGAGAGTCCCATCCATAAAACCCTTTCAGCGTGACCACCTGGTGAAGCATGGTACCCACCCACAGAGGCATTTGGCCTGTCCGACGTTTGTCCCACTCCAATGCTTTTAGGGCTGGCCTCCATGTCTAAAGCACCACCCTCGTGGCTGGTGGAGTGTTGGCAGGATTTTCCTTCCAAATAATAGGTGTTACAACCTGGAGAGCCCACTTCTCAGAGGCATAAGTTGAGTCTTTCTGAGTATCGTAACACTGCTAATTATTGACTTGAAGCTGAGAGGCCCTGTAATAGGTTTCAACATCTGATGCAGTTATTCCGCAATAGTAGGTTGAATTAAAACATCTAGTGAGAGCTCTGCAGGACTCCCCCCCCCCCCTTGATTCCACAGGAAACGCCTTAGTAGAGCATGAATGTTTAAGAAAAAGGATTTGGGCAGTTCATGGGGTAATTTTGCAGGTGGTATAGGAGACGAGGGAGCAATACCATTTTAAAGATGGCAAACTGCCCCATTAGAGACAGTGGGAGTGTAGGCCAAGTCTTTGTGTTGACTTGTAGCCCATCTAACAAAAGCTGAATGTTCAGTGTCCAGTCAAGCACAGTATCGGGGTAGCAAATACGAATATCTAAATCCTCGTGAGGCCACAAGTATATCAGCTACCCAATGCAAGTCATGTGACTGAGCCATGATCGGGAAGATAGTCGATATATTCAAGATGGGTACTAGACCAGATGTTTCCCCAAATATCTTCAAGATTTGAAGTGCTCATGGGCCTGAAATCTCAGGGTTTGCTAGGAGATGGTCACGTCATCCACATAAAGGGAAATTCTGTCCTAGAGCGCTGACCCCCAGTCGAACCCCAGCATTTGTGTGTCAATTCACAGCCATCACGCAAGAGGTTATATAGGAATAGAAAACAACAAGGGGGACAGTGGGCACCCCTGTTGTGTGCCCCTTCGGTTAGGGAATGGCTCAGATGCTGCCATGCCAACCCAGAACTGCACTGGCCAGTATAGATGATTTGTACACACAGGATGAATTTGGGGCCAAAGTTGAGCAGTTGTAGAAAAAACAAATACATAAGCCTAACTAATGGAGTCAAATGCTCTCTCTGTCAGAAGTATAGCAGCAAGTCGGTTGAGCTCGGCTGCCAGCTCAATAGCTATGAACTCATCTAATATTAGTCAGAATGTACCAGAATGTATCAAGGATGAAATTAGTTTGACCACGCGATCCGCCAGTGCCTTAGACATAATTTTTACTTCGGCATTGAGAAGAGATATAGGTCTGTAAAAAAAGCACCTGTCTGGGGACGCCACCGCTTTCAGGATTATTACTATTTCGGCCACACAAAAGCTAGGTGGAAGTCGCCCACATTTGGTTGTGTCTTTAATGACGTCTCCTAAGGCAGTATTTAGTTTGTACATGACATATTTTAAAAAGTTGCTGAAAAGCCCGCGGGCCCCAGTGTTCTACTGAATTAGAGTAACCTCAGGGCTTCTGTGAGCGCCCTGCTAGTCAAACCCCCTTCCTGCAATTGTCTCTCAGTGTCAGAGAGTGTCCGCAGGGTTGGAAATTAAGTTCGGAATGAATGGTTGTGCTAAAGCACCACTGCAAGCGTATATTCCAGCAGAGTATTTCCGGAATTGACGGGGGATCGCCGCATCCCCAATAATTTTATGGCCCGTCGAGTCACACAAACATGGGACAGGGCCATAATACGTGATATTGGAGCATAGATGGAGGAGTTTGCTGGCCTTGTCACCCCACTGACAGATGAGTGATTGTGCTGCAAACAACACTGCTATGGCCTCATCTAGTATAATGCTGCGAAGTTGCACTTTCGTCAAGTCAATGTCTCTGCTACAGCTATGGCAGGGGTCAGTGGCATATTTTGCATTCACACTGGCAGATCTCCAGCTCTTATCCCATGCTGCTTTGTGCATTTTCGGACTGTTAAATAACTGTTAATCTCTCCTCCGAAGGTTGCCAACATTCCCTACAGGGTACCTGGAGATCCCACCGTATCTTGATTTTCTGTAAACTAACCATGTCTCAGAAATGTGAAGTGAGCTCAATGTCATGGAGAGACCACGCCAATTGTCGCCATCTTAGGGGAGTTCTGTGTGCTTTGATTGTAGAGTATGTCATTTATGGGAGTGATTGGACATGTATCTAGGAAGAATTTGTGTATTTAGTATGTGATTTGTGTCTACTTTACATATAAAGAAATAATTAAGGTGCGAAGAAGTGTTGTGTGCCCCAGAATAAAACGAACATTGCCTTTCTCCTTTGTGGAACAAGTACCAGGTATCAGTGAGACCCAAGGCCTCAAGAAAGGGCTGCAATAAAGGGCAGGTGACATCCCTACCTTGGTGCACCTGAAGCTGGCCAATCGTCTCATCCGTCCCCCCATTATAGCCTCCCCCAGTGCCAAGGGACCTAGCGGAAGTTCACCCAGCAGTCTCATAATCACCACCAGGACGCAAATGGTCAGTGTGGGTGGGACATAAACATTTACCAGTGACAGCGGCCAACTATGTAGTAGACCAGTGATTGTCACATATCTGCCCCGTGGATCAGCACATGCTTTGGTGATGGTGTAGCAAGGGTACCCATTCACCAATACTGCCACTCTTCTGGACCCCACACAAACCCAGACAACCCAGAACGAAATAGTTGCTTGTATTCGCATAGAGGCAGAAAGGGAGTTTTGCTACCAAATAGGTGGGATTCTTGAAGAAAGAGGAGGTCTGCATGCAGCCATTTCGCTGCAAGAAGGACTGCAGTTCTTTATATCTTATTGAGCAGGCCATTGACTTTCTAGGACACAAGCCAGGTCTGGGAATCTAGGGCACTGTCCCTACCCGTGACCATTTATAGGGATAAGTGTGTGATCGCGATAGTGACTGCCAGGAATGTACAGCACACTTTCAATAGTACAACAAACAAAAACATATGCCAGCAACAGTTTCCCATCCCACCCTACACTTCAGAACCATTAAGCATCTATTACGTGCAAGATGGCAGTCTGCCCCAATGTAACCCTTCCCAACATACTGTAACACAAGTGACCCCACTCCAACCCAATGTCTACTGTGACACTGGAGCCGTAGGTCTCCAGCAGCTAAGAGGCACACTACCTGGTCATTGTGCTTCTACCACTTTGCTGAGTAAACAAAGGGTAACCATGTCCCACTGTCTCGGAGGATGTATCTCAATCTCCATAGTTCAGGAGAGACATCTAAGTGTTGGGCAATACCTCGCCATGCACTGGGGCAGTGAGTGTAAGGCAGTGATCAGATGTCCTGCCACAGGGCCAGGGCCAGAGACTCTGCAGGACCGCCATGTGCTCCAGCCAGGGCCTCCAGAGTGTTGCTCTTGTGAGGGTTGATGGAACATTCAGGTTTGCTAACTAGGATGAACAGCATCGATTTCTACCTTGCCACGGGGCTGCAAAGTGCCTCAGAGGAGAGCACTCTGTCCCTCGGTTCAGGGAGGCCAAACCTCCATTAGTGGTGTATGTGGGTGGGTATGAACTCTCTTGTTCAGCCAATGGAACACCTTCTCCAGAGTGTCAGGATGGCTTTTTCCTGGTACAGAACCTTGAGCTTGGCAGGGTATTGCAGCATATATCAGATGAGTCTCTCAGTTGTTTCATGGTGGCGATAAAGGATTTCGATTGAATTTGTACAAGTTTAGTGTAGTCAGGAAATATCAGGATTTGTTAGATTGAAATATTACAGTTCCTTCCATGTGGGTGTGACATAGAATTGCTTCTCTGTCCACATAAATTAATATCTGGGCTATCATGTGGCAGGGAGGGGCACCCAGGGGTGGTCATTGGGTCAGGGCCCGATGCGCCCTTTCAATAATAAAGTAAGGTGACAGGGTCTCAGCTGATAGGAAGGACAGAAGCCACTGGTCCAAGAACCCTTTCAGGAGAGGTCCATCGCAGCCCTAAGGAAATCCCACAAAACGTAAATTGTTCCTTCGCGCTCTCCCAGCGCATCCTCCACTCACTCAGCAAGCTCTTTAGTCACAGAAACAAGTCTTGTGATCATTTTCTGCATGTCAGCCATGATGTCTTCCAGAATCAGAGACTCAGACCTCTGCTGCTGCTATCCTATCCACTGCCTTGTGCAAAAGTTGTCTAAGCAATGCAACATCAGTACCAACCGCCCAATCTTGGCCTTCAAGGCATCGCACGACCGGGCGATGGCTACAGGAATCACAGTAGTATCAGCCCTGGTGGGGTCCGTTCCCTCATTGCTCATTTCCTGGGGGCCCCCTGTGGATTACTTGGTCACCTGGGTAAACCTCTCCAATGTGCCCTGTTTGTCTTTGGCCATGGTGACTAGCAAGGTTGTGGCCACTTGCACTGTGGCAGTCTAGACCAGCCAGCCCTCCGGTGCCACCAGAGGTGGCACATGTAGGCAGGTCAATCCACTGAACCAGGCCCCCACAGGCAGATACTTGGACTCTGGGAGCCAGGAGAGAGGAGAGAGAAGTGTGTGAGCCAAGTGAAAAGATGGGGAGGGGGGGCTGCAGGCAATTAGGACACTCTCTCGATCAGTTCGACTATCCAAGGGAGACACTCACCAAGACAGGCAGGCACCCCTCCACTCCTCAGATGTTCCACATTGGGCTCTGAGCTGAGCATTTTGCATGTAGTGAGGCCACACCCTCTGCCCCTTTGGGGCATGCCTCACTATCTGTCAGGATCCGGGAGCACAGGCGGTCTGTGCGGCCTGCAGCACCACCTCAATCCACTACTCCGATCCACCCCCAGAGAGTGGACAGCACAAGAGCCAGTCAGACTACCCCCTCGCCACGCTGATTAGAGTGTGATTGTTGTGATGAGCGCATTCAGCCCAGGCACAGAGGTTCCACTTCTTCCCAGGTAGATGACATGCCGAACCTCTCCTCCCTCATGGGATGGGCCCAACGGGGCTCCCTACCGCACCACCGGGCAATGATTGAACCCGCCTTCCTCCGGGGCTCACAGGGGTACAATCAGCAGCATTTGCGGGCAGGATTAAGGACAGTGATTAGCAATCTTAAGCAGTTTAGCCATACCCCTGTATCACCTATATTAAGATTTCTACAATAAAACTTTAAAACTAATATTGATCTAGACCTCTATTAATGAGTGTTCCCAGTTACTATTTCAATTTACTCTGCTAATTCAAGGGTTGATGTTGTGGAGAGTGGTATCTCCTGCGAGTTAGATCAACTGAACTGGAGTTGAACAGTCAAAGGAAAATTTTAAGGTGCCTTAATTATTGGGGTTCAGTGAATTACTGGGGTTTGGCTCCCACACTGTCAAAGTTGGATCCCAGTACCTCATGATTGCATTGTGCCACCCGAACGAGTTCCCAAGGAGGCCCTTCTTTAATTCTCACAATCAATGTATGCAAGATTAGTGCTACTGAAAGCTGTTGAGGTGGAAGGTGAATACATTGGCCCATCTTTAAAATAAATACCTTTGGCTTTAAGTGTCGTTTATGACAACATGGATCACGTAGAATGGCATGATGTCACAGAAAATGCAGATTATACAAAATTCAGGACAACGAAACAACATGACCTTATTTCTTCAATCTTTGTTGCAGCTACTATATTTTATTTGTTGTCTGTGAGCTCTACCACTCTTAAACCTGCTTATGTACTGTGCTCATACAACGCTTTGATGTGTAATGTGCATAACCCTAACTCTACAATGTCACGGACCATCACAAGTCTGTCCTCCTCACAATTGTGCAGAAATGTCCCACAAGAAGAAAGGACATGGCAGGAACATTTGAAAATAGCAAGCAACAGGTACACAATGCAAATGAGCTGGAAAGTGGGGTGTAGACCAGCAGCACTCTTTCAATCTTTGGTGAGTCTGCAGGTTGAGCATCATAAAAAGATGCTTAGTGAACTAGTAGCAATGTTTAAAAAAAATGAGCAACATTATTTATGATGTGAGAATGCTACTCACAAATATTGCAGCCTTGTAGCAATACAAGCACTCTGCTAAGAGCAACACACATTTATTTATGATAAGAATGGGCTTCCATTGTATTGCAAGGGCATTTCACATTATAGGTGGGCTCACACACCTCCTAATTTAATAAAATGTCTGGAGGCCAGTAAAGAGGAAATACTTTTGTGGGCTGAACCACAGAATAAATTAAATTTTCAACAGCCTATGAGGTTGCTGTTAGACCTGATAGCCTTGGAGTGTTCTTTCCCCAACATTTTGTCTCAGTCCATTTTTTATGATCTCCATTTTGCTGGTTTTAGGACTCTGCACACTTTACCACTGCTGACCAGTGCTAAAATGCATGTGCTCTCTCCCCTAAACATGGTAATATTGGCTCATACTCATTTGGCATATTTAATTTACCTGTAACTCCCTAGTCATGTGCACTAGGTGTGCCCAGGGCCTGTAAATTAAATGCTACTGTTGGGGCTGCAGCACTGATTGTGCCACCCACATAAGTAGACCCTTAACAATGTCTCAGGTGTGCCATTGCTAGACCTGTGTGAGCAGTTTCACTGCCACTTTGACTTGCCATTTTAAATTACTTGCCAATCCTTAAATTCTCCTTTTCCTCCATATAGGTCACCCATAAGATAAGCCCTTAGGTAAACCATAGGCAGGACAGGTACTTATACATTTTAGATGTCCTGGTAGTGAAAAACTCCCAAACTCGTTGTTCACTACTGTGAAACCAGCTCCTCTCATTGGCCAGCATTACAGATTCCCTTATATGTGTTTAAGTGGTAAGTTCTGATCTACTTACTGGTGAGGTTGGATTCTACATGACTGTTTCAGAAATGCCACTTTTAGAAAATAGGCATATCTCTGCACATACTGCCAACCATGCCTTACAGCATATCTCCAATCCACATCTGATCTGTGCCTGTTGACCGCTCCCCTTGTGCATTCCACCCAGACAGCCATAAACACAGCACACTCAGCTGCATCTGCATTTATCTGCATACCGATGGGTTTCCTTGGGCAGGAAGTGTGGAGGGGCTCTCGCTTACACTTACACTTAATGTTAGTAGCCTGCCCTCACAGAAGGGACTGATAACCGCCCAAGGCTCCTAACAGGGCTGCGTTGAGAGGGGAACCTGTGCAATTCAAAACCACTCTTTGAAATTTCCTTCACTTCAAATGTATTTTTAGGTATCTATACTGGGTCTGGGACCCCACCAAATCAGCCACTTTTCGACCTACAACTGGACTTCCTCAGAGGGACTGTCTGGCTGCTGGAAGTTCTGCTGGCCTGCTTGTTGGCCTGCTGCCTGCTGATCCCTGGCTCTGCTGGAAGGTCTCTGCCTTCCTTCTCAAGTGTTCTCCAAGGGCTTGGATTGAGTTTGCCTCCAGTTTTGAGGTAACAGGGCTATCAAAGTCTTCGCCAAAGACAAGAAAATCAGCACAATGCCTGCAAAATTCAATTCAACACCTGCCGGATCGACGCAGTGCCTGCTCCCTGGCTGAAAAATTACTGCATCACCTGCCGGATTGACGCATCACCTGTCACCTCTGCTCAGCGCCTTCTGGGTTTTCCACGCATTGTCCCAGGGCATCCAAATATCTCCGCAACGCAGTGGGGCACCAAGGCTGCGCTTCTAGAAACCGGTGCATCACCTTGCAGTGCGGAAAGGAACAATGCATCGCCTTTGGTGTGCCCTAAAAAGCGACATATTGCTTTACTTTTCAACGCATCTCATCCTCTGCGGCCCCTCTGCATCGTTAATTTTGATGCATCCCAGGTACTATGTATTAAAAGGATACAAATACTGATTCTTAAGGATTGAGACTCATTTAAACTTTTAAAAAGTGATATCTTGACTTGTGTATTTTGGATGTTTGTTGTTTTGGTCTTAATTTATTCAGATACATTTTATCTATTTTCTTGAACTGGTGTGGAGTACTTTTTGTCGTGTTTTCATTGTGTTACTGTATGAGTTACTGCACAAATACTTTACACATTGCCTGCTAAGTTAAGCCTGCCTGCTCTGTGCCAAGCTACTGGAGGATGAGCACAGGATAATTTGGGCTGTGATGTGACTTACCCTGACTAGAGTTGTGGTCCCTACTTGGACAGGGGGCATACCTCTGCCAACTAGAGACCTAATTTCAAACAGTTGCTAACCCAAACAATCCAATGGGTAAAGTGAGCTCGCACAAAGCCCCATTATTTGTACTGATATTTTATGAAGTAGGCTGATAAAGACAGCTATCACAATCTTTAGCTGAACTTAAAAATGAGACGAGAGGTATACAATGCACCAAGAATGGCAACTATCAGGCCCCATTCCAGAGGCCACAGAGCGGACAGATGCTACTGGGGCCTAACTGTGATGAGGTCCATCCTATTATGGCTCTGCAATCTGAGCCAAGAACCTCTTCCACACTTCACTCTCAGGATAGTAAGGGTGAGCAGTCATAGGCTTCTCAGGGTGTTAGTGTGAGGGGCAAGAGCTCAGAACTCAACAGTCAAACAACCGTCACAATAACATAATGTCTAGTCCAGTTCTTATCTTTATGAAAAAGTCCATATTTTTGATATCACAAATGAATTTAATAATAAATATCCCAATTAAAACATCCTACAGGGTTATTATAAGTTGTGTTTTAACCAATGAAGCACTGCACTTTTGGGAACTATCTTCCTCCTATGGTCAAGAACCTGCAATTACTGTCACCACTGTACTAGGGCATAGACAAAGATCAGGCTCAAGTGCAGATCATTAAAAAAATTCTCATAAGATATGTGTGTAACTCAGTTCAATGTATTTAGTGGCTTTAGTACTAACAAATCTCAAGTAGTTAAGGTGGTTTTGCAACTCAGTTCCTCTCTCTTTCGATGTACAGCTAAGCCACTCAGTTAACTGTTGATGATCAGCAGCTGTACAGGCTTTGTGACAGGCATGGATGGTGTTCCTATCTTCACAGGGTGGGATCCTCCTTTCTAGATCAACACAAGGGCTGCAATAAGCAGGACAATAGTCACAGTACTGGCTCTGGGGAAAGCTTCTGAAGTGACACCAGTCTTTGGCAGTGGTGGCCCTCCGGGGTTGGCTGTTGACAGACACTTCAGTTTCCTAAATTTGGGCCTCAGAGCAAAGTCTTTTTCCTGGTGTCTGGGAGCTTGTGAGGTGTCTCGACTGATTTTGGGCTTCCAGCTTGGAACCTGTGCTCAATGACACCTCACCCTTTTCCTGGTTGTTTCAAACCTGTCCAAGGCCTGTCACCCGCAGCACCTGTGTGCACAGTTTACTGCCACATTGACTTGACATTTCAAATTATTTGCCAAGGCCTAAACTCCCCTTTTATTACACCTAAGCCAGCACTAAGGTAGCCCTGAGTAGCCCTATGGCCAGGGTGATGTGTATATAAAAGGTAGGACATGCAATTTTATGTTTTACATGTCCTAGTAGTGACAGCCTATTTCATTTTCCTTATTGTGGGGGCTGCTCCTCTCATAGGTTAGCATTGGGAATGTCCTTATATATTTTTAAGTGGTCATTTCTGATCTGGAAGGAGTAGCGTTGGCATGTCTGGTATGTTTGGAATGGTAGTGAAAAGTCCTGCTTACTGTTGTAGTTGGATTTTACATTACTATTTTAGAAATGACACTTTTAGAAAGTGTGCACTTCTTTGTGATTATAACTCTATGTGTTTTGCAGCCTGACTCCAATCCTGGTCTAGGGCAGAGTGACAGCTACACTTTGTGTGTACTTTCCAGACAGCCACAACACAGGAGGGGCTCGATGTGACAGGAGATACATCTACATCCATCTGCAAATTGATAGTTTTCCTAGACTGGGGAATGGAGAGGTTGCTCACACCTTACATGTCAATAGGTTGTATCCTGTCCTCACACAAAGGGCTGATTTACCCCCTCCTGATGTCTGGAGCTTGAAAGGGTTCCCTTGAAGTCACCGTTTGGATCACAAAACAATTTGGAGTATAAGTACAAGGGCTCTGACCCCATGTTTGGAGAGCACTTTTGGAACTGGGCCTGAACCTCTGTCGCAAGGACTGTTGTGCTGCTCAAAGGACTCACCTGATCTGCTCTTCTGCTGTTGCCCTACTGACTACTACTTGATGGGTGGCCTAAAGGCCTCACTGAATTACTTTTCTGCTTGTTGCCTTGCTTCCAGATGCTCCCTGACTTTGGTATCCCTAGGCACTGCTGGGCTACCAGGAGGAACTACCATCTTAACTACCTTCTTATGTGCTGGCCTGCTGCTTGCTAGCCCCCTCTGTGGCCCACACCCAGAATTCTCCAAGGGCTGGCCCCTCAGAGACCCTGTGTCAGTGTGACTGCTGAGGGGTCTGAGGCTGACAGATCTGACCTTTTTTTTTAACCAGCACATGAAGATCACTTTTATCTCATAGTGCATGCAAAGCGCCTCTCTTTCCTTTCAGCGAGTGTTGTAGTGCAATCATTTTTTGTGAAAAGGTACTGTACCCAGCACTGCCTGTGACTTGTGACCAACACTTCCTTCAATTTAGGATCCATGCCTTGTTTGCAGAACAGCAAGTCTCACCTGCCTGGGAGCGTCACCACGGGCTGAGGAGAACGGAAGTCCCCGCCATGCCCGGCTCGTGGCTTTTTTGCCGAAGCAACGAGGAAACCCTGGACAATGTCGAATTACGTGTTATTCATCCCCATGCCGCACCAACAAGAGCGAACCGAGTCGTGCCGCCAACGTTCCTTTGGCCCATTGGTGGAGTGCCCAAGAGGCCGATGATGGCAGCACCACCAGTGCCTGCCCCCCCCAGAGACCAGGCCTCAACTCGGTGTGGAAGCTTGAATTCAGACCCCCGACGGTGCAGTGTGGCTGTCAGGAGCTGAAGGAGAATTAGGCTGTGGCTGCCCTGCCTGTGTGGGTGGCCCAATTTAAGGTGAAAAAGCTGTGCTGCTGCAAGCCGCTGCACTGCAAGCTCACAGGCAGCCGCTTTTGGGTAAAACCTGCTGTGTGGGTCCAAGGAGGCTTCTTTTTGCCATTTGCTACTGTGGGCATGCCCCCCCATCCTCCTTATCTTGGGCCAGCCTCAAGAGCATTGTTTGCCAGGAGTAAAATATCACTCAGATTTCAGAGGGGGGTTTTCTCCTCAGAATTTACCAGGTATTCCCTAATAGGGATGCAGGTACTCCTGCGTCCCGCCTTGGATCCCCAAAGTTATTGTATAGCACGCAATAGGAACACATGTGCGATACAACCAATGTCCTTATAGGGATGTTTTTGTGATTCCTGCTTTCTTGGTGATGTGTTGTTTTCAGTCTAGTGGGATATGGCCTTTGAATCTGTTGCACCCTATGTGTTTAGGATAATATTTGGTGATTTTGGGTGAACCTTTTCATAACCTGATTTAAATTCTTGCACTCAGGTGATGATTCATCTATTTACTTCCTAATCTGTTGCATTTCATGCTCTGATATTCAGTATGGCATTCTGGATACATACCATGACAATATAACGAGTATTACTCCAGGATTTGCATAGTCTATACAGTACATTTGATTCATGTCACTTTGACTAGTGATATAAATGTATAATAGAGAATTAGTTTTATACAATTCTGTGTGGAGTCTCTTTTGTTGTGTATTTATTGTGTCACTGATGTGAGTGTGTTGAAGAAATGCTTTACAAGTTGTCTCTGGGGATAAGCCAGACTGCTCTGTGCCAAGCTACCATGGGTGCACCCAAGCTATTATTGGTGGGACATTTACTTGTCCTGACTAGAGTGGTGGGTTCTGCCTGGCTTAAGTGCATATCCTAGCCAACCAGAAACCCCATGTCTAAGAGCAAGGAAGGTGAGCTTCAACAAGTAATTCTAGAAATGGGAAACGTTCATTAGTTAACAATTGATAATCAATGTTTTTTTCAGAAGTGGCAGGACACATGCTGCATTGTAGGAAGATGTATGTTTGAAAACCTTTATTTGATTTTAAGAAAAATCCTAAAAGGTAGCATTTGCAAAATACATCTTACATAAAACAATACAGTAAAATAACATTACAGGGAGCATAATAATATACATACATAATGTACAGTTTCATACAATTGATAACAGTTATATAAAACACAACATACCCACCAACACCCAGCGGTTCTAATATCAGCTGACTAAACAGACATAGAACATTAAACACATAACTGAAATGCATTTATCCTTCCATAGATTTACATGCTCTAATTGCTGCCTTGAAAAAGAAGCTACCTCTAAAGCACACCTCAATGTTATCTGGAAGTTGCAAATAAAGCAACACAATTGCACACTGCCTGGACACTAAGGGGCCTACTTACAAGAAAGTGGCGCATCATAGATGATGCACCCCTTTTCTTGTGCCCCGCTTTTCTTGCGCCCCTCTACTGGTTGTATTTGTAGTTACAATACGACACACCATGGTGGTCGTTAGCAAAATAGCACCTACATTTTTTATGCTATTGTGTCGCTTTGCTTCGCTAGCATCAAAAGCTTTGACACTAGTGCAACAAAGCACAGGGAGGCCCATGAAATATAATGGGGGCGTCATTATAATGTCTGCTCTGAAAAGGCATTAGAAAATGATGGAAAAAAAATGGTGCATGAAAATGTAAATTTCACTCAACCATTTTTTTCGGGCCTCCCTGCGCTGGAACGCCCCTGACGCAGGTATAATGTGGTGAAAGAAGTCGCAAAGTGACAAAATGCAAGCATTGTGCCACTTTGTAAATATGGTGCAGCAGAAAAGCCACCTTAGCACTTCCTTAGTATCCAAATATTGACGCTATGGCAGCGCTAAGGTAGTGCAAGGGGCTTGTAAATATGCCTCTAAATGCCTTAAAAAAGGTTAAACAAATTAATTAAACTCCATCCTAAAAAGCTTACAAAAAATTATAAAATGTATTAAGGACCTCAGAGGCGCATTATCACACTGGCAAATCCGTGGGCTGCTACTAAGCATTTCAGGCCCAAGTGGAAAGCTTAATAATCGCCAAAGAGTCCCAGCCTTAAGACGAACTAAAAGGGATCTTCCTAACAAGTTAAAGGGAGATCTAAATACAGAATAGAAACTCTAATTCCCCAAAGGTGGATATCGTTTTAAACAGAGGAATTCTCTAATTCATCCCTTAACCTCTTTGTTTGATTAAATACCAAAATATAAGCTTGGCAGTCAGTTCATGGCTCTTAGAAAGGGACTCTGGCATATCAGAAAAAGGCAGATCTAATGTTAGGAATCCTTCAGATAAGCAGGCCACAGTAGCCTAAGCCTATTCTTAAAAGTTAGTCAGGCCTTAATAATCTCCCTGTTCAGGTCTGCCTCCTGTGATGACCAAATACACACCCAAAGAATCAGACATGCTAGATCCACCAGATCCGAAACATACTGCAATGATAACCTGTATGCATAATATATTGTGAGCTGGTGATACTGAGAGGAGTTGCCTACATGCTCGGTTTTTCTCAAACTGGAGCAGTGATAGTTTAGAGTAGCCCCACACCCCAGCCCCATATGAAGCAGCTGGAATACACTTAGCTTTATAAACAGAGATTAAAGGCAGCATAGTAGTGCGGCCCTGGGGCTGTGGAAGGTTAAGTATTGCTCCTGCATATATAGTCATCTTCAAACAAGCATTCTGAGAAGTCAAAATATATACATAGGTATGGGAAACTGTTAAGCCCTGTCAAGATGTAACCACCAATTTTCATTTTGCCTGAAACACCATCCATAATATGTGACTTACTGAAGTTGATGACTAGCTCCAATTCCCCCATAAAAGATACCAAAGACCGTACAAGTTTGCAAAGGGCATTCGGTGTTCATAAGAACTGCATCATCCACACATAACATTGTTGGAAAGCATTTTTTCTCTATCATCTGAACATCAACTGAGTCATTGGCTTATTGATATAAAGAGTAAATAATAACGGGGCCAGGTTACAGCCCTGCGTAATCCGAGATAAATTGAAAGAGTTATTCAGATTATACCTAATACCACAACAAACTCTGGCTGAGGAGTTAACAAAAAGAGTATGTGAAAAGAATTACTAAAAAGACCTCACCCCTTCCTATCCAAAAAGGGAAACCTCAACTTGATTTGATTAACACAACTGAATGCAGTCAACCGGTCCATAAAGGCAGCATTGTTATACTTTCCCAGAATAAGATGCAAATTCAGGCACTGCTCCACTGTACCCAGCCCTGACCTAAAATCATTATGACAGTGGTTAGTGATTTTATTTTATTTGGACCAGAATTTAAGACGAGAAAACACAACCATGCCTAAAATCTTTACAGTGCTGTCAATCATTGAGCTGGGTCTATATCACCTAGGGGTGCTTGGTTACCCTTCTTAAAAATCAGAACGATCAAAAAGTGAGACCATGAGCTTGGTAACCTGTTATTCAAAAAGATGTTAAACAGAGGGACCCAGATTTCAGGTTTAACTTAATCAAATCAATGGGCATGCCATCAGGGCCGGGGGCGTTGCACCTTGGGGTCTTCTTAATAGCAAAGGTGACTTTGGCTAAAGTAAATGATAGATAATCAACACCCTCCAACCTGCTCAGTAGCAACTGGGTTAACCTCTTATCCCCCCCCTTTGCAAGATAAAAAGCCTGTAAATAGGAAACCCATTACTGCCAGTAATGCTGGATTGAAGCGTGATGGCCAAGGCATCCCTCTGATGAATTGGATCAACTAACCTCCAGAACATTTTACTGCTCTTGTGGAGCTCTGCAGCCTTTGTCTGCTCCTGAGCTGCCATTAGTAGGTCACTTCTTCTACTTTTATTAATTTTCCCTGCCTTTATACCTTCAGCCTGAATCCTAAGCTTGGCCTCCAAAACCTTCCTAAGATTACAGCTACCTGTGGAGCCTTCAGTATTGAACCACCTAGGCTTGATAACCAAGCAAGCAAGGTCCTAAAGTTGTTAGCAATAAGGGAAACAAGAAAAGGCTCAGATGCCAACAGGAACCAACATAGCCTTCGCCCATCATTAAAAGGAGATGGCAGCGCAATCTGTCTAATTGGATAAACCACTTTTAATATTGGGAAGTGCCCTGTTACAACTAGGGCATTATGGTGACCCTAGTCAGTTACTCGGGTGCAGCCCTCAATGAGGTTCCCAGAAAGAATTCTGTTGTTTACCTCAGGGGAATAAGAACAGCCCTGGACTGTTCGCAGCTAGTGTCACTGCAATTTTGCACGAGATTGACCCTGAAGCATTGTCCTAGGTAGATGATATTTATCTCATGGATGATGAATTACTACAACATTTAAGACTGGTAGCCCGCATTGTTGTAGGATTTGCTGAATTTGGCTTCAAATTTAACTTAAAAAGAACAAAAATAGCCTTCCTCAGCGTCCTGTTCCTGGGACATGAGCTGTGAAGTGAAGAGCCTAGCGCCACAATTGTTAGAGAAATGCGCACAGTTACAACCACCGAATACGATTAAAAAACTCCAATCACTATTGGGTTTCCAAAATTTTGGCAGAACTTACATTCCAGATTATGCTACATGCATAGAACCTTTATATGACTTAATACGTCCCGATTTTTCAAGTAAATTCTGGACAATTGAACATACATGTATTCTTCGAGAGTTGCAGACAGATATGCTTGCAGCACAACATTTACATACGAGGGACAACAAAACACATTTGGTCATCAGAGTAATAGCTGGGGCCATCGGTTTCACCTATGTGACATTTAATGAAGGTGAAACAGTCCCAATTGCATACAAATCACACTTGTACTCAGCGGCAGAACAACGCTTTGCTCCCACTGAGAAATTCTCATTGCTGTACAGATGGCTGTCATTAAAGAAAGACCTCTTGCCCTAGGAAAACACATTATTGTCGTTTCTCCGATCCCAGCCCTAGAGGCTGTTACAAAAGCTAGCGTTCCAAACGCAAAAGCATTACATCCAAGTTGGATACAATGGGCTACATCTCTGACAGCCACTGATGTAGACTACATTTTTGACCCAAAGCTACAAACTCAAGAATTCTTACAATATGAAATAGAATGCCCACTTCCAGCAAATACATTGCCTATTGAACAATATCACAGGGTCATGTACACCGATGGCTTAGCACAACCTGCAATCGGAACTAAACATCAATATTCTGCCGCTTGCGCAGTCGTAAGTGGCTACATGGAGGGTGATAAATTCTGTCCTCTACATACCTTTACGCAAACCCTAGGGGATTGCACAACACAATTGGCAGAACTAAAAGCTCTGCTGATGGCATTGGAACACACGGATCCTGCACAGCTTACTCTGATTGTTTGTGATTCGTATTATTGTGTTCAGTCCTTTAATGAATACCTACAATACTGGCGCCAGAATGGGTTCAGAGATTCCAAAGGCAACACCATTAAACACAGACTACTGTGGGGGAAAGTAGCTACCGAATGTCCATGTTGTACACACATTTGGACACCAGCACCAGCACGCTGGAATACATGTTGCTGGAAATACACTGGCTGATGAAGCCGCAAAGTCAGCAGTGGCAGTAGCCACTGTAGCTGCAGTGACTTGCTCGAGTTCCAAACTGGATGCGGACATTTGGGCTGCCGTGAGAACTACGGCTGATGGTAAGCCCTATCCTAAAGGATTTCCTAATAAATATACTTATCGAATGAGGGATCACCTGAATGCTGAAGTTAGAATACCAGGTGTAGGCGCGAGGTACATCCCCAACAAAGACATAAGACCTGGGTTGATTAAAGCAGAGCATGAGGGGGTGGCATCTGCCCATGCTGGCATGGCGGCTACAATTGTGATCTTGCAGGCACGTTATTGGTGGCCAGGTCTTTATAAAGAGACCAAGCAGTACGTCCTTTGTTGTGACATCTGTCAACAAATTAAAGTTTCCACTGCCAAACGCCCGCCACAAACACCCCTCTTAATTTCTAATAAACCATTACAATGTGTGTATTTGGACCACTGTGGTCCCCTAATACCTGATAGTGCATACAAATATATTTTAGTCGCTGTTGATTCATGCTCCAGATTTTTATGGGTGTGGCCACAACGCTCAACTGATGCTCAGACTATTATTAAAGATTTGCGAGTCTTTATCGGTACATATGCAGTTGCAGCTTTCTATTCGGACCAGGGCCCTGCTTTCACCTCAAGGGTATTCAGGGACTCCATGTCTTCGTTGGGGGTCCAACTCCAGTGCTCGTCTCCATTTCATCCTGAGGGAAATAGTGTTGTGGAGCGATTAAACTGTGATTTAAAGCAATCCTTAACAGCCAGAGTCTTAGATACGGGTAGTAGTTGGCTTAATCACCTGTATGGAGTCCAGAGAGCACTCAACAATCTGCCTAGAAGGTCCCTGGGGGGTCGTACTTCATATGAGTGCCTGTTTGGAACTCAAATGAATGTTCCAGATCTTGATGGTCCTGGCGTGGAGGCAGCAGAAACACATTTTGACATAAATGAATGTGTCACTGTCTTAGAGGAATTGCAACAGTTCTGTGATGATAATTCTTCTAACAGTGCTGCCTCCACAGGAATTAAGGATGCGCCTGTAACATCTACCAGCTGGATTCCCAGAGTTGGGGATCTTGTGAGAAAGTCGCTGTGAAAAAGGAATCTGGCCCTTCTTATCGAGCACCAGTCCCTGTACTAGGGATACACGGTACCAGAACTATTATTCTACCACTGTTGGCGGGTGCCAAAGTAAAACGTTTTGTCTCCATTGACAATGTCAAACTACACCATGTGGCCGATCCTGCACTGCCGACCAAGAGGAACATCCAGTAGTTCCCGAGTCCCTCTCACTACTGGCAAAGAAGTTCCTCTACAAGTTGTTTACACCAACACTGACACCTCTCCGAGCTTGGGGAGGGTGGAAGATGATCTTGCATTAGTTCCACTAACGTCAACTAATTTAGAAATATTTGACCAAGTTAACTCAACTCCAACACAAACGGATGGTGCTATCTATAATGTGCCACCGCAGGAAACACCAACTCCACCACTGACAACGGCTCCTCCATTTGCACGAACTGCCTCTGGATATTTTGCCGACTTCAACAATGACTTCTCAGACTCATTCACCTCTTCGACAGCTGATTTGTCAAGTACACGTAAGCTACCAAACTGGCTTAAAGAAACATATTTTATTTTTCCATAGAACTATCTATGGCTCTCTTTGACTGTCCTAGCCTTTCTATTTTGGATTGGTTTTGTCATTACCTTTTTCTTATTAATATATGGTCATTTTCTTCCTGAAAGATCAACAGTTGAACTGGTGGAGGAGGTTTTGAAACCACATTTTTCATCACATAAAGTCCGAAGAGACTTATCCTTGTGAACATTTCCGCAGCGCCAATTCCTGATGGGATTGTTTGGGACAAAGTAATGTTTGATATATATGGTCTCACGGAAGTTATTCAAATACCAAATGTGTTCAAATTATCAATGAATGATATAGTAATACCAGGCCTTGTTTCTGATGATTGGGATGTGAGAACAGTTAATTCTATGATGACTGAATTGCAATACTATACTGTCTTTGAGAACGAAGATGTTTACCAATTTAAAGAAAATTATGGTGATATGTTTTGCTATAATTATTATGGGCACCATTTCATACATAGAGCGAGCAGTCTCAAAACTGTTTTTAATTACACGCAATGGGAACATTGCCCGACTCCGCCACAAGGGAGTTCCAAAACATATTCTGAAAAATTTGCATATTTTTCTGGGCACAATCAAAACAATGCTGAGTCATATTATTTTAAAGTACCACCTACTAAGGATATACATATGTTAATGACCAATACGAAATTCATATATTCAGAATCCTTTGTTTCCACTGGCATGGGCAGTGCAGGGGCCCCCTGACAGGGCCCCATGCGGCTTTTCACTGTCTGCTATGCAACTGCACCCGTCGCACGGCCGCAACACCGCCGGCTCCATTTGGAGCCGGCTCCCATGTTGCGGCCCACATCCCCGCTGGGCCGGCGGAAACTTGGTTTCCGCCCGCCGGCCCAGCGGGGATGTCCAAATGGGCACCGCGGGAGTGTGGCCGCATTGGTGGCCGCCTGGCGGTTACAGCTTCGTGGGCGGCAGTAGCCACCCGCCAAAGTTGTAATGACCCCCATAGTGTGGGAAAATTATGCCAGCAATGGCTAAAATCATCCTCACTAAACGCGGTTAGAGAACACCTCAGTCTCCTGTCTAACTCCACTGACTTACAAGGTTTCTTGTTAGGCCCCAGAACACCACATAGGAAGCGTTTCTTATATGAAGTTTATAAGGAAATTTGGAAACTTTCCCAACAAGATGCTGCTGCCCGGTTAAGGCAAATAGATCAGGAAAATCTAAAAAAGGCATTAGCTGTATTGGATAATGGGATTAACACCTTCTCCGACTGGATATATATCATAAATAATATTGTCTCTTCTGCTATAGACATTATACAATCAGATATGTTGTCCTTACACCATGGACAGATCAAGTCCATTATGCAGTTGGGTTGGACGCTTCAAACATTGAAGGTGGGTCGCGTCCTATGGCAGCACGTCAGTGCAAGGGAGATATTTTCTTCTTTTAATCTAATGCGACAACAACAACTAATGGCTAAGGAGGAAGCGGCTTATGTCACGCTTATCATCGAGAAATTAGAAAAGTTGCCTTTTACTGTGGCTGAAATACCATCTGCCGAGTGGTTAATACATGGGGTTATTACTCTGCCTATTTCTACACTACAATTCACCTCCTGTTTAAAACACATTCCGGTAGGCAGATATGAAAAACTGGGAGATAGTTACATTCATGAGGTATGGGAGCTTCCCTTCTCGTACAAATGCTTCAGCGGCCTGAAAGAGGTCTTTCTTAACGGTAGTGAATGCGAGACTTCAGTCAGCCATTCTATGGTGTATAAACAGCTGTCCTTGCATGGGGCGTGTAACGCCTCGGCTGCAAATTTGGCTTGTTATCTGAAGGGAGTCCCAGTCCCCTTGATTAGACCTACGTTCCAGGTGCTTTCAAACGGCAGCTACGTCCTCCTCAATAGTGAAGACTGTTGTGGCATGCGAGCCAGAATAGTTTCCGTTGTTTCCGTCTCTAAGGTCGTTACATGCTGCGGGAACGTACTGTTTCCCCCCACTAAACTTAAGGAGGTTGCTGATATTTGGCCTCACATTGCTACTTCAAACGTGAATTTTGACAAGTTAAGTAGACTCAAGGCTTTGTTTTTTCAAAAGCATGTGGCCCTTACATCTGCGCGCGAGATCTATGCACTTCAAGTGGCAAGGTCATCAGCAGAAATACAGTCCATGTTAAATACAAACTTTCCAAGACACTTTGGTGAACTCGTGGAACAAATATTTAATGCGTCCAGTACAACTGGAAACGCACATTTTTTCAAAGCTGTTGGTTCTGGATTCGTTCACACCTTCTCCTCCATATTCGGTTTGATACCTTCAGCTATCCACTCAATTTTTGGTAGTATTTTTGGGGGATTTCCATTAACTTTGGCTTTAATAGCTGGCATCCTGCTGTTGCTGTTGTTTATGCGCAATGACTGTCCCGCCACAATAAGGAGAAATGACGGCGCTCCCATCAGCGCAGCTGTGTTGTGAGCGTATAATGCAGTATTTTGGAGCAACACTCCTAGAGCAATTGGAGCGTGACTGGTCTTTGTCATTCAGACCATTTTTGCATTGTGTGCAGCCCGTGTTTCAGTGCCTCTGGTGCTATTTAGAACATGCACTGGAAGTCTGTCTTTCACAGCAGTGCTTGCCTACAGTAGATGCTGATCTGTTGATGTTCTCATTGAGGGTTCATTACCAGACATGCGCATTGAGGCTGCGTTTGCTGCGTGAAGCTAATTATGAGTTACCCTTCCTGGAGGAAGTTGTCGACAACTCATCAATGGGCACCCCACGGGATGCCGCCTTGGTTGACACTGGGGCTATGGAACACACCTGCTCCTTGATCCTTTTTTGCGAGGACTTTCCGGCTTTGACATCTGCCGAAGTGGAAGATCTCCTCTTCTCCGTGACTCGTACCTAGTTTAGAACTTTTATAAATTGACATGTCTTTTTAATTCGATTATAAGTCACATGCTCATGTTTAGAATTGCCACTTAGCATGCTTGTGTGTCCTTTTAACTTGTCCAAATTGACGTGGGTTTTATATATATCTTAGGTTGAGCTTTTAGCAATGAAATTTTAGTTTGGCTTTGAACTACTTTCAACCGATAAGTGGAGGGTGTTGTGTAGCCATTTTAGTTATAGCTCCATGCACTTTATTTTAACACACTAGGCCGCTGTGCACTTGAACCTAGATATATTTATTCAGCTTTGCATTGTTATTTTTACAATAACCATTTTACGGTCTTGTGTTATTTTTCATCTATCTAAATGTTTTTGCTCAGCACTGTGTTCTCAAACAATACATTCTTGATCACTCTGTGCCTCATTCAAGGCTACAGTTTGGTACATTGCCGGTGAACGTGGTAGAAGTTTAGTCTCCGACATTCGTAGAAAATACACATCCTTACGTAGGGACATTTTCTTAGAACATCAGCTGTGTTATTATAAAAACACTTCCTAGTCCCATTAAACGTTAAGAGGAAGATTCCAGCCAGGGATGCTGATTGCTGAATGCTTCGCTACAGATGCTAATGCAGACCACAGTCCTTTGCTCAGGTATGGGGGTTGATATCTTCCCAGGGGAACCTGAAAGGCAGAATTAGATCTTAACATGCTGTGCTCAAATTATAACCTAGATAGGAAATAGACCCTCGACTATAGTGACAATATGATAGCGTTGTTTTTATGCTTCATTCTTCTCATCACCATTTTAATACTATCATGTTGTGTCGTCCTGGTTATTGCAGCTCACGCTTTGCTATCTAAAATGCAGTCGTTTTATTAAACTAATCATTGAAACATATATTGCTTCTGTTTGTCATTTATATATGAGACTGAGTTGTAAGTGAGAGAACCGGATGCGAGCTGAGTGACCACGACTTCCCTGAGAAGCCTAATATGTCATGCACTCTGCTGCCCAATCATCAGTATCCCCTGGTAGAGATGAGGCACTGCCAGTTGGCCGGAGCAAAACCCGGATTTAGAGCGACAGGTGTCACCCACAGTGGGTTCGACTCAGTCTCTCACACCATGGACAATCTTGCTGCTCAAAATCCAGTAGTCTCATTAGAATAATGAGAGCCTATGCAACAGGGTGTTACGGACCTTGGTGACATGACACTCTGGACTCATGCTCTGGATTCATGCTGCGGTAGGACTTCAGAGGTGCAGCGTTGGGGCCTGCATTGTAGGTCATGGTCGGTGCACTCAGCGGGGTGGTGCAGGCAGCAGTGCTGGGTCGGGGAGTGGTGCTAGTTTCAAAGTCACTCTGGAAGTTTATATACCAGTTTCTTCCTGGTTGCACCAGAACCCACTCCCAGGGGCCCAGGAACTGGATTTCACACCCTTTGACAAGTCAGGACTATCAGCAAGATTCAGATTAAGTCTTTGATGGCTCTGAGACTTTTTAAAAGGAGGCAAGCTCAGTTCAAGCCCTTGGAGAACTTAGGAAAGCAGGAGGTAGAAAGCAAAGTTCAGTCTTTTCACACGCAGGATAGAAGCAGCAAGCAGCAGGCCAGCACAGCAAAGCAATAGGCAGAGTGGCAATGCCTCCAACAGCATCCAGCTCTTCTACCTGGCAGAATGACCTCCATCCAGAAGAGTTCTATGTGGTGTAAGAGCATCATAACTTATACCCTTTTCTGTCTGAGAAGTTGTTGTAGTGCACAAGACCCTGCCTTTCTCTGCCCTGGCTCCGGACACACTCCAAGGGGTTGAATATTGCTTTGTGTGAGGATAGGCACTGCGCTATTCAGGTGCAAGTGTCAGTTCCTCCCAACACTCTAACTCACGAAGAGCCATCAGTTGGGTGATGGGCCATCAGAATATGCAGGGCACACCTTAGTATTTAATTATCAGGACATGTAAAACAAAGCAGTACATTTCCTACCTTTTAAATACACTACACCCTGCCCATTGTGCTGCCTTGGGCTAGGGACTAAAAGAGAAGGTTTGGACCTGGCAAGTGGGTGCACTTTTCAAGTCGACATGGCAGTTTAAAACTGCACACACAGGCACTGCAATGGCAGGCCTCAGACATGTTTGGAGGGCTACTCATGTGGGAGGCACAATCAGTGCTGCAGGGCCACTAGTAGCCTTTGATTTACAGGCATTGAACACATCTGTTGCACTATACTAATAACTTACTAGTAAATCAAATATGCCAATCATGGATAAACCAATCACCAATACAATTTAGACAGGGAGGATGTGTGCTCTAGCACTGGTCAGCAGTGGTAGAGTCCCCAGAATCCTAAAACCAGCAAAAATGAAATTCAGCACAGGATCAAAAACAGGTCAGAAGTGACAAGACAGGGGAAACCACACCAAGAGCTGCCAGGTCTAACAAGTGTCCCCCCAGCTGAAATTGGGGAGAGCTACCCAACCACTTGAGAGCTCTCATCACTAAGGCAGAAGAACCTGGAAAGATCATCAGCATTGGAGTGTTCTGTTTCAGGGCAGTGTTTCACTGTAAAGTCCATTCCCTATACGGAGATGGACCACCTCAATAGTTTAGTATTCTCACCCCTCACCTGCATTAACCATCTGAGGGGCCTGTGGTCTGTCTGAACCCAGAAGTGAGTCCCAAACAAGTAGGGTCTTAGCTTCTTCAGGACCCAGACCACAGCAAAAGCTTTCACTTCTATTGCGCTCCACTTCTGTTCCCTGGGGAGTAACCTCCTATTAATGAAAACTACAGGTTGATTTAGGCCCTCTCCATTTAGCTGTGAGAGCACGGCTTCCACACCATGCTCTGAGGCATCTGTCTGCAACATGAATTTTTTGGAAAAGTCAGGAGCCTTGAGCATGGGCGCTATGCACATGGTGTCCTTAAGGTCATCAAAAGTCTCTGGCACGCCTCTGTCCAGATCACCCGACATTGCTGCTTCTTGGAAGTCAGCTCTGTCGAGGGGGCAACAATGGTGACATATTCCTTGGACAAATCTCCTGTAATACCAGGTGAGACCCAAAAAGGCTCTCACCTCTGTCTGGGTCCTGGGGGGAGGGGTACCCAAGCCAGAATGGTGTCAATTGTGTGCTCTAGGAGAGCTTCCTATCTAGTGTCCCAAATACATCACCAACCCCTGCTCTCTCTGGAACTTACTGGCCTTGATAGTGAGGTTTGCACTCTGCAGGGCTCTCAACAATTCCTGGAGGGTTTGCAAGTGGTCCTCCCAGCTAGAGCTGAAGACCGCAATATCATCTAGGTAGGTGGCACTGAAGTTCTCCAAAGGACCTCTTTGACCAGCCTCTGGAATGTGGCAGGGGTGTTCTTCAAACCAAACGACATAATACAGAACTGATAATGCCCCTCTGACGCTGAGAATACAGCCCTCTCTTTTGCGCCCTCAGTCAAGGCATTCTGCGAGTACCCATGTGTTAAATCAAACGTGCTGACAAACGTGACAGCTCCCAACTGGTCAATGAGCTCATCAGCTCATGGGATGGGGTGTGCGTCAGTCTTGGTGACGGCATTGAGCCCACAGTGGTCATCTTAGAACCTCAGTTCGGGGTGACACCAGGTGGAACAGCCTTTGCGACCCAAACCACTGGGCTGGACCAAGGACTGTTGAAATGCTCAATCACTCCGAATTACAGCATCGTAGAGACTCTGGGGGTCATTCTGACCCTGGCGGCCGGTGGCCGCCAGGGCCACCGACCACGGGAGCACCGCCAACAGGCCGGCGGTGCTCCCGAGGGCATTCTGACCGCGGCGGTTCAGCCGCGGTCAGAAAGGGTAAACCGGCGGTCTCCCGCCGGTTTACCACTGCCCGTTGGAATCCTCCAAGGCGGCGCAGCTTGCTGCGCCGCCGAGGGGATTCTGACACCCCCTACCGCCATCCTGTTCCTGGCGGTTCGGCCGCCAGGAACAGGATGGCGGTAGGGGGTGTCGCGGGGCCCCTCGGGGCTCCTGCAGTGCCCATGCCAATGGCATGGGCACTGCAGGGGCCCCTGTAAGAGGGCCCCGCTTGTATTTCACTGTCTGCTTAGCAGACAGTGAAATATGCGACGGGTGCAGTAGCACCCGTCGCACCTTCCTACTCCGCCGGCTCGATTACGAGCCGGCTTCATCGTGGGAAGGACGGTTTCCCCTGGGCTGGCGGGCGGCCTTTTGGAGGCCGCCCGCCAGCCCAGGGGAAACCTCAAAATACCCACTGCGGTCTTCCGACCGCGGTACGGTATTTTGGCGGCTCCCGCCGGGCGCGCGGTGACCGCGCCCGGCGGGAGTCAGAATGACCCCCTCTGTCTTTGATGCTGTTCCTCACTCTATCAACCAACCTGTAAGACTTGTGCCTAACAGGCACGCTGTCACCAGTGTCAATATAGTGGGTACACCATTGGGTGACTCCAGGGATGAGCAAGAACATTGAGACAATCTGCCCTAGCAACTGGTGACAGTCCCTCAGCTGTTCTAGGGTCAAAGTAGGGGACAGGTTCACACCCTCTACCGACCCATCATGCTCTTTTGAAGACAGGAGGTCGGGAAGAGGTTCACTCTCCTCTTCCACCCTGTTGGAAATGGCCCTTTTCGCAGGGTTATCTCAAAACTGTTTGCCTTTCTCCTCCTATTTTCTGACACTCTTTTTGTTGCCTTTAGGACGCTGGATACTTTGCCACTGCTAATCAGTGCTAAAGTGCATGTGCTCTCTCCCCTAAAACTTGGTATAGTTGGCTTACACTTGTTTTGCCTATTTAATTTACATGTAAGTCCCTTGTAAAGTGGTATACCATATACTCAGGACCTGTACATTAAATGCTACTACAGTGCCTGCATGCACAGTTTACTGCCACATTGACTTGGCAAGTCTAACTACTTGCCAAGGCCTAATTCCCCTTTCTACTACACCTATGGCACCCCTTAGGTAGGCCCTAGATAGCCTAATGGAAAAGGTGTTGTGAAGGTAAAAGGTAGAACATATATTTTTATCTGTTACATGTCCTAGTAGTGATAAACTATTTTGTTTTTCACTACTGTGAGTGCTGCTCCTCCCATAGGTTTTGCATTGGGAATACTCTTTTATGCATCTCAGTGGTAATTCCTGATCTGTAAGGAGTACCGTGGCCATGTTTGGTATGTTTGGAATGGTAGTGAGAAATCTTGAATACTGGTGTAGGTGGAGTCTACATTACTGTTTTAGAAATGCCACTTTCAGAAAGTGGGCTTTTCTTTGTGCTTGTAACTCTAGTGCTTTGCAGCTTGACTCCTATCCACTTCTAGGACAGAGTGACAGCTACACTTGTACATACTTTCCAGACAGGCATCAATCAGGGTTATATCTGCATTCATGTACATACTGATGGTATTCCTGGGCTGGGAGTGGCAGAGGGCGTTCACACTTTGCACTTGTAACAGCTAGGTCCTGCCCTCACACAAAGGGCTTGTTTACCACCTACTGATCTCTGAATCCAGGGTAGGGGAGGAGAGAAACTCCTGGAACTGGTTAGACCTTGCTGGACCTCTCCCACCTTTTCGAAGCAGGGCACCTGGAGTGTAAGTACAGGGGTTCTGACCCCATGATTTCTGAGCACTTTTGGAATTGGGACTGAACCTCTGCCAAAAAGACTTCTGGACTGCACAAAGGACTTACCTGGACTGCCCTCCGGTTATTACCCTGCTTCCTGGTATCTGCAGGGTGGTACAAAGAACTCACCTGGATTACTTTTCTGCTTGTTGCCCTGTTGCCAGCTGCTCCCTTGACTATGTTCCCCCAAAAAGAACCTGGGGAACTGCCAGGAGGAGCCGCCACTGGAACCATTACCTTTGTTGTGTGCTGGCCTGGCTGTCTGAAGTTCCTTACCCTGGGCCCAGTGTGCTCAAGGGGCTTGCTGGGACCCTAAAGGATTCCTCCTGAGTGCTATTTTACCTCCTGAATCTTTTGGTACATGGGGAGCGCATTATTGCTTCACCGCATGGGTTGTGCACTGCTTTTTTTCCCCAGTCGATTCTAGCATGTGGCAAGTGCTTTTTCCCAGCTCTGCTATTTGTTTCTTTCCTCTTTGCAACTAGATCCTAGTGAGCACTTACCTTTTCCCCGTGCACTTCTATCCCGTCTGAGACAGTGGGAGCAGTCACTGCAGCACAAGTGCAAGGAAGTGAGCTTTTTGTGGGGACTCCCTGTACAGCCTCAGCAGGAAGATCACAACGCCCAACTTGTCTGGAAGAGGAGCCACTCGAAAACACAGTCACCATTGGGAACCACCTCCTCTGTCTTTCAGAAACCCCTCAGCGTGCCTCCCCCCGGAAAGGAGGAGCAGAGGGTCGTGCACACGAAGCAGCTATGCCCGGTGAAGGAGCTTGTCTCGGAGGCTTCCCTCCTGATGTCAGCTCAGAAGAAAACTCTTCAAGTACCAGCCTGCGCAAGGGGACCACAACATCAATTTCTTAGGAAAGTGAAATCTCGTGGCACCACCTCCCCCTCTATATACAGCAAAGCTGGCCCTCTTGGACCTCCCTAGGTGGGGCCCCTCTATTGTGACAGACATGGAAAGCCAGGCTCGCATGCTACAGGCAGGAGTGTATGCCGCTCCTGCAACCCGTGATAGAGGCTCTCTTCTCAAATGCCGGGGAGCGGAGTTGCCTTGGCTCATTGCAAGAAATATTGTGCACTTCACCAGCATTGTTTTTGGCTGAGCTGCTTGACACATGTGGCTGGGAGCATTAGTCAGGACCTGTACCACGCGTTCACAGGCAGCTACCCTTGGGCCATTCAACAGGACACATAAGCCTACCATATGTAACTTAGAAAGCACACAGGTGCCCTGGCGTCCAATCATTGCTTATGGAATTTTTAGTGTTGTCGCATATTAAGTACAGTATGTGTGCCAATACAATTGCTATACCGATTGGGTTTATAGTCTGAGGCACTACAGGACCTGAGTAATTACTGCCTCTTGGATATTATCATGGTGACTATTACACTAGCAAGACACAGAGTGGCCAGGCAGTAGTTGTTTCATTTGGGTATTCCTAGTGATCTATGTTACGAGATTCTTGCCTTTTTACAATAATGAGCTTCACTGCAGTAACGACTCCATATGTGCCATACTTAAGCTGATGTTGTTTTGAGCTCACAATACTTGTTGTGTTGATACTTGCACAAAAATTATGATTATGAAAATATTTATTGTGTCACTGGTGTGAGAGTGTTGTTCAAATGCTTTACACCTGACCTCTGAGGACAAGCCTGACTGCTCTGTGCCAAGCTAGCAGGGGGTGAACACAGGTTATCTTTAGTGTGTAACTTACTTGCCCTGACTAGAGTGGTGGGTTCTGCTTGGCTGAGGTGCATACCCATTTCTAACATGGGTGATCAGCGGTGAGAATAGGACTTGTGTTTGTGTAACACCTCAGTGAATCATGTTTGCACTACAAAATCTGCACTTACACCATTATGTGTGTTTTGATATTCTCCTGTTCCCTCGTATTGGTAATTTTTTTTTGCTCCTACCTAAAATTTTCCTTCTGGAACTCTTGTTGTTTGCATAGTTAGTACCTGGCCAAAATAAAGTCAACCTTTTGTCGTGATGAACTGGTGTATTACACAGTAGAAGGGTTAAAGGGTTTTTTCAGGGAGAGAGGATAGCAATGATGGGCGCATCTGTAAGCTCCCACATTGGGAAGATGTAATTTTGCAGTCTTTCTCAGATCTTGTTCCAGAAGTGGTAAAACAAGCCTACGCTGTTGACTGGGCTTTGGCGCAAGCACCTGCACTATACTGCAACCACGTAGGGTGGGATAGAGATTCACCCTACCATGTAATACCGATTAGGTCTACAGCCCAGCCTCAGCCCCAACATCCTGTTAAACATGAGGCTACAGCTCCAGTGAGGGAGATCCTCACTCAGCTCGAGTGCCAGAGAGTAATTGAGCCCTGTGTCTCTGCAATGAATAACCCGTTATTCCCCGTTGCAAAACCAGACCATTCCTATAGCATAGTCTTAGACTACAGACACATAAACAGTCACACACGTGCATATGGAATACAAAATTCACACAGTACTGCACTAATTAACAACGTAGTCTGTACAAAATACAAAACAACCTTGGATATTTCCAACTTTTTTTTCTGACAGAAGTTAGCACATGAAAGTCTGAACCTGAGTGCATTCTCATTTGGCTCACATAAATGCTTCTGTTGTTTGCCCCAAGGCTACATGCACAGCCCAGGGTTGTTTTTAGCCCACATAACATCAATATTACATGATATTGACCCCGAGGTGTTGTCCTATGTCACAGATGACGACCTCAGCACTCATCTTGACAGGTCTGATCAGATCGTTCTAGGACTCACAGCCCTTGGCTACATATTCAATTTCAAGAAAACTAAAATAGTCTTTCTCAGTGTATTGATCCGGGAATACGAGCTGTCAAATGAGGGCAAGAACCAGGCCCTGCACTTTTTAGAAAAATGTGTTCAACTCCAACCACCAAACACAATCAAGAAACTGCTGTCATTACTTGGTTTCTTTAACTTTGGCAACACTTACATTCTTGGTTATGCACAACACATCAAGCCACTTTATGATTTAATTCACCCAGATTTCTCAAGCAGACACTGGACAATTGAGCACACG
The DNA here is from genome assembly GCF_031143425.1 of Pleurodeles waltl. Lineage (NCBI taxonomy): Eukaryota > Metazoa > Chordata > Amphibia > Caudata > Salamandridae > Pleurodeles > Pleurodeles waltl. Next base: position 827,871,698 of record NC_090437.1, on the reverse strand, counting down.
AGCATCCCTAGAGGATTGCTGCAAGACATGGTAGAAGCAAAACACCTACACACGCTTGACAACAAAACAAGGCCCAGATTTATGAAAAGTGGCACTGCACCTAGTGCAGCGCCACTTTTCTTGCACCCCTTAGCATCCCCCTAACGACACTGTGTTCATCGTATTTAAAATACGACACACCATGCCAGTAGTCAGGGGAACTATCATCACAAATTATTACACCAATCCTGTGAAGCACCCAGAGGCCCATTGAACACAATGGGAGCCTCTTTTGAATGCCTGCACTTAGTAGGCATAAAAAAATGCTGATAAAAATGAGGCAAAGGAATATAATATATTCCTTTGTGCCATTTTTACAACCCCCCTAGCGCCGGAACACCTCCCTTGCATACATTATGCCTGGTGCAGGCATAATGTGGAGCAAGGGGAAACCATGTGGCACAATGCAAGCACTGCGCCATTTTGTAAATATGGCACAACGTTTTTGCCCTTCCAACACCACATTAGCGTCAAAAGCATGATGCTAATGTGGCGTTGGAATAGCGCTACACCACCATACATCTGGGCCCAAATTTGGTCATCAGAATAATTGCTGGTGCCACTGGTTCACCTATGTCACCTTTAATGAGGGTGACACGGTGCCCAAAGCATACAAATCACATTTATACTCTAATGCAGAACAACACTTTGCACCCACAGAAAAAATCCTAACTGCTGTACAGATGGCTGCCATCAAGGACTGGTCACTTGCCCAAAAGAAAAGCATAATTGTCTTTACCCCAGTGACAGCCTAAGAGGCTGTCACCAAAGCAAGTTTTCCTAATGCAAAAGCATTACATCCATGTTGGATTCAATATGCAACCTCCCTGACTGCCACTGATGTTGATTACATCTTTGACCCAAAACTTCAAACGCAAGAATTTCTCCAATATGAACAGGAGTACCTCACACCTCTTAACTTCTTGCCCCTTGAAATATAACATAATGTAATTTACACTGATGGGTCAGCACAACTAGCTGTAGGTACAAAACATCAATACTCAGCCGATTGCGCAGCTGTGAGCAGATTGATGATGGATGGTGTATTCCACCCTCACAATACCTACACGCAGACCCTAGGGGTCTGCACAGCACAATTGGCTGAACTCAAAGCTCTTATCTTAGCACTGGAACATATGGATCAAGGACACCTCACATTGCCTGTGTGTGATTTTTACTACTGTGTTCAGTCCTACAATGATTATCTTACTCATTGGCAGTTGAACGGCTTCAGAGGCTCGAAGGGGAACGCCATAAAACACAGATCTGTGGTGAAGGTTGGGGGAGGGTGGCTGATCTGTGTAGGAGTACACCTTATTGGTAATACCTTGGCTGATTAAGTGACCAAATCCGTAGCAGCAACGACTTCTGTTACAGCAGTGACTCGTTCTCAGGTGAGATTGGATAGTGAAATTCACCGCCTTGGCTGAAGGCAAGCCTCTCCCAAAAACATACCCTACTAAATACTCTTACCACATCATTGCACAGAATGATGCCTTTGCAACAATTCCTGGGGTTGGAGATCGAGTGATCCCCAACCAAGACGAGAGATTAGATCTCATCAAAGCAGAACATGAGGGTATTGCATCCGCTCATGCTGGTGTTGCGGCCACAATAACACCCTTACAGAACTGCTTCTGGTGGCCAGGTCTATACAAACAGACCAAGCAATATGTCCTTTGCTGTGACAGTTGCCAGCAGCTAAGGGGCTCAAATATCAAACGCCCACTGCAGACATCCCTCTTAGGCCGAGATTTATAGTGGCCTAGCGCCATTTCAATGCCACATTAGCATCATTTTTTTATGCTAATTTGGTGCTGGAAGGGCAAAAACACTGCATCATATTTACAAAGTGGCGCAATGCTTTCTTTGCGCCACTTTGTAACCCCTTGCACCACATTATGCCTGAGCTAGACATAATGTATGCAAGGAGGGCATTCCAGCATTAAGGGGGCTGTAAAAGAATGGCACAAAGGAATCTGTGAGATTCCTTTGCTGCATTTTTATTGGCATTTTGTAATGCCTGCTAAGTGCAGGAGTTAAAAAGAGGCTCCCATTGTGTTCAATGGGCCTCTGGGTCCTTTGCAGGATTAGCGTCAACATTTTTTATGCTAGTCCTTCAAATTGCTGGACCAGTGTAAAAAATGATGATGCTAGTCTCCCTGACTACCGGCATAATGGCTGTGTTTTAAATACGGTGCACACATGGTGGCATTAGGGGGGGTGCTAAAGGGAGCAAGAAAAGTGACACTGCACTAGGTGCACCGCCACTTTTCATAAATCTGGGCCTTAGTGTCCAACAGGCCACTTTAATGTGTGTACCTGGACCATTGAGGTCCCTTACAACCTGACGGTGCATACAAAGACATCTTAGTCGCTGTAGATTCTTGTTCTAGATTCCTGTGGGTATGGCCACAGTGGTCGGATAATGCTCAAACTGTTATAAAAGACTTGCTGATCTTTATCTGTACATATGCAGTTGCAGCATTCCATTCGTAGCAGGGCCTTGGCTTTGCCTCTAAGGCATTCAGGGACACCATGAGGACGATGGGTGTTGAACTCCATTACTCTTCACCCTACCATCCCAAGGGTAATTCAGTCATGGAGAGATGGAATCGAGATCTACACGTGGTCCAGAGAGCACTGAATAATCTGCTAAGACAGTCCTTGGGAGGACGCACTCCTTACGAGGTCCTCTTTGAGATACCTATGTATGTCCCACATCTAGATGTCCCTGGTATGGTGGCAGCAGACACACCTTTTGACATAAATGAACATCTCACTGTCTTACAGGAGCAATTTCGTAAGTGCTGCCATTTTAGGAATAAGGGATTTCCCAACAACTTCTACAGGCTGAATTCCTAAAGTCAGGGATCTGGTTTGTGAGAAGATTACTGTGAAGAAGGAATTCAGCCCATCCTACAGAGCACCGGTAGCAGTCCTGGGAACACAAAGCACCAGAACTATCATCTTACCACCGCTGCCAGACTCAAAAGCCAACAGATTTGTCTCATTGACAACGTTAAATTGCACCGTGTGGCCAATCCAGCACAGTAGACCCGGAGGCCCCTTGGGTAGTTCCCAGTCCCATCTCACTACCCAACAGGACATACCTCTTCAAAGAAGAAACAACTCTTCTGACTGTGCCAGCATGTACAACTCTGATACAAATGCCTCCCAGAGCATGGGGAGGATGGAAAATGAGTTTCTGCTAATTCCTGTTACCACCTCAACGACAAGAACCGTCCAAGATGTGGCTGTCTTCTACTCCAATTCGACTCAGATTGATGACACCATCTACTAAGAACCTCCACGCGAAGTGGATTCACCCACCAGTAATAGCTCCTGTGTTTGCAGTGACAGCTTCTGGTTACTTTATCAACCAAGAAGACTTTTCTTCAACTTCATACGCACCTGAAAATACAACTGTTTCAAAGACAAGTAAGCTGTACACATGGCTTAAAAATAACTACTTGGTTTATCCATGGAATTATCTGTGGATATTTCTGACATTACTTGCCTTTCTGTTATGGATTGGTTTTGTGACAGTTTTTTTCTCTTGATAAATGGTACTTATCTTCCTGAACGCTCTTCTGACAAGCCAGTGGATGAAGTTCTAACTCCATATCTATCCTCACATAAGGTCCAAAGAGACTTGTCCCTTGTGAACATTTCAGCAGTACCAATTCCAGATGGGATTGTGTGGGATAAAGTTCCCTTTGATATATATGGGCCCACTGAGGTTATACTAATTCCATATGTTTTCAAAATGTCAATGCCTGATGTATTTACAGCTGATGTTGTTTCTGATGACTGGGATGTTAAAACAGTTGATTCAATGCTTGCTGAGCTACAAGATGACACTGTATTTGAAAGTGATGATGTGTACACTAACACAAAGAATTATGGGGCAATGTTCTGTTATAATAATTCGTGAAATGACTACCTGCAACGAGCAACAAACGTAGATCAGTATTTAATTACACAGAGTGGGAACAATGTGCAACTCCACTGATGGGGTGCCCAAAGCATTATTTAGATACATTTGCATACTTTTCTGGGCAGGACAACAAATGCAGATTCATATTACTTCAAGTTACAACCCTAAAAAATATGGAAGATTTTGCTAAGACTAAGTTAATTTATTCAGATTCCTTTGTTTCCCGACTTTTTTTTTTAAAATCTGCTTATTAAACATTATGCATAAACAACAGTACATTTCACCATTAAAGATTTTACGATCTGTCTACACACAAATGTAGTCTTGTACAATGCGGTTACATTTTGATGTGCTGGAGTACAACTTAAAACTGTACAACTTGCAATTATAGTCAAATTTGAGTACCACAATGTATATGCTGGCATCGGAAGTAGTGCGGGGAACACTTGCCTGATGGGCAGGGGATGGCACATCTGCTATGTATGTAAGCTATGGAGCAGGAGCCGAGGTTGGGGGGGTGGGGGATGCCCAGCGCAAAGAGTGTAGTGAACGAGTCAGAATGAGAATTCCATGGGGTCGCTGTTAGGAGGAGCTCATTTTAGCTTTACATTATTACGCTGCAGTTGGGTGTGAAGGTGTCTGGGCTAAGTAATTGGAGGGCAGCAGGGGGTTACGTAGTGTAGAAGTTGAGCAGGGAGACAGCTCCCAGATACCAGTTAATTCAGGGGGGGTATGTGTCGTCCCTGGCTTCTATGCTTACCACAAAGTTATCCCAGACTTCAGCACCGCCCTGTATCAGACCCTTGTGTTGCAACTGGCGTAATGTCTGAGACTCTGCTTGCGAACGACTATGCAGGTCGCGGAGCCAGGTGGAGTATGGTGGGGCGTGTGAGGCCTTCCAGTGTGTGGCTATCAGGCGCTTGAAGACAACGAATGCTAGGTCTATAAATCTGTGAAGATGTTTGTCATCCTTAGCACGATGGGGTAGGCCAAGTAAACAGGATTCCGGAGTAGGTGCAAGAGTGTGGGCGGCGATGTCTGCTGTAGTATCAGTAATTCGTTGCCAGGCCGTGTTTATTGGGTGGCAGCTCCAGACCATGTGGTAAAAGTCTGCTGCTGGGGTGCCACATCTAGGGCATACTGGGTTTGTGTTCAGGTATATTTTATGAATGCGGGCCAGGGATAGGTATGAGAGGTGGATGTAGTTGAATTGGGTGTACCACAATCTAGTATTGCGGGATACGGTCTCGATCATTGTGAGAGAGGCAACCCAGGCTTTTTGTGGTAATGGTGTAGAAAGGATGGCATCCCAGCGTGCTTTAGCATGTGTCAGGTCCGTACAGGCCTCTGCTAGGAACACTTTGTATAATTTAGTTCTAATGCCTTTTGTGTTTCCTATAGTAAGGATTGCAGTGAGCAGATGGGATTCACGTGGCTCAGCACTGCCGAGCCCCCTTAAGTTATTAAGTAGTCTTTTAGTGGCACTGCATGTCAGGAAGGCCCCTTGGTGCATGACCCCATCGGTCACAAGTTCTTCGAAGGTGCGTGTTGTGGAGCTTGAATAATAATCCCCCACGTTTAATGTTCTCATGTCGCGTGTATCATGATGTAGTGAGAGTGCTTGGGCTCCCGGTAATTGAGTCAACGGCAGCAAAGGAGAGTAAGGAGGTGAGGGGGCCTTGCCTTGGACGTATCTACGTCAGCAATATCTGGCTGCATCCAACAGTATAGACTTTATCGGTGGGCGGTGAGGGCCAGTCAAAAGTGAGGTTAGGATCGTTTGTGGTGCTGTGTGCGCGCGCAACGCTTTGCTTTCTGGAGGTGGAGGTTCACTAAGCCACATAGTTAGCCATAGCAACTGAGCCGCAGCGTAGTATAGTTCGAAATTTGGCATGCCCAGTCCACCTGCCTCTTGCGGGTATTGTGTTACGGATATCGCTACTCTGCGCCTATCATTGCCCCAGAGCAGGTCGGTCAGTAGGGAGTGCAGCTTGTGAAAGAACGAGTGTGGCAGGAGTAACGGGAGGGCGGTGAAATAGTATAGAAACCTAGGGAGGATGAGCATTTTGGCTATAGCTACCCGACCCATAGGGGATAGGGGGAGTGAGCTCCAGTACGATAGCGAGCCACGGGTGGATCTGAGTACTCTGTCGAGATTGCCCTCTTTCAGTTCGACTATGGAGTGGTAAATTTGTATGCCTAGGTATTTAAAGGTTGTGTGTGACCATGGTAGTTGGTATTGAGGCAATGCTGTGTGCAATTCGTTTGGTACGGGAGTAAGAGGGAAGATACTTGACTTGGACCAGTTAATTCGGAAACCGGAGGCGAGTGAGAAGGTGTCCAGTATTGACATCACCCCCGCCATGGAAGTGGTGTGATTGCGCAGGTATATTAGGGCATCGTCTGCATATAAGGATATGATGTGGTGTGAATTGAATTCTGGGATGCCCCATATGTGGGCGTAGCTGCGGAGCTTGATTGCTAATGGTTCCATGGCTATTGCAAATAGTAAGGGGGATAGTGGGCAACCTTGCGTGGTGCCTCTGCCTATGGGAATTGCTTCGGAGATAACTTGTCCTGTTTTGACTCGAGCTGTGGGTTTGGAGTAAAGAATTTTGATCCAGCTGATGAAGCCGTGTCCAAAGCCAAGCTCTCCAAGAGTGCGCAAGAGAAAGTCCCAGCTCAGCATGTCAAACGCTTTTTCTATGTCTAGGGAGAAGGCCACCGCTTCTGCCTCTGTGACGTTGTGCATTATGTGGATTAATCTTCTGATATTTAAGAAGGTACTTCTCCCTGGGATGAATCCAGACTGATCAGAGTGTATTAAATTTGGTAGGTAGGGGAGCAACCTATTTGCCAAGATTTTCCCTAGAAGTTTACAGTCCGAATTTAGTAGGAAGAGCGGTCTATATCATTTGACATCAAGAGAGTCGCGGCCCGTCTTTGGGAGCACGACTATCAGGGCTTCGCGCATGGAGTCAGGCAATTGAAATTTATTACGCGCTTCATTGAACACCTCTAAAAGTGGTTGCAGGAGGTGAATAGCATGGGAGTTAAAATACTCTACTGGTAAGCCATCTGAGCCAGGGGTTTTGCTGCGTGCCATTTGTGACAGAGCTAGGCGTATTTCTTCTATAGTGATTGGGCCATCTAGTGTGTCTGCGTTGTCAGTAATGTGCTGGTTTTGGGGAACTAATGACAGAATTTCAGCTATTTGCTGTTCAGTTGGGGGCGTAGGAGGCCTATATAAGGTGCAGTAGTATGTAAAGAAGGCTTCATTAATTTCCGCCTGGGTGTTGATGATGTTGCCTGAGTGCAGTCGAATCGCACCTATAGGCGAGGGTTGCGATGGTTGGCGAATCAGCCATGCTAACAGTCTACCTGACCTATCTCCCTCAGCGTGTTGTTGCGCCATGAAATGTCTGTAATCATGCTTACATAACCTGGTGTCTGCCTCCCTATGGCTGGCTCTTAGCGAATTCAGTTCCTCTAGTGAAGACTCATTCCTGGATACCGCTACCTCCACTCTGCGTAGTTTAATCTCCAGTGCTTGTAGCTCTTTGGTGAGTATCCTTCTTACCCCAACCGAGGCTGCGAGGCAGTGTCCGCATATCACAGCTTTGTGGGCATCCCACTCAATAGCGCGAGATGAGGTTGTGTTCCTATTCAGGGAGAAATAGTCAGACAGGCACTTGGCCAATTCCGCATGGAAGGGAGGGTCTGTGAGAGCGTCTGTCTGCAGTCGCCATGTTTGTATGCGAGTGTGTGTGTGGCCCCAAACCAAAGTTGTATATAGTGGGCTATGATCTGAGATGGAGCGGGCTAGGTACTCGGATGTGCTTACTTTCTGGATTACAGCCGCGGATGCGAAAAGCATATCTATTCTGGTGTGTAGACTGTGCACTGAGGAGTAACAGTAATAATCACAGTGTGTGAGGTGTCTAGTTCTCCAGATGTCCCTCAAACCATTATTGGAAACCCAATTTGCTAGGTCAAGTGAGGCGCGATTGGACAGAGCGGTGTTGAGCAGGGAAAATGAGCGGTCTATATGAGTGTCTAGGACGCAGTTAAAGTCACCCCCCCGCCATATGCAATCTACCGCTGGGTCGCTATGGTTACCAGTAGTGAGTGTTCTCAGAAAGTCACATTGATTTGTGTTCGGAGTGTATAACGCCACCAATGCTAGGGGGAAGCCATCAAGGTTGCCCTCCAGTATCACGTATCTACCGTTTGGATCGCATTGCGTACAAGATGTGACAAATGGGACCCCCGGGGCAATCCAGATTGCCACCCCCTGGGCAAATGTCGAAGATGTGGTACCGTGCAATTGCCCTTTCCATTTTGAGCGTGTACTTTTCCAGTGTGAATTTAGATAAATGTGTCTCTTGCAGCAGGGCTATATATACCTTATGTCTCCTGAGATATGTATAAATCCATTGCCTCTTGTGCAATGATGCCATATCTCTTATATTCCATGTGAGTACCTTATATTTTGGGCTATATTGTTGAGTTTGGGAGGTCATGAGGTGTTTATAGGTTTAGCTAAGCGAGGGTGGTGCGTGCCCCCGCCACACTTGTGTTAGTGATGTGGCATTTACCCTCCGAGGCTAGCCAGTTTATGCCCTTGGTGTTGTTAAGCGTGATCCTATTGGTAAGACAAATGTGACGTGGTCTACTGTGAACGTGGTCCCTATTAAACAACGTGGGATATAACCATTGAGTGGGAGTGCAAACAATAACTATATATAACCTTAACTGTGATTGTGGCAAGGTGAGAGAGATTCCAGCGGTTGACAGCTTGGGAGAACAGTCCATATGGAGCGGGGGTGCTTTAGGTCGTTGATTCCGAGTCATTGGGTTACCCGGCCCAGGTTGCTCTTGGTGCTGGATCTTCCGCCTAGGACTTTAAATGATTAGAGTGCTGTATTAAAGGTCCTATGATTCTGCCAATCAGTTCCTAGATAACTATTCGAGGCAGGTCATGTTGTTGTAAATTAGTCACGGCGCGGGGCCCTGAGATGAGTAGCTCTTGGTTATTTAGCAAGTTTCGTCTGCCGTACGTGGCGTGAGGGTAGGGCCTCGGACAGAATCCGCAGAGTCAGAGTTTGCGTCTTGGTCTGGTTCTCCGTCGGTTTGAATGGACAGGGTTGTTGGTGATGTATTGTCAAATCGAGATGGAGCCTGCAGGAGAAAGGAGCGTTCCATTTGAGACTGTTCGGCTGTGGGTTTAATGCCTTGTTTTTTACGTTGCCTGCGTCTTGCCTTGGGGGAGGACCATTTTTCCACAGGATTGCTTGTGTCTATCGGGTCGGCCAGGTCCAAACATCCTCTGGTGTGGTGAAGGAGAGTGCTCGAGAGTCGTCTTGTACGCGGAGTCTGCCCGGGAACAGCAACGCATACTTGATGTTGTGTTCACGGAGGCATTCTTTAACCCCGTAGAAAGAGCTACGCTTCTTCTGCACTTCTGCACTTCCGCTGTAAAGTCTGGGTAAGCTGTGATCTCTGCATTTTCGAATCGTATAGGTCCTGATTTGCGGAATAGCTGTAGGATGAGGTCTCTATTGCGATAGTTAAGGAGTCTTGCTATCAGCGGGCGAGGCTGTGCACTGGGCGGAGGGTGTCTGCCCAGGACCCTGTGGGCACGTTCTATTGAGAAGAACTTCGGGATATTGTCTTTTAGAATTGTTTCTGTGAGCCATTGTTCTATAAATAGTTCTGTGCTAGGGCCTTCAGCACGTTCAGGGAACACCACTAGGCGGATGTTGTTACGACGTGACCTTCCCTCTGCATCCTCAGCTCTGCGTTTTAAGTCATCCACTTCGGCTGTCAGGTGAGTCATCTGTGATTGGAGGTTCTTCACAGTCAAGGGAAGGGATACAGTGTCTTTTTCCAATTCCGCCACCCTTTCAGCCAATGCATGTTGGTCTGTTCGCAATATGTTGACATCTTCTGCAACTGATCCTATTTTGGCTTCCAGGGTGGACTTGGTATCAAGGATGGCTTGCAATATCTTTTCGAACTGTGTTGTGTGTGCCTGTAAAGTAAGTTCCATCTTCTGCAGAGCTTGATGCGTGGCGGAGTGGACCTCAGAAGTAGGGGGGACGCTGGAATCCATGTTCCCCGGGGGTGCACGTGAGGTTTTTGGCTTGCCCATTTGGAGTCCGCAGCACCGTGGGGTTGCTAGTGGAGTGTGCCCGGCTAGGTGTGATGTAGGTTGAGCGGCACTGTTAGAGAGCTTTGGCATTGTGTCAATTAGGCTCCGTTTACATAACGATGAATTCCAGGCGAAGGACAAAGTCGCCGTGCCAGTGTCGGTTGAGTGTCTTGCAAAGGACAAGACAATCTCCTAGCGGCTGCAAGGCAAGGCGTGGATGTAAGTAGTAGTATATAATTCAGTCTAGTTCACGGTCATTGGCGGTATGTTTTTCCACTGCACCGTACCTCCGCCTTGCATCCGGGCCTCAACCTGTGCGAGGGCCAAGTGCACCGTGCGCCCAAAGCCGTACTAACGGCGACGTCCAACACGGTGCCGGGGCGCTGGTGCGACGAGGGTGTGGCGGGTGCTGTATGCAGCCGAGTTAGGGATCGCACTGACTCAGTGGTTCAGATCACCTTGAGTGCGGCAGCCAGTTGGGGCAACAGCGGGCCAACATTAAGGAGATGGATAGGGGCATGGAGCTGTGCTGACTCCCTGCCCAGCTTGAGGTAGTTTTGTTCCTGCAAAAGTTTATATATGGGGCCAGGGGGATCAGGGATGATAGCTGTTGCGCTTTTGCGGAGCCATTGTCTGCTCTGTGTGAGCTGGCCTGGAGGGAGGTCTGGGTCCTGCGTCTGCACAGCGACTCGATTTATGTCGCCGAGGAGCGCACCATCTTGTACGGTGCCGATCCCGTGTGGGAGCTTGGGGCCAGGCAGGGGGCCCTCGGTCCAGCATTTCAGGCCGCGTTGACCCACAGGCGGGCGCAACCACCCTATGTCCGGGCCGCACACCTCATCTTCCAGTAGCTGCATTTGCGGTCCTCAGTCAGGCAAGGCACAGCGCCCCGGTGCCTCAGGGACTCAATAGTTATTGTTAAAGCTTTCCCTTTAATAAGGGGAGTTGGGGCCTAGTCTTTGCAGACAACGCTGTGATGCGAGGCCCGCGGGCAGCGGCATCTTCCGCTGCGGGTGGGCTCAGCTCCAACTCGGGTGTGGCGCCACAGTGACGCCGCACCTCGAGGAGGAGAATCCAATCAAGCACTCGCCTTCAGCGTGGGCTCCGAGCCACGGGCCCCCTCTTGCACCCTGTGCAGTCCAGCACGTCCTTGCCCCTCGGGTCAGCGCTGAGCCGCGGTGCACCAGAAGCAGAGCCGGCCCACAGCGCCGGATAGCACCCACACAGGTCACGGCTGCAGGTGTCGGCCCAGCAGCGCATCAGTCTTTTCTTGGCACGGAGGGCAGCGTCGGCATCCGGAGTAAAGCCGCTGCTTCGAGTGGAGGTCCTGGGCGGTGGTATGGATGACGCCTACCTCGGGGAGAGTAATAGGCGCCATGAACAGGATAGTTAAATGGGCTGGGAGTGGAGCTGCAGTTTATGCTGCCGCTCTGGTCGCCATGTTGGCCACGCCCCCTTTGTTTTCCGACTTGCAGTTGAAGGATACGAACACTGGAAGAACACCATTTTTGTAAAAAGTGTATGGGGAACACAACATTGGCAAATTCATGGTAGCGTATTTAACAATAGTTGTGACCTTGAAGAATGTTCCCAAAGTCATCCAAAGGAAGTGCATTCAGGAATGAATCCACATCGTCAGACATCAGATCGTTGACAGGATTGGCAGACGGATCTACGGAGCAGAAGTATGCAGCAGCCTCAAGCCAGGATCACCCGTGAATGCAGTATCATTCAAAGTGCCTGAAGGAGCCAGATAGTTGACAAGCATGCATTATTCCTGTTTAAATATTTTTAAATGACACAGTTCAACAAACATCCTGCCTAGAGTTAGCAAAAATAAAAGAACTCAATGCGTCCAGTATCTCCACACCAGCCAAATTCACAAATTGCCAATCCTTCCTAAATGTCACTGAAGAACTAAATGCAAAGGTTCAGAATGGTACCTATAATTGATCACTTTGGTTATTGTGGCCAATGGACACAAATGGGTGTCAGGTGTGTTTTGTTAATTCCTCAGTAGTGGCCGGCTGGACCCTCGCTTCATCTCCGGTCAACACTTGGGTATACTTACCACATACAGTGTCAGTAAGCTGTGTCAACAATGGTTACAGACTAATACCTTAGCAGCAGTAAAAGAACATCTTCATCTCCTTTCAGAGAAAATAGACTTGCAGGATTTCTTGCTAGGTCCCTGAATGATCCGCTCTAAGAGATTCTTGCAGGCCATATGCAATGAGATCTGTAAGTTTTCACAAATGGAAGCAGCTGCTCTTTTAAGGCAGATAGACAAGGTAAATTTGGAAAAGGCTTTAGCTGTTGTCGATAATGGCATAAATACTCTGTCCAAAAGAAAATACACCCTTAATAACATAGGCCCACATTTGTCGCGCCGCGCGGTGCGGCGCGAGCCGAGAGCTCGACTTCGGCCGGGCGTTCGGCTCGGGCCGCGCACCGCGTTATTAAGACGCGGCGCGCCCCCAGCCTCTCCTGCGCGTTTCGAGGCCCCAGATTTGCTTGGGGCCTCGTTCTTCCTTCTGCCTTTCACTGTCCCAGGGGTCTCTGAACCCTCTTACCTGTTTTTCTTCGTTTCTTTGTCCTTTCTTCTTTTTGCAGTCTGTTGTGTGCCTTTCTTTATGTCTTTTCCTCCTTCCCAGATTCCTGTGCTTTCCCAGCATTCCTTGTTCCCTATTCTCTATGGTTCCTCTACTATTCTGTTCTATATATTGTTTCCCTATCTAAGATGGTGTCCTTTTACTTCCTGTGGGTCACTTCCTGTTTGTTGGTATATAAGGGCTGTGTTTTTCCTCTTTCCTTGCGCTGCAACACTTTCTGCTCAGTTGGTGTCTTCGCTCCTGATTTCCTTGCCTTTTGGTTTTGGACTCAGCATTCTGTATTTTCTGATTTTTGCTCCTTTTGGATTCCTGTTTGTTGTTCTTGTTTTTCTCCAGGACTTTTCCTGTTTGGAGGTTTTTCCCCTTTGGAAGGGGTTTTTCCCTCTGGCGCTACTTTCTGAAGGGCACGGTCTGTTCTTGGTGTCTCCATTGCCTACAGCACCGTGGCTACCAGAAAGAGTCGCCCCTTTTTGGGCCAAAGCCGAACATTGAAGATTCACGCCACCAGATCTGCAAATTCCAGGCGCAAGCAGCACGTGAGTCGTGACAGATTGCAGCGCCTAACCATTCCGACGTCCTCAAACACCATGGATAATACAGTGGCGGCTGCTGCAGATCCGGAGCAATCTCTGTTAACCACGATTCAGCAACAAGCCCAGGAGTTGCAACAACTACGTAATGAAAATGCTGCGTTACGACAGGCTTTGGCCCTCCGCACCAGTGATGTTCCGACAATCTCCGCTTCTACCCCTTGTTTCTCTGGTGAACCAACCAAGCTTCGCGAGTTCTTGGATGCTTTAACGGTGTATTTCGCCTTCCGACCTACTCAATTCTCCCACGACAGGACCAAGGTGGGTTATCTTATCAGTGCCTTATCCGGCCCAGCCTTGGCCTGGGCAACCCCGATGGTGTCCTCCGACGACCCTGTATTGTCAGACTATTCCGCCTTTGTGAGTCGCTTCAAACAAATGTTTAGCCGTCCTGGATTGGAAGCCTCCGCTGAAGAAGCCTTGTGCGACATCCAACAAGGCTCCCAAGACGTCCTGCAATATATAACCCGTTTTCGTCAGCTGGCGGCAGAGACCACTTGGGTGGAACGTACTCTGGTAACATTATTTCGTAGAGGACTCAAAGAAGAAATAAAGGATGAACTAGTGCATTCTACCAGAGCGGAAGATCTTCGTGGCCTGATGGATCAAGCACTGTCCATCGAATATCGTCTTCAGGAACGGAGATCGGAAAAGAAAAGGAGTAGAGGGTTTACCCAGCCAAGTAGCTCACGTGCATACCTGCAGCGTTCCGAGGAACCTCGCACTCCTGCTAGAGACATCGAAGGGGAACCCATGCAGGTGGATACTACCCGAGGTCCGCTCTCTGCTAGTGAACGAGAAGACAGACGCAAGAGAGGGTTGTGCCTGTATTGTGGTTCTGCTGGTCACATACTCCGTACCTGTCCAGTACGTCCGTCCAGACCTTCGGGAAACGCCACCTCCCGTCCTCTGTAAGAAGGGAGGGGACGGGATCTACAGCTATACCTTCCATCAGCTCCTTTAATGACAATACAACTGCCTTGTTCATCTTTCCTGTCCTGTTACAACTTCCTGACGGTCGTCAAGAAAAGACTATGGCATTACTAGACTGTGGTGCTAGTGGTATATACATGGACAAGACATGGGCTGCTGCTAACCTAGTTCCTACTCAAGCAAAAGAAGTACCCGAACAGGTACACACTGTGGATGGATCTTTGATATCCTCTGGTCCTGTAGACACCACTACCCTGATGTTAAGTCTACAGGTGGGAAACCATCAAGAACACATCTCCTTCGATCTTATTACGTCCCCTAACCATACCATCATTCTTGGAATTCCGTGGCTCATTAGACATAACCCATATATAAATTGGGTTACCCGGACAGTCTCTTTGTCTTCGCAATTTTGTCACGAGAACTGTTTTACTTCCGACAAGTATTGGTCTCCGAAAAGATCCTTAGCTACTGAAGGTGCCACTGGTATGTCCATTAATACGGTCCAAGGGGTCCCAGACCACTATTTGGAGTTTCAGGATATTTTCCAAAAACCGTCAAAACCTGTGCTACCTCCACATCGAGAATATGATTGTGCAATTCCATTAGAACCCGGCACAATTGTTCCTTTTGGGAGGATGTACTCCCTCACGGAACCCGAAAGGGAAGTTCTAAAGGAGTATCTGGACGAAAATATACAGAGTGGTCTTATTGTTCCATCGTCGTCTCCGGCTGGGGCCCCTCTCTTTTTTGTGCCCAAGAAGACTAAGGATCTTCGTCCGTGCCTGGATTTTCGAGGTCTGAATAAAATCACCATTAAAGATCGTTATCCTTTGCCTCTCATCAGGGACATACTGGAAGCAATCAGAGGGGCCCAACGTTTTACTAAATTGGATTTACGAGGAGCCTACCACCTTTTACGCATAAGAGAAGGCGATGAATGGAAGACAGCATTCAGGACCCCATTTGGCCATTTTGAATATAGGGTTATGCCGTTTGGTCTTACTAACGCCCCGGCAATCTTCCAGAGATTTATGGACTCAGTGTTTTCAGACCTACTTAATCAGACAGTCGTGATCTACCTAGATGACATTCTTATTTATTCTAGAAATCCTGAACTCCATACTTCCCATGTGAAACAAGTTCTTCAAAGACTTCGTGATCATCAACTATTTTGCAAACCAGAGAAATGTGAGTTCGACATAACGGAAGTCAAATATCTGGGCTATCATTTAAGTCCCACCGGCATAGCTATGGACCAAGAAAAGGTACAAGCTATCCTAGAGTGGCCTTCTCCTTCTACCATAAAAGAAACACAATGTTTCCTAGGTTTAGCAAACTTCTATCGACAATTCATTCTAGACTTTGCCAGTCAGACTAGCCACATAACTCACACCTTAAAGAAGGACAATTTAAAGAAGGGGTTTGTCTGGACTGAGGCTGCTGAAGCAGCCTTTCAAAGCTTAAAGAGAGCCTTCACCCAAGCCCCCATCTTAAGACATCCAGATACCACCAAGCAATTTATAGTAGTAACTGATGCTTCTGAGAGAGCCATCGGAGCTGTCTTACTCCAACGACAAGAGGATGATGGCCTTGAACATCCTGTTTTCTATTTGTCTCATATCCTTTCCACAGCTGAACAACATTATTCCGTACTTGAAAGGGAATTATTGGCTCTGAAAACAGCCTGCCTTGAGTGGAGGCAGTTTCTGATGGGTTCCAAGGAACCATTTGAGGTGAGGACAGACCACCGTAATTTACAATGTTTAAGAAATTTTGTATGCCAGAATAGTCGTCAGGCCCGCTGGGCCTTTTTCTTCAGTCAGTACGATTTTTATATTACATATATTCCAGGATCTCAAAACATTCTGGCTGATGCTCTGTCTCGCCGATATCCAGAGTGTTCTCCTTCCTCATCCCAGTATCTTCTAGAACCCAGTAAGATCATTGGAGTGGCTCAGTCTTTCCTGGAAGAAGTACAACAAGAATACGCCAACCTATCGGACCATGACATAGAAGAACTAAGACCATTATTGTACAAGAAACAAGGATATTTTTATTACCAAGACCTGATATTCCTCCCTACAAACAAGGTGCAAAAGAAAGCATTACAAATGTGCCATGATTCCCCTGTAGCTGGTCACAGAGGCATCAAAGCCACACAAGAATTACTTTCACGATTTTTTTGGTGGCCTACCTGGAAACTGGATGTGGAAAGATACGTTCAGGCCTGTCCCATATGTGCCCAAGTCAAAATACCTCACACCAGACCGGCAGGATTACTACAACCTTTGCCTGTTCCATCGGCCCCATGGCATACTATCTCTACTGATTTTATGTGTTCGCTCCCACCATCAGCAGGAAACCGGGTTATCATGGTCACAGTGGATTCTTTCACAAAGATGGCTCATTTCACTGGCCTAAAAAAGCTGCCTACTTCCCAAGAACTAGGTCAAATATTCATAGATCATGTCTTCCGTCTCCATGGACTTCCACATACCATAATCTCTGATAGAGGACCTCAGTACATCTCCCGATTTTGGAAGCATTTTTGTAAAACACTGAATATGAATAGAGCCCTGTCTTCAGGGTTCCATCCTCAGACCAACGGACAGACTGAGCGTCTGAACCAAGGACTAGAGCAATATCTTCGATGCTTTTGCAATTCTACCCAAAGTAACTGGAGCACTTACCTCTCTTTAGCTGAATTTTCCTACAATAACTCAGTCCATAGTGCCTCCAAGGTCACTCCCTTTTTCTGTTCCTATGGTTTTCATCCTACCTCTTTCCCTACTTCTCCACAATCCAACTCTCCTCTACCTGCTATTAACTATTTCTCCAAACGCCTTCTCCAACTCCATAAACTAATTCGATCTAATTTGTTACATACCAAGAGGTATATGAAGAAGGCTGCAGACAAGAGACGTACAACCAATCCAAATTATCATCTGCAAGATAAAGTCTGGCTCTCCTCCAAATTCTTGCCCTCACGTCTCTCTCAAAACAAGTTCACACCTCGTTACTATGGGCCTTTCCGTATTCTCCAGTTGGTCAATCCTGTCACTGTCCGTCTTCACTTACCCCATACATGGAAGATCCATCCGGTTTTTCATGTTTCTCAGCTTAAACCTTATGTGCCTGATCCTTACTCACGTCAGTTTCCTTGTCCACCTCCTGTCCTTGTGAATGATGCTCCTGAATATGAAGTGCAGGAAATCTGTGACTCTCGTCTTTTTCATAAACGACTTCAGTATCTGATTCATTGGAAGGGTTATCCTCTCAGTGAATGTTCATGGGAAGATGCCTCTTCCGTTCACGCTCCTCTCCTGACTCAACGCTTTCACTGTTTATTCCCTCTTAAACCTGGGCCTTCGGGAGGGGGACCTACTGTCGCGCCGCGCGGTGCGGCGCGAGCCGAGAGCTCGACTTCGGCCGGGCGTTCGGCTCGGGCCGCGCACCTCGTTATTAAGACGCGGCGCGCCCCCAGCCTCTCCTGCGCGTTTCGAGGCCCCAGATTTGCTTGGGGCCTCGTTCTTCCTTCTGCCTTTCACTGTCCCAGGGGTCTCTGAACCCTCTTACCTGTTTTTCTTAGTTTCTTTGTCCTTTCTTCTTTTTGCAGTCTGTTGTGTGCCTTTCTTTATGTCTTTTCCTCCTTCCCAGATTCCTGTGCTTTCCCAGCATTCCTTGTTCCCTATTCTCTATGGTTCCTCTACTATTCTGTTCTATATATTGTTTCCCTATCTAAGATGGTGTCCTTTTACTTCCTGTGGGTCACTTCCTGTTTGTTGGTATATAAGGGCTGTGTTTTTCCTCTTTCCTTGCGCTGCAACACTTTCTGCTCAGTTGGTGTCTTCGCTCCTGATTTCCTTGCCTTTTGGTTTTGGACTCAGCATTCTGTATTTTCTGATTTTTGCTCCTTTTGGATTCCTGTTTGTTGTTCTTGTTTTTCTCCAGGACTTTTCCTGTTTGGAGGTTTTTCCCCTTTGGAAGGGGTTTTTCCCTCTGGCGCTACTTTCTGAAGGGCACGGTCTGTTCTTGGTGTCTCCATTGCCTACAGCACCGTGGCTACCAGAAAGAGTCGCCCCTTTTTGGGCCAAAGCCGAACATTGAAGATTCACGCCACCAGATCTGCAAATTCCAGGCGCAAGCAGCACGTGAGTCGTGACAACATTACAACATTTGCGGTAAAAGGCGCTTACCGCCATGCAGAAGACCGCCAATACACCGCAGTGGCCGCTGTAGACCGCCACAGCTATTATGACACACATCACGGAATCCGCAGAAAATCAGACACCCACACAATACCACCACACCAAAGGTCAGCGATAAACTGGCGGAAACAAATCCTCCACCTCCACGCCAACAGAAACACGCCCATGCCATTACGACCCACAAATCCACGCGGCGGTCTTACAACCGCGGTATTCCATTGGCGGTACACACTGCCACGCTCAAAATACACACACATTTACAATACACCGCCACATTGGACAATTCCAAATACACACACCTGATACACATACACACACCACTCCCACACATCCAATACAATATAAAACACACACCCACATCACCCACAAACCCCTACAACCTGAAATTCTGAGAGAAGGCGAGAGAGAGAGCACAGAATAGACAACCCAATCACACAGAGGCACACAACACCATCACCCACACAACATCCAAGCACAAAACAGCACATACCACTACACTCACCACACTCATCACCACATACACCACCTCACACATCACCCACACCACCCCATGGCACGCCAAAGACACCCCCGCTTCTCCGAGGAGGAGCTCAGGGTCATGGTGGAGGAAATCCTCTGGGTAGAGCCACAGCTATTTGGCTCACAGGTACAGCACACATCAATAGCCAGGAAGATGGAGCTATGGCAAAGAATAGTGGACAGGGTCAACGCAGTGGGACAGCACCCAAGAAATAGGGAGGACATCAGGAAGAGGTGGAACGACCTACGGGGGAAGGTGCATTCAACGGTCTCCAGGCACCACATCGCGGTGCAGCGGACTGGCGGTGGACCCCCACCTCCTCCCCCACAACTAACAACATGGGAGGAGCAAGTCTTGACCATCTTGCATCCTGAGGGCCTCGGAGGAGTCGTTGGAGGAACGGACACTGGTAAGTCAAATCTTAACTATCACATCCCCCACCCTACCTGCATGCTATCACACACCCCCACCCTCACACCCTCCCCTATCACCCAAACTCCTCACTAATCTACCCATGACACCAACCACCCATCCCAACCCCAAGACCTGCATGACACAACTAAGCATGGACACCCATCACTGAAGCATGCGCACTGCACATACCCAGAACACCCCCCCAACCATCAGCACACAAGCCCCCACACAGGAATGCCTGCACTGGGGTTCACGCACACCCAACCATTGCACACCATGAAACACACACATGCAATAATCATGTTCTTATACCCCCGCAGGAACCCGAAGGAACATCACCACACCAGAGGGTCCAGACAACACCACTCCACCCCCAGAAGAGGCCCACAGTGACGATAGCAGCTCTGCCCTACTGGATCTTGATGACCAGCCCGGACCATCGTGGGCCTCAGGACATTCGGTTCCCCTTGCCCAGCCACAGCCCAACACCGAACTTCCACCCTCTGGTAACACCAGCACAGCACCCACCCAGCGGGCCCAAACCTCCCTACCCAGGACAGGTCAATCAGCGGTGTGTCCACCACTACAGGGCACCCAGGGTAACCCACCACCCCAACAACAACAGGGACCTGGGGGCAGTGGTAGTGGGCACACGGTCCAGGGGACGGAGGCACAGGAACATAGGGGAACTGGGAGGGCTGCTGTGCGACAGAGGGAGGACAGGCCAAGGGAACCTACTTTCCACGAGGCCCTCTCCTCCATCATGGGAGCATACCACCACTGCCAAGAGACGATGGCAACGGTCCTGGACAAGTTGCAGGAGACCCTGTGTCTGCAGGAGGAGCAGTATTTGGGGTTCAGGGAGGAGCTCAGGACCATCAGCTCCGCCCTGGGCACCATCGTAGGGGTGGTGACGGACATTCAAAAGACCTTGAGGGACACCGTGGCACTCCAAGGGGCCCCTGACACTAGCCACGACGATGAACTGCCCACCACCTCTGCCTGCGCTAGTGGACAGGACGCCCCGCCACAGGAGCACCACACCAGTACCCCATCCCCTGCAGACGGACAACCACCACGCAAGCGGTCCCTGAGATCCAGGAACAGGACAGAGCAAGATGGCAAGACCCCCGCCAGGAAATAAGACCACCCTGATTGTCCCCCCACTGTCCCACTTTGTTACCCTGTCCAAATCGGAACTGCCCCAGCTCCACTTCCAATGGCCAGATGTGCAATGTACCTGTGAGACTAATAGACTGGACTCTGCCATGGACGTTCCTCCACCATCACCCATCCCCATTTTACAACCCCCCTTCATTTTTTAGCACTTAAATAAACATCCTTGATACACTAAAAAAACTGGAGTCAGTCTATGATTTGGAACTTTGTATTATCAATTACAGTGTCATAATGGGTTACCCATTGGAAGGCTAACATACCAATGTCACACATCACAAGCCCTTCAAGGATGCAAGCAGTTGACAAGTAGGTTACCACATTTGTGAAACTGAAATGGAAGGGGACAACTCAGTTAACAAATAGTGAGTGAAATGTCGGTACAGGATAGAGGTAGACGTGTGAAAGTTAATGTAATGTTAAACCTGAAAATTTACTCACCTGTGTTTCACTGGAAATATTGCTGTATGACTGACTCCCTGTTGTCGTTTTCTTCTTCCTCAGCTTCACCCTCATCACTGTCCACAGGCTCCACAGGCTCCACAGCTGCTACAACACCGTCATCTGGATCATCCTCCTGCAGAAAAGGCACCTGCCGTCGCAATGCCAAATTATGGAGCATGGAGCAGGCGATGATGATGTCGCACACCTTCTTCGCTGAGTAGAATAGGGATCCACCTGTCATATGGAGGCACCTGAACCTGGCCTTAAGAAGGCCGAAGGTCCGCTCGATTACCCTCCTAGTCCGCCCATGGGCCTCATTGTACCGTTCCTCTGCCCTGGTCCTAGGATTCCTCACTGGGGTCAATAGCCAGGAAAGGTTGGGGTAACTAGAGTCCCCCAATAGCCATACACGGTGCCTCTGGAGTTGAGCCATCATATCAGGGATGCTGCTATTGCGCATGATGTAGGCGTCATGCACGGAGCCAGGAAACATTGCATTTACCTGCGAGATGTACTGGTCTGCCAAACAGACCATCTAGACATTCATCGAATGATAACTCTTCCTGTTCCTGTACACTTGTTCGCTCCTGCGGGGGGGGGGACCAGAGCTACATGGGTCCCATCAATGGCACCTATGACGTTGGGGATATGTCCAAGGGCATAGAAGTCACCTTTCACTGTAGGCAAATCCTCCACCTGAGGGAAAATGATGTATCTCCTTACGTGTTTCAGCAGGGCAAACAACACTCTGGAAAAGACGTTGGAAAACATAGGCTGGGACATCCCTGATGCCATGGCCACAGTTGTCTGAAAAGACCCACTTGCAAGGAAATGGAGCACTGACAGCACCTGCACGTCAGGGGGTATTCCAGTCGGATGGCGGATTGGTGACATCAGGTCTGGCTCCAACTGGGTACATAGTTCCTGGATTGTGGCACGGTCAAACCTGTAGGTGACGATTAAATGTCTCTCTTCCATTGTCAACAGGTCCAACAGCGGTCGGTACACCGGAGGATTCCGCCATCTTCTCATATGTCCCAGCTGACGGTGCCTAAGAAGGACAACAGCGAAGAAACAGTCACTATTCCTCCAGGTATGTATCCACAGTTACACACAAGACTACACCAGACAATAAACCCTTCCTGTATGTGTGTTGAGTATAGGCCTAGCTATGTGTGACGCAGTAGTAAATGAAGCCATGTGGGTCCCTGAAATGGTGGCTGCCTGACCTCTAAACTGGGACAATGGGATTGTGGGGTAACTGCGCTGGCGTTGCACACCATCGCGGTAGGCGGTCGTAGACCGCAGCGCAATGCTGCATTGGTTAACATTGGACCCTATAGGTCCCAGGAGCCAATGAACAGGTGCGCCGGCGGTGATGATGCGCCCCGCCGAGGACGTCACCGCCGCGGACGTCACCGCCATTTTCTATCTGTTCAATCACTAGATACCTGACCTTCGACAGGAGAGGACCTACACTGCTAGTGCTGCTGTGACCTCGGTCTGGAAGCGACGATGGCTGCTGCGTCTGGGGAAAGGGCCCCTGCCTTCACTGCACAGGAGTTGGAGAAACTTGTGGATGGGGTCCTCCCCCAGTACATGCTACTCTACGGTCCTCCAGACCAACAGGTTAGTACAGAGGGAGCACGTTGTATGGGCTAGGCCTGGGTGGAGAGGGCTGGGTGGAAGAGGGAAGGGGCCAGAGTTCATACTACAGTAAAGCATGGGAATAAATGGGCCACATGGTCAGAGTAGGGAGGGGGCCACTCACAACGACGGTGCAGTTGGTAATGACTGTTCCTCTTCCCTTGTGCATGTCATGTAGGTCAGTGCCCACCAGAAGAGGGACATTTGGCGTGCCATCGCCAAGGAGGTCCGGACCCTGGGGGCCCATCAGAGACGGGGCACCCACTGCCGGAAGAGATGGGAGGACATTCGCCGCTGCAGCAAGAAGACGGCGGAGGCTCAGCTGGGGATGGCCTCCCAACGTGGGAGGGGAGCCCGTCGCACCATGACCCCCCTGATGTTCAGGATCCTGGTGGTGGCCTACCCGGAGTTGGATGGGCGCTTAAGGACATCACAGCAGACACAAGGGGGTGAGTACAACCTCATTCTGCGGACTTTGCGTGCAGTGGAGGGGTCTGGGTGGGGGAGGTGGGCTGTGGGTGTCCCTAGGCCAGGGCGATTTCGGTAGGCATGGCCCCTCCGTAATGTAGGCCATGTGGCACTCTACCCCACCTCAGCAGAGTGCCAAGTTGAGGTATAGTTGCCCCTGTGGCATCCATGTGCGCAGATGTCCACCATTGCCATGTAGGCCATATCCCAGAAATTGCATGTGCAGAGGCCAGGAGCACGGCGTTATGCATGGGGCTGCTGCGTCTGTCTTGTCCGCCAACGGTAGCAGTATGCCATGCATTAAAACTCTCTTTCTTCTGTCTCCCCCCCCTTTTCCCGCTCTCCCTGTTCCTTTGTACATCAGCATCATCAGGCGGAGGTACAGTGGCACCGGAGCACGAGGGATCTGCATCCCACATGGCCATGGAGGGCTACACCACAGACTCTGAATGCACCAGTGGGACAGAGGGCGAGGGGAGCTTCACGTCGGCCACCGGATCACCAACCAGTGACACGGACTCGTCCACCGATGGGAGCTCCCCTGTGGTGGTTGCACCATCTGTGCGCCCCACTTCTACAGGTACAGCCGCGACCTCCCCTACCAGCCCCGCCCTCCCAGCAGCCCCTCAGCGTTCGCCCCGTGCCCACTCACCCAGGAGGGTGGGCATCACCTTCGCCCCAGGCACCTCAGGCCCTGCCCCAGTCACCCCAACTGCCCTCAGTGAGGAGGCCATTGACCTCCTCAGGTCACTCACTGTTGGGCAGTCTACCATTGTGAATGCCATCCAGGGTGTAGAACGACAGTTGCAACACGGTAATGCATTCCTGGAGGGCATTCATTCTGGTCTGGCTGCCCTTCAGCGAATCCTGCAATCTCTGGCCTCAGCACTGATGGCAGCCATTGTCCCTGTGTCTAGCCTCCCCCCTCCAGCTTCCTCCACCCAGACACAATCCCCTGTACCCCAGCCCATCCCAAGCACACCTACAGACCAGCATGCACACAAGTCAACACACACAAGTAGCTCAAGCAAACATAGGCACCACACACACCACAGGCACTCACACAAGCATCACACCCATACAGACACAGAAACATCCACTGTGTCCCCCTCCTCCTCTTCTCCCTCCTCCCTCCCAGTCTCGTCTACACACACACCTGCATGCACCACATCTACAGGCACTAGGACTCGCACCAGGACACCCAGCACCACAAGCCGCTCACCTGCACTCACCACCTCCACTGCCATTTACACGTCACCTGTGTCCTCTCCCAGTGTGTCTGTGACGCCCCCTCCCAAAGTACCCAAATGCCGGCAACCACTCACCCAACATCCATCCACCTCACGACAGCCTCCAGTACCTGCACCTGCACCCAAAACACCTAAAGTGACACCTCCTACAACCACCTCCTCTTCCTCCACTCCCAGACCCCCTCCAGCTACCCATCCCAGTGTCCGTCAGAAACTGTCCCTATGTCAAATTGACCTTTTTGCCCCCACCCCCCCCTCCAATTCATCAGTCCCGTCGTAGCGCCTCAGCCAAAAAGCCTCCAGTACCAGTGGTGCGTGTTCCAGGTTTTTGGAGTGCACCGTCCACCAGGGCAGGCAGTAGGACCCGGAGCCAAGGCACTGGCAGCCCACCCCCTGTAAAGGCTCTGAAATTGGAGAGTGGACGACGGGACCGTGTCAAGACTCCTGGTGGGACAACAAGTGAAATGGGATCGAAGGCGATTGGTGAGTCAGCTGTAACTCCAAAAAAGGTGGGGAAGGTCCAGAGGAAGTCTCTCCAGCCTGTTGTGAGTGTCACGGCGGAGAAGTGCGCCATCATTTCCGGCGGTCCAGACACAACCGCCAGCACCGTCGTCACTGGTCCAGAGACCACCGCCAGAGTCACAGCCCAGGAGGGCCCAAGTATTGTTACTGGTCAGGAGCCCACCGCCCGAGTCACAGCCCAGGAGGGCGCAAGTATCGTTACTGGTAAGGAGACCACCACCAGAGTCACAGCCCAGGAGGCCCAAGTATCGTTACTGATTAGGAGACCACCGGCGGAGTCACAGCCCAGGAGGGCACAAGTATCGTTACTAGTCCAGAAACCACCGCCGGAGTCACAGCCCAGGAGGGCACAAGTATCGTTACTGGTCCAGAAACCACTGCCGGAGTCACAGCCCAGGAGGGCACAAGTATCGTTACTGGTCCAGAAAACACCATCGGAGTCACAGCCCAGGAGGGCAAAAGTATTGTTACTGGTCCAGAAACCACCGCCGGAGTCACAGCCCAGGAGGGGACAGGATGCCACAGCCCAGCTGGCCAATGATGGAACGTCATTCCACACACCAATGTCCAGTGTTGAGATCGTCATGCCACACACCAATGTCAGTATCAGAACCGCCATGTCAAAGCACCGCTGAACAGGGCAAAGACCGCCATGGCAAAGCACCGCTGAACAGGGCAAAGACCGCCATGGCAAAGACCGCCATGGCAAAGCACCGCTGAACAGTCCTGAACCGCCATGGCAAAGCACTGCTGAACAGGGCAAAGATCGCCATGGCAAAGCACCGCTGAACAGGGCAAAGACCGCCATGGCAAAGCACCGCTGAACAGTCCTGAACCGCCATGGCAAAGCACCGCTGAACAGGGCAAAGACCGCCATGGCAAAGCACCGCTGAACAGTCCTGAACCGCAATGGCAAAACACAGCTGAAAAGGGCAAAGACTGCCATGTCAAAGCACCGCTGAACAGAGCAAAGACCGCCATGGCAAAGCACCGCTGAACAGTCCTGAACCGCCATGGCAAAGCACTGCTGAACAGGGCAAAGACCGCCATGGCAAAGCACCGCTGAACAGTCCTGAACCGCCATGGCAAAGCACCGCTGAACAGTCCTGAACCGCCATGGCAAAGCACCGCTGAACAGTCCTGAACCGCCATGGCAAAGCACTGCTGAACAGGACAAAGACCGCCATGGCAAAGCACCGCTGAACAGGGCAAAGACCGCCATGTCAAAGCACCGCTGAACAGGGCAAAGACCGCCATGGCAAAGCACCGCTGAACAGTCCTGAACCGCCATGGCAAAGCACCGCTGAACAGGGCAAAGACCGCCATGGCAAAGCACCGCTGAACAGTCCTGAACCGCCATGGCAAAGCACCGCTGAACAGTCCAGAACCGCCATGGCAAAGCACCGCTGAACAGGGCAAAGACCGCCATGGCAAAGCACCGCTGAACAGGGCAAAGACCGCCATGTCAAAGCACCGCTGAACAGGGCAAAGACCGCCATGGCAAAGCACCGCTGAACAGTCCTGAACCGCCATGGCAAAGCACTGCTGAACAGGGCAAAGACCGCCATGGCAAAGCACCGCTGAACAGTGCTGAACCGCCATGGCAAAGCACCGCTAAACAGGGCAAAGACCGCCATGGCAAAGCACCGCTGGACAGGGCATGCACCGTGTAGGAATGAATGGACCGCCACATCAGGCATCCTTATCCCATGTGCAGCTGGGACAGTGACAGGACAGGAACTTTCACGGGGAGACTCATCCAGTCTGGGCACCAGTCCCCCTCCAGAACCAGTGGAGACCTGCATCTACTTGAGAGACTGTGGCTTTGCACTCCCCAGGATTGAACAGTGGGCAAACCACCCACTGTAAAGACTTGTGAGACTGTGGCTTTGCACTCCCCAGGATGGCACAGTGGGCAAACCACCCACTGTAAAGACTTGTGAGACTGTGGCTTTGCACTCCCCAGGATGGCACAGTGGGCAAACCACCCACTGTAAAGACTTGTGAGACTGTGGCTTTGCACTCCCCAGGATACATCAATGGGCATGGAGCCCCGTCGTGGATCTGGCTCCGCATTCATGTGGCTGAGGTGCCCCGCCTTCCCTTCCCCCTGAGGTGCCTGTAGTGTTTCTATCTGATGCCCCGGCAGTATTCTCTCGGATTTTGGTCAGGTATCTATAGTGGGCCTCGCCCATGCTTTTTTGGACTGTTGGTGCACGGACATTGTTGTGTACATATCTGCACTACTTCTCGGATTGTATGTGTAAATAAGAGTGATTTAGAGATATATATCTGTATATTTTTTTATGACATGTATATTGGCACATTACAATGTTTGGCCGAAATTCGCATTGTCTTTGCATTCTTCCGGGGGGATTGTGGGTTGTTAATGTGATTTTTGTGACTGCATTGGTGTGTATGTTGTAATATGCGAGGGCGGGGTGTGGGTGTTTGGTGGGTGTCCCCCTAACTTTTGCCTCCACCCTCCCCGTGTCGTAGGTGCAGTACTCACCGGTATCTTCTGCGCCTACGTAGCTGTTGGTCGTAAAGGAGCAGAAAGACAAGGGCAGGGAGTATTTGGAGTTCCGGGTCCATGGAGTCCTCGTTCCTCGTGGGATGTGTTCAGGTGAGCGTTTTCCCATTGCAGAAACTGTTTCCGCCGTGTTTTTATCCACGGTGAATCCGCCCCAGAAAAGGTGGCGGATTGGCAGGTTGTAATAGTGTGGGCGATACATTGTCTTCCGCCTGTCTGTTGGTGGTAACTGCTGCGCTGCTTGTCTGTACCGCCGTGGCGGGCGGTGTGTTAAAGTGGCTGTCTTTGTTGGCGGTTTCCGCCAGGGTCATAATTCCCTTTTTTTTCCGTCGCCCTGTTTGCGGTATTACCGCACCTTTTACACCGTCTGCCAGGGTTGTAATGACCACCATAGTGTCATCTGCGATTGGCATCATTCAGAATGACATGTCCTTTCTACACCATGTACAAACTCAGTTGCGTTGCATCATGCAGTTAGGATGGACGTTACAGACTCTGAAAAATGACAGCGTTCCATGAAAAATACATTAACAGTAGTGGCCTGTTTTTAATTTATCCAGGGAACAACAGATAATGGCTAAAAGGGAAACAAGTTACACCATGCTCAGTATAGAAACATCAGAAAAGCTGCCTTTCACGGTTGCAGAAAGTTCATCAACAGTATGGCTCATACATGGCATTATAAATCTGCCCATTTCCATATTTTCCTTTTTTTCACAAAATGCTTGAAACATCTTGCTGTGTGCAGATTTGAATGGCTAGGAGATAGCTATATTAAAGAAGAGTGGGAGTTGCCCTCTGAATACAAATGTCTGAATGGACAAACTGAGGTCTTTCTCAGCTGAAGCGAATGCAAGACTACTGTTAGTCATTCAATGATTTGCAAACAGGTGTCCCTTCATGGCCTTTGCAATGCGGAGGTCGCAAACTTGGCTTGTTTTCCAAAGGGTATTCCCGTCCTTTTGATTTGTCCAGCATTTCATATACTTTGAAATGGAAGTTATGTGGTCCTGAATGAACAGAGTTGTTGCGGTAGGAGACCAGGAATTGCCTATGCAATTTCAGTCTCTACGATTGTAACTTGTTGTGGACATGTTCTAGTCCCCCCCCACACAAGAGATAAGAGTAGCAGAAATTTGGCCTCACATTGGTATTACTAATGTAAATTATGACAAGCTGAGCAGACTAAAGGCACTACTGTTCCAGAAAAAAGTTGCGTTGACATCGGCTAGAGAGACGTATGCTCTCCAGATAGCAAAATCATCAGCCGAGATATAATCCCTATTAAATACCAACATCCTCGAGCACTTTGGAGAGTCAGTTTACAGAATTTTTAATGCCTCAAGCACTGTGGGGATTTTGAACTTCTTTAAGGCTGTTGGGTCTGGATTCATTTCATTCTTCCATACTGTCTTCGGAGTCATTCCATCAGCTATCCATTCATTCTTTTCAAGTGCGTTTAGCATCTTTCCAGTGATTTTGTCACTGATTGGCGGGATACTGCTGCTGCTGTTCCTAATACACAGTAGTTGTGCCTTCTCAGCTAAGCAGAGTGAGGGAGCTAACACAACCAGCCCAGCTTTGCTGTGATCCCATAGTGCAGTTCTTTAGTAGTCCGTTGCTGGAAGAATTGCAGCGTGATTTGTCATTGTCATTCCGACCAGTTCTATGGCGCATGCAACCTGTCTTCCATTGCACCTGGTGCCTCTTTGAGTGTCTACCTTCAGTGTGCTTTGTTGTTCCGCCAGTGTCTCCACTGGACCAAGAGCTGCTAGTGTTCCTGATTAGGGATCGTTTACAGTCGTGCCCTATGAGACTGAGGCTGATTCGAGAGACCACCTACTTCAGGAACTTTGAATGGTACTGCATTTGCGGGTGATCCTGGCTTGAGGCTGCTGCGTACTTCTGCTCCGTAGATCCATCTGCCAATCCTGTCATCGATCTGATGTCTGACGATGTGGATTCATTCCCGGATGCACTTCCTTTGGATGACTTTGTGGACATTCTTCAAGGTCACTATTGTTAAATAAATTTGCCATTGGCTTTATGCTAAAGTTTAAAAGTTATGCCAAACTGGCTTCTTGATCAAATTAACTTTGGCCTGCTCTGCTTTTCACGGTCGACATTTTATCCCTTTGTATGTTTTTAGCCATTTTGACTAGTTTTTAATAGGATTTTCATAACTTTTCAATAAGATTTTAGCTTGTTTTCAGTTCAGAGCATTTTTAGCTTGGACTCATACACCTTCTCTGGTATCATCACTTTGGCATCATACTTGTTCCGGCAATGGGGAGGGTGTAGTGGATTCTATTTAGTTTTAATGGGAATCAGGAGTTTTGCTTAGCCTTCTGGCTTGCAGGCCTGTGCCCCAGTCACCTAGTGACTTCTAACCTACTTAGCCTGCTCTGTCTTAACCTATTTATTTAATAATTTCTTTTAGAATGGCTGCTATGTTTATAGTTAGGAAAATGTTTTGATTTCACGTTATGAGTGCCACTCTGTGAAGGCATCACTATCAGCGTCAAAAACAAGTGATATACGTAGGTATTCACATCATGTCAATCTCCCACTAACATGTGACAGGAACATAATGTACTTTTGGAGGGAATTGTTTATATAATTGCAGCCCCAAGCATGCTTCCTTATCTATTGTTTAGGAAAATACCTCTGTCAGGGGTCCTGCAAGATCTGTATAAATACATCTCATGCAGGTAAGGTTATCAGAGGGATTCCTACCAGATGCTACCAATGCCATCCATGCTGCCCATCGCTTTGATGCAGACCCCACCTTCGTGTCACTATGGAGTCTGATCTAGAGACCTCATGCCAAGGTAACAAGGGTTGGGGGCACTTCCAATGGACCTGGTACTGGCAGATTAGGTTTATTACCCCTAGCTCTCATTAAATTAGAGATTAGATTCCATGCCAGGGTTTTAGGGTATTCTACATTTCATATTTATTGCAAGATGGTGGGGGTCTCTACAGTCACAACTCTCATCTTTACAATTCTGCTTCTTTGTTCATTCTCCTAATCATTGCAGCTCATGCATTTTACATTAAATTGCAGTCTTTTTAATAAAGCTATTGAAAACTTTCCTGCATTTCCTTTAGTGCTTGTGTGTGACTGAGACTTATTACTAACGTGAGAAAAGGGTAATCTCTGTTCCACCACAACTCCCCAGAGATGTCACATTCTAGAGTCCATTTGTAAAGGCTGCCAGAAATCACCTTTTACTGATTTGGGTTTTGGTGAGGTACTGCTTTGGAACCACGAGGGCTGGGACAACAGTTTTGACTTGTTGTAGGATTGGTCTAGTCGCCTACAAACAAAAGTGATGTCATCCCTAAAGCAACAGTCTCGCCTAGAAGCGAGACTCAAACTACAACAACCCTTGAGTATAGTGTTTGAGTTCTACACTCACCAGCGCTGCAGGTGGAGTCGAGTGGTAACAGTAGTTGTGAGTCTACTGCCAGAAACAACACCCCCATGCCCAAAGACTTGGTACCTAGTTACAAAGAGGGGGATGACATACGTCAGTGGCTCCAGGAGTATGAGAGGGCTCTGACAGCACAAAGGATCCACGAGGAAGGTTGGGGAACTGGCCTGAGGAGTTATATTCCTGATAATGCGAGGGATGCCCTACTGGCCGTGGACTGGAGAGACAATTAGAGGCACACTCCCATGAAGGAGGCCCTGATTGTGAAGTGTGGAGTCGGCCCTGAAGAGTATATGTTGAGGTTCAGGAGCAGTAGGAAATTGTCTCACCAGTCTTGGGGGGAGTTTGTGGAGAAGTATTGCAAAACACTAGATGGATGGATGTTGGGTAGCGCAGCAAACAATTTTGATGGGCTGCACAATCTGATTGTCAGAGAGCACTTTCTGTTGTTGTTTTCCAGGGCTATGCCAACACCTGTTGGAGTGTAAGTTCTCTCACCCCATGGAACTTACAAAGGAGACAGACCTCTGGGTCAGTACCAGGAAGTCTGGAAAGGAACTGGGGAATGACCCTAAAGGGAGTGGCTCAGGTTCCCCCAACCAAGGATGGGAGCAAGGTTCGGATTAACACAGACAGGTCCCCTTCTAGTGGAGTGGGTGCAGGGTCCCAGGTCCCTTCTAAAAAGAGAAAGAGAGGTGGGGTGAGAGACATCCCAGGGTGCCCTATGCCTGGCCTCAGAACTTGGGGAGTACCCGAGGGACTCCGGTGAGGGAATCAAGTCTGTACCAAGAGGCCTTCCAATGGGGCTGGGGGCACAGTGCCAGGGGAACGTTAAAGGGCGATTGACACAAATATCCAGCAAGTTCTGGTGCCTGGTAGTACCACTCCACAGAGGAGGGTGCAGAAGTCCAGGTGGGGAGGTAGGGGGAGGAAGACCTCACCTCAACCTCTGTCCAGTCTCAGCATATAGACCCTGGGTTGGAGAGTCATGTTCAGGATGACAACCTTGACCTGGGTGGAGGGGTGACTACCACAAACATCCCTACCATTTTGTCTTCTGAGACTATCCTTCCTGGTGGAGGGAGGGTGGTGCAGAACTCTTGAATGGGGGTTAGGGGAAGAAAGGACTTATCTCTGACTCCAGTTCAGCCCAAGATTGCAGACCATAGGTTGGGAGACCAGTTGTAGGGTGACACCCCTGAACTGGTGGGAGAGCTGAGCAGGACAACTGACACAAGTGCCCTAACAGTTCTGGATTCTGGAGGTACTGCTCCCAAAAGGAGAGTACGGAACCTCATGAGGATGGGCAGGGAGAGGAAAGCCTCACCCTTGGCCTCTGTCCAGCCTGAGGGTATAGACTCCGGGCTGGAGGGCAAGTCTCTGGCACCACCTCTGAACTGCTGGGAAGAGGAGTAAGGAAAGTGGGCTCTGGGAGCACAGACAGTGGGATCCAACTGGATACAGGGTGGCTTAGGACTGGCAAGTGTTGCCCATGCAGTTGTAGGCCATTGCCCACGTTCTTTTGCCCCAAGCAAGAAAGTTCATCAAGGTATTGATTCATCTACCCTGGCTTTAGGCTGGAGGGAAGGTTGTTGGAAATGGTCCTTTCTACATGGTTATCCTCAAACCTTTTGCCTTTCTCCTCCTATTTGTCTGACCCTCTTTTTGTTGACTTTAGGACTCTGGGCACTTTACCACTGCTAATCAGTGATAAAGGGTATGTGTTCTCTCCCCTAATACTTTGTATAATTGGCTTATACCATATGCCTAAGGACCGTGAATTAAATGTTACTAGTAAGCCTGCAGAACAGATTGTGCCACCCACAAACGTAGCCTTTCAAGCTTGTCTCAGGTCTGCCGCTGCAGTGCCTGCATGCACATTTTATTGCCATGTTGACTTGGCAAGTCAAACTACTTGCCAAGGCCTAAACTCACTTTTTACTACACCTAAGTCACCCCTAAGGTAGGCCTTAGATAGCCCTATGGTAGGGTGCTTCATATGTAAAAGTTAGGACATAAATTGTTATGCTTTACATGTCCTAATAGTGACAAACAGTTAATTTTGTTTTTTACTACTATGAGTGCTGCTCCTCCCATAGGTTTGCATTGGGAATTCCCATAACCCTTTAGCTGCTGGGCCTTCCCCGCCCCCTCCCCGTGAGCTGAGCCCTTTTGTGGATATTTGGGGTAGTTTGCACTTAGGCCTTCATATCTTTGTGTTCACATAAGCTATCCACGCCAAATTTGTGTCCTTTTTTTCCAAAGGAATGCAAAGTTTGTGGGTTTCCCTGGAGGAGACCATGAAATTAGCCAACATACAACAGAAATGTCGGAGTTTTTTTTAAAAATAAAAGGGAAAAAAGGGCTGCAGAAGAAGACTTGTGTTTTTTTCCCTGAAATGGCATCAACAAAGGGTTTATGGTGCTAAAATCACCATCTTCCCAGCTTTCCGGAACTGGCAGACTTGAATCTGAAAACCACATTTTTTAACACAATTGTGGCATTTTACTGGGACATACCCCATTTTTTACTATTTTTTGTGCTTTCAGCCTCCTTCCAGTTAGTGACAGGAATGTGTATGAAACCAATGCTGAATCCTGGAATGCTAAACATTTCTGAAAAGTGGACAAAATTCTGAATTCAGCAGGGTGTCATTTGTGTAGGTCCTACAAGGTTTTCCTACAGAAAATATCATCTGAAATAAAAAAATATTGAAATTGAGCTAAAAAAACAAAAACAATTCTCCATGTTTTACTCTGTAAGTTTTTCCTGCAATGTCAGAGTTTTGAAAGCAATATACCGTTACGTCTGCTGGACTCTTCTGGTTGCGGGGATATATTGGGCTTGTAGGTTCATCAAGATCCCTAGGTACCCAGAGTCAATAAATGAGCTGCACCTTGCAATGGGTTTCATTCTATACCAGGTATACAGCAATTTATTTGCTGAAATATAAAGAGTGAAAAATAGGAATCAAGAAAACCTTTGTACTTCCAAAATGGGCCCAAGATAAGGTGTTGAGAAGCAGTGGTTATTTGCACATCTCTGAATTCCAGGGTGCCCATATTAGCATGTGAATTACAGGGCATTTCTCAAATAGAAGTCTTTTTTACACACTGGTTTATATTTGGAAGAAAAAAATGTAGAGAAACACAAGGGGCAATAACACTTGTTCTGCTATTCTGGGTTCCCCCACGTCTCCCTATACAAATGGTACCTCACTTGCATGGGTAGGCCTAACGCCCACAACAGGAAACGCAACATGGACACATCACATCAGTTTTTTGGAAAGTGCCTAGCTGTGGATTTTGGCCTCTAGCTCAGCCGGCACCTAAGGAAACCTACCAAACCTGTGCATTTTTCAAAACTAGACACCTAGGGGAATCCAAGATGGGCTGACTTGTGGGGCTCTCACCAGGTTCTGTTACCCAGAATCCTTTGCAAACCTCAACATTTGGCCAAAAAAACACGTTTTCCTCACATTTCAGTGACAGAAAGTTCTGGAATCTGAGAGGAGCCACAACTTTCCTCCCACCCGGTGCTTCCCCAAGTCTCCCGGTAACATTGGTACCTCACTTGTGTGGGTAGGCCTCGTGCCTGTGACAGGAAATGCCCCAAAACACAACGTGGGCACATCACATTTTCCCATAGAAAACAGAGCTGTTTTTTGTAAAGTGCCTAGCTGTGGATTTTGGCCTCTAGCTAAGCCAGCACCTAGGGGAACCTACCAAACCTGTGCATTTTTAAAGCTAGACACCTAGGGGAACACAAGATGGGGTGACTTGTGGGGCTCTCACCTGTTTCTGTTACCCAGAATCCTTTGCACACCTCAATATTTGGCAAAAACACTTTTTCCTCACATTTCGGTGATAGAAAGTTCTGGAATCTGAGAGGAGCCACAAATTTCCTTCCACCCAGCATTCCCCCAAGTCTCCCGATAACAATGGTACCTCACTTGTGTGGGTAGGCCTAGTGCCAGTGACAGGAATATATCACACAACGGTCAATGTTGATCCTTACATGAGGGCAACTGTTGACCCTGGGGTGAACCATTCCTGACGCAGGCACTAGGTACTGGCACTCAAGTGGGGTAGTGTTTTTATCAGGACAGGTGGGGAAACACTGGGTGGTAGGAATTCTGTGGATCCCAGCATATTCCTGTAGTTTGTGTGACATATATGCAAGAAAAAATTGAGTTTTATTCAACCTTTCAGCTTTGCAGGATATACACAAGTTGCACCTCTGTGGACTCCCCCGGATGCCTGTTTCCAGAAATGTCTGGGTTTGGTATGTTTCCCTATATGGCTGCCGAGCCCAGGACCAAAAACACAGGTGCCTGCCTTACAAAACCAGTTTGTTTTGTGAGAGATAATTTTGATGTCTCCACAATACAATTTGGGTGGTGGAATTTGGGGCTGAACTAAATTGGGGAGCTCCCAAGAGAGCACTCTCTCTATGCTTGCCACCGCATGCACCTACTCTCTGGGTTTGGCTAACCCACTATTGTCCCATTGCTCAGAGTGTGCTTGCGAAGGGACAACAGGACTGTCCTCCTCACCTCCCTCATAATCATTGGAAGAGGAGTTATCGAATAGGACTCCTCAGACTGAAAAATCACTCCCAGAGTCTGTGCCATTCTCTTATCCTTTAGATGCTGTCTCAATATCTGCTGTCTCAGTCTCTGATCCTAAGTTAGAGCTGTCCTCTATAACCCGAGTGAGGGCTTGAGCAGCAGTCACCCAACGTGATGCCATCTCTGCTACTGGCTAAACTGTTGCTCTAAAATACTAGCCTATGTAGACAGTCACATAATTGCTGGTGGGTGTGTGTGATACGTGCAACAGTAGAGGTCACCTTACCTTCACTTCTTCCCTCAATCAGCACGTTCTTTCAATACACTCAAAAAAAGACACACTATTACTTCACCTTGTCACATACTAATCGTCACAGTCTTTAGCACCTCTAACGACCAGTCCAACAATCATTATTGGTGCTCCCACTCCCATGACCTCCTCCTTGGAGTCCCTCACTACCACCCAGAAAAAGTACCCTTCATCTTTCGATAGCCCTCCCGCACATACATTTCCTTTGTACTATAGTGTAGGTAATGTCTGACTTTACTAAGGTACTCAGCTATTTACATAAAATACAGATTTGATCTTTGCAGTAGGCATATAAACGTTCTGTGCTACTTTATTGCGTCAAAACTGCCACTAGACAAATATCTGATCCTTTTGTAGCAGAAACATAATCAAAAGACTTATTTGACCTTTTTATTGCTGCCTAAAAGCTACAGTTGAAACAGGTCAGTTGAAGTATGTGCATTGCTTTGAAGACGCAAGCTGCAACTAAAAGACAACTGGTGGCAAATATATATATATATGTAACATTATATATATATTTATACATATACAAACATATATATATATATATATATATATATCAAAAACTAAGTTGTCCTCATGTGAAAGCGCACTCCCAACAGGTTATATAAACGGGAAGAAAAAGCAAAGCCAGCAACTCCCAGTGAATTCCTTAAGCAGTTTCATTATTCCAGGCCTTAAGTTATAAAATCATCTCTGGACACGTGTTTCTAGGTCAATCCTTTCTTCAGCAGAGAAAAATATAAAAGTGTTTCACCCTCATAGGTGCAGCCAGTGCTGGAAGTGTTCCAGGCATTTCTTTCTTACTGAAAAGACCGGCATGGCTTCAGCTTGTCTAATTACAGGCACCTGATTAGTCTCTTTAAATACCAGTCCGCCCCAGTGGGCCTCTCAAATGAGCAGTGCATGCCTACCTACCTTTTAAAAAAAAATATGCCTCCCACGGGGCCTGTTTGCCGAGGGGGGCGACCCCCCCCCAAGTTAAATCCCTGGGGTCTAGTGGGGTTTCCTGGCTGCACTCAGATCGAGGGCCAGGAAATCCGTTCAGGTCAGACCTTGATGGACAGTTCTCCCATCTTCTACAAGAAGGGCCATTTGGAGTATATGCACAGGGGCTCTGACCCCATAATTTTAGAGCACTTTTGGAACTGAGACTGAACCTCTGCCCCCAGGGATTCATCTAGACAGCTTTCCTGGTCTCTGCTGGGTGGCACAAATGACTCACCTGAATTGCTTTTCTGTTTGTTGCCCTGCTGCCAGCTGCCTTCTGAATGTGGTTCCCCAAGGCCCTGGGGTACTGCCAGGAGAAACCGCTACTAGAACCATTACCTTTGTTGTGTGCTTGCCTGCCTGTTTGCAGCTTCCTACCCCAGGCCCAGTGCTCTCAAGGGGCTTGCTGTTTTTTCCCACCTGCTCATTGAGGAATCCTAGGGACCGTAAAAGATCCCTCCTAAGTGCTAGTTTGCCTTCTGAATCTCTTGGTACGTGGGGATCATGTTATTGCTTCACAGCGCAGGTTGAGCACTGCTTTGTTTTCCCCAGGGTGATTCTAGTGCGTGGCAAGCTTTTCTTCCAAGCTGTTAATTTTTTTTGTTTCCTCTTCATGACTATCACCCAGTGAGCGCTTACCTTTTCCCTGTGTGCTTCTATCCAGTCTGGGGCTTTGAAGAAGTAAACACAGTGCAGGCACGAGGAAAGTGAGCTTTTTGTGGGGACTCCCTGTATGGCCCCCGGCAGGAAGATTAGAATGCCCAACCTGCCTGGAAGAGAAGCCGCTTGAAGGCTAGGTCACTGTTGGGAACCACCTCGCCCGTCTGTCAGAAACCCCTCAGCGCCCACCTCCAGGAAGGGGGAAGCAGAGAGTCGTGCACACAAAGTGGCCATGCTGAGTGAAGGAGCTCATCCTGGAGGCTTCGCTCCTGATGTAATCTCAGAAGAAAACCCTTCAAGTACCTGCCCACGCAAGGGGGCCACGACATCCAATTAATATGAGGAAAATGCAGTCTTGTGGTACCACCTCCAACTCCATACACACAACTGCTGGCCCTCTTGGATCCTCACCAGCAGGGCCCTCTGTTGTT
Source organism: Pleurodeles waltl (assembly GCF_031143425.1). Classification (NCBI taxonomy): domain Eukaryota; kingdom Metazoa; phylum Chordata; class Amphibia; order Caudata; family Salamandridae; genus Pleurodeles; species Pleurodeles waltl. The sequence continues at coordinate 827,833,847 of NC_090437.1, read as the reverse complement.
GCAGACACGGAGAGCCGAGCTCGCACGCTACAGGGAAGGAGTGGATGTCGCTCCTGCAAGCTGTGACAGAGACCCTCTTCCCATATGCTGGGAAAGGAAGTTGCCTTGGCTCATGGCAAGAAACATCGAGCCCTTCACCAGCACTGTTTTTTGTTGAGCGGCTTGACACCTGTGGCGGGGAGCGTTGGTCGGCAACTGCACCATGCATTCGGTGAGCAGCCTTGAGCCATTTGACAGGACACGCAAGCCTACCATATATAACTTAGAAGGCACGCAGAAGCCCTGCCACTCAATCATTGTTTGGGGGAATTTTGGTGTTGCTGCACCTGAGGTACCTTACGTGTGCTAATAAGGTTGATATACCGATTGGCTTTATAGTCTGAGGCACTATATGCCTGAGTAATTACTGCCTCTTGGATATCATCATGGTGATTATTGCACTAGCAGAACACAAAGGCCCTCATTACAACCCTGGCAGTAAATCCCGCTTTCCGCCGTGCAGAAGACCGCCAACATACCGTTGCGGCAGTGGAATTCTGCTACAGGTATTACGACCCACAGCTCGGAATCCGCCACAATACAGACACCCACAGAAGTCCGCCACACAAAAGGTCAGTGATAAACTGTCGATAACAAAACCGACACCGTCACGCCAACAGGAATAAGCCCATACTATCACGACCCACGAATCAACGCAGCGGTCTTTCAACCACAGTAAACCATTGGCGGTACACACCGCCACGCTCAAAATACACACACATATACAAAACACAACCACATCGGACAATTCGAAATACACACACCTGATACACATACACACACAACACACACACTCTCACACCACTATAAAACACACACCCACAAACCCTTACAACCAGAATTTTGAAGCCACGCCAGAGAGAGACACTACCAAAAACAACACCAGCATCCACAGAGACACAACACCATCACTTACACAACATCCACGCACCTCAAACAACACACACCAACACATCCCCTCACACATCACAACAGACACCACCTCACACATCACCCACACCACATCATGGCACCTCAACGACACCCCAGGTTCTCTGAGGAGGAGCTCAGGGTCATGGTGGAGGAAATCATCTGGGTAGAGCCACACCTATTCGGATCACAGGTGCAACAGGCATCCATTGCAAGGAAGATGGAGCTATGGTGCATAATCGTCGACAGGGTAAACGCAGTGGGACAGCATCCAAGAACAAGGGAAGACATCAGGAAGAGGTGGAACGACCTACGTGGGAAGGTGCATTCCGTGGTCTCCAGACACCAGATTGCTGTACAGAGGACTGGCGGTGGACCTCCACCTCCTCCCCCACAACTACCAACATGGGAGGAGCAAGTCTTGGCTATACTGCATCCTGTAGCAGGAGTACTGGACTCTGGTAAGGCAAATCGTTACTACTATATCCCCCCCACCCTACCTGCATGCCATCACATACTCCCACGCTTACCCTCACACCCATCACCCCAACAACCCAACGATACCCCACCAACACAACCCACACATCCCAAAACCAATCCCTGCATGTAACACAGATGCATGGACACCCATCACCCAAGCATGTTCAGTAGAGAGACTCACTCATGCCCCAAAATCACCAATCACACAAGGACCAAGCCAATAATGCAAGCACTGGAGTACAGGGTCACTCATCCATTGCACACAATGGCACACACAGATACAATAACTATGCATTTACATCCCAACAGGACCCCTACCCAATGTCACGGGACAGGAGGTGTCAGACATATCCAGTCCCCCCACAGAAGAGGCCCACAGTGAAGACAGCAGCTCTGCACAACTGGATCAAGATGACCAGCCCGGCCCATCAGGGACCTCGGGACAGTTGGTTCCCCTGACACTGGCACAAGCCACCACAGATCCTCCCCCCTCAGGAAACACCCGCACAGCACCCACCCAGCGGGCCCATGCCTCTGTCCCCGGGACACGTCAATCAGCAGTGTGTCCACCACTACAGGGAACCGAAGCAAACCCACCAACCCAAGAAAATCAGGGACCCGGAGGCAGTGGCAGTGGGCACACAGTTAAGGGGACAAAGGCACAGGATAACAGGGAAACTGGGAGGACATCTGTGCGACAGGTGGAGGGCAGGCCCAGGGAACCCACTCTCCATGAGGCACTCTCCAACATCATGGGAGCTTACCATCATTCCCAGGAGACAATGGCAACGGTACTGGCCAAGTTTCAGGAGATCCAGCGGCTGCAGGAGGAACTCTACCTTGGGATCAGGAAGGACTTGAAGTCCATTAACACCACCCTGATCACCATTGCAGGGATGCTGACAGACCTTGCCAACACCAGGAGGGACACAGTGGCACAACAAGGGGCCCCTGACACTAGCCTGGACGATGAACAGCCCTCCACCTCTGCCGGCGCTAGTGGACAGGAGGCATCGCCACAGGAACAACAGGACACCAGCACCCCACCCCCTGCAGATGGAGAACGACCCCGCAAACAGTCCCTGAGATCCAGGAACAAGACAGAGAACAATGCCAAGACCCCCGCCAGGAAATGAGACCCCCCTGAATGTTATGCTTCTGTCTCACTATGTCACCCTGTCCATCCTTAAACTGCCACTGCTCCACTTTCTATGCCCCTTTGGACAATACACCTGTAAAACAAATAGACTGGACTCTGCCATGGACATTCCTCCACCATCCCCCCAGCCCATTTTACAACCCCCTCCACTTATTTGCACAGGAATAAACACACTTCAATCACAAAACAATCTGGAGTCAGTCTGTGCCTTCACAAATGTGTAATTGCAACAGCTATGGAATATAGCAATGTCAATTTACTTGTTCACATACCAATGTAACACACCTGTAGGCCAGCAGTAAACATAGCAGAGGGCACAAAGTGGGACCCAAATCTGTGAAATGGAAAGTCAAAGTGACAAGTCAGGGTCCATACACTAAATGAAAATGACACACTTATACTAGTTCCAACAATAGAATGAGATGTGGGAAGCAGTGGCATCTTCTTACCTGTGTCTCACTGGAAGTATTGCCTGATGATGTTGTTTCGGTTGTCGATATCCTCTTCTTCTCCCTCCTCTTCTTCACTGTCCACAGGCTCCACAGCTGCCACAAGACCACCATCTGGCCCATCTTCCTGCAAAAAAGGCATCTGGTGTCGCAAAGCCAGGTTGCGCAGCATACAGCAGGCCACGATTATCTGGCACACCTTCTTCGGTGAGTAGTAAAGGGATCCACCTGTCAGATGGAGGCACTGGAATCTGGCCTTCAGGAGGTGCGCTCGATCACCCTCCTAGTTCGCCCATGTGCCTCATTGTAGCGTTCCTCTGCCCTTGTCCTGGGATTCCTCACTAGGGTCAGTAGCCATGACAGGTTGGGGTAACCAGAGTCACCTGCAAATGTTGAAGGACAACTGTTAGACACACAAAAACACTTAGGGACAGCCCCATACCCAGACACCTATGTCAACTGTATTGGGACCTAGACCTCACCTATTAACCACACACGGTGCCTCTGGAGTTGCCCCATCACATAAAGGATGCTGCTATTCCTCAAAATGTAAGCGTAATGCACAGAGCCAGGATACTTGGCATTGACATGGAAGATGTGCTGGTCTGCCAAACACACCATCTGCACATTCATCGAATGGTAGCTCTTCCGGTTTCGGTACACCTGTTCATTCCTGCGGGGGGAGACAAATGCCACATATGTCCCATCATTGGCACCAATGATGTTGGTGATATGTCCCAGGGCATAGAAGTCACCTTTCACTGTGGGCAAATCCTTCACCTGAGGGAAAACGATGTAGCTGCGCATATGTGTCAGCAGGGCATATAACACTCTGGACAACTCGTTAGAGAACATTGGCTGGGACATCCCTGATGCCATGGCCACTGTTGTTTGAAAAGACCCACTGGCCAGGAAATGGAGTACAGACAGGACCTGCACTAGATGGGGGATCCCTGTGGGATGGCTGATAGCTGACATCAGGTCTGACTCCAACTGGGCACACAGTTCCTGGATTGTTGCACGATCAACTCTGTATGTGACCAGGATGTGTCTCTCTTCCATTGTCAACAGGTCCACCAGGGGTCTGTGCACCGGAGGATGCCGCCAACTCATCACCTGCCCCAGCGGATGTGCCCTATGTAGGAGAATAGTGAGCAGAGAGTCAACACTGAGGTATCACAATGTTTAATCTTCAGAAACGTAATAAATCCGCAATGTACCGGTATCTGTCTATATTCCCGGCTTAGATAGGTGTGGAGCAGTTAACATCCATCCCATGTGGCCTCCTGAAATGGCGGCTGCCTGACCTGTAAGGTGGGACAAGGGGATATGAGGTAACTGCGCTGGCATTCTACACCGTCGTGGTGGGCGCTCGAAGACCGCAGTGCAATTCAGCATTGGGTAACATTGGGCTCTATGGGTCCAAGGAGCCAATGACGATGTATGCCGGCGGTGACGGTACACACCGCCGCTGACGTGACCGCCATTTTCTGTCTGTTCACTCACTTGATACCTGACTTTCAACAGGAGAGGACCTACACTGCAAGTGCTGCTGTGACCTCAGTCTGGAAGCGACGATGGCTCATGTGTCTGGGGAAAGGGCCCCTACCTTCACTTCGGAGGAGTTTGAGAAACTAGTGGATGGGGTCCTCCCCCAGTACACGCAACTGTACGGTCCTCCACACAAACAGGTGAGTACACTTTGAGCATGCTGCATGGGCAATGCCTGTTTTGAGTGGGTGGATGGAAGATACATGGGGTGGGGGGCGGAGGCCTGCATGTGCGGATGGGGAGTGTATGTGCGTCAGGGCAAGCGTGGGAACTGGGGGGCAATGAGTATGATGGTCCGGATGGGTAAGTAATTTCCATTTCCCCCTGTACCATTCCTCTAGGTCAGCGCCCACCAGGAGAAGGGTATTTGGTGTTCCATCGCCACGGACGTCTGGACCCTGGGGGTCTACCACAGACAGAGCACCCACTGCCGTAAAAGATGGGAGGACCTGCACCGCTGGAGCAAGAAGACGGTGGAGGCCCAGCTGGGGATGGCCTCCCAACGTGGGAGGGGTGCCCGTCGCACCATGACCCCCCTGATGTTCCGGATCCTGGCGGTGGTGTATCCGGAGTTGGATGGGCGCTTGTGGGCATCACAGCAGCCACAAGGGGGTGAGTACACACTCATTCAGCTGGCTCTGCCCGCATTACGAGGTGTCTGGGTGGGGGAGATGGGCAGTGGGTTCACCTAGGCCAGGGCGAAGTTTGTAGGCAAGGTCCCTTGTGAGGCAGGCCATGTGGCACCCCAACAGTGGTAAGAGCCATCTACATCTAGTCAGGATCCCGTGACTTCCAGGTGTGCAGCAATTGGTGTTAGGCCTTGTACCCCATAGTCAGGTGAAATTTCTAGGAGCTGTTAGTGCATGGCGTAGTGCAGAGGGCTGCTCTATGTGTGTTGTGTCCGCCAACGGTAGTGGTGTTGCATGCACTGAACATGTCTTTCTTCTGTCTCCCCCCTCCTTTTTGTGGTCTCCCTGTTCTTGCGTGCAATAGCATCATCAGGTGGAGGAGCACTGGCACCGGAGGAGGAGGGAGCTGCAACCCACTTGGCCCTGGTGGGCGAAACAACGGAGTCTGAAGCCACCAGTGGGACGGAGGGCGAGGGTTGCTCCACGGTGGGGACAGGAGCAGACAGCAGTGACAGTGACTCCTCCTCTGATGGGAGCTCCCTTGCGATGGTGGGCACCTCTGTGCCCACCGCATCAACAGGTACAGCCGCCACCTCCCTACCAGCACCGCCCTCCCAGCAGCCCCTCAGCGTGTGTCCCGTGCCCGGTCACCCAGGAGGGTGGGCATCTCCTTCGCCCCAGGCACCTCAGACCCTGCCCCAGTCAGCCCTGCTGCCCCCAGTGAGGAGGCTATTGACCTCCTGAGATCCCTCACTGTTGGGCAATCTACCATTGTGAATGCCATCCAGGGTGTCGAGAGGCATTTGCAACAAACGAATGCATACCCGGAGTGCATTCATTCTGGGCAGGCAGCCCAACAGAGAGCATTTCAGGCTCTGGCCTCAGCACTGATGGCAGCCATTTTCCCTGTGTCCAGCCTCCCCCTCCAACTTCCTCCACCCAGACCCAATCCCGTGTACCTCAGCCTATCCCAAGCACACCATCAGACCAGCATGCACACTCATCAACACACAAGAGTGGCTCAGGCAAACATAAGCACCACACATCCCACAGGCACTCACACAAGCACCATCCCCATGCAGACATGGCAACATCCACTGCCTCCACGTGCTCCTCCTTCCTCCCTGTCTCGTCTCCATTCACACCTGCATGCACTACATCCCCAGCCACTGCCTCCATCACCAGCACGCCCATCACCACACACCACTCACGTGCACTCACCACCCCCACTACCATGCACACATCCCCAGTGTCCTCTACCAGTGTGTCTGTGAGCCCTCCTCCCAAAGTACACAAACGCAGGCACACACTCACCCAACAGCCATCCACCTCACGACAGCCTCCGGCCCATGCACCTTCACCCAAATTCAGCAGATGTACACGTCCTACAACCACTACCTCTGCCTCCACTCCCAAACCCCCTCCATCTTCCAGTCCCAGTGTGTCTAAGAAACTCTTCCTGGCTAACATTGTCCTCTTCCCTACACCTCCCCCCGTCCTTACCCTAAGGCCAGGCTTTCCAGGTCCCAGCCCAGCACCTCAGCCACCAAATCCCCAGCCACAGTGGTGGCAGCAATTGCGGGGTCATGCAGTGCAGCACCCATCAGGGCTGCCAGTGTGCCACGTAGCAAGGGCAAGGACATACTGCCACGTGCCAAGGTGAAAAAGGTGCCCACATCCCAGAGGGAGAAGCCTAAAGTACCAGCCACCAAGGGCTCAGCAAAAACCAAAGGGGATAGTGGCAAGACAACTGCATCACCATCAAAGCTGGGGAAGGGCCAAAAGCTGAAGAGCAGGTCAGGAGAGGGCATGGTGTCACCGACCAGTGTCACACTTTCTGTCCACGACCACGCCAACATGTACGGCGGCGAACACCGCTAGCTGTCCCACCAACACAACCGCCACCTGCACCATCACCTGCACCACCCGCGGCATGTCTACAGCCTCAGTGAAAGTCGCCAGCCTCTTCCCCAGTGGGCAGCCGTCCGAGGCTGCAGGAAACATCCTGCTGTGTCCCATGCAGGTGCTGACCCAAGCACCGCCGCAAGCACTGCCGCAACTGACACCGCCGCAAGCACCGCCACCTGCACCGCCCCCGGCATGTCCACAGCCTCAGCAACAGTCCCCAGCCTCTTCCCCAGTGGGCAGCCATCCCAGGCTGCAGGAAACGTCCTGCTGTGTCCCTCTGCAGGTGCTGATCTAAGCACCGCCGCAAGCACTGCCGCAATAGACACTGCCGCAAGCACCGCCGCCACAGACACCGCCGCAAGCACCGCCACCTGCACCACCCCTGGCACGTCCACAGCCTCAGCAAGAGTCCCCAGCCTCTTCCCCAGTGGGCAGCCATCTTAGGCTGCAGAAATGTCCTGCTGTGTCCCTCTGCAGGTGCTGACCCAAGCACCGCCGCAAGCACCGCCTCAAGCACCACCGCAACAGACACTGCCGCAAGCACCGCCACCTGCACCGCCCCCGGCACGTCCACAGTCTCAGCAACAGTCCCCAGCCTCTTCCCCAGTGGGCAGCCATCCGAGGCTGCAGGAAACGTTCTGCTGTGTCCCTCTGCAGGTGCTGACCCATGCACTGCCGCCAGCACCGCCGCAAGCACTGCTGCGACAGACACCACCGCAAGCACCGCAACCGGCCCCGCGGCATCCTCGGACACAGGCACCACCGCTGACATGGCTACCATCTCCAGTGGTCAGTCGGCTGATGCTGGAGGAGAGTTCCTGGACCCTGGGCAGCTTCCATGGGGCACCTGCAGGTGGAAGCCGCAGCCGCAGCAGTGTGGGGTATGTCGCTGCCTCCATGGCGTATCATGCTACCTGAACCTTGCCAATCTTGTGGCACACACACCCAGGTGAGGGAATTGTACCGGCCACACTGCACGTGGAGCAATCTGGGCACCAAGCCCCATCCAGAACCAGTGGAGAGATACATCCACTACCTCAGTCCTTGGCATGATGAAGCACTCTGGGCACCAGGCCCCCACCAGAACCAGTGGAGAAAGACATCCACTACCTCTGTCCTTGGCAGGATGAAGCACTCTGGGCACCAAGCCCCCTCCAGAACCAGTGGAGAGATACTTCCACTACCTCTGTCCTTGGCAGGATGAAGCACTCTGGGCACCAGGCCCCCTCCAGAACCAGTGGAGAAAGACATCCACTACCTCTGGCCTTGGCAGGATGAAGCACTCTGGGCACCAGGCCCCCTCCGGAACCAGTGGAGAATGACATCCACTTGAGAGACTGTGGCTTTGCACACCCCAGGATAAAGCAGTGGGCAAACCACCCACTGGAGAGACTTGAGAGACTGTGGCTTTGCACTCTCCAGGATACATCAATGGGCATGGAGCCCCCTCGTGCAGCAGTGGCGTCGTGCGTTCATCTGGCTGAGGTGCCCCCCCCCTCCTCCTGAGGGGCCTGTATATATTCTCGCTTTGATGCCCCAGCAATGTTCTCTCAGTTTCGAGTCAGGTATCATGTGTGGGCCACACCCATGCATTTTGGGCCCAGTGGTCCACAGACAATGATTAGTACACTATCCGGACTTGTGTAGTTGTTGTACATATTTGTATATACTGATTTTTTAAATTGCACTATCTGATTTTTATTGATTACAATCGTTACAATAATTTCCTTTTGTTCTTGCGTTCTTCCAGGGGCTGAGGGGTCTATATGTAATGTTGTTGCATATATTTGTGTGTATGGTGTTGTGGGTGAGGGTGGGGGTGGGGGAATTGCGTGTTGCGTGTGTGTGTCGCTCTCTTTTCCCTCCCACTGTCCCCTGTGTTGTAGGTGCAGTACTCACCGTGGTCGTCGACGGCGTCTTTGCTGCTCCTGATACAAGAAGAGGAAAACCAGCATTGGTAACACCTGTAGTTCGGGCTCCACGGCGTCCTGGTTCCTCGTTGGGTGTCGAGAGGTGAGTGTTTTCCCTTCTGTGTACTGTTTCTGCCGTGCTTTTGATAGCGTTGGTTCCACCCCGGAAAAGGTGGCGGATAGGCCTCTTGTAATAAGGTGGGCGGTACTTTGTCTCCTGCCTGTCTGTTGTCGGTGACCGCCGCGCTGTTTGTTTCTTCCGCTGTGGTGGTCGGAGTGTTAAAGTGGTTGTCTATATTGCCGTTTCCGCCACGGTTATAACCCCATTTTTTTTTCCGCCAGCCTGTTTGCGGTATTACCGTCGCTTTAACACCGACCACCAGGGTTGTAGTGAGGGCCAAAATGCCCAGGCAGTAGTTGTTTCATTTGGGTATTCCTAATGATCTATGTGTTTGATTCTTTCATTTTTAATACTGAATTTCACTGCATGAAATATTCCATATTTGCCATACTTATGCTGATGTCTTTTTGCTCTCATGATACATGTCATGTTGATACTTGCACAAAAATTAGGACATCTAATGGAAAATGGTGTTCATGAGTATGCTGTGCTAACGGCCTCATGCCCTGATGTTTGTGATGTACGACAATTTTATTCTTGCCTAGCAAAGATAAGGAATACTGACTCAGGATTTGCATAGTGTGCATGGTACTTATACCTACTGTCAATTTGATTTATGTATAATATACTTCATATTTTTATATAATCCTGAGTGGAGTCTCTTTTGTGGTATATTTATTGTGTCACTGGTGTGTGAGTGTTGCAGAAATGCTTTACACATGACCTCTGAGAATAAGCCTGACTGTGCCAAGGGGTGAGCACAGGTTATATTTAGTGTGTAGTTTACTTGCCCTGTGTAGAGTAGTGGGTGCTACCTTACTGAGATGGATACCCTAGCCAACCAAAAATCCAATTTCTGACACACCCAATCATCTGTGGCTAACAGCATGGTGAACGCAGACCTCTCAATGTGTGGCTTGAGGCGGTTAACATGCAGGACCCTCAAAGGGCTCCTAGGAGTCTGCATATCCACCAGATAGCTGACATTACTCTTACACTTTTTCACCTCAAAAGGCCCAGACCAATGGTCTTGTAGAGCATGGGGTTCTACCGGGGCCATCATCACACGTTCTGGCCAGGTTGAAACTCAACCAAAGTGGTATTCTGGTCATACCAGAGTTTCATGTTCTCTTGGCTAGCGTCCAGATTGTCCGTGGCAAGTTTCCGGAAGGAGGCTGTCTGGTTCCTGAAGGCCAGCATGTAACTGAATAAATCCTGGAGTGGCTTCTTAGGAGCTTGCTCCGAGCCCTCCTTCACCAAACTGAGAGGCCTTCTCACAGGGTGTCCATACGGAAGCTCAAAAGGGGTGCTCATTTTAGGAAACAGTTGAAGATGAGCCCTGCACCTCTTCCCAGATTTGCCTTTCACCTAGCAGGTTGGACAAGTCCTGCAGAATGATCTGAGGCCTTCCTAATTTGGGGCCAATAGAAGTGGGTGACAAGCCTGTCAAAGGTCTTGTCCTTCTCCAAATGACCTGCCAGTGACACATCATGAGCCAGACCGAGTAGGAAGGCTCTGAAACACTGGCGTACCACCAGCACAAGGGGTGCCCCAGGCTCAACAACATTAGGCTCACTACACAGGAGATTATTCTCCCAGTAAATCAGGTGAGATCCAGAGGCGTCACAAGCAGCCTGGGCCTCGGCCTGTTTCCAAAGACCCTCAAGAGTGGGGCACTCTGTCTGCACTGCACAGAACTCCTCCCTGATGAAGCCATCTTCGCGCTGCCAATGGGTCAGCTCAGATATGCCCTCCCCTCCATTTGGCCACTTCTCAGACCACGGTAATCAGCCTCAGATTCAGCCTCCTCCCAGACCATGGGAATCTCAGGAATGGGTTTCCCGCACCCCTTGCCCCTCCTGGCAGGCACCTGGGCTTCTGTTTCCACCGAGGTCCTTCTGATCACCCTGTCTGGGAGCCATGGACAGTGTTGTCAAATATGACCACTCTGGCAATCCTAGCATTCACCTCTTTTCAGGTCGTATGCTTCAAGTCATTCCCTAGGAGACAGTCAACAGGCATGGATGGACTCACAGCTACCCTCAAGGAACTTGAGACCCTCCCATTCAAAGGGATCCTGAACTACCAAACATTGGCGCTCACTGTTGTCTACTTCTGCTACCTGGTGGACCACATTAGGGATTACTTGCTCCTCAGGCACCTGATGACAGTGTACAGTTGTCATGCTGGCTCCTGTGTCTTTCAGAGCCTCCACCCACCTCATTTTGATGGTCCCCACTGCCTGCACTTCTTAGTGTTGTCAGGCATGAGAGTTCTCTGGATCACCTCAGACTCACTTAGGGAGACTAGGGTTAACTCAGCTGGCTCCCCACCACTAACTGGGGCCAAATCTCCACAAGTGCTACACTGGCCACAGCTACACTGAGACACTTGGGACTCCCCTATGAAATGCCCTTTATAACTACAGGCAAAATATTTTCCTGAAGGGAACCAACTCTTCTTCTCAATGGGGGTTGGGAATCCTTACCCTGAAATTAGTTTGGGCCCCTATAGCGAATTTCTTACTTTCATCTTTGCCCCCCCTCCTTCTGTTGGGGACCCTGCCCACCCTTGGCTGATTCTCCCACATACAGCTTCTTTTGGACCCTGGTGCTGAGCCAGTGGTCCACCTCCTTGGCAAGCTTCCTGGGATCAGTAAGCTTACTGTCAATTAAGTGCTGGTAGAGCGCTAGAAAACTACAACTAGACGAAGACTCCCATGCAATCAAATTGTACATCCTCTAATAGTCTGTTACCTCACTACCCTTCACCCAACCATCCAGTGCTCTGCAAAAGGAATCAACATACTCTCCCTAAACTTTACACTGTGAGACCATACCTCCTGGTTATGGCTTCTTTCACGGTGGGATACCTCATCTGTCTTCTCTTTCTCATGCCAACAAGGTGTCCCTCTGCCGGTGCTTAATTTGAGCCAGTGGTTTCTGGTGCAGGGCATCAGCACTTATTTTTGAGGGCCGGCACTTATTTTTCTGCCTTAGGCATTTACTGTGAGCAAACTACACTAATGGGAAAGACAGAGGAAGAGAAAAACTAAAAAGCATCACAAAGGGAGAAAGAAGAAAGCTGCAAGAGTGAGTTGAAAGGGCATAAAGGGATTAAAGATGCCAGAGATGGCTTCAGGATTAAGTTGTCTCAGTATCCTGTGCTGGCACATTTATTTGCAGCAGCCCCGTGTTTCAGAGGAGAGCTTTGGGTACCAGCACATTTTTATTTAGAAATTAAGCACTGCCTTCTGCTCTACTGGGAAATACTTCCATATATATACCTTTCCCTCAGACTGCACTGCAGAACTCCTGCCACCCTCTGTGCAGGACCTGATCTTTAAGTCCAGCTCCTTCAAGCTCACCTCTTGAGCTAAATTCATTTCCCTCTCCTCCATGGCATTTTTTTTCATTCTCTGCCTCTCTTTTCAGCCTAGCTAGTTTCAAATGGGGCTCCCTTTCATGCTCCATCTTAAGCCTTTCCAGCTCCATTTGGTACTTCCTAGCCACCTGTCTGTTCTCCAGCTCCTCTGGGGACAGACCTCTTAAAGGAACACTGCTGCTTGCCCTAGAAGGTGCCTCTCTCCCGGGCGGACCCTTATTAACATCCTGCAGGCTCTGTTCCTCCATGTCCACATGATCTTTCACCTACTGTTTGTGCTCACCAGTCTCCCTGGCTACCAACAAGGCTTTCAGCACCTTTTGCAACTCCTCCTTCCTTGTGAGGCCTTTAAAAGGACATCTGATTTCCTTGCAGAACTTTTTGACCTGAGGCACTGTATAGGTTTCCAACCCCTCCAGCTCAAACACCAAATCTGCAACACCTGCTGATGGCTCAAAAGTTGAAAAGTTTCAAGAAGACAACAAGACCAAAAGGGAAAACAGTATGGGGTTTCGTAATGGTCTGTGATACTGAAGTAGTGTACACCAATCACTGAATGTAAAGTACAAATACAAGTCCTATCCTCACCTCTGATCACCAGTGTTAGAGGACACAAATATAGGCGGTGTTGGGGAGGTGAGGCATTGCTAGAGCCAGTGCGGCATCAGTTCCTTACTGCTAGCAGGGAGTTGAGGCGTCGGTTCCTTACTGCTAGGCAGGGGTGGTGTTGGTTCCTTACGGTAGCAGGGTAGGTGATGCTGCATTGGCAGCGAGGCGTTGGGTCCCTTACAACAAGGGAGGGGCAATGAATCCAGCAGGTCAAGGGGCGAGGTGGCAACTTTGTGGTGTAGCGATTACACCATGGGGCCACTGATGCTTCAGCAGAGTCTGGTGTCATAGACTCCAATGACACAGCAATTTGGACTCATGCTTTGGCAGGATTTTGGAGACGTGGCCTTGGGGTCTGCATGGTATGTCGTGGTTGCTACACTCAGTGGGGACCGCGATTCTGGTGCAGGCAATGGGGCTGGGTCGGGAGTGGTGCCAATTCCGAAGTCGCTCTGGAAGTCAATGTACCCATTTCTTCCTGGTTACACCAGAGCTCACTGCAAAGGGCCCAAGAACTGGATATGGCACCACTTGGCAAGTCATCACTCTGAGCAAGAGAGCCCAGGTGCTGGCAGGTCAAGTCTTTGATGTCCCTGAGATTTCTTAAAAGGAGGCAAGCTCAGTTCAAGCCCCTGGAGAACCTTGGAAAGCAGGACGTAGAAAGCAAAGGCCAGTCCTTTCAACTCCCAAGGCAGAAGCAGCAAGCAACAGGCCAACACAAAAAAGCAACAGACAAAGTGGCAGTCCCTCTTACAGCATCCAGCTCTTCTTCCTGGCAGAATGTCCTCAGTCCAGACGTTTTCTAACTATGTGGTGTCAAAGGTATATGTAGGCAAATTTCAAAGAGAAGTCTTTGTCATGCACAAGAGCTTGCCTTTTTCTGCCCTGGCCCTAGACACACTCCGAGGGGTTGGAGACTGCTTTGTATGGGGAAAGGTACAGCCCTATTCAGGTGCAAGTCAGCCCCTCCCACCACTCCAGCTCAGGAAGACCTATCAGCAGGGTGATGGACCTTCAGGACAGGGCACACCTCAGCACCATTTGTGTGACTGTTTAGAGTGAATGCACACACAGCAGACAGGCAGAGGCACAGAATGGCTAAGCAAGAAAATACCCAATTTCTAAAAGTTCCATTTTCTAACTTACAATTCAAAAAACAACTTCACCAAAAGATGTATTTTTAAATTGTGAGTTCTATCTGCTCCCAATGCAAAATTACATATATTGCTAGATAATTCTCATGTTACCCTGTGGGAGAGATAGGTCTCGCAATATAAAAACTAAATTAGTATCATATCACTATCAGGACATTTAAAACACACCAGTTCATGTCATACCTTTAAATATACTGCACGCTGCCTTGGGCCTACTTTATGGGTGACCAACAGGTAATAAAAGGGAAGGTTTGGACCTGGCAAGGGGGTGCACTTGCCAAGTTAACATGGCAGTTTAAAACTGCACACACAAGCACTACAATGGCAGGCCTGAGACATGTTTGCAGGGCTACTCATGTGGGTGGCACAATCAGTGCTGCAGGCCCACTAGTAGCCTTTGATTTACAGGCCTTGAACACATCTGTTTCACTATACTAGGAACTTACTAGTAAATCAAATATGCAAATTGTGGATAAACCAACCACTAATAAAAGTTAGACAGGGAGCCCCTGTATTCGGGCACTGGTCAGCGGTGTTAGAGTGCCCAGAGCCCTAAAACCAGAAAAAAACTAAATTCAGCACAAGCTCAAAAACAGGAGGTCAGAAGTGAAAAGACACGGGAAATCATGCCAAGAGCTATCAGGTCTAAAAGGTCCACACTATGAGAAAGCAAGGGAAGCTCAACATGGATTTCAATAGGCTCAAGCTGATTCGTAATCGGGGATTGTTCCACTTGAAGAAAAGTCAGAAGCTTTTTAAAAAAGTTTTGGTAAAATTCTGGATGGAGTTAGTGTCCAGACAAAACCCCCTTTGACGTAATTGATTTGACTCCTTACAGCGAGACCTTTACCCGCCTCTTTTTAGGGTCGAGCCTGCGTTGCATGCGCTCGCGCATGCATATCGCAGCAAGACGCTTTTGTATTTAGAAAAGGGCTCGGAGCCCTGTCAACTTCACGTCAGTTTTTTTCATTGGTTAGTGGGCTTGCCTATGCAAATCTGCTTGCTTTCATTAGTCGAAGGCATGCATACGTCACGCCTTTTCCGGTGGCTAGCCCTCCTTGAACGCAGCGACCAAGTACAGAAAACATGCGAGGCTCACTGTTTTCCATCGGGCTCGTGGACTTCTTTTTCTCTAATTTACGAGCATGATCTCGCTTGGCAGAAGTCGAGCGCTTTACATAGTTAATTTCACTTTTTCGGGTTATGAACATAAATGCACTTTTGCCCGATAGGTGAAAAGTCGGGTTAGGAGTTTACAATGCGATCAGCTCTAACACGAGCAAACGCGTGACCCGTTGCATTGTAAATGCTTGTTTCTTTTTGCCACTGGAAACTAGGGCTGTTCATAACAGTGGCCATCAGCAACAGGTGGAAGAGATCAGGCACACCAATGCATAAGAACAGTTGCCAAGGCAGAGGGGCTGCTAACCGGGCTAGTGGCAGGAGCTGGACTAGGACCAACCCCAAAGACAACCTCCAATCAGTCTGGGCATTCTCATTGCTAATGACACCCACAGCCCTCTCCAACTTTCAATCAATGGACATGCTTTGTGCCGGATGCAGCAGCTGTTCCAGGTGCAACAGTTGCCTTCGGTTTAACCATGTTAGTACAGTGCCTGTAAAAGTACTTTAAAACATGCACAGTTTAGTACTGTGCCAGAAATTATAAGTATGTACAAAGTGGCAGAGGGAAAATAGTTGGAAAACCACGAAAGGGGATTCACAAAACACATGGGTGTAGACTAGGCCTGGGTGGAATTTTCAATTCAGTCTGCAGAATCATAGGAATTTTGGTAATTCCTCTATGTGGAATTACTGTTAAATTAAAATTCAGCTGCTATGCCGGCGTAATTAAAAATTATGCAGTGCTTTCTAAAGCCCTTTTATACTCTGCAGTGATTTAAACTGTTAATCACTGCAGGGTATACCACTTGGCGCCCTTGCATACTGCAGTGATTAAAAGTTGAACCCACTGAAGAGTGCAAGGGCACCAAGTGGTATTTGGACGTGCTATTTTTGTAGGAAAAATAAATGCAAAACAAATGCTTTGGACTCAAGGATGCATTTTCTCATAAGAATATAGCACCAAATGCCACTTGCCCCGTTGCGGAATTCCACAGAATCTGGTGTTTTTTTAAATATAATTCCATGTGATTTCACAGAATCAAACTATGCAAATTCCGCCCACTCTAGTGCACACTAAAGGATAGCTACAGTGCCAACTGACCCCTCAGGTGCAGAACAGTACACCTATAGGTGTAAAGCGCCTTTAATGGTTCCTGGCTAGCAGGCCCAAATCCCCAAAACCACCACCTGTGCCCATGGCAAATCATGTGACATGGAATTATGAAAAGTCTCTTAAATACAGGAATATTATTTTGACAATTATTTGTATTTAAATATATTCCAGTTTATAAAAAACGTTTTTCTATTTGTGGACAGAGTCACACTTCTCTCCTGCAGGGCGGCCATCTTAAAACTGTTTTCTCCTACACTTCCTCCAGTATGTCTGGGGCCACTGTTAGGCAGGGTTCTCGTTACCTCCTACTCACCAGCTGGCGAGCCAATTTAACCCCACAGCATACTGCTCTAGATTCTAATTTTTAGAGTACGGATTTTCTAGTGTGCTGCTAGTAAGTGTAATGGTCTCTATCAGCTAGAGGGCTTATTGTAATTTTACTAGGTGCAGTTGGTAGGCCTCTGATTAGACACTTCCTTAGAATGCATGGCGATTTTAGAGCTCTATTTACAAGTTTATTAATGTCGTTTGCTGTAATGTTTACCTAGCATAATTTTAAGCCTCTGTTGGTTTCTTTAACAATACGTCTCAGAGCGATGAATTTAAATGACATTACAGCAGACTAGCCTTAGTTGCAATACATGACCTATGCAATGTGCTGTTAATATACCTTCATTTTAACCCTATTTTTGATTCATCACTTGCAGTTAAATTCACTTACTACCGTCAGTAAACTTCTGCTCCGTTTATTTTCAGCAGGGGTTTCAGATCATATGCACATTTACACTGTACTGCCTGAATGTTATCCTTGAAGGACTACTTTCAACCTACTGGCAAGCTTACTTTATTTATTGACTAATGCAGGTGATGTGCTTCTGTGCTGCTATTCCACGATTCTCGTTACTGGGTCCAATTTTCAATAAAGTAATCTTTAAAGTGGACCTAATTTAATTCCTTATGTAAGCCTACCTTTTTTATTTTTGTATCTTGGAACACCATGTCACGAATCATATTGCAATACTCACGCCATCGTTTCCTTTTTTTGGGTGAGCACCAAGTGCTCCGTCCATTCTGTAATCTCTCTTTGGGTGTCAAACCACACCCATGCCACGTCAGTCACCTACATTGGTTAGTGGGCTTGCCTTTTAAAATCCGCTTGCTTTCATTTGTGAAAGGCATGCATACGTCATGCCTTTTCTGGTGTTTAGCCCACCTACACAGCACCGGTAAAGTACAAAAAACATATGAGGCTCGATGTTTTCAGCCTGGAGTCCGGACTACTTTATCTGTTTATTTTCCACGCAGCGAGATCGCTCTGTATTTTATATAGCGCGATCGCGCTGCGTTTTTTTTTTGCTTTGCAACGCTAATAGCTCTAACTCGAACAAATGCGAGACCCGTTGCATTGAAAATGCTTGTTCTAATTCCAGTTGTTTTAGATGATTCTAAATGATTCTTTTGTCCTAATGTTCACCCATTGATTCATTGACTGGGATCGAAATTTCAATATTCAATGAGTGGCCTTCACTCAAGATCATTACTGTATCAAATCACGGTACCATAATAATTGTTGCTACTTATTAATTCTTTGATGTGACAAAGAAACTGTATTAATTGACTGTTTGCCTACATTACATTTGTAGCACCATCACAGCACTGAGCACTGTGCTGGTTTTTCACCTCTTTGTACACCTTCTTTGGAAATGTGTACTGATTCATATAAAGCATATGAGACTATGTTGGCAATTATTATTAATGTGGTCCCTATTATATTACATTGGGACCGATTGTAATTGCAGAATAAATTCCTTTATAAATTAAAGACGTTTCTCTGCTGAAGGAACAGCTCGTTGCTTTACAGATTACATGTTGTGTGGGAGGATGCAAGATGTCACGCCTTGGACAGGCAAATGATGCAGGCCATATTGCACAGGTATTTTTGTCAATCTGCAGGGCCATGTTGTGCACAACAGTCAACTCATGTGCAACACTAACTTTTAAGTTCCTCCCTGTCCAGAATCTCTACCAAAAACCAGCCTGTTCCCTCTCCACAACCAGGACGTCAACCTAATCTGGGCCCAGTATTGCACAACCAGAAACACAGATGCCCCATCTCCCTGGGTGTATACAACCACCACCTCTACGAGCAATTTAACCAGCAGTCTTTGCCCCATCCCCACACAACAAACCAAAACATTTTAAGTTTTCTCCCACATCTATGGATGTGTATGCAAACACTGTTATTGTTAAACTATATTTTAAAATTGTCACTTGGACTTACCTTTCACTTGTGTGCCTTACCATGAAGGTGGGTGTATAAGAATAACATAACATAATGTATTAGAGTCTGTGAATCATTTAACAGTAAGCCTTAAAATAACACACTCGAAGATAACAACAAGCATCCACACACACCTTGAAAAAATATGAATTTAACCATTAGTGCTAAAAATTATTTCTATATATTCTTTTAACAAATGGAAAACATAATTGTAGCATCTGCTTTGAGGGAAAGCCGGTTGTCTTTGAGGAGGAAAGCAAGAACAAAAATAGTGCCTGAGTTGTGGGAGTTTCAAACAGTTTGAAAGGGTGAGGGGTAAACATCTGTAAAAAAAACACTGTTGGAATGTCAGAGAACCAGTTTATATACAAGCCCAAATGGTAGCAATAAAAAATAATAAAAAAGTAGTTCAATTTGATAGTCACATGAGCTGCTGTCTGGAAAGTTTTGTGGTGATCTGTCAAGCGGGGGCCGAGATAAAGCAGGGGTGAAATTTAGAGCATTTTTAATGTTAAATCCCACAGGAAAAAGCGATAGTGCAAAAAACACTGAACAGAATTACAACAGATTTAGCAGAAAGGTAGCTGTTGGTCCACAAAGAGCCCTTTTTGTTATTTGGTGTAAATCAGTTTGGTAAACCTAGGAATGCGAGGGATTCGCAACCCCTCCTGATCTCGTGCTGAGATCTGATTAGCTGCCAACACTTGAACAAAGAAATGTTGGCTGCCGATTTGGGACTCGGCTGAATCCGAGAAAAAAAGAAAAAAAAATACAAAAGGAGCCAGGGTAGAAACAACCTGACCCCGTTTGGGCAGGTCCCGGGGGCACTCTTTTCTTTTTAATGGGGGCGACCACCACATCTCTGGGGCAAATAATGAAATCTGAAATATGAGTGGGGGGCCTCCCCTCCCCCACGCACCCTGGAGACCACCACACCCAGGGCAAAAATGCTTGTTCTTTTGTCTTACCACCTACAATGATTTTGAAAGCCGAAAATTAAAAGACTACGGTTGTTTTGGAGTGCCAGTTTGATTTTCTTTTGCTGATATTATATATATATATATATATATATATATATATATATATATATATAATACCATCCAAAGGTCCACCATGTGGCGCACAAAATTCACGGGTGCAAACGTGAGGAAGGGACCATTCCTCCACAATCTCCAAAGCAAACAATTGTCAAACAATTGATTCGCTGCACTCCAGGAGTTTAATTGCTCATATCCAAAGAATTACAAAATGACATTTCTTTGGATATAAGCAATTAAACCCCTGGAGTGCAACAAATCAATTGTTTGACAATTGTTTGCTTTGGAGATATATTTATATATATGCATATATATATATATATATATATATTACCTACTGACAGTCGCCAGTAGGTAGTTCTAGTTAGGACCATGTTGCCATAGAAAAAACATTTTTTGATTTACCTATATCTTTGGCAATTTGGCAAGTTACGACTGCCATTTTATTTCCTGGGACACAGTCCCTGGGGGTGAAAATTGAAATTGAAATTGGCATAAGGAGTCAGGGTGAAACTACCCTGACTAAAGGGTTGTGATATAGGTGTGTTTTAGGGGCAAATTATAGGTTTAATATAATATTGTGTCACGGCATGCACGCAATAATCACGAAAATTCAGGAATTTCACGGATTTCCACTATTTATTTTCAAAATATTTGTGATTATGGAAAAATTTGAAAGAAGAAATAGACTCATTCATACACTAATTCATTCACTCATACATGCACTCAGAGGCTCACGCACCCACTCACACCCACTCATAGATTCACACACCCAGTTTCAGACCCACTCAGGCACCCACTCACACATCCACTGACAGAGACAGCAGAGACAGGCCCTATGGCCAACTTGTGCTGTGCACATCCTAAATGAATGTAGAAATGCAAAATAAAAGTTCAAAGTCCAAACTACATTTAAAGTTCATCCTCCAATCTTGCTGGAGTGTCCGATGTGCTACTCTAGGTTCAGGCCCAACATCCACATTGGACATTAGGACCACCTTAAACTCCTCCCCGGGTGTAGGCATTGGGTACAGGGTGGGTCTGTACACCACCTACGATTCAGGACACACAAGGGTAGGTTTATGAACAGATATAGAAAATAGAGTTGTGGAAACGAAATTGCTGGTATGTGAGGATTGGGAAACAGAACAAGAAGACACAATTCAGATGAAGAACATCTTAATTCTCAATTAAATGTTTTTAATTATGCATGCTATAACAAAAGAGATGTGCCGATGTACCAAGACAATGTTCTTTATGATAGCAAAAAAAATTGAAAGTCAAAAGTTGATTATTGTTATTGCATGCTTTAATATAATGTGAACCTGTGATGGTTGATACTTATAATTGTATACTGTATGTGCATTACATGCCAATGAATTTTTTTTGTGTCTAAATTACAAAAAAGGTGAAAGACACATGTATGAATTTACCTACTTTGCACTCTTTGTAATCAATAAGCCCATATGACATCAATGAGCTACAATTTTACACAAAAGCATAGATTATTTTAAGTACTTGTTGTCACAATACAATATCACAGCTTCAAGTTGTTTAACAAGAGTAAAAATATAATCTGAGGTAAAACTGTTTACGTTACTATAAATCATTCCATTACACATTTCAGTGAACAATGAGTCATATTGAGAAAGTGGACATATACAAAAAAATTAACATGAGACACAACAGTACAAAAATTGCAACCTATAAAGGTTTTTAAATTGTAAAATTTACGGCATTACTGCTACTCATGGTCATCTAACAGAGTTCTGAAGGTCGGCCAAATTGTTCTGAAGACCCTGAGTAGTGAGGATAACATGGGGTACCACATATGGGGTTCAGAGGACTACAGCACATGGTGATGTCCTGTCAAATCTCAGTCCACGTTGCATTGCTCTGTTGGATTTCAGGTCCTCCACAAAGATGATAATACTTCTAGAGGACCACCTTCCAGATAATATTCAATTTCTCTTGTGACAGGCTAGGGACCCTCTCATCTTGATCATCAGCTATTTGTGGAATTCATCAAGCAAAAAGAGCAGCAAGATAGGGAAGGATTGTATGTTGGTCTTTGAATGGCTCAATAAAGCCCTACTTCATGTTCATGTATGTCATGTCCTGCCTGTTGTTGTAGATGGAGAACTCTGCCCTGACTACAGATATCTCCTCTATAGAGTTCTCCACCTTCATAGCAGGTGCTGAAAATTACACTATGTAGGGAAACTGTATAAATATACATTTATGATAAATTGGAAAACATGTCTGTGGTCCTGAAATTCCGATAGAGGTGGCTGAATTTTGTTTTAAGGTTATGAATTAATATTGTATGAAGTAGATGCATGTGAATATGTGGTTGTGTAGATGTAGTCCTACACCTGTTATATGTTATTGCCCATAACTTATGGGTGGTGTGTTATTATGTGAGTCAAAATTGCAAGTGTGTGTGAATGATCAATGTAGTTATTCAATTTACTATGTGTATGATTAAGTATGAGATGTCTTAGAGGATGCAAATTATATTGAAACTTGCAAGTTGGAATGTGACATCCTGGTAGTGCAACACTAGTGCCTCAGGACATTGTGTGTGTGTGTGTGTGTGTGGTGACATAGTTCACCATTCATCCTTGACTCAATACCGTTCAACCACGGGATGCAGCAACCAAAATAGTAGTTCAGGTAAAGTCGATCACACACCTGCAGACATTGAACTCTGATACGTTCTCTAGTTCCCACTTAGAGTTGCAGGGTTCAGATTTCTGACCACCTGACACTAAGGTGTTAGTCAATGTGCCAGTCCAATCAGAAAATCAGTTGGGCTGTAACCAATACACAACCCACTGACCAATGTTTTCATAGGAAGTGTTTCTGGCAGAAATCGGACACATATGATGGGCAGCGGCCGCTGCCGCAGATATAAAAGGGAGCTCAAGGGGGGAACAATGGGGGAATACATTTAAAAAAAAAATCTTACCATTCTTCTCCGTCATCCCCTGCTGCCTTGTTCGTCCTCCTTTCCTGTTCTGGTGCCCCAGCATCCTCTGGGACACAAGAGGCTCCCCAGCAATCCTGGTGCTGCTTACATGCTAAACACAGCATGTAAGCAGCATCAGGATTGGTCTGAGGGGCAGTGACTGCTGCTCAGACACAACCCTGGGGCCTGTGCAGTTTTCCTAGTTTGCTGTGTACACAGCCTGGCTGGAGAAACCTAAGTGTGCATGTACGTTTGGATGGCCACTTTAGGCCTGTGAGAGTGGGAATTTTCTAACAGGTTTATTAATGATTTTGGTATACTAAATGTATAATAGACTAACGTGTAAAATGGGTGACTTTTGAAAATGGTTGCCACAGTTCATTTTCTGTTCCTAACTGAGCAACATTCTAACTAAATGTTGTGGTTATTTTCCATAATTCAAAGTTTACATAAAAGTGCATTCAGTGTTTTAGTAGATGTGTCCACAGCTAACCCTAGTGGGTTGCTGAATTATGTCTTACAAGGTCATGTTTTAACCGAGCATTGCATAAGTTGAATGTTCTATTGTTTGAGAATGTTACTAATATGTGATTTTTCCCTCGAGGTTTGAAGTGAAGTTTGTAACTGTACACATTTCTTCCTGAGAAGAGACGCTTGGGCGAGATGGAACAATGGAGCTACAGACGGAAGAGGAAAAGTTCCTATTGAGAAAATGTTCTAGTTAATGTAGTATTGTCGTATTTTAGGTTATCAATTTAGTTTTCTATTGGTAGAAACGTAACCACCCCATGAACTGACCAATCATAAGTTTTTAAGAGATTAGTATAACAACATAGGTGGGATTTTCTAGAGACAGACGAGACAAGACGAGATTACAGATTTTAGCAGGAGAGATTGAAGCCGTTAGATTCCAGTGTTTCTGTAGCAGTGTGGGTTTAGCTGTTGTTAGGCCCAATTCTCCTGAAGACATACCTGATGGTGTCCCCTTGCTGAAGTAGACTGCTTGTTATAGATTTTGTCAATGTATGTCATTGTAATATTATATGTGTCTCTTTTACTTTCCAGGTACCAGCTGCAATGTATAATTTGATTGTTGCAGATTAATAATACATTTTTATTTGTTAACCCGAGTGAAAGAGTTTTTTCTAAAGTTTGTGTTTCTAAATTATTTTAACATGAAGCCTGACATGTTAATGCTAATTTGTGGTTAGTGAGGGAATTTAACTTGAAATGCTCATGACTTACATTGGCATCTTTTGAGTATTGTACTAATGTGTACTTTGCCATTATTACCAGTTTTGGTATTATTAATAAGTGTTATTCTTTTGGAGATTATTTGCTTGGTTGTCTGGATTAAACTGAGATATATCAAATGTTTTAATCAACCACTATTAATTCTATATGCTTACCATTTGTGTTTGAGAGTTATTTTCGTAACACTAGCGTTGTTAATCTAGGGAAATACATATTATAAATCTTCTTAATAAACTGGTCTGGTTATTTGAGGTTTAATATAATTGATTATGCTGATTATTGATGATGCTTACATTACTCATTGATGACATTCCCTCAAACCTATGTCGCTTCAATCCATTGACCACTAGCGCAGAGTCCATTATACCTTATAGATAATAGCTCGGATTCCGTGGCGCTGCAGCAGGCCATCCAAACACACATGCGTACTTAGTGCACACAATTCTTCATTGCCCCCTTCCACCTCCCGTGGCCCAGCCCTACCCCTCCCTGCACCTGCTGGGAGAGCCAGCAGCAGAAAAATAAAACAATATTCAAATATTGTTTTATTTTTCTGCTGCTGGTTCTTAGCCAGTGGGGGGACGCTCCTCCGCCATTGCGGAAGAGCCACCCTGATGATGGATCACGGACAGTTAGTGGACACTCAAAGCCTCCTTCGTAAAGGAATAACGCACTCAAAAAGCACTGGGAAACAGAATGTGCATTTAAACTATTTTATTTAAAATCCTAACTCTGAGCAGGTAAGATGAATTGTAACTGTCACAGTAAGCCACCCATCTGAACTCCAGAAGGTTCAGATGGGATGATGCTATTCCTTCTATCCTTCTGACAACTATCCTTGGTAGCAGGTGGTAGGGTCTGCACCAGCGATAGTACCCAAAGGGAAGGGGTTTGGAAGTGAGAGAAAAGAGAAAACACTCTGAGGAGCAGATTATTCTTCTGGTCTTGGGTGCCTTTCTCCTTTTGAAAAAGTTGTGGTCCAAACAGAAACAATCTGTCAATGCCAGGGACAATTAACACTTTGACATAAACAAGATCTCAATTAACAATCAGGTCTCAGTTGACAGTCACTTTGTGCTGCTTAACCAATACCTACAGGTATACATTCTGTTAGTCTTGTTAGAGTTTTCCTTTACACATCAGGGATATACACCCAGAGTTAGTAGGGATTCGCTAGATTTCTTCTTTTACACGCAAAGGAAAACAAATGTTTATCACAACTTCTGGAGCATCTATTCTGTCTCTCTCATCACAGGACAAGAATCACTATATTCCGGTTCATAGTGATCGCTTGAAGAGGCCGAATCTACAATTACAGAAACATGTTTTGTTTCTCCTTTACCATCCAATTACAATGTCTTTGAGCACTGCCAGGCTTAAACACAAAGTGGGGTAGAACTTGCCTTGGTCGTTGTTGAATAACTCGTTGCGCTGCACTGTGCGACTCGCATAACCCAAATACTTTGGTGATGTGCTTTTTTTGTTTTTGTCTTTCAGGATTGCTTGACTGCTGCTGAGTCATGCGGGTGGAAGATCCAAGACGCGCCGACGCTGGAACAAGGAAGCACAGGTGACCCGCACAGGAGACGAGGCCAAGCAGAGTGTCGTGCTAAGGGCTCGGTTTAAATAGCTGTGGTGTTAAAATGGCTGCCGGGGCACGTGGAGACTTGCGGTCCCGCGAGATCTCGGCACGTGCTAAGACACATGTTCACCATTAGCGGTCCCGGGGGCTAAAGGCAAAGAAACCATGTGTTACTGTGACTGTGGACCTACCACCGCCATAAAAGAAAGGTATGCAGGCCTACCCCTGCCACCAGGGCCTTGACACTTATGTTACCTAATACCATAAACCTAAGGGGAAGGGGCCACAACTCCTTTAATCAATGAATGAGGGTTGTGTGACAGGAGCATGAGTTGCACGCATGAGACATACGAATGGGCGGTGGAAGGTACCATGACAGTGACAGAAGCTATCATGGATTTCACGCGGGAGGCATGTGGATGGGCTGTAGCAGGTAGCATAACACTAACCACACAGAAAATACACAAAATGCACCAAAGCAATTTATAAGTAATGAACACAACAAGAAAAATTCTAACCGGGTTATTGCATTTTATAGTCCTAATTCCATATTTGTGCTATTTCTAAGCAGTGCAGTAGTTCTAGCAGATTAGTAAACAAACTGCCTAATTCTAAATTTCAAAGATAGGTCACCTTTGAATACCTGATTTTAAAAACAATGAATCAAAATTGCTCTGTTTGGATAGCAAGTCAGTTATCTCTACAGCAGACTTCGATTGGGGCCAGTGCTTAAGTTGTTCAGCATTGCTGGAGTGAAGCTTCTCTCTAACCTATGGTCTGCATTGGGAGGTTTTATAGGATTTATTCAAAGAACGTTATGCAAACTGTTAACATAAACACTAAACAGAGTTTAGTTAGGAAGCTTTTAAAACTGTGTCAAAATAAACATTAAATAAACAAGGTTTAGCCCAAGAGCAGTGATAGGATAAACATTAAGCCCAATGCTGAGCCCAAGAAGTTGTCGCACAGTGTCAGAATAAACAGTAAACACGACTGAACTAGTAAGCTTGTTGAATACTAGTTATAGTAAATAACAAACACCAGGTAGTAAAGCGTTCTTGCACTCACTAACTTGCAGCAACTCTATGTATTAGTAGCACCTAATAACTATTTTCAAATAGGAATGTTTAAGCATCAGGAAAGTATTTGAATAAGCTTAATTATCACTATTTCATGTTATAATAGCAAAATAGATAAACGTGACTCTCACTTGTTCATTAGAAAAATACATTATGAAATGAAGCATCTCACGTGTAGAAAAAGTCAATATTTATAACACCTCTGTTCCGTGTCAGAATCTAGAAGGGCCATAGTTCAGAGGTAAGGTCTACGTTCAAGTCCCATCACATGGCAATATCTTACACCATGAAACTTGCTGCAATAATCTTGCACACTTCTTCTGAGGAGTGCTGTATCACATGTTCTACTCCTTTACGGTCAAGACATCTGAAGCACGACTTGCAGATTTTAAAAGTGATCTCAATGATGGCTCATGTATGCGCGTGTGCTCTGTTGTACTTTTATGTGTGGCTGGATGACGGATGTGGTGTGGAAATGGGGAGCAAGGGTACAGAACCTCCCTCGCAAGAAAGATGTGATTTTTTTTCTAATGTGGTTACCTTCACAATATAGCAGAAATTCTATACGTTAATTCATTCTTTGTTGGTGTTTTACATATATAGGTTTACTGTGATGCAATGAAGTGAATTTGTTTGTGATGCCATTTCCTAGATTTGCTAGCAATCCCAGTGTGAGTTAGATAAAGCCATCTAGTAACACAATTCACCAAAATACCTAGCAAGCAACTGATGTGTATGAGCAAACTTTTGGAAAGTGAAGCTGTTGTGTGTGCCCCTAGGAAAGGTAATACACATTAGCGATGAGCCTCTGGCATCACATACAACTTGCATGTTGCATGGAGTGCCAGTGGTGTTTTTTGCAGAGGTGATGTTCTCTGTAGTAGGATGACTGAAATTCCATGTGGGTTTAATCAGCGGCACCTATTACCTATCACCAAGGGAAGGTGGGCAATGAAATAGAAACCCCCTGATACCTTTAATGTTTGGTAGTGACTGCAGCATGGCAATAAACCTGTACATTCTTTGTTGATTCAGTAGCAGTTGGGATGATTGTGATCGAAGATTTATCACAAAATATGTTTAATGGTAATTGTGGTTATGCTTACTGTGGTGTTATATTTTAAATTGTATATTTTGTGTTTTAAATGTAACTTTTTAAAATCGAAAATGCAGTTATTTTCATATTCTGCCTCATGTTGTAATAATGTTACTCCATGTCTCAAATGATTTCTATGAGAGTGCCTTGCAGTACTAGTTGTGTCTGGTCATGTGTAGTGTGTGACTTTCTTCAAGATTTTGCTGGAGTAGACTTGAGCCTGTTTGGTCAATGGTATTAGTGGAGCAGACGAGGGTGTAAATACCAAGTGGCTAACTTTGTTATCGGTGTGTTTCAGTATTTGTACGTGCTATCCTATGCCCCTCATTAATTTTACCTTAACCCCACCCCTTTAGTAATAGATATTAGCCATTTTTCTACAGCTTTTTCTATCTCCACCCATAATTTTCTAAAAAAACAGTGACCTGTTCTTAACACTTATGGTGGAGAAGTCTGCTCATAAGAGGCAAAGATTTCCGGTCAGAGTTTAATGAAGCACATTCACAAATAAGTATATGGGTCTCTAGAACAGATATATTGATAATATTCTAATTTTGGAATAGTACTGAGAAGGCTGTGAAAGAATACCACACATTTCTAAGTGCAAATAATGTCAGAGTATCACTGTCATTGAGGTACAATATTGAATCAATTACATTTCTGGAACTGGTATATGTTAAAAATGGGAAGATCCAAACTAAACCTTTTCACAGACACTCTGCTTCTGATAGTAGTTCTCCACAGGACATCTGAAGAAACAGAAAAGCAGTTGTGACCATCTAAAATTACAGTACTATGACTCAGTATGAAAAAGAACAACCACAGGTCCTTACACATGTTGATCTAGGGGATACCTTGAGAGAGCTTCACAAGAAGCAATATTTGCCACATAGACCCCATCTCTCTGTGCCTGGCCACTACATGTTGGGTACACTGGAGTCCACCCAGGGCACCCACTTGTTGTTTGCTGGTGGCCGCAGGTGAAGCCACAATGCCCCTGGGCCCTAGCCGGGTCCCCATCTCCTGCTGGACCTGGCTTTGCTCCCACCCACAAGGAGCAGCTTAAAGCGCTGATCCCTGCAGGTGGGAGCAATTTTTTCATCTGTTTCCCTTCCTGCTCCACAGTGGGAAAGAAACAGATTAAAAGTTGTTCAAATAGCTCCTGCCAAGTGATAGCAAACAGCAGTATCCATGCCTGCGCTATGACCCAGGCTTGAGCACCCCAGTACATAGCAGGAGCAGGCCCTGGGGGATGGTGGTCCCTAGGGCCATTAATGGCTCCAGAATGGGGGCTGCATGGCTCCCCTCCTTTTTAAAGAGCATAGCCATGCCCTGGGTATTGGCGGGTTGATAAATGAATATAGGAATATTTATATATCGCTGGCTGTTTATCTAAATTTTTTGTTCTTTAATTATTTTCTTTTCTGTAGATTTTTAGACATGTAACTTGACCTATTAAAACATAACAAAAATTCTATTATTACACGTTTTGTGTTAAAATCTGTATCCACATGCAATCACGAGGCAATCCCTTCACATTAATTGTTTTTTCAGCTAATTTTGCCCATATTTATATTTTTTTAAGATATGCTTTAAATGGAATATCAAGGTATTGTATTTGTATTTATAGAGCACATTCTGGCCATAGCATTGAAGCACTAACCAGTGAGAAGAGCAAACCAGTACAATGATATAACAAACGTGGGCAGGTTATTGGGCAAAAGGCAGGTTTTATGCTATTTCTGGAATGGCAAAAAAGCTTCCAGCTCACAACTTAGCTGACGCAACCGAAAAAGCCTTGTCACCTCTTTTGGTTTTCCAACAGTGGGTGACAAAGGCCAGGTGAAGGCCTGCCGATCTCAAATGCTGGCTAGGCGTATACCACCTTAGTGTGGAGTGAAGATATCCAGAGCCCTGAGAATGCAAAGCCTTATTTATAAGTAATACAACTAGCCTTAAAGTTAATATGCTCTCCAATGGGCAGCCAATGTAGCTGTCTGAGGCTCTCACTAGTAGATGCCGTCCTGGGGATATCCAACACTAGGTGAGCTGCTGTGTTCTGTATGAGTTGTAATTTATGTAGAGAGCCTCGATTAATATTCAACAATGACACATTGCAGTAGTCAAGTTTGGACATAAGCAGAGCAAGTACTAAGATCCTTAGAGAGATAGGATAAAATGAAATGTTTTTAAGGGTTTTGATCATCCAAATAGATTTTGAATGTTTGATTAACCTGTAAATCAAAAGTCAAGAAGCTATCAAACAATATCCCCAAATTTGTGGCTACAGGTAATGGAGATGGCAAAACCCCAGAGGATTGGGGCCACCAGTGAGTACTCCATAACGAACTATCTGTACCGACAATCAAATTATCAGTTTTCTTCCCGTTTATTTTCAGCCAGTTATGGCTCATCCACTTGTTTACCTCGTTCATACAATTACGGAACCTATCTGTTGCCTCTTCCCAGTTCCTATCTAATGAGATAATAAGTTTGGTACCATCTGTGTTTGAAGAGACCTGGAAACCAAAGGAGTGGACCAATTTCGCTGGCGGCACCACATACAAGTTAAACAGAGTAGGACTGAGCGATGATCCCTGAGGGATACCACAAGGGAGTTTAAATGGGACAGCTCTAAAGTCCCCTCAGCTCACAATAGTAGATCCACCACTCAGAAAGGAATGCAATGTCCTAAGCGCAGCATCCTTTACCCCTGCCTGATGCAGGCATTGCATCATCAACTGAGGTGAGATGGTGTAAAATGCTGCTGAGAGATCCATTAATACCAAGATAGCTGCCCCACCTTGGTCCACAAGTCGGCACATAGAATCCGAGGTGGCAAGTAAGGCCGACTCTGTGCTATGAGATTTCCAAAACCCATGCTGGGAAGGATCTAAGCATCCATTCTCCTGGAGAAAATTAGCCAGTTCAATATTGAGGTGTTTTTCCAATATCTTAGGAGGAGTAGGCAATAAGGAGAATTGGGCTTACATTCTTCAGGTCAGCAGGATCATCCCCTGGTTTCTTTTTCAATGTGATGAAAACGGGCTTTTTCCAGGAGGAGGGAAAATCCTTGGTATCTAACACCTCCCGAAAGGATATTTCCAAGGCTTGAGAAATAAGATCAGGTGCCAACTGTAAAACCCTAAGGGGGCAAGGATTGTCCAGGGATCCTGACCCAGTCCCTGTCTAAACAGATTTGATTCTATCAGCTGAGAGTGGGGAGAATCTCGTTGGTAAAGATCCACTGAATGTCTCTGCACTGGCCCTAGGTTCATCATGAACCAGATCCATAGAATGCTGAACAAAATTAGCATGGATCTGTAAGACTTTTTTTTGCTACCTTAACACAGAAGGCTTTGGAATCTCCTAAATTGGAGGGCATAGTAGGAGAGGCAAGAGAATTAACCACCTTAAAGAGTTTTGTGGGTACATTAACTACTTCATTAATCTTAAGAACATAAAAATCAGTTTTAGCTTTCTTGATTGCCTGTTTATAATCCCCAGGCAGCGTCCTGAGTTTGGCTTTCTCTTCCAAACCTCGCTCTAATTTCCACCCACATTCCTGGTGTCTATACAGTCTTTGGATTTCCTTAAGGTCCTTAGTGTATCATGGAGTAGAGGTTCTCCTACTAACCGTCAATCTAACCTTCCTCAAGAGGGCAATATTATCCACCGCTGCCCTTATCCCATGCTCATGTTTTTCAACCATGGAGCTATACTGCCCCCCTTCCTGCCCCCAGTATTTTTCCAGCACCTGTGAGAACGTTTGCTCTCCAATTTTCCCCCGGTTTCTGACCTTCATGGCAGCAGGAGTTATGACATGCAATCCTCCCCTCCCTGTCACCTTAAAGGACATAAGATGATGGTCGGACCAATCGAGGACTTGATTCTCCATCTGAGTGCAATCGTCGTGTCGGGAAAATATACCATCCAGATGGGCAGCCGACATGATCCTCAAATCCTAATCAAAGTTGGTCATAAGATCCAATAGGGTACAAGTAGCACTATCCATCTTATCCTCTAAGTGGAACCTAAAACAATACATTTAGAAGCCATTATTAGCGGTTCAATGATAAGGGGCCAATGCGGTAAGAAAGAGTTCTTAGGTCCTGGGGGCCGATAAATCAAGAGGCCCTCAGCCCAGATAAAGTTCCTATGGCATATCTTAAAGAAGGCCCCTTCACATATTTCTGAGCTTACATTAACAGGTCCTACTGAGCAATGGAATTTACTCCTGTAAATCAGTTCCAGCTCACCTCCCCTCCTGCCAGGTCTGTCAAGCCTGGTGGACTCATAGCCTGTGGGGATGGCTACAGCAAAGGCAGGACCAGAATCTTCCCTGGCCCAGGTCTCCATTACAATCTCCTGTCCAGAGCCAAAGCTTCAATGGTATCACCAATTTCTACACTATGTTTATTTAGGGATTGCACATTAATCAGTCCACATTTCAACTCACTCAAAATAGTAGCCCCCAAATCATCAGAAATAATAGATTTATCTCTCGGCCCAGAGCAGACAAAATGTTTAGGGCAATTCTGCCCAGACTCTCAAGGTATGAGCTAATCTGATCCTCGTTCGTGTAGGTAATTTCTTAATTACATGATATATGTTAAGCACAGAGTCCCTGTGATAATCATATACTATCATTGTTTGAAATGGCCCGCCAAGGAAATTCTCTGTATGTTTCCACATTTCATTCTCCAGTATAGATTCTTTATTATGAGCATTAGATTTTATAGATTTATTGCATTACCAGAATGTGTCTACAGCTTAATAGTGCTCTAATGACAAATATAAATTGTTTTACTTTTCACATGTATGTGTTAAAATAGTTGAGGGAATGTTATTGCATTGGCAAGTGTCCCTCTTGCTTACTTATATTTTCCGAGTTATGTGTCATAAAGCCCTGAGGAACAGGGCACTTGACCCTGCAAAACACATGCTGATTGGCTGCAACATTTTAGAAGGACATGATTACTATGAACATGTGATATATGGTGTAAATCCATAGTACTATATACAGGGGCTGATTACGAGTTTGGCAGTTGGAAAAACCCATCTGCCAAACTCCCGATGAGGAGACCGCCACAGGGCTCCCCACCAGCCCTATTACGAGTTTTCCACTGGACTGACCAGTGGAAAACGTGCAGCAGCATTGGACTCAGCGCCACTTAGAGCCGAATACAATGCTGTTGCACAGGGAGCCACCCCAGCACCCTCGGAAAGCACACTGTCTGCTAAGAAGACAGTGTGCATTCTGACAGTGCTGGGAGGGGGGCCCTTCTCTGCCCATGTTTTAATTTTACTAGTGGAATTAGTAGAGCTGATTTCCCAATGAGAAATGTCTCCCCAGTGCTCTCTCTGAAGTATGCGATGATACAATGCTTATGGCACAGTCCGTGAATGCCCTTCACTCTCAACAACTGAAAGCCAAGGAGGTCTGTTGAGTTCCCCTCTTGATTGCCTGAGGAAAGGGGTGGACCTCCCAATAGCCATGGTGAAATCCACCACAGAATAATTGACTTAAATGGTGTTTAAAGTCTCCTTAAGTGCTTCTCAGTTAGGATGTAAAAATCGAAAGGTTAAAAGTATAATTTGCCAATCTTATAGCTCTTGATTAAAGACAAAGATAACACTGGAGTAATCAGCAACACGTCAAACTTCTATTGACATCAAGAAGACATAAACAACCAAGCAAAACTAGAAATAGAAGTCAGAAGAAAACAAGTTAAATGCTAGAAGAAAATATAAATGACAAAAATAATAGCAATGGGGCAAAGGTTGAGATGAAGAATCGGGGGAACAAGCTACTTTGTAATGTCTCATTTATATTTGCTTCAAACAGGAACTGACATCACAGAAAAAGACTCTACTGCAACTTTGTTTAGGAGCCTCAAACATCCTCAAAAGGACTAACTATGATCTTGGAAAGGGTTACCTATAAAGTTAGTTCCTACACCTTTCCTGCAATTCATGGTAGTTATCAACAACAAAGAAGAAGCCCAGGTTGATATGCCACACTGAATTCAGAAGTCCTACCAGCATCTTTTGCGCCCATGTGACTCATAGAAAACCCCTCTTGTTTCTGCGAGCGTGGGAGCACAGGAGTGATTCACCTTCAGATGCACAACACATCTATTGAAAGTACAAGGGCTGCCCCGTCTTCCTCGGAACTCAAGAGTTCTCTGGTAAGCCATTGGTAATGCCTTTTGCGTCGATCTTGATACAAATGTAACTTATACCGGCTCTTGAGGTGTTCCAAGAAATACTGCATTAAAACACCTTTCTCCCTATCAGAAGCTGCAAATCCTCATTGATGGCAAAGTCCATGTGGCTAATAAGAGATTAAATTAAAAAAGTAGAATTCTTGAATTGGTTGTATTACCGGGGGCTCCATTTTCTTTAGCAACAATACAATGCTGTGGGGGCATTCTATACACCTCAACATGTATTTTGTGATAAAAGTAGAGGCAGGTGTGTGGGGTTGTTGTTTAGGGATGCACAAATGTAAAATCTTTGGTCTGCTTCCAAAATGATTTCCTTACAAGAATATAGACTCACAAAATTTACTTCATTGTTTCTTCCAAAACAATGAAATATGTTGCATGATAAGATGACCTCACTCTACAATTGTTTTACCAATGCTTTGGTTAAACACTGCTTAAAAGGTGTATCCAAAAGGCCAGTTTAAAACATTGTCCTATGATTCTGCACTCTGAGTACCATGATTTGCATATTTCAGGCAAATTGTGATAAAATTTGCAGTGAGTCTCATTTGGTCTGATCATTCAGTTATAACCGAGAAAATCTTGGCCACTAGTAAAATTAAATTCTGACAGCTCAAGAACCATGAACCCCTTAATTTAATCAACAGCAGAGTCCTGCCTAAATGAGTGTTAAATCTTCGATGGGGCTGAGAGGGTTAATTAGAATGGATTGTCTATATGTGCAAACATTACCTGCATTTGAAATTTAGATGAGAGAGTGTGATTCTTTTCATCTGTACTGGTAAATTGTTTAATCTGATGATTTGTATTTGGCTCACAACAGAGTAGAAGATTGTCATGTAGGATGTGCAAACAGGTGCTTTTAGTCAGGTATAGTGAGGTATCTGTCTGATTTCACCTGGGAGTTATGCATGCACACACTGAGATAAAACATATTCACACTGTCATCTCTGTTTTTAAAGTCCTTAAAATGTTGATTATTTTACAAAATATTGTGTTTCTCTCACATAGTACCCCTACCAATTCTCAAACATATCTATTTCCACTGCCTCCTAAGCCCCTCTCATGCACTTGTTTTGTCGCTGCAGCTCACCCCCTAATCCTATTGGCCAAGCTAAGGCATTGATCGTTATTTGTGTGCTGATATAGGGTGAATTGACAACATGGGCACAGGTAATATAATTCTTGGGAAGCTGGTCTCCTCCTATGCTTCCCCTGCACTATGATGCCCTGGAATGAGCTTTGATCCTATCGCTTCTTGTTTTCCCCACCTCCCGACAGAAAGTGGGGTCTAGCTGGCATCCCATGGTCCTAATTTCCTCACACATGGCAAAGATGAGATGCATTTTTCATTCTCTTGCCCTGTACATCAGAGAATGGGAAATTGTAAGTAGAAATCCACAATGTAGCCAAAAGGCATTTTTAACTGATATCAGAGTCGCTCAGGCATGCATCCAAAGAGATTTCTCCACATGCTTAATTCATCCTTAAAGTCAACCATTTGTTGCTTAATTGAGTCTAGACTGAATGATTCTCTTTGAGCAACCTATGGTCCATCTGAGTGCTTTTGTATCCGTCTACTACAGGCATTGCTCTGGATAATGTAATGTACAAATCATATCAGTAAATCATTTTATCTTTATTTTAATGCCAAATGTAGACCCCGTTTCTCTTTTGTTTTATAAATAGTTTTACTTTGTGCCATTTCTTTAAATTAAAACTTTACTGTTTCTCCAAAATATTTTCCATATATGGCTGACTGAAATACATTTTATTGGAAGTTTACCCACACTGAGTTTATTACAATATAATAAATAAACATTGAATGTTTCACTGCATTAGTACCTACCAGTATTGTTGTTCATGCTCTGGGCTGCAGGTGAATGCTAGTCAGTGGAGAATGAGGTGCCTCGAACATCTCTTTGGCAAAGAATCTCTTTTGTGGCCCATTCTGCTCTAATTGGAGGGTGTGGAAAGAGTATTTACATGTTCATGTATTAGTAAGTAATATATTTTTTTCAAAGAGGCTGTATGAAGCTGCGAAATTCAGCATACGTGTAAACTGAACTTTAGGAGGCTCATTACTGAGGAAAGCCATCCTTTCCTATAGTGAACCGTTGTTCATGCTCAAGGCAAGTGTTAGGCTGCTATAGTGTGGATTTGAAAGTGAAGTCTCTTTTCTTTGCACATGTTGTCATGATATACATGTCTGAGAAATTTCAATCAGGTTGCTCTGACATGCAAAACTCTGAAGATTGTATTCCAGAATTGAGTAGCCTAACAATGCTAAAAATCATACAAAGATACCCAAGCACACAAATAGAATTCCATAGAGTAAGGACTCGTAGATGATAAGTCCAATCAAGTGAGTTTCATTGAAATGTGGAAGATTCTATGCTCCAAACTGCATATATTATCACAACAGTGGGCACGTGTTTTGTCACCATTCATGACTTTTTCAAGCCTGTAAATGCACATAAAATGATAATCACCAACCATACACAGGGATAATAGCAACTTAAATTCAAGTCTTAAAAGCGACAAGGTCAAATAAATGATAAGAAAAAGGTAAAGAAAGGGAAAAAGGCCTCCACCTGTAATGAGTTCATCTTGTGCCACATAAAACCTGCAATGAAAAAAACATTTGTGACTAACCCTGTATAATTGGTGTTTCCAGGAGTCATTGGGTAGCCTAGGTAAGTTGAATGATGGCCACATCATAGAAGTAATACATCCACATTTTAAAATATTATTTATTAGACTCAACTATCTTAAAAGTGTTGAAAGCCAGTAGGATAAAGCACATAATTATGAACACCTACCTAAGGACCATCTTCCAAGTACACGAGTTCCAGCATAACACAAGGTAAGTCAATAATGAGACTCTGATAAGCCTCTCTCTAAACCAAAGGAAAAAGAATGCATTAGTTTGAAAAGAAGTCCAAATAGATTATTAAATTCGTGTAGCACCGAAAGAGGAACAAACAACATGGCCGACTCACAAAGACTGTAAAAGCTTGTGGCCATCCTGGAGAGAACAATCATAAAAGAAGTGCCTGCATCCTGTGTTATTTGGAGCAATATTGATGGAGTGCTAAGGGATCCCTATATGCAAAATGATAGTAGAAAGCTGGCTCCCAGGTCATAAATGACCTTGTAAGTGGTTGTAAGAATTGCTAGTAAAAGAATAATGAGCCCATGTGCACGTATAACTAATACCCATAATCAAAATTGTTTTTTTCTTTTGTAAGGAAACTGCATTATGAGTAATTGTACATCCCATGTGTGCCGTAGTAGATAATGTGAGTAAGATGATCACGAGCACCATATGTACTTGTAATTATTATCCGTGTATTGTACTCTCAGGTTATGAAAACAGTATCAAAAAGGTAAGTCGCCAAGAGCCTGTTCCCAAATTAAGAGCAAACAACATATTTGTTCTACACACAATACACAGGATCAATATTAATTGCAGTAGGGTTCATGTTTAACCTCCCCTGACTTCGTTTGTTGCAGTACGAGAAGAATTAAGCAGCAAAAGACTAAAAACCTGTAGCATAGGGGAAAAAAGAGTACCTGTCCCTTCAAGTAGCATCTACATCAGCCAGTGAGTCGGACATTTCTAATGTTACTAGTGATAGAACTAATTCATATGACAATATTCCCCTTATGGCAGGAACATCTACTGGCATGACCGCAGCCTCTTTTTTAGTGGAGTTGGAGAAATTCAGAATAGGGACCATACTACATTACAACAATCAAAATTCAAACATCAGAAAACAAGAATGGGTAGAAACAGCAGCAAGAACAAACATAACAGATGGAATGGTAACCAGATCTGTGGTCCGCAAATAGAGGAATTTGATTAATGTATAACTTCATTGCATACGACAAATGATGTATAAGCGACAGCTAATGCATCAATAGTGAACCTGTCTAATCCTTAATTATCTAATCATCAAACTAATGTGTTATGCAAGGGACTAGTTTTTTTGTCCAACATCCATGCCAGATTTTGCACAAGTACACGCAGGTTTGGACAAATTTGTATTTCATTTACAATTAAATAAATATTTTGAAGAGAACCCCACTTATGTAGTTCCATCTATGTACCTCCAGCTGGAATGTCAAAAATCCATTAAAGATATTCAAGATCTGCAACTTCTTCTCTCACTAGACAATACAAATACACTGCTGCTCTCTATGCAAGACGTATTAATGAATTTAGACAAGCATCTAACATATAATTGGATAGTGGGCTAAAATACAAATCTACTTTTGTCTCTAGTCTGCCAATGAACAACATTATAGATGCCTTTAAAAAGGTGGTCACAAAGGACCTCTGCAGATTGGAGGATAAACTAGGTGAAGGACACAGACCCTGGGATGACAGTCTGGCAAGGGAGGAAGGTAGAGCACTTGACATATTATCAAAGGCTCCTGATATTGTCATTAGAGAGGCAGACCAATGGAATAATATAGTGATAATGCTGAAAACTGACTATTTAATGGAAATTGAGATACAATTATTGGATGGATTGGCTTCCATCAAACTTCCTAAAAATCCACTGAAAGATATTACTAGAACTATTAAACAGAGACTAGCCCATTGGCAGGATTTATGTCTGATCACTGACATTGAATTCAAATATCTGTTCAATCCAACACCACATTCTTTATGTCTGTATAGCCTCCCCAAAATACACATACCAGGTACCTATCCACTGGGTAGGCCAATTGTCTCAGGTATAAACACTACTACTGATAGCCTTTTGGAATACATTGGTGTTTGTTTGCAACCTTTGGTATGGAATTTACCATCTTATATAAGGGACACAGTTGTATTAGCTTCAGGATATAGAATGGGCAGATGACTTCAAATGTGTCACTCTTGATGTCATTTCACTTTATACCTGTATTCCATTAGAGAAGAGCCTCCAGACTTGTCCACTAACCCTCTCTTCGAGACATGCAACATTTTAAGAATAGACAGACATGGAGCCCGACGAACGACGCTGTTTTGCAGTCGCAAAAGTGAATTTTGCCTTTTGCGACTGCAAAATGGCCTTTTCTAATGTACTATCCCTATTTTGTGAGCTGGCATGCAAATACCAACTTGCAAAATAGGGATTGCAACTCGCCATTAGGAAAGGGCGTTCCATGGGCGTCCCTTCCCAATTGTGAGTCTCAGTGGCATGTATGATCGTTTTGTGACCTCAACTGCGGTTGCAAAACAATCACAGTTAACAGCAATTTCAAATTGGTGGTAACCTATTCGCAAATGAGAAGGGATCCCCACAGGATCCCTCCCCCTTTGTGAATGCAAGCAAAAATATTTTTTCAGAGCAGGTAGTGGTCCCAGTTAGTGGAGTTGGAGAAATTCAAGATAGGGATCAGACTGAATTACAACAACTAAAACTCAAACATCAGAAAACAAGAAGAGGTAGAAATATCAGCAAGAACAAATATAACAGAGGGAACGGTAACAAGATCTGTATCCTGCAAATAGAGGAACTTAATTCATATGTAACTTCATTGCATACGACCAATGATGTACAAATGTCAGCTAATGTATCAATAGTGAACCTGTCTAATCTTGAATTATCTAATCATCAAACTAATGTGTTATGCAAGGGATTTGGTTTTATTTTGTCCAACATCCATGCCAGATTTTGCACAAAACTCAGGTTTGTACAAATTTGTACATCATTTAAAATTAAAGAAATATTTTGAAGAGTAACCCCTTATGTAGTTCCATCTGTCTTCCTCCCGCCGGAATGTCAAAAATCTATTAAAGATATTTAAGATCTGCAACTTCTTCTCTCACTAGCCAATACAAATACACTGCTGCTCTCTACGCAAGACCTCTTAATGAATTTAGACATTGCATCTAACATACAATTGGATGTTGGGCTAAAATCCAAATCTAATTTTGTCCCTAAACTGCCAGTGGACAACATTATATGTGCCTTTCACAAGGTGGTCACAAAGGACCTCTGCAGATTGGAGGATAACTAGGTGAAGGACACAGACCATGGGATGACAATCTGGCAAGGGAGGAAGGTAGAGCACTTGACATATTATCCAGGACTCCTGATATTGTCATTAGAGAGGCAGACAAAGGGAGTAATATAGTGATAATGCTGAAAACTGACTATTTAATGGAAGTTGACACATAATTATCGGATGGGTTGGCTTCCATCAAACTTCCAAAAAATCTACTGAAAGATATTACTAGAACTTTTAAACACAGACTAGCCCATTGGCAGGATTTATGTCTGATAACTGACATTGAATTCAAATATCTTTTTAAGCCAACACCACGTTTCGTGTCAGTATACCCTCCCCAAAATACACAAACCAGGTACCTTTCCATTGGTTGGGCCAAATGTCTCAGGAATGGACTCCACTACTGAAAGCATTTTGTAATACATTGGTGTTTTTCTGCAACCTTTGGTATTGAATTTACCATCTTAAATAAGGGACACAGTTGAATTTGCTTCAAGATATAGAACAGGCAGATGATTTCAAATTTGTCACTCTTGATATCATTTCACTTTATACTTGTATTCCATTAGGGAAGGGCCTCCAGACTCTTGCACTAACCTTCTCTTCGAGAGATGCTACATTTCATGAACCTAAGGACGTGGAGCCCAATGTACGACACGATTTTGCCGTCGCAAAAGGTGAATGTCACCTTTTGCGACTGCAACATAGCCTTTTCTAATGTAACAACTCTATTTTGCGAGCCGGCATGCAAATGCCAACTTGCAAAATAGTGATTGCAACTTGCCATTAGGAAGGGGCGTTCCAAGGGCATCCCTTCATAATTGCGAGTCCCAGTGGCATGTATGTTTTTTTTTTTTTTACGCAATTGCGGTCACAAAACAATCACAGCTACCACCAGTTTCAAATTGATGGTAACCCATTCACAAATGGGAAGGGATCCCCACAGGACCACTCCCCCTTTGTGAATGGAAGCAAAAATATTTTTTCACAGCAGATACTGGTTCCATGGACCACTGCCAACTCTGAAAAAAATGAAAATAAAACTTTTCATTTTGTTGTTTGAAATGCATCCCGTTTCCCTGTATGGAAAATTGGCTGCATTTAAAAAGCTGTCTCTGACATGGTGGTCTGCTGTCCCCAGCAGGCCACCATCCCTGTGAGTGTGGCATCACTTATGCTCGTTATTTCCCCCGGTTATTCAGGAACACATACCTTTTTGGGGGTGATATATAGACAACATTTTGGTTACTTGGACTGGTAGCATGACCAAGGTAGCGAGCCTTTTTGACCATCTGAACAACAATTCTTATAACGTCAAATTCACATACCATGTCAATCCAACACAAATAGAATTCCTGGATGTTCTCTTATATGCTGACAATTCCAGGATAGCCTCCAGACTATACAGGAAGCCAACTGCCTGCAATTCTATTCTGCATGCACACAGCGCACATCCTAGCTCACAGACTAATGCTACTGCTTTGGTCCTTAGACGTAACTGTAGCAATGACCAGATCTTCAAACAGGAACGCAACTTACTTGAAGACTGTTTTTGACAAATCAGTGATTCTGCTGATATACTTGCCAAAGCTCATAGAAAGATTACCAAAATACAACGGAATTTAGATTTTCCTAGCCTTGGTGTCAGAAAGGCTGGATTTTATTAAAGACACAGAGGCGAGTATTATGCTATCTTTTCTTGCATTTTAATAACAGCAGTCATGGAAAACAAATAACTACATTATCCAGAAGCCCTTGGAAAAGAACTACTGACTCTACATCACAAAAGATTAACCAATAGCACGTCGAACACCATAATAGTATCTTGACTCAGAGCTACAATCCCTCTTTTCTTGTGAGAGGCAATCCAGATGAGGATCCGAGAGCAAAAACAA
The DNA here is from genome assembly GCF_031143425.1 of Pleurodeles waltl. Lineage (NCBI taxonomy): Eukaryota > Metazoa > Chordata > Amphibia > Caudata > Salamandridae > Pleurodeles > Pleurodeles waltl. The sequence continues at coordinate 827,791,872 of NC_090437.1, read as the reverse complement.
AACAGAACTTAAGGTTAAATATACAGTCACCAAATCCTTAATGACATCCATGTGGAGTCGAGGAAGCCAATTATGAAATCCAGTAGTGGAGGAATATGCCTGAAAGTAGGAGTCCAGAAGAGGAAAAACTCCGGGTGGATTAAGTTGAGGTAACATTAATGGTCAAAGGCACAGGAACTGCAGGAAAATAAAACCAAGGAGGGTTGATAAAACAGTTGTGTGATAATACTCACCTCTGTGTCTTTAATAAAATCTAGCCTTTCCAACACCAAAACTAGGAAACTCTCAGTTTTATTACAATACTGGAGGCTCCTATTATGCTTGTTCAAAGCAAAGATATACGCAGTTTTGCACCATAACGTTTAGCACCGGCTTGCACCATTTCTGTGCACCAGCCAGGCACCATATTTATGGAATGGTGCAAGCCGGTGCAAAGGGTAGGCTAGAGTGGGAAAAAAATGACTTTAGTTGGCTGGGGCTGGCGGTATGGAAGAAGGGGGTTTAGCACCAAAAAATGACTTTAGGCAGGTTAGAGTAAAAAGAAATGACTCTAACCAGATTAGCGTCATTTTATGGTGCTAGACCTACCATGCCACATGACTCCTGCCTTAGAAAAGGCAGGAGTCATGCCCACCACCCCAATGGCCAGCACAGGGGACAATGGTCCTCTGGGCATGGCCATTACACCCTGTGCCATGTATGGGGACCCATTTCAGGCCCTCCTATGGCACTTTAAAAAATAAAATGCAATACTTATCTGTACTTACTGGGATGGGGTCCCCCATCCTCCGCAGTTCCTCTGGTGTGGGTGGGGGTGCCCCTGGGGCCTGGGGAGGGCACATGTGGGTTTATTCCATGGTGTTCCACCTTGGCCCCCTTGACCCCTAATGCCTGCCCTAACCCAGCAGTTACAAATCGGGGAAAAGCAAGCTTTGCACCATTTTTTGACCCCTCCTCCCTCCCGTGCACCATTTTTGCACAGGAGTATAAATATGGCGTTAAGGCAATAGATTCACTTTTTGCACTGGAATGCCTACCTTGCATTTCATTAAGGCAAGGTAGGTGTCCACTTCCAAAAAATGACTTTAACTCCATAAATTTGGCGCTAGACGGGTCTAGCACCAAAGTATAAATATGGAGTAAGTTTTGCCCCTAATTAGAGTTTAAAAAAGTGATTCTAATTCGGTGCACACAGAGTATAAATATGCCCCTAGATGTGCTAACATTTGATCAACCTGTAGATCTGAGGATATCGTGTTAATCTTCCCCTGCCCAGAAAGCCCTAGAGGCCATAGGCCCTATGGCTGAATGGGCGCCAAAGGAATCAGTGCTAATGTCAGCCGAGGACATGATCCATCTCACCCAACAGGCCTGGGTAAGAGACTAAATAGGTTTGTGGGGCTTTTGAAAGGAAATAAGGAGTTGGGACATGAGAGAGATCTGAGATCTGCAATTCGTGAAACATAAGATTTTAAACAATTTAAACACACAACTTAGGCCCTCATTCTGACCTTGGCGGGCGGCGGAGGCCGCCCGCCAAAGTCCCGCCGTCAGGTTACCGTTCCGCGGTCGAAAGACCGCGGCGGTAATTCTGACATTCCCGCTGGGCTGGCGGGCGGCCGCCTTCAGGCCGCCCGCCAGCCCAGCGGGAAAGAGGCTTCCACGATGAAGCCGGCTCGGAATCGTTCCGGCGGAGTGGAAGCTGTGCGACGGGTGCAGTTGCACCCGTCGCGTATTTCACTGTCTGCGCAGCAGACAGTGAAATACATTTAGGGGCCCTCTTACGGGGGCCCCTGCAGTGCCCATGCCAGTGGCATGGGCACTGCAGGGGCCCCCAGGGGCCCCGCGACCCCCCCTACCGCCATCCGGTTCCCGGCGGTCGGACCGCCGGGATCTGGATGGCAGTAGGGGGGGTCGGAATCCCCTCGGCGGCGCAGCAAGCTGCGCCGCCGCGGAGGATTCAATGGGGCGGCGGGACACTGGCGGGAGACCGCCAGTGCTGCCGGTCCGACCGCGGCTTTACCGCCGCGGTCGGAATCCCCATTGGAGCACCGCCGGCCTGTCGGCGGTGCTCCCGCGGTCCTCCGCCCTGGCGGTCTTTCACCGCCAGGGTCAGAATGACCACCTTAGTTTGAGAAGTGAATAAGGGATAATGAACTGTGATTAAATTTGTTTTAACACGTCTAGAAACCTGAAAGTAAACAACTAGAGAGGAGAAATGAAAAGACGAAATGCCTAGTGCTTTAACATCAGAAACACATTTGAATGACACCAAACACAAGAGCATAGTTAGTTTTGCAGACAAATGTTTGAAAGAAATACCGCCATTTTCTGTGCATGAAATGAACAAATGTAATACCTATTTAATGTCCTACATGATACTTAGAAATAGGAGGTTTAGTAAAACCTACTCACTTTAGAAGGTGACAAACCAGAGGATGTTCTCTGATAGGGCTCCCATTGAGTCTGACATGCTCTGCAGAAATTGCTGATCTGTCGGTATTAATGATGCAAGAAGCTTCCCCTTGAGAAGTCAAATAAGCTAGAAAATCAATCACCAAGATTACATTAGCTGAAAGGGAATTGGAACCCCGGTCCAAACACCAGCTACACCAGACCAAGAAGGCTGACCTGTAGACTTGTGCTGTTACAGGGGCCCAGGATTGCTGCATGAGCTGGATAGCTTCCTCCAAAATTCCTGGGGTTCTTCAGGAAACCTCAAAATCCTCCATGTGATGAGGGACAGAAAGTCTTCTAGAATGAGGGTGTGTTGAAGATACTTGTGATTAAGTAGCAGATCAAGAAATGGAGGAATCGAAACTGGGAAATCCGAAGCTAGTTCTAGCAGAGTTGGATGCCAAGGTTGGGCTTGCCAAAGAGAGGTGATCTGAACCGTTGATGACCAGTGCCTGCGAACTTGGGCAAAAACTCAGGCAATGAAGAGGAAGGGGCCAAGGCATAAAGAAGATGAGATTGAGTCCAAGGTTGAAGAAAAGCATGTGTAGCCAGAGCTAAAGGATTTGGTCTCCAACTGAAGGAAAAAGGGAGTTGGGAATTAATGCGTGAGGCAAAAAGGTCTATTGGCATATTGCTGAAGATAGAAGAATGACAATTGAACACTGAAGGATGAAGCCTCCAGTCGCTTGAATCATGGAGGTGTCTGGAAAAACGATTGGCGTTCATATTCAGTTTCCCTGGAAGATATTCTGCTGTGACAGAAATGTTCCTTTGAAGACAGAATTCCCAGGGACTCTTCGCAAAAACTGCCATGGGTTTAGATCTTGTGCCTCCAAGACAGTTAATGTACCTGACTGCTGAAAGATTGTCCATCCCAAGGGGGATTTAGCATTTTCCTCCATCTTTTTCAAAGGTCTGGGTGGAAAAGGAACCTGCAAGCATCTCTAAACAGTTGGTGTGCAATGATGACTCTGGAAGAGACAATGTACCTCCAGTCAAGAGTTGACCACATTTTGTGCCCCATCCTTTCTGAATGGACTCTGATTCTAACACAAGATCTGGGGTGGCAGAAAAAATGTTCTTTCATTCCAGGAGTCTAAGTGATTCAGCACCAGAGGAGTTCTTCTCTGGACTCTGAATTCAGGCTTACTAGGCCTGAGTAGGCTAGACCTCTGCAAAGATGACAAATCTTCAATCTGTGTAAGGCCAGATAATGGAGAGGACCGGGAAATATAGCTTGAATGGAGGAAGGTAGCAGACCCACTAGGCAAGCTAAAGAACTGAGGAAACAGTGGGACAGGGAATGGATTTACACCAAATAAGCAAAAGCATAAGCTGCGTACCGAAAGCTAGCTTTCTGCCAAATTTGGTGTAATTCCATTTAGCGGTTTGGGCTGTAGTCGTGTTTAAAGGTCCTATGGGAATTAACATGGTAAACACCAGTTTTTCTCAGCCTCCACTTAAAGGAGTACCCGGAAACTTTCTTTGCACAACAGCAATCATCTTGTCACTTTTTTGGGGAAAATTTCGTGAAGATTCGTCAAACTGTGCCAAAGACATAGGCAAGTCAAAAAATGCTTTTTCTATGGAAACATGGTCATAACTATAACTACCTATATATATATTTATATACCCACACATATATATATATATACATATATACATACATATACATATATAGACACACAAATGATATATATACATGTATATACGTTTAAAAAAACCTTAGAAATTCACTGAAAAAAGCAAAGGTTAAATTAACATTATAGTTAGGAGAAATTGTCAATAGCAACATTAACGTTTTGAACTAAAAAAAAAAAACACAGAAATTCATGAGTTATAGCTAGCAGTTGTTGGGAAATGACCCTCTCTGAAGGCACACCTCAAGCTTTTTTGCCTCCCTCCTCTTCTTTTTCTGACTGTATTTGTTGGCCTTAGGACTCTGAGCACTTTACCATGCTGACCAGTGCTAAAGCTAATATACTCTTTCCCTAAACCATGGTTTAATTGGTACATCCGCAATTGGCACATTTAATTTACTTATAAGTCCATAGTAAAGTGGACTACATGTGCCCAGAGCATGTAAATCAATTGCTTCTAGTCTGCATAACTGCTTGTGTCTCATACTCTGGTAGCCCTTAAACCTGTCTCATGCCTTCCATTGCTTAGCCTTATGGGCAGTTTATACTGCCATGTCAACTTGGCATTTAAACTACCTTCTCAAGCCTTAAATTCCCCTGTTATTACATATGTCACCACTAATATAGGCTCTATGTAGCCAATAGTGCAGAGTGCTATGTAAGGCCTACCCCTCAGATAGGTTACTAATGGGGATTCCTTACTACATTTGATAAGCTGTGATTCCTAATTGAGAAGGAGTTAAAATGTCATGTTTAGTAATTATGGAATTGTAATAATAAATCATCTTTAATAGTAAAGTTGGATTTACTGTTACAATTTTGAAAATGCCACTTTTTTATAAATTAGCATTTTCCTGCTCCTAGCCCAGTGTGCCTGCAGCCTGCCTCCAGTACATGTCTGGGCTGGGTGACAGCTTGACTTTGTGCATTCCTTCCAGGCAGCCACACACAAAGGGAGCTTAGATCCTGATGGCCCATCCTTGGTAGGGTGGGTGGTCGGAGCTGACACTTACACCTGAATAGACAGTGTCTTGCTTCAAATAAAAAGAGCTGCATAACACCTTGTAGTGAGCCTGGAGCCATTGCAGGAAGAAAGGACCTCTGTGCACTTCAAAGACCCTCCTCTGAAGTCACTCCCACTACACAACTGGGTATAAGTACTGGATGTTTGACCCTACTACTTCAGTACACTGTTGGACCTGTGAAGAACTCTTTCAGGAAGAAGGACTGCTGTGCTGCTACAAAGACGGCCACTCAGGGCTGCTGCTCTGAAAGAAGTGCTTTTCTGCTTTGTTGCCCTGCTGTCCTCTGCCCTGCAAAGGAAGGACTGGACCCATCTCACTTGAACTCAGAATGACTCCAAGGGCTTGCTGACTTGCTTTTGACCTTTATGACCCCAGCAGTGAGTGTTAATGTGGTGGTAGTACTGCCAATAGGCTGGCGGTACATACCGCCACATTATGAGAATGGCGGTGACTGGCGGCCGGCACAGTACCGCTGGTGGCATTATGAGCCTGCCTACCACCATGGTTTTCGTAGCCTTAGCAACGCCACAAAAACCATGGCGGTAGACCCTACCAGTGACAGGGAATTCCTTCCCTGTCACCGGTAGGTGGCTCCCCCACCACCCTAACACTCACCTGATGCCCCCACCCACCTCCATCCAAAGACCCCTCACTCCCCATGCACACACTAACCCCCCACCCTGACATTCAAATATACCCCTCCACCCCGACCCAAACACACACATTCCCTCACCCCCTCCGACCATCATACACACACACGCATACACGCACACACCCGCAGGCACGCACCACGCATATACCCAATCACTCACACTGGCATACATGCATACTTCCAGACATGCTTGTACACATTCTTACACACAATCACACTGACATGCAGACACAGACTCACTTCACCATTCTTACATGCATTCACTCACATGCATACAATCATGCAAACAACACAAAACACACAGTCATTCACACACTCACTCACACATTCATGCACACACTCAGGCACACACACACAACATCCCCCACCCTCCCACTCCCCTCTCCTGTCGGAAGCCTGACTTACCTTGAGAGAAGAGGTCTTCCAGCATGGAACGGGAAGGGGTGATGCTACTGGCAGCAGCGCCCCCCCAGTAGAACACAGCCAAGCCGTATTACTTGTCATAACACAGCTGGCAGCGTGCTACTGGTGTGGCAGTGCTGGTGGTAGCAGCGTCACCTTACCACCGTCCGCCACCATGAACACTGCCGGATTTCCTCCCTTCTTGTGGCAGAAGTCTGGCAGTGCTCATAATATGGCGGACGGATGGTAGCCGCGGTGGTGGTATTTTGGCAGCCATCACTGCAGCGGTAGGTGGTTTTTACCACCAATGTCAAGATGACCACCTATATCTCACCTACAACACATGAAGACATTATCATTGCAACTTACATTGGCGATGCTTCACTCTCATGGGCATTGTTTGTGCCAGATTTCTTTCATATGTCAGAACCTATTGCCATGTTATCCTTACTTTTCCTTTCACAAGGTCTGCGACCTCGGGGCTGATACCACTAAGTTTATAACTGTTTGTACTTGGTTTTGAGTGATGGACATTGTTACTGAGTTCTACACTACAGTATCTGCCATTTGAACCTCTTTTCCTGGTCTCCCCTCCTCCACTGGGGACCACACTCCACGGGGGTGACCATCTTTTAGAACAGGATGGGGCGTCTCATCAGTCCGCTAACAGACAGGCTCGTAATTTTGGGCCCTGTTGGCCTGTGTGCTTTGTTTGAGTTATTACTCTGCCTAGCACACTGTACCCACTTCTTGCCTTGTGGTAGGGGGCCTTCTTCCCCTGTAGACTTGCTTGCACCTCCTGAAGACAGCAGTACTGTTACTACACAGCTACACTCACACTGGATAGGTGATAGGGACCCTGACTAGTACCAAAGTATTATCTCTGAATGTGTGAGGGCTGAACTACCCCAGCAAGAGATGGCAGATATGATGCTATCTCCTCCAACAACACTCTGACATGATTGTTTTTCAGGAGACGCACCTGCTCACGGATGGCTGGCCCCATGACACATGTGCAGTACCCTTGCCAACACTGGGCCTATACGGACTCTAAAACTTTGGGGATGGCTGTCCTCCTTAAACGGGACTTTCATTCCAAGCTGCTGCCTATAGTCAGGGACCCAGGAGGATGTTTTCTGATGGTCATAGTGGAGAGGGGACACTCTACCCTGACCTTCCTCAATCTATACACCCCTAATCATGCCCAGCAGTCATTCTTCTGTACCATACTCAAAGATCAACTCAGTTTGTCTCGAGGGGAGGTGGTTGTGGGAAATTACTTCAACTTGGTTTGGGATCCAGGGCTAGACAGAAATACCAAACATTTTCAGGGTAGGGGAGCTATGTCTACCCAGCTTAAGAGGGGATTTATTGATGCTGGCCTAGTGGACGCCTGGTGTTATCTACACCCTGATGTCTAGGATTACTCTTTTTACTCCCATGTTCATCAGTCCTATTCCTTCATTGATTATGTGTTCATTACACACTTCCTCTTGTGCAGCCTATAATCTGCCCTAATGTTAGATATCTCCATCTCTGATCATGACTAAAGCAAATTGGTCTGGTCCCTTGGGGCGGGCTCCTCTGCGCTCCCCCCTGTTGGTGGCTCTGTCCTCAGCTGTTGTGTGACCCAGTTGATAGAGACACGATCCAGGATGCAATAGAGGGGTACTTTGAACTTAATTCCTTGCCAGATACCACCACAAAATGATTTGGGATGGCTTGAAAGCAACTATAAGGTGCGCTATCCCTTCCATTTCTGTAGCTCAATTGTGTGAGGTGCGTCTCTTTGAAACTAATCTCATGGAAGAAATCCTTACTTTGAAGAGTCTTGATCAGCTACAGCCCTCAGGGTGGCATAAATGACAGCTGGCTCTACTATGGGGGTATTTGCGGACCCACAGATTGAATAAAGCAGAGCTGTCTCTGCTCGCACTTAAGCACAATGGGGGATAAGGTTGGTACGCTCAGCCCATAGGTTGTGCCACCAATGCACTCGCTCTCATATTTTCAAACTACATACTGAAGCTTTGGGTTTGGCCGATAAACAGGAGGCTTTTAGTGCTTACTGCCAGATAATGTACAATAGTAAGGCAGAAGATCAGGCCACTATCCAATCATACCTACCTGACTACCCCTGGACACCCTTGGATCCACAGTTAGCCCAAGATCTGGAGGTGCCCTTTTTCAGCTCCAGAGCTCAAAAAGGCACTTGGCGGACTTTCGGTGTGTTAGACCCCAGGCCCAATGGCCAACCGATCACTTTTTATAAGGCCTTTTATCCCTAGCTGAAGGACCAAGTGCTGGGGCTTTTTAACTCCTTTACTCAAAGTACTGGCCTCACACCTATGCTGTCAGTGGCCAAAATCTCCCTAATGCCCAAACCCGGCAAGACCCTGCCAGTTGTTCCTCTTACCAGCAAATCACTCTGTTAAACACTGATGCCAAGATTTACACTAGGATCTGGCCAACCGATTGGAATCTCTTTTATCTGGTCTGATAGACCCATATCAAATGGGCCTCATTCAGCATCGGCAAAGGCCCAGAGAACACTAGACGTCTTGCCCATTTGGTAGAGAAGGCTCATAAGCATAACATCCCTAACCCTCTCCTCTCCTTGGACTCTGAGAAGGCATTTGACCGGATCTGCTGGGCCTTCCTGTGAGCCGTCCTGATCAAGATTAGGCTGGGTGCTTTCACAGTTAGTAAAATAATGGCTTCCCACACTGGGTGAATGGGCAGGTTACTAAACCCATTTGGCTCCAGCAGGGGACACAGCAGGTCTGCCCCTTTTCCCCCTGCTTTTTGCCCTGGTTGTAGAGCCTTTGGCGATCTGCCTTCCCCAAGTTCCATATAATGCAGGCACAAGGTGCTGCTTTAATCAGACGATCTTCTCCTGATTCTGATGGAACCGGATACCACCCTTCCAGCTGTGTGCAGAAATTACTGGAGTCTGAATTTACTTCAGGTTGCAATCCTTTATTTGGAAAAGAAATCAGCCTAGCAGCTTGCTAATGTTCCCCAGAATTTGGGGGGGGGTGGTGGGGGGGGTTGGGTGGAGGGTCCGGTATGCTCTAATCTTCTGAACTACTACAGGGCAGCCCAATTACCCTTCATCTCTGAATGGGCGGTTAGGGAGAGTGAAAAACATTGGGTCCACATGGACTGAGCGGTGGCTGGGCCACTTCGCTCTATGCAAAGGGCTCACCAATCCTTTATTTGGAAAAGAAAGCAGCCTAGTGCCTTGCTAATGCGCCCAAACGTTGGGGGGTGGTCGAGTCTGCGCAAATCTACTGGACTACTACAGGGCAGCCCAATTACCCTTCATCTCTGTATGAGTGGTTAGGGAGATTGAAAAACATTGGGTCCACATGGCCTGAGCAGTGGCTGGGTCACTTCGGCACTTGACCTGGTTGCCGAAGGGGCCCATCACCCTCGCAGCAAATGCCTCATGTCCCCTTAGCAGACAGTTTTATAAATATGAGACAAAGAGGCAGTTGAGGGTTGCTTCTCTATGTTCCCCTCCCAGAACGCTCCTATAGTCTGCAATCTGATTTCATGTCAGGGTCCTTCACTTTGGGGTGCGGGTGAATGTTGGGTGTTGCAGGACTTTTTTTTCAAGCGCAGGCAATTAAATAGTTTCAGCAGTGTAAGACAGGCTTTCTTGTCCCTTACTGACTCTGGCACCAATATTTTCAACTACGACACTGGGTACTCTTCCCCTCTAATGCCCTGAGAGTAACTCGGCCCCTCACACTCTTTGAGATGTTAGTTCAAAACTTTGATGGCTTAAGGGGTCTGATTTCCAAAACATAGAGGTGGTCATTATGACCATGGTGGTCCTGCCCCACCACGCCTGCGGTCGCGGTCAGACCGCAAAATTATGCATCGCAGCCAGTTCACTACCTGTACCGCCAGGGGCGTGGGACCACCTGGCTGAAGTTTGGCCACCTTCTACTAGGCAGTCCACCTAACACCTCCTGCGGAATTTTGGGTATCCTTACCACCAGGGATTCGGTGGCTGCAGCCCTGCCACGAAATCCCTAGCGGTAAGGATACTGGTGACAGGAATACTCACTCCTGTTACCACAACTCCCCAACCCCCCTCCATGTAGGAGCCTCCCCACCCCGACCCCATCAGAAGCCTCCCACACCCCCAAGCAGTGATGCCCCCTTCCCCTCGGTCCCCTTCAGTCCCCCCCAATCCCCGTTCTGACCTCCACTGCCCCGATCCCCGTTCTGACCCCCTCGATCCTCGTTCTGACCCCCACCCCATCCATGCATGCACACACCACACTTACATACACACACACATCCATGCTCACTCATTCAGACACACATGCACACACAGCCACGACACCCCCCGCATACAGGCATTCACTCAAGCACACAGACACTTGCACACACGCACACAAACATACAGAACACCCCCCACCCCCTCCATTCACACAAACACACACACCCATTCATGCACACAACACTGAACACCGCCCCTGTCTGATGATCACCTTACTTGGAGGTCGCAGTGGTTCTCTGGGAGGGAAAAGGGTCCATGGAGCTTGCTCCGCCACCAGCGCCCCGCCAACACAACACTGCCAAGCCGTTTACAATGTTGTAATACGGCTGGTGGTGTTGTGGTGATGTGGCGGTGGTGACGAAGCAAGTTCCACTAGACCACCGACCGCCAATATGGCTGCTGGCGGGTTCCCCGCCAAATAGTGGCAGAGAGCAGCCAGCAGCCATAATACGGTGGTCATGTGGCGGCCGTGACTTTGGCGGTCTACGAAATAGACCGCATAGTGTCATCTAACAGTTTTGCCTCCTTCCTAAACATCCTTATCGGGAAAAATGGAAACTAGACAGTGGGTCTGACGTTACACAGGAGCAGTGGCGAGAGATTCCCAAGACACACAGGAGTATATCACAGCAAGAAATGGCTTTCAAATTCATGTTCCAATAGTACTAGACCCTGCTCAAGCTGCCCACTATGTTCCCTATGCCTCAGCGGCTTGTTGGTGATGTGCAGCGCAGGAGGGATATTTTCAGCATATCTGCTGGTCATGCCATCCACCTTACTGTCTTCTGGTAAGAAATCCTGGGACACATTAAAAACACTTTGGGGTTCCCAATTCCCTTGGATTACTGTAATATAGTTTTAGATATTCACCCCACTACACTTTGAGTCTTGGTCTACGCAAATTGGTATCTGGTTTGCCATATGACGAGCACTGCACAACAGCGCATGGTCCTGGCCTGGAAAATCCAAGCTGCTTCCCCAGTCGCAGCTTGGTTCACAAGACTATGGCACACCTTAGCACTAGCACATCTGTCACACAAACTCTCCCTTACGAATAAGAAGTTTACCTGATTATGGCAACTTCTACTCTATTACATGTCGTGGCTGGAACACCTTTATTTTCAGCCGCTCAGACTATGAGCCCTGCTAAGTTTAGACCTCACAATTGACTGGGTTGCTCCTAGGCCCCAGGGGAGGTCTTCTCTTCACCTTCTTCCATTTCTCCCTCATCATCCCTCTTGCCTCCTCTTCACAGCTGTACCATTCTTTCTCCCTGTTTTGTGCAGTGCAGAGATTTGTTTTTTGGGGTTGTCCCTGATTTTCTCTTCCCTCTTTTTTATTTACTATGGGGCCAGTTGGCCCATTACCTTTCTCCTTTGAATACGTTGGTTGCAGATTCCCAGCTTTCCTGTCTCCACCTCATCTCCCCACTAGTGATTTTCTCATAGAGGGTTGGGCAGGGGTTACGTGTTGCACATTCACCTTTTGCCTATAGAGATGCCTACCAGGAGCCAGACCACACACTTCCCACTGATTGTACTTACTGAGACATTCTTACAAGATGGTGTCTGATTCATTCCTTTGCTTTTGTCTCCATGCAGTTTCATGACTATGTCACATCCTAATTGTTGTTATTTTTATATAGCTGCCCAGGCTATTGATTCATTGCACACATAATATCATACAGTTGCACTGTTGTCATTTTGTGGTTCGCTTTGTGACTCACCCAGTAGTAAGTATGTTAAGATTCAATAAACAGATTTTGAGCAAAAAAAATATATATCTTGACTTCTGTGTACTGGATTTTTGTCATTTTAGTCTTGTTTTATTTATAAAAACATAATCTATTTTTCTATTTTTCTAAGTTCGTGTGGAGTCCTTTTGTGGTGTTTTCACTGTGCTACTGTTTAAAAAGTTGGACAAATACTTTACATATTGTCTCTTACGTTAAGCATTGACTGCTCTGTGCCAAGCTACCAGAGGGTGAGCACAAGTTCATTCATGGTGTGTATCTGACTTACCCTGACTAGGATTGTGGCTTCTACTTGGACAGGGTGCAGCTCTCTGCAAACCAGAAATCCAATTTCCAAGAGCACTGCGAAGTATAACTTGCGCAGCAGCCATGGACTGCTTATGACCTCACGTATGACATCACTCATGACATGGTCTATGATATCTTATATGACGTCATTGATAACATCTCATATGACATCATGGGTGACATCACTGATGATATTATGCAATGATTCAATGAGTGTGCTAGTTTGTTTTAGAGTTTACATAGTGGTGGGTAACTACCATTTTACTTTTCTACCTAATTTTGTACAGCCTTTGTCCAGCTAATCTGTATAAGTGTTTACAAAACCTAATGCACTTTAGGTGTATAGAAGTATTGAACACATTATAACTTTTGAATTAAAGGGTAACTCTGTGTGCAGGTGACAGTTGACAACTTGTGTAGATTATGTTCCACACAAGTTTTTTGGTACTGCAAAAAAAGTTTCCACCAGGGAAAAGAGTCTACATACTACATACTTTGGGCATGATTTAGATCTTGACGGTATTACCATCCAGCGCATTGGCGACAGGCCTGAAACAACGTCGTCGGCACTCTTCTGCCTGCCATATTTAGATGTACGCGGCTAAGCTAAAGACCGTCACGACGGAGTGTATTTCGTGGTGGACTCCCTGGTGCCAGCTGCATCTTGCAGCCTATGTGGCAAACTCTAATGCCGACAAGTAGGCCCTCCATCACTGTCCTGACAGTGGCATCCCGCTAAGCCTATTCAGATTACACTGTTGTGCTGGCGGTGTTTCAGCAGCCGGCCCATGACAGCAGGAGTCTATTGCGGGACCCATGCGGTGTAGTACTATGGTTGTGCCCATTGGTTGGATGCAAGTAGCCCACATCTGTTTATATTGGACAATTTTGAAAAACCTGAAAAACACACTATAAACCACACTCCATTCTAGACCATGATCCTTTGCCATTCGACTGCAGCAGGTCATTCAGGCACCAGAAATATCAAGCAAAGAGACAGGTTTTTTCTTTGTTTTATTTTCTTCTCCATCTGTGTTATTTGTTGTTCTATTTTTTGTCTTAATTTCATTACTCTTATTTTTGGGTGCAATATAAATTTTGTTTTGTAAAAAATCACAATGGGAGGGAGCAGGAATCACCGTTTCACAGAGGGAAAGCTGACTGTCATGGTGAATAAAATAATTAGAGCCAATATTAATTAGAAGAAGAAGAATTAGAACCAAGAAATCATTAGAGCAGAGCACAAGTACAAAATACTACAGTTTCCCAGAAAAGGCAAATGTGGTCCCGAATAGTGGACAGAGTGAATGCTGTATCTAACAATCTGATGACACAGGAGGAGATTAGAAAGAGGCGTACGTTGGTTGGAGCTACCCCGCTATCCTGCCTCCGTCTCATCCCCCCCTAGTGATTTTCTCATAGAGGGTTGGGCAGGGGTTACATGTCGCACATTCACCTTTTGCCTATAGATTTGCCTACCAGGAGCCAGAGCACACACTGTTCCCATTGATTGTACTTACTGTGACGTTCTTACAAGATGGTGTCTGATTCATTCCATTGCTTTTGTCTCCATGCAATTTCATGACTATGTCACATCCTAATTGTTGTTGTTTTTATATAGCTGCCCAGGCTATTGATTCATTGCACACATAATATTATACAGTTGCACTGTTTTCATTTTGTGATTTGCTTTATGACTCACCCAGTAGTAAGTATGTTAAGATTCAATAAACAGATGTTGACAAAAAATATATCTTGACTTCTGCTTACTGGATTTTTGTCATTTTGGTCTTGTTTTATTTATAAAAACATAATCTATTTTTCTAAGTTTGTGTGGAGTCTTTTTGTGGTGTTTTCACTTTGGTACTGTTTGAAAAGTTGTACAAATACTTTACACATTGTCTGTTAAGTTAAGCATTGACTACTCTGTGCCAAGCTACCAGAGGGTGAGACAAGTTCATTCATGGTGTGTATCTGACTTACCCGGACTAGGATTGTGGCTTCTGCTTGGACAGGGTGTATATTTCTGCCAACCAGAAATCCAATTTCCAACATCACTGCAAAGTATAACTTGCGCACCAGCCATGGACTGCTTATGACTTCACATATGACATCACTCATTACATGGTCTATGATATCTCATATGACATTATTGATGACATCTAATATGACATCATGGATGACATCACTGATGGTATTATGCAATGATTCAAGGAGTGTGCTAGTTTCTTTTACAGTTTACATAGTTGTGGGTAACTACCATTTTACTGTTCTATCTAATTTTGTACAGCCTTTGTCCAGCTAATCTGTATATGTGTTTACAAAACTTATGTGTTCCTAATGCACTTTAGATGTTTAGAAGTATTGAACATGTTATAACTTTTATATTCAAGAGTAAATCTGTGTGCAGGTGACAGTTAACAACTTGTGTAGATTATGTTCCACACAAGTTTTTTGATACTGTAGAAAACGTTTCCACCAGGGCAAAGATTCTACATACTAAATACTCTGGGCCTGATTTAGATCTTGACGGTATTACCATCCAGCCGTATTGGCGCCAGGCCTGAAGAAATGTCAAGTCGGCGGTGTTCTGCCTGCCCTATTTAAATGTAATGCAGCTAAGCTAAAGACCTTCACGATGGAGTGTACTCCGTGGTGTACTCCGTGGTGTCAGCTGCATCTCACAGACCAACTCTAATGCCGACAAGTAGGCCCAGCATCGCTGTCTTGATGGTGGCATCCCACTAAGACTATTTAGATCACACAGTTGTGCTGGCGGTGTTTCGGCGGCAGGACCATGACGGCAGTAGTCCATTGCGGGACCCATGCAGTGTAGTACTATGGCTGTGCCCATTGGTTGGATACAAGTAGCCCACATCTGTTTATATTGGACAATTTTGAAAAACCTGAGAAACACACTATAAACCACACTCCATTCTAGGCCATGATCTTTTGCCATTCCACTGCAGCAGGCCATTCAGGCACCCGAAATGTCAAGCCAAGAGACAGGTTTTTCTTTGCTTTATTTTCCTCTCCATCTGTGTTATTTTTTGTTCAATTTTTTGTCTTAATTTGATTACTCTTATTTTTGGGTGCAATATAAATTTTGTTTTGTAAAAGATCACAGTGGCAGGGAGCAGAAATCCCTGTTTCACAGAGGGAGAGCTGACTGTCATGATGGATGAAATAATTAGAGTAGAGCCAATAATAATTAAAATAATAATAATTAGAGCCAATAAATAATTAGAGTAGAGCATAAGTACAAAATACTATTGTTTCCCAGAAAAGGCAAATGTGGTCCAGAATAGTGGACAGAGTGAACGCTGTATCTAACATTCTGTCGACACAGGAGGAGGTTAGACAGAGATGGAGCAACCTGCGGGGGGAAATCTGTTCCATGGCCATCACCTGGAGAGCCTTAGGAATGGTGGTGGTTCTCCCAGCCCGACCTTACAACTATTTCCCTAGCAGGAGAAGGTCTTGCAGATCCTACATCCTGAAGGCTTGACTGGAATCCCTGGTGGAGCAGAGTCTGGTAAGTTGCCTCAACAGTCACAACAGTCACAAATGGAGTTCTGTTCTTAAGTTAGACATTTAGAATAGTTAACCACCCTTAGCAAAACAGATACAACTTAACGTGACTACAAAAAATATTTTGTTTCATATCAATTATTAGCCTCATGGTTGAAACTCTCTCATTAACAATGTACAATATGTGTAGCCAGATTGTATGCTGGTCCCCATAGATCATCCCCTGCAGTTGCTCGGTCCCTTCTGTACTATGAATGTATGTTGTTCTCCCAACAATAGGCCATAAACTCCGTCAATTGGGTGTCTGTAAGTGGTATTCTCACCTATTCACATCATACCCATGTGTGTATATGTTGTAAATGTGTGTTCATCTCCACTGTAGTCATTGAAACAGAAATGTGCAATTCATCTTCAAACAAGTAGTGTCTATGGTGTGAACAGATGACTACAACTACCATAATGCCCTGATTTTGTATTTGCAAAACTATAGTGCTGTGTAATGTTGCTCCACCATCTTTTTTTCCATATGCTCAACAAATTGTGCATTACAAAGTCACTATGTCAAGCTATGGTTTAAACTGTCAGTTGTGTTTCTCAAGCATTTTGAAACATTCTCATAGCTACATTGAAGTGGTGGAAAAGCTCACATATTTCATAGTCCTCTGCATCCAAGATTTCCTACATTGTGATATGGCATGCTGAAAAAAAGTAGTATTCTCACACAATTTACATTGCACTGTCCACATGATGACCAATGACAGATACAATTTTAAATTGACCCGCATTACTTCTAATGTCTTGTAGCTTGCTAGGTCTTGGAATGGTCCAGTACTGTAATCTACTCGCAACTGTGGTGGGTTGAAAGTCTACTGCATGTAATGTACAATGTTGAAATAACACTTTTGCATTTCAGGACATCTCTACAATGTCATCACTGGACTTGACATCTGTGTAAACATACTGCATGTGTAAAACAATGACAGTCACACAAAGGCCTAATCATTCTATCAGTCTGATTTTACATTTTTAGATTGCCCCATTTGTAGCTAAAGACATATAGGCCCTCATTACAACATTGGCGGTAAAAGCTGCTTACCGCCGTGCAGAAGACCGCCAACACACCGCCGAGGCAGCGGAATTCTGCTACGGTCGTAATTCCAATTTGTTTACCGCCAGCCTGTTGGCGGTCTTACTGCCGCTTTAACACCGACCGCCAGGGTTGTAATGATCCCCATAATGCGCAAATTAGATATTAATGACTTATTCTCTGCATCCTTCTCAGGTCCAACACCGAGGACCAGCAGAACACTGACTGCCACCCAAGACACCTCTACTCCAAACCAGGATCAAGCCTTCAGTGATGACACCACTCCTGCAAGTCCAGATGATCAAGAGCCACCTGGTCCATCTGGTCAGTCTGGCCAGACAACTCCAGTGAGTCGCACTCAGTCCACGCCTACACCTCCCACCCCAGCTGTAACAACACCTCCGTCATTGGTTACCTCCACTTCCTGCGCCCAAAGGAACATCACACCAATCTTGTGCTCCCCTGTCCTGGCTGCCGTTAAGAACACACCACCACCACTGCCAGTTCTTCCAGGAACCAGTGTGGTGGAGCACACTGCTTCAAGGGCAGAGGGGGTAGGGGTCAGAGGAGGGAATCGGTGGGTCAGCCAGGTGAGGCCACTGGGGTTTTTGTCAGTCAGACCACCATTGACCAAGTATTGGGAGCAGTACAACAGTCCCAAGGCATGATGGGCCATGTATTAACTGAGCTCAGGGAAATCAAGGAGGTGCAGAGGGAGCTCCTATTGGATGTACGTAATCATAAAGAAAATATGAGCTCCCTGACTGGGGTGCTTTATGACAATTACCACCACATGAGCAGGGCTTTTCCTGTTCCATTTGCCCCTGTCTGTGTAACCTCCACATCTGGCACTATTACACCATTGCCAGCCATCAACAGGGAGGCCCTGCCACATGAGGAGCCTGCTCCTCCCACTCTCTCCTCTCCGGAGGGGATGGGCATCTAGACCACCAGGAGGGAATGGCAAGATCGCCACCACCACCTCCAAGAGTCCCAAATCCTACTTTCCTCCAGTTTGTGTCTAGCATTCACTCTGTGGACTATTTCAGAGACACATTTACCTTTTCTGAGGACAGTTGTATTTGTACATTAGACTCCAGACTGTTTTTGCCTCTAGTACCATACTTTCATTCACCATGACGGACTTGTTTGTTCCATTTCCACATTGTGTAGTGACATTTCTGTTCTTTTGTGTTATACTAATACATGGTAAAGGCACAGACTAAAAGTATATTGTTGTATTTTTTTTGTGGATTTTCCTTTGCATTGTTTGTCTTCCACCATCATTTTGTAATTTCATCTGAACATGTATTTGCTAAAGACAATTTGGTTTGAGCAAGTTAAGTGGCACATATTGCCTTGATGTCACCATCACACAGAAAACAGGTCTGATACAATCTTCTGAACTTCCATACTATCAGAGTGCAAGTTGTCTCTGTACAAGATGTTTCCATCCCAAGTGGGTGTCTGTCCCAGGATTAACACATTTTCCCTTGGTACTTTCAAACAAGGTTACATGGTAAAGGACAGTGAAACAGAATAACAAGAGATAATTAATGATTTCACGTATTAATGATTTCACGTATTAAATCTGACTCAAGTTACGAGGACACACATAGTCAGCACAAGCAACGTTAATCTCTGTCAATGACCACAGTACTCAATGTAGGGAAACTCTGATCCACTAAAACCTTTGCCTTCAACTTTCCTGCGCGGACCATTCCTAATAAGTTACCATTGCAAACTGAGATGTTCCCTATGTCACAAGTTGTTCTGACACTGGAGGATACAATTTGTCAAAAGATACATGTGAACTCAGGTGAGAAAAGGTCAAACACATCTTGACGTGAGCCATCTCCGTCTTCACCACTGTCACCTTCATTAGGCATTTCAACAACCTCACCCAGTGGCTCATCACTGTCTCCCTCCTCTGCAAAAATTGGGATGTTCCATTGCGGGGTGATGTTATGGAGCATGCAGCAGACAACTGTGATTTTGCACACCTTATTGGATGGGTAGAGGAAGGCTCACCAGTCTTGTCCAGGCACGTAAACATGGCCTTCAGAAGCTCAAAAGCCCGCTCCACTGGCCTCCAAGTTCTTCCATTGGCCTCAAAGAAGCAGACTTCCCCTGGCGTTGTTGGATTCCTCAGAGGTGCCAGTAACCATGGTCGGTTAGGATACACTAAGTCTCCTTCATGGAAGAACCACATCAGCAGATTACTTATATATCAAGTCATTGCTCCTTCCTAAACTAGGATTCAGGCAAGAGCTAATTAAGTCATATTGTACTTACCATCAAGTCTGGTCCTCTCTGGTCCAAGTTGTGACATCTGCATGGGTATAGTGCTGTTCCGTAGTACAAATGAATCACGTGTTGACCCAGGGAAGCAGGCACCTACACTCCAGATGTATAAATCTGATAAGAAGACAACTTGCACATTGATGGAATTGAAGTGCTTCCGATTGCGGTAGACCTGATACCTTGTGTGTGGTGGCAGCAAGGCAATATGCATGCCATCTATTGCTCCAACAACATGTGGTAGTCCACCCACAGCATAAAACTATCCCTTCAAGGTGGCCAAATCCTGTTGATGCAAAAACTGGATGTAGCTGTTAATGTGTCTCAACAAGGAAGCAAGGACATCTTGCAGCACACCACTGAAAGTTGATTGGAACATGCCCCCAGATACTCCAAAAGTGTATTGAAAAGTGCCAGTGGCCACAAAATGCAGTACTGCCAAGAGTCTCACTATTAGTGTTATGGCTGTTGGATTCATATTGTGAGTCAGGAGGTCAGGCTCCAACTGCTGACACAAATCCAGGATAGTTTACCTATTTCGCTGAAATTTCTTGATGATGCCCCTTTCCTCCAAGGTAGCAAGGTCTGGAAAGGGCCGGGACACCTGAGGCTGTCGCCTCCTACCCATGGCTGGGTTCAGAAGTCTGTATGTATGGAAAAGAAAATATCAGCTAAATGATCATACATACTTTTAACATCAACACATTTGAATTATTGGTAACAGTAGGAATGTCATTGGGTAACACATGTACACACATTAACATCACATTTTTTGTCCTCAAAAAAATAATTTCTTCTTTTTCTTTTTTTCATTTTGTGCAAATTATACATCTGAAATGTATTATTTACATATACATTTCTTTTTTACTTTCTTTAGAAATACAGTCAACTTGGGTATTACTTCCTCCATGGCACTATCAGTGTCAAACAGAGCCACCGTTCACATTTTATTGTTATATCTTGCCAAGAACCGTGTCATTCGTATGCTTTATTTAGAAATACACTAGCATCCATTTTGAGTGCTGGTGATGCACTAACAATTGAAAAATGCACAGCTTCACACCCTAAGATGGCAGCTGCCTGACCTTTCCATCAAAACATTGGCTACCTGATGGCCATCTGCAGATGTTCACCACCCACGACGGCCCGCCATAGGCTAACGTGTGTGACAGCTACGCATATAAGCCAATGACTGTGCCCATCTCCATCACAGATCACATCCGTCCTGCACTTGTATGCAGCAGAGCAGGTGACAGGGCCCCTGCCTTCAGCAAAGGTGAGCAGGAGCTCCTTGCCAGGGAGGTCCTGTTCCTGTACAGCCAACACTACGGGACCCCAGAGGAACATGTACATGCCTGATTGGGGAATGTCTGACTGAGTAACCTCTTCCTTTTTGATCCACAGGCTATTTTGTTTCTTATTGTTAATGGGGGAGTTTTGTGTTTGGAAATGACAGCATAATTTAGCTGGGTCAGACTTTTTTTGCCACTGGTTGACATGTCTGTGCAGGGGAATGGTAAGTCACCTGAGAAGCTGAAATATGTGTCCATGTAAATCACAATTCCTGTTTCATCACACAGACTGCAGGCACTGGCTATCAGTGGCCACTAGACAGTGTACCAGTACTATGAGTGACAGCATACAGCCATTGTTAAAATGATAATGATGTGTATAAAATATTTTGAGGGTCTGGAGTGGTCTGATTTTGTCCTGTCCAGTGGGATTCCATCCCATATAGTGTAATAGGGTGCTCTGTGTGTTTTCAAAATGTCATGGAGCTACATATGGGTAAAGGTATTCCCTGTGCTGCAAGTTCAGATGACAGTGGCTCACAATCATCCATCCCAGTAGATCTCATTCCAACACACACTCATTCATACATCCCCCAAATCGTTGCCCTCATCGACACATAGCTGCCCTTCTATACTGCCCTCCGTCCCTGTCTGTGATGCAGACCCTGGGGCCTGACTCCTGGGTGTTTAGGCATGCAGCCAATGTAGCTGTGCATGGGGTCTGTGCATGGGGTCTGTGCATGGATTGCATGGGTTGTTTAGCCTTTAGTGGCTCACAATGATTGTGAGTAATCAGGGGTGGCTCTCACAACCGGACAGGTTTCATAGCCCTGGCTTAGGTGATTTTGTGGGCATGATTTGGTAACATGAGGAGCTAGAATGTGTTGAGGGTGAACATAAGATTCAGTAGCTCAGACTTTTAAAGCTACCTCTATTTCTTTGTGGAAAAAATGAGAAACTGTTTGGTGAATGCATTTGTGCAATGCCAGTTACTTATGTCACATGCAAAAAGAACAGTTGATGGATGGAATGTAGACCAAATCAAACATTCACCCACAGTCACAGATCTGGGTTTAATCCATCAGTGTCTTTGCTCACCATGCCATTCCAGTTTGGACCCAGCCATATGCAAATCAGTCTTGACCCTGTTCCCCATGGGAACAGTCCAGCCCGAACTGCCAGACCAAGCCCTCAGTACTGCCTAACAAGTCCACTCAAAAATGTATTGTTCTTTAGTGACATCCATACAGGTCAATGCATATCAGAAGCTAGGGATATGTAAGGCCATTATAAAGAAGGTGCAAACCCTGGAGATCCACAAGCGATGCAGCATGCACTATTGGAAGAGGTGGGAGGACCTGTGTTGGGTGACTCATACGTCTGCTGAAGGCCAAGTTGGGCAGCGCTCCCAATCCAGGCGGGTGCACCGCACACTGACCCCCCTGTTGGCCTGCATCCTTACATTGGCTTACCCAGAGGTTGATGAGCAGTTGAGGCCCAAAAGAAGCATCAAGGGGTAAGTCATGATCTGTAGATATTGTTGTTGTCTAACCTTTGTAATTTCTAGCAGTGTTGTATGCCAACATTATGGTTGACACACAGCCACAGCTCATGGGTATCTCTGGAGCTGTAAGTTAGTTAGACAGTGTATAAAGCTGTGTGTGGTGTATTTGTTTTTGCAAAGGTTCGCCAATAGATTCCTCATCACACGGCAAGTACTGTTGTGAGCAGACTCATGGCGACATGCAAACAAATGGGGTACCCAGTTGCACCAAACCTGCCCAATGTCATGACGGGGTCAGCTGGGATGCTCCATCACAAGTGTGAATAGGTATTGTAGGCCCCATTACTATTGACTATGGCAAACTGTGCAATTTTTATGCAGTTGATATATTAGACTTGACATTGGTAAGTTTGTACTATGACAATATGAGAATGTGCATCTACACCAAATGAACTGGAATTCTGTGTACAATGGCATCATTCCTGGTCTGAAACATGCTTGTAACCAGCTTGTGCAAGAAACTTCTAGTCAGTTCATGTGGACAGTGACAGGTTGACCCGAGCCCTTCAACCTTTACAAATGTGCATCTAAGCCAGTATGGGTCAGACAACATGAAACTGTGTGCCAGACTGTATTGATTGCAACAGACAGGAATGTGTCCACATTGATGAGAGAGTCACATGTCCCCCACACAACATTTTGGTGCCCTTAATTCTGTCCAGAGGAGAAATAAACGATAGTGAGCAGTATGATACCAAAAGGGAAATTTGCAGATGGAAGGTTAAATCACATAGATGTTGTAATGTCCCATCTTGAGAAGTCAATTTCCAGCCCTATGCTTAACTCTTTTGGTAATGTGAATATATTTTAGCTCTGTATTGCAGTAGTTCAGAGTTGTCTCAAGGCCTATGTGCTTATTCATACTGTCAAAACATAAAATGTGAGCTGCACGGGGGATTATTGAAATTTGTGCAAATGTTATGTGTTGTACATTAATGCTCAATTGAATTCGCACAGGTACCCTCAAAATGTTTTCTCTGTATTGTCAGCATCATCTGGGCAAGGCAAAGGTGGCAGTGGCAATGTCTTTGTGGAGGGAGCAGGCCACTGGGAACTGGGTGTGGACATCACTGACACAGAGGGACCAAATTGCATGGTGGGTGAGGGGGCTGGTACGGAGGCCCTGACTGACTCATTATCGTCTTTGGAGGCCTCCAATGAAGAGCAGTCCCTAGTGGTGGTTGACCCTGGAATGACAGTGACACCTGCATCGTCATCCGTCACCCACATTCCAAGCCCCACCCTCCCAATTGCTGTCCCCCAGTTGGCCATAGCCACTCCCCTTTGCTGCAGGCACCTCCACCCCTGCACCGGTGTCTGAGGCTGCGTTCACTGAGGAGGCTGTAGACATATTATGGACTATCGCTGTAGGCATGACTGCACTTCTGAATACCATCCAGGGGCTGGCTGGCCAGAAACACACAAATGCTGGCTTACCTGAATAGCATTCACAGTGCCCTGTCTGTCCTAAAGTGGTCATTGCAGGGTCTGGCCTCCTTTTGGTCACAGACTCCCACCCACCCCAACCTTGTGCCCAGACTCCCACCCCTTCTTCATCCAAACCCCTCAACCAAGCCCTGTCCCAAGCACACACACGTTTGCATGCACCCACAAGAACCATACACAGCAAATCCCAACACTGACACATGCAGACACCACACATACCACCATCACAAGCAAACCCCCAAGAATCACACCCACCGCAACACAAACACCCACCACCAGCACACCCACAGGCTCAACACCCACCACTACACCACTCCCACACACCAAAAGCACACATCCAATCAGCATACTCACCACTAAACCAACACCAACACACACAACCAGCACACTCTGAGTCAGCACACTCACCACTACACCAAATCCCACACACACCACAAGCACACCTCAAGTCTGAGCACCCACCACTACACCAACACCCACACATACCACAAGCATATCCCAAGTCAGCACACCCACCACCACCCACTCATGCACCAGCACACCCACAGACACCACACCAACATACACCAAATCCACAACAGACACATCTACACACACATACTGAACCTGAAAGCCCACACTCACCCACCCAGCAATCAGTAAAAGATACAAATCTAAACATACAACTCACACCAGACCCTCAAGCACACATACCTTCGACCCACACACACACATACACACACAACAAACTCAGGCACTCCAAAACCCAATAACCCCCACTCTTGACGGTGGCAGTCTTCCCCCTATGCTCCAGCTGATATCTAAGTAGGGCGGGCAGACCGTCACAGCGGCGGACAGGTTTTCAGTCAAAAACTCGATGGTGGGACTGTTACCGCCAACATATAAATCAGGCCCTAAGTATTGGAAGCAGCCTTGAATTAGTAGCCAAATCGTCTCAGCATGACTATTTCTACTTAGCATATAAAGACTATGTGCAAGAGGCAGTAACCTATGTACATGTGCTTGTTTTGCTTCAGACAATGGTCTATCGATAAAGATATCATCACAGTATGAAGGCTGCAGACAGTATGATCTTTACTAGCTTCAGACATTGGTTATTTTAATTGAATAGGTGCACTGTTGACAGGTTTGGCAAATAGTGTACACTGTGCTTGGTAGATACTGTTTAATACTCTGTTGTGTATTTCTCATGAAAGTTTCACTGTCTGCAAACAGTGTTGTACAGAGTAGACCCTATAGAGGAAACAGTGTTAACAGTACCCACTTTTCTGCTCTAAGCAACTTCATTTCTCAATGTTTGTTCAGTGTGACCGTCAGAGGTTTGATATTAGTTATGTAACAGGGCTTGAGTATCTGGAGGACCTTGTTTTCCCCTGAACTGTTGTATACAGATTCAACGTTGTGTGCAGGATAGGTTACCCTTTCATCTGTGGTTAATTTTCAGCATGATCTTGGCTACCCATGAAGTGTATGATATAGGGTTAATGGTGCAAAAAAACACCAGCTTTCTTTACTTATGGCGTTTGTATGTATGATGGCAGTAAAGACGCTTCATAGTCTCCTGAGCTATTTTGCACTTACTTTCATAACTCTAATGCAATCCCCGTTTATATAGCAATCTGTCAAAAAGAAGCTTGGATGATGTCATCAATGATGTCACTTGAGATGTCATCAGTGATGTCATAAATGATGTCATAGGCCATGTCATGAATGATGCCATATATGAGGTCATAACTAAGCAGTGCATGGCTCAGGCACAAGTTATAGTTAGCACTACTTAGTATAACTGGCGAATTTCTGTGTTGTTTTAAGTTCAAAACATTAATGTTGTCACTGACAAATTCACCTTACTATAATGGTACTTTAACCTTTGTCTTTTCAGTGAATTTCTAGATTTTTTTTTAAAGAAAAACACATCTTTTTATCACACCTACCTATAGCGTTACTTTCATTTTTTTCCTTTTCAGTGAATTTCTAAGGCTTTTGTAAACAAAAATAGATCTTTTATCACACCTAACTAAAACGTTACTTTAACTTTTGTTTTTCAGTGAATTTCTAGTTTCTTTTTTAAAGTAAAGTAATATTTAATCACCATACATAAATCCAACCTGAGGCCATTTCCGTGCGTAAAACCAACCCCACGCTGCATTGGGGGTTAGTCACAAGGCCAGCCCCTATGGCCAACCCTCAAAGGCAGCAAACCCACCACAGCACATGGCCTTTGACTGTGCGCAGAGAGAAGATGGTCACAGTGCCTGAGGACCTCATCCCCCAGGGCCTTTTTTTTTAAAGACGGGAGAGTGGCTACATAGCCCCACTTTCCGAGCCTTGTCAGGCCCTGGGGACCCAATCACCCAGAGCCTTTTCTATTTTAATATGGAGAAGGGCTGAGTGGGCCCCCTCCTCAAGTCTTGTTAGATAGTAGGACCCTATTCCCTCAGGGCCTTGTTTTAATTAAGTGGTCGGGCCATGTGGCCCTCCTCCCCAAGCCTTGTTAGGCCCTGGGGACCCCATCCCCTAGGGCCTATGTTAAAAGAGAATGGGAGGACATTCCCTGAGCCAAGTTAAGCCCCCAGGAGCCCCATCCCCCAGGGCCACCATAATAGTTAGGGGGCATGCAGTCCCTTTCCCAGGTCAATTCCGGCCCCAGGAGACCCCATCCCCTGGAGCCCAGTGTAATTATTAGTGGGGAGGGGGGCACACAGCCTCCTCCCCAAGCTGATTTCACCAGGGGACCTCATTGCTTAGAGCCAGCATAACTTTTAAGTGGAGGGGGACACGTGGCCACCCTCCCCGGGCTGATTTTGGCCCTGCGGACCCCATACCTTGG
Organism: Pleurodeles waltl; assembly: GCF_031143425.1. Classification (NCBI taxonomy): domain Eukaryota; kingdom Metazoa; phylum Chordata; class Amphibia; order Caudata; family Salamandridae; genus Pleurodeles; species Pleurodeles waltl. Next base: position 827,765,307 of record NC_090437.1, on the reverse strand, counting down.
GGCCTGGTACATATTGGAGGGGGAACAGGGTATGCTGCGTCCCTCACTGGGATGATGTCTACCCCGGGAACTCCATTCCCCAGGGCCTAGAGCATATTGTAGGGGGGGGGCATGTTGCCCCCCTCCCCGAGCTGCTTTTGGCCCAGGGGACCCCATCCACTGGGACCTTGTAAAGGTTGGTGCCCTGATGCTCACCCAAGGGACCTACTATAGTGTCATTGGGGGCTGTGGGTGGAAGCCTCAAGGGTCTCATGGCCCCAGCCAGCTCCCCATATCCATCAGGAGCTGGCATTACTCTCACCTGCAGGGAGCAGCTCCTGATGCTTCTCCCTGCAAACAGGACTCATATTTAGATCTCTTTCTCTTCCCGCATTACTGCAGGCAGAGAAACATATGTAAAGTCTGCTCCCAGTGGGCAGGACCATTTTTAAAGCACCGGCCAGCTGGGAGCAAACTTAGGCCCAGAATTATACTTGCATTGTGCCGAATTTGCGTCAATTATTTTGACACAAATTCGGCACAAACCTAACTCCAAATTTATACTTGGTCACAGGCAATGTCCTTGGGATCCCACCTGAGGGCATAGCAGTTTCCCTGCCCCCAGAAGCACTGGTAGGGAAGCCTGTGGTTCCTTTGCAGGTGCATTTTAAATCTCCCACCAAGCAGGAGCAAACACTGGGCCCTGATTTATAATTTTTCACACAAAACTGCGCTAACACAGTTTTGTGTGAAAAAGTACACCGCCGGCTAGCACCATCCCCAGACGCCGGCCGGGCATCATTTTTATGGTATGGCAGTAGCCGCCGGTAAGACCCGGCTAGCGTCTTGAAAAAGGATGCAAGCCAGATGGTGGAGACGTAGGGAGAACAGGAGGTTGTGCATCAAAGGATGACACTAGTCTGGTAAGAGGCATAAATATGCATCTAACCAGACTAGCGTCATCCTTTGACGCACAACCCCCATGGAAATGACTCTTGCCTTAGTAAAGACAGGAGTCATGCCCACCACCCCAATGGCCAAGCCCAGGGGACATTTGTCCCCTGGGCATGGCTATGTGCCCCAGTGCCATGTGGGGGAGCCTAAGTTAGGCCCCCCATGGCACTTTCTAAAAAATAAAAAATTACTTACCTGTACTTAACGTACTTGCCAGAGGATGGGGTCCCCCCTTCCTCTGGCGTCCTTCTGGTGTAGCTGGTAGTGTACCTAGGGCTAGAGAAGGGCACCTGTGGGCCCCATTCCATGGTCTCTGACCATGAAAATAGGCTCACAGGTTCCCTAATGCCTGCCCTGACCCAGGTGTTAACTAATGGCGCTAAGCAAGCTTAGCGCCATTATTTAAGGCCCTCTTTCCCCTGTGCTTGATTTTAGCACAGGGGACAGATATGGTGCTATGCCCTCAGGTGGGATCCCAAGGACATTGCCTGTGATCAAGCCCCAAGGGATGTGGTCCCCAGGGCCATAAGTGGCTTAGGGAGGGTGGCCACACAGGTGCCCTCCCTTCAAGTAATTGGCCCCAGGGGTGGGCTCCCAGGTGCCTTATGAGGCTTGGGGAGGGAGGCAGTGGGGTCCCACTCCTGATTTTGTGACATTTAAGCTTCTGTGGTGGTCTCACTGGGGCCTTTGGAAGCACAAGGAGGGGGCAAGGCCCTCCTCCCATATAAACAAATTTTAACCCTGGGATGGGCTCCCCAGGGCCGCTGCAGGTACAGTGAGGGGGCTGTGTGGCACCCCTCACCATATAAGGTTATTTCATCCCCAGGGGTGGGCTCCCCGGAGCCTCTTATGGCTCAGGAAGGGAGGCCACATGGCCCCCTCCCCTTTATAAAACAGCCCAAGGGTTGGGCGCCCCCGGACATAAACCAATTTTTTTTGTTTTTTATTTTTCAACCCCATATGAGTTTTGCAGGATCGCAGCATTTTTTGCCATTAATTTTTCCATTTTGGCCCTGGGTGGTCCATCTTGGTACCCCCCATGGGGCCTAGAGGGTTAGGGTATCCATACTCTGCCCTCTAATATTCTTTCTTTTTTGTAACTTCAGGACCGGGGAATAAGTCCCAAGGACCTCTAATGGCTGCCAGCAATATTTTTCTCATGTTGCTGGCAGCCAGTCTGTGTGCTCCCTCTCGCAGGAGTCTGACTCCTGCGGGAGCTAGATGGCTCAAGGGAAATATAGCTCCCTGGGCCAATTAGAATGCTCCATTTTTAAATCACTGCTTTCGTCCAAATATCTATATTTTTTTCATCCCTAATGTCTCCAAAACTACTTAATGGATTTACACCAAATCACAAAAAGTACAATCTGTGCCCAAGATCTAGCTTCCGGACGAATTTGGTGTAATTCTGTTTAGCTGTTTTTGCTGTTGCCCATCTTAAAGAAGTCTTTGGAAAATGCATGGAGATTTTGCGTTTTGGGACTCCCCTTTTTTTTTGGCTCGCTTGAGGTATCACCCCAAAACTTTCCATGCACAAACTAGTCAAGAAGTAGCACCTTTTTGGAAAGTTTTGTGGACATTTGTCAAACTATGCCAAAGTTATTAGCAACAAAAAAAAAACTCTTGGATGGAAAAGCAATCTTAACTACTAACTATACGTACCTAGTGGCAACCACCAGTAGGTAAAAAAGCTTTTAAACACATTTTGCAATCAAGAAATAGAAGATGTACATATAATAATAAATTAAAACACTTAAAACAATATTATTACACAACAGAAAGAATTATTTAAGTTTTAGATATTTAAGACTAACAATACTATTTTTAAAATACAAAAACGAAATACTTAACAATAATAGTACTTTTTTGATACAGACTGTTATTAGTTTAGTGAAGCTCTAGAGTGGTTTCCAAAATCATGTCATGGACTGCCTTGTAAAATCATGTCATGGACTGCCTTGTAATGCCACCCTCCTTTATTCATTGGTCCCCATCTGTGCACCCATCATCCTCCCATGCGCAATCCCATATCTAATCTTACACTTCAGTGTACCTGCTGTTCACAGGGGTGTGTGTCCGATCTAGATTCTGATTGTTTCAGGTAAGCGTCTCATTCAGCGTAATGCGTGCCTTTACCCCCTTAAAGTATAAACATTTTAGTGATTGCTGTGCAAACCCTGTGTCGATAATGGTAAAGAGCTCCAGAATGGGAGGGGGGTTCTGAATTGAAGTGATAACCCTCCTAAGTTACCATTGAGCAGATCTTTTTCAGTGTGATACATGTGCACTCCCAGGTATTTGAATGTATCAGTTGCTAAATGCAGTACAGTGTTTGGATGAGATCAGTGCCCATCAAGTTCCCTGGCAATCAACAGGAACAGGCACGATTTGTCCAATTCACTTTCAGGCCCGAGGCCCTGCCAAAGTCTTCTAGTACTGCCATCGCTGGGGGGAGGTTTTCTTCAGCAGTCCTTTCTCTCCCCTAGATATATCAGTATTATTGCATTTAGGGACACTATGGGGGTCATTCTGACAGGCCGGCGGTGCCCCGCAGGGCATTCTGACCGCGGCGGTTCGGCCGCGGTCAGAAGAGGCAAACCGGCGGTCTCCCGCCGGTTTACCGCTGCCCTTAGAATCCCCCATGGCGGCGCAGCTTGCTGCGCCGCCATGGGGGATTCTGACACCCCCTACCGCCATCCTGTTCCTGGCGGTTTGCCCGCCAGGAACAGGATGGCGGTAGGGGGTGCTGCGGGGCCAATGGCATGGCATGGGCACGGCAGGGGCCCCCATAAGAGGGCCCCGCAAAGTATTTCAGTGTCTGCTAAGCAGACACTGAAATACGCGACGGGTGCAACTGCACCCGTCGCACCCCTGCAACTCCGCCGGGTCAATTCTGAGCCGGCGTCCTCGTTGCAGGGGCATTTCCTCTGGGCCGGCGGGTGCTCTTTTGGAGAGCGCCCGCCGGCCCAGAGGAAATGTCTAAATGGCCGCCGCGGTCTTTTGACCGCGGTGCGGTCATTCAGCGGCGGTACCTTGGCGGACGGCCTCCGCCGTCCGCCAGGGTCATAATCAGGCCCTATGTGCCATTCTCACCCCATCTGGATCCCCCAGTCATGAACACCCGCTCACAGGGCACAGGCCAGAGGCTCTATAGCCAGAGCAAACTTAAGAGCGGAGAGTGGACAGTCTTGTCAAATTCCTCTACCAGTCTGGATAGAGGAGGATATAAGTCCCCTGTGGATACCCGCATCTCTGGATCTCAGTATAGACTCACCCATTGAAGGAACTCAGTTCCTTGCTGAAATGCCACAGCAATCCAGCAAATAAGGCCAACTGCGAATATCAAAGGCCTTTTCAATCTCCAACGAGACACCCGGTGATCTTCTTGGTGTTGCCTAGCCCAGTTCATGATCCCAAATAAGCATCAAAGATTTAAGCAAGTGTGGCGTTCCAGAATAAAGCCATTTTGATCACTGTGTTGGCCAATGCTTTCCCCAGAATTTTGTAATTTAGATCAACAGTGACAGTGGCCGATAGGAACCTACCGTTAGGGAATACCTGCCCGGCTTTGGCAAAACCACAATCAATGCCTCCCTCATAGACTTGGATAGGTGACCAGAGTCCTTGGCCAACTCAAATGTCTTTAATAGGTGCGCCACTAATCCCGGTATGTAGGTGGCATAGAATTCCAGGGGGAGACCATCTGAGCCTTGTGTTTTGCCAACAGCCATTTGAGTTATTGCCACTTGTATTTTCTCGGAATGGAGGGGGGCATCCAGTGCAGCTTTCTTTTCCACAATAAGGCATGGAAGGGGAATTGCACTCAAGTAGGAATCTGCAATTTGTTCATTCGGTTTCAACCTGGGTGTGTAGAGCATAGCATAATAGTCTTTGAACATCCCATTGATCATGGACTGTGCATTTGCCACCTTTCTGACTATGTCCCGAATGGTTATAGCTCGGTTTCTAAGTGAACTGGATCTCAGGAGCCATGTTAGCTTGCATTCTGCTGTGTTGCCCTCCCCATGAAGACGGGCTGTACCCTACCTATGTTCAAGGTGTCCTAATCTGTGTACTGCTGTGCTGTAATCCGCTTGAGCAGTAAAGAGATCATGTTGGGCTCATTCTGTTCCCACTGCCTTGAATTCAGGTGTGAGTATGTGGTATTCTAGGATGCTGAGGTCCCTCCTTAATGTGCGTTTTGTCCCATGTAATGTCTTGATACACAATTTCCACAATACTACCTTAAACTGGTCCAATTCTATCAATCTATCAGATGTCCTCCCCTCATTATCTGTGAAGTAATTCTCTATATGGTCCCAAATTGTGGCTACAGTCAAGGGGCTGTGCAAAAGTCCAAGGGTCAGTCACCCGGGTGGGACACAGGACAGAGTACTTCCTCAGGCTATGGTCATCTTAAGAGGGTTATGATCGGAGAAAAGGTGTGCACACAGGAATAAAACAAGTACTCTACTGGTTGGATGCATGGCTGTCCATGAATCTGTGACCACAACATTTGTTGCCCATTGGTATAGGGACTTCAATGCTGCCAATGAGTAAGCCCCTGGGACTGGTGGAAGCCATCTGTCAATGTCAGTATCAGGTACCATGTTGAAGTCCCCTCCCCACATGCATGGTAAAGTGGGGGCAAGAGAGGGGGTGAGTGTGGTATGGCAAATGCTACCTTTGTGTTAGTGGGTATACCACTATCAATGATATGCACTCCTCGTCAAGCATCCTCTCTAGAGTTACGTAGCAGCCCTCCTGGTCTGGCCTGGAATGTGTCACTTGGAATGGAAGCCTGGGTATAACCCAAGTGAATACCCCTCAGGCATAGGTAGAATATGTGGTGCACAACAATATGCCGCACTATTGCTTGTGCAGTTTGCCAAGCTCTATGGTGATCACATACATTTCTTTTAAACACCTAAAGTGTATACTTCTGCGTTTAAGATAGGCATGAATTCTGTAATGCTTGGTGTGGGTGCCCATGCCTTGAACATTCCAGTTACATATATTGTAACAAGGCGAAATGTTTGTAAATGTATCAGGCATTATGTCCCTCATATTGAAGAGTGTACATCACATCTTCACACCATTAATCCTGAACTGACTATGGAAATGGCATGCCTTATGGTTTATAATATGTGCACTTGAAACATAAACCGTGAAAAACCCAACCTCCGATCCTCGGCCGAGGCCTCAAAACTTGCCTCTCCAAAACTTTAGCACCCTGACCTGGTGCCTTTTTGTCAGATCAAACCGTTAGCTGGAGGGATGCTGGATTGTTATGAGCTCAGTTCTCTGTGCCCCACCAGAGCATTCCGGCTCAATCACGCCCAAGTCTTTCCACCTCCCTCTCTTGTCCCCTCTTTTTACATCCAATGTACCCCTCAGGCCACAAACAATGTATTGAACTAAAAAAGGATACAAGGTGTCCATCTGCTATCCAATCAAGCCTGCTGTCATTGGCATCAACATGGGCAGCGATTTAGAGTCAACAAAACCTCCTCTAGCTCAGTACTATCCACATCTGTGTGGTTCTCATGCTCCTCTCCTTTCAATTTCCTCTCATATTGTGGTGAGTTCTTTAGCTCCTTGTTCTCAAGTTGGTCATCCCTGAATCTTCTGCTGGGTCCTTGCTTGTGGGCCCAGGACTGCATTGGGAGTCATTCTGGCCTCCAGCTTTGGGGAGCTCTTTAGTATCTAACTATGAGTGTGCTTCCACTGGACTACAATATACAAAAATACACTTTCCCATCATCCATGACCCAGAGTTTGGCTGGAAACATCGGAGCAAATCATATTTTGAGATCTCAGAGGCGCTATTTGGCCCCTCAGAATGACTCTCTGCAGCATTGCGTTTTAGTGGTATATTCCGTTAATATGCTCACTTTACTTTTCTCTACCTGCCATGGCTCTTTCTTGCTCTGGATGCTTGACATTAGTAAACTTTTCTCAATCCTAGGTCAGTCACAGTGATATGCAGCCATCCCTTTGGGCACAGATTGTTTGTTGCAGCACTTGTCTCTGCTTTTTATGGACCTTTCCATAATAGGGAGCCTTCCATCTTAGTGGCCACAGATCAATCTCTCTGGTTCAGTCTTTGACAGATATTCCTACCCAGAAGATGCAAATTTCCTGTTTGGCACTCTTGCTCTTGATGATCTTTTGACACCAGGCTTTTCAAAATCCTTGTCATTCAGATCTGTCACTGCTTCAGTCGATTTTGTTTCAACTTTTCAGACTTTACAATGCCCTTTTTCCTACTCACACCTTCATGCCAAGCTTTCATCTTCAGTCACATAAACTCCACTAACTTCATTTTCATCTTCACTTGTTTCTTGATGAGCACAATTTGCAACTGCAACACCTTAAGTTTTTCTGGGGGTTCTCAGAGTTTGAATTTTTGAGATTTGATTTTCCTACTTTTTATTTTTATTTTGTTGTTGTAGTTGTTCCTGTTCTGTTTGCTTCTCTTCTTTGTGAACTCCTTCTTCTCCACCCTCTGGATCCACATAGCAAACTCAAATATGCTTGTTCCCATCTTGTGGCAGCATTTTTAAAGCTTCCATCAGGTGGGAGCAGAAATGCTTTCCTTGCCTGCATATCTGTTCACACAAAGTGGGCGTTTTAAAAATACTCCCACCATGTGGGTGCAGACTTCTGTTTCCCTACCCACGCAGGGAAACCAGATCATTAGTAATTTTCAGAAGAGCAGCTGAAGGAATTCCAGCACTTCGTGAGGAGTTAATCTTGTGGTTTTATTTCATGTGCTTCTCATACAAAGTAAAACCTGGGGTAGTGCATCTTGACATTTTAAAACTGCTGAGGCACAAACATTTGTCAATTTTGCTTTCATTATACTGTTGGCCCTTTCCACTACACCTGATGCTTCAGAATGGTAACTACAATAGAACTGCTGGTCAATGTTCAGTGCCATACACAGGGCTCCCATGAACTCATGAGTTGACCTATCTGATCCCAAAAAAAAGCCGACAGGCCAAATCTAGGGATTGATTCCCTCAAAAATATCTTGGTTACAGTGAGTGCGCCAGAATACTTAGTTAGAAATGTTTTGATCCAACGTCCATGTACTAAAGTGACCACTGAAATATTATGCAAACCATTACGTGGTGGCATCGTCACAAAATCTACCTGTAATCTTGTGAAAGGACCTTCTGATTTTCCTACATGACTCATGGTCACACTCACGTTTCTAACAACATTTATCTGCTAGCAGATTGCACATTTCTGACACATATTATCTGCAATCTCCTAAAATTAGGATTCCATCAATATTATTTTTAAGCATCATAAGTCATCCCATCACGTCCCATATGTGTAGGTCTGTGCATTTAATTTGCCATCTGCAAAAACATTGAATCTGGCAAAACAGCCCTTGTATCAGTTGACTTCCCCAAATCATCTGTGTCTTGATGACGTCCTATTTTTACCTCAATATTTTCTTTCATCTTGTGACACACTTATTCTGCAAAGCCTTCACCCCTCAAATGTTTGAACTATTTAAACTGACATTAGCAAATCGTTGTTTACTTAACTCATTTCTGCATAATGATTTTCATTCAGCCATAATGTACCAAATGAAAGAGCACAGCACTCTCCAGCTTCATCTGCAAAGTTATTGCCCAGTGATATTGTGTCATCTCCACTTTTGTATGGGAATCATTTTACCACAGCACTTTTCTTCGGATTTGCAGGGCAGCAAGTAAATCTATAAAATGTGGTCCATTTTTAGTGGGAGTTCCAGATTGTGGCCCTCATTATGACATTGGCGTTAAGTGCAGATTACCGCCATGCTAACTGCCGCCAACATACCGTGACCGCAGATGTATACTGCTATGTGTATTAGGACCCACACATAGAAATCCGCCACTATACAGACACACACACAAGTTCGCCAGCCCAAAGGTCAGTGATAAAATGGCAGTACCAAAACCCACACCATTACGCGAACAGAAATACCCCCACAGCATTATGACCCACGAATCACTGTGGCGGACATTCAACCGCAGTAAACCATTGGCGGGACAGACCGCCGCGCTCAAAATACATACACACATACAAAACAACACCACATTGGACAAATCAAATAACACACACCTGACACACATACACACACCACACCCACAACACTATGAAACACCCACCCACAATACCAACAACCCTTTACAACTTTAAAACGATCTACAACTGAGAGACAGAGGCATCAAGAGCACCCACAGAATCAGAGCCACATAACACCATCACCCATACACCATCCACGCACCTCACAGCACACACCCCAAGACATCACCCAACATACCCTCACACACACCACACACCCATGGCACCACAAAGACACCCCAGGTTCTCAGAGGAGGAGCTAAGGGTCATGGTGGAGGAAATCATCCAGGTAGAGCCACAGCTGTTTGGATCACAGGTGCAGCAGACATCCATTGCTAGGAAGATGGAGCTATGGCAGAGAGTCGTGGACAGGGTCAACACCGTGGGACAGCACCCCAGAACAAGGGATGACATCAGGAAGAGGTGGAACGACCTACGGGGGAAGGTACGTTCCGTGGTAGCAAGACACCAGATAGCTGTACAGAGGACTGGCGGTGGACCCCCACCTCCTCCCCCCCACAACTAACAACATGGGAGGAGCAAGTGTTGGCGATCATGCATTCTGAGGGCCTGGCAGGAGTAGCAGGAGGACTGGACTCTGGTAAGTCAAATCTTTACTACTTAATCTCCCCCTACCTGCATGCCATCACAAACTCCTACCCCTACCCTCACCCCCATCACTCCACCACCTCACTTATACCCCACCATCACAACCCGCCCATCCCAATTCCAAGCCCTGCATGAAACACCAATGCATGGACCCCCATCACAGACCTGCATGGACACCCATCACCACAGCATGCACACTAGTGACAATCACTTAGCCAACCAAATCACAACTCACACAAGCCAAAGATGCCTTGGCAATAACAACCACAGAGGGAAACATACCCATGCACAGGATGTCACACGCAGAAACAATAACACTGCATTTACATCCCCACAGTACCGCCACACAACGTCACTGGATAGGAGGTGCCAGCAACATTCAGTCCCCCCACAGAAGAGGCCCACAGTGATGACAGCAGCTCTGCATGCCTGGATCAGGATGACCAACCTGGCCCATCAGGGACCTCTGGACAGTCGGTGACCCAGCCACAATCCCAAACCACCACAGAGCCTCCCCCCTCAGGCAACACCACCACAGCACCCACCCAGCGGGCCCATCCCTCTGTCCCCAGGACACGTCAATCAGCAGTGTGTCCACCACTACAGGGACCCCGGGGACCAGGGAGGACCTGAGAGACATCCACACCACTCTGGTCACCATTGCAGGATTGCTGACAGACATGAGGGAGGCAGTGGCACACCAATCGGCCCCTGACACTAGCCACACCGATGAACAGCCCTCCACCTCTGCTGACGCTAGTGGACAGGAGGCCCTGCCACTGGAACAACAGGCCACCAGCACCCCTCCCCCTGCCGAAGGAGAACCACCACGCAAAAAGTCCCTGCGATCCAGGTAGAAGCCAGAGAACATTGCCAAGACCCCCACCAGGAAATAAGAATCCCCTGAATGTCACCCTTGTGTCCCTCTATGTCACCCTGTCCACCTTGAACTGCCATTGATCCACTTCCTATGCCCCCTTGGACAATGCACCTGTGATATAAATAGAGTGTACTGTATCCTGGACATTCCTCCACCATCAACCCTGCCCATTGCAATACCCCCTCAACTTATTATCACAGAAATAAACACCCTTGGAACTAATACAAGTATGGAGTCTGTCAATTAATTGAAATATGAATTAGTTTAACAAGCTGTCAACATTGCAATTCAAATGTATAGTTACATATACATAGGTATGACCTGTAGTGGGCAGCTGTAAACACACCAGGAGCCAGAGTGGGGCACAGATATCTGAAAATAGAGATGTCAAAGGGTACAGTAAGTGGCCATAGAATTAGGAAAATCAGGCTGCCATGTACATACTCCAGCACAAAACAGCAATGGAAGGTGACAGTGTCTTACCTGTGTGTCACTGGAAGTACTGTTGAATTATAGTAGTTCTGTTGTCCACATCCTCCTCCTCTTCGTCACTGTCCACAGGCTCCACCGCTGCCACACGACCATCTCCAGCCTCATCTTCCTGCAGAAAAGGCACCTGGCGTCTCAAGGCCAGGTTGTGCAACATGCAACATGCAATGATGATCTGGCACACCTTCTTGGGTGAGTAGTACAGGGATCCACCTGTCAGATGAAGGCACCGGAATCTGGCCTTTAGTAGGACAAAGGAGCGCTCAGTGATCCTCCTTGTTCGCCCATGTGCCTCATTGCAACGTTCCTCAGCCCTTGTCCTGGCATTCCTCACTGGGGTCATTAGCTATGAGAGGTTGGGGTAAACAGAGTCACCTGCAAATATCGAGGGATACCTGTTAGCCAGACACTCACCCTTAGGGCCAAACCACACCCATATACCTAAATCAACTGTGTGGGGACCATGGCCTCACCTATTAGCCACACCCTATGCCTCTGGAGTTGAGACATCACATATGGGATGCTGCTATTCCACAAGATAAAGGCATCATGCACAGAGCCAGGATACTTTGCAATGGCATGGGAGATGTACTGGTCCACCAAACACACCATCTGCACATTCGGAAAGTGAAAGCTCTTTTGATTTCTGAACACCTGTTCATTTCTCCGGGGTGGGACAAAGGCAATATGTGTACCATCAATAGCACCAATGATGTTGGGGATATGTCCCATTGCATAGAAGTCAGCCTTCGCTGTGGCCAAATCCTCCACCTGGGGGAATAGGATGTAGCTGTGCATGTGTTTCATCAGGGCAGACAACAGTCTGGTCAGCATGTTTGAGAACATTGGCTGTGACATCCCTGATGCCATGGCTACTGTCGCTTGGAAGGAACCACTTGCCAAGAAATGGAGCACTGACAGGACCTGCACTAGAGGGAGGATACCTGTGGGGTGGCGGATAGCTGAAATCAGGTCTGGCTCCAATTGGGCACACAGCTCTTGGATTGTGGCCCTATCAAGTCTGTAGGTTAGGATAATGTGCCTGTCCTCCATTGTCGCCAGGTCCACCAGGGGTCTCTACACGGGGTATGTCTCCAACTCCTATTCATCCTCAGCGGTTGAACTCTAGGGTGAAAAAACGGCGAGCAGATGGTCATATTCAAACATAAACTCATATTAATATGCCTTTCTTTTTTTACAGAAACAGTATGTGAACGTGTAGGTCCGTTGATGTTCCCGTGTCTGCTGTGATGCAGTTAGGTGCCATGGCCTGTGCTCCCCTGAAATGGCGGCCACCTGACCTGTGAGGAGGGACAAGTGGAAATGAGGTAATTCCGCTGGCGTTGTGCACCTTTGCGGGAGGTGGTCGATGACCGCCATGCAACACCGCATTGGTTATCATTGGGGCCTACGGGTTCCAGGAGCCAATGTGGATGTACGCCGTCAGTGAGGGTACACACCACCGTGGATGTGACCGCTATTTTCTGTTAACTTACTTGCTACCTGACCTTCAACAGGAGAGGACCTACACTGCAAGTGCTGCTGTGACCTGTGTCTGGAAGCAACCATGGCTCGAGTGTCTGCGGAAAGGGCCCCTGCTTTCACTTCGGAGGAGTTGGAGAGACTGGTGGATGGGGTCCTACCCCAGCAACATTTACTTTATGGTCCTCCAGACCAACAGGTGAGTACACTGTCAGCACGATGCGTGGGGGATGGATGTATGTAAGCCTTGTGTAGGGGGTGGGCTGATGGGTCCTGGGCTGAGTGCTGCATGTTCGGTGGGCAATGTCTGTGCTTAAGGGGATGGGAGGGAGATGTTGGGCCATGAGTATAACAGTCAGGACGGTATGAATAATACCTTTTCTGCTGTATCTTTTTCTGCAGGTCAGCGCCCATCAGAAAAAGGGTATTTGGCGTGCCATCGCCAAGGAGGTGCAGACCCTGGGGGTCTTTGACAGGCGGAGCACCCACTACCACAAACGGTGGGAGGACCTGCGCCACTGGGCAAGGAAGATGGCGGAGGCCCAGCTGGGGCTGGCCTCCCAACGAGGAAGGTGTACCTGTTGTACCCTGACACCCCTGATGTTACGCATCCTGGCAGTGGCCTATCTGGAGTTGGATGGGCGCTTGAAGGCATCACAGCAGCCACAAGGGGGTGAGTACAGATTCAGAATCATGACTTTGTGCACGTTGAGGTGTTACCTGGGTGGGGGATGTGGGCTGTGGGTGCCCCTAGTCCAGGGCGAACATGGCAGGGTAGGTTCCATGATGGGCAAGCTCACATGCACTCCAATAATGCTAGTGGGCATCTACTACTGGGCAGGGTCCTGTGGGTTTCAGGTGGCATTGTACCCCGTGGCCTGGTGACTAGCATTGTCACTGGTAATGCATGGCCTAGTGCATAGGGCTGTTCCCTGTGAGTTGTGCACGCCAACGGTAGTGTTGTTGCTGGCACTGACCAAGTGTATCCTCTGTCTCTTCCCCCCCTTTTTGTTTTGTCACCCTGTTCTTGTGTGCATGAGCATCATCTGGTGGAGGAGCAGAGGCACCAGCGACGGAGGGAGCTGCATCCCACATGGGCCTGGAGGGCGAATCCACCGACTGTGAAGGCACCAGTGGGATGCAGGGCAAGGGGAGCACCACGATGGAGACAGGAGGGGACAGTACCGACAGCAGCACCTCCTCCGATGGAAGCTCCCTGGCGGTGGCGGACACCTCTGTGCCCACCCCAACTACAGGAACAGCCACCACCTCATACCAGCACCGCCCTCCCAGCAGCCCTTCAGTGAGTTTCCCATGCCTGCTCACCCATGAGGGTGGGCATTTCCTTCACACCAGGCACCTCAGGCCCTGCCCCAGGCAGCCCTGCTGCCCTCAGTGAGCTCCTATTGACCTCCTGAGATCCCTCTCTGTTGGGCAGTCAACCATACTGAATGCCATCCAGAATCTAGCAGGGCATTTGCAACAAACAAATGCATACCTGGAGTATATTCACTCTGGTGTGGCTGCCCAACAGAGAGCATTCCAGGCTCGGGCCAACTCACTGATGGCAGCCATTGTCCCTGTCTCTAGCCTCCCCCCTCCAACTTCCTCTACCCAGTCCCGATCCCCTCAACCCCAGCCTACCCCAAGCATACCTTCAGACCTGCATGCACCCAAATCAACACACAGAAGTGGCTCAGGCAAACACAAGCACCACACTTCATCCCACAGGCACTTACACAAGCACCATCCAGATGCAGACACACCAACGTCCACTGCCTCCACTTTGTCCCCCTCGTCGTCCTCATCCACCTCCCTCCCAGTAGCGTCTCCACTCCCACCTGCATGCACTACATCCTCATCCACTACCTCCATCACCAGCACACTTATCACAGCATGCCCCTCACTGGCAGTCACCACCCCCACATACATGCACACATCCTCTGTGTCCTCTCCCACTGTGTCTGTGCCTCCTCCCATAGTGCACAAACGCAAGCACTCAGACACCCAACATCCATCCACCTCACAACAGCATCCAGCCCATGCACCTGCACCCAAACACTATGCATCAAGAGAGGACACCCTGTAACCCAAACCTGACCTGGGTGCTAGAACATGCAAAAACAAAAACTGGTCACCAGGTTGGGACGAATTCAGGCACTACTTTGAAAGATCAGTCTTGAATACTGTCTTCATGGGTCAACTCCTTTCCCTTATTTATTTCAATTACTTTTATGTAAGGTCAGCAATAGCTCATCGGTGAGTAATATACAATACAAAAATCTGCATGACATCACAGTTACTAACTAACATGTAGACAAACAATAATATCACAGTTACCTATTTACATGTGCGCAAACACTTGTCACAAAAACACATCTTAACGTTGGCAAAATGCCACAGGAGGGTTATGCCCAGCAACATTTCTTTGCATTGTGGTTACTGTTACACGTTTGCGATTGTAATCCACTTGATTGAGATGATTGGAGGGTCAGATTCAACCACCTACCAAATACCTATTTATTTTTCAAGGGTATTTTGTAGTGCATATTGAATTTCTTGTCTGCGTCAATTGACTTGAAGACCATAACCTCGCAAAAAATTGTGTCAGCGCGTTTGGATGGATCTGGTGCCTGGGGCTGGACCAGCATCTGGGCAAACAACACCTGCCATGGCACTTCAGCCGTCCAAGGCTGCAGGTGAAGGGCTGGAGCCTTCCCCTATCACTGACAGCACCGCCACCTGCACCACTGCCAGCACCGCCACCTGCACCGCCAGCAGCACCATTGAAAGCAGCAGCAGCCCCAGTGGGCAGCTGTCCGAGGCTGCAGGGGAAGGGCTAGAGCCTCCCCCACTACTGACAGCACTTCCACCTGTACCGCCACCAGCACCACCACCTGCACCGCTGCCAGCACCACCATCTGCTCCGCCAGCAGCACCACTGGTAGCAGCAGCAGGCCGCTGGAGCCTCTCCCCACCACTGACAGCACTGCCACCTGCACCGCAACTGCCATCCACTGAGCAGCCATCACCGCTGGCGAACAGTGTGTAGTCATGACTACATAGGCTGCAGTGGTTCCTGGCCCCTGCAACACCTGTAGGTGTGACACCCAGGTGAGAGACTAGGACCTTGCACCATCCAGGATGAAGCACAGAGGGCACAAAGCCCCCTCCAGAACCAGTGGTATAAGCCATCCACTCACACCCTCCATGCCAGAATGAAGCACACTGGGCACATGGCCCCCTCCAGAACCAGTGGAAGAAGGCATCCACTCACCCCCTCCTTGCCAGGATGAAGCACACTGGGCACAAGGCCCCCCTCCAGAACCGGTGGAAGAAGCCATCCACTCACCCCCTCTTTGCCAGGATGAAGCACACTGGGCACAAGGCCCCCTCCAGAACCAGTGGAAGAAGCCATCCACTCACCCCCTCTTTGCCAGGATGAGGCACACTGGGCACAAGGCCCCCTACAGAACCAGTGGAAGAGGCCATCCACTCATCCCATCCTTGCCAGGATGAATCACACTGGGCACAAAGCCCCCTCCAGATCCAGTGGAAGAAGGCATCCACTTGAGAGACTGTGGCCTTGCACTCCCCAGGACCAAGTAGTGGGCAAACCACCCACTTGAGAGACTGTGGCCTTGTACTCCCCAGGACCAAGCAGTGGGCAAACCAACCACTTGAGAGACTGTGGCTTTGCACTCCCCAGGACATCGCAGAGGGCATGTAGCCCCCTCCAGGAGCCATGGGATTATACCATCTTCCAGCTGAGGTGCCCCCCATTCCCCTGAGATGCCTGTGTGTTTTCGACCTGATCTCCCTGCAGTGTTCTCTCCGTATTGAGGCAGGAGTCAAGTGTGGCCTTGGCCTATGTTTTATGGCCCCGTGGGCCACGGACATTTTGGAGTTGGCATTGTCGCTCCATTTGTATATATTGTACATACTGTTTATTGCTTTAAGGACGTATTTATCTAAATTTGTACTATTACACTCAATTTAATCAATTCCTTTTGTCCTTGCATTATTCCTGAGAGGCACGGGTGTATATATAATGTTGTTGCATCTGTTTGTGTGTATGGTGTTGGGTTTGGGGGTGGGGGTGTTGCGTGCTGCGTGTGTGTGTCACTCTCTTTTTCCTCCCACCCTCCCTTGTGTGCTAGGTGCGGTAGTCACTGTGGTGGTCTTCGCTGCGTTCGTGTTCCTGATGTAGGAGTAGGTAGAACAGCATTGGAAAAATGTGCAGCTCGGGCTCCATGGCATTGTGGTTCTCCCTTGAGTGTTGAGAGGTGAGTCGTTTCCCTTCTGTCTACTGTTTCCACCGTGCTTTTGATGGCGTTGGTACCTCCCCGGAAAATCTGACGGATTGGGCTCTCATAATAGAGTGGGCGGTACATCGCCTTCCGTCTGGCTGTTGGCAGTTACCGCCGCGGTGGTTGTTGCTACTGCCATGGCAGTCGGAGTGTTAAAGTGCTGTCTGTGTTGGCCGTTTCCACCATGGTCATAATTTCTTTTTTTTTTTTTACCTGTTGGCAGCATTACCGCAGCTTTATCACCGACCGCCAGGTTTGTAATGAGTGCCTATGTCATGAAACCCCGTTGTTCTCACAACTGACCAATATTGCAAACCACACCAAAAACATATTGGCTAACCTTGTAGATTGTAACACTCAATTCATAGACCAAGCAGCATGCTTTCATAATCACAATCAATTGTTTTACTTGTGTTGAATTTACATTACACAAGTATGATGCCTCCACAGTATGTGTCACTGTTCAGACTGCATATGCTGCTCAAATGGTTTCATGATTATCTCTCTGACAACAACCATCCACAAATAAAATCAAATATGCCAACTCCAGCTGTATATCTTGAATGTCCACTTTGTGACATCAAAATTCATGATCAATATCATCTGCTTCATCTCCCATACCTCTTTAGCAAAAGCAAGATTGTGGCAGGATTCAGGGTATTACAATTTCTGATTGAAATATTCTCTGCTACAAAGATTATCTGCTCATATTTAATCAATCAACTATTTTTGAGATGCTGAGTGCAGGTGCAAGTTATCAGTGTCTCTACTGAATGTGGAATAAACACAGTGAGCTTGATTCACAAAGGTAAACTTAGACATTTAGGCCCTCATTCTGACCCTGGCGGTCTTTGACCGCCAGGGCGGAGGACCGCGGGAGCACCGCCGACAAGCCGGCGGTGCTTCAATGGGGATTCCGACCGCGGTGGTAAAGCCGCGGTCGGACCGGCACCACTGGCGGGGTCCCGCCAGTGTACCGCGGCCCCATTGAATCCTCCGCGGCGGCGCAGCTTGCTGCACCGCCGCGGGGATTCTGACCCCCCCTACCGCCATCCAGATCCCGGCGGTCCGACCGCCGGGATCCGGATGGCGGTAGGGGGGGTCGCGGGGCCCCTGGGGGCCCCTGCAGTGCCCATGCCACTGGCATGGGCATTGCAGGGGCCCCCGTAAGAGGGCCCCTACATGTATTTCACTGTCTGCTGCGCAGACAGTGAAATACGCGACGGGTGCAACTGCACCCGTCGCACAGCTTCCACTCCGCCGGCTCGATTCCGAGCCGGCTTCATCGTGGAAGCCTCTTTCCCGCTGGGCTGGCTGGCGGTCTGAACGAGACCGCCCGCCAGCCCAGCGGGAAAGTCAGAATTACCGCCGCGGTCTTTCGACCGCGGAACGGTAACCTGACGGCGGGACTTTGGCGGGCGGCCTCCGCCGCCCGCCAAGGTCAGAATGAGGGCCTTGGTCTAAACTTAGACCAGACGTCTACGTTTACGACTGTAGGAATTCACAAAGGGCATTTACGAGTAGTATCTTTACATCGGCCCTTGTGAATCTCTGCACGAGTGTAGATATAAAGATACTACTCAAAAATACCCTTTGTGAATTCGCGCAGTCCTAAACTTAGACTTTTGGTCTACGTTTAGGCCAAACTTCTAAGTTAACCTTTGTGATTCAGGCTCAGTGAGTGTGTACCTCATCACAATTCTCTGTACAGTTGCCAAAGAGATTGCCGCAATATGTTTTATGCAACCAGGCAGAGCAGTGGCTACTGGATCAAGTGCAATGGGCCACTTTGCAGCTCCTTGTTACTGCCTCAATACAGAAAGTGTGTACTCTTCTCTTTTATGAAAGAATTAATAAAATTTGTTCTTGTAATTGGGCATTCATACAACCAGCAGAGTACACAAACTGTGTCTGAGCTCTAGAAAGCCTTGCATGCATTCATTGTCCAAAGGCACCTAGTCCCTCTCATCTTTCTGAACCAACTTCTGAAGGGGTTTTGTATTCAAGAAACATTTGGATTCCACCAAAGACAGTACACAACAATTTCCAAAAGCATCCTCTTCTCTCAGTGTGTGTAACTTGTAGGAGGATCATTCTCAGAATGGTAGAAATTATTTCTTTTTTCACCTTTCTCTCTACTTTTTCAGTTTGGTATCCGAAACTAATGCCTTCTTTTTGACAGTGTTTTAACTTGGCGGCTGTCCACATGATTTTATAGAGCAACTGGATCAAGTCTAACACCCTTTCTTATTCTGGCTGATATCATCAGATTATCAATATATTGAACCAATACTGACTCACAGGGCAAATGTAAACTTTGAAATCCTTCAATACTTGAGAAAAGATTGAAGGACTCTCTGTATCCTATTGTGAAATCCTAAATGAAACAAGGACTCTATTTTGGAATCTGAATGCAAAAAGATACTGATTATCCCCATGAAGAAGAATCGAGACAAATCCTTGCCACGAGTCTATGATAGTGAACCACTCAGCTTCTGCGGGAATCTGAAATAAAATGATTGCAGGATTCAGTACCCCAGGACAACATGGGATCACTATATCATTAATTTTGCACAGATATCATACTATGCACCATTTGCTAATATGTTTCTGTTAGACGAGGCCTCCTTGACGTGGTTCCCACTAATATTTTGCCTTCAGATCCCCTGTTTTTGCTGACTTCATTTACGCTGGCCTTAGGATTCTGCACATGTTACCGCTGCTAACCAGTACTAGAGTACTTGTGCTCTTTCCCTAAAACGAGACAACATTGACATATACCTATTTGGCGCTTTTAATTTAATTATAAGTCCCCAGTAAATGCATTACAGGTACCCTGTGCCTATAAAGTAAATGCTGCTAGTGGGTAATAAGCACTTATTGTGCCACCCATTTAAGTAGCCCTTTAAACATACCTCAGTCCTACCATTGCAAAGTCTGTGTGTGGTTTTAAACTGCCATTTCAACCTTTCTGTTTAATACATATAAGTCGCCCCTATGGTAGGCTGTGGACAGCCCAGAGGGCAGGGTGCAATCTATTTAAAAAGTAGGACACGTACTTGTTAATTTTACAAGACATGGTGGTGAAAAACTCTTAAATTCATTTTTCACCACTGGGAGGTCTATCACTCCCATAGGTTATGAAATGGAATTGATTTATTACACTTTATCAGCATTATTCCTACATGGAAAGAGATGACCCCTTCATGTTTGGTGTCTCTGGTATCACAATTTAAAATCCCAACTTATGGTAAGATCCATTTTTAATTGTGATTCTGAAAATGCCACTTTTCGAAAGTTGGCTTTTTCTTGCCTTAGCCATTTGGTGCCTGCAGCCTATCTGTGATCACATGACTGGGTGTAGTTGGCAGTTAAGCTTTGGGTATTCCTTCTAGACAACACTAGGAGCTTAGGTGTTACGCGGTGGGCTATCCTAGGGAAGATGGGAGGGAGGAGCTGAACACTGTTTCACTTAAACCTGAATAGGCTGTGTCCGGTCCCAACACAAAGGGCTGCTAACTCCCTGCACTTAGTCTGGAGCTGGGGCAGGGAAGGCAAGACAACCGTTCACTTCAAAGGCATGTCTATGATGTTTCCTCCCCATCAAAGGCACCGATAGGTATAAGTACTGGACCTCAGGAACCACAACTTCAGTGTACTTTTGGAGCTGTGGATACTCTGACAGGAAGAAGGACTGCTGTGTTGCTGAAGGACGGCCTCTCTGCTGGATTCCTGCTTTGCTGTGCTGACCTGTTGCCTGCTGCCCTATTCCCTGGGAGTGAGAAGGTCTGGACCTGCATCTCTTCAACACAGAATCCAGAATGACTCCAAGGGATGGTTGACTGGCCTCCTGATCTGAAGGCTCAGGGACACAAAATACTTCCAACCACCCTTCTTCTACATCTGGACTCAGCCATCTGTTAGTTTACCCTGTTGAGTGGTGGCCCCCAGTTCTGGATCCTTGGAGGTGGGCCTGAGGTGCTTACTAGCAGAACCTCTCCGGTGAGAAGTGCATTCCCAAGTAGAACTGATGAATTTCTTCAGCTGAGTGCAGCATCCTTGAGCAGAATCAACATATTGTCGCTGCTGTGTGGATTGGACCTTGTGCAGAAGACCCACATCACCACCACATCCTGCATCTTTGGTTTGATGCATCATCTTTGGAACCACCACTGACACATCCCTGGATCCGGTCCTCACATCCCTTGTTGACAGCAACCTTAACGTATATTCAGAAGCTCCGCATCACGGCTTCACCGCTCATCGGAGCTGACGCATCGCCTCGACGTGCAACACATCCCTGACACCAGCAATTGTATTGCAATCCTTGTCGACAGGATCCTCAACTTCATTGCACAGGACCTTGCATCACAGCCTCGTCGCATCTCTGAACCAACACATTGCCTTAGCTGCCCCTTGGATCTATGCAACACTCGGCAACCAGGATTTAAGGAACTTTGTTCACTGGGCCTAAATGGGTCCCTGTATCCAGCCCGCACTTCATCTCAGTTGGCCTGTACTTTTAACTTTGTTTTGGTCCGGCACGACCAAATATCCCCCCTGTTGATGTTTTTTGCTTTTAAGGGCTATTCCGCAGTTTATTGCTTAAAAATTCATAACTCAAGTTTTACTGATTGTAGTTTTGTCACTTTAGTCTTCTTTTATTTATTACATTAATTTCTATTTTTCTAACCTAGTGTGGGACTCTTTTGTGTGTTTTATTCACTGTGTTACTGGTTGAAGTGTTGCACAGATACTTTACACATTGACTTCAAGCTAAGCCTGCCTGCTCTGTGCCAAGCTACCAGGGTCTGAGCACAGGTTAAATTGGAGTTTGCTTGTGCCTTACCCCGACAAGAATTGTTGTTGCCGATTGACCAGGCCTCACAATCCAGTCAACCAACAACCCAATTTCTCACATTGGTTATCAGTGGTAGGATAAGACCTGTATTTGTGTAGTGCCATACAGTGGTTTGGTGTACACCGCCAACCCATATCTAAAACCAATTTTAATTTTAAATTCTCCCTAAGTGGCCTTTTTGCTTTTTTCTAAAATCATTCTTCCTCTACCTGACTGTGTCTGTGAACTCACCTGCAATGATGGAGTTTGAGTTTGCCAACTTGTAGAGCAACACTGTCTCAGCTCAAGGAGTTTTGACGGGAGAGGCGGTTGCCTGCCAAAAGGAGCGCCAAGGAAGTGGAGCTCCAAAAAACTTTGAGTGCATGGGCAGTAACCCATCAATTGTCAGTCACAACAGATGACTATGAGGATGAGAAGCATGAGGAAACATCAGAGCAGGACCCACAGGAGGGTCTTGGACTGGGACCTGTTGTGGAGGAGGTAACGTAGGCCCAGGACGAGAGATCCCTTCATGCTCATGAAGCAGTGTGTCCTCCAGCAACCTATCTCTAGAGGATCTGGAAGAGATGGGGTACAGGTTGGAAATAGCTAAGTTAAAAATGGAGGAAAAGAGGCTGGCCATGGAGAAAAAAGAAACTGGCCATGGAGGAGAAAATTACCTTGGAGCGTTTTGCTCATGAGAGAAGTCATAAGGAACTGGATATCAAGGCCAGCCAGGTAGAGTCCAGTGGTAGTGGTGGCAGCATTTCTACAGTGTCCCCTGGAGACCAGAGGCTCCACATTCCTGAAGGTCTGGTGCTTGCCTCTGTTGTTGGAGACAGCATTGACAAGTAGTTCAAAGCTTAAGAGGTTGCCTTACAGATGCACAAGAGCTCTGAGGGAGATAGTGGGGCTAGTCCGTGGAGGCATATCCCTAGCGAGGGGAGGGACACTCTACTGGAGGGCAGAATGAGGTATCCCCCATTAAGGAAGTCCTTGTCAGGAATTATGGTCTGACCCCAGAAAAGTACAGACAGAAAATTAGGGACAGTCAGAAACTGGCCCAACAGACCTGGGTGGGTTTTGTGAATTCCTTTAGCAAGGCACTGGATGGTTGGGTGAAGGACACTGAAGCAAAGGATTAGCAGGGTCTTTATAATTTGATTGCAAAAGAGCACATATTTAGTCTTTGTTTTGCCGATCTGTGCCAACACCTGATTGACAGTGAACTCTCTGACCCCAGGGAGCTTGATAAGGAGGCAGACTGCTGGGTCAGCAGCAGGGTCCATAAGTAGTTATCATCGGGGGATCACCACAAGGGTGGGCAGGGTCCCCATCAGACGAAGGGGCGAGACAGTCATAAAAACATAAAAACAAGGAGTTCTCTAAAGGGACCCAATCTATAGAACAGCTTAAAAGCACTCATGTTCACTACAGAATATAGCCACAAAAATTATACATGCCACAATTGTAGTTTCACTAGGAATGTTAACATTGTATTATTTATTATTATATAGGTATTTATATAAGTCGGTTTTTGGTGAATTTTGACTTGAAGAGAGGATTTAGGACAGTCTCACTAGCAGGTACATATTTCTAAGTAAGAGCACAGATATAGGGTACACTAAGAATGAAAGAATAAGGACATTCCCTTGTTTGTGCATGTTTGTAACACATGAAATGTTGGTTGATCACGAAGGGGATGGATATGTTGTAATATATTGTTGGAGATTTTTGACACTGGTTTGAGTATCTCTAGTTTAGGGGAATTTCCACTGTATGTTAATTAGAGTATGTGCATATCATAGAAGGTCTATAAAAATTATACACTTGCATGGAATGGATATTTGGGGACATAATATGCAAAATGTATATATGTAAATAGTTATTATTGTGTATGCTATTGACAGCCATAAGAAGCCCGGAGGAAGTCAATGGGAAAAATGTAACCCAGATGAAACACGTGTTGGCTTGGCTGGAGCAATATGTGAAGAAATAATAAAGAAGATTTCTTTGGATATTTATCTTGGAACACTTGTCTGCTAATAATTTTGTGTGGCTATATTCTGTAGTGAACATGAATGCTTTTTAGTTGTTCTATTTGTTGGGACCAATCTCAGGATTGTCCATGTACAAGGTTTTGTGGGGGAGGTACCTTGTATAAGCACCGTTCTGTTACTTGTGAAACATAATTGTGGTGAGCGCTTGTTCTCCTGTACCACCCCTTACCAGTAGGTATAATAGGACCCAAACTATATCTATGGGTTAGGACTTCCACCCCCAACTGACAAGAAGAAAAGCTGGTTCCCTGACAGTAAGTCTTCAGGGAACAACCCCCAAGTCTTCTGCGTGTGAACAGAAAAGACACTTCAATGTGGATGCCAAGTATCCCAAGCAGGCACAGTATCCCCTGGTGGGCAGTCACTGGGGCTGGCTAGTGTAGCTCTTGGAGAGGGGATTGTCCCAGGTAGTGTTGGGTACATAGTAGGCGTTACCCTAGTGTCTGTGGGTGATATAGAGATGGTGCAGAGAACTCACATGCCTAGTAATACTAGGAAATACAAGAAGTGGGTCACCATCAATTTAACAAAGGGTGGATGCTTTGAGATACAACCAACAGATGTCATCTGGTGACCTCAGTGCAGGTAGTCCCTAGTGCATTTCACAAATTCATTCCAGCTGACAACCATGAGTGTCACTATCTAGTGGCTCTGGTCTCCTTTCAGTTGGGGGGGGGTCTCAGGTCTCTTGAGGGTAGCTGTGAGTCTGCCAATGCCTGTGGATTGTCTGCTTAGAAATGACATGGAGCACACCATCTGGAAGGAGATGGAGCGCAGGTCCCACTTGGAGAAGTTAGCATTGTCTAAGTGGGTGTGCTTGACCACACAGTCCATGGCAGCCCGAGAGGTAGTCAGGAGGACATGGAGCCTGGAAGAATGGCCCAGGTGCCTGCTAAAAAGAAGGGCAAAGGGTCTGGGATACCTGCTCCTGAGACTCACATAGTCTGTTAGGAGGCTGACCCAGAGGGGGATGCTCTGGAGTCTGCAGTTTAGAATTTTGCTGATCTGGGGAACCTACCTGAGCTGACCAATTGGCAGGCAGAAAGGGGTCCCACCACAGGGAAGTGATGCAAGGCTCAGAGGGAATGTTCTAGTCTTATGGGCCTATGGCGGCAGGCCAAGGCCCAGGCAGCTGGAGACACCTCTGGTGACCACCTTATTTCCTGGGAGAGTGGTATCCTGTGTAGTGAGCCTAAGGTTCTAAGCCTAGTGCTACCCATGTGTTGGTGGTCCCCCCCAGTGCTACAGGGCACTCCTAAAGGAGCTGGCAGGTCATTTAGGACAGAACAATACCTTTCACAGGCTTGTTACCCACTTTGGTTGTCTCAAACAAGCCTCACATGCATTCTCCAGGTCTGGTCCTACCTGCTGGTGGGGTGTGGCCACTCACCTGAAAACCAGTCTGTCTGCAGGGGCGATGACTGTTCTCCCGACCTCCTGAGGCACCTCTTGGTGCTGCTGATTGCACCAGGAGCCCCGGCAGGTGTCCCAAAAGGGAAGGGGATTTGGAAAAAGAGAGAAAGAAACACTGTACTCCTTTTCACCAGGTCCAGCCGGGTGTGGCTCTTCAGGTTATGGAGGACTGTCAGTGGAGCCCCTGGAAGTTGCCTTTCTATGATGAATTACGGTATTGGTGAAGCTAAAAGCTATTAAGAGACTGTTTCACAACATTCAATAAAACATGCACTGCTCCCACTAAACAACATTAAAAAAGGCATGCACTGATCTCATTAAATTTGTCTAATTTGGTTATCACAGCAAATTCACCTGGTAATATCAGCAACTTGGCCCTCTCTCTTTTCTCACGGATTAATATATACAAAAAGGTGACGAAATCTGAATGTCTCTAAATAAATTAGGAAGTTCTACAAGTCTCTTTCATGGATCTGCACTTTCACTTTAGGTTTTCTATGGTAAAACTACAACATAAAAGAGTTTCAATAGCAAGAGCAAGAAAACTCACATATAGAATATTCCTAGCACTGAATTGCATAATCACTATTAACATAAAATGAAATGCAATACCAAAAGCAAGTAAACTCACAAATAAAGTAATCCTAGCACTGAATTCCGTAATCACTATTACTACAAAAATAAACAAGTGGAGGATAGTGAAGTTCTGTCACAGTTCTCAGTTACAAAACAAAAGTTGTCGAGGCCCCCACGATAAATCTGTTATTCAACCCTCATCAAGGCCCCACTCATAAATCATGAATGTGTCCTTACAAGACGCCTTTTAAAGTCTCAAGAAGGCTAGAGTGCAATCAGTCTCAGTTTTCAGCTTTCACCAAAAAACAAAGCAACCATATTAAAATTCTACACAAACAGATTCCAGACAGCATACTCCACTTAAGTGATAGGAGTGTGTTCTTTCCAGAAGATTTCTGCTGAGGCTCTTTGCTGCCAGCCCAGTCAAGAGGCAGCGGGTGGGGTCTGGAGGGAACTCCAGAGTGCAGAGGGCTTTCCTTGCCAGCCAGGAAGAAAGCCAAGCAGAGTTATGTGTACAGCAAGGGTATTTGTAGCCAGCATGGCTCATGTCTTTGAAAACACAAGCCAGCTGCTCCCTGGAGTCCTTGGGGGTGAGGTGGTTGCCTGGCAACCAATAAACAAGTGACCCTGATACATTTAGAAGCACGAGGACTTGACACAGTCACATGTGTTCACCAAGCATTGGTGAAAACAACTATATAGTGGGACAAGCATTTGTAACATTAAGTACATATCAAACATTGGCAATATCTATCCTGAAATGCAGACAGTACAATGACATTACAAGCAACCCAGTGGTGCTACACAGGCATGAATAAAACAACGCCCTTAAGGATGTTGACAAATTAGGCAGAGTTGTTAGGTCCTGACACCTGTCGGGCCTGTGGCAAGTCAGGAGGGAAGCATAAGCTCCCTGCAATCTTTGTCTTTTGTTGGCAATCCCTTTAAAAGGTGGGCATCAACATCATTGGGCCTCTAGATCCCAAGACAGCCATGGGCAACAGGTTCCTCCTTGTCTTGGTGGACCATGCCACCGAGTACCCGGAGGCTCTCCCACTGAGGATGGTGAACACACCTGCAGTCACCAGGGCACTAATGGGGATCTTTACCTGTGTCGGGCTCCCCAAGGAGGTGGTGTCAGACTGGGATATCAACTTCATGTCATCGTACATGAAGGCTATGTGGAAGGAGTGTGGCGCAACTTACAAGTTCTCCACTCCTAAACGCCCTGAAAATAATGGGCTTGTTGAAAGGTTCAATAGGACCCTAAAAGACATGATAACCGCCTGTCAGATTCCATGAGGCAGACATGGGACATCCTCCTGCCATATCTCTTATTTGCCTACAGAGAGGTACTACAGATGAGGGTTGGTTTCAGCCCCTTTGAACTTCATTACGGGCACCCTGTGAGAGGGCTCAGTCTGGTGAGGGAGGGCTGGGAGCTCGCTTCCAGGAAGGACCTCCCAAGGTGTGGTCAGTTACATGCTGGTAACCAGACGAAGCACGTCCAGAATCTAGTGCAAGAATATCTAGACGTTAGCCAGAAGCGCATGAAATGGAGGTATAACCAGAATGGCACCCTGATTGAGTTTTAGCCTGGTCGAAAAGTGTGAGTTGTGGAGCCCCTGGAGTTTTGGACCCTGGAAGTCTGCTGGTCTGGGCCATATGAGGTAATGGAGCGCAAGAGTGTTGTCACCTCTCTGCAGAGTGGTGCATCCCTGACACATCTCGATTGAGTGGCACACCCTCAAGTAGAACCGATGCATTGCTACTGCTGTTTGGATTGGACTGAGTGCAGAAAACGTGTATCGTCATCGCATCCCACATCTTGAGTTCGACGCACCACCTCCAGAACCACCACTCCATGACTCTTTCCTGGAGCCAGTGCTTGCATTCCTTGTCAACTGCAGCCTCAACGACGATGCCAAAGTTCCGCACCTCAGCTTTACCACTCTTCGGAACTGATGCCTCACCTCGACTGTGCAGTGCCTCCCTGACATCGGCCTTTGCATCACAAGCCCCATCACCAGGATCCTTGATGTTGTTAACCGGTTCCTACAAAGATAATAGGACTGCATATTTAGAACAGCAGAACTTCTGAATGTGAGGAACAGAGTCTTTCCACATAATCTGAAACTGTTGGCCCAATTCCTGGCTAGCTCACAGTGCCTCACCTGGACCAGTTAACCTGACCAGGGTAGAAAGTGATTATGGCAACCTGAACATGAAACCCTGACTCAGCAAAGAAGCTGTGGAAACAGATCTTACTCTTTCATTGTATTACTCATGCAGTGTTCAGTACATTTATTGAAACAATCACAATTTTGCATAGAGAGACTGTGCTGCAATAAGTAGGCAGACAAAACAAAACAAAGTTACCAGCATTATGAACATGGTAAAGACAATGAATAATCTAACCATGGTAAATTAGTTCTAGAGTTCCTAGAGATTCCTACCTAACCCTAAAGATATACTGAGAGCATAGCAGGTGCACCCTTCTGCCTGCCTGAGGATTAGCCTTAGCCCTATATATGGAGACAGTGTCAGGAGTCAGCCTGTAGTGTGGATGGCGATCTTCTTGGGAAGCTGGATGATTAGCAACAGCAAAGCTGCATGTCGGATACACCATTTGATCCAGGATTGTCACGGCTGGAATGCCCCACTGCCCCTTCCGAGTCAGTGCATAATTTATGTAATAAAACCACACTGTGTTAGAAGCACAGCTCTGATGCAAACCTTTGTCAAAATGTTAGAAGTTTTCTCCTGAATGGGCAACACAAGCATTAGGATATCATGTATTGTATTCTTAGCCTTGGACTGAACTAACTGATTACGTTGATAAATGGCTAACTAAAACAAGCAAGGCATACAATATATTCCTAGAATAGCATCATGCAGGTGAAGCAAAGTAAAGTGTGTACAATGTCATTTCTAAAAGCGATGCAACTAAAACATGAAAAATATGAAATCTAAAATGAAACTAAGAAACAGGGTGAACAAACTAGGGTCCAAAAGATCCTCACAACAATGTCAATGCAACAGGACCTCACACCGGAGCCTTGCCACATCTCAGAATTGACACATTGCCTCAGTTGCGTGACACAGCTTGGAGTCAGATCCACACAATGCTCAGTGTAGGAAGTTGGCTCTGTATGCACTATTTCAAAGTAAGGAATAGTATGCACAGAGTCCAAGGGTTCCCCTTAGAGGTAAGATAGTGGCAAAAAGAGATAATTCTAATGCTCTATTTTGTGGTAGTGTGGTCGAGCAGTAGGCTTATCAGAGGGTAGTGTTAAGCATTTGTTGTACACACACAGGCAATAAATGAGGAACACACACTCAGAGACAATTCCAGGCCAATAGGTTTTTGTATAGAAAAATATATTTTCTTAGTTTATTTTAAGAACCACAGGTTCAAGATTTACAAACAATACTTTAAACGAACGGTACTTCACTTAGGAACTTTAGGAACTTTGAATTATCAAAATAGCATATACAGTTTTCACATAAATGACATATAGCTATTTTAAAACTAGACACAGTGCAATTTTCAACAGTTCCTGGGGGGAGGTAAGTGTTTGTTAGTTTTGCAGGTAAGTAAACCACCTACGGGGTTCGAAGTTGGGTCCAAGGTAGCCCACCGTTGGGGGTTCAGGGCAACCCCAAAGTTACCACACCAGCAGCTCAGGGCCGGTCAGGTGCAGAGGTCAAAGTGGTGCCCAAAACGTATAGGCTTCAATAGAGAAGGGGGTGCCCCGGTTCCAGTCTGCCAGCAGGTAAATACCCGCGTCTTCGGAGGGCAGACCAGGGGGGTTTTGTAGGGCATCGGGGGGACACAAGTCAGCACAAAAAGTACACCCTCAGCGGCACGGGGGCGGCCGGGTGCAGTGTGCAAACAGGCGTCTGGTTCGCAATAGGATTCAATGGGAGACCAAGGGGTTTCTTCAGCGATGCAGGCAGGCAAGGTGGGGGCTCCTCGGGGTAGCCACCACCTGGGCAAGGGAGAGGGCCACCTGGGGGTCGCTCCTGCACTGGAGGTCGGATCCTTCAGGTCCTGGGGGCTGCGGGTGCAGTGTCTTTACCAGGCGTCAGGTCTTTGAAGCAGGCAGTCGCGGTCAGGGGAAACCTCAGGATTCCCTCTGCAGGCGTCGCGGTGGGGGCTCAGGGTGGTCAACTCTGGCTACTCACGGTCTCGTAGTCGCCAGGGAGTCCTCCCTGCGGTGTTTGTTCTCCACGAGTCCAGCCGGGGGCGTCGGTTGCAGAGTGCAAAGTCTCACGCTTCCGGCGGGAAACGTGTGTTGTTTCAAAGTTCCTTCTTTGTTGCAAAGTTGCAGTCTTTGTGGAACAGAGCCTCTGTCCTTGGGAGTTCTTGGTCCTTCTAGATGCAGGGTAGACCTCTGAGGCTTCAGAGGTCGCTGGACCCTGTGGAACGCGTCGCTGGAGCAGTGTCTTTAGAAGTGGGGAGACAGGCCGGTAGAGCTGGGGCCAAAGCAGTTGGTGTCTCCGTCTTCTCTGCAGGTTTTCAGCTCAGTAGTCCTTCTTCTTCTTAGGTTGCAGGAATCTATCTTGCTGTGTTCTGGGAGCCCCTAAATACTCAATTTAGGGGTGTGTTTAGGTCTGGGGGTTAGTAGCCAATGGCTACTAGCCCTGAGCGTGGCTACACCCTCTTTGTGCCTCCTCCCTGAGGGGAGGGGGGCACATCCCTAATCCTATTGGGGGAATCCTCCAAAATCAAGATGGAGGATTTCTAAAGGCAGGGGTCACCTCAGCTCAGGACACCTTAGGGGCTGTCCTGACTGGTGGGTGACTCCTCCTTGTTTTTCTCATTATCTCCCCTGGACTTGCCGCCAAAAGTGGGGGCTGTGTGCAGGGGGCGGGCATCTCCACTAGCTGGAGTGCCCTGGGGCATTGTAACACGAAGCCTGAGCCTTTGAGGCTCACTGCTAGGTGTTACAGTTCCTGCAGGGGGAGGTGTGAAGCACCTCCACCCAGAGCAGGCTTTTGTTTCTGTCCTCAGAGAGCACAAAGGCCCTCACCACATGGGGTCAGAAACTTGTCTCTCAGCAGCAGGCTGGCACAGACCAGTCAGTCCTGCACTGAACAATTGGGCAAAATTACGGGGGGCATCTCTAAGATGCCCTCTGTGTGCATTTTTTAATAAATCCAACACTGGCATCAGTGTGGGTTTATTATTCTGAGAAGTTTGATACCAAACTTCACAGTATTCAGTGTAGCCATTATGGAGCTGTGGAGTTCGTTTTTGACAGACTTCCACACCGTGTATTCTTATGGCTACCCTGCACTTACAATGTCTAAGGTTTTGCTTAGACACTGTAGGGGCATAGTGCTCATGCACCTATGCCCTCACTTGTGGTATAGTGCACCCTGCCTTAGGGCTGTAAGGCCTGCTAGAGGGGTGACTTACCTATGCCACAGGCAGTGTGAGGTTGGCATGGCACCCTGAGGGGAGTGCCATGTCGACTTAGTCATTTTCTCCCCACCAGCACACACAAGCTGGCAAGCAGTGTGTCTGTGCTGAGTGAGGGGTCCCTAGAGTGGCATAAGACATGCTGCAGCCCTTAGAGACCTTCCCTGGCATCAGGGCCCTTGCTACCAGGGGTACCAGTTACAAGGAACTTACCTGGGTGCCAGGGTTGTGCCAATTGTGGAGACAATGGTACATTTTAGGTGAAAGAACACCGGTGCTGGGGCCTGGTTAGCAGGGTCCCAGCACACTTCTCAGTCAAGTCAGCATCAGTTTCAGGCAAAAAGTGGGGGGGAACTGCAACTGGGAGCCATTTCTTTACACTCAGTGACTAGGATTTAAGTTACTTTGTTCAGTGAGCCTCGCTGGGTCCATGTAGCAAGCCTGCGCTCCATCTTAGTCAACCTGAACTTTTGACTTTGTCCCATTCTGATGTGACCAGATGACCTGTGGCTCTTTTTGTTTTTAGGTGCTATTCTACAGTTTATTCCTTAAAATTTTTCATAATTTATAACTCTTGTTCTACTGATTGGAGTTTTGTCGCTTTGGTCTTGTTTTATTTATTAAATTAAGTTTTATTTTTCTAACCTGGTGTGGGACCCTTTTAGTGTGGTGTTTTGACTATTTTACTGTTTGAAGTGTTGCACAAACACATTAGACATTGCCTTCAAGTTAAGCCTGACTGCTCTGTACAAAGATGCCAGAGAGTGAGCACAGGTTCATTTGTGGTTTCTTGTTCCTTACCCTGACAAGAATTGTGGTTGCTGCTTGACCAGGGAACACACCCCAGTCAATCAACAACCCAGTTTCACACAGTTTCTTTATTTCCACAATCAAGGAGTTTTACAGACTCCCTTGCACGTCTTTCAAAATGCACTTTCCAATCATTCTGTCAGTGACAGTTTGAATCCGCTCCTCTGCTTCATGAGTAAGCCTGAATTGAGCTGTACACTGATACACTCCATTCAGTTTGTGAGGAAAGTGGTATATTGCATGGTGTGATTTTGTGACCTCACTGTGGAATACGCACATGTTGCCAACTTGGGCCCAGTCAGGCTGGTTTGTTAAACCTTAGTTCAACCCTGGGTAGCTCTAGTTTCAAGCAGCCAAGTTTCGACATAGGAACAAGTATACAGCATTTGTAAGTACCAAAACAGCAAAATAAGAATGTCACACAACATAAAAGAAATCCAAAATCAAATTACCAAAATTGATCTTATTTTTATGGATTTTAGACACCAAATTGAACAAAATCCATCAGAGAGTTCCTGAGATATGAATTTTTAAGTAAATCATAAATCAGAGCTTTTCACTCAACAAATGCTGACAAGTATTTGTAACCACAAAGTTTAAAACTTTTAAAGAGTTGAGTTTGGCTAGTACAGCCCACTTTGGGTGACCAATTCTCACAGGGGGAAGGTCATGGGGCCAACAAGGAGTAGTAGAACAGTTGCCTTGCCACCAAACCAGTGGCAAGTCCAGTTTCAGGTGCCATGGTTGAATGGCCATAGACTTCAAAAGAACGGTCCTGATGAAAGGGATACAGGATGCTGAAGATCTCTTATGGTCAGTGGGGTATTCCTGAGGCTACACCTCGGTCCATGATCCAGGTGGGGTGACTTTAGCCACACGGGTCGATGTCCCTCGAAGCCCGTTTTGGTCCAACAAAAGGCCATTGCCATTGGACCTGGTCTCTGATCACAGCAAAATTAGCAGTTCTGTTTAGTGAAGGCTAGTGTCCATCTTAGGTGTCAAAACTGCACTCTTCCATGTCCGGCATACTCAGGTGCAACTTTTGAGCATTAGGACTTGGTTGTCCAGGCTGCATGTTGGCAGTCATTGGCAATTAGGTGATTGTGGCTACTTACTGGCCAGAACAAGTTTCTTCAGCCTTTGTGGCCCTGATGCTGTAACAGGAAGTCAGCCAACTGACTCTTGGAGTTTACCTGGGGCTCGGGTGTCTCTTCCACAAGCCAGACACCACAGGCAGAGTTATCTTTTTTCTAGCCCAAGGATCATCAAGTACAGTGCAGCAGTTGCTACAGCTTCTCATGCTAGGTTCAGGGAACAGCAGGGCAGGTCTTATTTGGTCCTCGGTCCTGTCTATGTTTGAACTGAGCTTTGAGTGCAAAGGGTGCCATATTAATGCCCAGAAAGTGCCCTTAGGGATGAAGCCATTACTAGCCAATGGCTACTAGGATCCTCCCCTCCTGTTGATGACTTCCTGCACCCTTATGTGTGCATTGCACGGCCACACATGATTCCTAGGAGGAACTAGGTCAAGAAGGATCAGCTAGCCAAGGTATGTTCTGGGAATATACGACGAAACAACGACTGCAAAAACAACTACTGCCTTAACAACGAGGTCGGAACACCGACCTCGTTGCTACTACTAATGATTTTACCACGAATGCCTTAACAACGATATTTCGTTGTAAAGGCATTCCTGATAAAATCATTAGCAATAAGCACCATTCACCCTACATCCCTCACCCCACCCCCCCAACCCCACCCCAAAACCAAAAACCCCGTGACCCCCCACCCACTCGCCAAAACCAAAAACGCCCCACCCCCCAACCCCACCCTAAAACCTAAAACCCCCTGACCCCCCACCCACTCCCCAAAACCAAAAACGACCCACCCCCCCAACCCCACCCCAAAACCTAAAACCCCCTGACCCCCCACCCACTCCCCAAAACCAAAAACGCCCCACCCCCCAACCCCACCCTAAAACCTAAAACCCCAAACCCCGTGACCCCCCACCCACTCCCCAAAACCTAAACCCACCACTTACCTTCGCCAAGTCCCTTCTTTGTACCTTAACCACGCATGTTCGTTGTTCAGAACATACGTAGTTAAGGCACAAAAAACCGAAGTCGTGGTTAAAAAAAGCGTTGTTGCGCTTTCGTTAACCACGACCTTCGTAAAAAAAAAGTCGTAAAAATGGATGTTTCCCATGTTCTGGGACTACTCGCCTTCAACATAGCCCACTCAATATAGTGAGGGTTCACTTACATCACCTGGGTACTGATCTGTCTAGTGACACAACCTGCGCTTTTACAGCATCATACTTTTCTGGTATGGTGGTGGAAAGCCTGCAAGCTCTGGGCTCCCTTGAGGTGGGAACGGGGTCATAACAGCAGATATTAACACTTAATATAAATGCATATGTGACATGGAACTCTCATCTCCAGTCACCATCAGACAGCACTTTCATTCTGGGAGGGGTTTTCTCCAAGCTGGGGGTGAAGGCTAACAATTGAAGCAGCAGTGCTGGGCTTGGGGTACAGCCCTAGTCTCAGCGCAAGGGATAGACCTCCATTAACCATGATGTCTTGGAGGTGCAGGGCCATGACAGGTGCCCCGTAGGGGCGAGGGCAGGGATTGGCCCTCTAAATGCAGGTGGCTTCACCTGTGTAGATTGCTGGAAGGAAAAGTGGACCTGTATGCTATGTGATACTAACATGCAAACAGTGTAGATATTGCAGAGTAGTGCTAGTCAAGGTTAAATAGAAGCGGTTTTGAGTTTTAACCTGAGATGTTATTTCGATAACTATAATTTGCAAATGTGTGAATTTTTGTCATGTTATGTTTCATTAACAAAAATTGCCTGTGTGAATATATTTTTTCTTGTTATGTGTTATTATTAAACATGGCCTGTGTGAATATATTTTTTCTTGTTATGTTTTATTATCAAATATGGCCTGTGTGAATATATGTTTTCTTGTTATGTTTTATTATTAAACATGGTCCGTGTGAACCCGAAAGGCTGTGCGGTCTGGGTTGAGTTGGAAGGACGGGATCTGGACTGGGCACCTCCTGGGTCTAGAGTGGGAGAGAGAAAGACCAAGTCAACAAGTGCAGGAAGAGGCAGCAACCTGGCCTGCATATTCCAGTTGAAATCATCGCATCAACTACCCATCATCCTTCAAAGCTAACACCAGAGAAAAAACACCATCCTCATCATCCAATCAAATGTTTCCTTGATTAATACGATGCTGTGGTTAAGTCAGCCCCTGCATTTACTCCTTTCAAATTACCATAACAGGCATCAGAAATAATGTCCCACAGAAGATCATAGTCGCCCATTTCTGTGACCACTCTGACTAATGCACATATATCCACCGCTCAGTAACCCCTGGTGCTCATTCTCATGCCAACCTGCCTGGCTCACTCTTGCCATCATTCATCAGCTCTCTCTGGTCTCGCCAGAAGACACTGGACCGTAAATTGCCAGCCTGCCTTAACAGGTGTGGCTGTTTTGGGTACATTGTAAATATTTAACAAACTAACAAAACATGATAATGTGTTACCTAAAAATAGTAACACACGTGAACCGTTCACAAGAACACGTTCATATAAATGCATATGTGACTAGTGTAACACACGTGAACCGTTCACAAGAACACGTTCATATAAATGCATATGTGACTGGATACTGTCATATCAAAGTTCCATCTGTGGGTTGAGTTTTCAGGTTGTACAAGGCCTGCAAAGGCCCATATCTGCTTCCTATTTGTGGGGTTATTGCATCATTTCCTCTTACAAGGCATGGTTTGCTATTTAAGGAGGTATACACATTTCATACTTAAATAAAAATGTATCGTAGGGGAGTCATAGGTCATGAGGCAGCCAGACTGACTTGTCTCCTGCTATTTATCAAAGGTTAAAGGTCACCCGCGGTTACCAAACCTATCAGCAATCTGTAGTCCAGATATCAGAAAGGACTGTCTCTCCACAGGAATGATAAATATGCGTGAGAAAATGTAGTCATGGAGAAAAGTGACCCAAGCATTGGATCGCCTTCAGCTTCTCTTCTATTAAGAATACATGTGTTCAAAGCTAGAGAAACTTGGGCTAACGATCTTGAAATCGTTCTAAACAAAAATTGTCAAAATAACTAATCTGATTGAACATTAAGTAAATACATTCTGTCTGAGTTGAGCAAACATTGTAAACACATTCAATGGTATCTTGTAAATAGATGACAACACGTTGTGTTTTATCTGAGTCTGTTGTGGAATTAGACTCTGGAATGCCAAATTTCTAATCTTATGGTTTTGTTGTGATGTGATTGTGTTCCATGTTGCTTTGTAGTTTGTTCTTTAGCGTTTGGTGTTGCGTGGTAAGTTGTATGGCATTGTTTTTGTTTGGTGTTTTGCGCTATTTGTGCTGTGTTTATTTATGCTGTAGTGTTTTGTGTTACTTGATTAATGCTCTGAATTTTTTGTTATTGCAGGACATAGCGTATTATTTAGAGCATTGTGTCTGTTACAATGTGTTATCTGCGTCATGTTTTATTTGGCGCAGCGTAAGGTTTGTTGCTCGGGTACTCTATGAGGTTTTGTGCCCTTTTTGTTAGGTGTGTAGGTGTAATATACTATGTAATGAAATGTGTTATTTGGTGTTTTGTGTCCACTCGTGCTGCATTTTTTGATTGAGCGTTTAGTAGGCGTTGTCTTGTTGGGATCAACGTGCTGCTTGGTGCTTCGAGCCCTTGGGGGAGGTGTGCTGTGTCCCAGAAAGGGCACCACGCCACAACGAGGCTCTTTGCCCGGGCTGGTAAGTGGCATTATGTTTTACCTGTGTTACTTAACCTGCACTGGCTCCCTCCAGAGCTGTAGTCGCAGTTTACGTTTGTGCGCCCAGTTTCTAAAGTGGTTCTTTGAGCAACGCATATTTAGCTGGAAACCTGCAGTAGAACTGGGAGCACGAGGAGTGGTGACGCTTTGAGACTAGGTGTACCTAGGTTTAAATTGATTCGGAGCATAAAACTGTGCTTCATATGTTTGGTCAGATCGTTCTGGATTCTCTCTTAATATGATTGATACCGTAGAATTTTCTAATCCCTTCAAAGTTCTTTGAATTTCCTCTGTTTTATAGATAGATGTGTTTCTATTAAACCATGCGCTGTTCTGATCTCTTCGGTATATTCTGAATTTTGTTTTGTAGTGTTTAGATAGTGTGTGCTCTCATTAGGCTGTGGTTGCCCTCTGTCTTCCTTTTGATGTTGTACAGTGCCTTTGGACAACGGTAGCACTTCATAAAACCCAAACGAAAAATAAATAAATACGTTCTCCGGTACCGATTGGTTCAGGATAATAGTTGCAGATATGCAATGTACTGTTTTGTGTTGTGTATTGTACACTTGGTGGTTTCGCATTGAGCTCTCTTTGGCGGTGAATGTTGTTTGATGATACGTGTTGTTTGTCTCCCTGGGAGCTCCGGCTAGGACATGGGGGTATGTGACAGGCTGCATGATCGGGATGTGTTGTCTGTTCGGTGCGATAGGATGTTTGCTGCTGGGTTTTGTTTGATGGTCTCTGTTGTTTGGTGTTGTCAGTTCTTTACGTTTTTTTCCAGTTGTTGGGGAGTGCCTGGTGTTTGGTGCAGTGTGTTCATCGAAGCTGTCCTTTGATTCGTGTTATGATGTTTATGGAGCACTTACTTGTTTCATCTATCTGCTTCTTGCTGTCTGTTTATTGTGATATGTTTGGTCCTCTGCTGTTAGATTATGCATGTTGCTTGGTGATGAATATGGTTTGATGCAAGGTGATGCATTGTAAAGTTAAGGCTCACATTTGCCAGTGGTTTTTTGTTCTTATTTTTTTTTTTTCTTTTAGCATATCGTTTGTTCAGAATTAACAATGTAAAAAGTTTATTGGTGGTGTGTTAGTACTATTTTTAGCTTGTCTGCGTTTTAGTTTGGTACACTATAGTGTTTAGTTTTGTGGGTTTGCTTCGTGTATTTTGTTTGATCTGCTGTTTAGTGCAGGATGCTGTCGGTACAGTGTGTGCTTTGTTGTGTTTTGGTGATGTTTGGTGCTCATGGCTGTGTTTTTGGCTGCTGTCTGATGCTTTACGCTGTTCGTACTGTGCTGGTTTGGTGCAGTGAGCTGTTTCTGCTGGTATAGTGCAGTGTGTGATTTGTTGCTGGGCGCACTCTGTTGTTTAGTGCTCTGGAGGCTCGGGCTGGGAGTTGTGGCTCTGCAGCAGGGTAGTCGGGGAGACTGTTTAGTGTATGTTGAGTATCTGCCTGTGCCCTGCACGGCTGTCAGCAGTGACAGATCCCAGATGCAGCCGCTACTGTATTGTGAGATTGAGTTTCCAGCAGAAAACGCTCTGCCTGGCTTAATGTCTCCAAAACCCCTTTTGCAGATAGTGCAGGTCACTTCGCCGCAGCAGACATGGGAGGCTCGAGAGGAGATAAGCTGCCTCTTCGCGTCCCAGTCCCGGACCGGTGGAGCCCGTCGGTGTGTGCGTCTGAGGAGGGGCTGTGTGGGGCTGCTGCCCGGCTCTGCTGCCCGGATTCCGCCTCCCGGCCTGTGCCGCAGCCTGGGATCTTCCCGCGCACCGGCCGGACAGGAGCGGCGCACCTCAGGCGCGGTAAGTGAGCCTGGGAGCTCGTGAGGGGTCACGATAATCTCGATAATCCTCCTCGGCGTGGAGGGTCGCTGTGGCCTCGAGGGCGGAGAGGCTTTTGGTTGGGGAAGAGGAGGGCGCTGCCGCGTGTGCCCCGCTCTGACAACCGCAGTCGGCTCCTCCCTCTGGCTCAGGACCCTCGGCATCCGGCACCCCTAGTTCGAACCTCCTTTTGAGAATGTAGGGGTGACTGGTATGTCTGCCATACATAACTTGGTGATATGTATCTATATCTCCAGCGAGTAGGGTCAGGGGCGTCGACTGGAATGGGCGGCTGCTCCACGGGCCCTCTCGGCCACTGAGGCCCCGGTGATTCCGATCTGATGAGACCAAAGAAAGGCCTATAACATACTTCTTAATCCAAAGGACTGGGGAAATTCACAACACCCCGGGAGCCCTGTGAACTGCGAGACGGGGAGGTCGAGGTGCATAACCTGCCGTGCCCCTTACTGGGGGGACTCCCCAACCCAAGACGGTGCCAACACAATATCTAGTCCCAAGACACAATTCTTCTGTCTTCAAACACACGTCACCCCAAGAAAGGGGTTAGGCACATCCCACCACCACTTCTCTGCCTAGCCAGGTCTGGGGTAACGGCTGTTGCAGTCAGTAGAACTAGGCTCAGCCGCCTTAAGACAACAGCGCCTAGGTCGGTAAAGTCGTATTCTGCCTGAAAAGGAGCTTTCAATCCTGCTAGAAAGCGCGGGTATTTGGTGATGATGGGCTAGGACTGGGCAGCCAAAAGGCACACTGAGAGAGAGAAACGGGGGCACTCGGAGGAAGGGGGCCGCTTTAGGTAGCTCCCTGAGACTTCTCAGCAGAGAGGCGGTTCCCGCGCGAAGCCGCTAACTGCGACTTTCGGACAGACGTGTTTCCACAAATGTCACTGTGTATTGGACAAAGCAGCAGGTACATTAACAGGCAAATACTTACAGGCTATGCAATATGTGGAAATTCGACTTTTGTAACAAAGCAGGCACGCATTTTGCTACCAAGTAGGGCCAAAATGAAAGGAGCACCAATTTCGAAATTATGAAATTTGGGACTGCTGCGTACCCCTGGAGCGAGATGAGGGGAGGCTCTATCATATGTCCAGATCATTGGTTCGGTATAGTAAAGAGGGTGATGTCATTCAAAGCTATAACACTAGGCTTGCAAGGAACGTTCACGCAGACCCTCGTTTTCTAAGGTTCCAGCGCTTATTTTGTCCAAACTATTGAACGTTGGTAGGACATTTTCAGTCGCCCAGTAATGGCGACAAAGTGCGATTTTTAGAGAAAATAATACATTTATACCCTAGGCGAAACATTGGTTTGGTTTAATCATTACA
The DNA here is from genome assembly GCF_031143425.1 of Pleurodeles waltl. Classification (NCBI taxonomy): domain Eukaryota; kingdom Metazoa; phylum Chordata; class Amphibia; order Caudata; family Salamandridae; genus Pleurodeles; species Pleurodeles waltl. The sequence goes on along the minus strand of NC_090437.1, from coordinate 827,725,351 downwards.
TAATCCATTCACCTCCCTTCCATGTTTTAAGTGTTGCAAATCTTCGTTATTTTGCCATTTTCAGACAATACACAGAAACGCGCTGGCATTTGTGTTTTTCTATCAATATATTAATCTACCTTCCTCTTTTACAGTTATTGCACCCAGAAGCGTTTAATAGAGGTCTAGTTTACTGAGCGGACACACGCGAGAAACGCCAGCTAGCCCATATTGAAGGCCCCAATTACCCGTGGCAGAGACGGGGTTGCGGATTGCCCCCACTCACCGACTGATGCTCTGGCAATTATGAGGCAGTTTAGAGCAGCTTCACTGCTCGCCCGGCGGCAGCATCAGCGCTTTAAGTATGCGGCAAGGGAAAGCGCTCTTATGCGGTGCTCTTGCCCTGCGAGGTCAAAGCTTAGATTTCTCCTGACTACGAAAAAAGCAGAGGGAAGGAGCCGGGAGACAGTGCGAGATTTAGGTTCTATCTAGGGTGTCCAGGAGTCCTGGTTTCTCACCACCTGTCCCGCCAGATTCTGTCAAATTTGGCTTATGTCCCGGTTTTTAGAGAGGGTCGACAGAAGACCGCATGAGGCACATTTGTATGTGTTCCAAAGCATGGTTAGTTAGCAGATGTTAGAAGAAGGCAATTTACTTACAGGTATGATACTGAGTTTAAAATGACATTTTGTGTATTTTCTTAATACCTATTCCGTGTTTCTGCGTTGATAAGCGCTGTCATTCTGTGGGGTTTGGTTGCCGTAAAATGTTAGTCCTTCTTCTATTTTTGTGAAATGTCCCGATTTTTGTTTTTTAAAATCTGGTCACCCCAGTTCTGTCACCCCTTCGCGTACGCACCCCACCTTCTCCTAACACCCACAGAGGGAGTCCTTTGTGGAGAGGCGGCCCTGAAAGTTGCAGCGACCATGACTACATTTTAGCGGAGCGCATAATGAAGTTAAGAAACATCGTAAATTTCTGTTTCTCCCGCCATTTTTTATCTATACTTCCCAGTGGTATTGAAAGCACCGCGACGCCCCTTGTGTTCGTGAGACTGGCGCTATATCAAAAACTGATTGAATGAATAAATAAATAAAACAATAGTTCCTCGCTCATACAGTTGGCCTAACGGTTTCTCGAAAATCAATCTTAATCCCCCGCTGAATGTAAACCCGGCCTCCACTCCCGGTTTTGGAGCTCACAGTTTGAGCGGTTTCACAAAAGGGCCCCGGTTGTAAACACTACCTCCAACGTGAAGACAAATCACAGAGCCTCATACGCCAACCCGACGCTTGGCGACTGCCAAAAGGAAGATTTTGCGGTAGAAAAAGGGCGGAAAATAGTATTTGCCCATTGGTTTGGCATAAGAATAGAAAAAAAGAAAGATAATAACACGTTGGGAATTGTTGCTGTATCTTGGAAGTGCGGCAGCCCAAGGCTTACTGGGCACATTGGTCAACGTGTCCTGCAGGAAGTGTGGGCACCGTCCCAATTCAGGAGAAATGCAACCTTAAGCCTCAAGCAATGTCACGTGGAATTGGACGTCTGCTCATGTGCAGACACTGGCACGAGGCGGTTCTCTAGCCTGTTTAAGTCTCCCCTGTTTTTTGAGAGCACTCTGCCTCCTTCGGAGGATGACCGTAGCACTCCCTTCCCGGCCCTCCCTCAAGTGATGCCGTTTTTTGCGAGAGCGAGTAGTATAGGTGGAAATAAGTGGGTGAACAACAGCGCAGACACCGGGCAGTAGGGCAAATGGAGTCAACCGCAGAGTGGAAGAGAGCCAGCAGAGCCCGCAGACAGTGGGCACCGTGGGACCATAAACACGGACATGCTGACCCGGCGAGCCGCCGCACTCCCTCTCCTTTCTAGGATTGATGATATTATCCTGGGGGCAGCACCTGCCCACTTCCGCCCTGAAGCACCATACCCTGAGATCTGCGCCGGATCCATCCCTTCCTCTCGGGGCAACGCACCATGAGGACATCCTCTGCTCCATCCCTTCCTCTCAGGGTCAGCTTCCTTCGCTGCCCCTCACACCCTTAGAGCAGCACTTAATTCATCCCTTCCTGGGGCAAAGTGCCCTGAGAGCAGCACCTGCTGCATCCCTTCCTCCCAGGCGTAAAATACCCTGATAGCATCGTCTGGGTTATCTCTTGCTCCCAGATGCAAAGTACTCCGAGATCTGGTCCTCTTAGGCGCAGAGTACACAGAGAGCAGTGCCTAATGTATCCCTTCCTCCTAGTTCATCCCTTCCTCCAAGACACAAAGTACCCTGGCAGCAGCGCCTGCCTGCTTCATCCCTTCCTCCCAGGCGCAAAGTACTGTGATAGCAGCGCCTGGTTCACCCCTTCCTCCGAGGCCCAAAGTACCCTGGAGAAGGGCCTAATTCACCCCCTGCTCCCAGGCGCAGAGCACACCGAGAGCCGCGCTTAGTTCATCCCTTCCTCCCAGACTCAAAGTACCCTGACAGCAGCGCCTGCCTGCTTCATCCCTTCCTCCCAGGCGCAAAGTACTGTGACAGCAGTGCCTGATTCACCCCTTCCTTCGAGCCCCAAAGTACCCTGAGAGCAGGGCCTGATTTACCCCCTCCTCCCAGGCGCAGAGTACACCGAAAGCGGCTCCTGGTTCAGCCCATCCTCCGAGGCACAAAGTACCCTGAGTGGAGCGCATGGTGCTCAACTCACCAAAATGCCAGGAACAGGGGATGCGACATCCCACACCATGTAACTGTTACTTTCACTCACACACTCATCTTACACATACACCACACACGCACACATTAACAAATACACACACTGTCTCTCAAATAAACACAAGCAACATACATTTTAAAGCACGTTTTGCACAGCAGAGCTGAAAGGAAGAGAGAGTTAAGTGTACTCCATTTTTATTAGAATAACAGTGAACAATACACTATTTAGAGTAATGAAAAAATAACAGTAAACAAGAAAAGTAGACCCCAAACGACGTCCACGAGGACGAGCTGCCCCTTTTTTTCTTGCCACTGCTTTTGCTACCTCTAAGGCCAGAGGACGCAAAGCCAGTGCAGGGGCTCCAAGGGTCGCAGCTGCGACTGCGGCACCCCTAAATGACATCCATGGAGCATCGCCCAGTTCCTTCCTTCTTCCGAGGCGCAGAGTACCCTTAGATCAGCGCCTAGTTCCTTCCTTCCTCCGAGGCGCTAAGCACTCTGAGAGCAGCGCCTGGGTCCTTCTCTTAGGGAAACACACCCTGAAGGCAGCGCCTAGTTGGTTCCCTTCTTCCTCCGAAGCGCGAAGCACCCCGAGAGCAGCGCCTGGGTCCTTCTCTTAGGGAAACACACCCTGAGGGCAGCGCCTAGTTGATTCCCTTCCTCTGAAGCGCGAAGCACCCTGAGAGCAGCGCCGGGTTTATTCCTTCCTCCCAGAACACACACCCCGAGAGCGGCGTTTGCTACATCCCAGGCAGCAGGGACAGGCCATGCCTGGTGACCTGTCTGCCCCCGGGGCCTCCCAGCAACTGCGGACCTCCCAAGTGGCCCAGTGTCCAGCCCGGGCCCTGAACTGTGTCTTGCCTCCCATTAGCGGTGCCAGGTCTCCTGGAGCCGCCCGTCCGGGGCTAGGGAGCCGTGTCCTCACTCAGCCCCGGGCACAGCAACAGGCCACTTAGAGCCAGTAACTAGCTACCCAGCGCACCACGCAGACGGCGACTTACCGCAGCGTAACGAGCTGTCAGGGAGAGATCATTGGGGAGCGATAACAATATTGTCTTTCTTTGTGTTTTACCCACCAGCACCGCCTGCTCAGGCTCTCGGAATAAGAGTGGCCGTGTAAACCGAAACAAAGGCCTCCGAAGCAGCCGGCAGCGCCGCTCTCAAGCCCGAGTCCCATCCACGGGCCGAGATGCGCCACGTCTTTTTCGGCGAAGACGAGTATACAAATATTTATTCTATTTATTGCGTATTATTGGTTGGTAACCACCTTATAAACATGACAATATTCAAGCGTTACAAAATGAAATATTAAGAGAACAATATATAATATTCATTAGGGTACCTGGCAAGCAATACGATGATCAAAATATTTTATCAATTGAACGATTCAAGTACATCTAAGCCCCGTCAGACTTAAACGCCCCTGCTATGACTTCTAAATGTTGATGTGAGTCCGAGAGCACCCGTGCGCACATTATACACACACAAAGCGCAAGCACGCAGCAGCCGAGACACAAACGGGAAGATGAAGACACACGTGCTGAAGTAGACGCACACTGATGCCGGACACAGACACACAAGTTCAGATTACCACACACACATGCGCAGATGCTCGCGTTGCGCATGCACAACAGTGTGCTTTCTATTGACAACACACTTTGGGTGACATATTTGAATCTAATATAGGGGTCGTGATTAAAAGGCAGTGCTACCACCCCTTAAGAGCACATGCTGGTTCCGGCTGCAAATAGCGCAAACGACAGGCCATAGAAGCCCTGACAGTTCTCTGGCTTTGGGCGGGAGATGATCCTTCGCACAAAGCCCAAGAGCATTGAGAAAGAACAGGTCTGTACTTAAAACAACAGGGAACTACCTAGAGGTTCCAGCGTGTTCCTGACATTGCGCATAATTTATGCGGCACGCAAAGCTTGCGAGCTGCGGCTTTAAAAACAGAACAGTGTAGCTGTGGATGTTACTCTTTCAAGTACTTGCATAATTTATGCGGCACACAAAGCTTGTGAGCTGCGGTTTTAAAAATAGCACAGTCGTGTATCTGTGGATGTTACACTCAAGTACTTGCATAATTTATGCGGCACACAAATCTTGCGAGCTGCGGTTTTAAAAATAGCACAGCCGTGTAGCTGTGGGTGTTACTCTTTTAAATATCTGCTAAATTAATGCGTAACTCTATGCCTGCGAGTCTTGGTTTTAAAAATAAAATAACCCTGTTATGCAGCACACCAAGCTTCCGAACTCTGGTTTTAAAAATAAAACAACCCTGTTCAGCACCCCAAGCTTGCGAATTATGTTTTTAGAAAAATAAATATCCTGCAGCTGTTACTTCTGCAAAGAGTTTGATCATTTCTATCGGTACTGTTGAGTAGTTGTTTTAACTAATAAAATAATGCTGAAACGGGAAATGTTACTCAAGCCACTGAAATATTTTCTCACTGTTAACAGCACTGTAAACTTCAAGGAAATGGTTTTGAAAAACAGTAGAACCCTGCAGGGATTGCTTCATCAAAACGTGAATTATATGTGCCGTATGCGTGATTTAAATATATAAAAGCCCTGTGGATGCATGTTGCACTTTCAAATATTTTCAGAAGTTAATCTATATGTGTGACGATCATTTTTAAAAATAGAACAATCTATCTGTCGGTGTTTCTCTTTTCAAAACTATCGCAATTTATCAGTTACTCAATAGATTAGCTTCATTAATTCAAAATTGTTGTGTTTGTAGATGTTACTCTGTCAAAGATTTGTACAATGTATCTATTACTCGAGGGACTGACTGTAACAATAAAAGTATGCAATACCTTTAAAAAAAATAACTCTATGTTTGTGACGATCATATTTAAAAAACAGAAAAATCTAACTGTAGTTGTTAATCTTTTAAAGATTAGCAAAATGTATCTATTACTCAAGGGATTGGCTTTAACAATAAAAGTATGCAATACCTGTATAGGTTAACCTTTTAAAAAACATAAATTAATCTATAATTGTAACGATTATCTTTGAAAATAGAACAATCTAACTGTGTTAATCTTTTAAAGATCAGCGCAATTCATCTATTACTCGGGGGACTGGCTTCAATAATAAAAGAAGGTTGTAGGTGTAGATGTTGCTCTGTCAAAGATTAGCAGAATTTATATATTGCTCCAAAATGATCGGGTTAACAATAAAAAATGCTATAGCTGTTGATGTTACTTTAAAGTTTGCAAAGATTAGCACAGTGTATCGATTACTATGGAAACTGGTTTCAACAATAAAATAATGTTAGAGCTGTAGATGTTACTTTAATCTTTGTCAAAGATTAGCACAATGTATCCATTACTAGGGAAATTGGTTTCAACAATAAAATAACGCTATAGCTGTAGATGTTACTCTTTTCCGTATGTTTATGATGCAAACAAAACAGTAAGGCTGCGCAGTGTTTTTTAAAGTGGAAGAATACTGCAGCTATAGATATTACTCTTTCAAAAACCTGTATAATTTTTGGGGCACTCCAAAATTGCCAGAATGTGGATTAACACTTTTGAAGTATTGCATACTTTATTAATCGTAATTTTGGGGCACTTCCCATAGTTTATGAAGCGTAGTTTCTGGGACACTCTAAAATGTCGAGTTGTATTTAATAATAAAATAGAAGAATCCTGTAGCATACATGATATTCCATTCTAGATTTGCAGAATGTATGGGGCACTCTTGCCACCTTGTGGTTGTAAGAATGAAAGTATCCTATAACTGCAGATGTTACTCCTTCGAAGATTTGCAAAAAATTCATGACATCTTAAATGTGCGAAGTGCGGTTTAAAAAACAGAAGAATGTTGTGTCTGGAGATGTTAATCTTTCAAAGGTTTACACAATGCGTGCTGCGTGGCAAGCTTTGCAAGCACTTGGTTTTAAACTAGGGTAATCCTGTAGCTGCAGAAGGTACTATTTCAAATATTATTTGCAGAGTTTGTGTGCCACTTGTGAATCTGATAATAGGATAAAGTAGTTATCGCTGTTGCTCCACGACTTGCATAATGATGTATGTAATACTTTATGGTTGCAAGGTGTTTTGGGAAAAAATAAAGTTCTCCTGTAGCGGTAGATGTCCCTTTTTGAATTATATGCATAATTTATGATGCCCTCTAAGCTTGCCAGTATGAGTTTTTTTTTTTTACATAAAACAGTCCTCTAGCTGTAGATTGTATCATTTCAAATATCCACATAATTTATTTCAATTATTTATTTTTAAGCCCTCTAGAATTGCCAGCGTGTGGTTGTAAAATTGGAGCAATCTTTTTCTTGTAAATGTTACTTTTGGGGATTTGCATAATTTATGCAGCACTATGCGCCTGGGCGTGGTTTTAAATATATGGAAGTCATGCTGCTGTTACTGTTTCATAGATTTGCATGATTTATGCCAATCGTGGGGATCTGAAGATAGGTTAAAGCAGCTGTAGCTGCTACCCCAAGCTTTGCACGCAGTGTGCAGCGCTGTACGATCGTGTACAGGCGCTTTTACAAACAGAAGACTCACGTAGTATGCACTGAACACTGCAGGTTAGAAAGCAATCTTGGGTGTCAAGCAGTACGTATGAGGCGCGCTGAGGTGGGGGAGGGGGTGTGCTATGTGTCCCTGATCACCCGGAACCAACAAGTGCACCGGTGCAGTGACGCGTTCACCCATCGTCCTGCTGTCACCTTAGCTAATTTCCGGGTCCGACCTAGAGTTTCGCAGCAGCACTACAGCCGCCATTACTAGCTTCTACTTATGTTGGTTTTTGCAGTTAAATACGCAACAATCATTTCGAGGCGGATTTAAACTCTGTGTGTTTTTTACCTCCCTGAATATAATCCATATTTAAAAGCGGTTTATTGCTAACTGACCAGTGGAGAAGACAAGCTGCCCCCGCCTTTGTGCCATAGAACAAGAAAGCTGGTCTAGGCACTATTTTGACTGTCAGCGGTGGGCGGGGGAGAGGGATGATAGCGCCTAATTGTTCCTCATAAATGGGAAAGGCTGGAGAGAGACTACTTCCTGTGACGGACTGTGACAGAGACACTCCTGTCGGCCAAGGAGAGGCTATGACAGAGTGGCTGCCTCTGTGACAGAGAGGCTCTGTCTCTGAAGGCGGGGCTGCTCTCTGTGACAGAGAGGCTCTGTCTCTGATGGAGGGGCTCCTGTCTCTGACGAAGAGGTTCCTTTCTATGACACGGGGCTCCTGTCTCTGATGGAGGGGCTTCTGTATATGTCGGAGAGGCTCCTGTCAATAAACCGGGGGAGGTAAGACGGAAGACTCGACTCTTTCTGGGACTCAGTGACTCCTGTTTGTGAAGGAGAGCCTTCTGCTTGTGACAGAGGAAGGCTACTGTCAGTGACGAAGAAGGTGCAGTCTGTGTGAGAGAGATCCTGCAGTCTGTGACGGAGAGGCTGCAGTCTGTCACGGAGAGGATGCGACTGTCAGTGACTTCTGTTTGTGAAGGAGAGCCTTCTGCTTGTGGCAGAGGAAGGCTACTGTCAGTGACGAGTGGCTGTGGTCTGATGGAGCGATTGCTGGTGAGTGGTGTTTGGTGGTAGGAGGCCTCGGCGATACCCGGCCATATGACTAAGGGCTTGTCCTTGCTAGGAAGGATATTGTCTGTGATGAAGAGGCTGCAGTCTCTGAGAGAGAGGCTGCAGTCTGTGTGAGAGAGGTTGCAGTCTGTGACGGGAGGCCTACAGTCTGTGACGAGAGGCTGCAGTCTGTGACAGGGGGCCACAGTCTGTGAGGGAGAGGCTGCATTCTGCGACGAGAGGCTGCAGTCTGTGACAGGGGACCACAGTCTGACGGAGAGGCTGCAGTCTGTGAGAGAGAGAGGCTGCAGTCTGTAACAGGGGGCCACAGTCTGTGACGGAGAGGCTGCAGACTGTGACAGGGGGCCACAGTCTGTGAGGGAGAGGCTGCATTCTGCGACGAGAGACTGCAGTCTGTGACAGAGGGCCACCATCTGTGACGGACAGGCTTCAGTCTGTGAGAGAAAGGATGCAGTTTGTGACGGGGAGCCTACAGTCTGTGATGGAGAGGCTGCGCTCTGTGAGAGAGAGGCTGCAGTCTGTGAGGGAGAGGCTGCAGTCTGTGAGAGAGAGGCTGCAGTCTGTGACGGGGGCCTACGGTTTGTGACGGAGAGGCTGCGCTCTGTGAGAGAGAGGCTGCAGTGTGTGACAGGGGACCACAGTCTGTGACGGAGAGGCTGCAGTCTTTGACAGGGGGCCTCAGACTGTGACGGAGAGGCTGCATTCTGCGACGAGAGGCTGCAGTCTGTGACAGGAGACCACAGTCTGTGACGGAGAGGCTGCAGTCTGTGAGAGAGAGAGGCTGCAGTCTGTAACAGGGGGACACAGTCTGTGACGGAGAGGCTGCAGTCTGCTAGAGAGAGGCTGCAGTCTGTAACAGGGGACCACAGTCTGTGACGGAGAAGCTGCAGTCTGTGAAAGGGGGCCACAGTCTGTGAGGGAGAGGCTGCATTCTGCGACGAGAGACTGTGGTCTGTGACAGGGGACCACAGTCTGTGAGAGAGAGGCTGGAGTCTGTGAGAGAGAGGCTGCAGTCTGTAACAGGGGGCCACAGTCTGTGACAGAGAGGCTGTAGACTGTGACAGGGGGCCACAGTCTGTGAGGGAGAGGCTGCATTCTGCGACGAGAGACTGCAGTCTGTGACAGAGGGCCACCATCTGTGACGGACAGGCTTCAGTCTGTGAGAGAAAGGATGCAGTTTGTGACGGGGATCCTACAGTCTGTGATGGAGAGGCTGCGCTCTGTGAGAGAGAGGCTGCAGTGTGTGACAGGGGACCACAGTCTGTGAGGGAGAGGCTGCAGTCTTTGACAGGGGGCCACAGTCTGTGACGGAGAGGCTGCAGTCTGTGAGAGAGAGGCTGCAGTGTGTGACAGGGGAGCACAGTCTGTGACAGAGAGACTGCGCTATGTGATGGTCCTCAGACTGCGGCCTGCATGCTGACCAGCTTAACTACCGCCAGCCACACCGGTGAAGCTATTTGTTTAGCTACAGAGTCTTTATTACTCGATAACTCGGGTTGTTGGTGAAAATGGGATCTGAATCACGACAGAAACATTTGAGAAAATCCCAGGGCACAATTGTGGAAAGCCTGGGTATTAGGGCCAGCCTTTAGGACGAGCCACGGCTCCCAGTGTTACGCTAATAGACGTGTTATTTTTAGTAAATGTCTGGGAGGGCTGACACCAGGTGACCTCTGACTTATCTGAACCCATTCTGCAGCATTTCAAGGCAGAGCCTGCGCTCAGGGAGGCACCATGCGCTGTTTTGTCGATTGCATAGAGTGTGTCCGCGTGTGCAGCGCCATACTTACCATTGAGGCGCTTTGATTGCCTTATATTTAAAAGCAGCCTGTTAATAACTCAATACGATTTGCTGCAGTTTGCCACAGATCTTTGAAATACTACGAGAGAGATTAATCTTCCTGTGTAAACAAATCTCATTTTCGGCTCACAACTTTATATTAACATTTGTTTAGAAGAAACGACATGAAACACATACCAAAAGGGGGAAGATAACTAAAGAAAAATACATAAAAGTCCATAGCCAGATGAGACAAAAACAAAATCAGACGACCAACATCACGAGGCACTGGGCAGAGGAAAAAGTAAAACAACACATCCTCAGAGCGCTCCATGCCGACCTCTTATGTTTAAATCACCTACAGCCATATTTCCGTCCGAAATGTTTGCCCATTGGCTCAAAGTTGTTGACGATCTGTCATAATGCACTTAATGGATGATTGTTAATTTACTGTGATAGCAAAGCAGGTGGGATGAAAAGTAATTGAGGTAACGTATTTGAGGCCACAGAAAACGAAAAGAACTCATGTACGTGTTTGTGTGCGCGTGTTTTGTAAAATACCACATAGTTTATATATATCACCAGAACCCTTAGATCGCGGTATCAGATCACATTACAAGTCTTACTTAAAATGTACTTTTATCACGTTTAATTTTGCTTGGACAAAATGTTTTTTGTTTGTAATAGACAAACTTTTATTGCAAACATTTAATAAACTGCATCACAATACAGTTAGGTTGTCTATAGTAACCAGAAGAGATTAGTTTTCACTATGGAGTTCTGAAGTTGGGGGTTTCCAAAAGTACGCTGTGCTTTGTCACAAAACACAGTCTATCTGTGGAGGTTGGACATTGTTGAAGCTGCCATCTTCGAGGTACAGCAACTAACCGGACCTAGTAGCAGTTAGAATGTTTGGTCAAGCTTTTCATTCTTAGAGGGAGTGACGATTAATGAAAAGGACAGCGGGAAATCTTAGAATAATGCTTTGGGTCCGTCTTCATCTAAATGCACTGTCATGCGCGGAGTCTAAGCAGCTGAAGGGTCGGAAACCAGAGTGAGACGAGGCCTCCCATTGGATAAAATCCATATTTCACAAGAATGATGTAATGTCTGCTGAAATAGCATAATGTACCTGTGGAATAATATTAGAAGCCACTTATTTTTATGGCGAAAAGCAGGCTTCTTTGAAATCAATGTTTTCAATGCAATGAAAGCGGCCACACATGCAAGATAGATCGATAGATAGGTAGATAGATAGATAGATAGATAGATAGATAGATAGATAGATAGATAGATAGATAGATTGATTGCATGTGTTGTGTCTATGGGAGAGGTCTTCCACAGTGAGGGTCAAAGGCAGTGTTATGGTTGTGTAGCTCACAATAACAGGCACACCCCAGACTTTATTTTGGATTGTAATTGCTCCTGCCACTGCGTACCCGTCTCTCCAGGTGCCAAAGAAGCCCTCTTCGTGATGGCCTCCAGCACACTTCCTGACCTATTCCTAATGGCATTTTAGGGTATCTGAAGTGATACTCCTGTAGTACCCTTTTACATACCCTTGCTTGCCTCTTTGAATCACCCTCAAGAGTATCGTGCCCTTTTTTGTTGTGCCCTTTTGAACGTTTACTAACAGGTAGTTGATTGTTTTGGTACCGATTGACGAAGGCATGTAAGTGTATTGAAAGGGTACTTCTGCAGTATTATGCAAAGTACTCTTAAATGCTCTCGTAAATTAGCCCCTTCATCTATGTTAGTGAGTGCTCAAAATGTGGTGGTGGGAAGGAGGAAACAGCAATACTGCATTCCTTAATGCAAAACCATAAAAGCACGCACGTGCATGCGCACTAAAAATCAAACTGATCTACTCTTCATAGCACACACCCCTCACTGGTACGCCTGGAAGAACCAATGTGCACATCTCTCAGTGGTACACCTGAATAAACCTATGTGCGTACACACACCTCTAAGTGGTACACCCGAATGAACCTATGTGAGCACGAACACCTCTCAGTGGTACACCTGAATGAACCTATGTGAGCACGCACACCTCTCTGTGGTACACCCCAATGAACCTATGTGAGCACGCACACCTTTCGGTGGTACACCTGAATGAACCTATGTGGGCGCCACACCTCTCAGTGGTACACCTGAATGAACCATGGTGCGCGCCACATCTCTCAGTGGTACACCTGAATGAACCTATGTGCGCGCCACACCTCTCAGTGGTACACCTGAATGAACCTATGTGCGCGCCACACCTCTCAGTGGTACACCTGAATGAACCTAGGTGCGCGCCACACCTCTCAGTGGTACACCTGAATGAACCTATGTGCGCGCCACATCTCTCAGTGGTACACCTGAATGAACCTATGTGCGCGCCACACCTCTCAGTGGTACACCTGAATGAACCTATGTGCGCGCGCACCTACCTCTCAGCGGTACACTTGAACGAACCCGTGTGCGCGCTCGCACTCTCAGTAGAAAACATGAATGAACCATTGTGGGCGCGCACGCACAGTCACCACGAATATAAAATCGTATGAACCTAGGCGCGCGAGGGCAAGCAAGCACAGGCATTAACGAACGTCCACATTCAGACACCATTAAATCTGCCTCCCACAAAGCATGGCATTGTTAGTTCCCTGTATGAAAATTGCTGAGATATTTGTAGTGCTATTGTGATGCTACAACTACTCGCCACACAACTGCACTCATCATATTACTGCAACCATTTGCTTTTGCAAATGTCACAATATTTTTCCTCTACTCATTAAAATATCACCATAAAATGCGATTGGCCCGAAGTGGATTTTATCAGTTTATACATAAATCACTCAATCAAGTTTGTGGGGGGGTTGGGTTAGGTGCGCAGACGCTACGAACTTAACCGTTTCCTAGCTTGTGCAGATCACCGACACCCGTACATTCCGACCTGGAAGGTTCCAACGAAAATCACATTGCACGTGTGTGGCACCCACCTCAGCCTCACACGTTAGCTTCTATTCGCTTTCTCGTAAATCACAGGTTCCACAGGCTAAGAACCGGAAGCAAAAATACTGCCAGCCTTCATCTCTGGACCGGCAGCTTTATATTGCAAGACCTACAGCGAGCTAGCTGTCGACGTGCGAGGCCCACACCGCGATAGGGAGGGGATCCTGTATGGAATGCTTCGATTTTTTGTTTTGTTAATCACAACTGCTTTCTGCCGATGTATTGAGATGTCATTTCGTGCGCATTTTTCTGTACTTAAGTAAAAGATGTGTGTTACACGAGACTAATACACTTTTAAGCACGTTTCCTTCAGACGCTTCTTTTCCTCGCAAGGGGCTTGGCTATTTTTGTCCCTCTCGGAATCCGCCTCTTGCTTTGAAGAGGTCCCTGTGTCGAAGCAGCTCCAGTGGAGATACGCTGTCACTGCCCCTGGCTTGTCAAGAGGACTGATGGGGGGATCTGAGCCTGTCAGGCAAAGCCGTGTCTTTTAGAGATGGAACCGTTCGCTGTTCTCTTTCTTCCTGCCTCCCTCTCCTATACATCGTGTTTTCTTTTTTTAGAGAAGTTTATTTACTCAGGCCTTACTACAGGAACAAGTGAAACCCTAAACCACGCCGACTGCCGTGTGAGTGTTACGGAGGCCGTATGAGCGTTATGGAGGTCTCGGCGCCCGTTCGACATCCTGTGATTCCGGGCAAATCCCTAAAACTCCCCCGTCTAAAAATAATGAAAAAAAGAACAACGTGAACATATATATTGTAACTACTGTTCATATAAAGACTCCAATACCTTTAGGTCAAGTTCGTGCTGTATAAAACTGCAAAAAATAATACTAAAAATAAAATAAAAACATAGCTAAGCAAAATCTGCCTTTCATCCTTCCGAGGTGGGTACATGTAAATTGTGCACTATCTGTTATTTGCAGGCCCCGTGAGGACGCGCGGTATAAAGCGCAATGCCATATCATGTTATTTTTCTCAAATCGATACCTATTCGTAGATTACATTTCAATTGATGACCAACATCACTGAAGTTAATGGAGCTGGGGACCTTTCCTCTGTGAAGGAGAGCAGCCGATGTGTGCTGTCTCTCTAATGCCTCCCTCTGAAGGTAGAAGGCCTGTCTGCGGTTCATAAACGCATGCACGAGCTGAAATACAGCTTGTTTCTCGTTTTTTTCCACTTTGTGTAAGGACTTCGAACAAAACAGTTTACACGTAGGGAAATCCGATTAAAGGGGCCTGCGCTCAGCGTTGATCTCCAGATCGCCCTGGAAAGCCATTCATTATGTCTGCGGCTAATCTGCATCTCTGTGGCCTGAGATCACTCGCAGCCGCTCCGTTTCCGTGTAAACGAGCTGGTTAGTCAGATCCTGGCATGAGCTTGGGACAGCCTCTATAAAGTAATCGAAGCAAACCCAGAAAGTGGAGCAACAGAGCTCCATTACAAGAAGTGAGGAACGGGACTAGCTAGCTTTTTATAGCGCTTCGTACCTACTTCTGCAGTTTCTAAGCTCTGTGTTACAACACTTGCCATCACCTCCCACCAAACCCCGGCTGTTCGTTGGTGAGGAACATGCATTTATAACAGAACCAGGTCTACAAGTTTCATTATTCGGTTTTAGTGGAAGGTAGGGAAATAACAGGAAATACAACAGAGAAAGGAGACACCGATCCAAACTTGTTTAAGTTCTTCGGAGACACGTTGAGTTTAGTCGAATGTGCGAACGATGTGCGATGTGGGTTAAGCAATAAGGAGTCTTGGGAACACATATTTCAATATTGTGGAAATTTATTATGGTGCTTGAAAAACCAACTGAACAGATTATTCCACCAACCAGCCATCCAGCAGGTGTTGTTTTGTAAAATGTATCTAAGGGAGGTGGGGATTTGTGGCTCGTCTTTCTGACGTCCAGCTACCCACAGGCTGCCTTTCTGTAACAAACCTGTTTGTTGACCTTTTAGGAAGAATATCCCCGGACAGAGGCCCTTGGTTAAACAGCATCTCAGGTTTGGACTATACAAAAGCGCTGCCAAGTTATACTGGTCTCGGGACTTGGCACTGAGGTTATGAATTCCTATCCGGGCTCATTTTGCCGAAGTGATTTACGATAATAATTCACAAGGCTGAGGTCATTCACGGGGTGAGCAGAGACTGTAGTTCGTATGCCGTTAAAAGGATGTAGGGGCGGCTAAAAAGCCTGTCGCAGTGTCAGTAGATGCTGCTCTTGGGTACGCTTAACAAGGCGGACTCTTTTTGAATTCATCTTACGGAAATCACGGGTCGCCTAAAAAAATAGTTTTATGTACTCCAGAGTCACTTTAACAAAATCCTAGAACTAAACCACGTCGTTAGTACAGACTAGCTGCGCAAGAAGAATTCAGTTAAAATTTAGTTTGTGTTTAAACGTGAGTAAACCTTGCATGTGAAGTAGCCAGCATGTTGCTGATCTTTGTTTCTCGAAGAGCACTTTGGCCTTTGATCCAAGCGGTCTAGGCTGCTTCAATTGATTGCAGCATTTGTCACACACGAGTGCCCTCTTGTGTCCATCTTAGGCCCTTACAAGCTCTTGGGACCCTGGCAAAGCGTCAAGCACTGGCTTCATTTAGGATTGAAAATGTCAAGCGAGCACGACTGTTTTGTCGAATGCGGTAATTGTTAAAAAATCAAAACATTGAAACATATCGACGTATGTTGCTCTTCCACCTAGCAATTTTGATTAATGTGTCACACTCTATATATAAATCGAACGCTTACATTAATTTTTAGGTTTTGCTGTTTGGTTGCAAAAGACCTATTGTGGGCTTACCAAAAACGTACATTTGGTAAGAAATGGCCAATTGCATGTTAATCTAATTTGCTTGCTTCTCATGTGATGGCTTGCCTTCATCTCATTGTGTTTGTCTCTCCTTTTGAGCATAGGTTCTTTTCTCTACTTTTAATTGGTTGACTTGAATCCCTTCACTGCTTCCTTTTAAAGTACAGTTTTTTCCTTCTTTGTTAAACACCCTGTGAGAGTTCCCTTCTCAGTTCTCAACCTCCTGTTATTTCCCACCAAATACACACTTTCTGACTTCCTGATGTTCTTTACCTCCTGTTGTGCTCACTCTCTCTTGTGACCTCTCCCCCAGCCCACACTCTGGCCCTCATTACGACCCTGGCGGTCTCACCGCTGACAGGCCGGCAGTGAAGACCGCCACATTATGAGTGTGGCGGTTTGGCCTCTTCCAAACTGCCACATCCCCACTGCTACCGGCAGGGTGGTAGGACAGCTCGGTCGGAGGACAGCACCTCCAGGCTGGCTGTCCACTGACGACTGTCTGCGGTATAATGAGTCAGCTTTCCGCCAAGGTTTCCGCAGCCGTAGCACCTCCACAAAAACTCTGGCGGGAAGGCTGCCAGAGACAGGAAATTCCTTTCCTGTCGCCGGCAGATGACTCCTCCAATCCCTACCAGCAACTACAATACCCCCTTCTATGTCAGCATGCCCTACCTCTTCAATGTCAGCACCTCCTCCCCCACCCCCTTCCATGTCAGCGCCCCCTTCCCGCATACACGCGCACACACACCCACACGCACTCTGCATTCACCAACAGTTACATACACGCATTTACCAACACGCATGCATACACTCATTCACTCACACGCATACATACGCTCTCACTCACACACTCATTCACTCACACCAACAGACACACATTCACACAAACATTCCAACACACACTCACTTCAATAATCATACACGCATTCAAACACCCATACACACATGCATACACACACGCATTCAAGCACCCATACACACATTCATACACGCATTCAAACACCCATACACACATGCATTCATACAGGCATTCAAACACCCATACACACATGCATTCCTACATGCATACACACTTAGATTCACACATGTAGACAACATCCACTCACACATGTGCACACAACACCCCCCACCCTCCCACTCCCATCCCCTACCGGACAATCCACTTACCTTGTCCGGTGAGGAGGTCGCCCGCCAGGGAACGGGAACCGGCGCTTCCACCACCGGTAGCTCCCTGCCATCAGGACACCACCATGCCGTATTACTGCTCATAATACAGCAGGCGGAGTCCTTTTGGTGTGGCGTTGATGCAGTGGAAGCGCCTCTGCGCCGCCCACCGCCAGCACGACTGCTGGAGGATTTCCACCCAAATTGTGGCAAAAATCCTTCAGTGCTCGTAATATGGTGGTCTGATGACCGCTAGCACTGGCGGTCTTCTGGCACCCACGGCTTCATCATAATGAGGGCCTCTGGGTTGCTTTCTCACTTTTGTGCTGCTTCCTTTCTCTCGTGTGCTTCTATGCTTTATGTTGCTCACTCCTTTGTGTGCGAAAGATTCAGGAAGAGCATCGTGCTTGCCTAGCACTTTCTAATATTATGCACTTTCTTTTTTTTCAATGGGAAAAAAAACATTTATAATTATTAAAAAAAGCACCAAAACTATTCTATTTTGAATCTGTTCATTCTTGGTAATTATTTGTCTACGTTTCTGATTTACATCTAAAGTTCACTATGTACTGATACACAAAGGGTGTTTTATTTCTCAGACAGTGTCATTTCTACGTGTGCTCCGCCTTACCTCGCTACATGGATTTGTACATCAAACAATGACGATAACGTGGTTACTTTGCTGAAACCTGACACGACGACATGGGAGCTGACATGTTTTTACCAATTCAGCCATTCACGCTTCAGCAGTTGATAAATGAATGCTTCTGAATTGGAGCTCAACAACGACCAGTCTTTAAAGTTGCATAAGGTTTGTACTTCTGGACATTGCAATGTTTGTGCAATAGAAAGTGCAGCCCTTTCATTCTTCAAGAAGGGCCAGTCATCAATGGATTTTTGCTCCCAGTTATTGACATTGGCACGCAGTGTATTTCTATATCGGAATTCTTCCAGTGTATTTTAGTTGTAAAATAAAGTCAGTACTGTCCATGTGCTTGTACTGTCTGTCTGCTGGGACTGCACATGTGGTCTTTTTGCTGACTTCCACGGCACATACTTCTGACATACCACCCATAAATATGTAACTCATACATCAATATTTTAGACATGTCGAACTAAAAAAGAAAACTGCATACCTTCCCAGTTTTTAGGTTTTGCCTACTAGTACAAGCTGTCTGGTTGTGAAAAACATAATATGGGCTTACCAAAAACACAGGGCCAGATATACAAATAGAAATCAGTGGAGGCAGCTGCAAATCTCAATGGGGGGGGGGGGGCAGAGAGAGGGATAGGGGAGGGGAGGCAGTTGGGGGATAAATAAAACAAAATAAAAAGAAAAACTTTTTCCCATCGTCACTGCCACCACCTCCACCTCCTGCTGCGTTGCTCCTCTGGTCTTCTTGTGGTGTCCCACCAAATGCTGGGACACCAGCACAGGCTCCCCAGCAATCCTAGCACTACTTACATGCAAAACATAGCATGCAAGCAGTGTCAGGATTGGTCTAAGTGGCTCGGAGTGCCACTCTGACACAAGTCTGGGGTCTGGGCTGTTTTCCCGGGCCAGCTGTGTATACAGCCGGGCTGGAGAAACCTAAGAGCGCTTGTTTGTTTGGCCGGTCTCAGATGGCCGGCCAAACACACATGCACACTTAGTACACTCTCCCCTCTTCCAACCTCCCACAGCCCAGCCCCGCGCTACCCTTAGCACACTACTGTCTGAGCCAGCAGATGAAAGATAAAACAATAATTAAATATAATTTTATCTTTCATCTCCTGGCCTAGCCAGAGGGGCAACGCTCCTTCGTCATTGTGAAGGAGCAACTCCTGGTAGAAATAACGATTTCAAAACAATGATTTTATCCGAATTGCTATTAAAAAATCATGATTCCTTATGTATGAAACTTTTTGTTTCATACTTGCGATTCGTAGTAGGTCACAGATCAACCTACCTCATGAATATTAATGAGGTAGGGCAGTTTACGACCCATTAGGAAAGCCTGCTATCACAAGGATGGTGGGCTACTGAGGTCAACATACCATCATGTATGTGATTGCTTCTGGAGAAAGTTTTTTTTCATTTTTTTGTTGAAGTGCAACCCATTTTCCTTATAGGGAAATGAGATGCATTTCACAAATAAAAAAATGAAATATTTTGTTTTCGTTTTTTAAGAGCAGGTCGTGGTCCATGGGTCCACTGCCTGGTCTTAAAAATGGTCTTCCAACATTCACAAGGGGGAAGGGGTCCCATGGGGGTCCCTTCCAATTTGCAAATGCAGTATCACCAACTTTAAGTTTGTGGTAAAATGTCAAGGTTTTGCGACCGTATTTCTGTCGCAAAACCTTGGTACATAACACTGGAGATCTCTATATGGAAAGAACACCTTCAACATGCCCTTCCAAATAGCGATTCCTACATCCAAACTGTGATTCTGAAGAGTCGCAGTTTGGATGTTTGTACATTTGGAAAAGCATTTATGGCATGGCCAAACAGCTTGATTTTGCGAATCAGGCCATTTGTGATGGCAAAAATGCTTTGTACATATGGCCTCACCTATTGCTTACCGTTGATTGGCTTTATTCTCACTCTCATTTGGTTGCTATCTATTCAATGGGTCACCTTCCCTTTCTTTTGTTTGTCCCTCTCCTGGAGCATAGCATCATTACCAGCCTTTTCACTGGATGGCTTGTACCCTTCCCATGTTCATGTTTAGAGAACTACTTTTTTCTATTTATTTCAGCATTCCACGAGGGTGCATGTGTTGTCTAGATCTCTCCCTCTTGTGCTGCTTTCTCTCATCTGCTTCTCCCCCATGCTTCATGTACTCTCTTCATTATATGCTCTTTTCCTTCCTCACTTGTCTTGATTTTAATTTTATCCCATCACATTGCTTGCCCACACTCATCCCTTTGTTGGTCTCCCACCACTAATTGACAGTTAAATATTTTGTTGGTGCACTTTTTTGGAGGATCCAGCAGCTGCCTCTTGCTGCTGTGCACTCTGCTACATCAAAAGTGCCTTTGGAAACTGAGCATTTCTTTTCTTACAAAAATGTGATTGTCCCAACTGATGAATTGGCAATTTGAAAAATGTGTAAAATGTGTCACACACTGTATTATGGAGAGGGAAACTGCTGTGATTATGTTGAATGCATTCTCTGACTTCTTTTTCTCTCTTTTGACCCCAGCACTTATTTTTCATCCCTACATCAATATGTGCACTGTGTTTCTGGTCTTGACATATATTCTGTTCTCTCATTCATTGTATCGCTTTCCTCGAATATATCCAACTATCCACTAATGTCAGTCCATCTCTCTCCCTCTTTCCATTCCTCCCTCCCTAAGAGGTGTGGCCAAAGAAGCATAACTAGGATTCCTTTTCAATAGGTATGGTTCATAAATGTAGGTGTGTGGCTTAAAACCTGAACTAAAATCCTCTGCTTCTCAAAGTGTGCCACCTGGCCAGTATTAGGATGCCTCTTTTAGTTTTCTGTTATCACATCCAAGCGTACAACAGCAAAAATACACCTAAAGCAAGCCAAACCTACTTGGAGCTATTCACAAAGGTGACTTACACATGTGAGCAATTTACACACCTAATTTACTCTCATACTTTTGAGTAACTTGACTACTTTTGAATATTCACTAAAATTCACTATAATTCGACTCTAAAGTTACTCAAAAGTGCAGACTTACATGTCCCCCCCTGAAAAAAGGGCGTAAGTTATGATAGCTAGAAAAGAAGCAGCATTAAGTCCAGTACCCACATTCCCAACCACTGATTCTATAGCACTCTCTTATAGAAAATAATGGAGGTAGGGTCTTAAAATAAAACCCTGAAGGAAATAATATAAAATTAAATTATTTAAAATAATTGCAAAATATAAATAAATATAAGTTAATGCACCTGCATAAGATTCTTGTCGGTCTTCCTCATTGCTGTCTTTTCACTTTGTCCTTCTGTATGTATTTTCTCGTGTCACCTCACCTTCAGCTATACCATTTGTCTCTGCCTCCTCACCTGTAAACACACAGTTTCCAATTAATTTGCCTTTTAAATCTTTCAACAGCTGTCTGTATCCTCTGGACTTTCATATACACTGGTAATTACATTTGGCCCATATGTGACCGTAGCTGCGTGCACTCTGTGGAGAGGCCGAGGACTGGACACGCATGCAGACTGAAAACATTTATGATCCACTGGGAGCCATTTTGAGAATCTCAAGCTGCCTCAGCCTGGTCCCATAAGCACTCAATCGTTAGGAACATCTACTGAGAACTTGAACTCACCCAGACACCTAGAGGTGACTCAGTTCACACTAAGCACTATACAAGATTACTATGTGCATGAAAACGGTCAGAAACACAACATCTTGAAAAACAATTATTCACACTGAATGCAAAATGAAGTAAAACTTGTGAACTGTAAGTAAAGATTGCAGTGTTGTTGTTGACATGGATTGCCTTAACAGTTTTTGCAGTCACTGTGGAAGAACCAATCTACAGGCCCAGTAGTTCCTCTTTCAGTGTTAGTTTTGAATTATTGCGGGCTTGTGATTTCGCAGGACCCTCCCGCTTAAAGCCCTGCATCTGTTCAAACACCCCCACACCCATTAAATCCATCCACCTATTCCCAATCCACTCTCCCATCTATACTGCTGTCCATTCATTCACACATCTAGTCATCTATTAATCATATCCATTCTTCATCAACTCTTTCGATCTATCCATCCATTTCCAATCGTTCATTCATCTATCCACCGATTCATCAACATATCTGTTTAACCATCAGCTTTTCAACACCATCTTTCATTCCCAGCTCATTGTGTACCACCACTTCTTTTTGGTTTGCTTATTCTTATTTCTCCCGCCCCTTCCTTTCTCTCACCAGGCTTTTTGTACCTCTGGTCTACCATTCAGACCTTCTTGAGTTCCTTTTATTATTTTTCTTTTCTTTTTTAATTCACAATTTTAATATGACCAGAGCATGACTCTTACACACATATCCGTTTTAATCTTCTTTCATAAGAGGGTAGCTGTTGAAGTTCGTTAGGACAGAGGGGTACTGGGCACAAGCTTCAGCCTCAAGATCATAAGGAGTGCCCTGGGAATAAAACATCAGACAGCATGTTTTTCTCAAATATCACATTTACTAGTCTCCTGGAAAAAAAGTTGAATAACTTGCCACATCATAAGGACTGGGTTTCACACAGGTGAGATAGGCCGCCTAGTGCCTCTGGGAGGAATAAATACCCGTCCCTACAATGTTCTTTTACTTTAGATAATTCTTAGATCTTTAAACATACAGTACAGTATTGTTTTAAGTCTTTCAAATGAAGAAACCTTTGGCAATTTCTGTGCTTAATTCTAGTGGTTTGCCTACCACCAACATGCTGCATCAAAAAGCTTTAGGGCACCAACAAATAACACTTGCAGAGTTGAGTGAACACAGGCATGGATCACAGTAAAGGCAACATGCTTAGGGTGCCTTTTCTTTAGGCCTTTTAATCATGTGGTT
Source organism: Pleurodeles waltl (assembly GCF_031143425.1). Taxonomy (NCBI): domain Eukaryota; kingdom Metazoa; phylum Chordata; class Amphibia; order Caudata; family Salamandridae; genus Pleurodeles; species Pleurodeles waltl. Next base: position 827,702,837 of record NC_090437.1, on the reverse strand, counting down.
TAATAATGGTGTGTTTTTAGCATAGACAAAACCTTTACCTCTCAGCTAAGATATGTGAAAGTAACTTGCCTGGATAGAGTGGGGGAGAGAGGTATTTTAGAAGTATTTCTTCCTCAACTACAATTTCACCATTATTGAGAACACCAGGGGCCTGATTTAAGAGGCCCTAGCTATGGCGGCGCTAAAGTTGTTTTTTACAGTGCCATATTTAAAAGTGGAGCAATGCACCGACCAAGTACTGAAAGCATACGAGGCTCCATGTTTTCCATCCGGTTTCTGAACTACTTTTTTTATTTTTTCGCAGCGTGATCTCGCTGGGCCTAAGTCGAGCCCTTTGTATGACATTGATCCTGTTACAGAGGTAATTACACTTTTGCCGGTAACGTAGATAATTGCACTTTTGCGGGTTACATGGAAAATTGCACTTTTTCCAATAGGTTTCACTGCAAGTGAACTTTTATTTTCCTTTGTGCGTCTGCTGTGCGCTAATGGCGCCCGTCAGCTCGCTTATGTGAAACTTTTGCTTTTCAGTTTATATGGCAAGAAAAGTCTTGTTAGTAATGTGAAACTGTTTTACTTTTCATTTTCAATTCATATGACAAGAAAAGTCCGGTTAGGAGTTTACAATGCTAATTGCTCTAGCTCGAGCAAACGCAAGACCCATTGCATTGCAACTGCTTGTTTTTCCTCTTTCCATGTGTGTTGCATTCTGCAGCACACATAGAAAGAGGAAAATGCCTCTCAGGATTGTTTTTGTGCAGGAAGGTGCGCCTTCCTGCACAAAAACAATCCTGCTGACAACACAGGCACCCTTGCATCCTGGTGCAAGGGTGCCTGCGTTTGCGCTAGGCTGCCAAAACGGTGCCAGCGCAGGGGAAAATGACAGGAAGGCTTCGTTTTGGACAAATACGGTGCATTCCTGCCTTTTCACTTTGTCGTAGGGCAGTGCAGCAAGGTGACTTGCTATGCTGCCTTCGTCTAACATTCCTAAGCTTCAGCCATTTTAAAGACAATAGGGCTAAGGCTGTGACCACTTCATCTACTTCCCTCTTTTGGATCCATTGCTTAACTTCTCATTGAACTGATCCTACTTTCCTGACCTGTTTTCTTATCTGTTTATCCTAGCCAATTATTATCCTTTATTATATGCACATTATCTTGTAGAGCTCTGATTCTCCCTGACCGCGTTCACGCTATGTAAAACTGCAAAATCACAAGAAATGAAACTCTCACTTATGAGACAGGGTCACAAGTGCAACATGCACATATTTAAAATAAAAAACAAGTTGTGCTAATGTTTACGTTTGTGGGTTGAGCCATTTAATTGACAAAGCTGCAGCATTTACCTTGTGACTACTTAAGCCAGACCCACTTTTTTCCTAGAATTATGGGACATGTAGTCTCAATATCAGGGGCGGCTCTTCTGCTATGGCGGGAGTTGCCCCCCGCCAGCAGCAGCTGCAAACCTGTAAAAATAAAATTATATTAAACAATGTTTATTATCATTTATTTTTAAAGGGGTGGGCCATGTGGGGATGATAGTTCTGTGTTTGGCCTGCTGTCTCAGGCCGGCCAATCACATATGCGCACAGGGCTCTCTCCAACCTGGCACTGTGTTGCTGGGTTGGCGGGAACAGGCAGAGACTTTCACTCTGTCATGGAAAGCCCAGCCAGGGTGCTCCAGCCAATCCGAAAGCTGCTCTGAGCAGCGTCAGGATTGGCCGCAGGGCAGGCTGGAAGCCTGTGCCTGAAGTGCAGCGGAGAGTGGCGGTGCGGCGGTGCGGTCAAGGTAAGTTTTTTATATATATTTTTATTTTTGTTTTGTTCCCCCCACCTCGACACTTTGCCCCATCGCCAGCCGCTACTGCTCAGTTTCAAAATAGGGCTACAGTTCCGTGGCTGGACTGAAGGGAGCCAGGCATAGACCCAGGAATCTTGGCAACTATGAAGAGAGCATATATGTGGAAGCTATACACTCTAAAGATTCACGCTCACGTGACTTCAAGTTTGCATACCGACTAGTTTTATATGTGCACAGATCCGTATTTAGGAAGACGGAAGCCTCAAATATTAGTAGTCTTTCTTCACCGATCCGTAGGCATGTCAGTTCACAGAACTACGTATCCAAAGTTCCTACGGGAATTTTAAACCAATTAGAAGCCACAAACTCTCCTGCCATCCACGGTGGATCAGGTCGCATGCAAACGCTGCTGATTTCCGATTCCGCATGTTTTAAATGGCTTCGCCCTAGTGGATTATCTGTAGGGAAAGTATGATCCCTGCCCTTGAAGTATACCATAGTCTCGGTGCTTTGAGGTACTTCAGAAAAAACAGGGGCCCGTATTTATACTTTTTGACGCTAAACTGCGCTAACGCAGTTTAGCGTCAAAAAATTTTGCGCCGGTTAACGCCATTCTGAAGCACCATGCGGGCGCCGTATTTATTGAATGGCGTTAGCCGGCGCAAGCAGACCGGCGCTGCCTGGTGTGCGTGGAAAAAAACCACGTACACCAGGCAGCGCCGGCGTTGGGAAAAATGGCGTTAGGGCGTCTTAAAATGGCGCAAGTCAGGTTGACGCTAAAAAATCGTCTTAACCCGATTAGCGCCATTTTAAACGACGCCCAGACACTATTTACATGACTCCTGTCTTAGTAAAGACAGGAGTCATGCCCCCTTGCCCAATGGCCATGCCCAGGGGACTTATGTCCCCTGGACATGGTCATTGGGCATTGTGGCATGTAGGGGGGCACAAATCAGGCCCCCCTATGCCACAAAAAAAAAAAAAAAAAAAATTTTAAACTTACCTGAACTTACCTGAATGTCCCTGGGGTGGGTCCCTCCATCCTTGGGTGTCCTCCTGGGGTGGGCAAGGGTGGCAGGGGGGGTCCCTGGGGGCATGGGAGGGCACCTGTGGGCTCATTTTGAGCCCACAGGCCCCTTAACGCCTACCCTGACCCAGGCTTTAAAAAGTGGCGCAAATGCGGGGTTTTTTGACCCGACCACTCCCGGGCGTGATTTTTGCCCGGGAGTATAAATACGACGCATTTGCGTCGCCGTCATTTTTTTAGACGGGAACGTTTCCTTGCATCTCATTAACGCAAGGAAGGCGTTCACGCTAAAAAATGACGCTATTTGCCCATACTTTGGCGCTAGACGCGTCTAACGCCAAAGTATAAATATGGCGTTAGTTTTGCGCCGAATTTGCATCGAAAAAAACGACGCTAATTCGGCGCAAACGGAGTATAAATATGCCCCAGGGTCTTCTATCTTTAGTTTTGGCGCATTTCATATATTTGTGGAAATATAGGATTCAGTCCATCGGGATGGCTTTCGCATGGCTGCTAGTAAACGCCAAAGTTGCCACGTGCGTTGAAGAGTTTTACTTTGTTTTTATTCCTCCTTTTGGACGGGCTAGCTCGTAGGTGGTAGCTATGCTGCACCTAGATTAAACAAGCATCGGTAAATGCATTAGGTTTTGCCTATGTGATTAATAATAAGCTGTTTTTATTGAAAGTTGTAGATTGGTGATAGTTGTGCAATATAAGTTTCTGAAAGTCTGTTTATGTGTTATGTTATTTTTTTTTTTTAAAGAAAGGTAGTATATTGTGTTGTTACTGAAGTTTTTTAAAGTTGGGAGATTGGGTATATGAGTTAGTACTATGAAAGAACATGTACCTGATAAGTATGCATGACATTGGTTTAGATATGGGGAGAATAGGTAAAGGGTGATTAAAAAAACACATCTTGTGCACTGTTTATTTTTAAACCGAAAACACGGCATTAAGAAACCTGTGCACATGTATAACGCTTTTGAGATGGCAGGGCCGCTTTCCTTACATGGAACAGTCCAGGGAATGCTTCTGATGTGGCCGGTTCCAATATCAATAACACTGATGGGAACTCACACACCTGTTGCCAAAATTATCTCAAAAATCGTTCCAGTGGCTATATTAAAACAAAATGAAGAGAGAGAGAGTAAAGTTTTTTCTGGTGATAAATGCAAACATTTTTATTCAGACTTTTTTGTCAGTTGGAAAACACAATCTGATTTTAGCGTCGGCAGTAATATTATTTCCCAGTAGTGTTTTCTTTCCAGCTGTGTATGCCAGTGAAGGAGACACGGCCAACACAGGAAGGGATGGTGAAGCATGCAAGGACGGCCACGGGGCTCGATGTGGAGAGTTGAAGAGGTGGAGACACTACACATAGATGCATGCCAAGGCCGTCAGAAACCATGCAAACTTTTTTGAGACCTAATTGTCGAATTCTTTTGTCTTTGGAATGTGTTCACTGCTGAACGCCAGTGGCATTCGAGTGGACTGCTTGCATATATAAATTTATTGTACTGTTGCTGTCTTTGCTGTAACGCAATCCATCCGACAGATCCCAGAATCCTCTGCAGTCACCTCTTTATTGCCCCCGCACTAATGTAAACATTTGCGTAATTTAATGGGTGTGTTTTTTCCTTTGCCGTAGCATTACCTGAATGTTAGTTTTGTTATTAAACTACCCAAATTAAGTACCTTTTAACAGCGTGCAGCTGCCAAAGTAATCTCAATAATCGTTTCAGTAGCTATATTAAGAAACAAGCAACATGTAAGTAAGGACAAATTAAAAACATAAAGAAGTCACAAACACGTTGTGGAGTCTAGTGTAAGTGTTTATGTGTGCATTTTTCTGTGTGAGTACCTGTCTTTGTGTGTTGGTGTGTGTACGTGAAGTGTTTACTTGTGCTCGTTTCTGAATGTGCTTATGTGTGGGCGTCTGTGTGTGAGATTCTCCATGTTTCTGTTTGTTTGATTCCGTGTGCATGTGTTTCTGTACGTGTTTGTTTTTCTGTGTGCATGTTTCTTTGCAGATGACTGGAATAGATGCACGGGGCAGAAGAGATTGTAGTATCACAATTTTCTAAACAGATTACTAGTATCTCCTTTAAACAGCGCATTTAGCCCGCCTGCTTATCTAGCCAGTGTGAATCTGGATAGATAACCATTAGTTGGCTATGGCTGATTAAAAATCGGAACACCGTCTGTATGTTCATCATCTGTATATCAGCTGTGAATGTAGACTCACAATTCTACAGCTGTCTACAGCTGTTAAGGGGAGGAGGAGGAGCTGTCTACAGCTCTCACTCTATCCCATACAAAGAAGCAGCGATAGGCTGGCGATGCAGGGTTCCTTTTTAACCATTTCCCTTCTCCCTGATGCAGAGTACGAAGCCAGTACAGTGAAGCACTGGTTAACTCATCTTGTACTCACAAGATAAATATTTTGTAATGTTGTAGAAAAAGAAAAAACAGCAGCATACCTCCTGAAGTACACAAGGAAACTGCATGATTCTGAGTCAAAATGATTAAAAGAAGCAGAAGAAATCAAGTGAACAAAGGCATGGAAAACTCTCATGTATTTTTACACTGGGGCAGATTGTTTACAGAATAAACCATACCAGGCACCAGTATCCTATCGGGCCAATGCCTTATTTACTACAATTAGCTTTAGAGATGACATCAGCATCAGCTGGCTTTAGAAGGTCTGCTCCATGGTTGGTGGGGTGCCTGGATAGGAGTTGTTAGTCCCTTGCACGCGGCCACCTAATGCACTGCAGTTCCATTCCAAACAGTGCATGTCTATAACCCTACAGTGCAGTGCAATTAAACAAATCATATTCCACCCCAAAACAGCTGAAAAATTATTATTATGATTAATTTCAAGTGATAACAATACTGAAAGCAACTAACAAGATACAGGGTGCGAATGAAGTTGGAGACCAAAACAAATTGCCAATTTAATGTGGCCGGAGCCTAAAACAACTGCATGTATTTTATTCCAGATAACACCCTCTCTAATCTCTACACCAAATAAATCTAGTAGTAGTGGTTCATTTATTAGTGAGTTAAAACCATAAACATTATATTAAAATACACAATTGAAAACATAGTAAACAAGGATTTATAAAGGAATAATCAATCAGTATGCGTGAGTACAAGTTCATCCAGTTCTGGTGGTACCAACTAGTACAAAGCCTGTACAATTTGAAAAACTACACAGAAGTACAAATGTGCTTGTATTTGATGTACAGGGCTGGTAGTCTTATACAATACACAAAGATGCGCAAACACGGTTGGTCAAAGCCTGTGCAATGTGCAAAATTATGCAGAAGTGCAAATATGCTGATGTTTAATATGTGGGGTTAATAAAGGCTTATGCTGTGTATAAAAATGTGCAAAACATGCAATAAATAGTGATGCTTCATCGTAGGAATGGTTAAGAAAGGCTGGCCTAATGTCCACTATGGCTGGATAGGGAAACAGTGAAATTGCGGTTTCCTTAACAGCCCTCCATAGTCTATAATGTTTTGAAACTTCTATTTAAGGCCTTCTTCGCCATCCATCTTGTCTTCCTCCTGAGCTTGGGATGCTGCTTTGACCAGGGATTTGAAAACATCCAGGAACTGTACCAATCAAATATTAAGCATTATGGTGGTCATTCTGACCCTGGCGGTAAATACCGCCATGGCGGAGGTTGGCGGTAGCACCGCCAACAGGCTGGCGGTGCTCCGCCGGGCATTCTGACCGCGGCGGTACAGCCGCGGCCAGAAGCGGAAAGCCGGCGGTGTACCGCCGACTTTCCGCTGCCCATGGGAATCCGCCATGGCGGCGCAGCTTGCTGCGCCACCATGGGGATTCTGACACCCCATACCGCCATCCTGTTCCTGGCGGTTCGCCCGCCAGGAACAGGATGGCGGTATGGGGTGTCGTGGGGCCCCTGGGGGCCCCTGCAGTGCCCATGCCAGTGGCATGGACACTGCAGGGGCCCCCGTAAGAGGGCCCCACAAAGAATTTCAGTGTCTGCTTTGCAGACACTGAAATTCGCGACGGGTGCAACTGCACCCGTCGCACCTCCCCCCTCCGCCGGCTCCATTCTGAGCCGGCTTCCTCGTGGGAAGGGTGTTTCCCGCTGGGCTGGCGGGCGGACTTTTGGCGGTCGCCCGCCAGCCCAGTGGGAAACCCAGAATGACCGCCGCAGTCTTTTGACCGCGGTACGGTCTTCTGGCGGTTCCCGCTTGGCGGGCGGCAACCGCCGCCCGCCAAGCTTAGAATCAGGGCCTATGTTCCTTCGATCCAATGCCTTGATTATAGCTGATCTGCAAGATCTAATCTCTAATGCCTTAAATTCTCTTATCAGCACACTTCTTTGCTGTTGGCCAAGAACAGGACAAATGCAGATAACATGCTGCAATGTTTCAGCTGCCTGGTGACATAAACAGTACTTTTGATCCTCCTTGGACCGACCTCCCTCAATTTTGGTAAACAGTTCAAGGTAGGGATGTCACCAAATGTCAGTGTCAATAATTTCTGTTTAACCCTCAGGGGATAGTTGGCTTTCGATAGGTGGGAGTCTCTTTGCACATCGTAGGATTTCAAGACCAACCACCCATGCAGTGGCTTAGCCACTCTGCATTCATCCCCCAGCCAACTATGCAATTTAATAGATTTGTTTACTGATCTTCCGAAGGCTTGCCCAGATATGTTAAGGTTCCATAAATCAACCAGTTCAAGCTTTTCAGTGTTCTTCTCTTGGTGCCTTTTGTATTCGCCATTCCCCCCTTTGAATATTAATTTCAGTCCAAACTAGATTTTCCAGTGTACCCTTAACAGTTGACTGCAGTTTGTGATAGCCTTTAACGAATGCCACAGGTCTGGCAAATGTTTGCTTTATCAATGAAAACTCCGGCCTCACTTGAGCGGGCGATGCAGATTTTGGTAGCTGGAAGACTCGATTATATGCTTTCATCATGATTTTGTCAAAGAGGCTGGCCTCTGCACCTATTATTATTTCTGTTCCATATGTAAGTGCAGGTAGCAGTTTTGGATTCATTACTGCTACCAGTGGCTGGAGGTTGTGCCCTCTAATAGATTTTAGATAAAAAGGCGTGGGTAAGGCCTGTGCTTTTCCCTCAATTACTTCTCTTTGAGGTGCAAACTTAGCTTGTGCATCTTTCTTAACTCCTAAACACACGTATGCAGAGGTTTCATCAATTGGCTCCATTATGATACCATTTAGGTTTATTTAAAATGCTGTGATTAAATGAAATAATTTAATATTTTTACAATTTATCTGGAGCCCATTATCCTCTGCAATTGATCCAAGGCAGTTTAATCATCTCTGCAGGGCTATTTTGGGGTTGCTAAGCAGCAGCAAATCATCTACATACAGAAAATGTGGCAATGACTGGCTACCAAGACTTGGGGCATGAGACACCTGGCCATCTAATTCCAGAGAAAGCTTTGCAATGTATAAATTAAAAATAAAGGGTGCTAAAACACAGCCTTGTTTTGAACTAGTTGATGTATTCACTTCCCTTGACAGGTGGGTTCCATCCCTGATCTTTATCTTAATCCACATGTCCAAATAAAATAATCTGATGGCCCTCAGGATGTTGGGCGGTATCCTCACTGCTGAAGTTTTGCCTATAACCTGCTGTGCAAAACACAGTTAAATGCTGCTTTAAAGTCAACTAAGCACATATTAAGGGGAGTACCTGTGGTCTTTGCTCTACTAAGGGTCAGCCCATCTACCAGGAGATTTGTTAGTATACCTTCACTTTTTGTAAATCCAGTTTGGTTTAATGGAAGCCTGCTAATATCTGATGCCGATACTTCCAGGTCATTCTGTATCCCCGTTTTCCCATTATGTACCTTTTTTATGCATTATCAATGGCCTGGTTTTGATTCTGTCATGGTTTGCCCCAGGTGCTCACAGTCAATCACAACCACCTCTGGTCCTGGGCTTAATTGTCTTTCTCTTCTTCCCCTTGCTTAGGGTATTGCCACTCAGGGTGTTGTTCACACTGGCATGACAGGAGCCAAGTCACCTAGAATTGTGGCTGCTACATTTGTGCTGGCCAGTTGTGATCCCCCACCTCCATTGTTAGCTCAGCCAATCCTGTCCACATGTGGAGACCCCAAAAGGTGTAACAGTGTATCCCATCGGAGTGGCTGGCTACAGCAGGATTCAAGGATCTTCCACAAGATTCAAGGACCAAATGCAGGATTTGAGGATCACACAGTCTATAATATTTACACCAAGGGCATGGCCAAGTGCTTGTCTTGATAAGAAGAAGCCTTTCCATGGGCTCTGCTCTTCATATGTGTTCCTAGCTCTCCAGCTGAGATAATTTTGAAGCCAGATGTCGAGATCCTCTTCTCAGAAATTTCCTGCATGTGGCATGTATTGGAACTTCTTCTGCAGCGTCACTTCAAAAAATGTCCTCACACCTTTGGAACTCTTCCAAAACATCTTTGCATGCTTGGCTTTCTTCCACTTTTTTCAGTTCTGTCTTCAGAGGCCACAGGTTAGTTAGGAAGAGTGAGATATATTCGTTTGAATTGTGAGATCACTGTGGATGCATAAACTGCCTTTTGTGCCTACATACTGGAACTCTTCTTCACCTTCTAAGGTGTGCTGCAACAACTATCTCTTGGACCTTCCCCGAGCTATTTACAAATCCTGAATGAACCTTTGTTTCTGTTCGGTGGCTCAAGTAAAGGAGTTTTAACAACTGTGTTTAGGACATAGGTTCAGGACGAGTCTCATGATTATGTCCTGATTTCTAACAAGGTTAATGTACTGTGCTATTGATACATTGAGTGTTTACTATAATTCACCTGTTGCTAGTGTGATTCTTGTGTATTTTATGATTTTCTATTGAATGTTACCACTCCTGCAATCAGTACAAAAGAAAAAACTGCAAGTGATTGAAATTGATGTAACAGCAGAGAGTAAGACTTCAGAATACCCGAGAGCCTCCATTTGACAAGCAGAACTTTGTGACTGCAACCTGACGATGTATCTTGAGTGCCTTCACTCATGTCCGACCCCTCCTTACTCACTTCACCATCAGCATCTAATTCAGGCTTGGGGGTGTTTGGCACTGTAGATGAGGAACAAGATTGTTCTATGTCATTTCTGCAGCAACAGATCTACAGGTTTGTGATACCTTGACTCTGAGACCTTTATTCTTATTCTGACAATATTTCCAGTGTGCCACAGACCTCCATTCCACTCTTTACTCTAGTTGTTTTGTTTTTCCAACATGTCCAACATGGCATTCTACCAATAAGCTGATATGGCTACATATCTCGTACATCTACCTCGTCTCCCATTGAACCACAAGTTTTTTTCACCATTTTATAACATTCTCTTGCATGTTTTACCAGCATGGAGCTAGGCTAAGTCACTGCTGTAGCTAGCACGGTGTGAGTTGTTCTTCATAGCTATTGGTGAATACATCTGTCAATTTTGCATAGTTTATTTTTCTTTACCATCCATTCAACGGGAATATGTTCTGGGCATTTGGACCTGCCAATTATTACTACACTACTCCTCTTTCCAGCAGTAACCCACATAAAAATAAATCCAAAACCTCTTCCTTTAGTACTGTCATCTCAACCAGGTTTTTCATGTATCATCCCCTTTTGATTTTCGTCACATCAGTTTTCCACTCCTAGCCCACATCACATGGTGCAATGGGCTTCGGCTCTGCATGTGGTTTCAGAGTGAATTACAGTCTTTAGTACAGCACATAGCTTTGAATAGACTTTGCAGTTGTTGTCAAGCTAACTCACATTGGTTAAACCTTTGCATTCTATTGACATCACAGGTGTCTTCACATTTGGATATGTTATGCATTTATGTTCAACACTTGAATATGCAATTTGTATACATTTTTTCATTCGTATATATTTTGCGTTGTTTGTGTTTAGCCTTATTAAAGTTGTATGGATGAAATACATGGCAACTCCATTATTTTGTACCAGCCCTTGTATATCTTTAACTTATATTTTCAGAACGATTAAAAAAAAGGAACTGCAAACAAGCAGAATACTGTGTCTACACGTTATCCTTTAAATATAAAATGTAATAGTATGCTTGATTTCCTGTGCATCATCTATTCTTGTGAATGCATTTATCTGGTAATCCACTATTTATGGGGATTGTAATAGAGGGTTTCATATCTATAAGTAGCAAATTCTCTATATTGAGACTTAAGTGAGTCTGTGATTCATTTTCTCACAGCTTTTTTGTTGTTCTAGCAAATGCAGGTGGTTTAAGGGGGGAAGAAGAATCCGTCTATCCAAAACAATAGCCGAGGAATACGTGATGGAGCACATTCCTGCTGGAGAGGTTCTCATTATGATTGTGAACCAAGTGTCATCAATATCAACACATTATGCATTATTTGTGATCAGAGTAGGAAAAGATTTGTCACGGGGGTCAATCAAGGTAGACAGACATGGGCATTAGGAGCATTTATGATTCCTTACGTTTAGTAATCCATAATATTTATACTTTGAATAATGATTTAATGTATTTGATATTGAATGCAGATTTATGTAATGTTATATATTTCTTCTAAGAGTGAAACAGAAATGATGAGCGCCTGGTGTATCCTTCCCAAACCAAGATGACATCCACATAGTGAGAGTCCTATTCAAAATGAGAACAAATGTGTCCTAGAATGTGGCAGCCACCTTTGAACTCTAGTATATCAAGTTGCTTTCCTTGGGGAATCTTGCTTCTGTGTGGCCATTTTCTGCCTGCTGGCATCTCACTCTGTTTGAAGACTGAATTGTGCTACGATCATCTCTGGAAAATCATCATCGTGGTATCAGCTGAATTTGTTCATTGAAATTTATTTTTTGTGGGGTGCAGCCATCTGTGTTTTTAAGAACTTAGACATTTCTTCAAAGGTGAAATTTTTTCATAACTGAGGCCCTCATTACGAGTCTGGCGGTACTTGGACCACCAGACGCACAGTGGCAGTCTTACCGCCGCTGGGCCAGTGGTAAAGACCGCCATATTACAACTTCTGTGGTTTGGCCAAAGCCAAACTGATTAAACACCACCCGTACCGCCAGGGCAGTCAGACCGGTGGAGGTGAGTACCTCCAGCCTGGCAGTAGCTGTAATACTGCCATCGGTATTATGACTTGGCAGACTGCCACGAAAATGCTGGCGGTCATGCACCCGGCGACAGGAATCTCCATACCTGTCACCGGCAGACACCCTCAGACATGAGCGGCCTGGCTCCGGCATGTAGGTACCCCCCTCGGTATTCCCTTTGGAGTGAGTGTGACTACAAGGGAAACCCCCCCCCGGCACTAGCCAGACCAGAGGCAATTCGCCCCCAACTCTGGGCTATTATAGACCTACCACACCGTGAACTACTTGTTCAGGTAGGCCATACATTATTTACTTTGAGCACTTCACTTACTGCGTGTGCTCCGACCCTGACGAATGCCCCTGACCTACCAGCACTTTGTGAGGGCAGAAACATGTTGGTCATACGTATTTCTTTTTAGACTCCAAGAGACATTATTCTCGAATGAGCCTCTCCCCCCTGTTCTTAGCCTTACAGGCATGCACCCCCATTAAAACTAGCAGTAGCAACTGGTGACATGCTTGGTAATTTTATTTTCTCCCCTTCTGGATCCCTGTAAATATCCAGTCAGTCTAATTTCAGCACTCCCTCTGGTTCTTTTAACCAAGAGGTTGAGTCCGCCCAAGTAGTATCATCTTACTTGGGTGGGGCTAGGTGGCCATATGATGAAGCAAGACACTATTACGTGTGTGAAACCACCTAGTCCGTAAGGGAACTCACCCCTCCCCCTGTAGGATAACATAGCACCCCTTTGCTTGGACATTTTCCAACCATGCCTTCCCCGCTTTAGAACCTAAAGCCACTTAACTGACACCTCCTACTGAGGGAACACTGACTCAGTCCTACCCTCAGTTCCTACTACCCCACACCTTTAGTGATTATATAGATTTCTCTTGGGTGGTGGTGTGGGTTAGCAACACTCCCAGTGCTCTCCTTTTGTGTGTTATTAACCCTCAGACATGACCACACACCTACATTGACGCACCCTCACTCACCCACTCATTTGCTTACTTACATACACCCCCACACACGTGCACCCAAACACACACTCAGATACATCCATTCACTTGCACACACGCACTCAGACACACACACTCGCACACATGCACTCAAACAACCACCCCTTCCCCCCTCCGCATTCACACAAGCATACACACACTCACGCACACACACACAACACTCCAAATTGACAACACCCCCTCCCCCAATATTCATACACACACACACTCACACACACCCATTCCGCTACACATACTTGCACACACCACAGTCATGCACCCAACACTCCCCCCCCTTTTCAGACAGTCTACTTACCTGTTTCGGCGAGGTGGCTGTCTGGGAGGATATGGGTCTGCTGTCTGCCACCGCCAGCCCCGCATCGCCGTACAGGACACCGCTGCACCATATTACGCCAGGCCGACATGGTCGGATTTCTGCCCGTTAAATGGCAGAAATCCTAAGCAACTCTAAACATGGTGGTCTTCGGACCGCCCACACTGGCAGTCTGTTGGTGGCAGTGGCTTCAGCGGTCTTGCAAGAACTCGTAATGAAGGCCTGAGTCTGTTGAATCCAGTTATGGTCTGCTAAGTGACATTTCTCCCGTTCTGTCCAAAGACTTTAAACAACATCCTTGAGTTATAAAATGCATTTTATATTATCCAAGGTAGTTCAGGGATTATGTTCTGCATGCATATATCATCCCACCTGGTGAAGGGTTTGACTTTAGACTAAAGGTTCACATTATATTTTGAAGGCGAACCATTTGTTTTCACAAGCACACATGGCTGCAGTGTTACTCATCTCCAAAATGTTTATTATATACAATATTTTAGATACTTTGAGATATTACATTTCAGAAAACTATATAGTAAATGTTGTTTATGTATTCTCTTCATGGCTCAAACCCATGAGCTAAATCCCTAGTAGGTCCAAGAGAGGGTGCTACCCAGTCACACATATCCTTCCCAATTCCCTTTTCCCTCTGTCTTCTCTGAAGTTGTTTTCAGTCTTCTTCAGAGTAGGAGGTGGGCAGGATGGGGCACATCAAAGTCCATACATCCCCACAGCGGAACTGTAAGTGTAGCAGGAAGACATAAAAAAATAACACAAAAACAGTAGTAGATATTTTATGTAAATGATCTTACATTCTAAAACAGAGAGAGTACACCTAGCAAAAGTTATTACCAGACTATTACAACTTTTTTGTACTGAATTTGAAGGCCATAATAAATTTAAATGCAATTGGAGAGGTAATTGTAATTCTTTTGAAAGTTTTATCAAGGAAGTGGATAAGGACGGACATCTTTTTATTGTCAGAATTAAATCAGTTATTCTAACAATGGAATTTAAAGAGTAAGTAATTTAGCATCCTAAAAGATATGACCACCTAGCTGTACTTTGAACGCAGAAGAAAACTGTACTAGTGTATGTTGTGGATGATTGCCTAATTTAGTAACATAGGAAAACAGGGTTATCGTAATGGTTACTTCTGCAAAGAGCTTACCAAACTGAAAGTTGTTATAGCTCATTAGAAGAAAAATGGAGAAAGTTCAATACCCAGCATTTGCTGCTTTTTGTTGGGGTTAGTTCTATAAAAGTACCATGTACATACATATACTCATACATTTTTTTATTCAAGTTAAACCTAGTATGGAATTACACTAAGATGTTGTTTTCCGATCAATTATTTTTTTCTGTCAAACATGATTAGGTCATTGTTTATCCTGAAATTAGTTTCAGTTGTGCAAAATTAGTGAATCCCGATGCTACTAAATCAGTAATAGTTACTTCACAAGAGCTATGAGCTGAGTTAACAAGATCCTTAAAAGAAAGTGTGGTAATTATTCAGTCTAATTTGATTAATAGTTATCTATTAGGAGACATCCTTTTCTCTTAAAAGACAACTCCAGATTTATTATTTAAAAAAATGGAATGGCAAGAAAGTCCTTCTCTTTAAGGCACTTTAACCACTTTACCTACTTTTGAGACAGAAATGCCACCAGCATGGCTCTGATCAGTATTTGCCACTATCTTACTTTTGACTGCGTATAAAGTCATGATATGATATGTCTCCTGTGTGATGGACTGGGACTCCAGAACATGACTGAGGTCAAAAAGGGCACCAAAGTCCTGCCCTCCTTTTGGGAATGTCTACTATCCTCTCACTAGGCTGAGAAAGACTGGTGGGGTGGCAGCATTCTAGTAGAAGGGACAGACCCTTTGTGCCTGTCACCTTCAGGAGGGGTATGACTACAGGCCCCACCTGTTAAAAGATCTGCTAGTATTCCTCATCTTGGTCCTTCTGTCCATCCATGTGTTTCACTGGGGAAGAGTACCTCTCTTCTTTTCATGCAGGAGGTAGGACTTTTGAGTGGAGTGTGCCGCTTGTGCTTCACTGTATGGTCCTGGAGTCCATCTCAGAGTGCCTCTTTGTGATTGGCTGCACAAAATCGAGGGCTTCCCAGGTCTTTTTTTGATCTGCAAGTAGATCTGGAAGTTTCCTGAACCATCCCAGGACATGCTGACTGCAGCTGAAGACTGGTGGGATAGTGAGAACATTCTTTGTTTTGATTCAGTTGAAAGTGTGCATTGGAAGATTGCTGCCTGTTCCGTCAAGAATGTCACCACAGTCAGAGTACATTAACTGGGTTACAGCCTTCTGTCCCCTGTCAGGCCACTCCCAAATCCACCCCTCTTCCTGCAGCTTTTGGGTTACAAGGGATGTGGATGTAAAAGTCTGGCACTAATAATAAAAAAAACATGATTTGGCTCAAACAAATTACAGAAAGAGGGGTTTCTGGAAATTGCATCCTCATGTGGAACATTTGATGGGAGGAGCCCACTTGCCGCACAATTTGAACAGAGCAGATATGAATGGTCGAACCAAGAATAAATATTGCTAAGTTTCTCTGCTCTGATCGACAAGGATTTTCATTGTCCGGTGCAAAGACACACAACAGTGCAGGGTGGGGCAAGTTATGCATTCAAAGAGTTAGATCTTTGATTGTCAGCTTTCTTTTCAGGTTATGGACAAAATTAAAATGTGGCTCTGCAACGAAAGCTGCAAATTGCCTGGAAGGAGTAGGAAATGCCTTCTGGGTCCAGGGAATTATTGTGCCTGATCCCTTAGGGAAGCCTTATTTAGTCAACATCTCAGCTCGCTGGCGACTAGGAGATGTGTCTGAGATTTGAACCCAGACAAAATATTTACTGGTCACAATTTACTGTTGCGATGCTGTTGTAATAATAGGTCCTTTCTTAAAAGTCTAATCGATAGTTGTAATCCAATATATCTCATGAATATGAATGAGTTGGGTCACAAATATGATTGGAGGCCATCACAGGCGTGGTAGCCTTCAGGGGAGGGAGGTCAATCATGGGAGGAGGCACAAAACTGATTTTAAATAAAAAACAAACTCTTTTTAATGCAGCCTTTTTTCCTTGTAGGAAACGGTGCTGTTTTAAAAAAATCGTCAAGTATTTTCGTTTTTTAATTAAATTTTCTTTCGTTGACATTGGTAACTTGGATTACTGCCTACTCTTTGTTTTTTACATTCACAAAAGCTAAGAGGTCTCAAAAGACCCCCTTCCATTTTCAGAATGCATTACCACCTTGTTTGAGATGTTTTGAAACCAGATTTCAGTTGTGAAAACATTTATACATATGATTATAATACCGATTTGGTATTTGGAAAGGACACCTACAACATGCCCCCTCCAGATAACTGAATCAGAATCCATTTGGACTCCCATTTTAGGAGTCAGAAAAAAACTTTGTAACTCCTAAAATGGGATTAGTTCATAGAAAAAAGCAATTGAATAGTCAGAAAATGTTGAATTCAAGCATTTGTGACCATTATAAAAAAGCTCATTGTACCTGTCCCTAGGTGATTCTGAGTTCTGATGGACATGCTGCCTTACTGCCTTCGAAGATGAAGCCAAAAACTGTGGAAAGGCAGCCAAATGCCAAATTGGAGTTGGTGCAATGGAATACCAGGGTCACACCATCTCTAAAGAAGGATTCAAACCCAAGACATGTTTACTTGAAGCAAAACAAAGATGAACTCAAGTCTTTCTTAGGGTTTGTGGAATATATGGCAACATTTGTAAGAAGTTTGCAAGCCTACAAGCAATCTGAGGGAACTCATCAAAAACCATACACAATACATATGACTGGAAGAACACCATTCTTCATTTGAAAAGCTCAAATAAGCCTTACTGACAGCCCCTTACTTATGCAATTTCAATCCAAACAGGAAAACCATACTTACCACAAGATGTGTTATTATGTCAATTACTTTCATGATATACAGTCATATTGGATG
Organism: Pleurodeles waltl; assembly: GCF_031143425.1. Classification (NCBI taxonomy): domain Eukaryota; kingdom Metazoa; phylum Chordata; class Amphibia; order Caudata; family Salamandridae; genus Pleurodeles; species Pleurodeles waltl. The sequence continues at coordinate 827,685,570 of NC_090437.1, read as the reverse complement.
TTCCTTATCACCCCTTCCCTTTATTATATTCATGATATAATCTCCATAGTATGTTTGTTACCACCCCTTCTCTTTATTCTACAACAGTACAACCTTACAGATGAGAAATGCATCTTGTCTTAGAATATTGGGGACAGATGAGAGGAGTGGAGAAGGTGTTTTGATGGAGAGCGGAGACAGCAATAAAGATAAGAGATAAATATTAATCACAGCGTCATCTTTATAACAAAATCCAGTATCACTTCATGTATAAACTTATGCAATTGAACAGCCTCTTCACATTTCCAATTGTAGTGGGAAGCCAAAAATTGATGTACACATCTTATCATGGAGCATTGCAGGTGCTAAACCACTGCTGCAAGAGGGCAACCCACCTTCCCGAATGGGAATTGTTTGATATTATAGCATTGCAGGAGACATGGGCAACAGAAGAATTACCGCTGGAAGGCTACACCCATTACTTCGTTAAGGCAGAAAGATCTGAACATTTTGGAAGAGCAAAAGGTGGGTTGACTGTTTATGCATCAACAGCTCTAGAGGTTAACACAGTGCAACAACAATTCCTAGATCCAGGACTACAGCTAGTTAACTTCAATTGCTGGCGGAGATATAATACAAACCTGGTTCTACTGTTGAATGTGTATGTGCATCCAAATGCAAAAAATAAACAAACATTGAATAAATGAATAATTTCAACACTAACAGACATAAAGCTAGCAGATCCTGTGATGCCACAGTATAATTTGACATCCAAACGAATGGATCGTCATGGTCAATCTATGGTTAAAGCCCTAGAATATCTTGGAATGAGGATCATCAATGGGAGAACAATTGAGGATACGCCACCAAAATATACTTATTATGGGCCTCATTCTCGATTCATATTAGATTACACAATTATTTTGCTTACATTGTTTCTTTATTTACAAATCTATTCAATCAATTTCACCACAGCTAGTGATCATTGTCAACAATGGATAACTTTCAGATTTAATGCTCTGCAACATGCAACAGCTCATGAAGACCCTGGTGCTTTAACATCAGTAAATCTAAAATGCCTGAGATGGTCCTCAGCCTCTTTGGCATATCTAGATGAGAAAGCAAAGCAATTATGAGAGGAAAATAACCATTTGCTAAATATCTCACTAGATGCTTGGGGTAAATACTGTACATGGTTCATAGTGGGATGTTCACGTATAACATCTAAGCAAGTAGCTAGCAATAAGGAAATAAAAATGTCAGAAAAAACTCGACTGCAAAAAAAGAACTAAAAAGGGCAGCAAGGAAACTAAAAATTGCAGACGTTGATCTTGCAGCGTGGGATAAAGTAAAAAAGCTGAGAAAAGATTACAAGAAACAGTTATGGGTGGATAGAAAAGTAATGAAAGAAGCATTTTGGACAAAAGTTATTTACGCTTCAAAAATGCCTAATTCAAGATCATTCTGGGGGATTGTGAATGACCTGAATAGGCCAACCAAAATATGTAAATAACGTCAATGTGCAAGAGTCTGACTGGGTGGACTACCTGACAGAGATGTCCGGGTGTGGCCCTATGCAGGTCAAATTTTCAGTAAACAATTTTTTAGTGGAACACAATCAGAGCAGCCAAGAGGAAATGCCCGAAAGAGCTAAATTAGATCAAAGTCAGCAGCAGCAATTATATATACTGTACTCCCAAGAACGAATCAGAGCAGTAATAACTAGAGGTAGATGAGACGGTGCCCCTGGCCCAAATGGTATCCCGCAGGCTATCTTCAAATGTGATCCAGTGTATTGGGCCCAGCCACTGTCAGCACTGTTCAAGGAATTGGAGTTAGCAGCCAACATATCAGCTAGTTGGCGGGGTCTATAATTAATCCCATTTAAGGGAGGCAATCGTAAGAACCCCGGCAGCTACAGATTAATTGCTCTATTAGATGCAGAAGCAAAATACTATGCATCACTCCTTCTAGAAGACCTGTTAGATTGGTCAGACATGAATCACCTTATTCCTTTAAATCAGATTGTTTTTCAGAAGGCCTGGGTACAAACACCAACGTATTAGCTATCTCATTGCTAGCTGACAAATGCAAGAGGAAACAATAGGAATTGGACTTACGTTTCATGGACTTAAAAGCTTTCTCTCTGTAGAAAGTTGAGGCAGTGGAACATTCCAGCTAGAATACTGTGAGGGACAGAGCAACTTTATACAGATACCTGGGTCTGTGAAAAACTGGGAAATGGCACACGTATATCAAGGAAGATTCCAACTAATAAGGGCAAAAAACAGAGTTTTTCCTGGCCCCTAATCTCTTCAATATATACATGGCAGATTTACCACTTATGCTAAATGTCGTTAACTCCCATCCCCCATGCGTGGATTCCCTCCAACTGACACACCTTGCTTATGCAGACGATGATGTGCTGATGAGTTTAACAAAGGTGGGATTGCAAAGATCTTTCAATGAGTTAAGGAATTACGTAAAAATTTATAAACTGGAAATAAACTCGACAAAAACAATGTCAATGGGTCGGAAGCTTGACTCTCTCAAAATTTGGTTGGATGGATCCCAGTTAGCGGAGGTTAAATCCTATAAATATCTGGGTATTTACATTGATAGTAGATGTCATGGTCTGCACAATGCTTCTCAACTTTGACTGAAGAATTTGAAAGTGCACCCGGTCTTCTGCTGTTTCTGGACTGACCAAGATAAGGGAGACTCTTTCTAGTAGCCACAGTGCTGCTTGACAGGAAACGCCTAAGCAGACCGTACCCTCCAGAAGGAGTCCCAGAGGAAAATCCCAAAGAATGTGTGAAAAACCTCCAAACAGGAACTCCTGAAAAAGAGGAAAAAAGCAAGAGTGAAAAAAGGAAAAAATTGGGAAAGTCTCAATCAGAGCAACAGGAACTGGAGAAAACACGATGAACAGGAGCAAAGATCACCACCAAGAGGAAGTGTTTGCAATGCAAAGAGGGCCAGGACTGAAAGGCTTATATACTAGGAGACAGGAAGTGACAAACAGGAAGAAAGAGCGACACCATCTTGAATTGGGAAGGCCACATAGGAAAGAATAGGAAAAATGTAGCAGTATAAAAGGAAAAAGAAAGAAGGCATGCTGGGAAAAAGGAACACCAAGAAGAAAACAACGTGGACACAAGAACAAGAAAAAGAAGTGAAGGTGGAAAAAGAAGAAGGAAAAAGGAAGAAAGAATAGGGTCCTGACCAGGTAAGTGAGGGAAAAAAGTATCAGGTATGCAGGCAGGAAGAGCGGCGTGACCGGGAGCACGAAATGTGCTTACCGACTGCGCCGAAAACAAAGACAAGCAAAAACATGGGGCACGGCGATGCTGCCGCTTCGAGTATCGGAGCGTCGGCCCGGCCAAGGTGCGCAGGAGGGACACCACAGTGGAGCACGGCGTCACAGTAGGGCCCCTTCCCAAGGCCCCAGGCTTGTCAGAAAAATGAGAAGAAAAGAGGTGAACCAAACGGGGTGCATGGACAGATGAGGCATCCTTCCAATAGTAGTCAGTGAGGGGATAACCCTTCCAGTGGATCAAAAACTGCAGTTGATTCCAAAAGAATTGAGAATCACAGATCTCGTGCACCTCATATTCAGGATGGCCTTCCACAGAGCGGGGAGGAGGTCATTGAAAATGTCAGTTGTACGGATCAGGAATGAAAGGTTTTAACTGGGACAAGTGAAAAAGAGGATGAACTCTTCAAGTATGAGGCAGCTGTAGACGAACAGCAACAGGATTCAACACTTGAAGTATCCGAAAGGGCCCATAAAAATGAGGTTTGGTTTGTTTTTAGATAACCGTGAGGGCAGAAATCTGGAGGAATGCCACACCTTGTGTCCTGCTTCATACAAAGGCACCTTCTGACGTTGACGATCCGCCTTTTGTTTCATTGCTTGTTTAGAAGCCAAAAGAGTGGTATGGATTCGGCTCTGGATATGGTGGCTTCTTCGTGCAAATGAAGTGCCTGCAGGAACTGACAAAGTTTTACGAGGAAAAGGCCCTAGGATGGAAACCATAGGTGCAATAAAAAGGTGTTTTGCTCCGGTTGCGCTATGTACTGTATTGTTATAGGAAAGTTCAGCAAGGGCAAGAAAATCTGACCAATTACTTTGAGTGCCATTACAGTAGCATCGTAAGTATTGCTGAAGTTCCTGATTCACACTTTCAGTCTGACCATTGGTTTGTGGCTGAAACCCCAAGGGCAAGGACACATCAATGTTTAATAAAGCACAAAAGACTCTCCAAAATCATGACACATATTGTGGACCTCTATCAGAAATAACCTCTTGTGGAAGACCATGGAGGTGAAAAATATCTTGCATGAATATGTGACTCATTTTAGGGGCTGTGGGTAATTTCTTTAGGGCTTTGAAATGCGCCATCTTGGTGAAAGATTCAACAGTTACCATGATGACATGGTTACCAGAAGAAGATGCTAGGGAACATATGAAATCTGGGGAAAGGGTGAACCAAGGAGCTGAAGGAACAGGTAAGGGCATCAATAAATCTGCTGGTTTGTGTTTTGAAGTTAGAAGTAGTTTTGTTCCTTTCGTAAGAGAGGTGTCACTTTATTCCACTCTTCAAGTGGAAGGAACTGGTAATCAGATTTAATGCGATCCAGAAAAGATTGAGTGACCCCAATGATTAGACTGGACTCAATGATGTGTGGAGAGGAGGTATTGGCGATGTCAGGATATTGACGGGATAATGCATCTGCCACTAGATTCTGGGACCCGGGTATGTAATTTATCACAAAATCATAATGGCTAAAAAAGAAGGCCCATCTTGCTTGACGACTATTACGGCATTGGAAGCTTCAAAGACATTGTAAATTAAGATGGTCAGTCCTGGCTTCAAAAGGCTCTCTAGTGCCCCTTAAGAAGTGTCTCCATTCTTTACATGCTACCTTGGGAGTAAGTAATTCTCGTTCTAATGCTGAGTAATTGTGTTCTGCTTCTGTCAGAATGTGAGAGAGATAGAAGATAGGATGTTGCAATCCATCATTGTCTTGTCTTTGAAGTAGAACCGCTCCTATGGCTCTTTCCAAAGCATCAGTCACTACTATGAATTTCTTAGTAGTATCAGGATGTCGCAAAATGGGTGCTTGAGTGAAGAACCTCTTTAGATCTTGAAAGGCCTGTTCAGCAATATTGGTCCCTTCTTCAGGTTTTCTTTTTTAATAGTGTTCTGCTTTCCCTCTTATCTCATAACCAAGCTTACAGAACCTCTCTGGAACTCACTTCTGAGTTTAAAGAAGACATTTATTGTTGTTAATTCTCCACCCACAAGTTCCTGAGAGACGAAATTAGTAGATTGGAAGCACACGTTCAAAAGTAGTCACAGCAATGAAAGCAAAATATATCAAAGTACTTCTCCGTTGCAATGTACACAGCAAATATAGGTGAAGACATTTATAGCATAACTTCAAAGCAAAGCATAAAAGTCAAAATTAATCACCGGATGGACAAGGCGGTAGGGCCTATCCTCAGCTTCATCTTTCTGGGGTCTGCAAGTTGATGACTCCGGTCAACTGCGAGAAAGAGATTCTCTACCCAAACGGGAGACGGGCAACTGATATCTAGTTCCAGTATGAAGTCAAGCAGATTCAAATCTAACTCACTGTAGCCCAGAGTCATCCTTAAAAGCAAACTCAGTGTGAGAGCCGAAGAACCTTGGAGAGGGGCCAGTTCTCCTGAGCTCACTCGCTCTCAGACTGGATTGCAAGGTAAACACAAAATCTACATGCTCTTATCAGCTAAGGTCTGGTGTGAAGAAAACAGCTTGGTCCATCTTGTGGAAAAACACAGCTTGGAAAAACACAGACATCTGCAATTTCTCAACTGCAATGTCTAACTCCACGTTAAAGCCAATAGGCAGCTAACCTAAATATCAAATGTAATGTCTAATGTCATGTCAAAGCCAATAGGCAGCTAAGATGAATACAGAATGTAATGGCTAATGCCACGTCAAAGCCAATAGGCAGCTAACCTAAATATCAAATGTAATGTCTAATGTCATGTCAAAGCCAATAGGCAGCTAAACTGAATATCAAATGTAATGTCTGATATCATGTCAAAGCCAATAGGCAGCTGAACTGAATACAAAATGTAATGGCTAATGCCATGTCAAAGCCAATAGGCAGCTAAACTGAATACAAAATGTAATAGCTAACGCCACGTCAAAGCCAATAGGCAGCTAAACTGAACAAAACATATAATGTGCTACTGGTGAACATTGAGCAACTAATATGCGCAGTGGTGAAACACAAAGTCATTAGTCAAACACAATAGCATCACATTCCACCCTATGACCAATGAATTTTTGTTTCACATACCTCTTATTTCAAACAAAAACAAAAACATCAACACAAAAAAACGTTATCAGCAAATCAGATTTGAATGATAAAAGCAATCACTGTAAAACAATGAAAGTGGATTAACATATTGATCTCATAACCTTTCACATCAGTTACCTCTGCACAGAAAAGACTGAAACTTATATACTCTGATTGAACAGTGCCTCTAAAACAGCAAGTTGATATAGCATGAGTTCTACTCATGTAAAGGTGCACGGTCCACCTGAAAGGTTTGCTGGCGAAAGTCAGAGTTCCACACGAAAAAACACAGTTAACTGTTAAGGTTGCTTAGTTCCAGTGGAAGAATGCAATCAAACAAGTTGAACTTGAACTGAAGGCGCCATTTGCGCAAAATGGATCCATGGTGTTTGTACTTTACTCAGTCAGGTTCAGGTTGGGGGTTCGGTCCCTTCCCCGACCCCACACGCACACACCCGAAGGGAGACCACACAGCACACTCAGGGTCAGTGGCGAAACGTAGTAGGAACTGCAAAAGAAAAAAGTATGACTTTTCTTGCAAATAACATTTGTCATCTGAAATATGCCCTTCCTCTTCCTTTCCCTGTTTTATAATCAGCAGGATGTTTTTGGGGCCCTTTGTTATGATTTTTGCAGGTTCTGGAGGGTCATTTGGGGATTCAACCCACACCTTAGCATTGAGGTGCACCACAGCTTCCCTTTCCTTGCACTGTCAGAAGGGCTGGGGCAGACTCCTTCTTTACCAAACCTCCATTCACTGCACTTTTGACAAATTGGGCCATTCCGTCTCCAATTTGTATGAATGAATCAGATTATTTTCTAGTTGTCAGCATAATTCTGATTTCTCCTAGGTAATCTGCAGCAATCACTCCCCCTAAAACCTGATCAATTTGCCATATCTGTCCTGGTAACTTTCCTCTCTCCAACTGCTCTGTGACTGTTTGTGGGACAGATTGCTGTTGTGCGTGCTGACAAATAGGCACAACCACAGTTTTTATCAAATCTAGGTGAATGTGCTTCTCTCTAATCTCTGCCCACCTGTAAGTGGCTTTTTCTCCCAGCTGCCCACATTCTGGTGCACCCACCTAGCCATCCCCACTAAGTCAGAATTCTGGGTGGACACTTCAGACTCTGAATTTTTCTCTTTAACATCTGCAAGGCAATTGAACCAGTTATTTACAAGCCATGTGGAAAACCAAACGGCTAAACCATTGGCAGTGAACCAAGAATCAGTGTAAAAATGACACATCTCAAGCAGCTCTTGCTTAAAAGTCTGACACACATTGTACAACACTGTTCCTTCTCCTGTGCTAGGAAACAACTTTTCAGTCAATGAATCATTAGTCAAACAAACATGCTTTTTATCGTCAGGGGACACGAATTCAAATGGTGAACTCAATTTCACTGGTGACTCTTTTACCTGTGGTACTCCCTGCACCCTCTCCACATCCTGAAAAGGGGCTTGTGACACCTGTTCATGTAGGGCTGCAGTGACTCTAGCCCTGTCTTGCAGGGGCACTCTTTTCTTCCCCTGTTCCTGATTTACATGTAAATCAGTGTTTCCCTCTTGCACTGCGCAGAAACCTAAAGTCTGAATTATTTAATTTGCCAAATTAAAAGCGCGCAGCTGCTTATATTTTTTCCTAGTGACTTTATACCAAAGTGTTAGGATTTCACTCAGATGAGGGCTATACTGTTTCCAAAAATCAAACAAGCAAATGAAACTCTGTGTCTCTTGCTTAGTGCAAACAGTAAGAAACTCTAAAATTTTTTGTTTTACTTGTGCCAGTAACTGCACATTTTGCGAGGGTACCTCTGCCATGTAATTGATTTTCCTTTGCAGAAGCGGTCTGTAAATAACATTCTGAGCTCTGTTCTCCGTGTTATCAGTTAAGGAATGCATTTCGACTGCCAAAAACAGAGGGGTATCTTGTTCCATGCCCGGTACACACAGAGGCTCAGACTGGCTCACAGCTGTCTTAACCCCCTCATTACCGGAATGGGAAAAGCCAGATTCTTCTAAAACAGCAGTTTTATAGCTTTCAGCATTATCTTGCATTAATGTGTTCTGGCTAATTTGCTCACGTAAATTCTCATTTTCATGTTCTAAGTGCCCACATCTCTCCTGCATTTTTCTGTAAGCAGATAAAAGTATCCAAACTCTTCTGTCAACAACAAAAGGAACATCATTGCTTTCAAAAGGCACATTTTCTAAATATGCTTTATCACAGCAAGAAAACATGTTTCTCACAGCACCATCAGGCAGTTTAACTTCACATGCATTTTCAAACATGGTCTGCCGTGCTTCTGTAATTCTCTAAACAACAACAAACAATTACGCTTTTAAACTGTGCACATCCGATTTCCAATTTGACTCCCAAAACTGCTGACTAAGCCATAATGTTCTGCTTTCCCTCTTATCTCATAACCGAGCTTACAGAACCTCTCTGGAATGCACTTCTGAGTTTAAAGAAGACATTTATCGTTGTTAATTCTCCACCCACAAGTTCCTGAGAGACGAAATTAGTAGATTGGAAGCACACGTTCAAAAGTAGTCGCAGCAATGAAAGCAAAATATATCAATGTACTTCTCAGTTGCAATGTACACAGCAAATATAGGTGAATTCATCACCGTATGGGCAAGGCGGTAGAGCCTATACTCAGCTTCATCTTTCTGGGGTCTGCAAGTTGATGACTCTGGTAAGCTGCGAGAAAGAGATTCTCTACCCAAACGGGAGACGGGCAACTGACATCTAGTTCCAGTCTGAAGTCAAGCAGATTCAAATCTAACTCACTGTAGCCCAGAGTCATCCTTAAAAGCAAACTAAGTGTGAGAGACGAAGAACCTTGGAGAGGGGCCAGTTCTCCTGAGCTCACTCGCTCTCAGACTGGATTGCGAGGTAAACACAAAAGCTACATGCTCTTATCAGCTCAGGTCTGGTGTGAAGAAAACAGCTTGGTCCATCCTGTGGAAAAACACAGCTTGGAAAAACACAGACATAAGCAATGTCTCAAATGCAATGTCTAACTCCACGTTAAAGCCAATAGACAGCTAACCTAAATATCAAATGTAATGTCTAATGTCATGTCAAAGCCAATAGGCAGCTAAGCTGAATACAGAATGTAATGGCTAATGCCATGTCAAAGCCAATAGGCAGCTAACCTAAATATCAAATGTAATGTCTAATGTTATGTCAAAGCCAATAGGCAGCTAAACTGAATATCAAATGTAATGTCTAATATCATGTCAAAGCCAATAGGCAGCTGAACTGAATACAAAATGTAATGGCTAATGCCATGTCAAAGCCAATAGGCATCTAAACTGAATACAAAATGTAATGGCTAACGCCATGTCAAAGCCAATAGGCAGCTAAACTGAACAAAACATATAGGCCCATATTTATTCTTTTTTAGTGCAGCATTTGCGTCACTTTTTGATGCAAAAACGGCGCAATTGTACAAAATACAATTGTATTTTGTAAATTTGCGCTGTTTTTGCATCAAAAAGTGGCGCAAATGCGGCGCTAAAAAAGTATAAATATGGGCCATAATGTGCTATTGGTGAACATTGAGCAACTAATATGCGCAGTGGTGAAACACAAAGTCATTGGTCAAACACAATTAATAGCATCACAAATAGTCTGGGTGATAAAACTTCGTTGGTGGGCAAAATCCTGAATATATTTTCGGTAGAAGTTTGAAAGCCCAAGAAAACACTGAGTTTCTTTTACAGAAGGAGGAGAGGGCCAGTCTAGGATGGCTCTTTCTTTGTCTGGGTCCATGGCTATTTGTCAGAGTCACCAGATCCTCGGGGTCTGTGCACATTCCCAGCACGTCCACCACTGAACCGCTCCAAGACTCTGATAGATAAATCAAAGAGACTGAGAGAGTTCAAGAGGGGAAGAGGGGATTAGGAAGGGAACAGCTGGGAAGGAGACCTGTAGTAAGAAAAAGGTTAGAACACACGATATGAAAATTATATCTCCTGAAATCAATACTAGACTATGATTCTAAGCCTAGTCACTCTGAAAACATGAACAATCTAAGAGTTAAGTTTAAAATGACTAAGTTTCAAGATGGCCGGATACCTATAAGGGAATTAAGATGAGTTAAATGAAAACTTTCTTATTCAAGTACTTTCCTTTACATGAGAATCAGAAAAAATATTCTGACTAAATTTTAACCCCTTAGCTGCTGGGCCTTTTCCCCCCCAGTGCTGAGCCCTTTTTTGGCTATTTGGGGTAGTTCGCGCTTAGGGCTTCATAACTTTTTGTCCACATAAGCTAACCACGCCAAATTTGCGTCCTTTTTATCCAACATCCTAGGGATTCTAATGGTACCCAGAGTTTGTGGTTTACCCTGGAGGAGACCAAGAAAATAGCCAAAATACAGTGAAAATTTAGTTTTTTCCAAAAAAATGGGAAAAAAGGGCCGCCGAAGAAGGCTTGTGGTTTTTTCCCTGAAAATGCCATCAACAAAGGGTTTCTGGTGCTGAAATCACTATCTTCCCACCTTTCAGGAACGGGCAGACTTGAATCAGAAAACCACATTTTCCAACACAAATTTGGCATTTTACTGGGACATACCCCATTTTTACTATTTTTGGTGCTTTCAACCTCCTTCCAGTTAGTGACAGTAATGGGTGTGAAACCAATGCTGGATCCCGTAAAGCTAAACATTTCTGAAAACTAGACAAAATTCTGAATTCAGCAAGGGGTCATTTGTGTAGATCCTACAAGGTTTTCCTACAGAAAATAACAGCTGAAATAAAAAAATATTGAAATTGAGCTGAAAACAACAGCCATTTTTCTTTATCTTTTACTCTGTAACTTTTTCCTGCGATGTCAGATTTCTGAAAGCAATATACCGTTTTGTCTGCTGGACTCTTCTGGTTGCGGGGATATAAAGGGCTTATAGGTTCATCAAGAACCCTAGGTACCCAGAGCCAATAAATGAGGTGCACCCTGCAGTTGGTTTTCATTCTATACTGGATATACAGCAATTCATTTGCTGAAATATGAGGAGTGAAAAAGAGGTATCAAGAAAACCTTTGCATTTCCAAAATGGGATCAAGATAAGGTTTTGAGGAGCAGTGGTTATTTGCACATCTTTGAATTCCGAGGTGCCCATACTAGCACGTGAATTGCAGGGCATTTCTCAAATAGACGTCTTTTTTACACACTCTCTTATATTTGGAAGGAAAAAATGTACAGAAAGATAAGGGGCAATAACACTTGTTTTGCTATTCTATGTTCCCCCAAGTCTCCCGATAAAAATGATACCTCACTTGTGTGGGTAGGCCTAGCGCCCGCGACAGGAAATGCCCCAAAACACAACGTGGACACATCCCATTTTTTCACAAAATACAGAGCTGTTTTTTTGCAAAGTGCCTACCTGTAGATTATGGCCTCTAGCTCAGCCGGCACATAGGGAAACCTACCAAACCTGTACATTTTTTAAAACTAGAGACCTAGGGGAATCCAAGATGGGGTGACTCACGGGGCTCTGACCAGGTTCTGTTACCCAGAATCCTTTGCAAACCTCAAAAAGTGGCTAAAAAAACAAGTTTTCCTCACATTTCGGTGACAGAAAGTTCTGGAATCTGAGAGGAGCCTCAAATTTCCTTCCACCCAGCGTCCCCCCAAGTCTCCCGATAAAAATGATACCTCACTTGTGTGGGTAGGCCTAGCGCCCGCGACAGGAAATGCCCCAAAACACAACGTGGACACATCACAGAAAACAGAGCTGTTTTTTGCAAAGTGCCTACCTGTAGATTTTGGCCTCTAGCTCAGCCGGCACCTAGGGAAACCTACCAAACCTGTACATTTTTGAAAACTAGAGACCTAGGGGAATCCAAGATGGGGTGACTCGCGGGGCTCTGACCAGGTTCTGTTACCCAGAATCCTTTGCAAACCTCAAAAAGTGGCTAAAAAAACAAGTTTTCCTCACATTTCGGTGACAGAAAGTTCTGGAATCTGAGAGGAGCCTCAAATTTCCTTCCACCCAGCGTCCCCCCAAGTCTCCCGATAAAAATGATACCTCACTTGTGTGGGTAGGCCTAGCGCCCGCGACAGGAAATGCCCCAAAACACAACGTGGACACATCACAGAAAACAGAGCTGTTTTTTGCAAAGTGTCTACCTGTAGATTTTGGCCTCTAGCTCAGCCGGCACCTAGGGAAACCTACAAAACCTGTACATTTTTTAAAACTAGAGACCTAGGGGAATCCAAGATGGGGTGACTCGTGGGGCTCTGACCAGGTTCTGTTACCCAGAATCCTTTGCAAACCTCAAAAAGTGGCTAAAAAAACAAGTTTTCCTCACATTTCGGTGACAGAAAGTTCTGGAATCGGAGAGGAGCCTCAAATTTCCTTCCACCCAGCGTCCCCCCAAGTCTCCCGATAAAAATTATACCTCACTTGTGTGGGTAGGCCTAGCGCCCGTGACAGGAAATGCCCCAAAACACAACGTGGACACATCACAGAAAACAGAGCTGTTTTTTGCAAAGTGCCTACCTGTAGATTTTGGCCTCTAGCTCAGCCGGCACCTAGGGAAACCTACCAAACCTGTACATTTATGAAAACTAGAGACCTAGGGGAATCCAAGATGGGGTGACTCGTGGGGCTCTGACCAGGTTCTGTTACCCAGAATCCTTTGCAAACCTCAAAAAGTGGCTAAAAAAACAAGTTTTCCTCACATTTCGGTGACAGAAAGTTCTGGAATCTGAGAGAAGCCTCAAATTTCCTTCCACCCAGCTTCCCCCCAAGTCTCCCGATAAAAATGATACCTCACTTGTGTGGGTAGGCCTAGCGCCCGAAATAGGAAATGCCCCAAAACACAACGTGGACACATCACAGAAAACAGAGCTGTTTTTTGCAAAGTGCCTACCTGTAGATTTTGGCCTCTAGCTCAGCCGGCACCTAGGGAAACCTACCAAACCTGTACATTTTTGAAAACTAGAGACCTAGGGGAATCCAAGATGGGGTGACTCGCGGGGCTCTGACCAGGTTCTGTTACCCAGAATCCTTTGCAAACCTCAAAAAGTGGCTAAAAAAACAAGTTTTCCTCACATTTCGGTGACAGAAAGTTCTGGAATCGGAGAGGAGCCTCAAATTTCCTTCCACCCAGCGTCCCCCCAAGTCTCCCAATAAAAATGATACCTCACTTGTGTGGGTAGGCCTAGCGCCCGCGACAGGAAATGCCCCAAAACACAACGTGGACACATCACAGAAAACAGAGCTGTTTTTTGCAAAGTGCCTACCTGTAGATTTTGGCCTCTAGCTCAGCCGGCACCTAGGGAAACCTACCAAACCTGTACATTTTTGAAAACTAGAGACCTAGGGGAATCCAAGATGGGGTGACTCGCGGGGCTCTGACCAGGTTCTGTTACCCAGAATCCTTTGCAAACCTCAAAAAGTGGCTAAAAAAACAAGTTTTCCTCACATTTCGGTGACAGAAAGTTCTGGAATCTGAGAGGAGCCTCAAATTTCCTTCCACCCAGCGTCCCCCCAAGTCTCCCGATAAAAATGACACCTCACTTGTGTGGGTAGGCCTAGCGCCCGCGACAGGAAATGCCCCAAAACACAACGTGGACACATCACAGAAAACAGAGCTGTTTTTTGCAAAGTGCCTACCTGTAGATTTTGGCCTCTAGCTCAGCCGGCACCTAGGGAAACCTACCAAACCTGTGCATTTCTGAAAACTAGAGACCTAGGGGAATCCAAGGAGGGGTGTCTTGCGGGGCTCGGACCAGGTTCTGTTACCCAGAATCCTTTGCAAACCTCAAAAAGTGGCTAAAAAAACAAGTTTTCCTCACATTTCGGTGACAGAAAGTTCTGGAATCTGAGAGGAGCCACAAATTTCCTTCCACCCAGCGTTCCCCCAAGCCTCCCGATAAAAATGATACCTCACTTGTGTGGTTAGGCCTGGTGCCTGCGACAGGAATAGATCACACAACGGTCAATGTTGGTCCTTACGTGAGGCAGCTGTTGACCCTGGGGTGATCCATTCCTGACACAGACACTAGGTGTAGGCACTCAAGTGGGGTAGTGTTTTTATCAGGACAGGTGAGGAGTCACTGGGTGGTAGGAATATTGTGGATCCCAGCATATTCCTGTAGTTTGTGTGACAGAAATGCGAGAAAAATTGAGTTTTTTTTCAACATTTCAGCTTTTCAGGGTATTCTGGGTAAGAAAACCTTGGGGAAGCCACACAAGTCACACCTCTGTGGACTCCCCCGAATGTCTAGTTTCCAGAAATGTTTGGGTTTAGTGTGTTTCTCTATATGGCCGCCGAATCCAGGACCAAAAACACAGGTGCCTGCCTTACAAAACCAGTTTGTTTTGCCATGGATAATTTTGATGTCTCCACAATATGATTTGGGTGGTGGAATTTGGGGCTGAACTAAATTGGGGAGCTCCCAAGAGAGCACTCTCTCTCTGCTTGCCGCCGCATTCACCTGCTCTCTGGGTTGGCCTAACCCACTATTACCCAGTTGCACAAACAGCTTGCGAAGGGACAGCAGGACTGTCCTCATCACCTCCCTCATAATGTACTGGAAGAGGAGTTATCGAATGGGACTCCTCTGACTGAAAAATCACTCCCAGAGTCTGCGCCATTGTCCTATCCCTCAGATGCTGTCTCAGTATCTGATGTCTCAGTCTCTGATCCTATGTCAGAGCGGTCCTCTATAACCCGAGTGTAGGCAGCAGTCATCCATCAAGATGCCATCTCTGCTATTGGCTAAACTGTTGCTCTAAAACACTAGCCTACGTAGACAGTCACAAAATCGATGGTGTGTGAGATACGTGCAACAGTAGAAGCCACCTTACCTGCGCTTCTTCCCTCAATCAGCACGTACTTTCAAGACACTCAAAAAACACCTTGTCACATACCATTCGTCACAGTCTTTAGCACCTCCTGCGCCCAGAACAACAATCATTATTGGTGCTCCCACTCCCTCCTCCTCGGATTCCCTCATTACCACCCAGCAAAAGTGCCCTTCATCTCTCCATAGACTTTGCTAATGTACTCAGCTATTTACATAAAATACAGATTTGCTCTTTGCAGTAGGCATATAAACCTTCTGCGCTTCTTTATGGCACTAAAACTGCCACTAGACAAGTCGGACCCTTTTCCCCCCAGGGAAACCACACACATATTGACAAAAGTGATATATATATGACAGCCAATCACCTGAAACTCAACTCAAGCAAAACCGAAA